>NC_134532.1:133703069-134903069 GCF_050624435.1 Tenrec ecaudatus
GGGCCTGGAAGATCTGCTTCCCATGTGGCTCACTGATAGGCCTGGCAAGTTGATGCTGGTTCTTGGCAGAAGGCTTTAGATTTTGACTTCTCCTGATGACGACTTAAACACTCTGATAATGTGGTTGTTGACTTCTCTTAGAGCAAGCAATCCAAAATAGAGACTCTGATCTAAACCCCAAAGGAACCGTCATCTCTTTATTAAGAGCAAGTCATTAATGTGGCTGACATTCATTAGGAACAGAACTAGGCTTCCTTTTTTAGAAGGCTCTATCAAGTATGGAAAATACTTTAAAAATCCTTCACTTATAAAAGCAACAATAAAAAAGGAACCACTCAGACTGCTTGCATACGGCTGTTTATCTCATGGAATTTGGTGTTTTGGTTTGATGGTTTCGGACCGTGGTTTCACTGGGCATTGCAGGTGCTTGGTGTACTGTTATTTCCACACTTCGCTTCCACATGCTGGTTGTTGTTTGGGGCCTGCATTCTTAAATGCTTGTGAACAATCATCCAAGGTGCAGTAATTGGTCTCGATCCACCTAGAGAGCCACAGAGGGAGGAGAGTCAGATACAGGATGAGGAGATGGATCAGGAGTCAATTGTATCCACGAACAAAGACCTCCTTTGCTATGAGGCCACAAAAACTGGCCGGTGGCAAGCTACCATTACTGAATGTTTTGATCAGAGATTCCATAGAAGTTTTGTGGCTCAAAGGGAAGAAATTCAGACAATATAAAATTCTAATGGAATCTAGATATTCCGAGGCCAGGAGGGCTGAAGAGCTTCTGAAGCTATTACCCCCAGCTAATTTTTAACATATAAACCAAAATATCCCCTGACACCTTCAAATCACACAATAGTGTGCTAGGTTGGGTTTTCTAGAAAAGTGAAAACAATGACACGTTTACATATGTTTGTATATACAAAGAGATTCCTATGGAAAATTGGCTGACACAGTGGTAGAGATGGGTAATTCCAGTCCAGTTCAAGTCAGGTTTCTCCTGACTCGTGGAATGTTTTGTCATCCTGCTTCCTATTGGTCAGCTACCATGAGTCCGATAGCTCCAGCAGAAGACAGAGGGTCAAAGAGGGCTGACTCTGCTCGGTCTCTGTCTCCTGTACAAAAAAGCTTGTGACACCAAGGGGGTGTCATCAGCAACTGATCCAACACAATGGATAGATGGAGCTCTGCCCTTACCCGTACCCAGGAGTGTCTAGATGGCACAATCTATAACCATCACAAATATTTTAATGTAATTAGTAAAATACTGTCTGCCTTGTGCACTATGCCATTCGTAAGAACTAGCTATATGGATGAAATTGACAACAGCAACTCAGAACATTAGCTAGGAAGCTAACGGGAAAGTGCGTTTGCTAATGAGGGAGAAACAGCTCATACAAGGAGCGTGAACTGTTGTTGTACAACTTGGGAAGTGTCATCATTGTTGCTGACTTGTACATGTAGAAACTGCTGAATATGTACCTTCTGTGTACATTTTCCACAATAACACAAACAAAGTCATTAAAACTGAAAAAGAATCCACCTTACCTAGTTTTCCCGTTAAATAGAGATAACAATAAGAGATTATTTTTATCCTGAGATTATAGATATTAAAGACTGCATCTCTTTAAAGCACTGAAGACAATGCCTGTCAAATAATAAGCATTTAATACTGGTTAGGTCAGGACATCTCAACCTTGGCAACCCATTGGAATCACTTGGGAAGATTTGGGAAATCCCGGAGATCAAGGCACACCCCAGAGCAGTTACGTTATCACCTGTAGAGATGGGTCACTGGCGTCGATCTTAATGCCGTGTCTTTGCACCATACGTAGGTACTCCACCCAACCTCGGCTCTCACTCTTTGTTTTCAGGATACAGGCCATTTAGTTTAAGTCCTTTCAATCTTTTTTAATCCGACTTCAAAATCTGCCTCTTAACCTTCCTTTTTGACTTCTCTATTCCGGAAAAGAGTTATAAAGAGTTACACAAGATAACTCTGCCTACTGATGAGAAAGGAGGAAGGAAAAAGGAGTGGAGGGTTTGAATTTGGAGGGAAGATTTCAGAATTCTTACCAGAATGAAAGTGAAATGAGCTTTTGATTGTGAATTCAGATGGTCAATTCTGGTCTTAGGACATTTTAATAAGTCCTAGTGGCACTGAGGCTAGGTGTTTAGCTGCCAACAGCACAGTTGGTGATTTAAATGTGCCATTTACTCCATGGAAGAAAAACGAGGCTGGCTCCTCCTGTCAAGATTTACGGACTTGGAAACCCAATATATGGTCTTATAGGCACCCTGATGGCATAGTGGGGTATGCTTGAGGCTTCTAATCACAAGGTCAACAATTCAAAGTGACCAGCCAAGCCAAGGGAGAAAAATGAGGCTTTCTTCTCCGGTAGAGTTACGGTCTCTGAAACCCACAGGGACAGTTCTTCCCTGCCCGTTAGGGTCACTATAAGCCCAAACTGACTCGATGGCAGTAAGTGAATGAAAGTGTGAGTTGGAGTCAACTTGATGGCAATGGGTTTGGTTTATTCTGACCTCTTTGAGAATAATGACAGAGGGATTCAAACATTCTTGTTGGTTAAAACATTTGTTGTTGGTTTCTGGGTTTTCATTTTGTCTCGATTCAAATACATTATGATTCTTGGCTATTTTTATTTCAGAATACTTTGTCAGTTGGAACTGAGGCCTGCCTAGGGGTGAACTTTGTATGAGAACAATGAAGCCGTAGAAAGGATGAATCTAGCGATTCCATGTGGGATACTGCAGATGCCAGTGTGTGGACATACTGTTTCTCTTCAGCCACCCAGCTCCTCAGGAGCAGGGTAGGAGGGACGTGGCAGGGTGTTGATGGGCCCTTTATTTCTTTGCACTTTCACTAACCTTCCCCTTTTAAACATGTCCTTCACTCTAGCCCGGACTACCCCGGGAGACTAACTAGCAAAGCGGCATCTGAAAGTTCGTGGAACATTCCATTATCATTTAATTCCGTTTTCTCACAAAGGGTTTAAAGTGCCTTAGTATTAAGAGACTAAGCGTCAGCCCTCTTGCGTGAATGCATTGCCAAGATTCAAGTGGACGACCGACTGCCTGGAGCCTAAGCACCTGTTTGCAAGCTTAACAGTCGGCTTGCTTTCAGTCACTCGGTATGTGTCTTTGAAATCTCATCTACTTTGTCTCTCTTCTTCTTGTCCTTGAGTACTTATCCTGTTAGACAATTATTTTAGTGACATTTCAGTAGCATTTTAGGAAGAAGATTAGATAAAGTCATGTGATCAGTCCATCAAATAAACGCGAGTTTTCATGTGCCTTTTGTCCCTCCATGCTTGATTTTATATGGAGTGGTATTTGATAACAGCAGCTGTGCAAACAAGAGGTGAGAGAGTTAAGTGCTTGTGAATTTTAGTTCATGAGCTTTGGCACCCTTCGATGATTTTTAATGGGTAATTTCTACGTTTTTGAACTTCCAACCTTTCACTTGACAGCTGTGTTAACTCTTTTCACCCCACCAAGACTCCTTAGATTCGGAAGCTGCTGTAAGAACATACCACAGGGGGGAGGGGTTTAACAGAATGTAATTTCCCGCACTTTCGATGGCCCAAGTCCCAGTTCAGTGTGTGGCTGGAGTGGAAGGCCCTCTCTGTCCATTTCATCTTCTCTCAGCCTGATGGAAATCTTTAAGGTTTCAGAAGTGTGTCTCCATCTGCCGCCATCATCACCTAGCACCCCTTCCTACATGCCTGTGTCTCTGTGTGTCTTTGGTTCTTTTCTTAAGATTTTTCTCAGTAATGATTATATTTATGATGCACCTTACTCTGGTATGACTCTAGTGTCACTCTGCGAGGGGATAGAGTCAAACAATAATAGATATGACAGGTATTACTCTCTTGCACAAGAACCTTGAGTTCTGTCTTTCTTCATCACATGGGACATTCAGTAGATAAAGCTGTGTCTTTTTGTATTCTTTGTATTTGCTGAGTGGTTTTGCCTGCCAATGCAATATTGGCCATATACTCATGAAATGATCAGTCTCTGGATCATAAAAGCCCCATAGGGAACATCTGACATTCTTATTTCCCTGAGTGAATTCCTTTTTGCTGAGACGTTTCTTCCTCTTCCTCTTCTGCTTGTTGGTCAGAATTTTCTGTTTCTATGAAAAACAGAATCCTTGTATTAAACTTCAAATTTTATCTAACTTCCATTTTCAAAGTACCCTTTTAGGTTTTCTGTAAATCAGTACAAATTACATAAGCATCTCTCTCTCTCTCTGTGTGTGTGTGTGTGTGTGTGAACCCACCAGCTGCCTGTGCCAAAAGGCAGTCAACCAGTACAGCTGCACAACCACTGTGGAAAGCAATATGGAAATTTCTCAGCTAGCTGGGAAAGGAAGTACCATATGACCCAGCAGTCCCCTGAGTCAGTATGCACCCTAAATAAATAAGGAGCAAAGCACAAGCAGGTATATGTGCATCCATGTTCATGGCAGCATTGTGCACAATAGAAAGAAGATGGAAGCAACCGAAATGCCCATCACTGAAAGAATGGATAAATAAACTGGTACATAGACACAATGGCATACTAAAGAATAATGATGAAACTGTGAAACACCTCTTGACATGAATAATAGATTTGGAGAACATTATGCTGAGTGAAGTTAACCAATCCCAAAAGTACAAGTATTGTATGGAACCACTATTAATAAAGAAAAAATCAAGATAAAGATTTTCATATCCAAAGAAACAAATGGCTACCAAGGGAAGGAAGGAAGTGAAGAGAAGGGGGAGTGATAGGCTAGAGTGTGTTGTTACTGTTCGTTGGTGCCACTGGGTCAGCTGGCCCATAGTGACCTTATACACAACAGAACAAAGCGCTGCCCAGCCATGCACCATCCTCACGATCGTTCCCAGACTTAAGCCCATGGTTACAGCCAAGGCGTCGATCCATTTCTTTGAGGAATGAAATGGATTTCTTTCTTGCTCCTTTTGCTGCCACTCTAACAAATACGATGTCCTTCTCCAGAGACCATAAGGTCAGTAGCTCAAACCCACCAGCTAATTGGTAGGAGAAAGATGAGGCTTTCTGCTCCCAGAAAGATTTACAGCATTAGGAACCCCAGGGGCAGTCTCTGTCCTCAGCCTTGCTAGGAGTCGGAATCGACTAATGGCAGAGAGTTTGGTTTGGGCTTATGATCTCTAGTACTGTAGATCTTGATCAAAGTCGACGATCCTTTATTTGCTGAGTATGCACATCAATATTTCCCTTTTGTGGCCTTTGGCACAGGTAGATATAACTAATTAGTGGGCGGGGCTAGGTAAACTTGAAACAGAAAGTCCTGACTGAGTTGTTTTGTGTAACAATCTAGAAGTATGCCTATGTTGGTGTACATGTGTTGAAATCTCCCACTTACTATTGCCTTTCCAGCTATCTGCTTTATCTCTGAGTGTTTATTCAGTTTCACAATGCCATGATAATAATTTAGTGGGGTACTAGGAAGAACAGCGTGGTTAAGTGTTTTACTGCTAGTGGACGGTTGGCAATTCTAACTTAGTGCCTATAAAGAGAAACCTGGCAGTCAGCTTCCAAAAGGTCACAGCCATGAAAGCCTTAGGGAGCATAGCTTTCTACTCGGCCACCCGGGGGTTTTCCAGGAGGATACATGACTCAACAGTTATTGGTGAGCAAGAAACTAGGAACTCTGTCATCTTCAATGGAAACGTCTTACCGGGTTCTCTTTTTCCCCTCCTTAATTTCAAGCCAATAGAAATCTTGCTTGACACAATGGATGTATGGATGGATTGTGATAAGAATTGCATGAGCCCCAATAAAATAATTTTTAAAAACCTTAAAATATATATAACAACGTTTTTGATAGAGTAGGAGAAAATTAGGCATTCTACTACCATCAAAATGTATAGTCTTGGAAACCCACAGTGGCAGGTCTACTGCCTTATTGGGTAGCTGTGAGTTTGGAGTTTTGTTTCATTGTTACATAATAACACACCATAAAATCCACCCTTTTGGTAACATTCAATGGTTTTTAGTGTATGTAAAGAGTTGTACAGCCACCAATCCTTTGAAGATACTTTTACCACTCCTTCTTTCTCCCAGCCCTAAGGTATACTCTTAATTTGTTGTTTTGTCTCTAAGGAGCCCAGGTGGCGTAGTGGTTACATGCTAGCCTGCTAACTGCAAGGTCAGCAGTTGGAAACTGTGAGCCACTTCACTGGTGAAAGGTGAGGCTTTCTAATCCCATAGAAGCCCTCAGGGACCATTCTCTCCTGTCCTATAGGTCCATGGGAGTCACAATGGACTCGATGGCAGTAAGGTAAAGTTTTAAAGGTGTTTACCTAAGGAGTGCTCACAGTTTGGTAGTGGGTTATGCATTGAACTGTTAACTGCAACATGATGTCCATTTAGTGTGCCAGACCATGTGGGAGCCCATCCATCGGTGGCAATTCCGTGGTCTTCCACCAGCTTCTGCACTTCAAGCACAGCCCCTTAATTAGATGAACTTAAGAGTCTTCCCTCTCTTGCTCATCTTGGGCATTTCATAGACCTATTTTCTAGCAGTTGGCCATCTAAACACTGGTTTCTGTGTGTAGCAGAATCCCCATAAACTTGTTGCGATGCTACAATTATTTGGGAAGATGTCTACTTGAATTTTGTTAAAAACTGTATATTAGCCCTGAGCTCAAATTGTTTTTTCCTCAAGACACAAAAAGTATCCTTTTTATAAGGCATCTTAATGAGACTAAATCGTGTGTTACTGAGCGCACCTGTCCGCAGCCTTTCACTGAAGGCAGATGTGTGTAAGCCCTTTTTGTTTGGAATAAACTCGTGCATGTATGAACTAGTACCCTAATAGCAATACTTTCTCACTACCCCTTGTCTATTTTGTATTAATAGGATAAAGAGCTCCCAAAGGATCAGTTGCTAGTCACATTTACTTTCCACCTTAATGCAAAGCAGTATCCTGAATGCCTGCTTTACTGAATACAGGGAACTGCCCAACCTCTTTCACTGAACCCCAAAACAATTGAGGCCTTGAAGGGAAAATGAGGGCACATACCAAATAGGCCTAACTAAAGCCAGTCATGATGATTTCACGTGTGTGGGCACTGGCTTAAGTAATGTGCTGGAACTTCTCTCCAAGTTCGAATAGCCTTGGCAATGACTGCAGAGAACTCACAAAGTTCAGGATGAAAGGGTTGGTTAAGGAAGTTATCAAATTGTTATGTCAGTGAGAAAGGCTCAGGGTAGTTGTTTACAGACATGTTACAAAGTGTCAGGTCTGCTAATAAATGCCCAAGAAGGCACACCACTCTGCTGTCAGCCTGGACCTGAAAGCATACTGCTCAAACTCTGGGGGTCATCAAGCTCAACCGACTGAATCAGGTGCCCAGAGCCACCCCACTTCTGAAGCCAGACTCCTGCACAAAAGCACTAAACTTGCTCTGCAGATCGAGAAAGCAGTCATTCTGTTTGCGATGCTGCTGTTCCTCTGATGGTTTGGCTGCCTTCTGGATCCAGGAGGATCTCGGGACTAGAGGACAAGCTCCACTCCTGCCTCTTGTTAATGATCACCTCCCGCCTCCTGCTTCTCATTTTATACACAACAGGATGTCACTCCAGGGAATCCTATTTGCAATTACTCACAAGTGAATCCAATCAATATCTTTCCCCATCTTCTTTCGAGATCCACTTAGGGAAAGGTTGTTTGGTGAGAGTTAAGAGATTTTTTTTCTAGAAGAGCCACATCGAATAATTCGCTGCCCCTGCCATATGACATCAAACCACTCATACAGGTGAGTCCGTAATCAAAAGCATTTGGGGAACAGAAACAAAACCAAGCCCTGCTAGTAAAACATCATTGGTTGACACTGAAGCTGTAGACTAATTACACTTTGCCCGTTTCCTGTAGCACCAGTTTTATGGAGAAGGGTTGGTTTTATTAGCTGTGATGATGCAAGCTGTATTCAAGATTAGAATATTTTATTACGGGAGGCTCCTCTGTGTGCGCGCTATAGCTGCTCTCTCCAGCCTCCTGTGGACTGCCATTCCCTCATAAACAAGCTCCACAGATGTTAAATGCTCGTGTCAGAAACGTAGTTCCAGGTATGGGCTCCCAGCTTTAAAAATTAGGAAGTTAATTTTTGTTTATGGGACTGAAATGTAAACCATCACTTGATTTAGATTTGTTTCACTTTGTTTTCTTCAGGCTTATGCCTTTAACGTACCGGTTCATTTTGGTAGAATGAATGTTAATGTAGTGAATTTGGCAATAAATCAACCTTGGTATCATGCAGCAGAATCTAATTGGAATGAATAGAATCGCCATTTCATTAACGTCTAAGAATAGGCAATAATTGATGTATTTTTATTAGTCACTTTATCATCCTGCCTTTGTGAAGGTTGTCAGAGGCCACAGAGAACTTTGTCTCAGTCAAAGGTTGCAAGACAGCTGTAAAAACATCACCTTGACTTTTACATGAAAGCGCACCAATGCCAGTAATCAACAGATGTGATTAAAACAGTTGTCTATGTGAGCTTCCCATCGCCAAAGTGACTTTGCGGGGACCCGTGGGGCATGAGACACAGACGGAAAATGTAGTGCAGCTGGCTTTGTACGATTTTCATTCTTCTGTGAATTCACATATTGAATGAAATATAATTATCGTTTTATTTGTCTTCATGTATTCCCAAAATATTTTGTACCCAGACATTCTTGTTGGCTTTAATTAAAATGTGGGTTCCCTCTTTCTCCAAGACATAGAAGCTATAACCAATCATAATTAAATGAAGATTTCTTCTACCACTAACCAGTTTTGTTTTTTTAATTTATGAGCTCAGAAAACCTTCCCTAAATGGATGTATAAGGCATTTTGAAGTACTCTGGTATAATGAAACTATAAATAGCTAGCATTTTTTTCACTGATCCAATCAGGTGCTTTGAGGTTCCACTGCCCAGAATGAATTGCAATGCAGCTTCTTGGTAGTAATATGAACCTGAACAAGTAAATTAATTTCCCTGGATTTCAATCCAGTCATCTCTAAATGGCAATATATTTGTTTTAAATTCTGCAATAACATATTTCAAATTCAGTGACTTGAAACAACACAACTTTCTTATCTCAAGTTCTGAGGGCGAGAAGCCTGAGTGAGCTCAGCTGGTTTCTTAACTCTAGATGCCCCGAAGCCACTACCAAGGTATCAGTCCGTCTAGACTCCTGTCTGAATGCTTTGGGCAGAATGGAATTCCAGGTGGCATACCATGTGTTGTTAACCTCAAGTTGGTTCCAACTCATCGTGACCCAGGTACAACAGAAGAACTTTGGACGAGTCCTTCACAACCATTGCTGTGTTTGAGCACATTGTCGTACCCGCCGTCAGCCCAGGCCGAGTGTTTTTATTCCCTGACACTCTACCATGCTTGGGGTCCGTCTCTAGCCACTGATCCCTCCTGGTGACGTGTTCAAAGTATCTGAGCTGCAGCTTCGGTCATTTTTCTAACGAATATCCTGGCTGTACTTTTTCTGATAGAGAGATGCTGTTTTTTTCTCATAGCAGTCTATGATATATTTGATATTCTCCACTAACGCTATAACTCAAAGGTATCAGTTCTTTGGTCCTCTTACTAATTGTCCAGCTTTCAGGCACAGGGGCGGCATTGACAATGCCATGGGGAGGCGGCGACACCGTCCATTAATATGCCCGGGCCAGTCCCTCATTCTGGAGGGCGTTCTCCGCTGTATCACGGACAGGATTGAGTTGGGATTGAATTGTGAACCCAGTAGAGGGTGTGAACCAAGTCATGGCCTTGTCTGCTTGGGGATGTGGATTGTTGAAAGACTAAAAGCACTCCTCTTTCCAAGCCATGCTTCTGTGGGCAAGAGCCGTCTGGAACACAGATCCCCGGACCACCGGGAAAAGAGCAAATTGAAGATCTCTGTGGGACGGGGCAGAGGCCGAAAGCAGAGGCACGAGGGCCTATGGCAGAGACGCTAGCCCAAAGAGGCCAGGCCGAGCCCAGCGGCCAAGGCAAAGAAATCTCGAGACAGAACAGAGAAGCCATGCCCAGATGACGAGACTGTAAGGCAGAGGGTCAATGTAGTTTCCAGACCCGCAGAGGTGGAAGCCTGGCTCGTAGGCTGAGGACCAGAGACGTGGCTGCTGGCAGAGGAGAGGTGTTATTGTTTTCCAATGATGGTCTCTTTACTGTTAACCGATCCTGATTGGTGGTAACCTATTAACTTCCGTCATAGACCCCTTTACGTGTGAGTACTGTCTGTGAGTTCCCTGTTTCCGTTGCAACAAATGCACAAACCCAGCTTAGGAGAGAGTGCTGCGGGAGGGGTGGTGGTGTCAGACTAGATACAGGAGAATAGAGAGTGAAAGAGTCATGTCTGGCTGCTGTATCCTGGGGATAGGGAAGACAGAGGAGGTCAGGACACACACACACACACGCACACGCACACACACTCCCTCCCTCCCCAGGAGGCATTTACTGCACGGAGGTGTGGGTCAGGTGCATCTTCATCCTCAAAGTGAAGGAGGGTATCTTTTAGCTTCTGGGGGCTACCCATGCTCACAACCTTCCGTCATCCTTAAAGTGGGCAACGGGCCATTGTTCTAGCTGATAGATCAGCAAGCTTTTATGAATTCTTTTGTGAGACTAGAGATCCGCTTCAATAAATCTGGAACCATTCGGCTAAATATTTTAATTGTTTTAATGACTGACTTCATTGCTTTGAGATATAAGTTGGTTGAGGTCAGCAGTTTAGCTGTTCTTAGTATTAATTTTTGTTGGTTTTTTTCTGCCCTCAAGTCTAAAAACTTCAGCATGGTATTACCTGATTGCCTTGAAAAGCAAGGCATGTGACAAGCACTAGGATAAGTGTCTAGATTACAGAGTAGAGAGCTGCCCTTATCCTAGTGTGATATAGGCATGGCATTGCTGATTAGGACCATAGCCTTTTCTGCAATGAGAAAAAATCTTTGTCACATGGTTCAGTGTTGGCAACCGTCTGGAACGGAAGGTTTTACGGTGGCATCTTCTGCTCGTGTGTACTTCTCACTGCTAGCTTGAGAAATGGGTGTGGTTTAAAGAAAAAACAAAAGAAGACTTGAATCGTGTGATGTGGCCCTTTTCTCTAATGAAAATAGTTTTATTCCAATTCTTATGAACCGTTAGTTTCCTTAAAAACTTGGAGTCATGAATAATGTGTTAGGCTGGCTTAGATAAACAAACAGTGTGGATTGTTTAGAAAAACAAATTTAGTGACATTCATCTATATATATGAACTTTATATCAAGAAGTCATCTCATATCAGGAAGCATTCCAGCCCGGTCCAAGTCAAGTCCACAAGTCCAGTGCTGGCCTGGGCCTTCATCAGACTCACAGAGCTGCTGGCCCATGATGAAGAACAGTGAAGTGGGATGCAGGAAGATCACTGGCAGTGGGTGCAGGGTCATGTGGACCCAACGTTGGTGGGCACTGAAAACGCTCATGTTTGGGTGGCCTACATGGGGCCACCCCTGGAGGCAGACAGAGTCCCACCAAGCAGGAAGGGGGAGAGGCAGAGAGAGAGAGAGAGAGAGTGGGGAGGGGGGAGGGAGTTCCTAGTTTCTCCCTTATAAAAAGGCCACATCCCCAAAGAGGCATCAGTCTGTGACCTGACTGACAGGTTAGATTCCACTCCTATACTTTCATGCAAATTCAAATTGATGTAAAATCTTAACTGCCACAGATTATAACAATTTATTCTAATGTTTACCCCAATCTAATTATTAAAATAACTTCCCATTCAAAACAGTAAACTATTTTAATAAAGCTGCAGAGGTACATTTGTCTGTATTTCTGAGGCCTTGCGGTGGAGTTGCATTTCATAGCATCCTTACTGTAGCCCTATAATGAGTCATTTCTTAGCATATTAAATATTCTCTGTAATCTGATTCTTACATAGCAGTCCAACTCGTTCTATACATAGGCTGCTATTTCACCTTAAAATGTACCAAAAAATCTATTTTCCCATTGCCATCGATTTGATTCTGACTCATAATAACTCCACGTGTATCAAAATAAAACTGTTTTCCATAGGGTTTTCCGTGGCTGTTTTTTCATAAGTAGATAATAAGGCCTTTCTCCCAAGGCACCTGTGGATGGAGTCAAACCTCTAACCTTGTTGTTAACAGTTGAGCATGCTAAACGTTTACACTCCCCAAGATCTCCATAGATTTCTCTAATTCCTTTATTAGTCTGTCCTCGTTTTTGTGTATCTTAACAATGTATATACATCTATCAAACTTATTTCTTGATCATTTTTTATACAGCAACCCATTGATCTACTTAAATACATTTTAAATTTTAATATCCAAACGTGAATGAGCATACATTTTGCTAATTTGTGGGATTTTCTTTTTCTTTATCTACCAGCAAACATGAATTATCTTCTCCAGGTAATTACCTTGACAACTTTATTTATAAACATAATCAGCACCTCAACTCAAAGTCAATACTCTCAATCGCCACTAAGCCTGTTGTTACAGATATTGTTTAATGTCTACCTCCCTTTTATCTCTTACCTCTTAACTTTCATGATGCTTAGAACTGTGCCTGGCACTGAATAAATATTTGTTGAATAAATATCTATTGAATGAGCATTTCACGAATGTTTTCCTACTTAAAGTGTACAAGCCATCCACAAACAGAGTATCTAGGATCTGCTGACATTTTACCATTTATAGTACCCTGGTCCAGGCCTGCAGCCTTTCTCGCCAACACCAGCATGATAATCTCCTGACCAGTTTCTTGTTTTCAATGTTGCCTCTTATAGTCTAATCTCAGTACATTGCCTCAAGGTCCTTTTACACGAATGGTTATATCTGAAGACCCTCATTCAGAGAGAAAAAAACAAACAAAATAAAAGTATGGCTTAAATTCAGATAGGCATGATCTGTGCTTTCTCTCCCCTCATCATCTCCTGATTTTGTCTTCTTCCACTCTTAACAACACCCTTCCCCGCCCCCATCACTTGGAAGCTCAGTTTCAAGGCCTCTCCCTCAGGGCCTTTGCACTTTCTGTGTCTTCTATAGAGGGACTCTTTCCCTCTATTCCTTCAGCTTCTACACCACTGCCACCAGGAGAGGCCTTCTGTGACCTTGGTGGATGAAATAACACACCTTTACTCCCGGTTACCTGGCTTTACTCCGCCTTATAGCACTTCCTACAATTTGACGTGGCATTTTAATTTTTATTATCTCTCTCCTTATTAGAATATATGTTTCACAAAAGGGTGGACTTTATTTTATTCAGTACTAGATTCCTAGTTTAGGAACCCTGGTGGCATAGTGGGTTATGCATTGGGTTGCTAGCTGAGAGGTTAGCAATTCGAAATCATCAGTAGCTCTAAGGGAGGAAAGTGAGACTTTCTACTCTCATGAAGAGTTACAACCTTAGAAACCCACAGGGACAGTTCTTCTCTGTTCTCTAAGGTGAGTAGAGCCCTGGTCTTAGAGAACGTCTGACACAGAGAGCACATGTAATAAATAAGACAAAAAGTGTTTGGTAACATATCAAATATACACCAAAATAAAAGCATTGCTACCTCGCTTTTCTTTCTTTTTTTAATAAATAATTTTAAGCTGCCTCTCTTTTCTAACAAGACCTTGAGAGAGTCATTTTAATTGCCAATGTAAATTCAAGATATAAAATAATGAAGACTGTGTTTTATGGTTAGGTATATGCAGTGCGAAGAAACCACTATAAACAGTAGCAAATGAATTGCTATGAACTGTGTTTCTCCCAAGGCATTTTTTAATGGGCACATTTTTAAATAATCATTTTATTGGGAGTCTTTTACAACTCTTGTCAGAATCCATACATCAATTGTATCCAACATATTCGTACCTATATCCCATCATTCATTTCTAGACATTTACTTTCCATTGAGCCCCTTTTTCCCTCTCCTTCCGCCCAACCCTCTTGGCCCCTTGATAGATTGTAGATTGTTAATTATTTTCAAATCTCACACCGACCGCTGTCTCCCTTCCCCGCTGGTTTCTGTTGTTCTTCCCCCTGGATGGGGTGTGTGGTTATGTGTCATTCATTGTGATCAGTGTCTCCCTCCTTCCCCATTTCTCCTCCCCTTCCCCCTACCCTTTGGGTATCTGTTCCCATTCCTGTTCCTAGGTGCCATGTGTTGTGAGTTTTATTCTTGCCTATACCTGTGTGCATGCTCCCGTCTAGTCTAGATTGGGAGGCGGCACTGGGGTCATGAGAATGGGGGGTGAGGAGGCCTCAAGGCCACAGAGGTATATTGCATAACCCATTAGTGCTCTACTGCACCCTGATGGACTCAGCCCCTTCCTGCGACTCCGCTGTGGGGGGATGCGTCATTGTCCATAGATGGGCTTTGGGTCTCCACTCCACCCCCATTCCATTCTCGCCAATGCATTTTTGTTTGTGTACCGTTTTCTCTGAGTCTTTCAATGCCAGTTGCCCGGTCGTGATGATACCTCATGATCATACCAGCTGGTGTGCTTCTTCCATGTGGGCACATTTTTACCACGCCCACACATCAGTGCTTCTATAAAACCTCTTGTAAAGGTGTTGAAGAATTATTATTCTCACTTGAAGGAAGTAGATTGTAGGACGACTGCAGGCTCACAATATTGGTTCTATTTACCACATATTTCTGAAATCGATGTGCAAGTTGCAGATGCTAAGTGTTTTGTTATTGCTGTTCGGTGCATTGCAGCTCAGAGTGACATCTTAGTCAGCAGATGGAAACATGGCTCTCGTGCACCCTCTTCACAATTGCCGTTGTTTGAGCCGATTGTCACAGCCGCTGTTTCAATACAGTGTTTCCTATTTTTCACGGGCTCTCTCCTTGCACAACTGGATGTCCCTCCGCAGGGACTGGCTTCTCCTGACAACATGTCCAAAGTATGTGAAACGAATTCTCACCTTCATTTCCAAGGAGCATTCTGGCTGTACTTCTGAGACAGATGATTTGCACATAGTTAATAAGTATGAAAAGAGAGAGGGGGGAGAGGGGAGGGAGAGGAAAAAAAAGGGGACCTGATGCAAAGGGCTTAAGCGGAGAGCAAATGCTTTGAGAATGATTGGGGCAGGGAATGTATGGATGTGCTTTATACAATTGATGTATGTATATGTATGGACTGTGATAACAGTTGTATGAGCCCCTAATAAATTGTTTAAAAAAAGTATGAAAAGAGATGTGAAGAAATGCCAGGCTAATAAAGTAGGGGGTCTTTATTGCATTGTCAATCTATTTGAGCAAAAAAATGTGAAAGGGAGCTACGAATATTTAAGGATCAAATGTGCTGCTGTCAAAGCAGCAAATGTAGGGGTCACACAGATCCTTGTCCAGTGAGTGAATCAATGAACTCCCCTCCCATGATAGGAAACACATTCTTTGCGGTAGGAGAAAGATATAAAATCTGTTTTATTTCAACACTTTGCATTTTGAGAGTACATTCAATGATTCATGCAATCTGGCCATAAACAATTTGATGTCATTTTGTTAAACTTGAAATTCTCTGAACATTTCCCTCTCTTCCTATTACTTCCTTTTTTTCTTCTGGAAATTTTATTTACTAACATTTATATAATAAATTTCAAAATTTAGACATAATTGATAAGTGCTTCTTTTTCAAAGATGCAATTGTCATCAATATATGGATATTTCGAGTATGTGTTTATTTGATCGCATATTGTCTCACCTTGCCAGCCTTAGGGTTTGAGGTCTGACTTCAGACCCAGAAACCTTATTATCAAAGTTGGTGGAATGTTGTTGCTTGTGTCTTTCAATGCTGGGAATTCTAACCACGATATGAAACAGAATACACACCCCCATAAAAACAACCAGATTTATTTTGAATGGTCGCTGTTAGGTGCCATAGAGTCAGCCCCGACTAATCACAACTCTGCGTACACCAGAATGCAGCACTGCCTGTCCTGCTCCACCCTGACAATTATTGTTGGCGGGACTCATTGTTGCAGCTGCTATGGCAACCCATCTCCTTGAGAGTCTCCTCTTTTTCAGTGACCCTCTGCCAAGCATGAAGTCCTCAAGGGACCGGTCTCTCCTGATAAGATGTCTAAAGTAAATGAGACAAAATTGTGCCATTCTCCATTCTAAGAAACATTCTGGTTGTAGTCAATTCAAGATAAATTTCTCTTTTCTTCTGACAGTCTGTGATACTTTAGATAGACATCACCAACACTGGAGTTCAAATTCACCAGTCAGTCTTCTATCTTCCTCATCCATTGTCCATTTTCCAGATGCATATGAGGCAATTTCATGTTCCATGCCTTGGGTTGGGCACATCTTAATTCTCAAAGTGATGCCTTTGCTCTTTAACATGTTAGAGACCTTGTGCAGCAAATTTGCCCAGTGCAGTTTGTCGTTTGATTTCTTGACTGCCGCTTCCATGACTATTGATTGTGGATGCAAGTAAAAGGAGATCTTTGACAACTTCCATCTTTTCTTTATCATGGTCTTGTCCATTGGTCCAGCTGAGAGGAGTTTTGCTGTCTTTATTTTAAAGTGTAGTCCATACTGAAGATTGTAGTCTTTGATCTTCTTCAGTATGGTTTTAAATCCTCTTTCAGCAAATCAGCTGTGTCATTTGAACACCAAAGGCTATTAGTGAGCCTTCCTTCACTCTGACGCATGTTCCCCTTCAGGTAGTTCAGTTCCTCTCAGTATTTGCTCAGCCTACAGATTGAATAATTATGGTGAAAGAATATTCCCCTTACACTTTTCTTGATTTTAAATCACGCAGTATTTTTTTGTTATGTTCAAACAACTACCTACCTCTTGGATCATGTACAGGTTCCTCATGAGCACAAGAAAGCGTGCTGAAATGTCTATTTTTTAATGTTACAGAATAGTGAGTATTTTCAAATTGACTGTGAGGAGTGGGTAGCTTTTCTTGATGTATTTGGACAATTGAATTGTATCTCATAGGAATTACTGAAAAGGTGAACGATGGGTAAGCATAACTGTGGGATACAGGGGAAATGAAAAACTAAACAAACAACATATATATATACATACATATATGTGTATATATTTCAAGGAAGCAGATGGACTTTGGGCCTCTACTTAAATCTTGCCTCAGTACAATATCAGTCTGTTCTGATAATGTGGCATTGTATGATACTCACCTACCTCACAAGATCTCTGAAGACAAAATGAGTACATAAGCAAATGTGGTGAAGAAAGCTGATGGTGCCCAGCTATTATAATCTAAAGTGTCTAGGGTCTTACAGGCTTCTAATGAAACAAGCAGCCGTCTAGCTGAGAAGCAACAAAGCCCACCTGGAAGAAGCACGTCAGTCTGTGTGATTATGAGTTGTCAAAGGGAATAGGTGTGAGAAGTTCAAAAATAAGTAACCAAATCAATGTCAAGGGGCGTGGATGGAGAGAAGACCCCAAACCCTCCTGTAAGATAACTAGACAGCCCCTCTCAGAAGGGCCACACAGAGGGATGAAAAACCCAGGGTGTGGAACAACAGCACTGGTGAACCACATAACTATCTTCTAGTTCTCTAATATTTCCTCCCTTGATAATTATGTGTTTTATTTGTTTTACCTCATGAATCATATATTTTCTTATGTTCTTTTGTATATTTAAGATCATTTGGTACATGAAAGCCAAGATAGATAACCCTTCAGAAACAGTAACAGGAGCAATGGTTCCCTGAGAGAACAGGAGGGTGGCAAATAGGGAGCTGATAGCATTGATGATTGCATAACCCCACTTGATGGGATCTAGCAATAGAATCATCCTTCATCTCTGGATGTCTCCAGCGTCATTCAGCACCTTTTGTGCATAGACTCCTCTAACATTACAACGTGTGGCTTCAATTGTTTTCTTTTTCAGTCTCCTCAGTCTGAGAAATTATGAACGTGTTCTTCCCTCTGACCCTGTGTCTTTGCACATTTCTTTATCACAATTTGCTTTCTTCCCTCAAGCTTTCATTTGTAGTTTTCTGTTCATAATTTCTTGCAGTTGTTTTAGCTTCTTGGTGTTCAAGAGTAAATTTCAGAATAGCTTCTGACACCCACTTTGATATTTTCCAGTTTTCCTCCCTTTTTTATGAGCTTTCATTTTCTTCACATATTACATTTTCTATGTCGTCCCAATCTTTGTAAGATTTCAGTTATTAGGGATGTCTGTCACGTATACTTTTGAGATGGGTTCAGTTTGTCAAATCTTCTTTTGAGTCATATTTTGGCTCTTGTGGATTTGTTTTAAATCTCTTCAGCTTCAAAGTGTGCTTGCATATGAGTAATTGATGGCATGATCTACAGTCAGCCTCTGGACTTATTCTGAGTAGTGATCTTGAACTTCTCTGTCAACTCTTTTCACGAAAAGCTGTTGATTTGAGCCCATGCATTGCATCTAGTGAGGTCCACATGTATGTTTTAAAAAGGTATCAATGAATTAGTTGTTGGGCTTTCAAAATTCTGTCATACTTCTATCCAGCTTCATTTCTATCACCCAGGTCATATCTTCCAATTATTTCTCTTTCCTCTTTGTTTTCAACTTCAACATTGCAAACACAAGTAATCTTCAATGTGTCTTAGTTGTATTTTCGATCAACTTCAGAATGAAGAAGTTAATGAAATTCTCCAATTCCTTTAACACTAGCTCTAGGGGTTGCTATGCACATTTGAATAATAATTGCATTAACTGGGCTTCCTTACAACAAAAGCACACACAACAGTAAATTCTGAAATTTTACTCAGGGGAAAAAACAACTCTTCAGAGACTGAGGTAGAACATAAATAAACAGAAGAATAAAAAGACAAGATTCAAAAGCAGGCATTTCTGCCATGTTTGATCCTTGAAAATTTGACTTATGCTTTCCTTAAGTAAAAAATTACTAACTTTAAAAATTCGTTTTATTGAGGGCTCATACAAGTCTTATCATAATCCATACATACATGCATGTGTGAAGCACA
This sequence comes from Tenrec ecaudatus, assembly GCF_050624435.1. Taxonomy (NCBI): domain Eukaryota; kingdom Metazoa; phylum Chordata; class Mammalia; order Afrosoricida; family Tenrecidae; genus Tenrec; species Tenrec ecaudatus. The sequence goes on from NC_134532.1 coordinate 133,722,077, forward strand.
TTTGTACATTTGTTACCATCATCATTCTCAAAACATTTGCTTTCTACTTGAGCCCATGGTATCAGCTCCTCATTTTCCCCCTCCCTCCCAACCCCCCCTTCCTCACGAACCCTTGATAATTTATAAATTATTTTAATTTTTGTTATATTTTACACCATCTGACATCTCCCTTAACCCACTTTTCTGTTTTCCGTCCCCCAGGGCAGGGGTTATATGTAGATCCGTGTGATAGGTTCCCCCTTTCTACTCCACCTTCCCTCCACCCTCCCAGTATCACCACTCTCACCATTGGTCCTGAGGGGTTCATCTGTTCTGGATTCCCTGTGTTTCCAGTTCCTATCTGTACCAGTGTACATCCTCTGGTCCAGCCATATTTGTAAGTAGAATTAGAATCATGATAGTGGGGGAGAAATCATTCAAGAACTAGAGGAAAATTGTATGTTTCATTGTTGCTACACTGCACCCTGACTGGTTTGTCTCCTTCCCATGACCCTTCTGTAAGGGGATGTCCAGTTGCCTACAGATGGGCTTTGGATTCTCCACACCACACTCCCCCTCATTCACAATGATATGATATTTTGTTCTTTGATGCCTGATACCTGACCCCATTGACAACTCATGATCACACAGGCTGGTGTGCTTCTTCCATGTGGGCTTTGTTGCTTCTCAGCTAGATGGCCGGTTGTTTACCTTCAAACTTTTAAGACCCCAGATGCTATATCTTTTGATAGTTGGACACCATCAACTTTCTTCACCACATTTGCTTATGCACTCTCTTTGTCTTCAGTGATCATGCCTGGAAGGTGAGCATCATGGAATGCCAGTTTAATAGAGCAATGTATTCTTATATTGAGGAAGTACTTGAGTGGAGGCCCAATGTCTATCTGCTACCTTAATACTAAACCTCTAAATATATGCACATATTTCTATTTCCCAATCATATATATATTTACATATGTCCATGCCTGTATTTATACCTCTATCAATGCCCTTTGCCTCCTAGTTCTTTCCTCTATTTCCTTTTACTTTCCTCTTATTCCACTATCATGCTCAGCCTTCATTTGGGTTTCAGTAATTCCTCTAGGTTACATTGCCCTTGATCAGTCCATACCAGGCCTCTCACATCCTCCTCGCCACTGATTCTGGATCACTTGTTGTTTCCTTGTCCCTGGATTTGTTAACACCACTTCCTTTCCCCTACCTCCCCCTCTCCCATGTCCATGGGAACCCTTGGTCCCATTGTTTTCTCCTCCAGATTATTTATCCAACCTAAAAGATTACTAACTTTTTCAGTCCTGAAAATTCTATGGATTTTTCATTGTGTAAAATGAGTTCAATATTTCAGGGGAAGTAGAAGGAAAGGGGAACTAATAATGAGGAGTACAAGAATTAAGAAAATGTTCTAAACCTAATTGTAGTGATGAATGTGCACCTCTTCTTGATGTGACTGAAATATTGAATTGTATGTTAATTACATGCCAGTAAACCTGTTGGGAAAAATAAACAAAAATATATGGATGTACAAAATAAGAAACTTAAGAAGGCTGAAAATCATCAAAAGTGATATTGAAAGCATAAAGATTGAGACCCTGGGCACTCATGAGCTGATTGGTATTGGCCATTTGGAAACAGACAATCATATGGTTTACTACTGAACCTAACATATCGAAAAGAAATGGCATTGCATTCATTGTCAAAAAGAGCATTTCCAGATCTCTGGTGAAGGGTAATGCTGTCTGCAATGATGTTTTTATCATATGCTACTGTCAAGTGTTCTGGAGAGTGTACTGTATTGTTTGTCTTTCCAGGTGGCAGAAATGACGACCAGGAGGATAGCCTAAAGGCCTTAATAAAAGAGCTGCCAGACACGCACTACTGCCTCCTGAAGTACCTTTGCCAGTTCTTGACAAAAGTGGCCCAGCATCATGTGGACAATCGTATGGATATCCACAACCTTGCCACTGTATTTGCACCAAATTGCTTTCAGTAAGTTTGTGGAGTTTTGTTTTTAATCCTATCCTGTATTCCTTTTCCTTTACTACTGCCTGAAATTACTGGGATATAGAAGTACCTATTTCAATCTCAAAATTGAACCAGTCAGTGTCCCTTAATGCTGGAGAAATTCCATCTTGCCTCCTAGGCAGTTGAATCTTGTTTTTAATCCCAATTTTGAAGACAGCAGATTTACCTTTATATGACACCATATTTTACAATAATTCAAACAATCTCATTTATAATTCTGGAATATATTTTATTTTCACTATAAAGGATATAAATGATAATCTGAAGCATTGCTTGATTAAAAAAATATAATGTATGGGTACTTCCTAACATTCAGTATATTCAGTTTCAATGAATCACACCAGTGGCTGATGGTGTGTTGTGTATTTCATCGTTAGTAATATGTACTACCTATAACCTATAGTATTGTGATCCATAATTTTCTGGTTATTAGATGCTCATTTTCAGATGTTTACATATAGTACTTCCAACTTCAAATGGCAAATAAAAATGGATTTTATAAAGATACTGATCATCAAAGGCAATAATAATGAAAACAAACACAACAAAAAGGTGTCAGCGTACGTCACAACAGACTGATGGCAGGGCCTTCAAAATGCCCTTACAAGCTGGCGACTCACTGTAACGAGGGAAAGTGATAAACCTTAGATGATTGATAATAGCTGGAAAATTATATCCTGAATATGTCGGTAATAGAAAATAATCTTAATTTTTAAAGTTTTTATTAATGAACTAGCCTGCTAGCATAGGTGTGCTATTGTCAGCTGCATGGACAAGGGAAAAGTGTCATAGGCTAAGTTCTGTTGCTAGGTGCTGGCAGAGTGGTATGACTTACAGTGATTCCATGTACGACAGAATGGAATACTACGCAGGTCTGAGCCATCCTCACTGTCGTTGCCATGTTACAGACCTTTATTGTAGCCACTGTACAATCCACTTCATCTGTGATCTCCCTCCTGCTTGCTGACTGTCCACTTGGCCAAGCCTTCTCCACGGACGAGACCCTCCTGATAGCATGTCCGAAGTACCAGAGGCAAATTTTCACCATCTTCACGTCGAAGGAGCACTGCAGCTGTACTTCTTCCAGACAGATGTGTCTGTTCATCTGTCTGTCCATGAGTTACACACCATAACTCAAATTATGCATTCTTCTCCAGTCTTACTGATTCACAATTCAGCCCTTGTACGCATGTGTCACGATTGTGCCAGGCACCCCATAGCCCTCATAGTGCATATTTGCTCCTCATCACTTTGAAGAGGTCTTTTCCTGTAGATTTGATCAACATTATTTGATTTCTTGACTTCACATTCCATGAGGGTTGATTGTGAATCCATGTAAAATGAAATTCCTGGCTACTTCAATATTTTCTTTGTTTACTATGTTATTAATTGGTTCCGTTGTGATTGCGATGATTTTGTTTTCTTTACATCAAGCTGTAATCCGTACTGAGGAGAATAGTCCTGGATCTTCAGAAAATGCAAGTCTTCTCTACTTTTAACAACCATGTTTGTGCCATCTGTATTTCACAGGCTGATCCTCAGCCTCCTTCCAATCCTGATGGCTTGTTCTTCTTCACATAGGCCAGCTTCTTAGAGTATTTGATCTGAGCATAAAGATTTAATAAATATGGTGAAAGGGCACAACCATGACACATACTTTTACTGAATTTTAAAAATTATTATTATTTTAAAAACATTTTATTGAGGGGTCTTACAGCTCTTGGAACAATCCATACATCAATTGTACTGAGTACATTTATACATATGTTGCCATCATTATTTTCGTTCTTTTTAAAAATAATTTAATTGGGGCTCATACAACTCTTATCACAATCCATGCATAAATCCAATGTGTGTCAAGCACATTTGTTGCCCTCATCATTCTCAAAACATTTACTTTCTACTTGAGCCCTTGGTATCAGCTCCTCATTTTCCCCTACCTCCCCACTCCCTCCTCCCTCATGAACCCTTGATAATTGGCAAATTATTATTATTATTGTTTTGTCATATATTACACTGTCCAACATCTCCCTTTACCCATTTTTCTGTTGTCTGTCCTCCAGGGAGGAGGTTATATGTCGATCCTTGTGATTGGTTCCCCCTTTCTACCCCACCCTCCTTCTACCCTCCCAGTATCGCCACTCTCACCACTAGTCCTGACAGAATCATGTGTCCTGGATTCCCTCTGTTCCTGATTTTAAACCATGCACTATCCCCTTTTCTGTCAGAACCATCGCTTCCTAATACAGGTGCAGCCTTTCTGGGAGTACAAGTAAGTGTTCTAGAATTCTCAGTCTTTGTAGTGTTATTGAAAGTTTGTTATGATGCACACAGCAGTTAAATGATTTTAAGTGGTCTACAGAGAAGCAAACATTATTCTGATCATCTCTGCTTTCAGCCAGAATTCTTCTGACCTCAGTAATTGTGTCCTTGTTTCACTTCCTTCATCCCATCCAGCTGGAATGTCTGGTAACTCTCTGCTGAGGCATTGCTGAAGCCATTTTGAATGATCTCAACAGAATTTCCCCTGCATGTGATATTAATAATATAGTTTGACAACTTCTGCATTATGCTGAGTAACTTTTGTTGGAATGGACACAAATACAGATTTCTCTAGTATGTTGGATAGCACTTCTTAGCATAGCACTGCATTCGTTCATTGAAACATTTCAATAAGTATTATATTCTTGGAGTTATTTTTTCACCACTGCCTTTAGTGCAGCTTGAACTTCTTTCAATACTACTAATTCTTTATGTTACCTCTTAATGTGATTGAATGTTATTTTTGGACAGTGACTGTGTGTCCCTCCTATCTTCTTCTAGTGTTTGTTGGTATTGTTCAATATTTTGCTCTTAAAATCCCAAAATAATACAACTTGTAGCTTGAGTTTCCCCTTCAGTACTTCCAGTTTGTGAAATGCTGAGGATGCTTGTCCTTCTCGGGTTTCTTTATTTCTGATGAGTGTTTAATTATCACACTTTGTCTTTGCTCTTGTGTGTCATCATTTCTTCCATTCACTTTAGTTATTCTGTATTCAAAAGCAAGTTTCAGAGTCTCTTATAATCCCCATTGTGGCTTTTCCATTACCTTCTGCTTTTTTATGGATATTGTTTTTGGTGCCATCTCACTACTTATGTGGTTATTAATATTTAATATGTCAAATCTGTTCTTGAGATGTCTCTAAATTCTGGTGGGATATGCCCAAGGTTGTACTTTGTCGCCGTGGACTTCACTTAATTTTCTTCAGATTCAGCCTGAACTTACATATAAACAATTCATAGCTTATTTGTTATCCCTTGTCCTTTTTTTGACTGGTCATTTTGACTTTCTCTGTCTTCCTTTTTCACTGATGTATGTAGTTTCATTCCCGTGTATTTTATCAGATGAGTTCTACATGTGATAGTGACCATTTATGTTGAGAAAAGATCTTTACACTGAAGAAATTGTTTTTCTAGAAAAATTCTGTCATGCAGTTTCCAGTGTTGTTTCTATAACCGAGGCCATGTTTTCGACTCAGCATTCCTCTTTGTTTACAGCAGCGGTTCCCAACCTGTGGGTCGCGACCCTTTCACAGGGGTCGCCTGATTCATCACAGTAGCAAAATGACAGTGATGAAGTAGCAAATAAAATAATGTCATGGTTGGGGGTGGTCATCACAACATGAGTAGTTGTTTTAAAGGGTTGCGACATTAGGAAGGTTGAGAACCAGCGCTTTACAGCTTAGGTATTCCAATCCCTAGTGTTTATCAATGAATCTTGACGGGTTGATCAATTACAGACTGAAGCAGTTGGTAGAATTCTTCAAAGTCTGTCATTGGCTTTAGTGGTTGGTGCATAAGTTTGAATAGTAGTTATGTTCCTTTTGGCATATATATATGTGTGTGTACATATATATATATTGCATCACATGCAGCATCATATTTGAAGATGGATAGGACACTAATTTTTGCAAACGTGTCATTCCCAGAATACTAAAATTATAATTTCCTATTTTTAAACAGCCAGTACCATTCATTTGCAGGCAGTGCTTAGGCTATTGATCTGTATGTGTTCCATTTAATTTTTGATGACTTCTAGTTTTCCTAGGAGCATGCTTTGTGTACTACACATTCTTGTTATTAATGGAGGGGTCCTGGTGGGGTAGTGGAATATGTGTTGGACTGCGAGCCAGTTCATAACCACCGGCCATTCTTCAGGAGAAGATGGTGCTCTGAATTTCCATAGAGAATTACAGTCTCGGAAACCCGGAAGGACAGTTCTATCCTACTGGTGCAGAGCTGCTATGAATCAGAATCAATTTGATGGCAGCACTTTTGACTTGGTTTTCTTATGAATGGTTATGTGCACCTGTTTCTTTTCATTTTGATTCATACCCCATCAGGAAACGAATGTCGACTCTCCTTTCAGGCGGCCTCTCTTCTCCAGCCTTATCTTAAGTGCCTTCTAACCTAAGGGGCTCGCCCTTGAGCACTCTATCTGACAGTGTTCAGCTACTGTTCATACGTTTTTCAGTGGCTAGCTCCTAAGAAGTGTATCATGTGTTTCTTCTTCCTAATCTACCTTAATCTGGAATTTCTATTGAAATCTGTTTATTGTGAGTGATCCTGCTGGTATTGTAAATACAGGTGTCATAGCTTCCAGCACCACAGCAAAAGGCAAGCCATCACAGTATGAGAAAATGATAGATGAGTGGGGTTATTTTTTTTGGATTATACTTCCTGTTGTTTATATTAAAGAGATTTTTGAAAAACAAAAACAGGAACTATTTTAAATTTTAGTTCCATTAAGTTTGAAAGCCCTTTGATTGTTGGCATATGCAGCATGACCTAGCAATCCAAATATTTTGCTTTATCTCTCTTATTAATTCCCTCTGATACCAAGCATGTTCCTACTAGAAAGAGCAAGCCTGACTACTTTAAATGCTCTTAGAATTTACTTTTGAAACATAGTGTATCTGATTACATATCCCCTTCGTCTGCAGGCTCATTCAGCTCCCCAGAAGTAGTAATACCACATCTTCAGAATTACTCTCCAAATATAGATTCTCGCATAGATCATTTGAAATACAAGGCTCCAGACCACCTTCAGAGAGAAATTCTACCCTGTAACTCTCCCCACTGTAACTGGAGGGATATTCAATTTTAATCAAAGACAATTCACCTTAATAATTGAGGTCTTATAAGTAAGCATATCAAAATTCAGGCACTACTAATAGTCCCTATCTTATTGAGGAGCTCTGTGGTCATACATCGTATGGTTTCCTTTACTCCTCTCTGTCAAGTACACCTTTGTTTGATCACCTACAAGAGAAAAAAAGTGTAAATAGAAAATTACTCAGTAAGCTTTAAGCCATATGTCCTACAAGAGGTAACAGCTCCATAAATGGAATGGTTATTAAATAATAACCCAGATCTATACTTCCCTGCTGATGTATAAATTGACCTTCATCTGGAATTTCTGGTAACTCACTTCAGTTCGTTGATCAAAATACCAACAGGTGCTGAGATTTTACTTGCAGTGTGCACCTTGCTCGCTGAAAGTGAAGAGGGCTTGAAGCACGTGCTGATGAGGACCAAGGACTGCAGCCTGCAGTGTGGACTACAAGTCAATGTGAAGAAGACCGAAAGCCTTACCCCTGCACCAATCAGAAACGTCACGATCAATGGAGAAAAGGTGGGAGCTGTCAAGGATTTCGTCTTGCTAGAATCTACAGTCAGTGCTTGTGCAAGCAGCCATCACAAGATCAAAATAACATTTGCATTAGGCAAATCTGCTGCCCAAGACATCATTAGATATTGACGATCGAGGATGTTACTTTTAGGATTAAAGTGTGCCTAACCCATGCTATGGTGTTTTCAATTGCCTCATGTGCATGTGGAAGTGGATATTGAATCAGGGAGATCGAGGAATTGATGCATTGGAACTGTGGTGCTGGAGAAGACGATTGAGAATACCATGGATGGCTAAAAAGATTGATCAGCCTGTTTTGGAAGAAGGAAGGTCAGAGTGCTCCTTGGAGGTGAGGATGGCAAGACTTTGTCTTCATACGTTGGACATGTGTCAGAAGAGACCCGTCCCTGGAGAAGCACATCGTCCTTGTTAAAGTGGAGGGACACCTCAAAAGAGGACAGCAGGCCCTGGAGAAGATGACGGACACAGCAGCTGCAACAATGGCTTCAAGCCTGGGGACAATTGTGAGGCTGGTACAGGACCCAGGAGTGTTTTGTTCTGTGTGTACAGGGTCGCTGTGGTCAGAACTCACTTCAGGATAGTTTACAACAGTTTAATATGTATTTCTCAATCTATGGGTATAGAAATCACTACTAAATACTTTCTCGTTGTAATATAAAGCATAATTCTTATAACAAATACTGTTTATTGGACATTGAACAAGTACCCTAAGGAGTACTTGATTTTAATTTTTCAACATCACTAATTTTTTTTCATTGTATGTTTAGGAAATTGCTTGGCCAAAGAATAAATCTGAGGACAGCCAGAAAGGCTGTCCCATTCATGTGGTCAACAGCACTATCGAAACATGGCCTCTCGCCCCCTCACACTGTACACTAGTGTGACCATCATTTTTAACATTTGCCGGTAGAATGAGACACTTTAAAAAAATGTTTTCAGTTATTTGATTACTATGAAGTTTAACATAATTAAAAGCTACTTTACCCTCATAGATAGTCTATTTTTGTTAAGTGCCTTTTCAAACTCTCATTTTCAGTTTTTTCTAAGCTGATACTCATATTATTTGTGATTCACAAGTGTTTCTTTCATCTTCCAAATATTAATCTCTTATTATGTCCTGGAAACATTTGTCTCATTTGTAAATAAAATTATCTTTAAGCCTCACAATTCTTATTTTTTGCTACAAAAAATTATATCATATGCGTGGTTTGGGTTTAATAACATTCTTAGAATGTCCATTTCCATATTACAAATATTTACTTATATTTTCCCTGGCTGCATCCATGGGTTCAGGCACAGGAACAATTGTGAGCGTAGCACAAGACCAGGCAGTGTTTTCTTCTGTTGTGCCCGGGGCACTTTGGATCACAGCTAACTCAATGGCCCCTCGCAACAACATATTTTCCTTTAGTATGCTTAAAGTTTTTAAAATTTTTAATTATTTAATCCTTAATGCTTATGGATTTTTTTAAGAAAAGGTATAATTTGGTGATGTAAAAGTTGTTAAATGTCTACTTGTATTTTATTTTAGCATATTTATAAATTTTTTCAATATTTCATTTCTGAAGTCAAGGAAAATTTACTTTGATAAGTTTTAATTTAAGGATTTAATTTTTTATTTAAGTTATTAGAGTGCAAACTAAGTAGCATCTAGAGAAAAATTCATACTTTATCAAGTGATTTGAAGTGTAGTCTTATTATTTTCTTAACTCTTTAGATATGCCTTGGCTTTTCCCAGGCTCTTTACTAATGTACTGATCCGTATACTTTAACGGTGCTAATACCAACCCTGTTTTAAAGTCAGGAGTGGCAGTACTCTATACAATTCTTCATTATGACTGTTTCTGGATAATTGTGTGCACATGTTCTTCCAAAGGAAGTTCAGTGCTTTTTCTACATTTGAAAATTTCCATGCCATTTTGAGGTTTACTTGGGGATAACTGAAACCCTTAATAGTGAGTATTTTATCTAATAAAATGATCTAGCTCCTCACCTTTACCAGTTTTTACTGAAGTGCCTTTGTTTCCAGAAATTGTAGAAGCTGGTAAATGTTTAGGACACTGTGGCAGGCTAGGTAAAAACTGTCCACTAGTCCTATTACGCAGTAAATCTGTAAAATTGACTGATAGTCTGGTAGCCCTTTCCCCATGTATATATTTTCTTTAAAATTTTATCAGTGTTAGATTCTCTATACCCTTTAAATTCTGCTTTTTTATAAAATGTTAAGCTCTAAACATTTCTCATGTCATTTAATACCTTTAGTTTATTTCATTTTGGTTTGCTACAACCAGGCCTTTTAAAGTACAGCCGCCTGGAAAATAAGTCTGCTTGCATTTGGGGACGATGCATACAGAACTTGGATTTAATTCTTCCCTTGTGGGGAGTCCAAAAGCAGAGTTTCTGCTGCTGTTTTTTTATGGCTTAAAATGCTGAGTGCAGAGAAAGCCATTTTTTTTAAATTGCAGTTTAAATGGAACTAAGAGTACTTATTTTTATCTCTTCCAGTTGAAGCTTTGAGGTAGGCAAGGGAGGGATTTCTTTGTAGGTTAAAAAGGCAAAAAGGTATAGAATGATTTCAGATAGGTACAGGTTTTTAATTGAGCCATATTTTCCTCATTCAAAATGGTCAAGCATCACAGTTTCACATTTTTCAATTTAATAATGAGTTCACATCTATTTTTTCTAATTCGGTTAAGAATATACACAATGCACTGTATTTATTGAAGAAGACACTACAGAACCTCCAATAGAGTTCCACTTGCTTTCTTTTGTTTTGATCCCAGTGTTGATTGCAACTTTATACTGTACCATGCAAAGTCAACATTCAGATATTGTATGTAAAATCAACCAACAATCTACTCCCACCAAGTCAATTCCAACTCATAGATACCTTGTAGGACAGAGTAGAACTGCTTCCTGGTGTTTCTGATACTTTATGGGAGCAGAAAGCCTCAGCTCTATCCTGTAGAGCGTATGGTGGATTTGAACTGTTGCCCTTTCTTTAGCAGCTCAATGCCTAACCCAATATGCCACTTAACTCAAAAATACACTGCCATTGAGTCAATTCTAACTCATAGTGACCCTATAGGGCAGGGTAGAAGTGCCTCTGTGGGTTTCTGAGACTGTAATGCTTTGCTGGGGTAGAAAGCCTCATCTTTGTCCCAAGGAACTGTTGGTGGTTTTGAACTGCTGACCTTGTGGTGAGCAGCCCAATGTGAACCCACTGCACCACCAGGACTCCTTATTGTATATGAAGGTTGAAGTGAAATTTATTACTTTAGTTAGTGTTAATGGTTTGCTTCTATACTAAAAAATAATTGGAAAAGAAACTTTCTAACTATAATTCACTCAAAAGGTGTTAATAGACAAACCTTAGATCCATAAATGGTGGTTTAGTAAACTGATTGCTTCTTTGTAATATATTTACAAAGAAATCAGTAACCAGGCAGACACTGAAAATTATAGCTTGTAGTTTATATATTTTTCATTCTGTGAATGAGTAATATTCTTTGTTGCATTACAAAGAACCGTAACATATTCGAAGTTCTTTTAAGGGTAAATTTTCCATCAGTGGAGGTCTTTGCACCATCATTGTAGTGCGCTGTGGAATGCCTGCTCCGGAGTGCGCCTCCTCCCTCCAGAGGTAAGTGGGCTTAGTGGCAGAACATTGCTGATAGGAGCCAAAGTCAAAAGTTTACGCTCTTTCATAAAATAATCCCTTAAGTCTCTCAATCTTGGAAAGAATGAAGCTATCAAGACAATAATGCTCGTCTGGATCATTAACATGACCCTTCATTAATTCAAAGTCCTTTAAAAGTCGGTTATTTTTAAAGAAACTGCTCAGCATGAAAACATTCGACATGTTAAGCACTGCTTAAAAACAAAAAAAGAAACCCTGACTAAAAAAAATCAACATGAAACTGCGTAAAATATTTCTCTCCAAACATGTTTTCAGAAACTTTCATATTTGCTTTTTTAAAAATCCCTCTTATCAATCTGAGAAGAAGGGTGGTAGACTAGATTTCATTTTACAGAGGTTGACTTGAGGCTTCACAGTGTAGTCATGTGTGTGTGTGTGTGTGTGAGTGTGTGTGTGTGAGTGTGTGTGTGTGAGAGAGTGTGTGTGTGTGAGTGTGTGTGTTTGTGTGTGTGTGTGTGTGTGTGGAGGTGGAGGTTAGGGAACGGTCCCAGTTTATACAATAGTAAGTGGGTAGACAAAGGATAGTCATTTGTCTTCTACCTCCTGCTCGGTTGTTTTCCGCTGGGTCACATATTTTCTCAAGATAATGAACAGATGTTGTTTACTATGTGTTCTCTTGTCGGTCCTGGGTTAGTTGTTCGATTAGTGGCCTGTGTTCTATCATTCGCTTTGATTTGGCCTGTGTGTGTATAGTCATTTGGAATCAAACCCAACAATACCCTCTCCCTCTGACTCCAGATCCTAGAGCCCCTCCATAGAGCAGGGTGGAACTGCACCTGTGGGTTACCAGGACTGTTACCTCGTCTTTCTCCTGAGTCAGTTTTAATAATCGAGACAAATATTTTAAATGAAAACTCTTTGAGGGAACAATCCAGAAACTTAAAAACTTAGCACCATCACGTCAGTCCTGACCCCTGGACAAAGGAATACTGTTCCATTTGGTTTCTGCAGTTTTAAATTTTGAGCGGGATTATATAGTCTCATCTTTCTTTCATAGGGTGAGCTCTGGTGGCATAATGGGTTATGCATTCAGCTACTAACTCCAAGGTCAGCAGTTTGAAACCACCACCTGCTCCAATGGAGAAAGATGAGGCTTTCTATTTTCCTGAAGATTTATAGTCTTGGAAACTCACCGGGGCAGTCCTACTCCGTCTTATAGGATGGATCCTATAAGTTGGCATCAACTTGATGGCAGTGAGTGAGTTCTTCCATAAAGCTCCTGGTGTACTCGAACCACTGACCTTGTGGTTAGTAACTCAATGTATATCCCACCAGGGTTATTTCTTGGGGGAAAGACAATTCAAGTTTTGCTAATTCTATGTTCATTGAGGGTATTCTCATTTCCCATTTCTATAAAGAAAATTCAGCTGGTGGGGGGGGGAGTGTTTTACTAATGTAGTTCAGTGGCAGCCTGAAAGACTTCATATTGAAAAATAGTGCCGTGTGTCTTGAACATAGGTAAATAGCCCTTGACCTTTGAAACCCTCTGCAGCAGCATCAGTGATGTCAAGCAGCAAACTTAACACAGAGATGATATAGTGAGTGAGCGATGTCTATTAGCTATTTTCTCTTAAGACTATATATGGTAGTGTATATGTACATTCATATAACAATCTACATAATTATCCTTTAACACCTTCCAAATACACAGAGCTCTGGTAGCAAAGTGGATTACGTGTTGGGCTGCTAGCCCCAAGGTCAGCAGTTTGAAACTAACAGTGGCCCTGAGGGGGAATGATGAGGCTTTCTCCTCCCACAAAGATTTGCAGTTCCAGAAACCCACACGCTCAGTACGACCTGTCCTATAGGTTCACAAGGAGTCAAATGACTCCATGGTAATGAGTCTATGCCGAGGGTTGTCTTTCATCTCTCCAGGGGGAGTCCTAGGTTGTCGTTGTTAGGCACCCTGGGGGCTGACCCATAGCAACCCTGCGCACAACAGAAGAGACATTGCAAGGTTGTGCTGTCCTCACAATTGTTCTTGTGCCTGAACTTACTGCTGCAGCCACTGCTTCAACCCATCTGGGAAGGAGGGGCTTCTTCTCGCCACTAACCCGGGAACCTGCCCAAAGTATATAAGCCGAAGTCTTCCCATCCTTGCCACCAAAGACCACTCTGGCTATACTTCTTCCAAGACACATCAGTTTTTCCTCTCAGCCATCCGTGGTACTTTCAGCACCCCATTTCCAATGAATTGACTGTTCCTCTGTCGTCCTTATTCGGTGTCTAACTTTCACATGCTTATATGGCCATTGACATCACCATGGCTTGGGTCAGGCACACCTTAGTCCTCAAAGCAACAGCCAGGCTTTTCAATACTCTAGAGGTCTTGTGCTGCAGTGCCTTAAGGCAGCCGTTCGCAACCTGTGGGTCAAGACCCCTTTGAGGGTCAAATGACCCTTTCACAGGGGTCTCCTGATTCATAACAGTAGCAAAATTATAGTTATGAAGTAGCAACAAAAATAATTTTATGGTTGGGGTGGTCACAAGAACGTGAGGAACTGCAGTAAAGGGTCTCGGCACTAAGAAGGTTGAGAACCACTGCCCTAAGGCAATGTATCTTCTGATCTATTGGCTGCTCCTTGGATGATTATTGATAGTGGACGCAAGGGAAACAAAATGCTTGACAACTTCAACCTTTTCTCCGTTTTCATGATGTTGTGTATTGATCCCGTTGTTAGGATTTTGGTCTTCCTTTTATTGAGTCATAATCCATACTGAAACCTTGATCTTCATCAGCACATGCTCCAAGTCCTCCTCACTTTCAGCAAGCAAAGGTGTGTTGTCTGCATATTGCAGGTTCGTAATAAGCCTTCCTCCAATCCTGATGCCACAGTCTTCTTCATATAATCCTGCTTTCTCTACATTCATATTGAACAAGTATGGAAGAGGATACAACCTGATGCACACATTTCCTGATTTTAAACTATGACGCATTCCCTTGTTTTATTCTAGCTGCCTCTTGATCCATGTACAAGTTCCACATAAGCACAATGAAGCGTTCTGGAATTCTCGTTCTCAAGGTTCTCCATAGTTTATTATGTGCACATGGTCAATCGCCTTTGCATACATTACTGGAGCGGATCGATCAAACTTGGGGGAATGAGTTTACTCTCGCTTCTATTGAGGAGCAATTGTGGGATGGTGGGTTAAGTGTTAGGCTGCTAACAGAAAGACTGACCATTCAGACCCACCCACTGGTATCCTAGAGAAAGACAAGGCTGTCTGCTTCTCTAACGATGTACAGGGTCAGAAACCTGCAGGCGTAGTTCTACTCTGTCTTGCAGAGTTGTTACAAGCTGGAATGAGAATGGTGTCTCTTCTCCCATTTAACCAGCTTTATAATTGCACAAATCAGTTCTTCAAAACCTTCATTTTCTATCGGATATATATCAATATTTTTTCAGAATTAGGATTTAGTATATGATTTTTGTAGTTGTTATTATTTATTTGGTAAATGCATTGTTACCAGATGTTTCTGAGCACATGCAAGGTAAAGGGGTGGAAATAGGTAGTTGATGAGAGTGTATTGAAAATGATTTTACAGTTATGTGCTGCAATGAAGTTTAGAATACAGTGCCTCATCATATTGCTATGTACATTTTTTTGTGTCAGGAAAGTGGTTTATGTTTCATACAAATGCAGTTGAGGAAGAACTCCCTTTTTAAGTGTACTCTTCACCCACCAAGTTCTCATCATCTCTTCTTTGGCTTATCTTTAATAACTTCTTAAAGATTTTCCCTTCTCTGGCCTCACCAATTTTAACTATAATCCACCTAGTTGCTAAAACTACCTGTTTAAGGCATCAATCACATCCAATATCTTTACTCTATGCCAACCCAGAGACTTTTTTTTTCTATACCATTATATTCAAAGCCTGTTTTATTTGATCCATCGTTTCTTGGGTATCCTTATGTATTTCCACCACCTGGCTGCTAGAGATGTGCGACTGTGGTTAGAGTAGAGGAAGGTCTGGGAGCTGAACTGCAGCTTGGGCGTCATATCTTCCTGTTTCTACTTGAAGACAGATGAGCTCTCCAAGAGCAATTGCACGTGGAAGAATGTCTGTCCTATCTGACTGAAGGCAGCAGGCAGGCAATTAGAGGGAGATAAGCTCCTGCAGTGTCGCCAAAGCAAACATATAGCTAGCTAGCTAGACGATGGATCGATGGGTAGATAGATATAATTTCTAGAGAACGGAAAACAGAGCAAGATGAAGGAGAATGAAACTGAGAAAGGTATCTCTGGATTTGGGGTTTTAGGAATCCTTTGAACCACTAATTACAGATATTTAATAACACTTCATGCTCTTTCCAAGACAACAGGCTTCTGAATAGCTCTCACTACGGAAACAAGAGCAGCAGAAAGCTGCAAGACACGCCGGTTCTACTTACGGGTCTGGAGAAGAAGCCTTTGCTTCTAGAGTTAGCGCTCATTTCAAAATGCACTCATATGTGTGTGATGGCCAGCCAGGTGTTTAATCTTCCTATTCAAACATCAATTTTTATAGCAAACTTTTCAGTCTTTGTTAAATTTTTTATATTTACTCTTAACTTTTTATCAGAGAACAAGAGGGAACATGAAGGCTTATTTTCTGATGTAAGATTTCTGATGTTGAATTCTAATGATAAGGACTGGATGTTTTGAGAATTCTCAAGAATTTGTGATTAAGCATTAAATAACATGTTTGCTCTACACATAGTTCCTTGGAGTGTTTTTATGTTCGATTTGGCTCAGGCCAAAGGTTAAGTCATTGCAGTTGTTAAATAATCAAGGATTAAAATAGAAACAACAGGGAGCCCATTTATGACTTAAATCCTGGTTTTAGATGATATCTTGTACTCAGTGCTGTTAATCAGGATATATATATATATATATATATATATATGTTTATATGTGTGTGTGTGTGTATGTATATCCCTTTAGGGTTCAGTGCATGACTGCTAATCCCAAAGTCAGCAGTTTGAACCTGTCAACCACTCCACAGGAGAGACAGCCTGGCAATCTGTTCTGGTAATTCCTACAACCTAGGAAACACCATGGGGAGATTCTGCCATGCCCCACAGTGTTGCCGTGAGTCAGACTCACTCGGTGGCACAGACAATGACCTTGAGGCGAAGGCTGTATCACTTTATGGCAGTAGGCTGCTTCATCCTTCTCCCATGGAACAGCTGGTGAACAGCCTTCGGTGAGCAGTCGAGTGGTGCACCCATTGTGCCATCATTGGCTTGGCCATTCCAACCTAGGTGTGGACTCACTGATGAAGGCAGGGACACAAACAGAAGCTGCACACTCCTGTTCCTCACAGCACGTTTTACAGTCGTCAGAAAGGTGGAAACAACCTCCGTGTCCATCAATAGATGAATATCCAGATAAACAAAAAGTAGTGTGTGCATACAATGAAACTCCATTTGGCCGCAAAGGGAAATGAAGTCTCGGTGCATGGGTTCTCTATGGATAAACCTTGAAAACATTGCACTGGCCCACTATACACCGCATGATCTCATTTATATGACATAAATACATACCAAAGAGTTTTGAGTGCTTCCGAGGGGTGGAGTGGAAGAGAAAGGGGATGGTTGCTTATGAGACACTGACTTAATATTAATGGTGATGGCAATGAAAGGCTGTGAATTCCCCAGGATCGCACCGTGACAAATGGGAGACTCCCCTTCCACATCCAGTGCTGCTTCTGTCACCCTGCCACCACCTGTGTCTTCTATCACCAGTCTATTAATCCACCTCAGACAGTCCATGGTCTACTCAAAGCCTGATGTTGCCCAGTGTGACTCCGGCAGGCAAGACCGTGCTCAGTCTGCCTCCATCTGATAGGCGCTATGATTCCTACCTGGAACTTTCTGGTCCCAGAGTGTCTCCACTTACATACTTTGTTCACACCTTTATTCAAGGTGCCTACATTTTCCTGTTCCCATCTTTTACCTGAATTTTTAGGCATTTCTCTGGTAGCCATCCCATGGAGACAAATTGTTTTCCAGCATCCTGAGAAGCCTCTCCTTACGTCTATCCACTCCATCCTATATTGGCCAGCCATCTAGGTCTGGCATGACAAGACCAGGGATGGGGAGGGGTGGGAATTTTAGCTCTGCCATTTGAAGCTGCGGCACATGGACGAGGAGTGGACCGTGATCCACCACACTTTCCATATATGTGACCCAGACATGACACAAAGTAACTCAGAGGCTTACGGTCGGATGAACTCAAAGGAGCAATGGGGAAACTCGGTACCTCTAGATGCTAGTTTCTACTCTCACTAACAACGTGTAGCATTCAATCATATGGCCTCCTGGGAGCATTCTTCATATGGCTAACATGATGATTTAATTGTATCATGTGTATTTCATCCCCCCCTCAGTTAAAAACATATGCAAGTACATATATTCCTTTAGTGGAAGTGGTCGATTATATATTTTTATGTCCCTAATTCTACTTCCACAAAGAGTTCTAGCCTCAGAAACTCACGGGGAAGTTCCACCCTGCCCCACAGGGTCTCTGTGTGATGGCCTTTACTCAATGTCAGCGAGTTTGGGTTTTTTTGTGTTTTGTTTCTTGCTTGATCATTGTTAATGTCATGGGTGTTTTTGTTGAATAAATGACTACATGAGGATCACAGGTACAATATGTGTCAGTTGATTCTTAAAAAACAAAAGGCACCAAAATTCCGGAGTTTAGATACCCTTTTTTAATATATAAAATGAGAAGGTCAACAACATGAAAGAAATAATAGTAAAAATTATAATTAAGGGGAAACAGGACAAGAACCTCCAAAATACTTTTAGAAATTATTAAGTCAGTGATTGATGTTCTATTATTCCCGAAGGCATGTAGGACAGGAGAAAAGATTTGGCACAGCGGTTCTCAACCTGTGGGTTGTGACCGCTTTGGGGGGGTCGAATGACCCTTGCACGGGGGTCACCGATTCATAACAGTAGCAAAATTATAGTTACAAAGTAGCAACGAAAATACTTTTATGGTTGAGGGGTCACCACAACATGAGGAACTGTATTAAAGGGTGGCAGTGTTAGGAAGGTTGGGAACCACTGATTTAGAGGAACTGCTAGGTATACTGAATGGGAAACAAAATGTTTCATTGCAGAGTATGCTATTTTACTTCATCCCTCTTCAGAGCTTGATTCTAGGTCAGGCCATGTGCAGTCAGAAAGCATTTCTCAGAGACCCAACCTTACCTTGCTAGTATTCTTATACTTGTTGGGAACAGAAAAGATCACTGAAAGAGAAGGTACAAATGGAATGGAAGAAGAATGTAGTGGGAAACAAGTGCCAGGAATCCTCCTGGGGGAGAGGGTTGCTCATTGGGCTAGCACCTGCAAGGTAAGCAGTTCAAACTACCGTCTACTCCAAGAGAGAAAGAGGAGACTTTCTACTCTAGTAAAACAGTGGTGAGATTCAGCCATTTAAAAAAAAATAATTTTATTGGGGGCTCCTACAGCTCTTATAACAATTCACCATCAGCTTTCTTCACCACATTTGCTTATGTATGATTTTTACCTCAGCGTCATGTTGGGAAGGTGAGCATCTCAGAATGCCAGGTTATTAGAACAAAGTGTTCTTGCGTTGAGGGAGTACTTGAGTAGAGACCCAATAATACTTATCATGTAAATATATGTATGTAGACCTATATCCCTAGTGTTATATATTGATATATACATACATGCCTGTATTTATACATTTGCCATTTGCCTCCTAGTTCTTTCCTCTATTTCCTTTTACTTTCCCCCTGTCCCACTATCATGTTTGACTTTCATTCAGCTCTCAGTAATTCTTCTTAACTACACTGCACTTGATCAAACCCCACCAGGAATTGTATGCCCTCCTCGCCATTAATTTTTTTATCTCTTGTTATTCCCTTGTCCTTGAATTTGTTGTCAGCCAGTTTTTTTGTTGAGTTTGTTAAAATGGAACTTGTGATCAAGGTTTTGCTAAGGTGGGGTTCTGGGTAGCTGCCCAATTTGGAAATCACAAATTTACATCCCTTACTCTTTTTTAATGCTCATCTGTGCAATGGTGCATTCTAAGGGCCCACAGTAATGGCTATTGCGCCCACAAGTATAAAAAGTTAGACAAAACTCTGTTAGTAATATTCATTTATTTTGTAAAACCCATTCTACTTTTGATGAAATACTGCATTTTTATTCCCGTGCATTTGTTACTTCAGTAAACAAACACATACCGTCCAGAGAAAGAGTGCCAAACAACCAGAGGGTGGCATGCTGTCCTTTGTTCAGCTTTGTGTTTGGTCCCAAATTCCCACAAGATATTATGCGTGAATTATGCAGTTGCTGAAAGGGTTCAAAGAGCTAAGCATACTGTCAGAACAATGGCTCTCAGTTCAGCAGAAATAGAAAGAGATTTTTCAAAGATGAACATAATATGTTCTGAGAAGGCAAGTTGCTGTTTCTAATATATCAAACACCTTGAAATATTAGACAATGACTATTCTCTAATTGGCCTACCTCTAAAGGGATCCGACTCCTACAGGGAAAAGATGGTTAAGGTAAATAACATCGCTGATGATACGGTGATGAAAGTGAGGAATATTGCAAGTGAGGATGTCAATCAAGAAGCAAAGTGGAAATATCTTAAATAACAACTTTATTATTTTGTCAGATATTATTTAATATTTTTTTTAATTTAAACTCATAGAATTAGCTAGTTCTGTGTACCTCTTTTGTTCTTTTTAAAGTATCAACTGTATGATATAATAAACTACTTTTTGGTATATAATTTTTTAATATTTAAAATGGTCATTAGGGCGCCAAATGGGTTCTTAGTTATCTGAGTCACACCATGGAGTAAAGTGTTACAGGCCCAGAACCCAGAGCAGCAGCTTCACCAGGTCTCAATGAGCGTGACTTGGTGAGTGTGAGGAAGAACTGATATTCCCCGACCCTGAATCTTCGGAATCTAAGTGGCACAAAGGTTAAGCTTTAAATGGCACTTCCTGGTTGAGCAGACAGGAGAGAAACAACTTGTTATCCAAGAGATGACCTTTGCTTACAGGTGGATGATGTGGCAAGATGTGGAATGCAATTCTAACAGCTAGAGTGTTTGAGGACCTGATACTAGTGCTCTCTCGGAAAGAGAATGCAAATTTTGAGGACCTGATGCTAGTGCTCTCTCGGAAAGAGAATGCAAATAGTTAGTTCTTATTATTTGGTCCCTTGACCTAGAGTCTTTGTCTAATATTTCCACTCTTAGTCAACAGACCTTCAGTCCACAAGTTCTTAGTAGGTCCTGGGCATTGTGACATGTTCTCTGTGGAAAGGAATAAACAGGCAAAGCAAGAATGGTAGTGACAGTTATTGTGAAGGTGAACATAGACAGCCGTGCACCTCCACAGCCTTTCAGCTGATCCCATCCATGTGGCTTCACTACATACTGTTTCGGGGTGTGAAACTGAGAACCCCTGCCATCGAGTCAATTCAGACACCTGTCTGGTAATAACCAAGTTCCCACTGGTGCATTGTCTCCCAAAGGATTTCCCTCCATTGCCTCCCCCGTTTCCCATCCCATACCCACAATGGGGATATCCAGCTGTTGATTTGAACGTGGTGCATTTGTTTCCCTTAAAGTTATGATGCTAGTATGTACAAATGTGCTTGACACAATGGATGAAAGTACGGGTTGTGATGGGAGCTGTAAGAGCCCCCAATAAAAGTATTTAATAATAATAAAAGAAGTTAAACATACACATACACTATGAATCAGTTATTCTACTTTTAGGCAAATATCCAAGAAAAATGCAAGCCTTTGTTTATACAAAGACCCGGATAAGAATGATCATAACAACTATATTAGTATTAGCCAAAATCTTGATATAATTCAAATGTCCATCAGAAGTCCTTGGAAAAACACAGGTATTATATTCCAAGAATTGAACAATGCTCAGCACAAAAAGGAATAGATTATTGTTACTTAAAACAACATATAAAAAAACAAAACAAAAACATGTATTGTTTTCAAAAGAATTATGCCTGATAAAAGAGGGTCACCCCCAAATACGCAGCCTAACTGATTCCATTTAATGCAGACTAAGTAATGACACAGAAGCAGATCGCTGGGACAGTGACTGAGAAGACGGAGGGAGGACACACGTGGAGAGGAAGCGTGTGGCCGTGACTGATGTGCGCACTCTATTGATTGTGGCGCTGGTTTCACACGTGCATTCATATGTCCAAATCCATCAAGTTGCACACTATCAGTGTGTGCAGTTTTGTGTAAATTAGGTACATATAGGTAGTGTATTAAGTATATACATATGTATTAATGGACTTCTCTGTTATTTTAAAGTGATCCATATAAATGTACCTCGGAGGTATTGCAGGTTTAGTTCCAGGCTACTATAATAAAACAAATTTAATGATAAAGAAAAATTATGATGCTTCCCCACTGATATCTCTTCACATTGTCCTGCTAATCCTCTCTTTTGTGTTACAAGTCAATGGTCTCAGTTTGGTGTATCTAATTTCTATGACAAGCAGAGATAAAACTCATCCTTTCAGCTTTATCCCACAAAGGGCTTTGTATAAATTAGATAAATATGGAGACTGACAAGTTCATGGCTAACTCTCTACAATAGTTTAAAGGGTTGAGCATACAACTGACTAATAAAAGCTTTAATATGAGTAAAGGAATTTGGTGTATTTCTAAATTGGACATGATCCCACATAAAATATACTATTGTTATTGAGAAAAGTAGTCAGACAAGAATCATGTATGAATGGAGGGGATTGAGATGTTCTCTTCCCTGACCCTTTTGTATTGAGCAAATCTCATGTGGCATGTACCATGGGGATGATATTAATTGCCCAAAGTCACTTCCAATTCACGGTGACCCGTGCGTGCGAGACCAGAACTGCTCCACCGGGTTTCCAAGGCTACGAGCTACCCGGTCAGATAGACAAGGAAGACATGTTCCCTGCCCTCAGCGAGCTTTTGTGGAAGCAGAAAGACACAAAAACAAATATGCAAATAAATAACAATCATTTTAATAAGACTCACAAGTAACACTGTGTTTGTAAAATGCCAGGCACTGTCCTAAACAGATTGTGTGTGTTAGCACAGCTCTGGGAGTTTGGCACTGTTATTGACACGTGAGTGGGCACGAACAGGTTAAGTAATTTGAACCCAAATAGAAGGCTCGAACCGGATACTTGACTTCTATAATTATTGTGAGGGGGGCGCAGAATTAGAGGGTGCTTCATTTTATTATACTTAGGGATGCCGTGACTTTGAATGGACTTGACGTCACCTGGAGACAACAACAACACTGTAATTACAAAACAAGTACACCCCAATGCTGGTGAAGCGCTTCTGACTTATAGCAACCTTGGAGGACAAAGTAGTAACTGGCGGCAGAGTGGTAATAAGCTGGACTGCCAACCACAAGGTTAACTGTTCAATACCACCAGCCACTCCTCAGGAGAAAGACAAGGCTTTCTACTCCCATAAAGAGTTATAATCTCGGCACTCCCTGCTGTCTAGGTCTCCCCTCCTCCAGCTTCGCCCCAGCATCACAGAGCAGCAGCCTGAGCAGCCACAGCCCCCGGCACTGGGGCTTCTGGAGTTACGGTGAAGGATGAAGTCATCAAAGTTTTTAATGATAGGTGTTGTCATTAATGAGAAGGATACGAAAGTGATACAATTGTCTACACAGAAGAGATCAAAATAATAAGAAAGCAGTCTTCTACTGTTCAAGCCATCACTTAACAGCATCGCAAAAGACAAATCATTGCAGAGGAAGCAAAGCATCTTGGTGAGTGACGTTGTGTCAGACATGGTTCTCTACAGAGATAAAACCAGACACGGTAAACTATCTCACATTGGGCTACTGGTTACACATCTTTGTGAAGTTGCTTCCTTTGGATGATTGCCCATACACTTTGTACGTTGCTACATACAAAACGAAAGAATTAAGGAAAGTGTACCTTTAAAGAGCAAGATCATTTATGCTAGCTCTAAAGATGCCATTAAAAAGACGTTTATAGGTACTGAACCCAAGTGGCAAGTTAATGGCGGGGATGATATTAAGGACCACTCGACCCTTGGAGAGGAGTTGGGAGGCAATGTAGGGTTTCACTTGAAGGAGACCCCTTGTAAAATGACAGTCACATGCCAGCGGGATCTTAATGGGCTTTCGTGCCCCCAGTCCAGCCCATTGGAATAGCGTCGGGGCTCTTTATTTCCCTCCCCTCTCCTCTGGTCCTTTCACCACATGCATGAAGGAGATGTCATTCACTGAAGCAGCCTATCAGTGTTTACCATTACAACAGTTGCTTTTACTTAGCACCCAAGAAATGCCTTTCTTTAGCCCAAACAAATGGTTAGATGCCTCCCATGCAGCGAGCACACAGTGAAGCTGGTTGCCAAAGTGAATAGCTTAGAGTACTGTAAAGAGTAAGCTAACCCGATGCCTTGAGAAGTGTTATCCGCTGAATAAAACGTCATTCAGTATTATTTACAGTTGGTTGCAATTCTGTGGAACTCAAACATTCATACACCTCACCTGCCCTGGGAAGCCTGTTTGCAGAATGGCAGCACAGATGAAAATCTGTGGATTGAACTCACTTTTTTTTAATGAGTCCTCCACCCCAAAAGGAACGCCAACTAAGTTGCAGATACTGTGTCACCTCAGTGTTCAGTCCTGCTGCCTGTGTTGCATATCTCTGTCCAAGAAGTCGCTGTGAATGCCTTTTGGTTTCCCATTCAGCGTACACTACGGAGTAAGTTTACAAGTTTCATGTGCACCATGTGATGTTGCAACACTAAAGAATATCTTGACTATCAGTCACGAGGACAATTTCTGTAAAACAGAGCCTTACATGGAACATTGTTTTTGAGTTCCGACGCCTCACCTCACAAAAATGGCCACGTTGCAATAAAAATTGTGGCCTATTACAGAAAAAAAACAAAAACAGTTAAAGTCTCCGAAACTCACAAGCGCAGTTCTACCCTGTCCTACAGAATCGCTCTGGGCCAGAAGTCACTCAATAGCAGTGCGTTTGGTTGGGGTTTCAGGACACAGTAGAACTGTTACCTATGGGCTCGCAAGGCTTGAATCTTCAAGAAGCAAGCTGCCATGTGTTTCTGCTGCAGACAGCCTCGGGGCTCACACCGCAGCCAGGAAGCAAAGCGTTGAGGCACACAATACGAGTAAGAAGAACAGCAGCTTCCAACAGGCTTAAGGGGTTCTATTGAGTCTTGTATAACTTTATGCAAATGGTTCTGAACTCTGCATTTTGATTAAATTTTTTCTTTGTAGTTCATTGGAACAAGTATTAATGCAATTTCTTATAATGTAGACTAGAAGATGTTGGGTAGACTACAAATAATGAAAATATGTAGTAAAATATCAGGGATTCAACTTTAGTTGAACCCACATCTTAGAATACTGATAAAGTAGACAATAGATACCATGAAGAATAAAATAAATGACTTTATGTTGGCTGTGCTGAGTGAGAGATAGCTGAGCCTGAAGCAGAAGAATGAGCCATGCCCGCCAGCACTGTAATTCCTTGGCCTTTACAGGAACCAAGTCAGAGGTGACAGGTGAAAGAAAACTCTTTGGGTTTCTGGTCCCAGTGCTTGGCATGCATGATCTTATCAAAGAAAACGTTTAATAAAAATACAGAGTTCAAAGCCATTTGCTTAGGGTTATATAAGACTCAATAGAATTGATATATAGTAGACTCTCAATGCATATCTTTCATCGTTTTAATTTTATTTAACTAGTGTTGTTGAAAACATTTGAATATCGACTATTTGTAGTTTTCTATTATTTTAAAATTTATATTCTTATCAGTTGTATAAAAGCCAAACTCACTGTCATTAATTCCAGCTCACAGGGACCCTACACTATAGCGCAGGGTAGACTGTGACCTTTTATGGGAACAGAAAGCCTCATCTTTATCCTGGGAGCTGCTAGTCGTTTCAAACAGCTGACTTTGTGGTTAGCAGCCTGACACATAATCCACAATGGCACCCGGGCTCCTCATTCTTTGTGCACATCGTAATATGTATGAATATTTTTCTAGTCTTATTTTTGCACTGTATAATTTTCACATGCAATGGAAGCAAATGAAAACACCCTGGCTTAGGCCAGGTGAAACTTAGATATCAGAACAAGACCTTCACTCTTGGTACTTCAGCTGCGCTGTTTGCCATAAATTTTCCCAGTGAGCATTGTTTGATTGTTTTTTGGTTGCGAATTCCATGAACATTGATTGTGCATTTAAACAAAATGAAATCCCTAGCAACTTCGGTGTTTTCTCCATTTATCATGATGTTGTCTATTGGTACAGTTGTGTCAATTTTGGCTGGTGTTATTGTAGTTGTACTAGTGATGTTGAATATTTTAAATATTAACCATTTGTAGTTTTCTGCCATACATTTTTTCCCTCTATCTTCTTACCTATCATACCAAAATCAAACTCACTGCCCTTGAGTCAATTCCAAGCCCTAGCAATGCTATAGGACAGGGGGGAACGGTGTGTTTCCAAGGCTACCGCTCTGTACAGGAGAAGGACGCACCAGCTTTCTCCAGCAGGGTGGCCTGTGGTTTCAAACTGCAGACCTTGCAATCAGCAGCCCGCAGCGTGTAACCCACAATGCACAGGAGGCTCCTCTGTCTGTCATCTCTGATGTAAATATGATTTCTTTATTTCCTACTTGATTTCATTTTTAACTTGTGCGGGATTTCTTATCTAGAGAAGGATTTACTTTTATTGAGATGCAGTTATATAATAAAAGTTCACATAACACTAAATTTACGGAAGTGTGCAACGTGTTGGTGTTTGGTATAACACCAAGGCGATGTTTTTCATCGCTGTAGCTCGCTCCCTCTCTGTAAAAGGCACTGTGTTCCTCAGGGCTGGCGAGTCATGCACCATTAATTGCTATAGTCAGTGCAAGGTCTAAAACACCCTTGGCATTGGCTGCTCAATTGTAAAAGGAAATAAGATGTGTGGGAGGGAGATTTGGGAAGGAAGGAAGAAAGGGAGGGAGGGGAAGGGAAGGGAAAGTGGATAGATAGATTTTGTTTCTAATCATCTAGAAAAAAAAGCCCATTAAGGTCAAATGGCTAATTAGCCAGAGAAGAGCACTAACACAGAATTAGTCTAAGTGTATAATTTATATATATATAAATATAAATTAAAAGATCCTTTTATTGGGGGCTCTTACAGCTCTTAGAACAATTTGAATATCAATTATATCAAGCATATTTGTACATATGTTGCCATCATTATTTTCTAAACATTTACTTTCTGTTGAGCCCTTGGCATCAGTTCCTCTTTTTGCCCCTCCCTCCCCCATCCCCACCCTCGTAACCCCTTAATAAATTATTATTATTTTCATATTCTAGACCTACCACTGTCTTACTTTCTCCACGGTTTCTGTTGTTTGTCCCCCTGGCAGGGGCAAGGGGTTATGTGTCGATCATTGCGATCGGTTCCCCCTTCCTCCCCTCTTCTTCCCATCTTACCCCTACTCTCCTGGCATCGCTACTCCCATTCCTGTTCCTGGAATCCATGTGTCGTGAGCTCTTATCTCTTATCTGTACCTGTGCACGCTTACTTTATGCAATTAGAATTTAATAGGAGTCCAGTTTGGAGACTATGTTAGTGAGATAGTTACACCTATATTCAACTGTCTTCCCAATGTTTTAGGTAGCCCCAAGTGTGATCATTTTCCCCTCTTCGCAATGGTTCGAGTTTATTTTCGGTCACCTGTGGTGTGGCCGACGCCCCTCATCTTCACAGCCCTCTCTGTGGAAGGCGCTGTTTTTCTCGCTGCTGGTGAGCGGTCGCCTCGGCTGCAGCATTTATCCCCGCAGTCAGTGCAGGGCCGAAAACAGCCTGCCTCCGCGTGGGCCGCTCAGTTGTCACAGGAAAGAGGGTGCGCAGAGAGGCCTGTGCGGCAGGATCTCTCCCGCGTGGTAGACAGCAGCAGGAAACCATTAAAGCAAACCATTTCCACAGCAGCCCTTCCAGCGTAAGGCAGCCCGGGTTGTCCAGAGGAGGACTGCGAGCCAGGCCTTGTTAGGGCTGTGGCCTTTCCCAGGCAGCTAGCCAGGCCTTTCTTTTGAAGCACCTTTGGGTGGTTTCGAACCACTACCCTTTCTGAGGGTCGTTTAGCACTTCTGCCTTCGCGCCACCCAGGAAAGTGGACACTGGCTTGCAATGGCGTCTTGGTGGGCTTTGTGCTATCTAGTTGGAGGTTCGCTTGGCCTGCTGGCGCAGGAGAATGCAGCGCTGCTAACAGTGTGGCCTGGCTTAAGTACCACCCCGCGCCTTGGGGATTTGCCTAGTACTTATTCCATCCCAGAGCAAACCCCCACAAAAGTGCGTGTGCTTTTAAACTTGTGTGGCCTACTTTGTGCCCTCTGTGCCTTTCCTATGGACAATAAAAAAATAAAATACAATTCATCGCCGTCTAGTCAATGCCGATTCATCGGGACTCTGTAGAACAGGGTAGAAGGGCCACGTCGAGTTTCTGAGACTGTAAGGTTTACGGGAGTAGAAAGCACTATCCTTCTCTCGCTCATATAGACATATATGAATCTATACTCGTATAGACTTAATTTACCATTAATTATACTTCTATAATTTTCCTATCTAGAAAAGCAAGCCCACTGATACTGTATATGTGATAAACAGAAGTAGATTTACATCAAGAGATGGCTTGCACTGTTATAGGAATAGGTTAAGTCCAGGTTGCTCCAAATCAGGCTTCTCCTGACTCACTGATGAAAGGAAGCAGAGGCCTCAGGGCCACAGGCTGGTAGAGCCAAGAGGTCCAACGTTGGCCGAATAACTACACCGTCTGCCAGTAACCAGCTGATGGCTCCCGGGACCAGCTGGCGATGCCCCAGGAGACCAGGGCCTCAGACACGAGTTTCAGCTCCGGCAAAAGGTGAAGGGCCCAGGAAAACGTTACTCTGCTCGGTCTCTCTGGCTTATGCAAAAAAGACGTATGACACCACGGAGGTGTCATTAGGCTGTGACTCAATTGGTAGGTTGAGCTCCCCCCCCCCCCCCGCCCTTCCCCGGGAAGGTCTAGTTAACATTCTCTCTATCCCTCACCCTGCCCTTGCACAGTATAAGCTCCTTTAGAGGAAGGAGGTGCTAATGAAGGACGCTTACCTGGCTTAAGGTGAGCAAAGAGGGTGCTGGCAGCCCTTACTCTTTGTATTTTCTGAAGCCCTTGGCACCAGCAAATAAAGCAATCATTGCTCACTAAATACCTATTGGAGCCCTGGTGGCATAGTTGACTAGGTACTGAACTGCAGATCACAAAATGCGTGGTTTGAACCCACCAGCTACTCCGGGGGAGGAAAATTAGGCTTTCTACTCCCATGAGGATTTACAGTCTCAGAAACCCACAGGGGCAGTTCTACTCTGCCCTACGAGGGCCAGAACCAACTGGTGGTGCTGCATGTTTTAATTAAGTATTTGTTGGACGGCATTGAGGCAACTGTTCAGTAGAAATGACATGAACGGCGATCATTATTCTCGGTAGGCACGCTGGAAATAGCTCTGGGCTAGGCATTAGGCTGCCAACTGCAAGGTTGGACATGCAAACCCATCAGCCCCTCTGTGGGTGAAAGAGGATGCTGTCTGTCCCCATCTGAGTTTACAATTGCCGAAGCCCCGTGTAGGGTTTCTGTGAGTCAGCATCAACTTGATCGCAATGTGTTTGGTTGGGTTTCAGTGTAGTTCTTCTCCGCAGTATAAAAGGTATGTGCATCATATCATTGTGCACAGGTGCCTTACCCCGCTAGATTGTAGATTGTAGCTCCTTTGATTTCTTGTTTACAGTTATGGCAAGTTTGTGTTTATGTTAAATGGCAGTCAAATCTGTGGATCTCTCTGGCACGTGGAATGTTGTTTCCAGCTTTGGTGTTATTGGTTATTAGGACTGCCCTGAGGAGGGTACTGTACACCACTCAGTTTTACACTGATACTCTCGTCAGTAACACACCCATCACATAACTCATTCACCGCGGGGTGTCTTCCTTTTAAGTAAATGTTGATATCTGCAAGATTGAAACAGTTCTCAAGTAGAAATGGTGTTTTTCAAATGATATTGGATGGTGTCATATTATAAACATAATTAATAGGCTACTTAATACCTCATTATGCAGCAAGGAGCTTTGCGATACAGTTATAGTTGACTTAATTTTGTTCTTTCTTTCTCCCCTGCTTTTAAAATGACCTTTTGGCTTTTTTTCATGCATGATTTAAGGTTATCTCACAATCTGTCTGGCCTTTGGTCATTAGCGTTTTTTATGTCAAATCTATTCTTGAGATGTTCTCTAAATTTAGGTGGGATATACTCAAGGTTGTACTTTGGTTCTCATGGATATGATTTAATGTTTTTTCACCTTCAACTTGAACTTGCTTATAAGTGGTTGTCTTTTCTTCAGTAGGACCCAGGCCTTGTTCTGACTGATGAGACTGAGTTTCTCCATCATCTGTTTCCACGGGTAGAGGCATTTGATTCCGGTAGATTTAATTCGGTGAGATTTACATGTATGATCAGCATGTATGTTAGATAAATGGTATGTCTTGCAAAATTCTGTCATGCCATCACCAGTGTTGTCTCTATCACCAAGGTCATATTTTCAAAGCAGTGATCCTTCTTTGTATCCAATTCTTGCATTCCAGTCACCAGTAACTATGAATGCATCTTGATTGCATGTTTGATAAATTTCAGACAGAAGAAGTTGGTAGAATTCTTTAATTTCATCATCATTGGCTGTAGCGGTTGGTGCATAAATATGATACTGGTCATGTAAACTGGGCTTCTCTGTAGGTGTGTGCCTCTTATCCTAGCACTGAAAGCATTGTACTTTAGGGGTACCCATGAAATATTCTTTTTTTGATGGTGAATGTAAGACCATCTTTCTTCAATTTGACACACCTGGAATGATAGATTAAAAATGGCCAATATCCATTCATTTCAGCTCATTAATACCAGCATAGTCTAGCTATTAGGATGGGTGCACTGCTTTTATGCACGCGATTGAACTCTTGAAGTGTATCTGTGAGTTGCATGTCGGGGAAGCTGTCTAAAATAAACAAACAACTTTTAAAAAGAAAAAGATTGCTGTCTTGGAAATCCTACGGGGTGGTGTTCTGCCCTTCGCGGTTGCTCTGAGTCAAACGGTACTGAAGACAATGTGTTTGGTTTGGGTTTGTGTGACGCAAAACATCAGAGCTGGGTGACGAGCTATCAGGTTGGTGGTCGGACACACCCAGGGGAGCCTGGGCAAGAAAGGCTCACTCATGAGCGCTGCTTCTGAAAGGCCCCTTCTATCGCTATGCACACAGGATCACATGAATGGAATCAGTTGGATGGACTTTGGGTTTTTTTGGTTTGACTTATTTTACTAATGAAATTGTGTTGCCAGAGGTAACATTTACGGTGAAATAATTACCTCATCCGTTTGGAAACAACTTCAAATGAAACTGTTGAAGAGGCTTAGTAAGCTCTCCCTGGGTGGCCAAGCTGTTGTAGCCCTAGCAGGGAACATCTTATTAAAACGCGCTTGTTTAGTCTGGGTGAGGTAATGATACTGCTATCAGATGGGTATTCTTCACAGAAGCATATACTCCGTCCATAATGCTTTCCTTTTTGAAAACAGTCTCATTCATTTCGTAAAAATACTGTTTGTACCTAGGATCTAGCAAGAAAACAAAAACAAAACACTGTCAGTGAATCATTGCTAATAACTTTTTTGAAGTCATAATTTTACAAATCTCTATGCAGAAATATAAATACATTTTACCTAAAAGAAATACTCGTATTGGCTGTTTTCTTACTAGCTTTATCATTAAATAAAATGTCATGAAAATTTATTTGCATCAACAAACATTGGTTTGTTCACCCTGTTGTAGTGGTTTTTATAGTATTCCTTTATTAATTAAATCATTCTTGAACATTTAAATTATTTTTAATATTTGATTATTCTACCATGACTTTTCAGTGACCAAGAGGTTGAAAAGACTCAGGGGAGAAATTGAAATAACTTCCACTTTGAAAGGGTAATAGACAAAGTTTCCCTGTATCGACACTTTTATGAGAGTTATTCAAGGTGTCTACCTACGTGCAGAAGAAACAAAAATAGCCTTTTTTGAAGATGACATAATCCTCTATGTAGAAAACCCCAAGGCCTTAATATTTTTAATTGCTCAAAATAATTGAAAAAATTGGCAGAGTAGCAGTTTATAAGATCAATATACAGAAATCAGTTGGATTCTTGTATATTATGGATGATGATACTGAAAAGATATCAAAAACAATACTATTTACAATAACTACAGAAAGGATGACATTTAGGAATAAATCTTATAAGAGAAACAAAATAGTTATACAAGGAAACTACAAAGCACTTCTTCAAGAAACGGGGGGAAATTTGCATAAATTGAATAAATTACCATAATCCTGCATAGGCAGAATAAACATTGTGAAAATGGCAATATTACCAAAAATACTTTATATATTCAATGCAATTCTGATCCATATCCCATCACAATACTTCAAAGAAATGGTACAACTAATGACCAACTTTATATGGAAAGAACAGAAACCTAGAATAAATAAAAGACTATTAAAAAAATAAAAACACAGTAGGAGGCCTTTCACTTCCAAACCTTAAACCCTACTATATAGAGATGGTAATCAAAACAGCCTGGTACTGCTACATTGATAGATATGAAATCCAATGGATTAGAACTGAGAACCCAGGAATACAGCCAAGTGCCTATAGACACATAATTCTTAATAAAGAATGGGCAAGAGATTGCCTTTCAACAATTAGTGTTGGAAAAACTGTAAAAGAATTAAACAGGACCCATACCTC
Organism: Tenrec ecaudatus; assembly: GCF_050624435.1. Taxonomy (NCBI): domain Eukaryota; kingdom Metazoa; phylum Chordata; class Mammalia; order Afrosoricida; family Tenrecidae; genus Tenrec; species Tenrec ecaudatus. The sequence goes on from NC_134532.1 coordinate 133,754,393, forward strand.
ATAATCATGCTCAAAAACTCAAGATGGATCAAAGACCTAAATACAAATCACACAATAATAAAGACCATCAAGGAAAAAATAGGGACAGACTTAGGACCCTACTGCAAGGCATAGACACACTACCGAACACAATGAAAAATGTCCACACTACACAAGACAAAATAAAGAACTGGGAACTACTGAAAATATGACATTTATATGCATCAAAAAACTTCATCAAAAGTGCTAGCAGGGAACTGACAGATTGGAAAAACATACTAAGTAATAATATACCAGATAAAGAGCTAACCTCCAAAACTTACAGAAAACTACATCTTAACACAAAAACAACAACAAAAATGACCCTATCAAGCCATGAGCACAATACATGAATAGACAGTTTACCAAAGATGACAGCCACATGGTCAACAATCATATGAAGAAATGTTTAAAATCATTAGCAGCACAAGAAATACAAATTAAACAATAATAGGATATCATTTTATACAGACACTTTCTAACAAAATTCAACAAAACAACAGCATAAATGCTGGGGAGGACATGGAGAGATAGAGATACTTTATGTTGCTGTTAGAACTGTAGAATTGTACCAACCACTATGGAAAGCAGTATTGCACTTCCTGAAACAAATGCAAATAGACATCCAACACAAGCAAACATATAGGCCCCTGTTTTTATTGCAGCAAATTTCATAAATTTGCAGCAATTTTTATATTGTGGAATTTTAATAATAGCAAAAACATAGAAACAACCAAAACTATATATAGTGGAATTATATGTAGTGGAATGAATTTATAGCTCTGATTCATTCATAGTATTAAATATTATACATCAATAAAAACAAAGACAACCCTCTAGAACACTGCAAGCCATGCACAAAACTAGAGAACATTATGCTTAGCAAAACTTACTCTTACAAAGATAAATATTGAGTAGCACCATCATTAAAAGGAAAAATTAAGAAGAAATGTAGTGTCTACATGAATCAACAAGACTTTGATAACCAAAAGGAAGCCGGGGGAGGGGTAGAAAGAGAGAAAGGGGAAGGAGAGCGGATCGGTTATGTACAGTTAGGGGAGGGAGGGGGCTGGGCGCAGAGAAAGACCGCCTGTAGGGAGGGTTTCACTGACATTGGGAATGATCTGGTTTCTTGAGATGGGGTGTGAAATGATACATAATGGGTTTCTTGAAAAACCATTTAAAAAATTCCTCCATATCCCTCAGACTTAAACAGTGACCTGAGTGGATGAAGATGGAAGGGCAGGGGGAGGAGAAGTAAAATTGAAAAGGACTTGGAATTCTTTTTTTTTTAAATCATTTTATTGGGGGCTCCTACAACTCTTATCACAATCCATACATACATCCATTGTGTCAAGCGCATTCCTTGCCCTCATCATTGCTGAAATATTTGCTCTCCACTTAAGCCCTTGGTATCAGCTCCTCATTTTCCCCCTCCCTCCCAGCCCCCCTCTGTCATGAACCCTTGATAATTTATAAATTTTTATTTTGTCATGTCTTACACTGCCTGATGTCTCCCTTCACCCACTTTTTTGTTGTTTGTCCCCCAGGGAAGAGGTTCTATTCAGATACCCTTGCCCCTCTCTACCCTACCCTCCCTCAACCCTCCTGGTATCACTACTCTCACCACTGGTCCTGAAGGGATCATCCACCCTGGATTCCCTGTGTTTCCAGTTCCTAACTTTACCGGTGTACATGCTCTGATCTAGCCAGATTTGTAAAGTAGAATTGGGATCATGATAGTGGGGGAGAGGAAGCATTTAAGAACTAGAAGAAATTTGTATGTTTCATCATTGCTACACTGCACCCTGACAGGTGCATCTCCTCCCTGGGACCCTTCTGTAAGGGGATGTTCAGTTGCCCACAGATGGGTCTTGGGTCCCCAATCTGCACTCCTTCTCATTCACAGTGATATGATTTTTTGTTCTTTGATGCCTGATACCTCATCCCTTCGATACCTCATGATCACAAAGGTTGGTGTGCTTCTTCCATGTGGGCTTTGTTGCTTCTGAGCTAGACAGCTGCTTGTTTACCTTCAAGCCTTTAAGACCCTAGATGCTATATCTTTTGATAGATGGGAAGGAATTGGAATTCTTGAGTGACAAACATGTTTGTCTCAAACAAATAATAAATAAAAGGTCGAAGGGTACTCTGAGCGAATGGTGCATATCCTATCAATATTTCACCAACTGCTAGTTCTGTTGTAAGATAAACATTTATAGGTTGATTATTTCATTAAGGAGCTCTGCTGGAGCAGCCATAGGGCACTGTGTCACTCTCTCCCAAGGGGTTGCTATGAGTTGAGAACTCACTGCAGGCACTTAGCATTAACCACAGGATATACAATTTATTAGATAGTTATTTCATAATAGGCACAGCTCATACTCACTGCCATGGGTTCATTCTGAATCTCTGGGACCCCACACTTCACCCACTACACCCCCATGGCCCACAATTGACAAATATACATTCTTAAAGAGCAGCAACTCTTGTGACAAACTCAGTAACTGTCCTCCAACCACTGTGGAATCTGCTCCCCCCAGTCCTGGGGGTCAATCCTTTTACAGATTGCAGCCAAACTCCCTGCTGTGAATTCCCTGATCTCCAGGGTTACCCCACCTCCTCTCCCTCCCTCTGGAGAAGTTGGAAAACTCTGGGTCCTCCTCTTATCCTTTGGCTTTCACAGGCCAGACATTGCCTTCTTCTCCTTTAGAAACCAGGTAGTTTACTAATACTTGTTCTTAATCCATTTCAATCTCTTTCATCCGTTCCTTCTTTCTTCCCACTTTCATCCACTTATCCCCTTTCCCTCATGCAGGTTTCTCTCTCTCTCTCTCTCTCTCTCTCTCTCTCCTCACCCCCTCTATACCCAGCTCTTCTTTCTCTATTTTCCAGGGTGTGAGGAAACACCTACTGTGGAGAAGAGAAAAAGTTCCCATAAATTCTGAACAGAAACTAAACCACATTGGATTAGAATGTGATCTTTGAAAGTGATGGATTCAAGTAGTTTGCATAGATTTCAACCTTCACCAGCATGTATCTGGGCGATATTCTACATTTGCTGTTAGCATAGAAGCAGGTCTTCAATCAGAAAGTCCATTCTCTTTTCATTTTTCCAGTAACTTTAAAAAGCCCCTTCCTATTTATTGATTCCCATGTTCCTCATTGCCTCATCCCCACACAGCTGAAAGCCAAATCCCCCAACTACAGGGATTTGTTTTGATGGGAGTCCTGTTCCCTGCATTGTGAATACTATGTATCAAGTGACTGAGTGGATTTAAAGTAAAATATAACAGATTATTGTTAGTAGATATTTCCCTTTAAAACTTTCATTCTAATTTATATTGTTTTCTACTTTTTTTTCCTTAATAGTGCACGGTATTTCAAAACTTTTCAGCTTTTTTTTTTTTTTTTGGTTGGTCTGGGCTAACCTTGGATGTTCCCCTCCCTGTTTTATGAGAAAGAGCACTCTGAGTTCTAACTGATGGAAAAGTGCACAAGGTAGAACCTCTGGAGCAGTTCTCTAATCTGCGCATTTGGGATAAAAGATCCACAACCACACAGTCACTGAGTCGTTACTGACTCACAGCAACTCGAGGGGACAGGGTAGAACTGCCCCTGTGAGTTTCCGAGACGGTAACTCTCTCTCTTTTTTTTAAACCATTTTATGGGGGGCTCATACCACTCTTATCACAATCCATACATGCATCCACTGTGTCTAGAACATGTGTACATTTGTTGCCATCATCATTCTCAAAACATTTGCCTTCTGCTTGAGCCCTTAATATCGGCTGCTCATTTTGACTGTAACTCTTACAGGAGTAAAAAGCCCCGTCTTTCTCCCTCTGAACGACTGGTTTCATATGGCTGAATTTTCGGAGTTCAGCACATCATATAATCACTATACCCCAGACAATGCTGAGTTGAAATTAAATCAATGGCAACTAATGGTAACAACAAAACATATTGTCCAGCAGATAGTAAGTTTTCAGAAAATGATCTTTTTCTATGTTTTCTACCCACTATTGGTGTTATCACTTTTCTTTAAGTTCCTGGACAAATTTATGAAAATATCAATACCATTCACTGTAAAACTCTGCTGCTGCAGCACCCCTCCTATTTACTTTAGAGCAGAAATCTACAGACTTATGTAAAGAACTCTAGTGACACCGCGAGAGAAGCACTGGACCGCCAACCACAAAGTAGGCGCCTGAAAACCCATCAGCCGCTCAGTGGGAGAACGTAGGGATTTGTGGCCTCAGAAGCCAATACAAAGAATCTCTGCGTCAGAATCAACTCAGTAGGGGGGTGGAGATAAATATATCTGTTCAATAAATTTGTTTAGGTGCCTTAAGTAGCTAAATACCATGCCAGGCTTTTCCCTCATGAGGAAATATCTTCTATGGTCTAGATTAAATGATGAACTTGCAGGATGAGGTTTTGGAGCACAGTTTGTTTACCATCTGGGACCCCCTGTATTCAGTTAGGTTGTATTAATGTTCAGAAATTCCTGGGAAGATAAGAGCTCTTCCCCGACTGCTGCTAAAGCCGAAGGGGGAATACCAGTGGTCTCCGATCTGAAGAAACTCTGGGAGGCACAAGGCTCTGTGGAGCATCTTTAGTTTGCCTGGCAGACTGATATCCTAAGAAACTGAGCCCAAAGAATGGAGAGAAAAATACCGTCACGAGGGACGATAACAGGTGATGACTCTTCTTGGGGTTGTAGGTGCATTTTGAGCGAGCATGCGTCTATTCGTATCACTCTCATTGTCTGTTGGTAGACTTGTTTAAGCCTCTTCACATTCATCCTCTTCCCCACTCCCCCAGGCCAACTCCAGTTGTCTTCTTGTTGGGGTAAGAATATTAATTTTTCTATCTTAGAGATGTCATGGACTTTTCTAATTTCTGTCACTTTGGTTGTCTGCTGGGTGGCTGAGTAGATGGTGTTATGGGTGTCTGTTTAGTACTTGAAAGTGTATTTTGATTCTTCTTAGAAAATAGCATCCTATTATACATCTCTTTGCTACTTTTAGAAAAGCAGATTAGGGGAAACTTTCATACCCATAAATCCATTTTCATTTGTGCTTTGGAAAAGGAGGTAGCTTTTCTATAAAGTGACAACATACACTGGTTGAAGAAAACAGAACTTCACATGATATAATGAGCAAGCCAAATTCCATTGACATTGTGAATGGTCACAAAACCCGTCTGCCTTAGCTGCAGGCAGAACAACTGAGCTAAAGAAGCTTGGGGTTTTATTATTTGATCACCAAATATGCCATTTCCAAGTGTTATGTGGCATTCTGGTTGGGGACCAACTGGCTTCCAAATTTGTGCATTACACAACCCAACCAAGTAAAAAATATTTTTCTTGATGCCTTAATTTTTAGACCTGTTCTTGGGGTTATTTGGGATGCTGATTCAGAAATTGCATGGAATAGACCACATCAGGTCTATTTTCTTAGATATGGTGTTTCACTATATTTTCAGCTATGAAGTTACACTAATTTAATAACTTATCATCTTAGTTTTAAATATGAGAACTCAGACCCCGAAATCACAGGATAAGACAAAAACGTAAATATTTTGAAAAAGAATTTGGTATTTAGGGACTGCCAAGGAAGTTTTATGCAGCCACATTGTGGCTACTTGGGGTTACACATTGAGTTGCCAATCATAAGGCTAGTGGTTCGAACCCATCAATCACTCCACAACCTTTCAAATATTTAAAGGTTTAGAGCCACAAAGGGGTGGGGCTTCTGTGCCCTATAGAATCACTATGAGTTAGAATAATAGGTGGTGGCGAGCTTTTGGGGTTTTGTTTTGTTTTGTTTTGTTTTTGAGAGTACAACTTGGATTCTGCAAAGCCAGAACACAGCTTAAGAAGACTAGAAAAGAATATTGAAAAGACATATATATGGTGTGAGGTCAATTTATAGTGTCAAAAGTGTAAGACTTCCTAACGATTTTCAAAAATATTTTGAAGATCTAAATTTTCCTTCTTCAAACAATGCAGTAAACATTTCCAAACACATTTTAATATGTAGAAGTCAATGGATAATTCATGTTCACTGTTACAGCGGTGAGCTTGACTCCATACTTTTTTAAAAGAAAAATTCTTTCTGTGCCCAGTTGGAGAAGTTGTGCCATCTTACAAAAAAACTGGAACATTTAAATTTTAATAAAGGAATTTGAATTCTCACAGAACCATTTGGATGTTAGAAAATTTTAATCTGTATTTCTTATACCACCCTCACCACCAATCACACAATTATGACTCATAACAGCCCTCTAGGATAGAGTGACACTTGTCCTGCGGGTTTCTGAGGCTATCGGTCTTCATGGGAGCAGCAAGTCTCATGTCTCATTTGCAGGGAGGCTGGTAGACTTGAATAGCTGACCTTGTCAGCAGTCACACACAGAACCCACTGCACCAGCAGTGGGTTAATTGTACTCTAACTCTTGTTTCTGGCCCCTTTTAAAGATAAAAAATTGGAACTGCTTACTATTCAGTTACTGAAAAGGCAAAATGATGCTTGAGGGGAAATTCCACATTCATGTAATTTAAACTGTTTGAATATATATTTAGTTCAAAGGACACCATGTGAAGTATAACTTGACCTAAATATTTAGTATAACACCAACACTTTCAATAAAGCCAGCACGCACTTCCTCTAGCTCAGACTAGCTAACATTACATTAAAATAACCTGAATTTTTTATAGGCATTCAGTGAAGAGTGAGATATGGCATATGTTCTATATCTCAAAAACTCTAAGTCAATAGGGTAAAGGTGATATTTTTTTTACCTCAGCAGGTCAAATATACCCAGAAAGAAGCCTGACATGTGGGGCACCAAAATGTGTATTGGCCAGTGATTCTTATCTCATTCTTTCTTATCCTGGGATTTCAATTTTTCTTTCTTTCTTTAAACTATTTCACATTTTCCAATGAGGCAAGAAGCTGAAATTCAAGTTAATGACGTTTCTTCCATGAAGAAGCCTTTCTATGCAGCCAGTTTATCGAGCTTATAATAAAAGTGCACAGAATTCAGAACTAATTATAGTTCAGGTAGTCATCTTTTCCTTTATGTTTGCATCATTGTCTGAAGAAGATGCAGGAGGCTCTTGCTAATGTATACCTAGAATACCCCCAGGTACCAAGGAGCTGGCTCAGGGCATAAAAAGAGTCTTCCACGTGGCTATAAAGATGAGTTAAAACTCTGGACTTTATCACGGTCCTGACAGTCACCAGTTTGCATCCCCGTGAGCGCAGGTAAATGGTTTGACACTAGAGCACTGATGGATCTAAGTATTCCTTTATCTTCAGTACTGTCACAGACTGGATTTTTGTTTTTCAAACCATGTATTTCTTGTCTCAAAGCAGAGAATGCCAGAAAGATGTTTAATTGTGTTTCATGGACTGTGCAAAAGCATGTGACCGTGTGGGCCATAATAAACTACTAATAACTCTGAGAAGAATGGGAATTCCGGAACACTCCATTCAAAATGTGTACCTGGACCAAAAGGGAAGACTGCATGGTTTACAATCAGGAAAGGTGTGCTTCGGGGTTGTATCCTCTCACCATACTTGTTCAGTCTCTATGCTGAGCAAATCATCAGAGAAGCTGAAGTATATGAAGAAGAGTGCAGCATGGTGATTTGAAGAAAGCTTAATAAAAACCTGTGGTATGCAGATGACACATCTTGCTTGCTGATAATGAGAAGGACTTGAAGGACTTGCTGGTGAAGATCAAGGATTATCGCCTTCAGTATGGATTACAACTCAATGTGAGGAAGACCAAAATCCTCACACTAGACCAATAAGTAACATCATAAAAAAAAGGAGAAAAATTTGAAGTTGTCAAGGATTTTGTCTTATTTGGATCCACACCCAATGCTCATGGGAGCTGCAATTAAGAGATCGAGATATGTATTGCATTAGGTAAATCCACTGCACGAGACCTCTTTAGAGTATTGAAGAGCAAAGATGTTAATTCAAGAGCTAACGTGTGCCTGACCCAAGCCATGGTATTCTCCATTGCCTAATATGCATGTGAAAGTTGAACACCGAGGAAGCCAAAGAAGAATGAATGCATTTGAATTATGGTCCTGGAGAAGAATATTGAAAGTGCCATGGACTGCTCAACGGACACGTTGATCTGTACTGGAAAGAAGTAAAGTCAGGGTGCTTCTTAGAGGCAAGGATGGCAAGACTCTGTCTTATATACTTTGAAAATGTTGTCAGGAGAGACTAGTACCTGGAGAAGGATATCATGTTTGGTAAAGCGGAGGCTCAGTGAAAATGAGGAAGGCCATTGTGTTTGACTGGGTTGAGTAGAGAATCAAATTCATTGACACTCATAAGTGTAAGAGAGAACTTTATATCAAAGAGCAATGGTATATTAAGAAAACATTCCGGTCCAGTCCAATAAGTCCAATACTAGTACATAGATCCCTCTTCAGACTCACACAGGCACATGCAATGATGCAAAATGCAGGAAGATCACAGGCCGGTGGGTGCAAAGTCTTGTGGATGCAATGGTGGCAGAGCAGCTCAGCACTGGTGGGAGGCTCCATTTGCCTCCCATGTCTCTCAGACTGTGCCTCTTCAACAGGAAAGGGAAACAGAGAGAGAGAGAGGGTGGCCTGTCTCCAGGGGAAAAGATTCGAAGTTCCCAGAATCCTCATGAGAAGGCCACACCCACAAGGAAGCATCATCAGGTTATGACCTGATTGACAGACTCCACCTCTGCACTCATGTATCAAGTAGACATGAAATTATGTACCTAGCACAGGCTTGAAATTATGTAGGTAGCACAGGTCTCAGCAGGCCTTGACATCCATGGGTTCAGGCATAGGAACCATTGCAATGGTGGTGTAGAACCATGCAGTTTTTGTTCAGTTGTGCATAAGCTCACTATGGGTTGGAGCAGACGCTATGACACCTAAAAACAGCAACATATTTCAGCTGATCTGCCTAGTGCAGGTTACCGAAACCCCTTAGATGCCATGGTGGTTTCCAGGTCTCACGATTTAAGGATAACTGGAGACTGTGACAGACCCGCTGACTGCTTCTTCTAGAAGCTACGCTATAGAGTTACTGACCTGAGGCTTTTCACTTATGGCTTTTCATCAGCCTGGGTCTTGTATAAAGGTGGAACCAGGGAAGATTTCTCTTGCATTTTAAAGTAGGAAATTCTCCTTTAAAAATAATTTGTTCAATTATTTCTAATTGTGACCTCTTTCAAATAAACATTATGTATCTTTTTTTAAAATCTTTTTATTGGGGCTCATAAGGCTCTTATCACAGTCCGTACATACATCAATTGAGCAAAGCACCCTTATACATTCGTTGCACTCGTCATTCTCATGATTCACCTTCTGCTTGGGTTCCTGGAATCAGCTCGGTTTCCCTTTTTCCCCCCCCCCATCCCCCTCCCTCCCCGATCCCACCCCTGGTCCCTTGATAATTTATAAATAATTATTATATCTTATCTTACACTCCCCGGCGTCTCCCCTCACCCGCCTCCCCATTGCCCAATGAAATAAGATACCACAGTGTGGCTTTTTTTTTTTGGTTGCCTTTTCTATAAGACCCTTGAAAGAGATGATTTTTTGCTCTGCAGCAAGGCACATTCAGCATGTTTGAAAATGACAGTAGCCATACCACTATTTATGCATACTTAAGTGCCTCTGCTACATTCTGATTTTAATAATTTCAGATTTTAATAATAACTATGTTAATAGCAAAGGAGGCATGGTGTCACTGTGGGATAAGCATCCAGCTGCTGACTACGCATTAGCGGTTCAAGCCCACCACCTGCTCTGAGAAGGAAAGCTGAATCTGTCTATTCTTCTAAATATTAGCCATTTTGGAAAACCTATACAGCGTCACTTTGAGTTGGAATTGGCTCAGAAGCATTGAATTTTATTTGTTATGTTTAGGAATATTGATCAGTTAATTCTTCACTCTTTTGGTTGAAATCATGTGTCTAAATAGATTGGAGCATATCTACTTATTTAATATGAAATTAAAAATATTGTTTAGTAGCTCAGAAACAACAAAGCCCACATGGAAGAACCCACCAGCCTATGTGATCACGTGGCTCTGAAGGGATCAGTTATCAGGCATCAAAGAACAAAAATCATATCATTGGGTGCACACCTCCATGATACGATCACTGAGGACAAACAGGTGCATAAGCAAATGTGGCGAAGAAAGCTGATGGTGCCCGGCTATCAAAAGAGCTAGTGTCTGGGGTCTTAAAGGCTTGAAGGTGAACAAGCGGCCATCTAGCTCAGAAGCAACAAAGTCCACATGGAAGAAGCACACCAGCCTGTGCGATCATGAGGTGTCGAAGGGAGCAGGTATAAGGCATCATCAAAAAAAAAATCTTACCATAGTGAATGAAGGGGGAAGTGCAGAGTGGAGATCCAAAGCCCATTTGTCGGCCAATGGAGATACCTTCCCAGAGGGGTCTAGAGGAGGAGATGAGTCAGTCAGGGTGTGATGTAGCACCAATGAAGAATAGAGCTTTCCTCCAGTTCCTAAATGCTTCTCCTCCCTCCCCCCACTACCATGATCTGAATTCTGCCTTGCAAGTCTGGATAGAGCAGAGGTTGTACATGGGTACAAATAGGAGCTGGAGGCACAGGGAATTCAGGGTGGATGATACCTTCAGGATCAGGGGTGTGAGGGGTGATACTGGGAGTGTAGAGGGTGAGTGGTTTGGAAAGGGGGAACCGATTACAAGGATCTACATGTGACCTCCTCCCTGGGGGACGAACAACAGAAAAGCGGGTGAAGGGAGATGCCAGACAGTGCAAGATATGACAAAATAATAATTTATAAATTATCCAGGGCTCATAAGGGAGGGGGGAGTGGGGAGGGAGGGGGAAAAAAAGAGGACTTAATGCAAAGGGCTTAAGTGGAGAGCAAATGCTTTGAAAATGATTAGGGCAAAGAATGTACAGATGTGCTTTATACAATTGATGTAAGTATATGTATGGATTGTGATAAGAGTTGTATGAGTCCCTAATAAAATGTTTAAAAATATATCTGTAAGAGCTCCTAATAAGAAAAAAAAATTTTAATAAAATATTGTTTAGTCATCCAAATGTTTAGCCCTATGTTAGGCTGTTTTGACTAGATAAACAAATCTAGAGACATCCATATGTTTGTGAGAGAACTTTATATCAAAGAGCAATTGTATATTGAGAAAACATCCCACCCCAGTCCAGATCAAGTCCATAAGTCCCATATTAGCCCATATGTCCAATACTAGTCCATAAATTCCTCTTTAGATTCACACAGCACATGCAACAATGCCAAATGCAGGAAGATCACAGGACGGTGCATGGGAAATCTTGTGAATCCAATGGCAGTGGACGCATCTCCAGGGCTCTGGCTGCCATCAATGTGGCTCCATGTGGTTTGTCAACAGGAAGGTGTAACACTGAGAGAGGGCGGAATCTGCCTCCAGGGAGAAAGAGAGGACGTTCCCAGAATCCTCATGAGAAGGTCTCAGCTGCCAGAAGGCATCATCAGCCTGTGACTGATTGACAAGCTTAAATCATCAAGTTGACATGGAACTATGTAACTACCACAGTCCTCAAATGTCAAACAGCTGGATATTTGAAAACATCTGATGAGTATAAATTTTCTAATTTACTAAATATTGTTATAGTCGTGGTATCTTGAATTGGAATGTAGCAGTCCAGAGTTCTTTTTGGTGAAGTTTGAGCTTCTGTCACTGCATTTGAAAAGCAATCACAGATGAACTCCTCAGTTCAGTAGTGCTGTTTGTAAAATCTGCAATGTGAAGAGAAAACAACGAGAGCGGACGTACATCGTCTAAGCTGAATACTTGGAGAGCCCAATGGCAGCAGTTCTAAGAAGAGACTCTTCGCCAGGGGCGGAGCCATGTACAGAAATAATTCTGAAAAGTCTGCTTTCTACTGCCGCCACAATTCTAAGAAACATTAGTAACTTTGTGATGGAATGTTATCAGTTTAAAAATCTTCCAGCTCTTATTAATTTCAATTACATTTTCATTCATAACCTAGATGAATATAGGTCAATCACAATAGATTCACTGTCAGTACAGTCTACACTAAGAAGCTTTTATATCTCTGAGAAGCTTATTAAACTTACCCTACAGGGATTGCTTACCATATTAGAATTTGGCAAGGGTTGGGGGACACAGGGAGGAGAAACTACATAATGGAGGAATGGCTCAGCATGCCAGGGTTTTTCAGTTGCAAAATAATAAGTAGATATGATTTCCATGGAATTTTTGTGGACAAGACTAGGGGATGAGAACAAGGGGTGATTGATATGTTTAGAGACATTCAAGCCTGCTTGAACAATCCTATTTGAAGGGTGTAACTAAATCAAATGATGGGAAGTTTATTTATTTGAGTTGAAGTCTTTTTAGCTTATTCATTAAAACATATTAAAACGTAGAAGACTGCATATGCATACAAACGTCAGTGAAACAAAGCTGAGAGGAAGCGGTCATCGGTTGAGTGACTATAGTGGAAATGGAAAACTGGGGAAGCCAACACAAACATTGTTGTTAGATACCATCTCGTCGGTCCTGACTCACAGTGAGCCTCTGTGCAACAGAAACACTGCCTGCTCCTGCGCCGTCTTCACAATGGGTCTTATGCTGGAGCCTTTCTTTGCAGCCAATCCATCCTGTCAAAGGTCTTCCTCCCTTTTCACTGCCCCTCTTACCACTTTGCTCAATGGACAACAAACCTGTCTTGGGAGAAGTACAGCCAGAGTGCTCCTTAGGCTTAGAGGCAAGTGTAGCAAGACTTCATCTTACTTTAACCATGTTGTCAGGAGAGACCAGTCCCTAGAGAAGGACATCACGCTTGACAAAATGGAAGGGCAGTGAGAGAGAGGAGGACCGTCAATAGGATGGAGTGGCACAGCGGCTGAAACCATGGGCTCAGGCACAGGAACTATGGTGGGGATGGAGCAGGACTGGGCAGGGTTTCCGTCTCTTGTGGGTTGGAACTGACTCAATGGCACCTAACAACAACAACAAGTACTACTAGTTTACTAAGCATGATGTTCTTTTAAGGGACTGGTCTCTCCTGATAACTCATGCAAAGTACATAAGATGCAGTCTCTCCATCCTGCTTCTAAGGAGCGTTCTGGCTGTACTTCTTTCAAGACAGATGTGATTGTTCTTTTGGCAGTTCATGTTGTTGTTGTTGCTAGGGCCTATTGAGTTGGTTCTAACTTTTAGTGACCCTGTGCACCACAAAATGAAACAATGCCCAGTCCTGTTCCATCTGCATTATCATCCCTATCCTGAGGCCATTGTTGGAGCCATGGTGTCAATCCATCTCCTTGGATGTCTTCCTCTCTTATGATGCCCCTCCACTATACCGATCATGACGCTTTACTACAGGAAATGGTCTCTCTGACATGTCCAGAGTACATGAGATGAGTCTTGCTATTCTTGCCTCTAAGGAGCACTCTGGTCATAACCTTCTTCCAAGACAGATCAGTTTGTCCTTTTGATAGTCCATGATATTTTCAGTTTTCTTTGCCAGAACCACATTTTAAATGTAATAGTTTTTTTTTCAGTCTTCCTTACTCAATGTCCGACTTTCACAAATATTTGAGGCAATAGAAAATGCCACGGCTCTGCAGGCACACCTTAGTTCTCAAAGTAACATCCTTGCTTTTCAGTACTCTAAAGAGGTCTTGTGCAGAACATGTACCCAATGCAATCCATGATATTTTCCATAGTTCAAATGCATCAGTTCTTCTTTGGTGTTCTTTATTCAACATCCAACTTTCACATGCATGTGAGATGATTTAAAATACCTGGGGCTTGGATCAGAGCACCTTAGTCCTCAAAGTAACATCCTTGCCTTTCAGCACTGGAAAGAAGTCTTATGCAGCAATTTACTAAATACAGTGTCTCCTTTGATCTCTTGTCTGCTGCTGCCTTTGATGGTGGATTCAAGCAAGACAAAATCCATGACAATTTCGAACTTTTCTCCATTTGTCATAATGTTACCTATTAGTCCCGCTGTGATGCAAGCAAGATGGTGAGACTTTGTCTCATGTACTTTAGATGTTATTAGAAGAGACCGGCCCCTGGAAAGGGTCTTCATGCTGGTAAAGTCGAAGTGCAGTGTGAAAGAAGAAGACCCTGGACGAGATGGATTGACATGGTAGCTGCAATAATGAGCTCAAGCATAAAAGCAATTCCGAGGACGCCGCGGGACCGTGCGTCGTCTCATTGTGTTGTACATAGCGTCGCTATGCCTTGGAACAGACTCGACAGACTCTAACAACAACAACTACTACTGCTACATGGTCATCTGTATTTCCTTTCTGCACGGCCTGTACAGTTCTTTTGTCGTATGTGATACAGATTCGGCTCTTAGCAGAGCATCATTGTCCTAGCGATGTCATGCATAGCGTTGGTTGAACATGTTCTAAGAAGGCTAAGGATTCAAAAGAAATAAAAAGAAAAGTCTGAGTCGCTATGTTTTACAAAGTTCAGTCATGCATCATGTAACAGCCACCATGGGTTCTGTGAAGTAGGACTTTATACAATTTGAAAGTTGTAAGACTACTGCATCCTACACAGGCAGTCCTTAGATTACAAATCAGTTCAGTTCCTAAATCTGTATTTAAATGGAACTTGTAAGTAGAAACAAGTATGGTTTGTCAGTTTGTCTTGGTATATAGTGTACCTTTTTCTAGGCATAAAAACAATAAAGAACCATTTCTAGATACACTAAACATGTTTTGCATAGTAATATAGTAACGATAATGATGTTTTGATGTACATTGCAAAGTAGCACTCCTTAGTTACCATGAACAATCATATGTACTTGTAATGTTTTGTAAAATAGGGTTTACAAGGTACCACATACCTATCTGTGATTGGACAATGCCCAAATGGATAGTTGGTGGTGCAAGGTTGTCAGTCCTTTCTTTTTCCTCTCTCCTCCTTGTTTCTAGTGTGCCACCTGGGCTTGAGGGCTTGAAAGAACAGCACCTATGCAACAAGACAATGGCTAAGATACTAGAAAGCTATCATACCCTGTTTGGAGTCGAGTGCACAGAGAACGACAACCAGGCGTGTGAAAACCTTCTCATAGCACCAGTAAGTAGCATTGTTGCGTAACCTCCCAGTACTATTATATAACACAGGAATTGCTTTCTGGAAATTATTGTCTTTTATTCATTTAAAGAAAAGCTGTCATTTTTATTTGAATGACTTTTTGTCAGAAGCCCATGTCATCCTCCTGTGCTGCTTTATGTTAAATTCCATTCGTGACTCACATTCCTTCTGCCAAGTACATAATCAAAGTGATCTATCTACTTCTAAGATTGCGGAATGATAGTGATTTTCCGTTTCTCTTCTACAATCAGACATCTCAACGAGCCACGCCACTGTCTCCTGGATGCCTGCTCTGTAACAGTGTTGTGTGTGCGTGCCTGAGTTCAGGAGTTCTCCTTACTAACACGAGAGAAAATTCCTGAAGATAGTATCACTGGAAGTCTTTCTGTCTCTCGTGTGTCTGGCACATTTTCAATTTCCACCTCAAATTTTAAGTCCCATATATGGAATTCTTGGGAACCATCAGAGTATTTTAAAGATGTGTAAAGGAGTCCTTGGTAATGACATTTAAGTCTTTTTATATACTTTATGATCATTTACAGCCTATCTCTTTACACATTAGGGAAATTATATAGGTCTATCAAGATCTGCCATGGAGAAGAGAGGACAAAGTATCCAATTGAAATCCTGGAGAAGTGAAAAAAAGAGGGAAGGCATGCTATTTCACTTTCATTCTTGCAGAGGCAAATTGTGCGGGAGCTGATATGAGAGGTTTCCTCTGGAAGTCTTCTGATATTTATCAAGTGTACAGACCTAAATCTACTGGTTGATTTATGTGGAGATGAATAATAAAATCAGAAATACTTGGTTTGAGCATTGATAGGGGTTTTATTTCTTCTTTCACTTGAGGCCAAGACTGTGAAAAAGGTAATGGGTATCAAGTAGCATCCCACGGAAATGGTAAAAGACGACCCAACATATGTTTTATTGACTGGGACACTATCCCTTATAAAGGAATCTGTTGTGTTAATAAGTTGAGTATATTTCTTGGGAACCGAGATAGGAATACACTTAGTGGAATCTTGTCAAACCAGTAAAATGAACTTTAAACTGAAATTTGAGGTAAGGGGAGAACAACATTCAGATAAAATGAGACACTTTGCAGGCTACTACAATTCTTTTCAAAATCCATACATTGTGTCAAGCACATTTGTACATTTGTTGCCCTCATCATTCTCAAAACTTTTGCTTCCTACTTGAGCCCGGGGTGCCAACTCCTTGTTTTTCCCCTCCCTCCCCACCCCCTCTCTCATGAACCCTTGATAACTTATAAATTATTATTATTTTGTCATGTCTTACATTGTCTGATGTCTTCCTTCACCCACTTTTCTGTTGTCCGTCCCCCAAGGAGAGAGTTATATGCAAATCATTGTGATTGGTTCCCCCTTTCTAATCCACCTAATACCCTCCTGATATCGCTACTCTCATTATTGGTCCTGAGAGGTTTATCAGTCCTGGATTTCCTGTATTTCCAGCTCTGATCTTTACCAGTGTACATCCTCTGGTCTAGCCGGATTTGCAAGATAGAATTGCGATCATGATAGTGGGGGGGGGGAGGAAGCATTAAAGAACTAGAAGAAAGTTGTATATTTCATCATTGCTACACTGCACCCTGACTGGCTCGTCTCCTCCCTACAACTCTTCTGGAAGGGGATGTCCAGTTGCCTACAGATGGGCTTTGAGTCTCCACTCCACAATCCCCCTCATTCACAATGATATGATTTTTTTCTGTTTTGATGCCTGATAGCTGGTCCTATTGACTCCTTAGAATCACACAGGCTGGTGTGCTTCTTCCATGTGGGCTTTGTTGCTCCTCAGCTAGATGGCTGCTTGTTTATCTTCAAGCCTTTAAGACCCCAGAGGCTATAGCATTTGATAGCCTGCCACCATCAGCTTTCCTGACCACATTTGCTTATGCACCTGCTTTATCTCCAGGGATTGTGTCGGGAAGGTGAGCATCATGGAATGCGTTTAATAGAACACAGTGTTCTTGCATTGAGGGAGTACTTGACTAGAGGCCCAATGTTCTTCTGCTACCTTAATACTACACCCATACATATATGCACATAGATCTATTTCTCCATCACCATATATAAATATATTTACATATGTACATGCCTGTATTTAGACATCTATAAATGCCCATATTTAGACATCTATAAATGCCCTTTGTCTCCTAGTTCCTTTCTCTATTTCCCTTTACTTTCCTCTTGTCCCACTATCATGCTCAGCCTTCATTTGGGCTTCAGTCATTCCTCTTGGTGACATTGCCCTTGATCAAGCCCTACCAGGCCTCCTACACCCTCCTCACCATTGATTTTGGATCACCTGTTGGTTCCTTGTCCCTGGGGTTGTTAGCACCCACTTTCTTTTCTCTAGCTCCGCCTCGTCCCATGTCCCCCCAGAACCATCAGTCCTGATGTTTTCTCCTCCAGATTGTTTATCCTGCCTATATTGTCTAGATAGACCTGCAGAGATAATAATATGCACAAAAAACAAGTCAGAGATTGCTCTTCTTCTTGCTTTTCAAAGGATCTCTTTAAAATCTCAATTTAAAATTCTTGGATCTTGCTTTTAAAAATATCTTAAGGCTGTTGACTCCCTTTTTTACTAGGCCTCTTAAGATAAGATAAACGTAAAATAAAATGGAAATAAGTACATATGATTTCATTCAATACAGGCTTGCTGAGATAGAGCTAATTACTTGAATACAACAATGGATGGTAATATGCAACCTAAATAAAACACCCCTGTTATGATAAATGTTAGCGTGCCCTGATTTGAAATCCTTGCTACTAAGTTTAATATAGTGGAGAGCCTAGCAGGAAAGTACATGATAGGACACACAAATTGATAATATTGCGGGAGCCAAATACAGATCTGTTACGTGGATGGAAAATATGACTGATTTTCTCCAAAGGCAAATTTCAGATCTGGCTCTATAGGCAGATAAATATCGTGGTTGGAAACTACAGACTGCAATCTGGAAGCCTCATTTTGCTAGAACAATGCCTGATGCAGTTAGTTTCTGATCTTGCTGATAGTTATATCTCCAAGAAAGTGCAGGATATGGTGAAGGAATGTGACCCTCCAGAGCGAATTGTAGCCAAAAAGAATGAATGGAACTCAGGGAAGTTTGGGCAGGGGAGCCAGCATTCTCTCAGTGTTCCTATGAATAAAGGGAGAGCCCACGCACTGCAGTTGGGTGAGAAATCCTACGCACTGATTATAAAGCAACTTTGTTTTCATTTTTCCTTCCAAAGATCAGAAAAACATTTAAGTATAAACCAAAAACCAACTCGGAAGGTCTGAATGAAAAATGAAAACACCAACTCAGAAAGTCTGAAAAAGAAGAAAAATGGAAGCACAACTTAAAAAAAAATAAGGTATCATACAGGCTGGTGTGCTGCTTTTGTGCGGTCTTAGTTGACACCTCACTTCTATGACTTGTTTGAAGATAAGACCCCATATGCTATTCTTTCCGATAGCGGGGCACTGTCTAGTTTCTTCACCACACTTTACCCACGTCTTCATGTGGGCGATCTCATGCAGTGATCTCTACATGAGTGTCAGCATCAAGCAGGGTCATACCAACTAGGTGCTCTTAGATTGGAGCAAGGATGAAGTGTGAACCCTAAATTCAGTCATCTATCTATGGTTTCTATATGTCTCTGTTTCACTTTATGACATCATTATCATTTTTATATTACAGACCCTGGATGTGAATAATCTTGCTATCATGCAGAGTGCAGTGTTTTGTTTTTGTTGTTTGTTTGTTTCTGTATTTTTCTATGACTTTTGGATATGAACTATAACATAGGTAAAGCTATAGATACGGTAGCTACACTGAAGATTTCTTGATGGTTATGCTAGGGGAAGTTGGGGAAATTTGAGCAGACAAATAACAAATACAAAAAAAGAATGCCATGTTACTCAGGCTCAGTTAATACTTCCTGAGTTTTTACACCCTTATCCAGTTTAACTGAAGGCATTTTCATTCATACAATTGTGAAAAAGTAACACTAATGGAAGACGATTTGGGGCACAAACCTAAGGCCTTTTTCTTTTGCTCCTGGAGCATTGACATTTCTTTTAAGTGGCTTTTTAAATTAAAATATAATCCCCATAACATAAAATTCACAGTTTTAAAGTGTACAATGGAGTGCGCTTTAGGATTCACCAAGTTGTGTGATCGGCTTGTTTAAGTCCAGAGCATTTCTATCACTTAAAAGAGAAACTCCCAACTATTCGGATTCACTCCCCACCCTCACTCCTCCCAGCCCTTGGCGCCTTGGATCTACTTCCTGCCGCCATGTATTGGGCATTTCAAATAAATGGACTGATACAAGCCGTGCTCCTCATGGACTGGTTTCTTTGTTCTTTTTATTTGTTGTTTCAACGTTTACCCATTGTATAGTCCGTGTTTATTACTTGTTCTTATTACGCCTTTAATAATCTCTTTATTAGGGGCTCACGCAGCTCCTAAAACAATTCATACATCAATTATTATTATACCAAGTACTTTTTCACATATGTTGCCGTCATCAATTTCAAAACATTTTCTTTCTACTTGAGTCCTCGGTATCAGCTCCTCTTTCTCTTTTTAGCCTCCCCATCATGAACCCTTGATAAATGATAAAATATTACTGTTGTCATATCTTACACCGTGCACTGTCTCCCTTCACCCACATTTCTGTTGTTCTTCCCTCTCAGGGCCAATGTGTGCGTGGTATGTCAATCCTTGCACTCAGTTCCCCCTCTATCGTCCTTCTCCACCTACCTTCCCCCTACTCTCATGTATTGTTATTCCAATTTCTGTTCCTGGGGGGGGGGTTAATCTCTCCTGGATTGTGTGTGTCAGGAGCTCTTATCTGTACCAGTGAAGATGTTCCAGTCTAGCCTGGTTTGTAAGGTAGAACTGGGGTTATGATAGTGGGGGGAAGGAAGCATTAAAAAACTAGAGGAATGTTGTATGTTGTGTTGCTGCAATACTGCCCTCTGACTGATTCATCCCTTCCTTGTAACCCTTCTCTGAGGAGATGTCTTCTTGTCTACAGATGGTCCTTGGGTCTCCACTCTGACCCCATTCATTCGCATCGGTATCATTGTTTTGGGTCTTCTGATGCCTGATACCTGATCCCATTGACACCTTGTGATCACACAAGCCACTGTGCTTCTTTCATGTGGACTTTGGTACTAGATGGCTGCTTGTTTAGCTTCAGGCCTTTAAGAACCCAGACACTATATCTTGTAATAGCCAGGTACCATCAGCTTTCTTCATCACATTTGCTTATGCACCCATTTTGTCTTCAGTGATTAGGTTGGGGAGGTAAGCATCACAGAATGCCAGGTTATGAGAAAAAAGTGTTCTTGAATTGAGGGAGTATTTGAATAGAGGCCCAATGTCCGTATGTGAGGTAGTTAGTGTATTGTGTCAACCTGACCGATAAACACGTGGCGTTACTTGAAGATCAGAGGGATAAATGGCTTGGTGAACCTCGCCTTTCTAGTTCTCGGGTCTCTTGCTGTGTGATGGTCAGACCAGGGTGCAGCTGACTTAGCCAATTCCCTGCATCAGCTTGCAAGGCTCGCTCCCTGCAAGACATCCCCAAGGAGAAGCCACATGGACCTACCCTAGGGCAGCCCTGGATCCTGGAGCAGCCATGTGGAGACCCCTGCCAGTGCTGAGATGCTTACACATTCACTGACTCGGCTTTCCTCCTGCAGTCAGCGACATTGCATCTGCTTTGTGAGAGGGAGGAGGACTTTGTTTATTGGTGTTGGACATATGGGTTAATGTTGGACCTGTGGGTTTGGGCAGCACCGGGCTTGGGATGTTTTCTTGATGTGCACTTAATCTTTATATAAAACTCTCTCTTCTACATGAGTTTCTGTGGATTTGTTTCTCTGAAGCACCAAGACTAACACAATATGCTTCCTTAATACTTAACATATACATATATATACATAGGTCTATATCCCCATCGTTATATATTTACATATATACATGCCTATATGTATACTTCTGTCCATGTCTTTTGCCTCCAAGTTCTTTTCTCTATTTCCTTTTACAGTCCTCCTGTCCCACTATCATGTTTGACCTTTATTTGGCTCTCAGTAATTCCTCTCAGCTACATTGTACTTGATCAAACCCCCAAGGCATCCTATGCTTTCCTGACCATTAATTTTAGATCTCTTGTTGTTCCCTTGCCCCTAGGTTTGTTGCCTCCCACTCTCCCCTGTCCTCCTGGAACTGTCAGTTCTGTTGTTTTATCCTCAGGATTGTTTATCTTGCCTATCTCATATAGACAGACATGAAGACGAATTGGAAGAAAGCTCCTATAACTAGTTCCAGGTCTGTCTGCTGATCCTTGTGTATGTTTCCCGAGCCAGTCTGATGAAGTGCCAAGCCCTGCCCTCTGAGTCTGAAGTCTATTTTTTGGGATTCCTTAGGGACTTCGTTGTTTTGCTACCCTTGCTGTTCTGTTGTGTTCCCTTCGTGTTTCATCTCATTGGGAGGAGAGAGGGGTCAGACAAGCACACTTCCTGCACTGTATATCCAGTGCTGTACCTCTTAGTGCTGTGGGTCAGTGAGGGGACATCATATCTTTTTTTTTTTTTCAATTTTATTTTATTTATTTATTTATTTTAATTTTAACAATTTATTGGGGCTCATACAATTCTTTTCACAGTTCATATATATACATACATCAATTGTATAAAGCACATCTGTACAGTCTTTGCCCTAATCATTTTTTTCTCTTTTCTTCTTTTACATTTTATTAGGGACTCATACAACTCTTACCACAATCCATACATATACATACATCAATTGTACAAAGCACATCCATACATTCCCTGCCCCAATCATTCTCAAGGCATTTGCTCTCCACTTAAGCCCCTTGCATCAGGTCCTCTTTGGGGACATCATATCTTGTGGTGAGGCTGACCCTATGATCCTCTCTGTGCCTTGGCTGCTCTGAGCAGGAATGCCATCCTCAGGGCATGGTGGACCAGGATGCGGTTCTCTCTCTCTCTCTCTCTCTCTCTCTCTCTCTCTCTCTCTCTCTCTCTCTCTCTCTCCCTCTCTTTCCCCCTTCCTCCTTCCCTCCCTCTTAGTTTCCTCCCCTGTCTTATGGGCAGACCTGCCACTCTCCCTGGGCTGTGTCTTAGTGCTGTCCTCTGTCATGCAATCTTCTGGAGAAGGGGTCAACATAGCTGGATTGGGGCCAGCCTCGCGACCTGTTACTTCACTGCTTCATGCTGGTATGTTTCCCTCGAGGCTGGGCATACCAAGTTGAGGTTTGGTTTCTTATGGCATTTTTTCCAATATATAATACTTGGTTTTTTAAATATTGGCCACTTGGACTATTTCTACACTTTGAATTTTTGTACTGTTATTAAATAAAGTCAGTAAGAGCATTCATGTATTAGCTTTGTGTGGAAAGAAGAAATGTATCTGTTCTTTTAGGTATATGTCTAGGAGTGTAAATTCCTTTTTAAAATGGCTTTTTAAAGATGAAACATACAACTTTCCTCTAATTTTTTAATGCTTCCTCTACCCCCCACCCCACCACACCTACACTATTATGACCCCAATTCTACCTTACAAATCCAGCTTGACCAGAGCATATACACTGCTACAGATAAGAGCTGGAAATACAGGGAATCCAGGACAGATAAACCCCTCAGGACCAATAGTGAGGGATAGGGGAAGGTGTGGGGAGAAAGGGGGAACAGATCACAATGATATACTTATAATCCCTTCCCAAGGGCTCGGACAACAGAAAAGTGGGTTAAGGGGGACATCGGTCCATAGGTCAGTGTGAGACATGAAAAAATAATAATAATTTATAAATTATCAAGGGTTCGTGAGGGAGGGAGGGTAGCAGAGGAAGGGGAGAAATGAGCTGATCTCAAGGGCCCAAGTAGAAAGGAAATGTTTTGAAAATGATGATGGCAACAAATGTACAAATGTGCTTGACACAATGGATGCGGATATGGGTTGTGATAAGAGCTGTCCAAGCCCCCAATAAAATTATTAAAAAGAAAAACAAGATGTTTAGCCTAATAATCCACGTGCATTTCACATTTAACTCAATAATGTGTTGTTCTGAAACAATACTGGAAATTATTATCGGGTATTTATTCCGGCTGTTGTTTTAACTTTGAGGAAACAGGGCGATGGCCACTGTGTCCTGAGACATCTGGAGCCCTCTAGCTCACAGACACTTGGGTGGTGGTAGGCGCTGCTGAGTCAAGGCAGCTCCTGTGCTGCTCGCCCTAAGAGATGTCTGAGAGGCTGCTGGTTTTGTGTGGTCAGTCAGGAGTGAGGACAGCGTGAGAAGCCAGGCCTCCGGCCTGGCAGTGGAGTACTCAACTTGGCTTTGTCTCTGTTATCCAAGTTGGAAGCTCAAAAATAAGAAATAAATATAATTTATGTACGGGAATGATCAGATAAAGTTTTTACTGAAAATGCTTGGTAGGGAAAAGCTGACTGGAAAGCAGCCTTGATATCCTAATTTTCAGGAGCTGGGAAAGGAAAATAGGAGTAAAATAAATATTATCATTTGAGTCCATGCATAAATGAGAAAGAATTATAGGCATTTGTAAACACCCGGATCGCTATCGCCAAAGGGCAGCCTAACATCCCTTATAGTCCCTCACTCTTCCCATCACATTCTAGCATTTATAGATCCGTAGTTTTAGGAGGTGGAGGGTTTAAGTATCATGATATTATCTAAGTGTTGCCGAATCACACAGGGGATTGTGTAGTGAATCACTTGAACCTTCTAAATGTCATGCAGAATATAGTTTATTCCTCTTACCATGAGTCAGAGTGAAAGTGGGCTCATTCACTATTTCCAGTAAGCAGCTTCCCACCAGCAGGTGTTGTGACTGGTGGGAAAGGGGAGGCTGGATATCCACTTACTTAGGGATCTGGGAAATGTCCAGTTTGGCCCTTGCATCACGTTGTACACGAGGCCACAGGCAGCTGAGGTTGTTGGCAGCACTTCAAGCCACCTCCAAGCATAGGAGTGACTGCTGATCCTCTCAGAATCCGGGAATCTTGCTCCCTTGTACCAAGCTGAGAACAGGTGCATATCAAGCCCTGTGTTCTAGCAGCTGAATTGAGTGTGTCAGCCTGCTATTCCCTACGTGATACTGAGCATGCAACCTCCCAGGATCAAAGTCCCTCGTCTGTAAATTGGAGAGCTACACTCGTTGACCTTTGAAAAATTGATTTGTTTCTAAAATGCTATGGCTCTGCAATCTAGTTCAAGGTTTAAGGTGACAACCTGGTTTAAGATGTCAAATAAGTGGGCCAGGAAGAGCAGTGTATACATGGGAGAGCTCAGGACTTAAAGACCTTTGATTCCTGTGTGTCATTGAGCAAGTTACTTACTTTGATATGCCTTCTCCATCTTATCCATAAAATGAGGATGATGGTATCAGCACCTGTCTCATAAGATTCTTAGGATGATAAATGATATTTTGAATGCAAAGTACTCAGCCTAATACCAGATGCATCATAAGAAATAATGGCTATTTCTTAGTATTAAGAAGTATTTCATTTTCTCTGAACATCTTTTATTTTATGTAACTCTCCTTATAAATGAATAAATAACACTCAAATAGGTTTGAATAACATTATAAAGTATATAGATTATTCATTTAGAAATGGCTGTTTAGAAATAGGATGCTACACTATTCAGGGAGAAAATCAGGATTATTGTTTCTATTTATAATCACATAGAAATAAATATATGCAGATTGATCTATTCTGCTCCCTCGTAAGTTAGGCCACTCTGCTTCTAAGCACTGTTTTGGTGTAAATCAAGGACTTAGGTTAACAATGTTGTCAACAGATACTCCAGTTCCCGTCCCCACTTACTTGGAGTATTGGTTTCAAACTATCACTGTACAATCATGGATGGGTAAAGTATCTGAAGGAATTGGTTTAAATTATAATATTTGTAGAATCACAATCTTGTGTGAAATATTGTAGGAAAAATTGTTAACTAGGAGTTTGATGGTTGTGGTCTTCGGGATTTCTCAAAAGAAAATAAAAGTCAAGTTGTTTCCAGTGGCTATGTATGTGATTAAGAGGGACATAATGTAGATGCGATTGCTATGATCATCTTTGAATATGTCTTTTATGTATGTCCTATACCTCCTCTATCACCAGCTTCTCTCGCTCTTGCATGACAGGACAGGAAGCAGTTTGACACTATAAACTCATCAGTGTCTGATGCGAACTGTACAATTCAGAAACGTCTTTTGTCTCCCTTAAAGGTTGCTTTTTACTACCTTGTAATTTTTCATTTAGGGTAATGTTCTTTACCCCTTTACTTTTTATTCTTTTTCAGGAGGCCAGTTGTGAGAACGCTCTGCCCATCATTCTAACAAAAGGCTTAGAGAGAGAGATGCAAAATCTGTCACCAACAACTAAGGTATGTTACAGGATATCCATTGGTAGAAGAATGAAGGAGGACCCATATCATATAGTTTACAAAATCAGACTCAAGATGGGTCAAAGACCTACAGGTGCAATTTAAACTCTGATACAATTCCCTTCTTTGGGTTTTGTTATTTATAATCCTTAGATCACACAGGCTGGTGAGCTTCTTCCATGCGGACTGGGTTGATGCCTCACTTAGATGACTGCTTGTTTTAAGACAGCCTTTATGGCGCCAGATGCTATTTTTCTGATAGCTAGGTACCATCTGGTTTCTTCATGACACCTTCCCATAGCACCCACCTCTCCAGTTATCTCTTCATGAGGGTGAGTATCGAGTAAGTAATTATGCAATGTTAATGAATTTTCCTAGACTTGCACAAAAACTAGCCCGTAAGCCCAACATCCATTAGCGTATCTATGGTTTTTATATCTCTCTGGTTCACGTTAGAGACATCACTATCATTTTAGAATAGAGAGCATTATGAATCATCCCCTGGGGCATAAGGTAATTTATTGATAGTGTCATTAATTTAGCCAGTGGTATGGAATTTAAACCACTGTTGAAAAAATAAAAATGTACACATATAGGCCAACTTCAAAATACAACATGATTGTTGATTTGTGGAGATTAAACACTTTTACTGAACATTATTTGCATTAAGATTGAGGGTGTTGATAGAGCAAAACTTCCAGTATCGCTCACTCACAAAGGCAGAAGTATGCCTGCCAGACTAATACATGGTATAGACATGAAATCCAGGGTGTGGACGGCCTTGCTGTCAGAAAGCATTGTAAAGTCGATTATGGCAAATGTAGTTAGCTTAAAATGTAACACCTAATCATTTGATCTTCCTTTTGACCCATTTTAAAATTTTGTCAACTTTATTTCATATTTTTAATATTTTTATTTTTTACTTGATTTTCTATTGAGGTGTTTCTGTTTTGTCGACTCACTGTTGTTGGGTTTCGTTTGTTTGCTTGCTTCCTGTTTGTGTTTTAAATTATTTTCTGTATATGAGGTTCATGACAGGTAGATCTATAGCAACAGTAACTGGATGGATAATTGCCTAGAGGAATGGCAGGGTAGGATGGGATGGGGAGGCAGGGGAGGATGGGATAGGGGTATGTGAAGGATGCGAAGCCAACAATAATAAGTGTGAGAAAAAATGTTTTAAAACTCATTGTGGTGTTGATTGTACAATTCTTTTTGATGTGGTCAAATGAATAATTTGTGTGGTATGTGGGGGGTGGGGTGGGAGGGGACCTGAATGTAAGACCTAGAACTAAGACCTAAGACACGGGCAATCAGCGAGTCTGAGAGATCTTTCCCAGGTTACTTCGAAATATGAAAGCAACACATTTCTCTCAATGGTAAAATGCCCAAAGCTAATTGTTTTCTAAAATAGAAATTGCTTTGCTGTTTTTCTATAATTCTAGAACTAACCCATGGTCAATGGAAAACTTTTCAATATATTTTATTGAAAGTATAAGAACTGATGGCAACAAATGTACAAATGTGCTTGGCACAAAGAATGAATGTATGGATTGTGATAAGAGTGTTTTGAGCCCCCAGTGAAATGATTTAAATATATATAAACTATCAAAGATGGTAAAGGTCTCTTATGTGGAATTTCTTTTATTTAACTAAGGAAATCCACATCTACATAATTGCTTGGCCAATGATACCTTAACACAAAATACATCATGAGAATGTGAGCATTCGATTGTCCGTCAGAAAGTCATCACGTTAACACTGTCGCTCCTACTTCTGAAACTTTAATATTCTCTATTAAATAGAATCTCACCTACTCACCTCGCTAACACTTATAAAGCTGCTACTTTGATTTTCCCATTTCTAAAACAAGAAATTCTCTAGTCTTTCTTTGAATCCATTGTAGGGGATTTTATTCTTCAAATTCAGTTGCCAGCTATTATAAAAATAATGTGGCAGTTTTTTCAAAGGTGAACCAAGCTATTACTTAGTGTTTTATTTATGGTAACGGTTTAAGATGTATGTCTGTTTCTTTAGGACATATTCCACCTTGTTTATTTTCTGAAAAATGTCTTCAGTTCTGAATGATTCTTTCCTTTTAGGATGCAAACTCTATTATGAATAACCTTGAGTGCAATATTAGTGTTGTCAGACTTACATGTAATGAATTTAAATGTGCTGCCGACATTTTGTTTTCATTTAGTAAGAATACAGATTGATAAAAATAGTCCACAAAGAAGTGTGGGTGGGGGAGAAAGCATGTAGGATTTTAGGATAACTTGTTAGCATTTTCTTATTTCCTCTGCTGATCTTGGTATACCCACTTTTAGTAATGGTACCCTTGGTGAATCATTTCCTAACTAAAAGATATTCTGGAAATGTGTCACAGAAATTGTTTAAGAAAATTCTAATATTTTGATAAAATAAATCTCATTTTGAACATGCCAAGCATATCCAAGCTAGTCTACTGCTCATGGTCAAGTTTGTTGTACTGCAGTAGTTTGCATGTTGCTGTGATGTTGGAAGCTATGCCACTAATATTTCAAATACCAGCGGGCTTCTCCCATAGTGGGCAGATTTCAGCAAAGCTCCCAGTCTGAGATAGAGTCGGTGGATGAGAATTGGTGGACCACTTCTGAAAAATTAGCCAAAACTTTATGAGTAGCAATAGGCAGGTTATATCTTCTGGTATAGTCCAGAAGATGGACCCTCAGATTAGAATGGATTTCAAAATACAAAAAGCATCACCTCCACAAATTACAATCAGCACGGTGGAACAAAGTGCCAGGACATATTTGCTCATGTGGAATGATACAAAATGAGAAGAAATAGCTGAAAATATCCATTAATAATCAGAATATGGAATGAATGGAATGGGAATCTAGGAAAATTGGAAGTCATCAAAAATTAAATAGAAGGTATAAAGATTAATATCGTAGGCATTCGTGAACTGTAGTGAATTGGAATTGGCCATTCTGAATCAGACAACTATATGGTTTACTATGGTAGGGATGAAAAAGTAAAAAGGTATAGTGTCCCATTCATTACCCAATATCTTTATCTATAATATATGTATATATTTCAAAATTTATCTTATAGTGCTACACCATTTAATACAAATCTTACCCAAATTTCTGAACCAAATACTCAAGCCAATGATGAAAAAATTGAAGAATTCTATCAACCTCTTCCATCTGAAATTGTTCAAACATGTAATCTAGATGCACTGATAATTACTAGTGTTTGGAATGCAAAATTTGAAAACATAGAGGAAAGATTGGTAACTTGGCAATATGGACTTGATGGGAGAAGTTATGTTGAAGATGACGTAAAAGTGTACTTCAGAAGCAATTACTTTATTCACTGCAAATACCCTTTAAAGTACTGTAAAGAGTAATTATACAGATGGACCTTGCCAGATTGAATACACAGGAATCTAATTTGTGGAGAGAGATGGTGGAAAGGGCCAAAATCATCAGCAAAAACAAGGCCAATGGCCTACTGTGGAACAGATAATCAGTTGCACATAGGCAAGTTCAAGTTGAAGCTGAGAAAAATTAAAACAAGTCCACAAGAGCCAATTTATGAGCTGGAGAATATCACACCTGAATTCAGAAATTGTGTCAAGAATAGACTTAAAAACTGAACACTTGAGACCAAAATCCAGAAGAGTTCTTAGATGATATCAAGAATATCATATCTGTTGATAAAATAATAATTATTTATAAATTATCAAGGGTTGGAGGTGGGAGCGGAAAGGGAAGAGAAAATGAAGAGCTGATGCCAGGGGCTCAGGTGGAGAGTGGGTGTTTTGAGAATGATAATGGCAACATATGTACAAATGTGCTGGACACAGATGATGTATGTACGGATTGTAAAAAGAGTTGTGTGAGCCCCTAATAAAATGATTAAAATAATAATAATTAATTAATTTTTAAAAGAACATCACATCTGAAGAAAGAAAAGCATCATTAAAAAGATTGTAAGAAAAAAAGAACAAACTAGGTATTAGAAGAGACTCTGGAACCTGCTTTTAAACATAGAATAACTAACATGAGTAGAAGAAATAAAGTTAAAAAGCTCAGCAGAAAATGTCAAAGGCCACTCTAAAAACCATTGTAAATTATTATAACAAAAATGTATAAAGACCTAGAGTTAGAAAAACAAAGAAAACCATATTCAGCATTTCACAAGTAGGAAGAACTTTAAAAATATCCAAACCTTGAGTTGCAATATTGAAAGATTCTATGGACAAAATACTGAATGATACAGGAAACATCAAAAGAAGATGGAAAAAATATATAGTCACTGTACCAAAAAATAAATAGTTGACATTCAAACATTTCAAAAGCTAGCATAGAATGATGAAGAACCAATGGTACTGAAGGAATTCCAAGCTGCACTGAAAGAATTAGCAAAAAACAGAACCACAGGAATTGACAAAATATCAATAGAAATATTTCAATAAACTAATACAGACCTGGATACACTTACTAGTCTTTGCCAAGAAATTTAGAAGACAGGTATGTGACCAATTAATTGTAGGAAATCTATATTTGTGCCCATTCCACAGAAAGATGAGCCAACAGAATGCAGAAATTATCAAACAATATTATTGATATCACATGTTAATAAATAATATTGTTCTAAAATCAATTCAATAGTGTTTCTAGCCATGCATAGAGAGCTACATGGCATTCAAACTACATTTAGAAGAGAGCACAGAAGAGAGATCACTTCTGAGATCAGTCTTGACTGAGAGCAGAGAACGCCAAAAAGATGTTTGTTTATTTTTTTTTGAGTATGCAAAGAAACTTGAGTATCTGAATCATAACAAACTATTGGTAACATTGAGAATAATGGGAATCCTGAACGCTTCTTTGCGCTCATGCAAAACCTATATATATAAGTTAAGAGGCAGAGAGGAGGAGAATCAGGGAACACTGAACAGCGTAAAATCCAGAAAGTTGCTAGTCAAGGTTGTATCCTCACCCTAGGTATTCAAGCATCTGACCAGCTGGACTACGTGAAGAACTCAGCATCAGGATTAGAGGAAGGCTCGTTAATGAACAAGGTGCAATATGCCGATGGTACCACCTTGTGTGCTGTAAGTGAAAAAGGACGTGAGGAAAACACAAGGCAAATCAAAGAGTGCAGCCTTCAGAATGAATTACACCTCAGTGTAAAGAAAACAAAAATCCCCACAACTGAACCAGAAAGGAGCTTCGTGATAAATACAGGAAGGATTAACGTTGTGAAAGATTTCGATTGTCTTGCATCCACCGTCCATGCTCATGAAAGCAGCAGCCAAGAATGTATCCCATTGGGCACTTCCTGCTGCACAAGTCCTCTGTAATGGGTTGAAGCGGAAAAATGTCGCTTTTTGTGATAAAGTACTTGTGCACCTGGCACGTCAAGTGGTCTTTTCAGTCACCTCATATGCGTGGGAGAGCTGGCGATGAGTAAGGAAGATGAGAGAAGAACTGACATGCCGGTGAAGACTATTAAATAGACCATGGACTGGCAGAAGAATGAACAGCCTGGCTTGCAAGAACAAGGTAGCTCCCGATGGAGCTGGAGGAATATGTGGAACAAAATTCAAAATTGTGAAAAAAATAAAAACAAAAACCCTCAAGTGCCATCGAGTGGATGTGGACTCACAGTGACCCTGGAGGACAGGGTAGAACTTCTCTGGTGAGTTTCCCAGACTGTAACTGTTTAGGGAAGTAGTTGACACTGTCTTTCTCCCTCACAGTGGTTGGTGGTTTTGAACTGCTAACCTGTGACTCAAAGCCCAGTGTATAAACGCCAAGCCACCAGGGCTCCCCTTGTAGACCATGCTTCCATGTCCAGTAGGGACTGGTAAACCCCAAGACTGTAGCATTTAGTCATGCTCATGTCTTGGACTGAACTGGCCTACGTGGCTCAGTTTTCAGACAAGCAATAGGCAGGTCTATAAGGGGAAATGATAATAACACTAGAAAGATAGACACACTTCAGAAAAACTCTGAGATCAAAAAGGCAGTATTTACCCGAGGACAAAGTTCAGAAGGGGTAAGGCTGGAGGACAGATGGAGGCAGGAGCCATGGGAAATTGCCTAATGATGTTACCCTGAGTGAGATGAAACCAATGGTGAGTCGATTGTTGAGTGTGAAACTAATTATCTGCGCTATAAAGCCATCGCTCAAGGCCCAATAAAAGTTAAAAAAATAAATGTACAGTCAAAGTTCATCTTATAAACAAGACTCTATTTCATGAACTTTGGTCCGTTTATCAGGAATGACAAGTCCCTGCAGAAGAACTTCATGCTTGGTGAAGTACGATTCAGAGTTAAAAAGGAAGACTCTCGATGAGTTAGATTGACACAATAGCTACAAAAATGGGCTCAAATGCAACAAAAATTAGGAAGGTGGTACAGGACAAGGCAATTTTCATGCTGTTGTACATAGCGCCTATGAGCATCATATGTCGATATCTTATTATCTCTCTGGTTTGAAACCCAATTAATTCAATACAGAAATGACTTCATTGGGCAAGCCAATATTTTGACTTTAACTCCCGTGTATCCCTGCATGAGCACGTTTAAACTTAAGTGAGCAAACTTAACGCTAGTTACTGGTGGGGTGATTACCATCTTTGTCATTGCAACTCCCCAAAATGAGACAGAGAATGTAAGCCACAAGAGATTATCAAGACACTAACTCTGACACCACGATTTTATCTTAAGATTGGTTTTCCTCCAGGTGGTCTTTCAGTGCTAAAGCTGACAGCATCTATAACATATGGCTGGTGTGTCCTTTCTAGAGTGACTTAGTGAGCTATGAAAATGATGTGCATCTTTGAGATGAATGTTCACTTCATTTGGCCTCTGTAACTGTCTTTCTTAGTTATCTTTAGCTACTGCTATATCTGCCTTAGACAGCTAAGTACGTCTGATCCCTACAGTTAAGTATTTTCTGATCCCTACATGGACTAGAGATGTAATATGGTAGTAAACCCATTGGCTCTGGAGATGTCGAGTCTAAGCCATCTGTCCCTATTTGTATTCTGTATACCACCTGCTGTCTCTACTCCTGGGCCATGAGCTTTTGGAGTGTACACAAGCAAACGATCGACATAAACGACCCTGATGAAGAGAACAGCAAACAGGTTTAGAAAAAGTAATGGAGAATGCCTAAAGTTAAATATTGCTTTTGAATATATGTGCATCTTAATCTCTTTTAAATTGTAAAATGCTTTACATAAAAGCTAAGTAGAAAATTAACTTATGAAGAACCAGTCAATGTAGCACTTTTATTTGACAGTTTGAAAATTCTTTTCATACTTTATGAAATAAATGACATTTCTATTATATATTGTTGAGATGTGTTTGTTACTGCTCTCTATTATCTGTTCTTTTGTCTATTAGCCTACCTTGAGTCATTCTGGTAATTTCTTAATTAGTGGTATTTAATTAGTGAGAAGACAAGTCCTCTCAACTGTCTTAATTTTCTTGAAATTTATCTTTCCTTTTTTTACTTTCTAATTCCAGGTCTTTGAACATTTCATTATAATACTTCACCTTCTCATGCTTCCCTTTCAAATCTTCTGTTTAGCTCTTTTGGGCCATCATTTCTTCTGTTTGTATTATCTAATCTACAATCAAAAGCTAGACAAACAGTGTCTCTTCTAAATCCATAATCTTTTATTAATGTTTCCCACATCATTCCCACATATTTTGCTCAAAGAATCTTCCAGTATTCCAAGTCAAGGCTTAACTTTTTTCTTGGTTCTTACAGTTCAAGGTACGGTGAGCTTGTTCATCCTTTTTCATGTGGTTGGTATAAAAATAGGGGGAAGGACATTGAAGGGTATTGGCAATTCTGACCTCTGTCTCAGAGGGAAGCTCTTGGGGCAGATGTGAAGCTGGATTTTGCTTCTCCTTTGTGTAGCCAGAGGGCATCCACACCATTTTCCCACCGCCCAATGTACCATCTGAATTATTGCTAAATTTTTTATCAATTTCTATTGTCCATATCAGAGAACTTAAAAAACTGAGAACTTATACAGTTGAATATTTTCTTATATTCTTTATTTTGCAAATACATTGCCATTTTAAAATGTACATGATGACTATAGACACGAATTACATACTAGATGCAAGCAAGTGCATTTATTATTTTACTTTTAAATCATACTTCCTATTTAACATTTTTTGTTTTCTTTAATTGTGCCTGACAGAAGGGGAAATGCTACTTTTATAAACTCTGTAATTAAGAAATCACCATGACTCCTCCTTATCTTGCCTGTTGGATGAGTAATTTTTAGGAACACTTATTGGTAAGATAAAAACAATTATTGGCCAAATAGAAGGAAACCCAAAATTTTGAACAAAATTTTGATTGCATCCCTTCTCCCTTGACTTTATCCTGACCTCTGGTTTTGAATCTAGGTTATCCCCCTGGAAACTCAGCTCTCTCTCTTCACAGGTAGTGCTTTATTTGCCCTTCAAGTGGCTGCACATGAGGAAAGTCTCTGCTATTCATCAGAAATTGTGAGCCACTACCTTGATACACCTGGTGATATTCTGCAGTCCGATAATATGAGAGCAAATATCCTTGTAAGTTTTATGCCTGGGTTCTTGCAGCTCCACCTTTCAGTTTAATTACTTCCTTCCAGCTCTGAATATCAGCGAAAGCTACAGTTCATTGGATAGATATAGATATAGATATACTATTATACTGTTTATAGAAAAACAATAAACAAAACTCTCTGCTATTTATGTAGAAAGTCAGAGCACGTAGACATGACCTCTGAGACAATTCCAACCTATAGCAACTCGTGTTAAAAAAAATCACAGCTACAATTGAGACTTCTTTTGTCTTCCTTCTTCTTCAATTATGTTTTGGTGAAAATTTACGCAGCATTACGCAGCATATTGCATATCCAATTAGACTGTTTCCACAGAACTTGATGACCATCGATGACCATTAGGAGACATTGGTTATGTTTAGCAGCGCGTCAACATTCGCTTTAGCCATGTTCAATTTCTTACCTTTCTGCTCCTCTGGTTTCCTTGCCCCTCCTCTTTTTATCTTCTCTTTTGAGTCATTTTGCACCTTTGGGTCTCTCCTGCGATGCTTTTTATGCAGAGTACTGATGGTCTGAGTAATATCCTTTAGTTTGTGTGCCTCTCAGCCATTTCACTAAAATATGGTGGGAGCCACTGTTTTGCTGGGACCATTTTTTGGAAGTCATCCTGGTATGACCATTGTAGTTTTGAGAGAACTTGTTTTCACTCATCACTGGTCACAGAGACATGCTTAAATGCATTTTGTTTGGAATAAAAGGGTGCACGTGGAAGGTAAAAGGAAACAGGAAGGACCTAGGAAGCAAGGCAACGGATAGAGCTATAAACATAGCGGTGTACATATGTAAATACATTAATCCATAAAAATAGAGGTATTGGCCCAGGTACATATATTTATACAGCAATACAACGAGGTAGGGGATGGACTTCAGGCCTCCACTCATACCCTTCCTCAATACAAGAACACTTTGTTCTAACAAATCTGCAGTCTGAGATGTTCACCCTCCCAACACAATCACTGAAGACAAAATGGATGCATAAGCAAATGTGGTGAAGAAGGCGAATGGTGCCCAGCTATTAAAAGATATAGTGTCTGGGGTCTTAAAGGCTTGTAGTTACACAAGTCACCATTCAGCAGTGAAGCAACAAGTCCACATGGAAGAAACACACTGCTGGTCCGATCATGAGGAGTCATGGGGACTGGGTAAAGGTATCAGCACACACATAACCAACAAAAACATATCGCTGAGAATAAGGAGGGCTGGAATAGAAATCCAAAGCCCATCTGTAGACAGCGGAGCAATCTCCCCCACAGAGGGGCCACAGGGAAGGGATGATTCCTCAGAGTGCAGTAAAGCATTGACAAAACACACTATATTCCTCTGGTTCCTTGATGCTTCCTCACCACCCACTACCATGACCCCAGTGCTGCTTCTCAGTATGTACACAGGTATACATAAGAGATGGGAGCTCACAACACACAGAATCCAGGAACAGGAGTGGGAGTAATGATACCAGAAGGGTAGGGGGAAGATGGGCAGAGGAAGGGAGAAAGGGAAAACCCATCACAATGATCGACACATAACCATACACCCCTCTACAGGGGAAGAACAACAGAAAACATGGGGGAAGGGAGACAGCAGTCCATGTGAGATGAAAATAGTAACAATGTACAATTTATCTGGGGGTTCTGATGGGGGAGGGAGGTGGGAAGAGGAGCTGATATCTAGGGCTCAGTAGAAATTAAATGTCTAGAAAAGAATGAAGGCAACATGTACAAACATGCCTCAATTGATGTATGGATTGTGATAACAGTTGGATGACCCCCAATAAAATGATTTTTTTTTAAAAACGTGCATTTAGGAACTGGAACCCTAGTACCAGTACTTTTTGAAATAACCTCGAAACTTGTAAAGGCTCCTCATTGTTCATTATTTTTTTAGTTATTTTATTGGGGCTCTTACAGCTCTTATAACATTCCATACATCAATTGTATCAAGTATATTTGTACATATGTTGCCATCATCATTTCCAAAACTGCTTGAGCCCTTGGTAGAAGCTCCTCTTTTCTCCCCTCCCTCCCTTACCCTCTCACCCTTGTGAATCCTTGGTATATTATTGTTATTATTATTTCATATCTTACACTATCCATTGTCTCCCTTCACCCACATTTCTGTTATTTGTACCCTTCTGGAAAGGGGGCTATATATCCAACCTTATGATGGGTGCCCCCCCTTTCCCCCTTCCTCCTCCTCAACCACTCCCCTACCATCATGATATCACTACTCCCATTACTGTTCCTGAAGGGTTTAGCTGTCCTGAATTCCATGTGTCAAGAGCTTTTACCTGTACCAATGTGTGTTCTCCGGTCTAGTCAGATTTGTAAGGTAGAACTGGGTCATGGTAGTTCGGGGGTGGGGGCATGCAGGATGTAGAGGAATGACATCTATTGTTCTCATTATTCTCTCTTGTTACATAGTTGCATACAATCCCATGGTATGTGTGAACCAGTTTGCTTTAGCTACTCAGATGCTTCCATTTATTTGTGACTGTGCATAAAGCAGCGGTGAATGTAGGTGAGCATATGCTGTTGGTTTAATCACTTCTAAGATGACAGATGATTCACCTCAATGGTAGTGGGGGCTTCCTTCTGGCTTTTAAGGAAAGTTATTATTTAGAGAAAAGTTTAAAAGTGTGTTTGAACTTCTTAACTGCTCACCAACACTAATTTCACAAATGACCTTTCTCAGAAATCTCTTCTGGCACCGCTTTGCCTGATGGAAACGAACACTTGGATTTTATCAGATGTCAGTAGGCTAGTCCCTTGACTCTTTTCATGCCTGTCTTTCAGTGGAGTGTAAATCCTTTCAGAAGAAGGTGTATAGTGTTGATATTTGTGTAGCTGGAAATTAGCACAGCATCTGCCTCAGACAATATTTGTTGACTGAATAAATTATTTATTTCCCATATCTAATTTTGTTTTTGAAGTCCATTCCATCTTCCTGTTTAACTTTTGATATTAAATACAATGCTATCTGATTCTGTTGTGTACACTTAATCTTTTGGATCCAAGCATATTGTGGAAACATATACTTGAACTTGTTCTCTGATTCATGTTCAAAGTATTTAACTGGATGCTCATCCTAATGATTCTTACCAGACATCATTTATTTCATCTTACTACCAGGAAACTCGCTTCCCTGTATCCTGTCTTGTCTTTGGCTAAATGATGAAAGAAGAGGAAAGGAAAAGAGCAGTTACTACATATTTCCATCTTGCTCCAATCAGAAGTGTCCTTTTGTAACACAGGAGAACGTTACACAGACTGAGAAAACCACTAAGTAATCTAGTATCTCTTAGAGCTACTCCAAACATTTAAATGGGGTTCTTTTTCCCTTCTCTTTTCTGATATACCAAACAATTTAAAACAGAACAACACCATTCAATTTAAAAGAACTTTTTGGAGCCTTTTGAACTTGGGGTCCTTACAGAAAGTTACTTTGTCATATATAAGTTGTGCCAAACATTCAGATTGATGACCATTAAATTGATTAGTAGCATTCAGCAGCCACGTATCGTGTGGTTGTTCCAGAGTCAGTTTGAGTTCTATTTAAATTAGACATGTTCTCGAATTTAAAATGTGGTTTCACATTGGATTTAGTAAGAATGTCTTTGGGTTCAAATGATACAAAAACCTAATTTCAATTGATTTAAGCAACAAATGAAAAAAAAATTGGGGGGTGGTGCTCATGTACCTGAAATCCTAGAAATACAGTTAATTTTTTATGAGAGTTTCCAACTGGCCCGTGAAGCTAAACCAGAATTGACCCACATTTATAAAATGTGGATGAACTAGAATAAGAAAAATGGAAAAGTTGGGGGTTGCTGCCCTGCTAGAAGAAACCCTCGTGGAAAACCAGGACAGCATACACACTGCATGGGGCTGCACACAACAGTGAGTGCCAGTCTTAAACATGCTACTTAGGATGTCCGTACCTCTCCACCACTTGGGCAGTGATCCAATCGCTCACACTGGCCTTCTGAAACGATCATGACTTCTTTTCTTCTCTCACTCTTAAGACTTCCACCTGTGATTGTTCCTGTTCGGTTATCCATTCCACTTCACCCAAATTTTTAAAATTCCAGTCCATTTCAATTTTGTGGAAGTGATCAGGACTGAACTGGTATATACCAATTCAGAACCCTACTTGAGACAGGATTCTATACCATGGGTCTAATACTTCCCTCATCATTTTGCCTCATCAATTTCATCTTTCGATTTAACCTTTCTTACAACCCCAGTGGCTGCCAGTGTCTGTAGGAGCCACATGCCACCAATTAAGAACCACAAAGGGCTTGGGATTTTACTATACTTGCAAGCTGGCAAGCCATCCTACCACAACTTCATGGATGCTGGTAAAAGATAAAAAAATGGTTTTAGTTATCACAACAATCGCTATAGCCAACATTATCTTGCAGTAGTTCTGTAAGCTATAGTTCTCATGAGTAATAATAACTATGAGGATCAAGAAAATGGTCTAAGACTGATTGTGATGATGTTTGCACACTCTTCCTGATGAGATTGAATTATTGAATCGTATGGTATGTGAATCATATGCTAATAAAACTGTTAAAACCAAGCAAAATAGAGGTTATATCCTAGGATAGCCCCATGTGCACACACACGGAAAGAAGATGAAGTAGGTAGAGCACTGAGGGGAATGCTGAGCGGTTTGAACTGTTCATTTAAATTAGATCACCTGAAATGTAAACACCTCATTTAATAATCATTAAAATATTAAGACTTTTTAAAAAGAAAAATAATGGTGTTGGAAACAACAAACACCATCACTGTGTCCAAAAGAACTGGTCAACTTTCATTCATATCAAGAAGCAACATATGATCAAGAACCCATGATGCTGACGAAAATGATTCCAGCATCACTAAAGGCAATAGCAAAAAAACAAGCCTCCTGGAATTGACATAATACACCTTGAAGTGTTTCGATAAGCTAATGAAGCACTTACTGGCTTATGCCGGCACCTGATCAGAAGAGATCAATATTTGTACCCATTTCAAAGAAATGTGATTTATTGTGCGGTGACCCAACCATGGAGATGATTGAACAGTATCATTAATATGATGTGCAAGTAAATTTTGCTGAAGATCAATTACAGTTGCAACCGTACATCAACAGGGAACTGCCAGACAGACATTCAAGCCACATCCAGAAGTGGACTTGGGGATTTGCTGATACAAGATGGCTCTTTGCTGAAAACTGTTCATTTATGGTTAATGGCTATGCCGAGGCATTTGACAGCATGGATCACAGCAAACTATGGATACCATTGAGAAGAATGGGAATTTCAAAACACTTCATTGTGCTCCCATGGAACCTATATGTGGCAGTTTAAAAAAAATCATTTTATTAGGGGCTCATACAACTCTTATCACAATCCATATGTACATCAATTGTGTAAAGCACATTTGTACATTCATTGCCCTCATCATTCTCAAAACATTTGCTCTCCACTTAAGCCCCTGGCATCAGCTACTCATTTTCCCCCTCCATCCCCGCTCCCTCCTGTCCACTCCCTCATGAATTATTATTATTTTGTCATATCTTACACTGTCCAACATCTGTTCACCCACTTTTCTGTTGATCTTCCCCCAGAGAGGAGGTTATTTGTAGATCCTTGCAATTGTTTCCCCCTTTCAACCCCACCCTCCCTCCATCCTCCCAGTATAGCCACTCTCACCCCTGGTCCTGAAGGGGTTGTCTGTCCTGGATTCCCTGTGTTTCCAGTTACTATCTGTACCAGTGTACATCCTCTTGTCTAGCCAGATTGGTAAGGTAGAATTGAGATCATGATAGTTGGTGGGGAGGAAGCATTTAGGAACTAGAGGAACGTTGTGTGTTTCATTGTTGCTACACTGCACCCTGACTGGCTCATCTCCTCTCCACGACCCTTCTGTAAGGGGATGTCCAGTTGCCTACTGATGGGCTTTGGGTATCCACCCTGCACTCCCCCTCATTTACAATGATATGACTTTTTTGTTCTGATGATGCCTGATAGCTGATCCCTTTGACACCTTGTCATCCCGCAGGCTGACATGGCAGTCTTTGGACCAGAACAAGTGTGGTTTAAAAGCAGGACAACATGTGTCAGGTTTGTATGTTTTCACTATACTTGTTCAATTTATATACCAAGGAAATAATCAGAGAAGCTGGATTATATAAAGAAGATTGTGACAGGATTGGAAGGCTTATTAACAGCCTGTGATATGCAGATGACACACTTTGCTTGCTGAAAGTATAGAGGACTTGAAGCACTTGCTGCTGAAGATTCGGGGCTGCAGCCTTCAGTATGGGCTGCAACTTACTGTAAAGAAAACCAACACCTTCCACCTGGACCAATAGCATCATGAGAAGTGGATAAGACGTTGAAGTTGCCACGAATTTCATCCTTTTTGGATCCACAATTGGTGACCATGGAAGCAGCAGTAACATACCACATGACATATTGCAGTGGGAAAATCTGTCGCACATGACCTCTTTTAAAGTGTTGAAGAATGACAATGTCACTTTGAAAACTAAGATGAACTTGGCCAAAATGGTGGCATTTTTCAAAATCATTTTATTGGTAATTAATACAGATATGATATCATTCCATAGTTCAATCACATCAAGCAGTATTACACTATTCCTACCACAATCAGTTTCAAAACACCCCTTTTTAAAATAATAGCTTTATTGACATATCTTACACAATTCACTTACAATTCTCAATTCTGTTGCTTAGTCCCCTCGAGAGGAGTTATACAATCATCAGTGCTATTAAATCTCCCTTCACCTCCCCACCCCCCACCACCCCCAGGTGCCTCTCTTCCCACACCCTCAAGAAACCATGAGCTCCTATTACTGTTTCTTAAGGTTTATCTATCTTAACTTTCTTTCGTGTAGTGAACAATCTTGCATATTCAAATAAGCTTATGCAAATCTAACATGATTAATGTGCTAAAATAAATAAATACCATAATAGTAAGGGGAGGAAATATTGAGTAACTAGAAGATATTTATGTCGTTCTTCAGTGCCATACTGCGCCCTGAATTTATCGTCTGTGCCATGTGGCCCTTCTGACAGGGCCTCTCCAATTACATGGCAGAAGAGATTTGAGTCTTGATTGCATCCATGAAGTGGCGGTATTTTCAACAGCCTCATATGCATGTGAAAGACTAGTGAAAGAACTATGGACTGCCAAAAGATCCAGCAAATCTCTCTGGAAAGAAGCATAGCTAGACTCCTTAGGAGCAAGGGTGTCTCACATACTTCCCTAATCTTCTCAGGAGATACCAGTCCCTGGGAAAGGATGCTGTGCATAGTCAAGTAGAGGGTCAGTGAAGAAGAGGAAGACCCTCGATGAGATGTTTGATGCAGTTACTGCAACAATGGGCTCAAACATAGGAACCATTTGTAAGGATGACGCAGGGCTGGGCACTGCTGCTTTCGGTTTTGCGGAGGTTCACAATGGGTAGGAACTGATTTGTGGCACCAAACAACAGCAACATGTAATAATCATGTGGTTTGGCATGAAACAGGGAACCAATACATGGACAGCCCCCTCTCCCCAGAATTCATGTCAGAGGACAGCACTGACGCTACAGCTTAGGGAAAGGGACATGTCTGATCAGAGCCCACGGGATTAAATGAAGAGGGAGGAAGAGACAGTGGAGCGCATCGTGGCCCAACAAGCCTTGAGAACTATATTCCTGATCAGAGCAGCCAATGAACACAGAGGACCATAAGGCTGGTCCCACTATGAGACACAAGATCCTTCACTGACCATAGCACTATGGGGGACAACACTGGAGACACAGTGCGGGAATTGTGCCAGATCTGACGCCACCACATGGAGGCAAAGCACTAAGGGCATGCAACAGAACAGCAAGGGGAGCAGAGCAACAAAGTCCCGAAAGAATACCAAAAATAGACGCTGGGGCCAGGGAGTAGTACCCCATCAGACTCAACCAGAAAACACTCCTAAAGCTCAACAAACAGACCTTGAACTATTTATAGGCTTTTCTTTTTTTTATCCTCGTTTTATTGTTGTTGTTGTTTTGTTTTCTTTTGTTTCTTTTATTTTCTCTGTCTTGTTTCTGTGAATATTATTACCTCTGCATGTCTATTTTTTTTAACAATTTATTGGGGCTGATACAATTCTTTTCACAGTTC
Organism: Tenrec ecaudatus; assembly: GCF_050624435.1. Classification (NCBI taxonomy): domain Eukaryota; kingdom Metazoa; phylum Chordata; class Mammalia; order Afrosoricida; family Tenrecidae; genus Tenrec; species Tenrec ecaudatus. The sequence goes on from NC_134532.1 coordinate 133,796,835, forward strand.
ATACATATACATACATCAATTGTATAAAGCACATCTGTACAGTCTTTGCCCTAATCATTTTTTTCTCTTTTCTTCTTTTACATTTTATTAGGGACTCAAACAACTCTTACCACAATCCATACATATACATACATCAATTGTATAAAGCACATCCATACATTCCCTGCCCCAATCATTCTCAAGGCATTTGCTCTCCACTTAAGCCCCTTGCATCAGGTCTCTGCATGTCTATTTAGATAAGATAGGCATAATAAACAATATGGAGGAGAAAATCAACAGGACCAATGGTTCCAGGGGGACATGAAAGAGGGGAAGGCAGGGGATAGGAAGTGGTGTTAACAAACCCAGGGACAAGGAAACAACAAATTATCTAAAATCAATGACAAGGAGGTTGAAGGAGGCCTGATAGGGCTTGATCAAGGGTAATGTCATCAAGGGGAATTACTGAAACCCAAATGAATGCTGAGCATGATAGTGGGACAAGAGGAAAGTAAAGGGAATTAGAGGAAAGAACTAGCAGGCAAAAGGCATTTATAGAGGTCTGAATACAGGCATGTCCATATGTGTGTGTGTGTGTGTGTGTGTATATATATATATATATATATATATATATATATATGACAATGGGGAAATAGATCTATGTAAAAATATTTATAGGCTTAGTATTAAGGTAGCAGATGGACATTGGACCTCTACTCAAGTACTCCCTCAATGCAAGAACACTTTGTTCTATTAAACTGGCATTCCATGATGCGTACCTTCCCAGCATGATCACTGAAGACAAAGCGGGTGTGTAAGCAAATGTGGTGAAGAAAGCTGATGGTGCTCAGCTATCGAAAGATATAGTGTCTGGGGTCTTAAAGACTTGAAGATAAACAAGTGGCCATCTAGCTGAGAAGCAACATAGCCCACATGGAAGAAAGACACTAGCCTGTGTGATCATGAGGTGTCATTGAGATCGGGTATCAGACATCAAAGACCCAGAACAAAAAAAAATCATATCATTGTGAATGAGGGAGAGTGTGGAGTGGAGACACAAAACCCATCTGTAGGCATCTGGACATCTCCTTACAGAAGGGTCATGGGGAGGAGATGAGCCAGTCAGGATGCAGCATAGCACCAATGAAACATACATCTTCCTCTAGTTCTTTAATGCTTCCTCCGCACTATCATGACCCCAATTCTACCTTACAAATCATGCTAGACCAGAGCATGTACATGGGTAAAGATGAGAACTGGAAACATAGGGAATCCAGGACAGATTAGCCCCTCAGGACCAATATTGAGAGTAGCCATACCACAAGGGTAAAGGGAAGATGGGGGTAGATAGGGGGACCCGATCACAATGATCTATATATAACCCCCTCCCAGGGGGATGGAAAACAGAAAAGTGGCTAAAGGGAAACATCAGTCAGTGTAAGACATGAAAAAATCATAATAATTTATAAATTGGAAAGAGTTTGGGAGGGAGGGGAAAATGAGAAGCTGATACCAAGGCCTCAATTAGAAAGAAGATGTTTGGAAATGATGATGGCAACACATGTGCAAATGTGCTTGACACAAGGATGGCTGTATGGATTGCGATAGTGTTTTAAGAGTACTCAATAAAATAATCTTTTTTTAAAAAGTAGAAGAAAGAAAATGTTTTGAAACTGATTGTGGTAGAAATTGTACAATGCTTGATCTAATTGAATTATGGAATGTTATGACATCTGTAAGAGCCCCTAATAAAATGATTAAAAAACAATTAATAGTGTGGTTCAAAGATGTAAAAATGTATGTCATCAGGAACTTCAATCAATGAAAGTTTATGTTTCAGGAGTTGCAGCCCTGGAATATATGAGCATTCTTCCTTCCACACCAGGACTGGGATTGTCATTATGAAAATATTTTTCTCCCTATTGAATAGTAAATAAAGGCCAAGCTTCTCGCATGTCTCAGTGTCCCTCTAATAGTAGTGAGACTCCGGACGTACTGCTGGCCTCAACTCTTGACACCACCTTTGTCATCTTCCCCATGGCAAGTCGTTTCAGGTTTGTTATTTTGTCCCTTTGGTCTCTCTGTACCCAATAGCTGAAAAAAAAATTCCTTTCTTACTTCCACTTCCCCTATCCCCGCCAGAATTAATTATATTGTTAATATATTATTAATTATATATAAATATTAACTATTGATATATTAATTATATTATGTCACAGTTCACTCATACTGCTGTGACATAAGAGCTACAAGCGGGTATCTTTAAAGATCAGAAACTTATTGGCTGACAGTTCAGGAGGCTAGAGGTCTGACTTTAGGACATGGCTTAAGGAGGGAGATCCTTCTTTGTCTATTCCAACTTCTAGTCACTGGTCTTCCATGGCCAACTGATTTAATCTCACGGCCAAATTGTATAACAGCATGTGGTTGGGATTTCAATACATATTTCAGAAGAACATCAGTCAATCTATAATGCATGTGTATTCTCATGTAGTTTGTGTAGTCCTTATTTAACATATAAAACTAAAAACAAAACCTCTCTGTTGTCCAATCAGTTCCACCTCATCGGGACCCTAGAGAACAGGGTGGAACTGCCCCTGTGGGTTTCTGAGCCTGTGAGTCTTTATGTGATGAGGACACCCTGTCTCCCAGGCTCCTGTCCAAGCATATTCAGGTTTACTCCATTCATGGGCAGAAAAACCCAGTCTCATGATCTCTGCTGCGGTGGCTTCTCTAGGCTGGGATCCTGGCTGAACTTGGATGATCTTCCCTCTCAATGGGATTCTTTGTTTTCCGGCCTCTGAAATGACTTGGTTTCTGCCCAGTTGAATGGCAAAGCTGACCAGTCCCAGAGCGAGGGTCATGTAAACTGTATTTACATGTTCTTCTCCCCCAGTCGTTTCGTGGGAGTCACAAAGACTGGAGAGGAGAGCCATGCCACATACTTCCACCTCACTGCAGTTCCCGGTGGGGATTGGCCCCAACCGGAGACACACACTGGTTCTATTAAGCTGGAAGGTAAACGCGTCAGCTGCACCACGTGGCGTTCTCCATGGTTTTGCATAAACAGGCAAGGAAGGGGGCTGCTGCTATGGCAAGAGTGATTTATCTCGACCACCGGAGGAAGTTGGGCTTTTATCACATAATGGGGACACAGGAGTGCATCTGGGATATAAGCGATCTCTTAGGTTTTCACTTAGTTCGATTTTCCCCTGTGATTCAGGCCTGTGGAAAACAATAACCCAGCTCGGGCAGGACTACTAGTGACTCAGACACTTAAGGAATGAAGCCTTGGATCACCTTACCAGGAAACGAACCACAACCAGTTGACCTGCTTGCGGAGGGAAAAGGGAATGTGGCATAGGGAGTTGGACTAAATAAGCGGCACAGTGGGTGCGTGCCACCTTCAATGTGTGCTAAGGAGCAGCTTAAATTCACTTCCCAGTATGGGGCATGGCATCCAATTCTCACCTTCCCGCTTCTTCATTAAGTGATGTATTAAGGAACAGAGAGAGTACAATCCAGAAATCAGGATCAGAACAAAATATATAGGCGGAGTCTCCCTTTTTAAGTGTGGGACAGCTCCTCTTGACCATGCAGGCCTCTAATCAGCCCTACGGGCAGACTCCTGTAGACCCTGGCAGTGGTGGCCTCCGTCCTCTCTAAAACTCACTGCCCTCAAGTTGGTGCTGACCCACAGCGACCCCTGTGTGATTCCGACACTGTAGTGTTTATGGGAGTGGAGAGCCCAGTCTTTCTCCGGTGGAACTGCTGGTGATTTCCAACCACCTGTCATGCAGATCTCAGCCCAACATGTGAGCACGACACCAGCAAGGCTCCGTGCCCAGGCCTTTTAGCATCTTCAGTGTCACTGCTACTGATTCGTTAGAGCTCTTTTTGGCAGCTCCTTGTCGGTCTGTCTTTCTCTGTCTCTGTCTCTCTGTCTGCTTTCTTCCTGCTATTTTTGTGTCTGCTATACATCCGAGTTGGTGGTTCAAATTACCAGCTAGTGCCAAGGGGGAAAGATGAGGTTATTTGTTCCTGTAAAGATTTATAGCCTTAGAAATAAATCCTATATAGTGTTGTTTTGGGTTGGGATGATTTGTTGGCACCATTTTGTTTTGGTATCAATTTGAAGACAGAGTGCTTCCCAACAGGGGCCACAAATGGACCAAACCCTTCTCAGGGGTCTACAGACACTTCATTTGCACACTAGACATGAATGCACAACAACTCACCTTATTTGCATAGTCTGTTGACCAAACCCATGCTAATCATAGAGTGGGTTGCAGCCAAAGGTAGACAAAACTATTAATCCTACTTTGAAGTTTACCCAGGTACTGGCCGTCAACATGGGAGAAAGTAGCAACGGAGAAGAACAGGTAAAAGGAACTCCTCTGGATGTAGAGGAAAATCTCTTAAACTATATTTCCAAAGAGTCAAAGCAAAAGGTCACATGAGGAATTCCTTTCACCACAGTAACAAAGAGAAGCAGGCTCTATGGCTTCCATTGCCCTCCATGCCAACTTCCATCAGGGTTTACCCTAATGGATCATATTTTATTTCAACAACAACAACAAAACCAGTGCTTTTAATGTCTAATCAAGGGTTTTAAAACAAAACAAATTCACTCCATCTAGTCAACTCTGGCTCATAGTGACCCAATAGGAAAGGATAGAACTGCCCCTGTGGAGTTCTTAGATTATAACTCTTTATGGGAGGAGAAAGCCTCATCTTTCTCCCATGGAGCAGCTAGTAGTTTTGAACTATTGACTTGTGGTTAGCAGCCCAACATGTAACCTCCATCAGCAGGGCTCTTCCATGACAACAGCAGGGCTAGAGGTTCCCATGAAGTAAAAATAATATGCTTACAAATTATATTAAAGCAATTTGTATTTGAAAAACGGTGGCTTCAGTTAAAGGTTATAGTGCAGGTGTGCAAGTTGTCTTGGAGACGACACTGACTTGTGTGCAGAGTAGACTAGTGCTCCATAGGGTTGCCAGACTGTGATCTTTCAGAAGCAAATTGACAAGGTTATCTTCTGAGGTAACTTTGGGTGGGTTCTAATTGTCAACCTTTTGGCTAGTAGTTGAACATTGACTGTGCTTAATGCTTCTCACCACTCAAGAGCAAGTGTAGTATCAACTAAACAGCAGTTAGACAAATGAAAAATAAAATGACGGGCAAAAAGAATCCACAGGCAGATGAATCGGTGTGATTATAGATTGTCAAGGGCCAGAGACTGTGAAGCTTTAATCCACCCTTCACTCTGGGTCCACTTAACTCTCTTCCTACATTGGGGACTGCTGATCCAGTGAACTAGGGGCTCTCCTGTACTTTTTAGCCCTTCCCAGGCTGTGTATGGACTAAAATCAAACCAAATCTCTGTGAAATCAATTCTAGCTCATAGTGATCATATTTCCAAGTCAGTAATCTTTATAGCAGCTGAAAACCTCTTCTTTCTCCCATGAATCCTCTGATGTATTTGAACTACCAACCTTATAGTTACCAACCAATTACAAAACCAAGGTTCCTAGAGCAGGCCAAAGGACCTCTCGGAGAAAGATGGAACTTCAATGTACCTCGAGTCCACATCTCTTTGTACTGGCCATTTTCACATTTTGTTGAGCTTTCTTCTTGGTTGACACAGCTGTCAGCCAACTTTTCTCAACTTTCTTCTCAACGATGAGAATTTGGTTTTGATAGAAGTGTTCTTGCCAATTCTATGTTCATGTCTTTAACCATCTCCCTCTACAGAGAGTTGTTCTTCTCATGTTTCTGTACAGGTGGGGAATTTTCTTCTCTGTTTCAAAGAAGTAACTTTCCACTTCCACTGAGTGTCTCTGAATTTAGATGGTATGTTCTTGTGGAAGCTGAGGCAATATTTCATGTGTAAGTTTCTGAATCTCATTCTCAAGCTGTGAACTTGCACCCCGCAAAGTTGCCTACCCAGTGTGCAGATTCTTTATTTCATCTGTAACCTCTTCATTCACTCGATTGCCTTCGTGCAATTTTCAAATATTGTTTATTTTGTTTTTCTCTCAAGCCTTATAAAACAAACATTTAAGTTAATAACATCAAGCATTTAAGTTAATAGACATTGACATCTGATAGTTGACAGTTTCAATCTTATGATAAGCTCTTTGAATCAAATTCCAATTTGGCACATACGCTCTTCAACATGATTGCTATCATGGAATTTGCTTGCCAGCCCCGTCAACCAGATGAGACCATCTCTTAAAAATCAGTTAGTCCATCACTCACTTTCTGTCACTTCCTACAAGAGGGCTTCAAAAAGTTCATGGACAAGTGTAATTGAAGCACACTGGAATTTTTTCATGAAGATTTGGAAGCCTATATACACATATACATACATGCATGAATGCATGTATACATACATGCCTGGGTAGGCCAAATGGTTAACTACCAAACCAAAATTGGGGTTTCTAATACACCCAGAGACACCCCAAAAGAAAGACGTCATGATCTGCATCATCTGAACAGTGCCGGCGTGGAAGACAACACAGTTCCACTCTGTGGCGTTGCCAGGAGTTATAATCAGCTCAATGGCAACTTGTTTAAGAGATTCACAAAGGGGCTTCACAATGTTTGTGGGAAAATAAAATTTTTAAAATGTAAAATTTCCACAAACCTCTGGACCATATATGCATATACATACACACAACTTATGGATTCTCTTTCTCTTGAGAACCCTCACCCAGAGTTAGCAGTAATACCCAAGGATTTGCTACATTGAGCAGAGCCCTCAGTATGGAGAGCTCACTCCTCATGCTCACTGACTCCAGCCATACAATTCCAGTTTGCTTTCTGGACCAGAAACTTCACTACATGCAATGTTTGGCAAAAGGAGTATAAAACATTCCATCAGCTTTCTTTGTTTATATAAAAAACTACACTGAAAGAAATCTTGGATTATAAATAGCATTTGTTATATTTCTTTAATCAATTTTAGGCAGGCATGCTCACATAATGAATTAACAAATATATGACTGTGTTAGTTCGGGTAGACTAGAGGAACAAATCCATAGAAACTCATATGTGTATAAGAGAGCGTTTTATATAAAGGGTAATTGTACATTAAGAATGCATCCCAACCCAGTCAAGTCCAAGCTCATAAATCCGATATTAGCCCATTAGTCTGACACCAATCTCTAAAGTCCTCTTCAGAATCATGAACACATGCAAAGAAGCTGAATGCAGGAGGATCACAGGCCAGTGGGTAGAAAGCCTTTGGATCCAGTGGCATTGTAAGCATCTCAGCGCTGGCAGGGGTCTCTACGTGACCTCTCTGGCTTCAGAGGTCAGGTTGCATCAGGGTAGGTCCACGTGGCTTCTCCAGCTCATGACACTAGTGTAGTTCCATGTGTCTTGTCAGCGGCAATGCCTCCCAGGGAGTGAGCCGAGAGAGAGAAAACATCTCCTGCCTCCAAGGAGGAAAACCCTGGAGTTCCCTGAACTCTCAGGGGAAGGCTGTGCCCATCTAGAGATTTCCTTGGATATATCTTGATTGACGGGCCAGACTCCACCCCTTCACTTGTAAACCTCTCAAATTGACAAAAAAATTTATATCATTACCACAATGACATACAAATATGTCCAGCTTCCCAAAATGGCACAGAAAGAGCCTTAAATTCAACATTCCATTTTATTAATTAATTTGGACAGATTTTTCCTCCCTGAAAAGTGTACCTTCATTGATAAATTTATCATAAAAAATGCAAACAAATTACAAAATGATAATGATCATTATTATTATTTAGTCATAGATGAGAGAAAAAGCTCTAGATGTTTTTAAGAGGAAACAACTCAGCTATGCAAAGCAGCTTGAAATCCTAGAGCTCGACATATTAATTGTGAAGACGGCACGGGAGCAGTTGCATCACATTGTGTGTAAGGTTGCCACAGGTCAGAACCTACTCAACAGCACTGTGACATCAATATGCTGAAAGACTTAAGATCAACAGGGAGGTCAGAAAAGATAAAGCCCTACATTTGAAGATCTCTCCATCTAATAAGGACCACAGCATGTCCACAAACAAGCAGGCCAGCACATATCCCACAGTGGCATCGGGGCCTGTGTGGCTTCCGTCGTCCATTTTAAACCATAGGATTATCTGAAAACATTTGCTGAGTTGAATGTGACAAAATATGTTTAAATCAATGTAGTGTGTTTTAAGCATGGTAGTGATTCCGGTTTAAGCATCCGTGCTCAGTTTGCTGCTGCTGGTTTTGTTAGGTGCCAGCGAGTCAGTCCTGGCGCCTATGGCAAAAGCAGACTGAAAGGGCGCCTGGCCGTGTGCTCGCCTGGAGCCCACTGGATTAAAGAGCTTTCTGGTTATAGTTCTCCCAGACAGGATTGTTCTTCTCGCAATCCAGGTGCTTGTGAGAAGCACCCTAATACAGACGCACTCATTCTGCTTTGGTCCTCCTTAATTTAAGGTCCAGCTTTCACATGCATTTGAGGTAATTAATGGAAAATATCATGATACACTTTAGTCTTCTCAGAGTGACATCCGTGCTCTTCAACACTAAGGAGAAGGTCTTGTGCATGAGATTTACTCAGTGCACTGCACTATTTAATTGCTTAGTTGCTGCTTCCATGAGCATGGGTTGTGAATTCTAGCAATATTAAATTCTTGACAACTTTTCTCCTTTTATCATGATATTATTGAAAACTTTGTAGATATTTAATTATGCTTATTGTAGTATAATTATATCATTTAATATACTTATTACCAAAATTCTCACAACTGAGCCAATAGATAACATTGTGATGCACAGAAAAAATATTGAAGCTGTCAAGGATTTAATCATGATTGGTGCAAGCATGCTCATGGAAGCAGCACTCAGAAAATCCGACAATGAATTACATTGGGTAAATCTGCACAAAACCATTTTAAAGTGTTGAAGAGCAAGCATATTGCCTTGAGGACTGAGGTTTGCCTGACCAAACCATTGTCGTTCCAATGGTCTCATAGGCATGTGAAAGGTGGAAGACTGTAGAATAATTGAAGCGTTTGCGTCATGGTGTGGCGTGGAATCTTGAGTGTGCCATGGATTGCCAAAAGGACAAACAGATCTACCTGGGAGGAAGCAGAGGTGGCGAGATTGTTTCACATGCTTTGGACTTGTTATCAGAAAAGACCAGTTCGTGGAAAAAGTCGCCATGCTTGTTAAAGCAGAATGGCAGTGGCAAAGTACCCAATGGTCAAGATGAAGTGACCCAGTGGCTGCAACAATGGGCGTACATATGGTGACGATGGTGCAGGATCAGACAGTGCTCCATACCACCATTGTACATAGAATTGTTTGTACGTAGGGCCGCTATGAGTCCAGACGAACTTGACAGCAACTAACGTTGCAGTGACTTGCTGACATAGAATGCTGACATTTGCATCCTATTATAAATGAAAATATGATCAACACATATATCCGTATAATTCTGTTCACATATTGAATTTTCCCCCTAAGGCGTGTTGTTGCCATCAAACTGATTCCAACTCATGCCAATCCCATGTGTGCAAAATGTAAATAGAATGTAATGACTCTCTACAGTTTTCAAGGGTGTGTGATCTTTTGGAAGATGCTTCTAAAATGCCTCTCATGAGGTTTGAACCACCCACTTCTTAGCTAGTTGTCATGTTTGTAATCATTTGCCCTACCTAGGGATTCCTACCTAAGGCTGTGCTTCTAGAATTAGCCAGTGGATATCTCTGTTAGTCCAGGTAGACTAGAAAAACAGATCCAGGGAGACTCATATATGTATAGGAAAAAGCTATATATACAAGAGCAATTGAATATCGACTATTGAGAAAACATCCCAGCCCAGTCTAGATCACGTCCATAAGTCCAATGTTAGCCCATATCCAATACCTATCTATAAATTCCTCTTCAGATTCATGAAACACATTGCAATGATCCTGAATGCAGGAAGATCACAGGCCAGTGGGTGGGAGATTTTGTGGATCCAGTGATACTGTAAGCATCTCAGCACTGGCAGGGGTCTCCAAGTGGCTCCTCCAGCTCCAGACCTCTCACTTCCATCTGCATAGCCCCATGTGTCTTGTCAGTAGAGTCTCTCAGGGAGTGAGCCTGTGTGGCACTTTCAACGAGCTATTTATCTCCTTAGCACCTCCAAATGAGGTCATCAAGCTGCGATCTAATGACAGGCTAGACTGGGCCCCTCACAAATTGACACAAGATTATCTAACTACCACAGAGCCAGAGGGTAGCAACAACCAAAAAGTTGCATTATTATAAATAACTAAAGAAAATGAAATAAGCTACATTGTTGGCAGTATCCCCCCTCCATAAGTGAAAAATTGCTCTCCTCTTGAAGTTCTAATGTTTAAAATATAACCAGATGTATAGATAATGGTTAAACACAGGTACTCTCTGGGTTCTACCTGTCGGTCCACCACTTAGTCGCTAGGGCAAATAGACATTTTAATGCCTCAGCGTCTTCATCTGGGAAATGATAAAAATCACAGTTGCTCTCTGTGTCTTGGTTGTCTACTGTGGTCCATTTTTGTAAACATCGTAGAACCCGGTACAACATAGTGACTATTTATTCATCGCAATAAGAGCAGCAGCACTGGAGAGGGTATTTCCTACTGTGACACCCTCAAACAATAGTCCATGTTTCCAGCCCCCTGGCATCTCAAACATGAAGGCAGCTAAAATTGCTTCTCGCGCAATTAGATCACACTGTACCTGCACATACATGCATGGGACGCATTTCTTTTTTTAGGATTCCTGAAATTTTTTGCGTTTTAATTGCACACATAAATCACACGGCTTGTGACTAGATCGTTATCTTAACTAGCCAATGGCAGGATTCTACTGCACACTGTCTTTTTTTTCTACGTGGATTAAGGGCTTTTAAGGCTTTCAGCTCCAAGTACTAGTGATGAGATGACTAAAATTATGAAGTGACGATGTGAACTACTGGATGTTAGTCTGTCTCCAGGGGAAAGAGAAAGAATCCCAAATTGTTGGCACCTTTCCTGTTGCACCCACACATGTTGAGGGAGGCTGCAGCTGGGTCTCTGCAGGCACAGTTTCTGTTTCTTACCTGGGCTCTCTGCCCTGGCTCCCTGGCTCAGCAGCTTGGCAATCTCAGGAAGGCACTGGGTTCCCTTGCCCAAACAAGAATGGGCTATGTAGACATCTTGGCCTATTTGTGTTACACATATAGTTGGTCTGGGAGAGGAAGGTGTGAGAAGGTGTAGGAAAAAATGCTTCCTTACAGAATGCTTCCTCTTATCTCTAACATAGGGCTTCTCGACCACAACACTATTGAGACTGCACCTGATAATTGTCCACTGTGGTGGGCTGTCCTGCACCTTGTAGGATGTGCAGCCACATTACCTGTGCAGTCCAGTCCAGTAACGCAGTGACCCTTTTGTGAAAACCAAAAAATAGTTCCTGGTAACATTGGCCCTCAATATGAGTTCAAACAACAGAATGGGCCCAGGGGGAAATGCACATATTACGTAGTTCCTGTCTAAGGACCAGATCTGGCAAGAGCCAGACCAAACACAATGATGCATACGTCATAAAAAAAACTAAATGAAAAAGTTAAAAGATGCAGATAGCACCTGTGAGGAAACCCCCACTCCAATATGTCTTTGGAGGACCAGGGAGACCAGGGCACTAATCTACCCAAGGGGAGGGTTTTGAGTATGTCTCCTTAAGTGAAAGGGTGAGAGAGAGAACCAGTCTCAGTCTAGTGCTCCAAGCTTTGAGGGCAACTGTCCCGCTAGGAGCAGCTTGATCATGGCATCCCCTCCCTAGAAGACTGCACTACAGAGGACAGCCCTGAACACAGTTCGAGGGGAGTGGCTGGTCTGATGCACCCACATGGGGGCAAACCAAGAAGGGTGTGCAACAGACCAGCAATGGGAGCAAAGCCACGAAGTCCCTGAGGAAGCTTGATTATACACTGGGGGACGGCGCTTGGTACCTCATCAGAACTGGTTGGAGGCGATTCAGGCCACTTGGAAAGTCTAAAGGTATATCAGGGTGGGGCTGGGGCACGAGACCACACCACAACGCACAACGTCCTTGACTTCAAGAAGAGCACTGGGGTCTTATAGAAGGTGCGCCCCTTGGACATGACAGCTGAGGACTAAATGGGTACAAGGGATGTTAGGTAAGCAGGGCTTGGGAAAGGGACCCCTGAAAGAAAAGGGATGGAGCGATGTAGTATAACAGGGTCTGCTCGCTATTTAACAGAGAGACACTCATCTGCTCTGGGTCAGGACAACAGAGACTTGGAACTACTTGTATGGGCTCCCTTGTTCTTTTCTTTTTTCCCCTCTTTTGCTGTCTATGTATATAAGATAGGCAGGATCAGCAATCCCCAGGAGACAATAATGGGACCAAAGGTTTGGGGGTGGGGGTGGGAGGGAATGGGAGAGGAGGAGGCTTGGGAAGGGGAGTGAGGAGCCAATGACAGGGACAAGGGAATAGCAAGGGATATAAAATTGATGGGGAGTAGGGTGTAGAATTCTGGATTGTGTGTGAGCAATTGAAATGTATCCAAGAGGAATAACTGAGAGGTGAATGATAAGTAAACATCATAGTGGGGCAGGAAAAGAGAAAAAAGAACTAGAAAGTAATAATCATACATATATATGTATATATATAGATTTATGTATTTATATATAGGTGTATTAATCAATGTGTGTGTTGTTGTGTGTTGTCAATAAAATAAGGAAGCAAGCAGACTTTGGACCTCTACTTAAATCTTACCTCAGTACAAAAATAGTTGTTCTAATAATGTGGCAATGTATGATACTCACCTTCCTGAGACCACATGACATGACAAAATGGATGCCTAATCAAATGTAGTAAAAAAAAAAACAAAAAAAAACCTGATGGAGCTCAGCTACCAAAAGACATCGTATCTAGGGTCTTTAAGGCTTGTAGTTACACAAGCAGCCATCTAGCAGGAAAGATCCATATGGAGAAAGCACACTAGCCTGTGTGATCATGAGGTGTCAGTGGGAATAAGCATCAGAAGTTCAAAAACAAGTAATCAAATTGACATAAAGAAGTATAGACAAAGTAGAGACCTAAAACCCACTTGTAAGATAATTGGACAGTCCCTCACAGAAGGGCCATACCAGATGGAAGAGATATCCAGGGTGTAGTATAGCACTGATGAAAGACATAACTATCCTCTAGTTCTTTAACGTTTCCTGCCCTTACTATTATGGACCCAATTTTACCTCATTAAGCTTGTTAGACCTGTGAATATTCATTTATATAGTGAAGATAGTTCGATGCATAAAATCCAAGATGGATAAATCATGAGAAATAGTAAAGGGAGCAACAATTCCCTGGGGTACAGGAAGAGAGGCCAAGCAAGGGACATGCAATGGCCAAGATGACTGTAGAGCCCCACTTGAGGGGGATGCATGACAGAACTGCCCGGGAATCATACAGGGGGAGAGACCGGCCTCGATGATGACCATCGTTCTAAGGGCCATGCTATAACCACAAGGTTTACTGTATCTTTGGCCTTGGATGACTGTTGGCATGCCCCGCCTCTGAAAACCCAATTCTTAAAAAAAAACAAAACAAAAAAAAAAAAAAAGAAGAAAACCCAATTCTTTGAAAGAGCCCACACATAAGAGTTGCCTCAGAGTTAGATTGCGTGCCAACACTGCATCTGAAATCGACAACCAAAAGCATAAAAATAAAATTACTCACTATCTTACAGGGCCAAGAATCATGTTGTAGTCCTTGTTGCTAGGTGCCATCAACTCACAGAGACCGTCTTTGCAACAGAGCAGCACACTGCCTGGTCTTGTGTCACCCTCACAATTGTGCTTGAGCCTATTGTTGCAACTATTGTGCCAACCTATCTCCTTTGGGGCCTTCCTCTGTCTCACTGCCCTTCTACTTTACCAGAGCATGAGGTCAAGGACAAGTCTCCCCTGATATCATGCCCAAGTACATGAAAAGTCTTGCCATTATCCTCTAAGGAGATTGCTGGCTGTCCTTCGTTCAAGATAGATTTATTTGTTCTTCTGGTAGTTCAATATTTTTCACAAACACCATAATGCAAATGCATTAATTATTTGCTCTTCCTTATGCATAATCCAATTTCAGATGTATCTGAGGTGGTATGAGATGTGTTTGAATCAGGAACACAATAGCCTTCAAAGTGACTTTACTTTGGCTCAAATAATGTATTCCCAAAAACTCAATTCCTATTCATGACAACTCCATGTGTAAAGTACATAAACTGTTTTCTTCTTTTGCCTGAAGTTAATACAGTTGAACTAAAATTAATTACATCAGTTGAAACAGTAGGTTTTCATATTTTATCACACTATTTTCATTTCTCCTGTAGTCATGATTTCTGCTAGTCGAGATAAGTAACCTTCAGGAAAATATTCATCTTCAAAATCTGGCATTCCTCATGAAATATGAGGGGATTTCAAAATGTTTGTTAAAAAAAATGAAATGAAAAGGTAATGAAATTTTTCCACAAACTTTTCAAAGCCACCTTGTATGTTTGTACAAGGTTAAGTCAAAATGTTTTGCTTCTAGGGTTCTAATTTATACATGCAAGGTTTAGTCTAAAGAAAACATACTTAGAAATGTTATCTCAGTAATATTCTTCCCTTGGTTTCAGTAGAGTGCCTTCAAAAAATGGTGGGATGGGGAGGGAGGGAAAAGAGAGGAGCTGATACCAAGGGCTCAACAGAAAGTAAATGTTGAGAAAATAATGATGGCACCATATGTACAAATATGCTTGATACAATTGATGTATGGATTGTTATAAGAGCTGTAAGAACCCCCAATAGCAGACTCTTTAAAATGTGAAGAAGAAGAAAAAATGTTTGGTGTCAAAAATGTTTTGTGAAAATTGGTTAGCTCAAAGAGATTGAAGCTAAAGAAGATAACTCATGGAATGAATTGTAACCAGTGATAAGACTTGGATTCCCCAACATTATCCATTGAGGAAAGCCCAGTCATAACTCTCTTCCAAGGGGACCTGCTGGGCCAGCTAAATGTGAGGCATGGAATTTAGCTCAGAAAGTTATGGTAATGTTGGGGGAACCCCAAAGGGGTCCTTCCTCTGGATAGATGCTCTTGAGGGACATGATGATGACGTTTTATGAAAATTGGAAGCTGTCTTGATTGTCAACACAGTTGAAAAAAGCCAGGAAAGTTGCACTGAAGCTTCCCGGTTATCCTCCTTTCCCAGCACAGCGAGGCCCGCGCTCCTTTTCCAGCAGAGCAAGCGCTGGCCTGCAGAATGTCCTGGGAAGACTTTCTCTCTCTCTGATCGTGCCTCTTCAGACTTTTTGTCCTCCAAACTCAAAGAACGTGGAAAAGGAACGCAGTTTGAATCCCCAGAGGATGCAAAAAATGGCTAATTCGCCGTGGTGTCCATGGAAGTTATTCGGGGATGGATTATTGTTGTCGGGGGCCGCAGGGGCCGCTCTGCACACAACACAGTGAAACACTGCCGGGGCAGTCCTGTGCCCCTGATCGTTATGTTTGAGACCACGGACGCAGCCGTGATATCGATCCTACTTGAGAGGCGTCTGTCTTTTCCCTGCTCCTGTCATGCACCATGTCCTTTCCCAGGGATGACTCTGCCCTTGAGAGCATGTCCGAGGTACGTGCATCTCAGCAGCATTCCCGGTGTACTTCTGACAAGACAGATTCAAATATTGTATGTTTTTAAAAGCAATTTATGGTACTTCCAATATTCTTCAACCACACTATAATTCAAATACACCAATTCTTTTCCAGCCTTCTTTATTCGCTGGACAACTTTCATCTGTGATTGAAACGATCATGGTTTGGGTCAGATGCACTTTAGTTCTATGACAGCTTTGTTCTTTAAAGAATCTGGTGAGGTAGATTTGCCCCAAGCAGTAAGTCATTTGATTGCGTGACTGCTAGTTCTATTAGGAGGCCTGGGGGTGTAGTGGGTAAGCATTGGGCTGGAATCCTCAAGGTTAGCAGTTCAAACCTTGGGAGAGAGATGAAGCTTTCTGCTCCTGTCAAAAGTTACCGTCTTGGAAACCCGCGGGAGCAGTTCTACTCTGTTCTCCGGAGTCCGTAGGAGTCAGCATTGACTCGTTGGCAGAGAATTGGAGGGGTGTGATTTGAGTTTGAGTGTGAATTTGAGTTCCATGAGCATTGATATGGATCCAAGATAAAAAATATCCTTGATAACCTCGATCTTTTCTTCATTTATCATGATCCCATCTATTGGTCCAGTGATGAGGATTTGTGTTTTATTTGTAATGAGTTGCAAGTCATACTGACAGCTGCCATCTTTGATTTCCATCACCAAGTGCTTCCAGACTTCCTTGTTTTCAGCAAGCAAGTTTGTGTCATCTGCTTATCACAGCTTGTTAACAAGCCTTTCTCCAATCCTAATGACACATTCTATACATAGTCCAGTTTCTGGAAATATGTTCTCAGCATACAGGTTGAACAAGTATGGTGCGTGGATACGACCCTGACACACACTTGTAATGATTTTAAACCATGCTGTACCTCCTTGTTCTGTGCAAGTGACTGCCTCGGGGTCTTTGTATGGCTGTCTTATGAACTTCCTTTAAGTATTCTGGAACTCCCATTCTTCACAAGGTTGTTCCCAGTTTGTTATTGTCCACAAAGTCATCGCCTTCGCATGGTTTAGAAAGCACAAGTAAACACCTGTCTGGAATTCTCAGTCAAGAGCCATCTGATATCAGAAAAAAGGGCTCCCGTGCTATTGTGCATCCAGCTTCAGTCTCTGGCAGCCAGCTCCCTGCCTTTATACTGGTGCTAGCATTTTAGAATTGCCTTCGGCAAAAATGTACTTGCATGTGATATTTGCAATATTATTCAATAATACCTGCTTTCTTTTGGATCACCTTTCTTTTTAATGAGTATTAATATTCCTCTAGTTAGTTGGCCAGGCAGCTGACTTCCAAATTTCTTGACATAGAAATGAGTGAGTGCTTTCAGAATTGCAGTATTTGTTGAAACATATCAGTTGATATTCTGCCAATTCATTGAGCATTGGTTTTCACTACTGCTTTCAGATACTGATTAATCTTACTAAATTACAAAGAATTTTGATAAATGGCATAAAGCACACTTCAAAATGTCTTTCTACTTTATGAAATTACATAAAGCTCATAAATATGGCACAAATATGGATTTCTCTCAGTCAGTTGCCCAGGTGGCTGTCTTGCAAATTTCTTTAGAAATTAGGCAAAGACTGATAAGTGCTTCCATCACTACATTTGTTTATGGTAACATTTCAATTGGTATTTTGTCAATTTCTGGGGTCTTGGTGGGGGGTATGCTAATGTCTTCATGCAGATTGGACTTCTTCCTATTGGTTCTTCACCTTATGCTACCTCTTAAAATGATTGCAGTCGACCAATGCCTTTTGGCACAGTGACTGTGCATTCCTTCCAGGCTTCCTGTATCATTCAGGCCTTTCAGTTTTTCCATTTGAATCTTGACTATTGTCTTCAGTTCTGTCACCTGGAGCTATGCTGCGCATGTTCTTCCCATCGGGTTTTCTGAGTCCAGGTCTTTGCACATTTCATTATAATGCTTTGCTTTGTCTTCTTCAACTGGCATTTGAAATATTCTGTTCAGCTCTTTTAGAGAGATGTTAGACTAAAGAAATGGAAACACTGCTTCCAGAAATGGAAACTAGATGGAGGATAAGTTGAGAAACAGTTGACTCACATTTTGGTATTTTTATTTAATAAAGGTTTCTCTGATTCTGTAGCAATACTGTTTGACTTACCATCAAATTTCACACTTCTATTAGTTTTGAGAGTTAGGGAAGCATCCTCCCCCCACCTCCGCCCCCCCACTAACAGCTATAGGATATCTTGTCATGCTGAATGCACAAGAAGCATTCTTTGTACTACTTTAATGTGCATTAATAATGAGTATACAAATAGAGGAAGGAACTAGGAGTCAAAAGACATGTATAGAGGTATAAATATATTAATGTATAACCATAGGTGTAACCACAGGTGTAAATATATTAATTTATAACCATAGGGATATAGGCCTATGTACATATATTTATATGTTAAGTATTAAGAAAGCAGATGGACATTGGGCCTCCCCTCAACTACTCCCTCAATGCAAGAACGCTTTGTTTTAGTAACTTGGCATTCTGTACTGCTCACCTTCCCAACATGATTGCTAAAGACAAAATGGGTGCATAAGCAAATGTGAATAAAGCTGATGGTGGCTGGCTATTACAAGATATAGCCTCTGGGTTCTTAAAGTCTTGAAGATACAGTGTCTGGGGAGTCTTGAAGGCATGAAGTTAAACAAGTGGCCATGTAGCAGGGAAGCAATATAGCTCACATGGAAGAAGCACACCAGTCTGTGTGATCATGAGGTGTCGACAGGATCAGGTATCAGGCATCAGAAGAAGCAAAACAATCATACTGATGTGAATGAGTGGGGTCAGAGCAGAGACCCAAAAGCCCATCTGTAGGCAATTGGACATTCCCTCAAAGAAAGGTGACGAGGAAGGGATGTGTCAGCCAGAGTGCAGTGTAGCACCAACAAAACACACAGCTTTCCTCTAGGTCTTCAATGCTTCCTCCCTGCCCCCACTCCCATGACCCCCATTCCACCTTACACACCTGGCGAGGCCAGAGCATGTACACTGGTACAGGTAAGAGCTCTCAACACATGGAATCCAAGACAGACAGACCCCTCGGAAACCGTGATGGGAGTAGAATGATAACATGAGGGTAGGGAGGTGGGAGGGGCAGAGGGAGAAAAGGGAAACCAATGACAAAGAAAATGATGATGGCCACATATGCACAAATGTGCTTGATACAATTGATGTATGAATTATGCTTATAAATCATTTTATTTTAGAAAGTGAATGTACACTTAAAAGTTTATTGCTAATGGTTTTATGATGTGTTGTTTTTATTGAAATCATATCATTGCAAAAATACACTTAGTCAAAATGTAGGCTACGTAATTACTGGTATATGAATTCGAAGTGATTTCCATTTTATGCTCTACTTAAATGTGAATTGTTGGAATAAAGTAAATGGTATATTACTCTTTCTAACCCAAGAAAAGTTTACCTTTACATGAATTGTTAAATGAAATGTAGAATCCAGAAGTTACCTCTGACACTAAGATTTCATCTCCATATCTTACCATCATGGAATGCTGCCAGGCAACAACCATTCTATTCCACAGGTTCACTCCCTAATTACTGCGTGGCTTAGCACCCATCTCCTCTGCAGGAAAGTCATTACTCAGTCCCCACCTGGAAAGCTGAACTTTGGGACTATAGTCAATGATAAAGTATAGGGATCTGCCTTTGCAACCTCCTGAATCATACCACCCCAAAGGCAGACTCACCCACCCGGGAAAACATTGATCTGTTTGCTTTAATATGGAGATTTAAGCTTGCATGGAAGATTTTAAACTAACTAGTTTGAATTCCTGTTGCCTTTTTAGCACCTTTATTCATTTTTCATGCCCACCCTTATGAAAAATAATTCCATACAAAATGGAATCCTATATCAAATGTTTATTTCTATTTTTCATGGTACTTGCTGTACATCTGAATAATTCATTTGGAAGTTATCTTGGCCAATATTTCTATGCACTACAGAAATAGTTTCATAAGTTCATTCAATTGTTTTTCTTGTGGCAACAGGTTTGTTTTTGTTTTTTATGCATGCACTACAGGAACATACCATGGACAAATAATTGGAAGTCATCAGATATGGGCAAATATTTCATAATAATAGTAATAACCTCTGGCCATTCGATGTGTTTTCTTTTCTCGGTACTAAATGTAACTCTTTGCATGTTTATTTTCATATTGGATTTATTCTTCACAGAGGCACAGATTTGCTAAATCTTTATGCTTATGACTGCCCTATCAATATTTTCATTGTTGCTTATCTTGGTCTCTTAAACATAGTCAGTGTTTGGGAATATCATATAGTTGAAAAGAGTTTTCTGACTAAGTATTCATTAATGCATTCAAACCTTTGCTAGACTTTTGGTACAATAATAGCGATAAGAAGAAAAGTAAGGGAGCGATAAGAAGAAGTAGCGGTGGAGGGACTAATTTCTGCTTCCACAGATCTGCTGGAGGCCATATGAGAAAGAACCACGAGACAGCTAAGATTAACTTCACATATAATCAAGTGTAGATTGCGGAGTGGGATGCGGGAGTGATGAGTTCTCACCTCAACCTCCGAACAAGTTGGAATGGGGTTTGGTCTTCGGCTGTTGGTGAATGGCCCGCGGGGAACCGACACCTTCCAGGTGAAGGAGAAGCGTGGGAAGAGCTCCCTGCCAGAAGGAGCGCATCAGGGAACAAAAGCCACTACTGTCCAAGGCTTGTATCCTCCTGGACGGCTGGCATCGTGTTTTCTCGCACATTTCAGAGAAGGGATTCTCCTTGCATTCACCTTCTTCGGGATCAAAAGTCAAAGAGCATGGAAGTTTAACGAGGGTGGGAGGGCGCGTATCCTGGGACAAAACCTGAGAAGACAGCATGGCCAGGCATTCGTTTGACAATGGCATTGCTTGTAGAATTATAAGGGAACTCACGAATTTGTGGTTTTCTCTTAACCAAAAAGTTATTACATCATAGTTTATTCTACAAGAAAGGATTATAATAGAAATTATCAGCAAACGCATGTGTTTTGCTTGTTGGGATAAAATGTTTCTGAACACCTTTCTGGTATTGGCATCTTTCATTTTAGTGGTTTCTATGTATTTATTTATTTTGCCAACTGCTTCTTTCTCTCACTGCAAGTTGGGAATCGAATATAACCCAACTCTCTCATTACGGTTAGTGATTATTCAGAGAAGTGGGCCTAGGAAAAATTCACATCAATATCCCCCATAGAGGTGTGGGCCAGGTGTGGTTTGGAATGCTGGGATCTGCTATTTCCTGTGCCATTGCTAAGCCAGCCAAACCAGTTGGTTTTGGCTCATGGTAATCCCCTGTGTTTTGGAACAGAGCTGTTCTCCACAGGGGTTTCAATGCTGGGACCTTTCCTAAGGAAATCGCCTGGCTTTTCTTCCCGGGAAAATTTAAATTGTCATTGTTCGTGTACTAGCCTAGCACTTTAGCTATATACCCATCCCGGGAATCCATGCCTACCTTAATATTGCCTGCTGTGTTGGTAATATACTACATCAGTAATAAGTAAGAATAAATGATCTTCTTCAACACCTTAATGGGAACGCCTTTGTCATTTTTCATACACATGTTATTTTCTCCAACTTTCTTTTCTAGATCTCAAATTCCAAGAGAGAGGGAACTGTCCAAACTCCCAGGTTCCCATATCCGGAGGTATCTAATGGCATCCCGCAGGTCAGCCAGCTGCTCACTCATAGAAGATCCTCCCTAGACAACTTAAATTCGGGAAAGGAAGCCAGCAGTGTGAAGTTTACATCCAGGTTGGCATGTTTCCTTTGTCTATATGATACATGTTCTGTTATCTGCTCTGATGGGTACGCACGTGTGTGTATATATATGCATATATGTGGGTATACACATGCATACATGTGTCGATAGGCTTGCAACACTAAACCTGTTTAACACACTATCTAATTTCGAGAAAATTCTAGAAGCGCTGCTCTTTTCTAGAATAAAGCGAGTGATTTAATCAGTACTACCCAGGGCTCAAGGATAGTACTTGAGTGGCTAGCTGCAAGGTCACCGGTTGAAACCCGCCAACTCCTCCACAGGATGAAGGTTTACACTCTTGGAAAGCCTGGGGAGCAGCTCGACTCTGTCCTAAAGGGTTGCTATGAATTAAAACAGGTGGCAGGCAGTGGTTTTGGGAGTGACTGTATGCCAGGCATTGTGAAGTGGGCTCATGACAGAAACATCATTGTAAATACGCTTCAGGTGTTCCTCACAAAAGCTTCCACAGGATGCTGTGTGCGAACTGAGACAAGTCATGAAACCAGGGAGGGATGTGAGGATCAGAGAAGGTTTTAGAACGGAAGAGACCTTTGAACTAAGGCTTTGAAGATTAGCAGTTTACTGAGAAAGGACGTCAAGCTCAGGGTGCTCCTGGGATCAAAACAATATGTGAATACAGCCGAGGTGGTGCAGCCGGGGTAACTGAGAAAAACTCTAAGTGACTGATTCAGAGTGCCAGCCATGTAGAATGAATAGGCAGCGGGGTAAGGTGGGTTAAGAAACTAAGCCCAATATGAGTAGATCAGAGTAGTCTCATGTCAAGGAGTCTGGGGTTTCTTGTGAAAAGGATGGGAAATGTTTGCAGGACTGTACACGAGAAAATTATATAAAGAGACTTGTGTTTTCTAAATGACCTGGTGGCACCGTTGCGGAACTAAAGGCAGAAGGGGGAGAATTCCAGGGGCCAGGAGTCCCATGAGGAAAGGAACTGGCATGACCCAGTGTGAGGCAGAACCTCCATGATAGCACGGTCTGCTCTGGAGCATGGGCTGGGCGGCGTGTGAGCCGGGCTGGGTTCCCATAGCTGGAGGAGAAATTAGCCCAGGATGGTTTGCTTTCAGTTTATTTGTTTCATGATGGGCATTACCATATTTCACTGTTTGAAATGTAAGCAGGTTGTGTGATTAACACAGAGAACCAGTAGAGGGGAAGAAATTGGTGTTCCAAACCAAAAATCATAGAAAAAAGACCACCGGGAGGGAATTGGAGCAGGTCGCAGGCCAGTGTTTTAGGCATCTCACGCTGCAGGACACTCTTCCTGTTCTAGCCAAGGTTGATCCCTGGAGGCATCCACCCACCTTGGTCAGTGCAGAAAAGGGAATGAAAGAATGAAGGGCACATCCCTCGCGGGTAGGAGAAACCGTGGTCAAGTCATGAAGGTGCTAAGAGCTAATGTAGATGCTGTCTTACTAAATTACTTGATAAAGAATTATGCCAGAAGTCCTTACAGGAAATAATGAAAAGGAAAGATTCAAATGTTTGTTACTTATACAACTTACCTCTTTCGTGTCAGG
Source organism: Tenrec ecaudatus (assembly GCF_050624435.1). Taxonomy (NCBI): domain Eukaryota; kingdom Metazoa; phylum Chordata; class Mammalia; order Afrosoricida; family Tenrecidae; genus Tenrec; species Tenrec ecaudatus. The sequence goes on from NC_134532.1 coordinate 133,819,843, forward strand.
TACAATGCAGAATCTCATTACTTTCTGAGATCTAGATGATATATTTTCCATTGTTTTCAGTAGATGCCCATGGCCGTTCACACTTCAGGTATCAGTAGTGAAAACTAAAGTCTTATAAAAATAAAACATGTAAGATTCTAGATGAAAATGTTTGTTATTTATATAATTTTTAAAGATCATTTTATCAGGGGCTCATGCAACTCTTATCACAATCCATACAAACATCAATTGTGTCAAGCACATTTGTACATATGTTGCCATCTTCCTTCTCAAAACCCCTGCTTTCTACTTAAGCCCTTGGTATCAGCTCCTCATTTTTCCCCTCCCTCCCCCTCCCTCCTCCCCACTGAATCCTGGATAATTTATAAATTATTATTATTTTGTCGTATCTTATACCGTCTGACATCTCCCCTCGCCCACTTCTCCCCTGTCTGTCCCCAGGGAGGATGTTATAGGTAGACCTCATAATCTCTTCCCCCTTTCTCCCTCACCTTCCCGCCACCCTCCATCCAATCCAAAAATGGAAAAGAAGAAGCTTCCTTTTCTAAAGGCAGCAAAATCCATGCTTCCTGTTTGGAGAGTGGATTTGTACTTCTGTGCTACAAAGCAAGAAGTCAGATTGTGAAGGGGAGGTACAATTCACTTTCACTGTCACCACCCCTTGTTTCTCCGGTCAGCATGTAATGTCGCCAGGTAAAAGAAATGCATATTATTTATAAATTTGTATTATACTTGCTTTTTTAAGTACAGATTTGACAAACTGTTGATTCCATCATACTTGGCAATCTAAATGGCGCAGGTGGAACAACGTCTTCCATGATTAAGCCTCACTAATCCTTATCGAAGGGGAATTCCTTTAATTCCTGGTCCCAATCCATAACCTTAAACCGTCATAACTGGACCAGTAGGTAACATCAGGCTAAATGGAGATATGATTGCCAAGGATTTTGTCTTACTTGGATCCACAATCAATGGTCCGGGGAGTGGCAGTCAAGAGGTATATTTGCTGTACAAGACCTCTTTAAAGTGTCGGAAAGCAAGGGTGTTTCTTTGAGGACCAAGAGGTGCCCAGCCCAAGCCATGGTATTTTCATTTGTCCCATAAGCATGTGGAAGGTGGCCATGGAGTAAGGAAGAACCGGAGAAGAGTGCGTTTGAGTCCAGGTACGAATGAAGAATATCCGAAGTGCCAGGCAATGCCAATGAACAAATAAATCTATCTTGGAAGTGCAGGCATCGGCTCCTTGGGAGCAAGGGTGGCGAGGCTTCATCTCCCTTTTGGAAATGTGGTCCGGAAATGGCCCTCAGGCTTGGCAAAGTAGAAGGGCAGTGAGAAAAAGGACGATCTTTGACCAGATGGATTGACACCGTAGCTACAACAACGGACTCAAACATGAGATTCATTGTGAGGCTGGTCAGAACCAGGCCTGGTTTCAGTCCATTGTTCCTAGGGCCGTGTGTAAGAACCCACCTCATGGTCCCTCGCATCAAAAAGAGATTTCAAAACCTCTTTCCTGAGTATGCACTGCCCAGCAGATTGTGATGCACGTTCATCAAGATACTGGAGATAATTAAAATAAATTGAACCAAAAATTTTAAAGATTAAATTAAATTAACTTTATTAAATTAATAGAATCCAAATACATCATATAGCTTTGAAACAATGATATTCTGCCAGTTTCCATTTCAGAAGTGAACTTGAGAATCGGTTTTTCCATTTGTGGTGACTTGCCAGAACACGTTGAGGGTCAGGTCGTAAATGTAGAATGCATGGAAGTGTGGATATTTTCTTAGGGAAGCTGCCACTTTTCTCCTTAAAGTTTTCTTAGTTGCTTTAGTCTGAAACACAAAGGTTGGCAATGTGTGTAAGCACATTTTTATACCCCCCCTTCTCTGATATGCTGTTTGTCTTGGCTTACCAACCCTTCCTTTGTTTCCCAAAGAAGAGGCATTTAGAAGGATTTTTCCTAGTATTGAATTTTTTTTTAACTTATTCAGTGACAAGCAAACAAAAAACAATTTAGCAAAACCTGTTCGTGTTTCACCTGTGATCTCCCAAGTCTGGCTCATTCTGCAAATGGAAAATGAACTCATTCTGTTTGCAGATGGGTGATCAAAGCAGCACATTTATACTTAGCAATTTGGTTGTCAGTAGAGTTGCCATATTTGTTAACAAAGTGAAAACCATAAAACGAACCTTAGGGATAGCGATTTCTAGAATGAGGAAGCAAGTGACTGATGACTTTTCACAAAGGTGCAAAGATCAATCTCTATGGCTTTTGATACAAGAGTTTTTACTCTTACAAGTCTGTTTTTTGGTCTCTTTTGAATTTTTAGAACTTAGACTTCTTGCAGTGTTTAGTTTTTTTTCCCCTTGATCGTTCCCCCTTCTTCCTTCCAGATATAGTACAGAATCTCACTACTGTTTGAGATATAATTGCTGTATCAATCACTAGCAATAGTGGCCTTTACCTTTCCCACTTCAGATAGCAGCAATAAAAAATAAACTCAGAGAAGTAAAATATTTTAATACTTGATATTTTGAAATTCCAAAGATTAGGATATTGTTTATTACTTTTTGGCTGATTTCTATCAAGAAATTTTATTTCATTTCTACCCTAGAGTGAAAAATAGAAATATGAACACACAAAAATTATTTTCCCGTTTGTAATGTTGCCTTAATTGGCATTTAAGGGGTAAGTTTATTCTATCTTCGTTGTAAGAATTTTGGTTAATTTCTCTGAAAAGTAGTTATAATATCTTACTTCCTAAGTAAGATCAACATACTAAGATGGTTGTTTTTAGAAAAAAATATTTTTATTTCTTCCACCTAAATGTTAGATATACTAATTGCTTTGTGTTAGATACAGTTGAATCTTTTGTGTCTTCTCCTTTCTTTAGCAAGAAAAATAGATCCTTGCAGCTCCCATTTTAAAGGTTAGCTGTGGCTATTTGCCTTTTAGAATATTTATGAACTTTGCCGAATTATGTAAATTAGAAAAACATTTTGAAGTGCATCTTGCGAAACTTGTCAAATTTCTTTGTTGTTGGACCCAGCGTGCTGTCATGGAAGTGATTCTGACTCATAGTGACCGGCCCGTGGCACAGAGTAGAACCGCCCCCACTGTGCGTTTCCAAGACGATAACCCTTCACAGGAAGAGAGAGCCTCGGCTTTCTCTCGCGGAACACCTGGTGGGTTCCAACTTCTGACCTTGTAATTAGTAACCCACTGCTTCACCACCAGAGTGCCTTTCTTTGTTGTCTTGTAAGATGAATCATTAACTGAAGGCATTGGGATACAACAGAACTCAAAGGATGGACAGTGCGAATTGAAAGGTTTCCAAAAACGGATTTCCCTCACCAACTGACTGGAAGAGATCCGTGTTTATGTCCATTCCCAAGCAAGGTGACCAATGGGATGTTACCATATCATTACTATCACGTGCAAGTGCAGTCTTGCTGAAGATCATTTCAAAGCAGTTGTTACAACGGTACACCAATAGAAACTCAAGCTGTATGCAGAAGAGGGTGTGGAATGAGGGCACGAACGCTGTCATGTCTGAAGGCACGTGTGTCGTTGGCGTCCGTGAGTCCTTCTCTCATGGAAGGCCTCCCCGGGGGATGTGAGCAGTGAACCTGCTGGACTGCGAGCTGGACTGCTGGCTGCTTGAGTTCACAGCGACACCTCCAGAAACGCCTGGCAAGCTTGTGTTTGAAAAATCAGTCACTGAAAACCCCGGCACAGAGGTGCCGGGCGACCCCTATGAGATGACTTTGAATAAGAGGCAGCCTAAGAACAGCTGCTTCTTGTTTGTCTGTTTGATTTTAAATCATCTAAAACCCACAGCAACCATTCACAAAACACCCGAAGAATCCTCTTTTGGTAGAAGATGTCCATGGTACTACAATTCACAGTAGACTGATAGAGGGGTCTTTCTGCACCGGATAATGTGCTCGTGTTTGTGAGCCCGGCACACTGGGTGCCATCCATGGGTGTGTGCTCGGCTCCCAGACAAAAGGTGCGTGCTTGGACCTTACCAGAGGCGCCTCAGCACACAAGCCTGGAGGTTGGCCTCTGAAATGTCATGATACGGGGACTGCTAGGGAGCCCGTCTACTCCTCGCCCGCTGGTGGCTGTGCGTCGAATAGACTCTGGCAGCCGTAACTAGCAAAACTATTTGCATCAGCAAAGCTAGATCCTCTCAGTTCCTGTGAGAAAGTAGTGGAGCCTGTAGCTGACTTTCATACACTGAAACCAATCAGAACCCAAACGCATGGCCAAAGAGGCCATTCTGGCAGGTAGAACTTGCTGAGACTCACTTTGTATGGGAGTAGAAAGCCTCATCTTCTTTCCCAAAGAGAGACGGGTAGTTTTGAACTGCTGACTTTGAGACTGGCAGCCCACCCCGTAACTCACAGAGCCACCAGGGAAGATCACCATTGTTGCAAACAGCTGCCCAAAGCCAATACCGGCGAGGTCACACTTGCCGCCACCCTCCACCCTTCTTACCAGTCCGGACACAGTGGCAGACCGTTCTAAACCACCAGCAGTTCCCAGGAGAAAGTCTGGACTTTCCCTCCGTAAAAGTAACGTCTCAAAAACCCACAGACGGGTCACTATGACTCAGCATTGACTCAATGGCAGTGAGTTTGTTTAGATAAATATCCTCATGTGCTCTTTAGAAGTTCATTCCTATATTTACAAGTAACTCTTAGAGACCAAAGGAAAACTTACAGTTTTATTTTGCAAACCCAGGGTGGAAGCACCAGAGACCACACACTGTATGATTCTGTTTATATGAAATGGCCCAAAAGGCCAATGAATAGACAGAAAATATGAGATAATTCCATTGTCTTTTTATTCCATTTCCCATGAACTTTTAGAAGCCCCTCATCGATTGTCTGGAACTAGGCTTGCAAACAGGACTTCACTGAAAATGATCTTGCGAGAGGTCCTTGGCATTTTGAAGATGCTGTGAAACAGATCTGTGGGGTTAGTTGCACCTCTCTGTAAAGTTCTAAATATCATTGAGTTGTATATTCAAAATGGGTGGATTTCCTGGTAGGTCAATTTACCCTAATAACGTTGTTGTTAAAAAATATAGATACAAATGTTAAATGTCACGATGAGGAGGAATGGATCTATTTGACAAGTAAGTCACTTGATTGCAAGCTGCTGAAAGACAGTCGTAGTTTCCAGGGAGGGCTGGCTCCAGAGAATGTGCCTTTGGAACATCTTAAGAGAAAGTGTTGCTTCATACTTTTCTTTGAACATAACCGGCTTGGTGGCAAAAATGCCGGTCTCAGCTCCCCGTGACGGTGCTCCTTACGGAGAAGAGGAGAGGAAAGCCCTGCTTCCTCGTCCCTGGAAAGATTGCTAGACCCCTGGTTTCTCAGTGGTTCAAGTGCTTAGCTGCCAACCACAACGTCGGCAGAGTAAACCGACGAGCCGTCCATCAGCCATCCATTCTGCAGGACAAACACGTGGCGGCAGCTTCCTTAAAGAGCAGGGCCGTGAAAGCCTGCAGGGCCACTCTGCTCGTCCCAGGGAGTCCCTGTGAGTCGGAAGGGACTCGCTCCCAGTGCAGGGCATACTGTGCTATTCTCCAAAGATACTGATCCGTGTTTAAGGACAGAGTGCGACAGGAGAGATCATCTCCGCATCTCTGGAGCGACACATAAACAAGGTGAAAGCTCGCTGTCTGACCAGGAGAGTCAGCTGGTATCCTGCGATGACCTTGAACTCTGTGGCTCAGGGAAAGGTACATTGGGCCTGCGTGTCGGTGCAAGTTGCTGGTCGCTTTCTCAGGTAAAGTCCTATCTTATTAAAAACAAGAAAGCTCTGTTATGGAGTCAATTCTGATTTGTAGCGACGCTGTAGGACAGGGGAGACCTGCCCCTGGGGGTTTCCTGGGTGTAAATTTTTACAGGGAGCCTCATCTTTCTCCTGCAGAGCGCCTGGAGGTTTCGGACTGCTGACCCTGTAGTCAGCAGCCCAGCGCATAAGCCACTGCACCGTTGACAACTCATGACAGTCATGTAGTTGGCTCTCACATACAAACAGCAAGTGACTAAGTGCAATTAGAACACTATCATTTTTCACAGTGGAATAAACAAATCGCTATCATGACTCTAGTAATTTGACTAACATTATGTTGGAGAACATGGACTGAAACTAAATGGTTTTGTAGGGGCTATGGATAGGCTCTTAGTTTGGTGATGAAAGCTCCATTCCTGACTTTTCCAGGAGATTAAAAACAAATATTTATTTGGGAGAGCATGCACCGCCTGAAAGAGTTGTTCTACTCTAAAAGTGCTTGCCGAACCATCTTTCTGTCCAATGCTTTTTCCATAGGGACTCGTTCTCAGAAAGATTTAAAGGACGAAAGTTCCCTTTGACTCTCTTGCTTCACAATTCTGTTTCTGATCTCTCCCTCAGAACTAACTCGTATGATCTACTTGCTTTCAAACTATGCAGCCTTTCAAAATTACTCAGCTGTAATTACACAGCAACATGTCTGGCATAGTCTAAACTTTCTTAAACGGTCTTTTTCACCAAATCAGATACACTTAGTAGAAGTCTTGCTGGCACTGTGGGTTAGGTGTCTGGCTATTTACTACAAGGTCAGCAGTTCGAACCCACTAGCAAGCCCATGGGAGAAGGATGAAGTTGTCTGCTCCCATAAAGAATTACGTCTTAGACTCCCTGTAGAGGGACATTTTAAGTGGGAATCCACTCAGTGGCAGTGAGTTTGGTTTGGTTTGGAGTTTAAAGGGACTATGGTTATTTGAATATTCTTGAAAAGTTCCCCTATTGCCAGTATTACTCCCTAGATGGTGTAAGCAGTTAAATGTTCTACAGTTAGACAGTGGTTCAAATCCACCCAGAAGTGCCTTCCAAAAAAGGCTTGGTAACCTATTTCTAAATGATCGCCTAGGAAACACTGAAGTGGTTCTACTCTGGAGGGCCTGGGACCAAATGCCAGCAATCCTGTATTACCTCCTCCTACTGAGATGTGAGGAGCCCTGGGCGTATTGTAGGTTATGTGCTGGCTGCTAACCAAGGGGTCCGCAGTTCAAAAACACCAGTTGTTCCACACCACTAAGCTGCCAGAGTCATTGTCATCACAGGCTGATCCCATCCCATCCCTCCGCCTTCAGCTACTAATCTGCAGCTTCTAAAACTGTAGCCCGTTAGAGTTCTTTAGAGAGCCGTGCCCACTTGTCCACTCCAGCTAGCAGACTTGTCTCCAGGCTTTCAGATAGCTCAGCTTCTTCTTCTGTCCCCCACTCCTGTCTTCCCTGTATAGCCAGCCACTTCTACAATGCCCTATGATAATCTCGTCTTTATTGCTCCCCCACCCCTTACCACCTGCAAACATAATCTTATCATCGACCTTCTCAGAACTGTTCAGTGACCTAATTGTGCCTGGCCTGCAGGGGACTTACCACCCTTTCTTCTACCAACCTTTAGCTCCAGGCCCTACCGGAGTTCGATAGCTGCCTTTTTCTCAGGCCCACAGTCACCATAGACTACATTTTTTCCCCAGGAAGATCTTGATTTCAGATACTGTTGTCAAGGGCAGATCTTATGTCAAATGTTTATCTCGAAACTTCCTTTAAAATGTATCATGAGCTCCCCTGTAGCACTTTGGGGGTTGCATCAGTTCCATCAGTAGTTCTGTAAAATGATCTTCAGATCTGAAAGATGACCTTGAAGGAAGAAACAATGATTCTGAGAAGGCTATTCATTTCACAAATATTTGTTGAGGAATGAGTTATACAAGATTGCATAGTTCGTTGACAGGTTGAGATTAAAAAACAACAACAAAAAAAAAAACAGGTGTCCTGATCATTTCACAGTGATTTCCTGCCTGCCTTGCACCTGGCGTTACAGCACCCTTTCCTGTGCATCTCTCTCTCTCTCACAGGAGTCTCCTGTGACCACCTGCAGGAGACTGTCTTCTGTTTCTCTGCATCCACGTCAGCACCTACAAGGTGGGTCCTTCGTTGCTGCCGCCATCGTCCCCTAGTTGTTACTCTTGTAACCTTATTCTGTGTCCCCAGGTGGGATTTAAATTGTGTGCTCAGACCTCTCTTCATCTCCATGATGTGCATGTCTCACAGGCTGAGGTCTGACCATAAAAAACAACCAGGTGTCAGTGTTTGCTCTGGCCTCAAACCAAACTCACTGCCGTCAATCAGTTCCAACTCCTAGCAGCCCTGTAGGACGGGCTAAAGGGCCCCTGTGGGTTTCCAAGACTGTCACTTTTTATGGGAGTAGAAAGCCTCATCTTTCTCCCAGGGAGCAGCTGCTGGCTTTGAACTGCTGACCTTGAAGGTAGTAGTCAAAGGCCACTGTTAGCCTAAGTCTCATAGTGTCCACTGTTACCGCTGTCTTAGAAGTGAGGGCAGCTATTACCAACTCCCTGCCCCACCAGTCCTCTGTATCATCTTCCTAATGGCACTCTGATTCTGATGCCGAGTTCCTATTAGTAAGTTCTAGATAAATACATTGCTTATTTATATAAGAGAACTCTGCATTGCTTATTTATAGAGGAGATACCCATTTTTTCTGTGAAGCTCTTAACCTCTGGATGCAACTCTCTGCCCTTGTGGCCAAAAGTATTTCCCTTGTGACATTTGCCAAACTAGGAACATTTCATGTTTTAGGAACAATAATAACATTTTCATAAGATTCAAGCTTTCAGCACTATTAACTTTACCCAATGCCCTTCAAAGTATCTAATCTATTAACTCCTGCAATTAAATATGACTTTCTTCATTTCTGAAGTCCAGCCAGCTACAAAAAGTAGTCATAACTATTCTGTGTTTGTACTTCATAAAGGCCACTCCAATTACTTCCTGAACATGTGTTTGTTCCCATGGTATTTCACGCTCAGTTCTGTGGGCCAAGTTTCAGAATTTAAAACCGACTAATGAAGCAGAGATGAAATTCGTACATTTAGCTATAAGATGTAGTGCTGCATTGTGTGTTAATGTAATTTGAAAATTTACCAACATTTATAGAAGTTCTGCTAACTGTGCAGAATTGCTGTAGTCACTTTCATCAGAGCGGAGAAGAGACTGCCTGCCTTGTGGAATGGACAGTGGGGAGCCAGACCACACTACTCCCCAAGGGAGTTGTGATTTCTCTAGTCGGTCCCACTTTCTGACCTTCGTAGCAAATATTTGTGTAAGAACATATTTTAAAAGGACTTCAAGGTCCCAGACTTGATGGGGTAAAAAAAGTTTTTTAAAAAATCTAAGCCTATCTCTATAGATATTTCCTTATCATTTCATAAGCATCCACACCCATGATGATGAATTCCAAGGTTTTCTTAGACAAATTGTTTCCTATAAGCTGAATATCTGCTAACAATATTTTCCAGTGTTTTTCAGTCTCCTTTTCTCCTATAGTTTGAAATAAAAGCTCTCCATGCTTTGATTATCAAAGAGCAAATGCTTTTCTACTCAGTCACCAAAATCTTCCCCTCAATCTATTTGCCATACCGACTTACATTTTGATATTTTGCTGAGATTCTAACTTCAAGTAGTTAAAAATGCTTTCCTGTTTATTCACTGTATAAATAGCAGGCAAAAGCAGGTGGATAATACAAAGCAATGCATTGTTATATGTTCAGATCATTTCCTGTGGAAGGTAGATCACTAGAGTCTATCTGGACGTCCATGGTCTTAGCTAGATTTGTTTTAGTAAATCTTACTGACCACAGGCTCTATGCTGTACACTACACTCACTAGGATCAGTAGGGGTTGGAATCTACTCAATTCTCTGGGCCAAGGAAAGTCAGGGAGAACTAAGACATGGTCTCTGCTCCTAGGGTCCCACAGCCTACTGAGGGAGACAAATGTATGCATGATTCACAATAATGCATAAGAAATAAATGGAGGTTTAAAAGTGTTGCAATAGAGGCGCTATGAAAGCAGAGACGACTTATCATTGAGTAAACTTCAAACTTGTTAGCATGACAGTCAAGGTCTTTAAAGTCAACTGACCTGAGCTTGCCCTTCTCCAGCTCTTGCTCACCTACCCAGCTGCATCTCAGTCACATTATTTCAATAGAATCCCAGTTGGGTTCTATTTCTGAATCTAATAAGTTTCCCTTCTAATTGGATTGATCTTCCTCTACTTGCTAAAGCACACTTTTTAAAAGTGTTTCTTATAATTGGAGTGAACGTTTGCAGAGCAAATTGGTTTTCCACTTGTGGTAGTTACATAATCTGGTGCCAACTTGAGATGATTGAGAGTAAAGGAGTGCCGTTTAGCCTGTCAATCAAGTCACTGCTTGATGATCTTATTTGGAGGCGCTACAGAGATAAATAGCTCGCTAGAAGCAGGACACACACACTCTGCTTGGTATTCCTGATGACAAGACACATGGAGCTACGCTAGAACCATGGAGTTGGAGGAACCAGGTGAAGAGCCCTGCTTGTGATGTGATGCTTACACCGCCACTGGATCCACAAGACTCTCCACCCACTGACCTGTGATCTCCCTGCATTTGGTGTCATTGCCAGTATTTCATGAATCTGGAGAGGAATTTATAGATTGCTATCAGATATATGGACTAATATCAGACTTACGGACTTGATCTGGACTGGGCTGGGATATTTTTTCAATATTCAATTGCTCTTGTGTATAAAGCTTTTTCTTGTACACATATGAGCGTCTATGAATTTGTTCTGCTAGTCAACCTTGAATCACACACCACTCAATAATTCATACATAGTTTGTTTTACGACACTGTTTGCAGATTCCACAATATCACAGACTCTTCCTCTTCCTTTCCAGAGTTTACCATTTCCATTCATCCTTCTTTGCTTTCCATTTGTGTCTTCTGAACTTTATCATTGGGAAAATGTTGGCCTTATGAACTCATGTTCATAAGATTATTTGAGGAGGCACATGGCTCCCTGGTGTTACCTCACCCTATTGGCCTGACTGTGGTGTTGACCTGTGGAGGTGAGTTAAGTTACCAAGGGCTATTGTCTTAGGGGCTTCTACCAGTCACTGTTTGGGGGGTTTGTTTGTTTGTTTGTTTTGGCAAAAAAAAAAACCCTGGTCTTTTCCTACAATTTTGAGTTTTGTTCAACATGGTTTTTCTCCCACTTTATCCAGAAACTCCTTTTGGGACCCCTTTCCCAGTGCTCAGCATTGGTATCTGGGCACCATCTGGCTCTTCTGGTCCCAGGGTTGTACAGATGGCGGTTCACGCAGTCCACTTCTGGTCTAGACGAATTATGTCCATATGTCCTTGGTTCTCTTCCCTCTTCTTTGCTCTTTCTGGATGGTCAGAGACAAATAGTTTTACCTTCGATGATGACACAAAGTTTTAAGGCCCCGTTGGAGGTAGGATGTAGAACATTGTCTTAGGAACTGTTTGGCCAACCAACCTCAGTGAACCCCCAAGGTACTCTGAGCTCCAGGTCTAGTTATTTTGTTAGGGCTAAGAAGTTGGTATATTTTCACCTGTTTACTCTGTAATAAACATAGCTATTTATAGCACATGCAAATAGATTTGTATAAACGGTCATCTGCCAAACCTATATACGAGGACTTCAAAAAGTTCATGGAAAAATTCCATTATGTTTTCATTCCATTTTGCATGAACTGGTTGAAGCCCCACTGCATTTCTGGTTATGAATGTCTCTTTCTCCTGCTTGTCTGGCTATGTGTCCGCTTGTAAATTAGTATTTACTGCTGTTGTTAATCAGGATTGTGTGCATACTAGCATTTATCTTTGCATTCTGTAGCCTTTGTGCACCTCTGCCTGCCTTCCTTTACTTTAGTGGTATCGAACTGATCGTCCTCTTGTTTGCGTTCCTTTTCTCAGGGTCAGTGTGAATATCATCTTCTCGCTAGAAGATTTGTAGAAATCTTGTCACCTGGAAATAATTTCTCCCTCTTCTTTTCCCTTAGCACATTTCTTATATTACATCGCTGATCACCACCCTTCTTGGAATATGATCGGTGGTCTCTGTGCTGTTTTCTCTGCCTCCATGTTGGTTCCCTGTTTTAATGGATTCATTTTTTTTAGATGCTTGCTGAGTGCCTACTCTGTGTGCTCTCCCACATGCTAGAATCCAGCAGTGCACAAGAGAGATAAGTCTCTTCAAGGGACTTACTTTCTGTTCATGGAACAGTTAGGCAACACATGAGTAAACTTTTAAATATAAAGTTAAAATCCCAATATTAATTAAAGATGTGAAGAAGAGTAAAGCAGGGACATGCAAAAATACAGACGCTTACATGTCGATACACTTTTGTGGGCATCGTGTTATATATCTTGTCTTCCTGAAAAGAGCAAGGACCCTATTAGTTGATGGTTCATTTTGGTGTCTCTGGGTAGTACAAATGGTTGAGGGCTGGACCAACTGAAAGGTTCACGGTTCAAACCCGCTCACAGGCACCTTGGCAGACAGGCCTGGGGACCAGCTTCCGAAGGTCACTGCCTTGGAAGCCCAGTAGACTGGTGCGACTCTACCCGGGTGGTGTCGCCATGCGTCATAATCAACTCAACAACAGCGCACAATGATGCCTTCTCTCATTTAGGAAACTGAAATCCCTGGATTGGGAGATCAGAAAGGGAAGCACACGAAAAATAAAGAAAACTGAGTTTTGCCTTGATGGGTCTGTTGGAAGGGGCCCTCGTGGTGCCGTGGGGTAGGTGTTGGGTCACTAACCACAATGTGGGCGGTTCAAAGCACCAGCTGCTTCGTGGAAGAAAGAGGAGGCCGTCCGCTCCTGCCCAGATTCAGAGTCACATGATTTGCTTCACTCTTCTCTCTTCCAGACAGGGAGAGAGTAATGTATGTGCCTCAGCTGCTCCTGAGCTCTTAAGACCCTAGTCCTACTCACTAGAGTGGAATATAGAACAGCATCTCCGTGAACTCTGTTATTCCACTTGACTTTGGTGTCCCCTGAGACTATTATGGTCTTGATCGTGCAGGCCCCGGCGACTCATTTCTGAACGGCGTTTGTTTCTAAGGAACGTTCGTAGCTCTTCTCCCTGGTGCTCCACCACATTCGTGGACGTATTTGCAGCACAGGGGAAGACACAGAGAGAAAGCTGCCTGTGGAGGGGCGGGGGCGGGGGAGGGCGGAGAATGCTTCCACTCTCCCTCCCAACCTAGGTCAGCCTCTCTCTATTCGTGGATTACCATATGAGAAGGCTGTGTATGTAACATTATTTGTCTCTGTTGCCTTTAGCTTTACAAACTTCTCAGTGTCTCCCCTTGCCTCTGTCATTTTTTGCCAACCTCCCAGAGAGCAATTGAAATTTCTTTTTCAAGCACCTCTTCTTACTAACATGCTGTGAGAAAACTGTCACCGTGTGGATTTTAATAGCTCACACTTTACATGGATTTCACGAGAAAATACATAGACACAGTTATTTAACCAGTCTTATGCTCTGAGAAGCTGAATTAGACGTGAATTTTTAACAGATAAGGACCATAAAAACTCACTAGGGATGCTGGAACTGGGAGGCACTACGACTGTGAAATGTCTTGTAATATGATCTGTTCTTGGGAGCACGGCTCATCGCCACTTCCTCTTGATTTCCTTTCAAAATATATTTTCATTTGTTCATTGGATCGGTTCAGAGCAAAGCATGCCTTTTTTGGGTTCACTTAATTTTACCAACCAGCATCTACACACCAAGAGGTTTTATGCTTGTGTATTTCATGTCTTAGAGTGTGGAGTGTTCATTTTATGTCTCATGGGTATCGAATCGGCCAGTGGGTTACCATATCATCCTGAGCAGTTTTGACATTTCTCTAAGGAGCCCCTGCTGAAGCCTGCTTCTCCTCCACTAGGAAATATCTTTGAAAAGGGTGAAAGGGCACTGGGACAACTCAAGGCAGCTGATCTCAGGTGTGGCAGCAGCTGTTATGTGAGACATGACTTATTTTATGAGAACAGAAACACTATTATTTGGGCTCCCACGGGAGATTTGGAGAAAGCAGTGCCCGGGGAGTCCCATTCCAGGAAAATGCGCCCAAGCACTTACTTATTGGCAGCGAGCACTAACTGAGATTCCATCTGGCAGAAAGATGGAGTTTTCCCTGTCCCAGAAAGTTGGGAAACAATTATGTAAGTCATCCCAGGGAATTTATTTTTAACCACAGTTTGTGCAGATATCGAAGTCCCTCATTTCTGACAACAAAGTCGCTTAAAAGAAAGAAAACAGAGGCAGCTTCTCTAAATTTCTAGGTAACCGAGCTACTTCCTGAGTGATACTTAACTTGCCTTTTGGTTTGAAATTGTTCCTCTGTCTTTCGGGTGGATATTTTGAATCTCATTTTCTACCTTGGAAATATCGGGCCTGCCTAGTGAAGTCGCAATCCTCAGTGGAGTGAAGAAACCGTGTCCTCAGTGCCTGGCATCGGTGACCAGCAGTCCCCTCCACCGCTTGCTAGCAGCTCTACGGGGTTTGAGAATTTAAAGACATTGACACTACCGGCCAGTCGGAGTCCAGGAGACCTAGTCAGATAGACTGAATGAAATGAAAACGATGTGTATTCAACCAGAATTAAATAAGCATGTTTTTAAGAAAAAGTTATATAGTTTCTGTTCCATCTGATTTATTTTTTCAGCAATCTTCTAATATCACTAGCTGAATCTAATAACTTAAGGAGGAAAATGTGATTCTGTTAAATTTATGATCTTTTATTTGGGTCCCAAAGGAGGGTATAGATATACATGTTTTATAAGAAAGGCCCAATAAAAATGGCTCCCCTAACTAGAAATTCCTTATTCCTATTAGCATAAAGCTGCTTCGAGAATATTTTCATTTGTTCATTTTGGGGTGATGGCCTAACATAAATCTTTTCAATGATTTTACAGTTATTCTTTGAGGTGAGACATACTTTTGTTCCTTTATCGAACAACAAGCCACAACCCTCGCCTGTCACTCAAACCAAACACTGCCATCGAGTCAATTTCTGCTTCTTGGCCACCTTGCAGGACAGGGTCCAACTACCACTGTGGCTTACCAAGGCTGTTTCTCTGTACGGGAATAAACAGCCTCATCTTTTACCCACTCTCCTAATACTACACTATATTAATTTATTCTTAAGAGAGATGTATTCACTTAAAATTTGAAACTTCTGTTTCCATTCTTTTTTTCTTTCAATCTTCCTCTTTCCCGCCAAACCCTACTCCAGTCATTTCCTTCGCCCTACTGCAACTGGCGTCCCTACCAAATTCCCAATGCCTTCATGGGTCCAGATGAGAGGGCTCCAAAATGCATGGGAAAAGCCCATGATCTGTTATCTACTTATCTCCATCTCTTCTAGAGTTTGGGGTTTTTTACAGTCCTCGTGTGTGTGTATGTGTGTGTGTGTGTGTGTGGTGTGTGTGTACTTACCTAAGTTTAAGCTTCAGATAAGAAGATAAGATTCTTTATTTTTTGTAGTCAGCCAGTTGTTCATACTCTTTCTCTCCGACCGTTGGGCGCAGCCAATTGTGTAATGCTTGCTTTGTTTTTAAGGGCTACTCCACAGTGGGACATCTTTAGATTTCGACATCCAGTTGCTGACTTCAGTCCAGCCCTTTACCAGCTGGGACTGAAGCTAATTAACGTCTTCATTTCCGTGTCTCTCAGAACGAGCACAGCGAGATTCTCTATGAGTGCTAGCAACCGCACACATATCAATCACTCCCTTCGCGTCTCTCTCCCTGTAGTCTTCTGCTTAATAGTTTGTTGTTGCTTCCACAACTGATGTTATTGTCATGGGGTAAACACTGACATGTATTAGTAATCTAAGGCACATGCAGCCAGGTACAATCAGAATGCTCCTTAGAGGCACGGAGGGCGAAACTTCATCTCATCTACTGGGGGCATGTCCAGAGGGACTAGTCCCTGGAGAAGGACACGCTGGGCGAAGTAGTAGGGCAAGGAAAACGAGGAAGAGTTACCACAAAGTGGACTGACGCGGTGGCTGCATTGATGGACTCAAACAGGAACAATTGTGAAGATCGTGCAGCACAGGGCAGGGTTTCCTTCTGTTGTGCGGGTGGTGAGGGGGTGGGGCTCATGATGAGTCAGAGCCAAATGACAACAACAACTTAGCTTAGCAGAGGCTGGTTTAATCAAGATCCCAAGCAGCAATACTAGACTATGGAAGTCAAATACCCCTCCCACCCCAATCTTGGCTTCATGACTGTGAAGAATGAATGTCAGATGTAGTCATTGCCATTTATAAATATGATGAGATTCACCTGAGGCAGGCAGTATCCCTAGTGTATGTTACACGGATTGATTCAAAATATGGGGAAGAAGACTAGAGAAACACCTTCTTACCAACCTTTTAAAGCAGAAATTAGTTGTAAAGTAATTTACCATCTTAGGAAATCAATTAATCGTATCTGAAAACAAAGTGGATATGGCCAAGAAATATTCTTGGTCCTCTGGTTGTTTTTAATTGATGTTGAAATTAAAACAAATACAGCCACCTCATTTTTGCTGCTCTTGCTAGCACAAGGGCACACACACTTATTACTAAACACTTGGAAGCTGCCGAAGACATTATGTAAGAAAATTAGATATTTACGAGCCAGCTAAAGGGGGCCGGGGGAGAGAAACAGACAGCCAAAGGGAAAACTGATTATTTTGAACACTCAAAAGTTTCCAGAAGTTTTGGATGGGATCTTGCTTTTTCCGCCTCTGTGACTGCACACCAATACATACATCCATTAAACCAGTTATTGATTAGTATCATCCTTTATTTGAAGCCAGGCTGCAGAGGCACCTGGTTTAGCTTACACGTGGCACTCCAATGGTAAATGTGAAAAAAAGTAGGCAGAAATAGTCCTTGGAAAGTCCTAATCTGATCAAAGGAGCTAGGCTTCAGACGCTCTAGAAAAGTAATTGGTTTACATATGGTCTGTTCGTTGTAAGGGGTTCAGGAACACGATAATTCTTGTCCTAGAAAACTTACATTCCAATAGAGAGATGATGTAGAAAGTCAAATAATGGTATAACTCTGTGGAGGAAAGGTAAATATCATAAGAAATACAGAGATCCATAAGAGATTTCATCCATCCTACCTATCACTGACTGACTAAGTATGGGTTGAATTTTGCCAGGAAGAAATGGATTGGGAGAATAGTCCAGACAGAGGGAACAACATGAACAAATGTTTGGAATAGAAAAAAGTCAAAGCAGATTTGAAAATAATGACCAGATATGTCTGGTTTTCCTTAGAAGATGTAAACAGCTGAACTGGGGAGGCAAAGTGGAATTAATCTTTGGAGAACCTTAACTGGTTGAGTCAACCCAGTTTTTTTGTTGTCTTCTTTTTGGTTCTTTTTCTGTTGTGTACTGGGTTGAATCGTTTTAATATGCTGAGGTTTATTCAACGCAGTCAGTGCACTATGGAACAGAGCACTCCCCAAGCCCCTGCTAGCCCCAGGAGCAGCGGGAGATCAGACTTAGGGGATCCATAAGGCTTGCGATGACTGATTAAGTACTGCCTGGGCTGACTAAGACCTAAGCCCTACCAATGAGCCCGACCATTTCTTCTTGAAGAGGAAGAAGTTGAAAGAATTGAAAGTTGCGATATTCTTGACCTTCCGGCATCAACCAGGAGGCAAAGCAATGATTGCCTTGAACAGTTCAGGTTTGCGGCCCTAGAGAAGATGTGCTCTGTGGGGTATGCATGGGCTGCCTACTGCCATATATTCTTGCCCCAGATGCCCGTTGTCTGGAAGTACTGCTTAAACCTATCCAGTATCATCCAATCAGCGTGCACCCCTCCATTGACAGGCAGTGGATGGCTGCAATTGAGGAATATAGGCCAGGAATCGGACCCAGGTTTCCCACGAAAGGTGAGAAACCCATCAGGGAACCACCACTACCCTCACGTAAGAGGTATTTAGAGCCAGTGAAGTTTTCGAGCTGAGGACTGAGCGACCAAATCACCATTGCAGTAAGAGAGTCATTGTAAGAGCGCAGTGGATGCCCCGGGGAGAGGCTACATGGAGGCAGAAAGAGCATTTCGAAGCTGATTGTGACAGCGCCAACCACTAAGGAGAGCTGATTAAAGAGACAAGGCAGGGCAGTCGGCAGCTGCAGTTAAGACTAGGGAGGAAGGAAGGAGTAGGAGATGACTCATGTTTGGAATCTGATTCATCAAGAGAATAATAACATCATTAGCAGGAGAAGCCCAGAGGAGAGTGACACTAGGTTTTCAACATGTTGATTAAGATGGTAACACTAATAATTATACGCCACTTATTATGGTCAAACCTGCGAAAGAACCCGTGAAGAGGGAAACCTGTCAGACAAGGAAAACACACTGTTTCCAAGAGAATGAGCGGCCCCAAAGCCGTTAACACGATGGAGAACTTGTGGGAGCCTGGGAAGCAAGGCGGTCCCATGGAGTTCCAGTTCTCCGCGGTTTCGCTATCCTTCTTGCTTTACCTGCTTGATTTCATTTGTTCCTCAGAGCCTTCTCAGGGTGTTTAAACAACCTGCCCCAGCTTCAATCGCCTGTCAGTGGTGGAGCCAGGAGCCAGTTCTCCCGGGGCGTAATTCCAGAGCCCAATAAATTAAGCCCTAATGGAAAGTAATGAGTTGGCCTCAACTCGAAGGCAGCAAGTGTTCTAGTTTAATGGAAAGCTTGTATACAATGGGGGTGAGTGAGATGGGTGCAGTAAGAGGAACCCCTGCAAATACCAGGAAAGGGGGGTGTGTGATCAGGAGGCTTGGAGGACTCCCTGGAAAGACTGTAGCACGCCCCACACTGAGAAGATTGAAGGTGTGTAGCTGTTTCTGAAAGGTTAGAGTGGGAGGGAGCTAAGAAGAGGCATTTCGATCTGACAGCCCAGAGAGCGCTGATGGCCTTCAGAAGCGGTGATGAGGTCAAAAGTCTCTTGGCAGAAGGTGGAGGAGCATGTAGCTTATGATACTGAGGAAGGAGCCGGAGGAGCCTTTGGGGAAGTTTGTCATTGGGAACGAGGCGGGAAATAGCTCTACGGTGCCCGCAGGTAGGACTTTTGAATAATGTTCTTTTTTGTTGTTTTAAGACTTGGGAGTGCTGAAATCAAGTTCCTGCCTTGAAGGTCGACTTAGCAACTAGAGCGAGACAGAGCCAACATGTAGCAGAGAGCTAACGTTTTCCAGAAGAAGCAGAAGACGCTGAGCTCAGATACAAAGAAAGTAGACCTGAGTCGCCCTACCCTTTATTCTAGAGTAGGAAGAAGGCAAAATAACTGGAGGTTGAAGGATTAAATATTGGCGTTTTGTATAAATTAGGAGACAGTATCGTTAGCGTCTATGAGAAGTCCCGGTTTGTGGCACTGGAGAGGATTTACAACACTTGCTATGGGTGTTCAGGGCAAAGTCATTTGAAGGTAACTAAAAATGTTGCCACACCAGTACTGCAGTGCAGGCTGAGGTTAAATAGCACACATTTTTAGTGTGAGTAGTTTCCAGGGCTACGTGACAGTCTTTTGCAATATTCAGCAGCCTGGTGGTGGAGAAACAAGCTGGCAGGAATTATACAGGGTAAAGAATCAGTTGCTGCTATTGAACCATTTTAGAAATAACAAATTGCTGAAGAAAATTAGGAATCCACCTTTTACATAGGACACGTGTGCTATGTGTGTGGGTGGTCGACTTCAACACAACAGAAGTCAGGCTAGATGGGAAACCAGCTGAAAGTGTGCGGGCACTCAGGCTGCAGACCCAGGCGTACCTGTGAGCGATGCACAGGGACAGGCTGGCTGAGAAGGAAAGGTGGGCCAAGAAGAGAAGATCACATTTTGAGAAGCTAGAGCCTGCAGTCATTCGATGGTGTTCCTGGCTCCCAGGCTGTCAGGAACAGATACCCAAAAGTTAGCCATCAGAGCAACAACGGCGTTCAGATGACCAAGGGGTCCGGCAGTGGGAAGAGCAGAGTGGAAGGACTGCAACCGAGGTGCAAATTTATAAACAACAGTCGAGTAATATCCAGAAAATGGGTCATGAAGGCGGGCATGTTATAAGTAACAGAGGCTGAAAAACCCAGGGAATCAATGACTTACAGTGGGAAGAGAGTTCTAAAAAGTAACTGTTAACCTTTTAAAAATTATTAACCTTATCAGTATGTCATATGGCGCATTAAAGGGATATTTATTCATCAAGAAATATTTATCAGGAAATATAGATTAAATCAGGTGTTAAAATATGGATGTCTGTATTAATTTGCTTTTGTCTCTATTGTGCATTGAATGTAAATTATGGTTCAATTTAATGTATTTTTATAATGCTGAGTCAATTATTGTTGATCACTTTTTTTTATGTCTACTTTAGTCACAGTGTGACAAGTCCATGAAATTCAGAAAAGATAAAGCGTTACATCTGCCAATTAAATCTTAACTATCTTTAAATATGTTGATATCTTACAATAACTTTTAAAAACTCATATAGAACAGGGACAGCACTATAACTTCTGGAAAGGAATGAGAAATCTGGAAAACAGTTTCCACGAACTTTCCATGAGAACTTGAACAAATTATTTACATTTTCTAATATGAGGTTTATTTAATAAGATATAGCATATAATGTATAATCTATAGATTAATATTATAAGCAATTTTCTAACTCACACAGCTATTTAAACTATTAAGCAAAGTATAAAGGCTTTTTCAAAAACAAAGATTTATGCTAATATCTAGAGCTAAGTTATGGTTATTGGGACATAAAATTAGCACCGCATAAATCTAGTTCGATAATGTTGGTGTCAATAACTTTTTTTTTGCTTATATCAATTCTTGGTCGGTTTTAGTTATTGATAATCTGCCATAAGTTTCATGATGAAGAATCCATCTTCAGAAATAAAATAGAGGATTTAGTCAGGCGATTAAATGATTATTAGCAAGTATAACATAGGAAGGCAGAAATCTCACGATGGGAATTGCTATTTTAAATTCACAATTAGGAATGTATGGTAAATTCAGAGTGATGAATGGTCCATAAAAACACGGGGGGGGGACATACAGAGAAGAGTTTACAAACCCCCACCATCTCCCGGTCTAGCTCTGCCACTCGGATGCTGGGAAAGAAATCTTGTTTAAATGTATTTCCACTTATTGTTCCTGCAGTGTAAGACATATATGGATTAACAATTTTGTTCCTGAAAATGTCACAGTAGCATTCTATCCTTCAGCAGAAAAACGTAAGGGAAAACTAAATAAGTAATGGGCATTAAGCCTTTGATTTTTGGTCTGTAAAATAAATTAACGAATGAGAAACCACAGATTATTTTGACCTTCTTAAAGGAAAATGACTATCAGCACATTCAATTTAGAAGAATCCAATGCAAACGTAATCAGTTAACCGAACTTCCAGGCGAGTCGGAACGGGAAATTCTTTAGGACTTGAGCAGTCGCCCTGTCAGTAGGAGCAATGTGCCTTGGGTGATGTCACCAGGGACTGGGAGCCACCTCCGTGTAAACAAACATCAGCAGGAAATCAATGTGGGTAGGGCAAGGGTCAAGGAGCACGCCTTCCTTCTAGAAAAGGATCTCGCCTTCCAGGGCTAGTCTGTGTTTTTGTTTTGTTTTACGGGGACAGGGGAAGGACAGAATGTCGTTCTTGACTTCTGGCCATAGAAACCTTTTGCGTCCCAGGCACTGTCTTTCCTTGGCAGACAGATTGCCCTGCTGGCAGCCTCTCCACTGCTGAAAATAAAGGGCTCTCCACTCTTGCTGCAATTATTGGTTGTTTTCCTCAGACTGACAAGCCTCTCGACAGAACTGCTCAGCGTCAAGTTTCAAGTTCCCAAAACTAGGCAAAGCCCACTGAGGAGCCTGAGCCTGAAGGAGGAGGAGGGAGGTGGGAGGCGGGAGGAGGGAGGAGGAGGAGGAGGAGGAGGAGGAGCGCTTTCAGGACTGAGCAGCTGCTCCTCTGATTGGCTGGGTGTTCAGCTGCTTCCCTGGAACAAAAGGTCAAAGTGGACTGCAGTGTAAATGTGGAAAGACAGCCCATAAAATAGCATGGCTCCGAGAAGTTGGAGGCTGAACGTCCAGTGCACCGGCTAACTGCAGAGCCACATTTGTCTTGGGAGCGACAGTCCCTGTGAGGTTCTCTTGTAGATTTGTATCCAGGAATGGCGTGTGAAATCATGCCTCTGCAAAGGTAGTGTGCGTTCCTGTTTTGTTTCGTTTCTTTCTGCTTATTATTATCGGAATAGTAGAAAGCCACATGGTGTTGCCAATAATTGGCATCTTTTAGTCATGCTGCAGAGGGTGTAGAGTCCGTTCTTGGAATGCTCTTCCTTAAAAGAAAGAAAACTGTACACTGTACTGCGCTGGTCTGTGACTGACGTTTGTGCTCGATTCCTGACCGTTTTGTTTTTCAACTTGGTTCTGGTGTTCAGTTATAGCCTCTGAGTGAGAGTGAGTATAAGACAATCCTTGTGAGAGCCAAAGGAAACCGCAGCGGCAGAATGCTGCCAGCAGACTGTAATCAGACAGCCAGCTTCCTAACCAGGCGGCGACAGTGTGCTGAGCTCTGAGCTCACTTTAAGGACTACTGAATTGAGGAGCCCTGTAAAATGCATCTTCAGACTTCTCTTTCGCACTTCAGACCCAGGCAAGGGTTCCCTGCTCATAAGTCCATGCCAATAGATAGGAATAGATGTTCATGGTAATATTCCCCCTTTGGATAAATTCTAGAGAGATTTATGGCACAGAAGGCAGTTTTTGTTTTTGTTATTTTCTGGTTTTACTCGTTGGTAACTGTGTGATAGATTTGTGCTGTGATTGATTGGGGGCAGGGGTGGTAAGAGTACCAAAACAGAGAGAGAAAGGTAAATTTCAAGGAAGGTATTTACCCCAAAAGAATGGTTCAACCCTGTTGGGGAACTAATGAATTAATGCACCCTGGAGTGTGAAGGCTGGAAGGCCCTCCATGATCACTGGGTCCACTCCTCCCGTTGCCAGGGGGAAACTGGAATAGAAATTGTTTGAGAGTGCCCAAAAGCACATTTAGTGATTTTTAAAATCCCTCTCCGAAATCAAGTTATCATATTTCAACTTCCACCGCTAAACAGGAGGGAGCATGGAGTTCCATGTAAATGCTACATTGAAGAAAACAGTACATCGGGTTTTATTCATTTAAAATTTTTTTAAAAAAATAACTCAAGTAGCGAGTGAGGTTTCATCATTCACAAGATTGAAAACCTCAAAGGGGGAAAAACAAACTAGTTTCACTTAAAACAATAATGCTACCCATATTTTGATGAATGGGCTGGAAACCAGTCATTGATTTACAATGTGGCACACAGATCCTGAGTGTGAGACAGACCAGTGTCAGTTTTAGTTCACCAAGCTGACAGCTGTGCTCCAGTGGGAGTTTCTAAAACTCAGTAATGCAATAGAGCAGAAACCGACTTCTCCAAAAATCTGAGCCTTGACTGGGTAACTCGGCAGAAAGATGCAGCTGCTCAAAGCTGTGCGAGACTCACTCTAGTGTGCACTTCTTGATTTGCTTTCCAGTGTGAAAGTTGAGGACTCCCCACCACACCATCTATTACCGTCCATGCTGAAGGGTTTTCCCAGTCTCATTCTAGATAAGCGTATTGGCTATTACTCTACTCTGTCTGAGCTAGTTTAACAGCGATGGAGAATAAAGTAGGTCTCAATGCTGCTGAAACATGTTTTAGGGAGTTAAACTGATCAAAGAAAGTTTTTAGTCAGTATACTTCTCTCCCAAACTACTTTATATTGTTAGTCCTTACTAATAAGCGTAGGCAAGAGGAAGCATTTGAATTTGTACACGAAGATGTTGAGTAATACTTTTGTTTCCTGACCACACCGTCCTAAAATCACATTCGGTTGGATCTCCTGCCACAATATCCCTCAGGCATCCCAAAGTTTAATTTGAGGGGTTTCCCTGCAATCTCCAGAACTGTTCTTATCTCTGACTATAAACCTTTACACACACACACACACACACACACACACACGTGCACGCGCGTGCGTGCGCACAGGAACCAGGATTGTTGGTTTTCCTCCTTGTGAATCTGAGTGCCCACTCGGATATCCTCCCTGCTCCCATATGAAAGCGTCCCTTCAAATACTGACTCAGTATCGTTGGCTAAGGATTTCCATTACTCTAGTGGCAAGGATGAGCAGTGCTAACCACCCCCACCAGTCTACTGTGGAGACCTGCCTAACGCCGACAGGAATGCTTTGCTCTATTCTGCTTACGAGCCCTAAGGGACTAGGAGGCATCTGGGTGGCACCGTGATGCAGTTTTTGGCTGCTAACCAAACATGTTGGGGCTTCAAACCCACCCAGTGGCTCTGCAGGAGAAAGACCTGAGGGTGTATGAAAAAGGTCACATAAAGATGACACCCAAGACAACCCTATAGGGCAGCCCTCTGCTGCCCCGCGGGTTCACTGGGAATCCACGGGATGTCACCCGATGGCAATAGGGGCTAGGGGTGGATTGAATGAGGAAACGAATAGCTTGAAATATGCTAACTAATCCATGCTCAGTGTCTATATTAAGCAGACATCACGGTCAGCCCTTACTATTCTGTAGGTTCATGACAATTACCTGGGGAACTTGTATAAAGCCTCTAGATTTAAAGTGAACTCGAACCCCAGGAGTGGCTGGGAGAGCACTTGCATTTTCCCATGCTCTCCCGAAGCAACTCTGATAGCGAGGGTGCTCAGGTCGACAGCCACTCGCCTAACCTCCAGCGAGTAACTCTGCCGTTGCTGCTGTGGGTCCTCAGGTTGGTTCCGACCCATAGCGGCCCCATGCACAACAGATTGAAACACTGCCCAGACCGGTGCCGTCCTCGCAGTATTTCCTGTGCCCGCGCCACCAGTCAGCCCATCTCCTGGAGAGCCTTATTGCTGATGGGGGCCATCAAGTTAGTTTCGACTGGGAGCGACCCTAGGTACACCAGAATGATGAATGATGAGAGATTGCATAAACCTATCCGCAGCAGGTGTGTGTGTAAATATATATAAAATCAGACACCGGCGTGTGTGGTATAACGTCCGTGGAATATTCTATGCAATTTGGACATTGTTCAAACATCACATTAAAACATTATTGGAGCCACTTCTGGCCCTGCTGGCCACACTGCTCCTGCTGTAGACAGAGCTCCTGGCAGAGGCCGGAGGGCCAGGTGAGGGAGCTGCAGGAGCCGAGAGGGCAGCAGCAGGAGCAGTGGGTGTGGGGAAGGACTAGGGCAGGCACAGCCCTGCCTGTGATGTCACTCACCTGAGCAGTAGGAGCAGCCTGGACGCTGTAGCCCTTGCCGCTGCCCCCGCTCATCCGCTCTGCCCACCTGACAAAACCTGAGCACCTGTGCCAGAGCCATGTCCTTTGCCTCAGCTATTGGTATCCTATCCATGATCCCGTGCTGCTAGAGTCTGGATTTAGGGTCTTTAAACCCATGAGGGGAAAATAATAAACAAGAGGAGAGTTATTTTTCTCTTAAACTATGCACACTCACGCATACCCACACCCCGCCCCATTTTAAAACTCAATATGAATCCACAGACACATCCAAGGATGTCTATCTATAATCTGGTGTTCTATATGTATATGGATGTGTATATATGTATGCGTGTCTGTATGCATACATAGGGAGCTCTGGTATCGTAACTGTTACGTGTTGGGCTGCTAATCTCAACATCAGCAGTTTGAAACCATGGGAGGAAGACAAGGCTTTCTACTCCCAAAACAGTTACACCTTGGAAACCAAGAGGGACCGTTCTACCCTGTCCTTTAGGGTCAATAGGAATCAGAATGGACTCGATGGCAACCTGTAGCTCAAACACTGACCGTGCAATTACAAACTGGAAGGTGAGCAGTGCAGACCTGCCTAAAAGTACCTCCTAAGAAAGGCCTGCTTCCCAAAAGGGACAGCTTTGAAAGCCTAGGAAGCAGTTTCACTCTGAATGCGGCACTACCATGAGTCAGAGTGGCCTCCACAGCAACTGGTTTTCATTTTACTCAACCTCCCCAAGGAGCAGTATCATGACCTTACTGCGCTTGTGAGGTGCCAACAAGCTGAGTTTGACTCATAAGGACCCCACGTGACGTAGAGTAGTCTTGCCTGTGGTCTCCTGAAAGCCGCTCACCTGGTCTTTCTCTCATGGGACACTGGATGGGTTCTAACCAGCAGCCTTCTACTTGCCAGTAAGGGTTTACCCGTGTGCCAGCTGGGCTCTTATTGTGATCTCAGAGAGGCTTATTTAACAAAATCAACTCTTTCATTTATAAAATTGCCCGTTGTATCATTAAACCCAAGGCTCTCTTTGATTGACCAAACGCCACACTGCGACTGACACTGTGGCCATTGAGACACAAACTCGGCTTCATAGAGGCCATGTGCGAGCTGGGAAGCAGGCACACCACCATACAAGGACAGGACCCTGTGTGATTCAACCAGGTTAAATGATGGCTCAGATGATTGACAGAATGATACATGGGGGCACGAATGCCCGATGGTGCTCTGGTGGCACTGTGGGCCAGGCATTGAGCTGCTATCTCAAGGACCACGGTTCAAACCCACCAGCTGCTCCACTCCGTCAGAGAAAGAGGAGGCTGTCTGCTCCCATAAAGATTTACAATCTCAGAAACCTTACATAGGGTCACTGTGAGTTGGAATCAAGCTGAGGGCAGTGAGTTGGTTTGTGTTGTTCTGGAGCGCTGAGGGTGGAAGTTCGACCTTGTCTTATGGGGCTGCAGTGAGTCAGCATCGACTTGATAGCAGTGGGTTGAAGTTTTGGCTTCACTTCACAGAAGTGTATGGTTTCATTAGGAGTACGTTTGTTTCTACCCCTATGTCTACGCAGTCATAATTTCCTTAAGTGGTTATTGGCCTTTGTTTTGTTTTTTTTTGCATAGTGTGAAAGTTTGTAAGGGAAATTTATAATTGTCAATCTATACCTGAGAATAACAGATGGTGTTGAAAACTAAGGTGAAATAAAATATTTTGATTCTCTTTAGTGTATCCTGTGATCTTTTCATTACAGGCAACAATAACGCTATCATTTACAGCATTTCTAGGGTTGGCTTCTTGTTTAGAAACTCATGATTATCAGAAAAAGTTTTGCAGAGGCCAAATGTTTAAAATGCAGGTTATAAAAATAATCTTACTCAAATAACAGAAATGTAGGTGAAGGGAGACAATGGACAGCATAAGACACGAAATAATAACAATAATATATAATTGATCAAGGATTCATGAGGGTTGGAGTATGGTTGAGGGACGAGGGGAAAGGGGCTGATACCAAGGACTCAAGTAGAAAGAAAATGTTCTGGAAATGTTGATGGCAACATATGTACAAGTGTGCTTAGTACAATTGAATGACGATTGTCATAAGATTTGTAAGAGCCCCCCAATAAAAAGCTTAATAATAAAAAATACAAATAAAAAAATAACAACCTTACTGCCATTGAGTTGATTCTAACTCATAGAAACTCTATAGGACTGGGTAGAATTTCCCTTTTGGGTTTCTGAGGCTGTAAATTTCCATGGGAGCAGAAAGCCTCATCTTCCTCTCACTTAGAGGCAGGTGGGTTAGAACTGCTGACTTTGCAGTTAACTGCCCAACGTGGGAGAAAGTCCAGGGCACCAAAAATTGGGTTCTACTCATTTGGTTTGAATGCTTGAGTGTCTTCTTTCAGATGAAGCATCCTATTCCTTCCTGGGCTCATTTACCAAGGTGGGAAGCTCAATTACTCATGTCTATGCTGTGGTTCTTAGGTGCCATTCAGTTGGCTCTGACTCATAGCAACCCTATCCATTAACTCATCAAGAAAATTATGATATCCTGTATGTCTTATGAAGGAGCCCTGGCAATAACACAGTGGGTTAATCATTGGTGTACTAACTGCTAGGCCAGCAGTTCAAAGACACGGCTTTCTATGCCCGTAAGAAAGTCACAGTCGTGGAAACCCACAGGGGCAGTTCTACACTCTCCTGTAGAGGCTCTGTAGTTGGAAACTACTTGAAGGCAGTTGAGGTTTTGAGTTAAATGTGCTCGTTAAGGGCTAAGAGTTAGAAAGGACTCGAAGGCAGTGAATTTTTGAGTCATGTCAGGAATGGAATATTTATTCTATGATGTTGAAATGGGTCAAACTTCCACATTGCAACAACTCTTCAAAAAAAGACTTAAGGTGTGCTGTTACTTCTTTTCTATTTTTTAAGGGTGCGAAAAAGATCTAGAGTGCACAGTGCTGACGGTTGCCCAATATGGTGAATTTACTGTCACTGAATTCTGTGTAAAACTGATCCAAATGTTTTGTTACATTCCGCCTTAATATTTTTTAAAATAACTAAATTTAAAAATAGAAGACATAAAGCAACTGCTTAATTGGCATGTACTAGTTATCCAACATCCAAAAGTTCTGCTGAAGTTTTTTAGCCGTAGGATTCATCTAGCCATTCTAAGTGTCGGTCTTTAGAATACTGTGTGCAAACACCCAAGCATCCATAACTCACTGGGGCTGCCTGGGGAGTCTCCAGTGTGGTGTTAGGGAGCCCTCTACTGCTTGTGGATCTAACACCTTTCAATCACTCGTCTGTATACCACATTATGGGGAGAGCAGGGCTGGCCCGCAAGGCTTCCAAGGCTGTAATCATTTCAGACACACCTCACCAGGTCTTTCTCCCCTGGAGGGTGGGTAGGAGGGAGTCACCTTTCTGTTTTCAGCCGACTGCTTTAACTACTGCACCGCCAGGTTTCCACGTCCTTATTCGGTTGATTGACACTAAGATTGCACTGTTTCCTTCCCCTTTCCACACCCCTACCCGCAGTCTGAGAAGGAGTTAAAAATGGCCTCCTTTCAATCACCTTGTTCGGCTTGTGTATTTGGAATCTCTCTTTCTCTCTCCTCTGATCTGTATTTGGTAGTGAGAATTCATTGAGAACAATTCAGATCTCAGAGGACTGTCTCATGTGTGGAGCCTAAATAGTTGTCGAATCCTCCAGGAAACAAATAGAGATGAGGGTAGGAATTCATGGCAGTGGGAGGGGCTTTCAAACCATCAGGGTCTCTGCTACAGTGCACTAGGACTAGCAATGTTGGTGGCTTGAGCCCACCCAGGAACATACACCAAATTAAACCCATTACCGTGGAGTCAGCCAACTCCTGTGTGACCCCATAGCGCACCCACAGAAGCATCCCTGTGGGTTTCCAAGACTATAACTCTTTAAGGAGTAGAAAGTCTCGTCTTT
Source organism: Tenrec ecaudatus (assembly GCF_050624435.1). Taxonomy (NCBI): domain Eukaryota; kingdom Metazoa; phylum Chordata; class Mammalia; order Afrosoricida; family Tenrecidae; genus Tenrec; species Tenrec ecaudatus. The sequence continues at coordinate 133,849,067 of NC_134532.1, forward strand.
CTCCTGTGGACCTTCGGGTGGTTTCAAACTGATGACCTTGTGGTTAGCAGCCCAGGGTTCCTCAGAATACAGGTCTGAGGATCTGTTTTGGGAGGATAACAGGATAATTTGCCTTGCTTTCTGCAGGTCCTGCAGCCCTCAAGAATTCCACATTCAGAGTTGATAGCTTGGGAAATCATATATCTATTAAAGAAAACCTGTTTTGATAAATCATTAATAATGTTGTGGAAGAAGGGATTATGGGAAAGGGTAGCAAAAGTCATTTCTAATCTCCTTCCCTTCTCCAGGTATCCTTACATTCTTTTAACTTTGTTCGGGGACTAAGAAGTAGGAAACAGTTTAGGTTGCTTACTAAAGTGTTGACAGTACTTTCTCACCGGTTCGTGTCAGCCTTAAGAAAAGCAAGGGTACCTTGTTTTATATTTCAACGGCTAACCCATTAAGAGTCCTCATCTATCTATAGCAATAAAATAACTTTTCTGACACAAACCTCACAGACATGGAAGCTTCCAGCTACATTGGAAAGAGTTTTGTGACTGAAGCAAACATATCTTTCAGCTCCAAACAACTGTTGGGTTTTCAGGGGGGTGAGGTCATTTCCTGTCCTGCTCTCAAGTCAGAACAAACAGACGGAGTGGGTGGCCAGGCTGTGCCCACACAAACATGTCCTCTCTGGGCTTCCCGTACACCGCAGCGAGCACAGTGTCTGCCTCACCAGCAAAATAGCAAACTCTCACCCTCATTGTACCCTGGGAGAAAAATGACGCTGGGAAAAAACTCCTGGTGCTTGTGTAATTCCATTAAGTCTTTGAGTAGAAGGGCATGAGATATTTGAACATACCTAACTAGTGCAGCGGCATCTGAGAATGCTTCTAAGCTGGCAAAATTAATGTTTTCTTTGTGAAAGCATTGTCTTTCCATAATAGGGGATCTCATGCAAGAGCTGTCCTCTCGTCGTTGGTGGATTCCATTCAGCCTGAGGTGTACTCAGGGTTCCTAGCAGGGTTCCACGGGCTAGCAGGCTGTTCTTCGCTGTGGCACGGTGTTCCACTGTGTGCATGTATGTGCCAAACTTTATGCATCCATTCTTCCACTGCTGGGCACCTAGGTTGTTTCCATGTTTTTGCTATTGTGAGCCATGCTGCAGTGAACAGGGTTGTGCATTTGTCTATTTGTCTAGGCTCTTATTTCTCTCATAAATGACAACAGTGCATATTTTCAAAATAGTTCATCAATCAAGGGCAGTAACATTCAGCAAATAATGCTGATTCTATGCAGTAGCTGAATAAAATATTGAGTACCTGCATTGTTCTGGAAGAGCCCTGGTGGCATAGTGGACACATGTTCTGCTGCAATCTGCAAGGTCAGCAGTTCGATACTATCAGCAGCTCTGTGGGAGAAAGATGAGGCTTTCTACTCCTGTAAAGAGTTACAGTCTCTGAAACTCACAAGAGCAGTTATACATGGTCCTATAGGGTCTCTATAAGTGACAATTAACTCGATGGCAGTGAGAGAGTTTGGGGGCAGTATTCTAGGAACTCTAGTGGGGCTGTTGGGTAGGCACTGGATTATTAACCACAAGGTCAGTGGTTCAAACCCACAAGCCACTCTGCAAAAGAGAGATGATGGTCTGATCCTGTAATGGTTTGGAATAGACTTAATGGCAGTGAGTTTGGTTGATGACTATACTGTGCTTGGTAATGTGCAAGGTACTTATGGTCCATAGATACACACAGAGTTCAGAAATGAAGCAAGAGTTTGAACCCATGAGCTTCAGTGCCAAGTGCTAAGCATGCCCTTATAGCTATAATAGAGTGTCTTAGAACTTGGAGGAAAAACCAGGGTGCTGGAGAGGGTTTCCCAGATCAGGTGATACTGACCAGATCTTCTCCCAAATTTATCTTTACATCGAATTTGTAGGTAAGTAGGAACAGGTACAAATGATTCTTATGCATTATTAGTCAGTTAGCGTCATATCGTATTTGTCTTAATGTGGAGAGTACTTTCTATTTCTATGTATGTAAAACACAGTTGTTTTAATATGCTAAAATGCTTTAAATATAGTAATGCAGTATATAAACAATAGCAACACGGAAAACATTGCTAAAGGAATATTCTATCAGTGTAACTGTGTAGGTCTAAACATCAGGTGGTGTTTCCTTCCGTTGTACATAGGTCACTGTGAGTTGGAACCAACTGCACCATACCTACTAATAATGTTATGGAAAGCCTGGTGACCATTAGACTGCTGACCACAAGGTCAGCCTGCACTAACCTCCCCAGCACCACGTGGGAGAAAGGTGAAGCTGCCTGTTTCCACAAGTATCACAGACTCGTTGCTGATAGGTGCCATCAAGTCACCTCTGACACAGCGACCCCGCGTACAGCAGCGTGAACATTGCCTGCTCACACTTGCTACTGTTTCAGTCCATTGCTACAGCCACTGTGTCAGTCCATCTAGTCGAGGACAGTCCTCTTTTTCACAGCCTCTCCACTTTACCAACGATGATGTCCTTCTCCAGGGACTAGTCTTTCCTGGTAACGTATCTAAAGTATGGGAGACGAGCTCTCACCATCCTTGACTCTGAGGAGCATAGTGGCTGTATTTCCAAGTCAGATGTGCTTGCTCTTTTGGCAGTCGGTCCATGGTACTTTGGATCTTATTCTCCAGCACCACAATTCAAACCCATCTCTTCATCTTTGGCTTTCCTTATCCATTGTTCAATACAGGGCAATTTCAAATATGATGAACTGGGTCAATTGTTCTTGAGTCCTCAAAGCAACCTCTTTGCATTTCAACTCTTTAAAGAGGTGTGTGTAGCAGGTTTACCCAATGGAATGTGTCCTTTGACCTCCTCACTGCTGCTTCTGTAACCATTGACAACGTCAACCTTTTCTCCATTTATCGTGATGTTACCTATCTCTCCAATTGTGAGAATTCAGGTCTTCTTCACATTGAGCCTATGCCAGTGCTTTGTGTTTGTTTTTTTAATTTTTACATTTAACCATAATCCATATTGAAGGCTGCAATCCTTGATCTTCATCAGTATGTGCCCCAAGCCCTCCTCACTTTACACACCAAGGTTGTGTCGTCTGCACACCACAGGCTGTTAATAAGCCTTCCTGCAGTCCTGCTGCCACACTCTTCTCATGTGGTCCAGCTTCTCTTGGGATTTGCTCAGCACACAGATCGTGTAAGTATGGTGAGAGAATACAACCCCCGTGCTCACCTTTCCTGAGTTTAAACCACTCAGTATCCCCTGTTCTGTCCTTCTAGCTACCCCTTTATCCATGTACAGGTTCCACATGAGCACAGTCAAGTGTCCTGGGGACACTCTTCTCCAGGCTATCCGTAGTTTGCTGTAATCCACACAGTCGATTGTCAATGACACGTAAGTGAACATCGTTCTGGTATTCTCTATTTGCAGCCAAAATTCATCTGCTATCAGCAGTGATAGCCCTTGTTCCAGATCCTCTTGTAGACATGTCTTGAACCTCTGGGAGCTTCCTGTCAATTTACTGTCGCAATCATTGTTGGATGATCTTCAGCAAAATTTTACTTTCGGGTGATATCAATAATTTGTGTATTCTGTAGGATCACCATTCTTTGGAGTGGGTGAAAATATGGATCTCTTCCAGGCAGTTGGTCAAATATCTGTTTTCCAAATTTCCCAACATAGACAAGTGAGTGCTTCCTTCGTTAGCTTGTTGAAGCATTTCTATCGGTATTTCATTTGTTCCTGGAGCCTTGTTTTTGGCTAATGCTTTCAGTACAACTTAAACTTCTTCCTCCACTACCATTGATCTTGCTCACATGCTACCTCTTTGCATGCTTGAATGTGGACTAGTTCTTTTTGGTACAGTGACTCTGTATTCTTTTTGTCTTCTTTTGATTCTTCTTGCATCACTCCATTTGGCCCATAGAATCTTTCAATACTGCAACTCAAGACTTGAATTTTTTCTATCATTTTTAAGCTTAAAATATGCTGATTGTTCTTCCTTTTTGGCTTTCTCACTGTAAGCCATTGCACATTTCATTTAATATTTTACTTTGTTTTCTCAAGCTGCCATTTGGTATTTTCTGTTCTGATCTTGGACTTCATTATTTCTTCCATTTGCCTAAGCTACTCTAGGATTAAGAGCAAGTTTCAGAGTCTCTTCTGACATCCATGTTGATCTTTTCTTTCTTTCCTGTCTTTTTAAATGACGTTTTGCTATCTTCTTGAATGATAGTCTGCCATTAGTATTCAAATGACATCAAATCCGTCCTTGAGATGTTCTTGAAATTTAGGTCAAATCAAGAAGACTTGTTTTGATTTTCTTCAACTTCATCCTGAACTTATATATAAACAATTGATGGTGTGTTCCACAGTTGACCCCTGGCTGGGTTTTATTTGCATTATTGAACTTCTCTGTTGTCTCTTCCAACAGATGTAGTCAATTGGATTTTGGTGTATTCCACCTGGAGAAGCTCACGTGGATGGTCACTTTTTGTGTTGTTGAAAAGGTATTTATGATGAGGACTTGAAAAAGTCTAGCATGTGATCTCCAGCTTCCTATCTACCAATAAGACCCTATTTTCCAACTACCATGCCTTCCTCTTTGTTTCCAACTTTTTCATTCCAATCACCAATAATTATCAATGCATTTTGATTGCATGTTTGATCAATTTTAGACAGAAACATTGTTAGAATTCATCACTAGTTTTGATGATTGGTGGTAATATTGAATAATAGTTGTATTGATTGAAATGTAGTCGTATTGATTGGATGAAGACAGATATTATCCTGTCACAGACATTGTTGTACTTCAATATAGATCTTGAAATGCCCTTTTTTATGATAATTGAAATACCATCCTCTCCATTGTATTAGTCCCAGCACAGAAAACCATATGATTTTTTTAACCCCAAATGGCCAATATCAGTTCATTTTAGTTCACTAACACCAAGAGTTGAAGGAAGACTTTAATAACAAGCTGCCATGTGTAGAAGACACAGCACATCTTGCTGAAAGTGAGGAGGACCCGAAGCACTGATGAAGCCCAAGGACTGCAGCCTTCAGTATGAATTGCAGCTCAATGTAAAGAAGACCCAAGTCCTCACAATTGGACAAATGGGTAGCATCAAAGATTGAAGTTGTCAAGGATTTTGCCTTGCTTAAATCCACAATCAGTGCTCATGAAAGAATCAGTCAAGAGATCAAAAGACATATTTCATTGGGTTACATTACTTGACAAGGCCTCTTTAGAGTATTGAAAAGCAAGGAGGTTACTTTCAGGATTTAGGTATGGCTGACCCAAGCCATGGTATTTTCCATTGCCTCATATGCCTGTGAAAGTTGTACATTAAATAAGGAAGACTAAGGAAAAATGATGCATGTGAATTGTGGTGCTGGAGAAGAATATTGAAAGTACCATGGACCACTAAAGGACAAACTAGTCTGTCCTGGAAGAAGTACAGCCCAGGAGTGCTCTTTAGAGGCAAGGACAGTGCGAGTTTATCTTACATACATTGGTCATGTCAGGAGAGACCAGTCCTGGGGAAGATCATGAAAAAGAGGGAGGCCCTCAAGGAGATGAACTGACGGTGGCTCCACAATGGGCGACAGCAGAGGAACAATGATGAGGTTGGTACAGGCCTGGGAAGTGCTTCATTCTATCATACATAAAGTTGATATGGGTCAAAACTGAATCAATGCTACATACCAACAACAATGCCTAGAATGCCAATCTTGCTGCATTCCATTACATTTTGACAGCTTCTAAGTTTCTCAGATTCACAAGCTCTAATCATTAATTGATGTTTCCAGCTACTTCTTCTCTTTTGAGTCACGCTGCATCAGCAAATGAAGGTCCCAAAGGCGTTACTCCATCTGTGTCATTATGGCCAGCTCCACTTTTAGAAGGCAGCTCTTCCTCCGTCGTATTTGGAGTGCCTCCCAACCCGAGTGCTTCATTTTCCAGCCCTCTCTCTGACGATATTCTGTTTCTATTCATGAGCTTTTCAGTACTTCAAATGTTCCTAGGCAATCCATAGGGTTTTACTAACTCATTCCTCAGAAATGGACAGCCGATTATTTCTTCATAGTCTGTCTTAGTCTGGAAGCTCTGCTGAAACCTGCTCACTTTGGCGGCCCTCCTGGTGTATGAAAGACCAGTGGCATTGCCTTCCGCATCACCATCACATACAAGCCAACATAGTCTGACCAACTAACAGACAAATGGTGCTTGTGTGTTAGATGGCCTTAGAAACTACATAGGGTTGTGATGAGTCAAAAGTAAAAGCAATTCGGTGGCAGGAAGTTTACCGTTTTCTGGGGGAAAGGGGGTGGCTAAAGAAAATTTTCTTAAAACAGTTGAATAGAAATAGTTTAGATAGAAAAAAAGCAGAAAAGTTCATGATTAAGATTAAGACGTATTTCATTGATGTCTACTAGAAGGGGCATTCCAAAGATAACATTAATAGTTAGATCATCCGGGAGAAGGTGATGGAGAACTGGCTAGAGTTGAAGACTGCCTTGGCGACGCAGCAAGGACTCGGATTTAGAGAGCAACACACAAGAAGCAGCTTGAGCTTGACATTTCTGGATGGACTACTCACAAGCAAAATTCTTAGCCTCCCCCTCAGTGCCCTATGCCATGGCTGGGGAACCTCTTTTTCTTCGAAAGGCCATTTGTTTGGTGATCACATAATTCTCAGGCCATACAAAATTATCAATTTAAAAGTAGCCTTCTCTGTTTGGTGAGCTGTTTTCATTCACTCCCCCTCAGGTGATGGCTGGACCGGCTTCTCTTGGGGGAGGCCTGTGATGTTGGCTGGCGGGGATGCTCTTGTGGGTCTTGGCGGTCTACCAGTGCCTCCCCAGTGGGCCCTGCCTTATATGCCGGGGCATGTTTTCTGGACCTCCCCCCACCTCCGCCCGCACCAACAAAGGGGGTCACCACCCACAGGTTGAGAACCGCTGCCCTCAAAGCAGTGAGGAGGCAGGAGAGGTTTTTTTGAGTTAGGAAGGTTTGTCTAATGGGAGGACTAAAGAGGAGCTGGAGCAGAGAAACAAGTAGATCCTCCCACCCCACCTCCCTTTAGTGGAAATCGAATGCAAAGGTCAGTTCAAATGAAAGTTAAATTTTCTTCTGTGATAGAATCAATACAAATTGGTGATTGACCAAATATTCAGGTAAAGAATAAACAGATGTCTCAGGAAAGCAATTGGTTCTTTCATGCAAATGATGATGCATTTGCAGAGTTAATGGGCTGGGCTACTGTCCGAAAGGTTCACATCCCACAGGAGAGCTCTCAGAAGGAAGGGCTGGGAATCTGCTTCCAAATATCAGCCATTGGAAACCCGTGAAGCATAATTCTATTCTGATACTCATGGAGCCACCAAGAGCTGGAATCGATTCAGTGGTTACTGGAATTGGAAACACATTATAAAATGAATGGGAATTCCATGTCTCTAGCCCAGGCCTCTCTGGGAGCCTCGCTGGCTGGGTCAGTTCGCAGGTACTTTATAGTTCACTTTAAGCATTCTAACTATGTGGTGAGACACAGAGAGATAGAGGGACCCCAAGCCTCCTTTTTAACAGTGCTATGCTTCTTGGCCTCCCACATGCACATACCTCAACCCTCCATTCCCAATTGGGTTCTTAAAGAGTGTATGTTATTAATCAGAAGGGCATTCAGCGTTGGAACTAGATGGATGGTGAGGAGACCCCAAGTCTGGCTTCATCCACATCTTCCAGCTACTGGAGGGAATGGAAGAACTCAGCTCTACATCCGCCCAGGGAGGATTCCTAGAGGGCAGACTCACCTCCACCTTCTAACCTTCCTGACCCCACCTTGGTACCAAGCATCCCTCCCGCCAGACTCTACTTCTTTGCTGACCTCCATCCTCTGGTGAATGGCCACACAGAACTCACAGATTCAGCATGACAGGAGTTTATTAGGGATGTTATCAGATAACAACAGGTCAGGAACAGAAACTAGAAGGGTACTATTTTGGATCCACAGTGCTTTTCAACATGCCAGCATACACATCTCTCTCTCTCTTTCTCTCTTTGGTCCCTGATTTCTTAGCCACATAGATGCTTGGCCTCAACCCTGCTTGGGCAAGTGTTCTATGGCTATTTCAGCTCTGATAACTGCCCAAATGTGCACTTGATTCTCCAAGCCAGTCATCTGCCCAAAGGCATGCGGCTTTACTCATTCTGTGGGCCGGGAAGCCTTCTGCACTGCATCATGTTGGTGCTGCAACTGCTACTTCTGCTTCTCCACGTTGAGGCAGAGGTGCTCCACCCTTGTGGCTCACGGAGGTTCTCAGTTACTCTTTTCTTGCTTCTGCAAGGGCTCGCTTTATACAAAGTGGAGTGACCAAACTGACCGATCCTACTTTATAGTCCTAGACCCCTTGTTTGCATGTTCCCACAGAGTCATTTTGTGGGAGCCACAAAGACTATCTCTAGGAAGTCATATCAAATCATTTCACCCCACTGCAAGTAGTGAGATAGAAATAGAATGGCACAGTACCAGTCTTTTTCTAAGTAGTCATCCTGTCCTTTGATGAGGTAGAGTGTACGTGATAAAGAATGCCACAGCCATAGGTCCGGAGGAGTCATGAAGGAAGGACAGGGACTCCCCTTGCCCTGGCACTCTTTCTCTCTGGGTTCCGTCCTTTGGTACTACCAGCTAACGTCATGTTGAGAAGATTTGGGGATATTCTACGAACTCCCTCACAGCCTTCCCAAAGTATGCTCTCTTCATGCCCAAGGCTTGGCAGATGTGAACCTACTTCCTCTTTCAGCTTTTCTCTGTGCCCCAGATGCAGCCAAGCTCAGAGTTAGATAAGACAGCAGGACAGTGTAAGAAAGCCTCTCTGGGTGCTAGGGGGACCGAGATCTTAATTCAGCGACTCTCATTGAATGTGGATTAGACATCAGGCAAGGGGGATGTTTTTAGCCAAGCGTTTTAGAAGAGCTGCTTTCAACTGTCAGTGTGGCCAATAATTTATACAACAGAATGAAAATCCCTAAGTAAGAATCATTCTGCGAGATTGCCATGTTATGTGCATATGTACTCTCACAGTGTCAAATATGTTTCCAAGTGTGAATTATGCTTAAAATTTTAAAAATATCATATTTAGCTTGTAAATTGAGATCAATGCATGGTCTTATATCTGGATTGTTTATTGAGGATATAGGTAAGTTGAATGAATGGCTAAATGGACTTTTGAGTATATGATTGGAAACCGTGGTCCCATGTTTTAGTTTTTGTATTCTTATAAAATAAGAATCAATTAGGGTACAACTTTTTATAAGACAGAGACATTTTTATTAGGCAAGATTTTTATTCATGAATTAAAATATAAATGCTTTTCCAATTTTGTATTTTCATTTGTTGTTCAGAAATGGTAGAAACACTTCCCATACCTTGTTGAAAAGGTGCATTTTAAATATTTGGAAACCTTTTCATTTGTCTGAACCTTTTCACTGACTTGGATAGCCCCAAATAATAGCTCTTCATGCTGGAGCATTGGTTAAATCAGGCGTCCTCAAACTATGGCCCGTCGGCGAGGGCATTTACCCGATCTGCTAGGTGTTTTTGCCCTATTTTGTTTTTTACTTCAAAACAAGATATGTGCAGTGTGTATAGGAATTTTTTCACAGTTGTTTTAAACTATAATATGGCCCTCCAACTGGTCCGAGGAACAGTGAACTGGCCCCCTGTTTAAAAAGTTTGAGGACCCCTGGAATGCTCAATTGCCAACTGAATGGTTGGAGGTTTAAGGCCACCCAGCAGCTCTGCTGAACAGACACCTGGCCAATCACCTTCCATTAAAATCACTGTCATCGAGCTGATTACAACTCACAGCAACTCTATAAGGCAGAATAGCACTGCCTCTGTACTTTCCCGAGACTGTCACTCTTTTTTGAAATAAGAAGCCTCACCTTTTTTCCAAGGATTGGCCGGTAGATTCAAACCACTGACCTTGTGATTGGCAACTCAGTGCATATCCCACTATGCCAAGATAATAGCCAAGAAAATCCTATGAAGCAGTTCCAGTCTATCACATGGGGCTACAGTGAGTCAGAATCAACTCTGGCTCTCACCAACAGGAATTGGTGTAAATCTCATGAATACTGTAGACTTCCGAAAGAACAAACAAATCTGCCTGGGAAGAAGTGCACTCCATAGAAGCAAGGATGGCAAGAATTGGTCTCATGTCCTTTGGACAAGTTATTAGGAAAGACCAGTCCCTGAGGAAGGAGCTCCTGCTTAGTAAAGTGGAGGGCCCTCAAGGAGGATGCATTGACTCAGTGGCTATAACAATAGGCTCAGGCTGAAGAGCAGTCAGCGGTGAGGATGGCGCTGGGCCGGCAGTGTTTCATTGCTTTGTGCGTAGGTTCGCTGAGTCAGAACTTCAGCTTCCATGCCCAGAACCACTGTCTGCACTTATTAGCCATTGGCCAGGAGAAGCTAAAATAATGTTTGTACTTTGGCTGGCTGGGTCTTGCATTCTCTATCATAAAGTACAAATACCACAACTGTGAACAAAGCTGTTTAGTCTCACAGTAGAGAATCATAGGGAAACCACAAAATTTGCTCACACGCACGCTAAAAAATGACAGCTACAAAAGTTTACCTAGCTAAGAACTCATTAAAAGTTTGTGTTTGTTTTCCAAGAGAAGTAGAGAGGTTTTTGAGGTATTTTTTTTTAATGTGATAGAGTGGGGCCAGCCCAAACCTGGCTTGTAGAACCCTCATTGTCATTTCCCTCTGGCGGAAGACTACAGCTTCGTTAATGACTAAGAAGAACTTGAATGTGCTCCGATGAGCACACTTGGTATTTGCAGAGAAAGGGAGGGAAATTGGCTGTATTAACCTACCTCATCACTCCCCGAGCAAACATGTCAGCTGCCAGCCTCCCCTCTACATTCTGTAGCAGCATGAAGAACACGCCTGCGTTCCAGAAGAGATGTTTATTGAATACTTTTCATTTTCTCCTCTCATTTGTCTCTCAGTTTTCCTTGCTTTTAAAATAAGTTCCTGTCCATTAATGAACCTAATCCTTAGCATGGACTTGTTTTTCCATACTTTGCAGGGGTCCAGGGGTACTTAGTACTATTTCTTCTAGTGCAGAGCCCTTGAAAAGGTATTTAAAGTGTGTGGCTAAGTATGCAAATTATGTTCATTTGGGAGGGAGACAGACACTGTAACCAATTAGAAAGTTTAATTCATTGGTCCATTTATCAGGACCTTTGAGAAGGGAATTGAATGCATGATGGTTTGGATCCAGGAAGTGGAGGTCCATTCTAAAAAGCTCGCTTCTAAAAACCTTGCGATAGAATTTGGTTGTTTTTCATGCTTTTAAATAGCTTGCAGTATAATTAAATTGGTAGGCATTGCATTCTGTGCTTCAGTTCAGAAAATCAGTGCAGCCCACAAGAAGTATAAATCTAAGGTAATTTGTCCGTGTGCCCTTACTAGTGTTGAGCCTTATAAAAAATCAGCAAGATCGGATCCTCTGAAAAAGGGGGAACAAGCCCCAGTGTCTGTGTATTGGCCTTCTCAGGTCTCTCTTCTTGGAGTTGGGATGTTTTTGAAGTCTGTTGGACAAATGTACTTCTCCACGGCAGTTGTTTGGAAAGAATCTAAGCCCTCTCATCTGAGACCTGATCGCCTGACCTCAGGGAGCTGACTGCCAACCTGTGACAGTAGAACTGGATCTAAAAAGACAGACACACAACAGCCAGAAAACAAAACAACGTTAAAGGGCTGCTGCTCAAGTCCGAGTATTATCAGTCAGCAAATAGGAAATAATGAAAACTGAAGTTGAGCAGAGTAACCGAGGAGGCAAGGTTTAGGTTGCCATTGGCTCCATTTTTATGACACAAGTGTTCTTACTTTTATAATTTAGAAATTTCATACATTAAAAATAAACCTAAAAGCATTGTTGATTTGGGATTTAGGCACAAACCTATGTCTCATTGAGTGTCATTAGACATGATGGAGACAGACACAAAATCAGGAGCAAGCGAGAAGCGCCTCTATGAAACGAAGGCTGGGAGGCTGCAGGAGTACCAGTGAGTGACGTCAGTGATTCATGCATTCACTCAGAGAAAAGACTGGGAGTTCAAGTCTAGCTTGAGGTGCCTCGAAAGAAACACCTGGAAATCTAACTCCTTTTGAAAATCAGTCATGAAAGACGCAGGTTCTGCTCTGCCACCCCAGGGGTCACCGAGAGCATCAACTAGATGGCACCTGGGGGATAAGTGGATATGCTGCAAACATGTTAGAATGTCTTACATTCCAACCTATTCATTTTGTGGGAACATTTCTTAGTTCCACTTTCAAAAACTGTCTTGGACTATCTTTCCTAAAAATTCACTTTAAAGTCATGCGTATTAGCTGTTGTGGAATTTACAACTTTGCCAAATTGCATTATGACAATCCCAGGCAAAGGTACTATTACATTTGCTAATTAATTAACTGCTATCTTTAATTTATTTACCCTGATTATTATTCTAGGGTGCTATGCATGGATTGCTCCCCTATTGCTTCTGATTAGCCACTCTAATGTTGAATCTGTCTGATTTTGTTTATATAAATTATTGAGCTTATATATTTTTTTAGAATATTTAATACTGGTCAAAAGTCAGGGGCATGGGCAAATCAAGAATCCCTGAGCTTTCCCCTCATTGACAAATGTATTTTGTATAAATACAGCCTAAAAAAATGTCTGTTCATGATTAAACCTTGTTTCTGTCAAGAGATTTCTTGACGGCTGCCAGTGCACGTCAGTAATGCGTCAACATGAAAGGTGCTATCTGCAGAATGCACTCGGAGTGGCCCTCGACTGAGGTGTCTGTCGAGTTGCTCTCGTCAGAAGGCCGGCGTGGAGCATAGGAAAGTCCACGGGTCTTCTTGAGGACTGTGGAGGGCTGAGTGGCCATCTCGTGAATTATTCTTCACTGGCACATTTACTCCACACTATTTTGATAGCTTCCAATTAAAGGGGAAAAACAAGCCACAACAATGATTGCCCATCCAGAACAATCCGAGCAGTGGTAGGGGTGGGGAGGGGTGGGGGCCGCTAACCTCAGGTGAGCAGTTCAAACTCTCCAGCTGCTCCAGGGGAGAATCTGAAGCAGTCTGTTTCTGTGCAGACTCAGTCCGTTGCTGTGTTGCTGGGGCTGTTTTTAGTAGGTGCCACCTAGTTGGTTCTGATCCACAGTGACATTATGTGCAACAGAACGAACCACAGCCGGTCCCGGCCATCCTCACAATTGTTCCTCTGCTGGAGCCAGTGGTCGCAGCCCCTGCGTCAGTTCCTCGCCTTGAGGGCCGTCTTCTGTGTTGCTCTCCCTCAACGTCACCAAACAGGATGTCCTTCTCCGGGGACTGGTCTCCTCTGACATGTCCAAAGAATGTGATGAAAGAAGTCTCACCATCCTTGCCTCAGAGGATCATTTGCCTGGACATCGTCCCAGACTGATCAGCGTGTCCCTTTGGTGGCCCACAGAACTTTCAATCTTCCATACTGTTCTACTCTATACTATAGGGTCATATGTGTCAGAGTCCAGTCATAGAGAACCGACATAGGTTTTCCAAGACTTTTATTCTTGAGGGAAGCAGACCACCTCAGCTTTATCCTGCAGTGCAAGTGGTGAGTTTGAACTGCTGCCTTTGTCGATAGCACCGTATCTAATCCCCAGCACCCCCTTGGCTCCTTGGCTTATATACTAATTTTAATATTACTAGGTATGTGTGCTGGATAAATTATGTATACACACTGGAAAAAAAACTAGAACTGGTGGGGGCGGGGAGGGAAAGCACCTTGTGGGGCTTTGTAAGATCTAAAGGAGAGCGCTCCATGTAGAGTACTGGGTACTGTTTGCCTATTGTGAAGTAAATGTAGCACGGAGCAAGAAAGGAAGGAAGCATAAATATTTCTCGCTGTTCTTTTACCCCTAAAGGTACGGGATAGGGAAGGGGAAAGCATTAGTCAAGCACGGTGTTTTAGAACAGTGTGCCCTGGAAACTGGCACCCAAAGTGTGCTCTAAATGCTAAGAAAATTAACTGTATTGCTAATTGAATGACCGTAAGCCATGCTATATTCAGTGTTCTAATTTAACAAATTAATTATATGCTACTCTTGAATCTCTGTTCTGGACAAAGAAAAGATTTAGTACATTGCTCACTTTACGACACGTGGAGGCAATTTTCCCAGTGTTGTTGTTCTTGTTGGTAGCGTCCAAAAGTCAGCTCTGACTCACGACAGACCTCATGCATGAACCGAGCAGAACATTCCCCAGTGCTGCCCACTTCTCAACATCATGACTGTACTTGAGTCCACTGTTGTAACCTTTTTCTCAGTGGCCCTGCACTACACATGACGTCTTTCTTAGGGACTGGTCCCTCCTGATGCCTTGGCCAAAGAAATCTCGGCCAACTCTGTCACCCTCACTTCAGAGGCCCAGCTGTCTGTACTGCCTCCGAGATGCATTGCCGGTTTGGGGAGCCCTGCAGTAGGTTCAGTATTCTGTGCCAGTACCTCAATTCAAGTGTGTCCGTTCTTTGGTCTTTTCTCCGATTTTTAGTTGCAACTTTTGGGGCATAGTGGCCATAATACTTTTTTGGTTCTGACTCCTTCATTAGGAAAAAAACCCAAGCCCACATTTTTAAAATCCACTTCGTTATGTGTTTTCTCAGAATATTTCGAAACCAAATGAGCAAACTACTTGTATCGGGTTCGCTTAAAATCGCCACCGCCCGTAAGGTGCTGCTCCAAGTGGTGCCTTCCCGGGACACCAGGCATGTCCAGGCGTTGTCCCCTCTACCTCGCCACGCTCATGCACTTTGCCCTCAGCTCACCCACTTTAGAATTTTGAAAAGCAAATCCATTATTTACTCGCACACGGGGAGAAATAGGACATGAACTGTTTTAACAACATGGGCATTAGAAACCAAACTCATGAGACAATAGAAATCGTGTCATATGTGCTGTAAGGCCATAGGAGTTGTAATGGTCCAGTGGTAAAGGGTTTAGTTCGGGTGGGTTATAGAATGTGAACCTGTCTTAACTCCTGGTTTTCTTTGATTTTCGGTTTGTCTTAGTTTTGAATTTTTTTTGGTAAGATTATTTAGTTGATTGCCAATGTAGGTTAACCTATTAAAGTAAACGTTTTCATAAATAAACAAGACTATAACATAAGCAATATATACCCATATACGATGGGGTAACTTTCCCAAAAAACGATGCTCATTTGTGTTTTTTGATGTGAGGGGGCTAGCACATTTGGAGTTTGTTCCACCAGGTCAGACTGTGAATCAGGCTTTCTATTTAGAGGTTCTGAAAAGATTGGGTAACGGTGTGTGACAAAAAAGGCCTGATTTGTGGCATCTATGGAACTGGTTTTGCCACCACGACAGGGCACTTGTTCACGCAGCCATCTTAGCGTGCCACAAAAAACAACATGCCTCTGTTGCCCACGCGCGTTACTCACCTGACCTTGTTCCATGCAACTTCATCTTGATTCTTTGAACAAAGCCGGACGTGAAAGGACAGTGATTTGGTGAAGTAGAAATGGTAAAGAAAAAAATGAGGGAGGTGCTGTCAGCCATCCATACAAATGAGTTTGAAAAATATTTCCAAGAATGGAATTGCAGATTTAACAAATGTTTTTAAGTGTAATGGAGAGTATTTTGAAGGTGATAGGTTGTTTTGTAAAAAAATGTTATATACATAGCTTTGAAAAAAAATCCAGGTTTTTGGGGTACACACACACATATAAGAGAAAAAAAGCTGAAATTACCTAGATGCTTCCCCAAATGGTGGAAGAAGAGTTCTTCAGGTGGTATACAAAGTCCCCAAAGGTTGTAGAGACTCAAGAAGATGGCATAGTGGTGTAGTGAGTTGGGCTTTGGGCTACTAGGTAACAGGTCAGTTGTTCGAACCCACCAGCTGTACTGTCTGTGGGAGCAAGAAGTTTACAACTCTTATGAAGATTTATATCCTCAGAAACCCACAGAGACCTGCTGTAAGGTCACTGAGTCAAAATAAACTCGATGGCAGTAAGTTTTTGAGTTTCTAGTTAAATTCTCTGTTTTACATTGCGATGTCATTTGCTCAGTCATGCATCCAATCAATATAGATAGTACTTTATAAGTCAAATGGGTATATTTGAGGGGAGTGGCTGCTTATAGGCACAGTTTTTAAGAGTGTGTAATCAAATGAGTTCAAAGACCACTGCTGTAGAAATTAAGTAGCTGATAATTATTCTATACTTTGAGGTCATTTATCAAGAGGAAAAACATGTTAGAGAAAAGGGGGATGTTTAGTATCTATTTTGCATTTTTACATATTACATAACTCTATCCGATATTTCGTATTGCTGCTCTGTTGTTTGAGGATCTGTTTTTATAATATCATCATTTCCTTCACTGCTGTTCACAGTGGCAGCCCTGCTTCACTGCCCATCCATCCGAATGGACTGAGGCAGTGGGTTTGGATTGGGGTTCAGAGGAACTACACAGGACAAAGAGTGTTGTGTCTACATCTGTGCTAGGAACCCATGCCTTAAGTAGTTCTCACTTCACTGGGATATTCGTTGCCTGCTACTTCCTTCATCATCATGTTAATGACAGCAATTAGTTTTATTGCGATAACTGAGTCCGCCGTGGCCTCAAGGGTTAAAGTGTAAGACACTGCGAGTTGGACGGGCTGGCTGTAAGATAAGGTCGCATAGAGCTTTTTCTGAAAGTGTGATGAGGAGAGTTATTTTGCCGTGCGCCTCAGCTTGAAAGCACTTCTCTCACTGGTCTCCCTTGAAGAAGTTAATTGGGCTTGACGAGGTGAGCACTGCCCGGCCACAGAGTGGGGGTTGCTCCCCTGACTCCATGGGAATGTTCACTGTAATGTGTCAAAGCAGCATTCATGACAGGTGGAACAATGCGTTAGTAGAACTGACGGGTTGTGTTAGTAACAGAAATGTACATTAATTCATAATTTATTTTCCTTTTAGTTCACAGGACGATGAAAGACCTCTGTCACCTTTCTATTTGAGGTATTTATGTGTTTTTGTTAGTCCATTACAGGGTAATAGAGGAGGGGTGAGGATTCTTGGACTTCTGTTTGTTTGCTTGAATCTTTTTCCATAGGATATTCTAAACTGTGGCTAGATTAAACTTCATAGAGCCGGGCAATGTATTGTTCCTGCTCTATTTCCCCTTCTTTAGGGTAAAAAGGCTTTAAAAAAAATAACATGATTGAAAAGACTAAGAAGTAAGGGTTTGGGAGTTGTTTTTCAGGGAGAGAGTTTAGAAAAATTATTCTTCACAAAAGTCAGGGTAGCCATTTTAAATTTCATTACCAATGATTAGGCTCTAGCCTAAAATAAGAACCTCTGCCTATGGGGGAAGGAGGGAGGCTACTCAGTTACTGAGGAAGGCTTGGGTTTGGTCGGTAATTTTTATTGAGTAATAAGAGTATGAAACGAAATAGTTAGCAAGTTTGCAGAGTTGAATATTGTTTTATCTAACACCTATAAAGTTAAAGTGGCAGGTATTAAAGCAGTGAGGTTTATAGAATTCAGATAGCTATTAGGTGAGATCATATTCCTCTCTGTCATATTCCTCTCCACTGACTTAAAAGTTATGCACTGGTGTGGTTTTTTGATGAATAATACATCTGATTTAGATGTAACCTGGCATTAGGTTTTTCTTATTACATGTCTTTCCAAAATACATAACCACTTCAGAAGTGCAGACAATAAATTTCAAAATGAGATAACCCATGTAAATTAAGGCAAACAATGCTGAGATTTTTTTGTATTAGCACTTCCCCAATTTTACACTCTACTACTTTAAAACAAAGAAATGTCAGGGTATAAATTGTAATACCTAATCTGTTTACTTAATTGTTGAATCTGTCTTGTTGCAATGGCCCAGAGTCAGCTGTAGACTTTATTTTCAAACACTAGAGCTTTGAAAGTGTCCGTTAGGACTTCAGACCTAAACAAGGGACTTGAAGCACATTGAATAATCCTTGTGCAGCTAAAGAGGGAACATTTGAGGTTTCCATTTGAGACAACACGTTGGTTCATTTTATTCACCCTGGGTTTCTGCCAAGCGATTCAGTATATTATGGTTCATAGACGATCCTAGCCATGCAATTACAGTGAACACGTGTTGTTACTGAATACATAGTGACTCTGGTATCCATCATCTAAGTGCTGATAGTAGTAGCAAACAAATGATTAGGTGCTCGTGAAAAACAAGCTTGATACAGGACCAGAGTTGGTAGCACTGGATCATACCAACTAATGAGAACAATTCCTCTGGCTCTAATATTTTTATTGTTCTGGGTCCCTTTAATTCAGTGATTCTCAACCTTCCTCATGCCACGACCCTTGAAAACAGTTCCTCATGTTGTGGTCACCCCCCACCCAATCATAAAATTATTTTCATTGCAACTTCATAACTGCAATTGTGCTACTATTATGAATTGGGCAACCCCTGTGAAAGGGTCGTTTGACCCGCAAAGAGATCGCGACCCACAGGTTGAGAATCGCTGCTCTAATCTACACTTTAGATAGTAAATAATTTTTCTTCTAATGGTTATCTGAAAAGCTAAGTGAGGAAGAATAAATGTATAGGTTTGTGTTTCAGAGTGTAGCAAGTTTTGTAATTACCTGCACTGTAAGACTTGATTGATTGATTAATTAATGTATCCTTAAAAATAAATTCTGGGCTTGCAGATAGAAAGGTGAAAGAAAAGTAATAACTTATTTACTGATCTCTTACTAGAATTTATGACCGTTTCAATGTTAAAATCAGAAAACAAGGAGCGGTGTGGGGCGCGGTGAGGAGTGAAGAAATGTCATACTGTACTCTCTCACCTACTCACTTCCCTGTGGTCCATGCAGACTCGTAGCCCCAACCCCTGGGGACAGGTAGAACTGCCCTGTGCATTTTCCAGACTGTAACTGGTTATGGGAGTAGAAAGCCCCATCTTTCTCCTGTAGAGCGGCTGGTGGTTTTGAACTGCTGGCCTTGTGGATTAGAGTCCAATGGATAACCACTACCCCAAGGCTCCTTACATACTATACACACTAGCCAAATGTATAATAGGGTTCAAAATTACAGAGAAAGCAGAAGTTGCTAGCAGACATTCTTCCCAGATAATGAAAATTTAAATTCAGAGGAGATGCCTCATATGAAGTAAAAAGAATGGTTTTGAAAAAAATTGATTGGTAGTTTCCAAAGGGTCTGTTTCCTGACCAGGAATATTGAGTAATGAATTCTATATATTGGGCTCAGGGAAACAGGGACTGGTCCGATTTTTTCCCCAGGGGGAGGAGACCTATCCAAAGATGATCGGTGCCTAGCTGGACCCCCACCCACCCCACAAGCAGCCAGGCAGAAGCAATGGAGTCCAGAGTAGATGAGGAGAGGCTAACTGGTCGGTTTGGCTGTTGGTTCTGGAAGGTCCAGTATGAAATAAAATGGCAAAGTACAGTGGCTGCAAGTGCGGGGTGGAAAGTCTTTGACAAGAAGATGTCAGAGCCAAGAGATGCCTGGAGCAGAGCAGGGCTTCTAGGCTCAAGGGAGAAATGGGAGATCCATAAAGAATCAGGGATAGGGACCCGGGAGCCGAGCGGGATCCAGTATGGGAATGCAGGCGTCAAACAAGAGGAATTGCTTAGGGCAACCTGGCACAGCCTGCACCTGGGGTCGTGGGTGGAGAGCGAGCATGGGAGAGGCTGGGTTGCACCAGTGGGAGTCCCACGACCTCGCTGTTCCCAAGAGAAAGAGTCTGGGGTGCTGGGAACCAGACAGAACATTCAATCCTCCTCTGGCTCCATTTCTCACCTTGCAACACGTCCGCTTCTGTCATTTGAGATTCACTTTGAACAGTCTTGGCTGCAGCATGGGCGTTGGTCATTTATGCATTTCATTTGCCTTCATTCCTTTCAGTACTTAGGTAGGGTTGTCGTGAATAGACACACTCTCCTACCTGTACCCTCATTCTAGATTAAGTAGCTTCTGTGTTCGGAGCTCTGTCTCTCTGATTTCAGTGCTTCTCCAGCCTAAGCTAGCTCATCCAGGGCCCTTTGTCTCGCTTGCAAAGGAAACAAATAGTGCCTACAAATCTACCCCTGTGGCCGTCCCACACGGCAAGTGGATTGCAGGCACTGTAGCTCAAACAGTAGGTGTCAGTGTTCCCCAGATACTCCCTAGGGATTACCGGCCCCACCGGAATGACTGAGGACGTGAAAGTTAATGCCAAACCCGGAGCGAGGTGGCTGTAAATAAACATGAACCTGCAAGTTTACGATGAAAATGAATTCTTGGCCAGGAAGTTGTCCGCCCGTCTCTTCCATGTTCTAGGCTAGAATCCAAAGAATTTGAACCCCTGCCTCAATCACTTAGATCAGCATCAAAGCAATCTGATGTTGCTGTTTCATTCTGCCTCCAGCCTCCTACTGTCCAAATGCTTTTGTCTGGCTTCCAGGCAGATAGACTAAGATCTTTGCTGTTTCTACCGCTTTGTTTGAGTCTCTCATGTTTGAAACCTACGTTTTGAGTTCTGTGGTTTGTTTCCCCTGAGACTGAGGTTCTTAATCTCCCTATTTTCTTTTTTTTTCCATCTCTACCTCCTGTCCCCACACCAGTTCACCTGTACGACCTCCTACATACACACTGCATTGGCAAGGTCAGATCCTACTCTCTGACTCTGAATTTGGTCCATCGCATCAGACGTCTCCCTTCAAATTCCTTCTTTATTACAAATTATTGGGTCATGCATACAGCTGCTTATCTAGAACCTGACCTTCTGATACAGATTGAATTTTGTCTCCCCAAAATAAGTCTCCTTTATCCTAACCCCTAAACCTGTGGGTGTAATTTCTTTTGGAAATAGGGGTTTCTTTGCTACATTCATGAGGACAGATCAGAGTAGAATGTGTGTCTTGCACCAACTGCCTTTATTTTTTAACTTGTATGGTGAATGAGGGCAGAGTTTACAGAGAAGCTCCTCTGTTTTACATTGCACAATTCCTCCTCATTTGGTTTCAATTTATCCTGTGCAGTCTCCCCAAGGTGCTGTCACCCAATCCCATTTCTTCCACTGTTTCCCCCTTTCCATCCTCCTTCTCCCTAACCTTCATCACCATTGGGTAAATGTCGCCCTTTTGATCTCCAATGTTGACTTATGTTGTTGTTTACACCACACCCACATGGGTGGGTTCCATCACCAGCATCTCACCTGTCTGGTTCTGACCAGCAAGTTTGGTTGCCCTTCTGACTGTGGAGACCTTGACTGATCAGATTTGGCACAGAAGCATGGAAGCAAATGGGGAGAGAGAGATGCTGAGGAACGTAGGACAGGGTCTGGAAACAAGCAAAGACCTTCCCTGAGAGCCAATAGAGCGCCTTCCCTCCTGCAAGTCACTGAATTCTGACTTCTAGCCGCCAAACTATGAGAGAATGAGTTTGCCTGTCGAGGCACCCAACTTGTGGATTAGCTGTTATGGCCGCACTAAAAACTGCTTTTTATGAATTTGTTTATTTTAATGCAAATCCTAGTTAGATGTCTCAGGGATTACCTACCTATATGTGGACCCAGCCTCATTCATTCCAAACAAGTCCCTGCCAACTTCCTTCTGGGCTTACATCACACCCGTGGTCTCACAACTCTGCTGATGTTCGTTCCCTGTCTCTTCTGGTTGCACTCTTTGCCCTTGAGGATTGGCCATTTCTATCCATTTCAGCCCCCATTTTGATACAGTGCAGTCTGAAGCTGAATTCCTAGTTTTGCAGATTTGGAATTGCTTAGGTGCCAGGCTGCTGTCGGGTGAGCTTTTCAACCCCACAGATGTTCTGTGAGAGAAAGCTCAGGCTGTCTGCTTCCGTAAAGATGCACCGTCTCCGAGCCCTACGAAGGGACCCGTGAGTCAGAATCCACCAGGAGGCACTGGCTTTGGTTGCTGTGGTTTGGGTTATGGTCAGTTGAAGCATTTTATCCACGTCTTGACTTTCCTGAACGACACTTCCAACAGACATACTTCTTCAGTTAGCTGTTTGCCATACAAACTCATTGGTCATCATTTTGTGAATTTCTGATAGCTAAAACCTGGGAACCATCCATTTTTATCAAAGTCCTTTAACTGTAGAATTTATATTAAAGAAAAAAACTGGATAAATTCCAATTAAAATAGTATCTGATGTTAGATGGGCTCTAGAAATTATGTCATATCACTCTTATCCTGATGTAGAAAATTTCTTTCTAAAGCATTTTCAGATGGCTCTTGGGTGGGGGTTGGGGGTTGGGGGCGGGGACTATCTGTCCAAACATGTAGAAGAATGTTTGTGATATTGTTTGTGCTTTATTTTTAATAGTTTATTTTCTTCTTTGATATATCTTTTCTCCTTAAACAGCATGATATATTTTCATTTGTAAGCAAAAAATTCCTCAGTATTGTTTGGCGATAGTTTGACAAGGTAAAGCATATCAGATAATTATTTCTTTATAGTTGTATTTCAGCTCCTGTCTGATACATGGAGCAAAAAGCAGGTTGCCTACTTAATTAGCTATCTGATTCTTGGTTTTTTTTTAAGACCAAGATGACAAAGTCGACTGCATCTCAGGATGCCTGGCAAATAACAATAACTGCATAGTAAAATGCTTTCTTGGTCATTTCGCACTATCAGAGAGCCTCTCGGCCAGGGTGGCACATTGCCTCTGACGGTGGGACTCCTCAATGCTGAGTCTCACTCACCAGATGCTGAGTCTCAGGGAGGACCCGGATGCCTCTACTTCTAAAGGTCACCTGGAGATTTTGTTGTTCGGTGTTATCAAGTCATACCGGTCCCATGTAACCGAGCAGAGCTGTGCAATGGGGCTTCCTTGACCAAATCTCTATGAAACTAGATGCCAGGTCTCTCTCCTGCAGAGCTCCTGGGTGGGTTTGGACCCCCAGACTTTTCATTAGCAGCTGATTGTTGAGTCATTTGTACCACCAGGGCTCCTTTCCTTGATCACAGTATAAAGTGATCGTCTTTACAATTCTTCCTCCTACGGTTCCTTAGGAGCTCAGTATTGAGCTCATGATTCTCGGGAATTATTAATCCTCCCTTTTTGCACGTCAGAAAGCTCATGAAACACGCTGCCATTGAGTCACTGCCAACTCATAGTGGCCTAGAAGGACACCGTAGGGCTGTGCCATAGTGTTTCTGAGACTGAACTTCACAGAATCAGACGGCTTCATCTTTCTCCCATGGCACCGCTGGTAGCTTTGAACCGCTGACATTGAGGTTTACAGGCCAAAGCTCACCCCACAGCACCACGGGGCACTTCGTCAGAGAGAAGAATACATTCCGGGTTAGGTTTTAGCACGTTCATGGTAAATCGTGATGCCATACAAGGGAGCTTTAGAAATTTTGGGGGGAAAAATGAACTTAAAAGATGATGGGATTTTTTCCTTTTAAATTTTGAAAACTCCCTTCATATTTTAGGCTACCCTGAGACACAAAGGTAAATCGTTGGACTACTTACACTTTTAATACTCTCCTGTTTGTATGTCTTCCCAGCACAATAAAGCTGAATTCGATTCCTCCCACTGTCCACTGAACTGACCAAGAGGAGCAAGTAGCATACCCCAGCTAAGTAGAAATGTATTATTGGAGACATCCAGAGCTGAGATGTGTATTTTTTCCCACATTTTTCCTCCCATCAGCTTCTCTATTTCTCTCCCCATTCAACAATGAGAAGGCTCAGAATGCAAAACAATGGAGAGGAGAGCAGACACCACCCCCCGCCCCCCTGAGATGCTCAGTGCCAGCACATTAAAGCATTTGAGAAAGGGATAAAGGGAGATTCCTGGATTTAACACCTCCTCTCAGGTATACAGTGAACAAAAACAAACTGTTTCTTTTCTTTTCTTTTTTTTCTAATTTCACCTGCTTAGTAATGAAATTGGACCAAAGGAAAAATCCTCCTAGGTAGGCATTATAGTGTTCAGCAGGGGGTCCTGGGATGATGGGGCAGGTAATCATCTACTATGGATAATAATCTATTCACCCAGGTTGCTGGTAATGAGTCTGCCTGGAGTCACTGTCCCCCCCTTAAGTTCAGTTCAACTGTGTGTGTGCGTGCTGTTGCCATGAGTCCGAATGGACAGCAACTGACAAGAACCACTGAGCAGAAGAAGGGAACTGCTTGAGGTGAACCAGGAGCAATGATAGGCCAGGAGAAGAATGGCTTGCCCTAAGCACCCAGAATAAAAACCTATTTTAGAGGGTTTTTTATGATTTTGAGGAAAACTAAGAAGTGATAATGTTGGTCTTCTCAAAAGATGCTAAAGGGCGTTCATTACTAACCTCTCATCATATATTTCATTTATTTTTAATGAGTTCTGCTCTATCCTACAATGTGAGAATAGGCTTAGAATTAAAAACAAAGGTAAATCATTGAACACATGGGAAAGAAGACTCTATGGGAGGAAGTAGAGAGCAGGACTTGGTAAAAATAAAAGAAGTATATGATGAGAGTGAAAATTGAGAAGCCTTGTCAGAGTGAACAGGAAAGGGCAAAGATTAAGAACATTGAAAGACCACATATTAGACATGAAGGACCAAGACTGGAATCCCAACCTACAAATTACAAAAGGATCCTCAGGGAGAAGCCAGCGCATTTTCCTCTTCCAGGAGTCAAACTCAATGTGTGCAAAGCTAGTTGAGAGATGGGTTAAAACATACAGAGATAGTACTTAATCAAGAAGTAGAGACTTGGCTATAGCCTGGGTGGGTGAGCAAAGAAAGCAAACTTTCAGTTCCCCAGCTGTAAATCCTGACAAAAGCACATGACCACACGTTTCTCCTGCAAAGTGGCGGGTGAGTTTGACCCACTGACCTTTTCATTTGCAACTGAGCTGTTTAATCACTGTGCCACCAGGACTGTGTTCTAAATTCTGTTAGAGGGTAAAAGTTCCAAAATTTATAGCTGCAGAAAGTATAAGTTCCAGAATGTTTATGCAACAGCACAAAAGTAGAACGAGTGCATCAGGGGGACAGGAATATGAATGGATTAAATTACCTGATAAAAGCTAAGGGTACTCAAAGATGGACTGTTTTCACTAGATTGTACTTAAAAGAGGAATGCCTAAAACACATGGCATAGAAAGATTAATAATAAAAGACATTATATATATATATGACATATAGCAAATAAATGAGCACAAAGAAGCAGAGATGGCAATATCAATACCAGAATAACTAGAATTCAAGGCTAAATTTATTTAGACAGATTTTACCAAATAAAATGTATACTGAAGATATAAACGTTCTAAATAAGTATGTGTCAAATAGCTAACATCAATTATATATGTGTAAACCCTTATATTAACAAGCATAGGCAGATAAGCACATTTGAAGTGTGTAGGACTTATGCATAAAACTTTGTAACATACAAAATTTAGAAAATAATACTGAGATTTTGGTTGTAGTAAGATGTGCATAAGGGAGCATATATATATACGTACATTAAACTTTGCACCCTGAAAACAGGGCTCAAGCACTCATACCACTTTATAAAAATTACTCAGCTATTTATAAAAGTTAAAATTTCCAAAACAAACAAACGAACCAAAATCCACTTCCATGAAATTGATTCTGACTCCCAGAGAGCCTTTAGATCAGAGGTTTTCAACCTTCGTAATGCTGAGACCCTTTAATACAGTTCCTCATGTTGTGGTGACACCCCCCCCCGAACCATAAAATTATTTTAATTGCTACGTCATCACTGTCATCGTGCTACTGTTATGAATTGGGCAACCCCTGTGAAAGGGTCATTTGACCCACTAAGGTGTCATGGCCCACAGGTTGAGAACCCTTGCTTTAGACGATTTCTGGGGGCATAAAACTTTACAGGAACAGAAAGCCACGATTTCTGGAGCAGTTGCTTGGTTTGAACCAGCAACCTTGCTGTTAGCAGTCTGAGGATTACCAGCAGTGCCATGAGAGACACTATATGAAAGTGATACTAGCAAGCATGAACATGTTCATGAAATTAACAGTCTTCTGGAGCAGATAACTTGTGAGTAAGAGAAAACTATTTGAATCTTTAATATCACTTTTAGTAATATATTCTGATTTTAATGAAATAACTACAAGGATAGCCAAAGAAGAATGTGAACAGATTTTTGAAGAAACAAGAGTGTGTTCTTATTAAGAACATGCAATAAAGCCAGAATGCATGACACAGAATCAGAGCTGTGTAAACTTAGGTGAGCTCTGAAACTTCCTTGAATCTTGATTTCTATGCATGTAACATGGATTCTGCTTAAGAGTGACCGTGGTCTAAGAACAGAAGATATACTTGTAGGCAAGTAACAATGAGGTTATAATTCAGGGTCAGAAATACTCAGGATACATTTCTTTGGTTAGGCATATTGTCCTCTGGTCCATGGTCCCTCAGCCATGTGGCCACTTAGCCTCTGTCCTGCCTGGACAATGTTACAAAGCTCTTTGAGTGTTGCTGCTAAATGCCAAAGCGCTGCTCAGCTCTAGGTCCATGGTTCCCCAAACCTGCTCTCCTGGTGAAGTACCTGGAGACAACCTTCTCTAGGAGTGAGCCTTCTGCTCAAAGATGCTCAGCTTTTTGATCCCTGAACCAGGAAGCCCACTGCTTAGCTATCTAAATCATTGGCATTTTAAACAATTTCAGCTGCAAGGATCTAGAACCTTGCTACTCAAAGTGTAGTCCACTGACCAACAACATCAGAATGACCAAGGAACTTGTTAGGAAAAAATGTAGACTCTCAGCCTCTGCTTTCCATAGGTGATTCTCATGCACTTTCAAGTACAGAAACACCTATATAGAATTAGAAATCTCTGAGCCTCCTCCTGTTTGGTGCCTAGTTTCTTTCCCACCTTTTTTTTTTTTTTTTTTGCCTCCTACCTCCCATTTCCATGTTCCTCCCACCCCACCCACAAACAAATTCTCTGTCACATTAATAGGCAAAGTGACAGGGCAAACATGTGCAGAAGTGAGGAGAGGAGAGAAGAGTCAGCTCTTCTTTCTGGGATGTCATGGAGGACGAATGTGTTTGGTAAGCATCTATGTTTACAATGTTGTTTTAGCCCCTGGCAGATCTTCACGTCTCTGACTCTTCCAGGTGCGCTCTGAGTCATTGTTCACTTTGGTCTCTGCGCCCAGCGCCAGAGTTCTGCAGCTGCATGAAGATGTCAGGTCCACGGTCAATTATACAGTGTTGGCTTTACAGAAGGCAAGCCACAAAGCAGGACTGCCTGTTCCACTTACAGGCAATCGGAGCAGCAAAGGATATTTTGTTGGTTATGAAGTCTGGGAACCACTATGAATAACAGGCATTGTGAGACAGAAGAGAAACGGCTGTAATTAAAAGTGAAGCAAAATTCTTATGTCTAGGTCCCAGAACACAAAATGACTCCAGTGAGATTGTCTTCTAATAAGTAATGGATTAAAAGATAGACTAGTGTGGTGATTAAGAGATTAGACTCTAGACTAAAACTTTCTTCGTTCAAAGCTCAGCACAACTACTTTTGGATTCATCACAAGGGACAAATAACTTGTCTACTCTAACATTTTCATCTGAAAATGGGCACAAAAGATAGTGCCTACTTTGTACACTGCCATGGGGGAGATTCCGACTTACCACATCCTGTACTCAAAAGCTCACTGCCACCAAGTCAGTGCTGACCCACAGTAGACCCCTGGGGGCGGTGTCCCCAGACTTTACAGGAGTAGAAATGGCACCTAGGGACACCATCAATAACAGGACAGAGTAGAACTGCTCCATAGGGTTTCCGAATGTGTAAGTCTTTAAAGAAGCAGACACTTCATCTTTCCCCTGCGGAGTGATTGTTGGATTTGAACCTCCAGCCTTAGGTAGGTTAGCAACCTACTGTTTAATCCACTGTGCCACCAGGGTTTCTTAATACCTCATAAACTCACTGTCATTGAGTCGATTCTGACTCGTACGCAGCACCAAACTCATGCCCATCCAGTTGATTCCAACTCATAGTGAACCTGTAGGACAAGATAGGACGGCCCTTGTGGGTTTCAGAGATTGTAATTCTTTACAGGAGTAGAAAGCTCATCATTCTCTTACAGAGTGACTAGTGGTTTCGAACTGCTGACCTTGTGGTTAACAGCCCAACATGTAACCACTACACCACGTGAGCTCCTTCTGGCACATCCAAAATCCTCAATAAATGTTAGGGTTTGTAAAAGTGATTTCATATGACTCTTCTCATTAATTTCTCTTCTTTACAACAAGATGACTGTGTGTCTTCTTCCTGAATGGTAGCTGGGATTTATGGCCATGAAAAAGACCTTCCACTTTAACTAAAGGAATGAATCTGAGACTGCAGAGTGTCTGTTGATCAGCTCATTATCTCTGGGATACGGAGTATTGTTCTAGGCCTGTGAGGGGCAGGGGCAGGGTAGCAGAAAGTGAGAAATACCATATAATCCCCGGAGGCATATGAATTCTGGATAGAAAGAAATGAGATACACCCTTAGCTGCAAGAAAGCACCAACAGATCATACTGGAACAATATAGTCTTATGGAGAAAATGATATCCTACAAACTAAGATACGTGGAATGCGTGCAAGGTCACTGTTCATGTCTGTCATGGAGAGCTTTCATTTTCCTGAAGTGTTTTGAACAAAGAAGGAAAATGATGAGAACTGTTATAACCATTGGGTGAAACTCTGATTTGACCTTAAACTAAAGCTTTTAAAAACATCAAGATCTTGCCTCAATGCTTTAGAAACTGAGTAAGCACTGGAGGGCGGAGTACACAAACATAATGCT
Source organism: Tenrec ecaudatus (assembly GCF_050624435.1). Classification (NCBI taxonomy): domain Eukaryota; kingdom Metazoa; phylum Chordata; class Mammalia; order Afrosoricida; family Tenrecidae; genus Tenrec; species Tenrec ecaudatus. The sequence continues at coordinate 133,877,925 of NC_134532.1, forward strand.
ACCCACACTGTTCAAATGGCCCCGGGCTCACACCTGCTTATGGGTACACAAGGGGATTCAACCCCCAAATGGAAAAAGCCCCTGCTTGGTGGAGCTTTCTTAGTAGGCATTTTTCCCTCTGGTAGGTGAGCATTGAGCAACTAGCTCTGTGGGTTAGTGCACCCAGTGGCGTCACCTGGGAAGGTTCTCTCTGGTCACAGTGATTTTTTTCATAAAAGCAGTTTCACTCAAACCTCATTTTGTTTTGTTTTTTAAACATTTTATTGAGGGCTTTTACAGCTCTTGTAACAATCCATACATCAATTGTAATAAACACATTTGTACATATGTTGCCATCATTATTTTCTCGACATTTGCTTTCTATTGAGCCCTTGATGTCAGCTCTTCTTTTTCCCCCTCCTTCTCCCCCAACCCTCATTGCCTCTTGATAAATTATAAAGTATTATTCTTTTCATATATTACACCAACTTCTGTCTCCCTTCTCCCACAGTTTCGGTTGTTTGTCCCCCTGGGACTTGGCGGGGGGGGCGGTGGACGGTGGGGAGCAGGTGTGAAATTATGTGTTGATCATTGCAATAGGTTTCCCCTTCCTCCCCTACTCTCCTCACTGAACCTCCTTTTCTGTGATGGCCGATTAAAGAGCCACCAAGGCTCCCGGGTGTTTGGGAAATAAACCAAGCAGTAACTGGATTAGTCCTTTTTCTTGGGGGGGGGGGGTATGGCAGGGGAGGTTGGGGTGAAATGGAAGCTATTAATAACGCGAACAAGGAAGAAGAAAGTGTTCAGAAATCACGTGTGATGGTGATGGTGTAGCCCTGTAATATGGTTAGACCATTGACTTGTTTGCTAGGAAGCACATGTCAGTAAAACTGCTAAAAAATAAAAATTAAAAAAAATAAAAAGCATTTGCCTTCCGAGTTAAGAGTAAGCAGCAGCAGGAAAAGTATTTTAATTAAATATATGTGTGTGTATGCCACTTTCTCTCGAAAGAAAGAAAAGTCCCAAGGCAGTTCTACTTTGTAGAGGTCACCTGGAGCCAGAGACAGCTGTCATGGCCACTAAGCACAGCTCTCTTTATGAGGAAGGGGCATCTTTGGGAGTAAACAAGAGGACTGACTATTTTCTCGAAAGAAATGGAGGTCAGCATTTGTCAGTGGGTGGATCAACACCGAGAGAAGGTCACTTGAGGTCCAGCCCGTGCCTGCAGCCTCTGATTCCTCTATATCAGTGGTTGTCAACCTTACTCATGCCATGACCCTTTAATACAGGTCCTCATGTGGTGGTGACCCCGACCATAAAATTACTTTCATTGCTACTTCATAACTGTCATTTTGCTACTGTTATGAATGTAATATAAATATCTGATATGCAGGATGTGTTTTCATTGTGACAAATTGAACATAATTAAAACAGTGATTAATCCTCAAAACAAAATGTAATTATATATTGTGAAATATTTATTTCTAATGACAAATAAATGACGTTTTGTCTTGAAACATGGTGTAGCATGGGTAACAGTCTTAATATAACAACAGTTAGCTCCATTGCTCCATGTTGTGATGGTATGCGTAAAAAGCCAACGTCAGTGCTAAGGTTGAGATTGCTTCTTTCTCACCGGACCAGCTTATCTCCAGGTGGGTAGACGGATAGAGGAGCAGTGTCTCAGTTCTTAAGACCATCAGAAATATGGTTTTCTGATGGTCTTAGGCAACCCTAGTGACAGGGTTGTTTGACCCCAAAGGGGTCTCAACCCACAGGTTAAGAACCACTGCTTCAGATATTTGCTTCGCAGGTCCGACCCCTGTCTAATTGTTCTTTCTTTTTCTCTGTTGCTTTTCCACAGTGCTCACGTGTCACAAGTCAGCGGCGTTTCGACAACAGGAGAGTAAGTTTCTCAGACTTTTTTTTTTTGAGGGGCGGGGGGAGACCTTTTTCATATAGTAAAGCAGATGAAAGTATTTCTAATAGTGTCAAATATCAGATGGTTAAGACAATAAGCAATCCATTATTACCTTAACAATAATGCCACACAGGATAGGGTTAAATAAGAAGGCCCTTTTTGAGCGTTGAGCAGAATGATGAAGCCCAGAAATAATTACAGCCTTGGAAAATCATAGGGTCACTATGAATCAGACTCAACTCAATTTCAGTGGGCATTTGAGTTTTTGAGGTATCTTACATTGGCAAAAAAAAAGGAGGGGCCACAAAAACAAATAAGACCACTGCCATTAATTCTTACTCACAATGGCCCTGTAGGACAGGGTAGAACTGGCCCTGTGGATTTTGAGGACTGTTAACTCTTTACAGGAGTAGAAAGCTTCATCTTTCGCCCACAGAGTGGCTGGTGGTTTTGAACTACTGACCTTGTGGTTAGCAGCCTAGCGCATAACCACTATGCCATACCATTAAAGGCTGAAGTATTGAGTATGTCCTTACTTCCTATGTCATTAACTTTATTTAGCCTGCATTTACTAAGTACCTGCAAAGTGACAAACCTAATGTAATGTCAAATACGCTTTGGATTCTGCTTTCAGGGACTATCCCATCGAATAGGGACCCAAAAAAGGAAAACAAATTAGTGAGGGAGCAAATCCTGCCTCCCAACAGGCAGCCATGTGCCCTATTAACTATGTCAACCATATGTCTTTTTTCCCCAAAGGCCATCAATTGCCCTTGAAAGAAAATCTAAATTCCACTTACCTGCCCATGCCTACCTTTTTGATTGCTCATTACCTATCAGTCACATAATCTTTCTGAAACAGCCCAAATTTATTCACCACCTTGAGTCTGTAGGGGCACAAGTAGATGGTGCTGTGGGTGAAGGATTGGGCTGTGAACCCTAAGGTCAGGGCTTCAAACTTACCAGTCACTCCACAGAGGAAAGCTGAGGCTGTCCACAAAGACTGACCGTCTCAGACACCCTAAGGAGCAGCTCTCCCCTGCCCTAGATACGTTCACCACGAGTCAAAAATAGATTGCATTGCAAATGGGTGCTACCCTAGAGGTTGGGGGTTTGAACTCACTGAGTAACACTACAGAAGACAGACATGGCCGATGGTGAGGATTATGGTCTGTTAGGATTGCAGTCAAGAAGCCCCTGTGAAGCCCAGTTCTGCTCTCGGCCACACAGGTGGCAATGGGGTTGCTCCTGCCTCGGTGACTTTGGTATTCGCTGTATCCCATCTTGGCCAACACTCTTATCATTCACCTCTGTTTTCGAATGTCATCTCATCAGAGAACCCAGCCCTGACTATCTTTAGTCATTCTTTGTCCATCCTACTCTTCTTTTTAGAGACTATATCACTAGACAAAATGATATTATTGTCTACCTTATCCCATAAGAGTATACAAAATGAAACCAGACTCACTGTCATTGAGTCAGTTTCTGATTCATGGAAAGCCTGTGGGACAGAGTACAAGTGCCCCTGTGAGTTTCTGAGACTGTGACCATTTACAGGAGTAGAAAGGCCCATCTTTCTCCCAAGGAGTGGCTGGTGGTTTCAAACTGCTGACTTCGCAGTTAGAACTTCAGTGCATAACCACTATGCCACCAAAACTCTTTCATAAGAGTACAAGCTCTGTAAAAATAGAGACCTTGTCTATTAGGGCTGTTGTTGTAGCCAACTTCTTGCCAATTTCTTTTCCAGTGTCTCACAGGTGTCTTCTGTGGTTTGAAAAAGTCATGGGACTGATCTGTACATCTATGTTAATTTACCCACATTCTTCTGCACCCCTGCTGTTACCTTGAATCATTTGGGACATAGAACCCTAAGTATAAAAGTTCTAAGGCCTAAAGTAGGAGACTGTACTTGCTCATTGTTCTGCCTTGAGATATTTTCAATGAAATTACAACGATTCTATTATATAAGGTGTTCTTGTTTGGTGCCATTGACCCTATAAGACAGGGTAGAACTGCCCCTGCGAGTTCTCAGAACTGTAACTCTTTATCACTGTAGAAAGCTCCATTTTCTCCATATATACATGCACACATACATATTTTGAATAATACAAATTTAGTTTTCCTTGCCAGATTATTCAAAATCAGATAGTTGAAGATACAAGAAGGCTTCATTGGAGGTTTATACAGAGTTAAAAATGATACCGTTTAATTTCTCTTCATTCATTCTTTTCAGCCCTTTTGCTAACCTGTTTTCCTCAATTGGATCAATGTAAATCTTTCATTATAACTTCAACAATATGTTTATTTATATGCATTCCAGTGAATAGAACAGACTTTGGGAATGAGTATTCCATGCTATTGTGCATTGAAATGGTCCTGATGAAATTTTGTTTTGTTTCGCTTTGTTTTGAATAGCATTAGTCCCTATATAATTTTATCTTACAAGGATCTAAATAGAGAATGGGCTTTGTAAAATTATTTTTACAAGTTTACTTTGCAAATGATTCTTTCTCTGGAGAGCCAGAATTAATTCTAGAGGAATATTTTTTGGATAAGAATAAATTTATTTCTATCCTGTGAGAACAAAAAGATATCTTCCCCCATTCTTTCTTATATTAAATGACCCTTATTTCCTGATTTTCTCCTATAATTGTGGCTTTATTCAGTGTGAACACGTCAGTGACCTTGCCTTGGACAAATGTGAAACGCAGTCATCAACATTGTGGAATTTTAGTTTAGTTTTGTTTTTAGCACACTGTACAAATATTTTAGGGAAGAGTGTTTCGTACATTGTCTTGCTCAAGTAGCTGTAGGAGGTATTCCAGTGGTCCGGTAAAGATGCTTTCAGGATTATGAGCACATGTTTTCAAAGGCAATCAGTGATATCCTGGATGGCTCGTTTGAGCCTGTTTTCTTCATTTTTGCCAGACTCTTAGAAAGAACTATCCGATCAGCTGTTGAACAGCATCTTTTTGATGTTAAGAGCCCTGGAGGGCAAAGTTCAGAGGACTCGGAATCCGGGACGACGCCTGCATCTTCCCCAGCATCTACCCGACAGCGGCGGTGCCAGCCTATGGAGCAGGATGACCTGCGTCGAGCCACAGACAGGTGAATTGGCAACAGCCATTTTCCTTGCATTAATATACTCTTCACCTTTTTTTAAATACACACCTGAATTAAGCCATATGTTTTCATCCCACCTCATAGCCTGCTCCCTTTTCTGTACTGAGGATAAACTTAAAGGTTTTGTTTGTGTGTTGGCCATTTTAAGCTTAGTTATTAATATTTGAGAATTCATAGGTTGTTGAATAATTATTTCCATGGTACCTGTATATTTGGAATGGTGTAGAAAGTTGCCTTTGATTTAACAAACCCTACAGTTACCTCATAAAGTTACTTGATTCCAGAGTCCAGAACCAGGGAGGAAGAAGGTGCCTATCCTGGAACAAACTTGATTTTACGTCTTGTGTCAGATGGCATGCCCTTGACTGTTTGTGAACCAGTCAACATATTTCCCACTCTATCTACCTGACTAAGTGCCAAACTTCTGACACCATCGTCCTTTGACTGCTGGTTATATTTTAGAACAAGAAAGGTTGAGCCTAACTGTAATCAAAGAGGAAAAGGCCAAGTTCTTTATGATTTTAAAGATTCACTTTAAGAATTCCCATAGCATAAATATGAAGCTCAGGAAGCTTTGATTTTCCTTCAAGGATTTGATGGGCAAGAGATGAGCAGTGCCCACTCCTGTTATTCAGTAACCAGGCTTTTACCTATCAAGGAAAAGGATGCTATATAACAGATCACAGTCACATGGCATTTTTCTGAAAGGTACCAAGCTTATTTTTATCTACCATACCAGCTAGTCTCCATAAGGTCATTGTAGTGCTCTAGTAAATGTGGAAGACTGAACCAGACTGACATCTGCACTCTTAAAGTACATCAAAATCTTTATTGAGGAAAAAGAAAAGAGACATCTGTTGCTTAAAGAGAGATGCAAAAAATAATGATGAGTGGTATAAATCAATTCCATGTTGCACATGCTTTGAATGTTTGGGGGCTATATAACAACTGCAGCTATATAAATAAAGCCATTATCCATATTACACCAGAAATACAACTGTTAACAACAATATCACCAACTGACTTTTCAAGTGGCATATGTAGAGTTTTCTGCTTTTGCTTTGTTTTAGTCTGTTTTAAGATTTCTCTTAGAGCTGGTAGCTAGTTGCAATATTCTGTGTAGAAAATAGAAAACTTATAAGAAGGGGATATTTACATTGAAAACTAGCTGCTGAGATGGACATTGGGTCTCCACTCAAGTACTCCCTCAATGTAAGAATACTTTGTTCTATTAAATTGGCATTCCACCTTCCCCACACAATCACTGAAAACAAAGTAGGTGCATAAACAAATGTGGGGAAGAAAACTGATGGTGCCCAGCTATCAAAAAATATAGCATCTAAAATAAATAGATAGATAGATAGATAGATAAAAGATATCGCATCTGGGGTCTTAAAGTCTAGAAGATAAACAAGCCGCCATCTAGCTCAGAAGCAACAAAGCCACATGGAAGAAGCACACCAGCCTGCGTGAGCACAAGGTGCTGAAGGGATCAGTTATCAGGCATCAAAGAACAAAAAATCATATCATTGTGTGCTCACCTCCATTGAAGACAAATGCATGCATAAGCAAATGTGACGAAGAAAGCTGATGGTGCCCGACTATCAAAAGATATAGCATCTGGGGTCTTAAAGACTCAAAGATAAACAAGCGGCCATCTAGCTCAAAAGCAACAAAACCCACATGGAAAAAGAACACCAGCCTATGTGATCACGAGGTGTCGAAGGGATCAGGTATCAGGCATCATCAGAACAAAAAATCATGTCATTGTGAATGAGGTGGGGAGTGTGGAGTGGAGACCCAAAGTCCATCTGTAGGCAATTGGACATCCCCTTACGGAAGGGTCACAGGGAGGAGATGAGCCAGTCAGGGTGCAGGGTAGCAATGATGAAACATACAACTTTCCTCTAGTTCCTAAATGCTTCCTCCCTCACCCCACTATCATGATCCCAATTATACCTTAACAAATCTGGCTAGACCAGAGGATGTACACTGGTACAGATAGGAAATCCAGGATGGATGAACCCCTCAGGACGAGTAGTGTGAATGGCAATACTGGGAAGATGGAGGAAGTGTGGTTTGTAAAGGGGAAACCGATTACCAGGATCTGCATATAGCCTCCTCCATGGGGTACGGACAACAGAAAAGTGGGTGAAGGGGAACGTGAGACAGTGTAAGATATGACAAAATAATAATTTATAAATCTTCAAGGGTTCATGAGGGACAGGAGACTGGGGAGGGAGGGGGGAAAATGAGGATCTGATGCCAGGGGCTAAAGTGGAGAGCAAATGTTTTGAGAATGATGAGGGCAATGAATGCGCAAATGTGCTTTACACAATTGATGTATGTATGGATTGTGATAAGAGTTGTGTGAGCCCCTTATAAAATGATTGAAAAAATAATAAATTAATTTAAAAGAAAGAAAACTAGCTGCTGGGTGAGCTGTATAGAAAGTTTTTAGAGAATGGACTTCTTTTGCAGCCTATCTAGCAAGTACAAATTATTCCTTTCACACAGTTCTTATCCTCAGACTCATTTTTTGCCAGATAGCATGTGTCAACACTTTACATTTTGAAACTACCTTGTGTGTGTCATGACATTGTGCTTTCCACAAACTTTGGCCAGGTGACCAGCAAGTAGAGGTTGGAGGATGATAGCGAGCATGACAGAGCATTGACAGACATGGTGGGGGTGGTTGTAAAACAGTGAGCAGGGGAGATGGAGGTGGGGGTCAAACACAGATAAGGTCTAAAGTGAGTAGGGCAATGTGAATCGTAGGATAATCTCTCCTGTGGGATTTAAGTATCATTTAAATATAAGGAAGTTCTCAAGCCTAGAGAGGCTTCTGGTATAAATAATCCACTAGCCTCAAGCTCAAGTAATGTACGCACCAGCAGTGTGGTGAAGCAGGTCTCAAAGGAGCCTCAAGCTCTAGCAACATGATCCACAAGTTGGCTTGGGCCACAGGTACTGCAGCTCACAAGTTGAAGCAGAGAACTAGCATAAGCAGCAGCATGCTGGTCCAATCACCAGGGAGTAAGCTTTGCGATGTCGGCCATCTTCATTTATCTTGGTTGCTTTACAATCAAGCTGCCACCTGATCACACTCCACCCACACGTTCCTATTGGCCTAGTTGGCACAATAAACCTAACTATCACACTCTCCCTTTCAATAGCTTCAGAAATCCCTCTGAATGCCCTCTTAAATATGTCCCAAGGAGATTCACTAACTTGTCATAGACTGTAAGAATATTGGAAATAATTATTATAGTCTATACGAAATATTAGCTTATCTTTGTATTTGCTTATACATCATTGATTCATTTATATAAAACTTTAGTGAGGCTTTGCGTTAAAAAACTAGAAGATAGATTAAAACTAGTGCTATATTCTACTAAAAGTATTAACAGAGTGGTTAAAAAGTCTTTTGAAAACTAGAAATCTATTTGTATGATCTATTGTTTTGCCTCAAATGACTTCGAAATCCAACCAAATAACAAATGGTTTTGAAGCCAACGATAAGTTTCTTTCAAGAAGAGAGTGAAGGGTCAGCAGCGTCTCCATACATCATCAGGGAAATACAGATCCTAGTATAAAACTATGAAATATTTGCTTGGGTGCAAATAATTTACTAGTCTAAACAAGCCTATGAGTTTAGATATTCAAATGGAGGCATTTAATTCCCTGAGGTCATTTAGCTACTTGACTAGACTCAAACTCCAGCAATCGGAGTGCCTTGCTGAGTCTGCTAACCACTAACAGAGTCTCTCTTGAGGAACCAAGTGGGAGCGTGGTTAGACTGATCAGCATGCCTTAGAAGTGCAGCCCGCCTCTGTGGCATAGCAACATGAAGCCCTGAAAATGATAGTGTCGACCAAAGACCCGCCAGGTGATCCAAATCAACAGGAAACGTTACCGTGGTTCCTCAGCCTTTACCGTTTCTTATCAAGACATTAAAAACTCTCTGTCAGTGATAGAGTAAATAACAGTGAAATTGCTTATTTCCTATCGTGTAAATTAAAACATTAGAAACATCGAGAGTTAAAGTGTTCCTCGTTAAAGAAGCAAAATAAGCTTCCTAATTGCTTGAGCAGCGTTTGTCTTCCAATCGTTCTCTGACTTGTGATGGAACATTGTCACTATACCTGGGCAAATGTCCTGGTCCTTTCTAAATAGGAATCGGCCACCGACCTTTTGTCTTTGTGCTTTCAATATAAGATACCTGTGCGAGCTTCTTATTGTGAATGTTTGGGGTCCCCTCCCCAGGACACTTCCTCTGGGCCCTCTTTATCCATTTCATCACCAATTTTCCTCCCTCCTGTCAGTCAGTTCTTCCCAGAGTTCCTCTGAGCCCCTGGAACAGCAGCTGTGTCAACTTTCCCAGGGCCAGCTTTTTCTTCAGGAACTCCATTTGCATTCAATTTGCATTTCACTTCCAGAGTGTCAGCGGTTTGCTCCTTCTCTGCACTTTCATGTTTGTTGATTACTTCCCTTTTTGGATTTTTTTGTTTCTGTAAACTGTCCAGTGCTGACTTTGTCCCCAGAAAACAAAGAATCAGCCTTAGCACACACCTTGCCTAGTAACCCGGGGCGGCACCAGCTACCAGCAGGCTTGAGAGGCGTGCCAGGAGTGGTCACCGGCCATGATGCCCCCCTCCCATTGATGCACCGATTGCGTCCTGAAGCACTAACGGAAGCACTTGCTCGTTATTTATCCACAGTTAATAGAGAGTGATAACTGCGATTTGAACTGTGGTGTTGAGGGATTGGTTTTCTTGAAGGAACCCTTGGTAACTGGAATTTGTACATATCAGAACTGCAAAGCAAGCGCTGCCTGTCTGCGTAAGATAAGAGGAAGGAGCGGTTAGGGCCCGGAAGAGGGAGGCGGTGCCAAGGGCTCTCTGGGGAACTGAAGCCCAAGGTAGATTTTGAGTAATGAACTCGCATTTCACCCGGCAGCTAGAGAGGATTGTTGCAGATCTGGAGGTTACCACGTATGGAGGCATGGTTAAGTTCATTGTGAGCATGACCGTTTTCTCGTACAAGCAAGAAAGCTTTATTTTGGACTGAATCTTAGGTGTGATCGTGGACATGTGGCTAAATAGGAAAACGTCTCTATTCTGCAAGACTTTTTTTTTTTAAGATGAAATGACATGAAGGTTGGGATTTGCTTCAGACTACGTAAACAAAGCAAGGAGAGAAAGAGGAAATGCCGAAAATGGCTAGGGAGAGGGCTGATGGCTATGCACAGAGGGTAGAGACACAAATGCTCCTCTCTGGGTTGTTCGGTAGAAATTCTTCATACTAACGTGTTTCCTGAAAATTTGGGAGGATAAAGAAAACACTGGGAACTTTTGATAATTGGGGACTCCTATGGTTTACCTTTTAAGTGTCTCGCCACTTTTATTTATATTTGAAATTTTCATAATTTTTTTCTTCAGTAGCTAGGCATCATTATTTTAAGTGAAAGTGGTTTAGGCCTTCTAAACTATAATAAACTGGGCAGATATATTGACATAACAAAGAAAATGTGTTATATTAATATCATGTTGCATTCCTATTGCAATGTACAAAAAGAAATGCAATCCGTCTTCAGGAGAGAATAAATGGTTTACTCTGGCTGCAACATTCAAGGGATGGGTAGGGCTGAAGAGGGAACCCTGAACAAAACAAATCCAGATCATTAAAGTGAGAAGCACAGAGATCTAAATTCAAGTTGACTCTAAGTCATGTCACCTGTGATTGAAAGCATCTGGAGGACTGGGGCCTGGGGACCAGTGTTCCACAAGCACATGGGAATCTGAGCTGACTCCCCTGACACTCACCACAGTGGAGACGGACCCACAGGGAGAGCAGCGTTTCCACAGGAGACGATGGTGTGATCAGGTTTGATGTGTTTAGTGTGGTGAGCATTATGCTACTGTTGATTCACTATTCAAAAAGATTGTAAAATGAACTTCCTTCCCAAGTTCACACGTAAGCGTCCCTCCATTTAAAAACATTTATAATTGGTATGGCATAGATGATAGGGAACATACAAAGAGAAATAAGAAAAAGAAAAGGTATGTAAGAAAGCAAATCGTTTTTGAGTTTAGATGCAGTCTCATTCAGCCATCTGCAGAAGGCCCTGCTTTCAGGAAAGGGAAGAGAGAGAGAGCATTAAGTATTTACAGGAGCATGTGTGCGGTTTAGCTTTTCTTCATGTTAGCTTTTCTTCATGTCTTCAATTATTTTATACTTAGGAGATTTCTTTATAATATCTCATAAATCTTTTCTGTAATTTCACTAAATCTATATATATTTCACAATACAAGATGTGGAATGCAAGACTCACCTAATTGTAGACTGTTCAACATGACCGATGATAGTCTAACTTTGAATATATTATGAGACTGTTTAATTCATAATTTTGTCTCCCTTATAGTCTAAAAGGCTGCACATCTCAATTGAAAAATAAATATTTAACTTTATCTTGGATTTTTAATATGGTTGAGTTGATGGTAAAATATGTTCCTTTTTAAAAATTCAAGTTCATTTATTTCAAGATACTACCTAGAACCCAGTCATGCCACGAGGGAAAGTAAAACCTTATCAGTACCTTACCAGTTCATGGTCATTTGGACAAAGCCCAAACGGATTAATTTATTCCATGTTTACAGTAAAAAGAACAAATCTTCTATGATAATATTTGTATGAGCTATCCAGATGGGGAATTATCTAGAGACCAGAGTAGTTACCAGGGGCAGGAGGGAAGGGAAAGTTGGGCTTCTTGCACAAGGGATGCTGAGCTTCTCTTAAGGTGATGGAAAGACTTGGAAGTGGCTGACGGTGATGGTTGCGTACTGTGATGAACACGATCAATGCCACTGACTGTTGAAATGCCAGATGTTTTTGTTCTATACTTCTATACCTACCTCTGTTTCAATACCCTTGAAAAAATAAAGTTGAATCCCTAGGACATTCAGATGTATTTCTAAAACTAAATCAGGAAGGACCATTATGTTATAAATTTACATTCTGGTACTCCTTGTACTGGAAAATCACAAATCTTTATCTCAGTTAAAATGCATTCTACTCTGAGCTTTTGTTAACTTTTACTATTTCGATCAACATGATCTGATTCAGTGAGATTTAATTACAATATATGTGTTTCACCTGTGTTACAATGCTTTTATTATTTGGGGAAATCAATGAATCACATTCTAGGGAAAATATCATATCCCTTTCACATTTTTCTACACACAGTATATTATCATACTTAAAATATTCCTGTGAAAAATGAGTTTTTTTATACAAAGCCTCACTCTTATCTCTGTTTGAGTACAAATTGCTTTTGGTATAACTATAAAAGCCATATAGGTAGCAAATCATATATATACCATATCACTAATGGAAACATAACCATGAAAAACCCATTGCCATTGAGTCAATTATGACTCATAGTTACCCTGAAGGAGAAATTCTATTTACCCTATTAAATTCTACCCTGTAGGATTTGTTGTTGTTGTTTTCCCAAGGCTGTAAACCTTTTTTAAATCACCACACATGCATCCATTGTGCCAAGCACTTTTCTACATTTCTTTCCCTTATTATCAAAACATTTGTTTTCTACTTGAGTCCTTGGTATCAGCTCCTTATTTTACCCCTCCCTTCCCACTCCACTCTCCACCCTTAAATCCTTGATAATTTATAAATTATTATTATTTTGTCATATCTTATATTGTCCGATGTCTCCCTTCACCCACTTCACTATCCGTCCCCCCAGGGAGGAGGTTATATGTAAATCCTTGTAATCTGTTCACCCTTTCTCCCCCACCTTCCCTCTACCCTGTCAGTATTGCCACTCTCACCACTGGTCCTGAGGGGTTCATCTGTCCTGGATTCCCTGTGTTTCCAGTTCCTATCTGTACCAGTGTACATGCTCTGGTATAGCCAGATTTGTAAGGTAGAATTGGGATCATGATAGTGGTGGGGAGGAAGCATTTAAGAACTAGAGGAAAGTTGTATGTTTCATCATTGCTACACTTCACCCTGACTGGCTCGTCTCCTCCCCGCGACCCTTCTGCAAGGAGATGTCCAATTTCCCACAGTTGGGCCATGGGTCCCCACTCTGCACTCCCTCTCATTCACAATGCTATGATTTTTTTTTGTCTTTGATGCCTGATTCCTGATCCCTTCGACACCTCGTGATCTCACAGGCTGGTGTCCTTCTTCCATGAGACAGGCTGCCACATCTTTCTCCTGGGTGGAAATATAACCCTTTCCAATTTGTCCCTCAGGATAATTTATCTTTTAAATTGGCATAAAGTGGTCTCCCAAGGAGCATGGCACTCTACTCAGACTTGGTTCAAAGATGCCAACTCGAATTTCTTGGCACACTTCCGGCCTCTTACACAGTGTATGACAGTATCATTACATGTCTTTCTTTCCTTTTTGTCTATTCCAGGGGACTTATCAACAAAGAAAATATTCCTTCTGGATTCAACAACCTTGATGACTCTATTTTGAACACTCAAGAAGTTGAAAAATTACATGAAAGTAGTTCTGGTTTTATTGGTGAAAGGAACAAGCCTAAACGTCAGAAATCCAGTACACAACTTTCAGAGCTCAAGGGAAATCAGGATGGCCCTGTGGTAAGTGAATATTTGCATGGTTAGCAGCTCAACCACTAGGAACCCTTGTTATTGAACAACCAGGTTTTTTTTTTAATTGAAAACAGTAAAATTTTAGATAAAATAAATTATACCTAATATAATTAGGTGTTTATGTGGACTAAAATGTTCTAATCTGCAGTCTACAAATTATAGTGGCTAGCAGTCTCAGACATTGCTTTATAACTTGAAGAGAATATCAATCTTAGTTCAGATCCTATTCTTCATTATTATTTCCTCCAGGAATAATACCTGGACTAGGTCATGATAGTTAACAAAAGTCCCTGGGTTGTACAAAGAGTTAATATGATCATTTGCCAAACTGAATGCTCTGAGGGTCAGATCCTCCCAGAGCCATGTAGGAAGAAAGGCCTGGTGATCAGATTCCAGGAAATCAGTCGTTGGCTACCCTGAGGAGCACAGTTCTTCTCTGACCCATATCAGGTCATCATGCATTGGTACTGATGCAGTGACTACTGGTTCTGCAGGTAATAAAAGTGGGAAAGTACATTCATTTCTTGTGGCATGTTTCAATGATAACACAATGTACATGCTCTTCTTTTTTTAAAATCATTTTATTGGGGGCTTGTACAACTCTTATCACAATCCATACATACATACATACATACATCGTGTCAAGCACACTTGTACATTTGTTGACATCATCATTCTCAAATCATTTGCTCTCCACTTAAGCCCCCTCCCTCCCAGTCCCCCTCTCTCATGAACCCTTGATAATTTATAAATTATTATTTTGTCATATCTTACACTGTCCGACATCTCCCTTCACCTACTTGTCTATTGTCCATTCCTAAGGGAGGAGGTTATATGTAGATCCTTGTAATCAGTTCCCCCTTTCCACCCCACCTTCCCTCCACCCTCCAGGTATCACCACTCTCACCACTGGTCCTAAAGGGATCATTGGCCCTGAATTCCCTGTGTTTCTAGTTCCTATATGTACCAGTGTATATCCTCTGGTCTAGCCAGATTTGTAAGGTAGAATTGGGATCATGAGAGTGGGGGCGGGGGAGGGTGGGAAGCATTTAGGAACTAGAGGAAAGTTGTATGTTTGTTTCATCAATGCTACCCTGCACCCTGACTGGCTCGTCTCCTCACTGTGACCCTTCTATAAGGGGATGTCCAGTTGCCTACATAAGGGCTTTGGGTCCCCAGTCTGGTCCCCCTCATTTACAATGACATGATTTTTTTGTTCTGATGATGCCTGATACCTGATCCCTTCGACACCTGTGATCGCATAGGCTGGTGTGCTTCTTCCATGTGGACTTTGTTGCTTCTGAGCTAGATGGTCGCTTGTTTATCTTCAAGCCTTTAAGACCCTAGATGCTATATCTTTTGATAGCCAGGCACCATCAGCTTTCTTCACCACATTTGCTTATGCACCCATTTGTCTTCAGTGATTGTGTTGGGAAGGTGAGCATCATGGAATGCCAGTTTAATGGAACAAAGTGTTCTTGCATTGAGGGAGTACTTGAGTACATGCCCAGTGTCCATCTGCTACCTTAATACTAAATCTATACATATATGCACATAGATCTATTTCCACATCCTCATATATAAATATATTTACATATGTACATGCCTCTATTTAGACCTCTATAAATACCCTTTGCCTCCTAGCTCTTTCCTCTATTTCCTTTTACTTTTCTCTTGTCCCATTATCACATTCAGCCTTTATTAGGGTTTCAGTAATTCCTCTCGGTTACATTACCCTTGATCATGCCCTACCAGGCCTTCCACACCCTCCTCACCACCGATTTGGATCATTTCTTGTTCCCTTGTGCGGGGGATTAGACCAGCTATCCCACATCAAGCTGGGTTTGAACTGAGGCATGTGGATGAACAGAAAAGAAAGAGCTATATACAAAGCATGGGATCGGAGGACTCCAATCTGATGGACTGGAGTCTAGAGTATATTTGAAGCTTGGTATATATACTCTTCTTACACAAGGGAATTGGTTACAAAACAAACATCAAAGAACTTAAACATTCCTAAACTCTTACCTATGCAAATGTTACTTAACTAGTCACAGTTTCTTAACTTTAGAATAATAAAAGCACTAGGTTCAAAGACAATCACATGGATATGCAAGATTTAAGAGAGCCTCAAAGAGATCTTAAATAACTGAGTTATCCCTCAATGCTTTTAGCAGCAAAGTCACAAACAACAGTCATTTTGCAAGGCTTGTCTGCAGAGACACAGAGAGGCAGGGGACTAAATAGTCACCCATTACTAAACACCTTGATCAGCCGATGCTTCCTACACCCTTGTCCCTGGCTTTGTTAACACCACTACTCACCTCCCCCTTTCCTATGTCCTCCTGGAAGTGTTGGTCCCATGTCTCTCCTCCAGATTGTTCATCCAGCCTATCTTATTTAGACAGATCTGCGGAGATAATCACATGCACCAAAACAAGACAGAGCTAAACCAAGTGTCAAAAGAAAACAAAACAACAAGCCAATGACAAAAACAAAACACAACAAGAAAGAAAAAGCTTGTAGTTAGTCTAAGGACTATTTGTTGGCCTTTATGAGTGTCTTCCAGTTGAGTCTGTTGGGGCACCAAACCCTGGCCCGAAAGTCTATTTTTGGTATTCATTGGGAACTTCGTTGCTCTGCTCCCCTTGCTGATCTGTTGCAAACCCTTAGTGTTTTGCCTCGGTGTGGTGGATCAGATCAGACGGAATTCCCACACTTTGTATCCAGTGTTGTCCCCTGTATGGTTATGGGTCAGTAAGGGATGTCATGTCTCATAGTGGGGCCAGCCATGTGGACTTCTCTGTGGATTGGCTGCTCTGAGCGGGGACATCGTCCTCAAGGCTTGGTGGGCCAGGATGTGCTCCACTCTCTCTTCCTCCCCCTTCATTTGCTCCCATGGGCTCTCATCAGACATATCCCTCTCCCTGAGCTGCAGCTTCAGTGCTGTCCTCTAAAATAAATTCTTCTGAGGGGAAGGGCAGGTGTCCAAGTTGTTGGGATTGGGGTCAGCCCCTCAGACCTCTCAGCTAAATCCCTACTCCATGCTGGCATGTTGCATTCACATCTTGGAGCACTGGGTTGAAATCCGGTCCCTCTTTCCCTGTGGAGATATAAACAATGCCCTCCCCTTGGGTGTGTTAGTCCCTTGTGCCCCCATTACCCATTTCTTTTTTTATTCTCCCCCACCCTCCTTTTTAGTTGGCTACCATATGTGTCCCTGGATTTGGTCTGGTCCCTGCCATACTACCTGGTCCTTACCCCAGAGCATACTCTTCTTGAGATGCATTTGGATATAAGAACCTGATTCTACTTTGGCTGTTTTTCATGTGAAAGGCTTTGCCCCACCTTTGTCACCAGTCTCCCCATTCCAGCATCGCACAAGTGAATTCACTGGACTGTATATTTCTGCAGTGAGTAATTAAAAAATCTTCCCAGCACAGCTTAGAGGGAAGGACAACTTCTTTGGCTGTAAAATGAGGCTATCCTCCAATTAGCTCATCTCACTTTCCTATTGCTCAGATTTTAAAAATCTAATCTTTACAAGAGAACACCAAAGAACAGGATATAAGAATGACTGGTTTCTAGGTTCCATCCTGCAAGTTAGGTGTGCGTCTTCATTTATTGTTAACTTCCTACTGATTTTAACGTTTGTTTTGATAGCTGGGGGTGGGGTGGGGGAGGGGGAAAAGAAGGAGAAGTATACATAATTAGGTGCCATCTCTGTGTTGGGGAAGGTTAGGGCCTGGGTGGGCATGGGGCAGTGGGGAAAACAAGCACACATCCCCGCCCGCTTGGAGATTACATTCTACTAGGGGATATCGATAAGTAGACAGTAGAAATCCGTAAAACAAATGATGAGTACGACAAGGACTCATAAAACAGGGGTTGGAGGGGAGAGGGACAGTCGTTATGAGGGTACAATAGATATAATTGTAGATAGTCCCATGCCCACTGAAGAGGTCATAGAAGACCTCGCTGAGAACTTGGCATTTGAGTATATGGATCTAAGGGAAGGAGCAAGCCATAGCAGATGCAAAGGCCATGAGACCAGTGTTTCTCTGGCAGGACTATCTCCAGGAAGCACAGCGAGCGCAGGAGCTTCTAGGGGAGCGAGCACAGCGAGAGCCGTGTGGGGAAGAGGAGCGCTGACAGAGCACTGTAAGGACTCTGGCTTTTCCCTGGGTGAGATAGGAAATCATCAGAAAGTTTTAGGTAGACAATGACATGCTCTGACGTAATTCCGTATGACCACCATGTTCAAAGCAGTCAACAGGCAAGGGCGCGGGCAGACCAGTTTGGACTCAATGGAAATGATGGTGCTGTGAACCACAGATAGCTCTCTGGCTGTAGACAGCTCTCCTCCAGGGGGCGCTGGCCCCCTCAACAAAAATGCACGGAGTACCTCCTGAAGGAGTGCATTGCACTGGTCACCAGGTAGCGGGAGTGAGGGCATTCTGGGTTCAGTTTAAAGGTAGAATCAACAGGATTAATTGGAAGATTCTAAGGGTAGGGGAACAAGAGAGGAGTCCTAGATCACTCGGGGGGGTGTTGACCTGAACAGCTGAAAGATGGGTGTTGTCTATTTCCTGAAGTGGGGGACAACAGAGAGAAGTTTTAGGGGTAACACTTGGATATGGGGTCCAGTTGAGTTTCAGTGGCCTGTTAGATGTCTGAGAGTTTAGAGAAGATGTGCAGGGTGGAGATACAAAGGCGGGAAGTCATCAGGTGATGGCTGGGTGGTTTCTAAAGGCACTGCACTGAGTGAGACAGCCGGGGAAGCCAGAGTGCTCCAAGACTGAGCCCTAAGGCTCCCTCACACTTAGACGACACGGAGAGGGAAAGCTAGGAGCACAAGAGACTAAGAAGCAGCCGCCAGAAAAGGAGAAAAACTGGATCTATTTGTAGTCGAGGAAGCTAAGTGGCCACCATATGGTGTGGAAGAGAGTGAGATGAGAGATCCAGGAGAAGACTGGGGATTGGACCATTGGATCAAGGTCAAGATCACCGGTTCTCTTACTAAATACAGCTTTATTGGAGAACCATAAAACCAAACTCACTGCCAAGGAGTCGACTGCGACTCATAGCAACCCTATAGGGCAGGGTAGAACTGCCCCTGTGGTATTCCAAGACTGTAACTCTTTACAAGAGTAGAAAGCCCCTTCTCCCTCAGAGTAGCTGCTGGTTTCAAAATGCCAGTCTTGCAGATCACAGCGCAATACATCACTACAAGACAAACAGGGCTCCTTTACTGGAGAGGTGGGAGCAAAAAACAAACAACAAAACCCAACAGTCTAAAGAGAAAATGGGAGGCAAGCAACAGAGGGCAGTAGTAATTTCATAATGGCTCCATCAGCCCAACACGTGTCTAAAGGAAAGAGTATGAGTCAGACCTAAAAATACATCTTAGGACTTGGTAACTTGAAAGTGAGGCTCTTGGCACTTTCCGCTGTGTCGTTCACAGATAATGTGGAGGGACTAGCAGAGATCTCGGGGCTACAGATCATTCAGAGCTCAGAAATCAGTGGTAGTTAGACCTCACTGAGAGCATCAGACCCTTATTCTTGCCCCCAGGATCCTGACTCTCTTCTTGCCCCTTCCACTCCTCCTCGCTGGTACTTTCTCGTGGCTAGCTCCTGTCTCTCAGGAAAGCCAGAGCCCAGCTTTCACTTGATGAGTTAAGGCAGCCAGGTTGTGTTTCAGCAACCACCTTCAACATCTCTCTAGAGTAACCTCTTTTATCTGCGTCCCTGCTGAGACACTAAAGTGATTTTCCTCAATTCTAAGGTTAACCTACAAGCTACGAAATATCCCTGCAAAATCTGTTTCTGACATAATCTGCCTCCCCTATGCTATACATACACAATTTAGCATTTTGCATCAAAAGCTATAATTCAATCATATATTTACCTACTTCTGCCTCTCTGTTTTTAGAATATAATCTTAAATATGGAGATGATTATATATGCTAAATTTTCACCAAATTTTGACTGTAATTATGGAGAATTAGAAGCAACTTAATGTTCAAAAGTAGGACACCAGAAAAATAATTTGTCTGTCGATTCACTAAAATACTGTGCTGCAGTTTAAAAGGCTGGCTGTGGAGACTAGAGTAAAAGAGAAAAAACTTTGACAAGTGTTTTATGTGCTATTTGTATATTATCATTTTAAATTATTCCAGTAATCCACAGGGTAGGTGTTACTATTATCTCCATTTCAACGTGAGGTGCTGGAAGATTAAGTAACTTTCCTAGGGTCATACATGTAGAGCTGAAATTTCACTAGTTTATCTGGCTTCAGCATGTGCCCCTTGAAGACCCCCCTACACTGTTCCCTACATTAAAGGTAGGGTATGAGACAGCATCTATGATACATGCATATACGTGTGTGCATATGTGCACAGATCTGCCATGTATGAAGGTCTGCTTATCTCGTTTAACAGTTCTAAACCACTAGCCATTCTACAGAAAAGAGGAGGCTGTCTGCTCCCATAAAGATTTACAAAGTCTTGGAAATTCTATACAAGATGAAATTGACTTGATGCCATTGATTTGGTTTGGTTCAGGTTTTGGTTTGATTTGAGTTAACTCAGAGGCACCATGGAAGAAATGTCTGGTGATCCACTTCTCCGCCCCAAATCAGCCACTGAAAATCCTGTGGAGTACAGTCCTAACAAGACACACAGTAGGGTTGCCATGAGTCAAAATCAACTCGACAGCACCTGCTTGCTGTATATTTTATATGACAGCACTTCAAAAAGTTCGTGGAAAAAATCCATTGTCTTTTCATTTTTCCATGACGTTTCTGGAGCCCCCATGTAGACATGCACAAATACACTCATAAGTAAATATACTTAGTAAACTATGTTTCTAACTCTGTGGATCATAACAAACTATGGATAATCTTCAGAAAAATGGGAATTGCAGAACACTTCATTGTGTTTCTACAAAACTTGCACATGGCACAAAGGGGAGTTGTGCAAACAGAACGGCATGGTTTAAAAGTGGGAAAGGTGTGTGACAGGGTTATATCTTCTCACCATCCTTATCCAATCAATATGGTAAGCAAATGGTCAGAAAGAAGAAGGTGACATCAAGATTGGAGAGAGGTTTATTAACAACTTGTGGTATGTAGATGACACAACTTTGCTTGCTGAAAATGAGGAGGACTTGAAGCACTTGCTGATGAAGATCAAGGACTGCAGCCTTCATCAGTGTCGATTACAACTCAATGTAAGGAAGACCAAAATTCTCACAACTGGGCTGTGTTAGACTAGGTTGACTAGAGAAACAAATCCAGAGACAATCATATGTGTATAAGAGTTTTATATCGAACAGTAATTGTATATTTAGAAAACATCCCATCCCAGTCCAGATCAGAGACAATCATATGTGTATAAGAGTTTTATATCGAAGAGTAATTGTATATTTAAAAAACATCCCATCCCAGTCCAGATCAAGTCCGTAAGTCTGATATTAGCCCATTAGTCCAATACTAGTCCATAAATTCCTCTTCAGATTCACATACCACATGCAAGGATACAAAATGCTGGAAGATCACAGGCAAGGGGGTACAAAATCTTGTGGATTCAGTGGCAGTAGAAGCATCTACAAGGCTCTCACAGATCTCACCATAGCTTCATGTGGCTTACCAACAGGAAAGTGAAGCAGAGAGTGTATGTCTCACCTCCAGGGAGAAAGAGAGGAAGTTCCCGGAATCCTCATGAGAAATCCACTCCTACAAGGATGCATCATCAGGCTATGATTTAATTGACAGGCTAGATTTCACCCTGTCACTCTTAAACCCCTCAGGTTGCCATGAGATTGGTAACCACCACATGGACCAATATATAACAGCATGATGAATGGAACCAAGAGGTGGAAGTTGTCATGGATTTTGTCTTACTTGAATCCAAGGTTAATGCTCCTGGAAGCATCAGCCAAGAGATCAAATGACATTTTCTATTAGATAAATTTGCTGCACACACCTCTTTAAAGTGTTGAAAAACAAGGATGTTACTTGACTCAAACCATGGTATTCTAAGCACCTCTTATGCTCTGAGAGTTGGATATTGAATAAGGAAGACAGGAGAAGAACCAGAGGAGAAAGAGGGTGTGGTGAAGGAGGAGGCGAATGATCATCGATGCGTGGAGAAGGAGGAGGCGATGATCATGTGGTGCTGGAGAAGAATATTGAAAGTACCATGGGCTGCCAGAAGAACAAACAGATCTGTCTGGGAAGAAGCACAGCCAGAATGCTTCTTAGAGACAGGGATGGCGAGATGTCATCTCACAAACTTTGGACATGTTACGTCATCTCATGTACTTTGGACATGTTATCAGGAGCGAGAAGTCACGGGGAAAGGACATCAGGCTTGGTAAAGTGGAAGATCAGCGACAAAGAGAAAGCCCTCTTGGACGAGATGGATTGACACAGTGGCTGCAGCAGGGGACTCACACATTAGAACAATTTGCGAGGATAGTGTTGGACTGGGCAGTATTTCTTTTGTGGTACATAGGGTTTGGTATGAGTCAGAATTGACTACATGGTACCTAACAACAAACAACACTAAACTCTGTGTGTGTGTGTGTGTGCGTGTGTGCGTGCACGTGTATGTGAAAAAATCCTTGGAGACATTCTATTGTCTTTGAATTCCACTTCTATGAACTCTTTGAAGCCCTCTTATACATGAAATAATTGTACCTAGGAAAGATATGGAAAGGAAATCTGCCTAAAGGCATGGTAAGGTTGGGTGAGGGTGGAGGGTGGTGGTATTAGAGATGATTTTTTTCTCTTCTAAATGTTTCGTGTGTGATTGTGCTCATGATATAATAATAATTTGTTTGAAAATTTTTATTGTAACATCGTTTCATAAAATGTTGTAAAATTTTTATTGTAAAATCATTTACATCATTGTTGTAAAATTTTTATTGAAAACATCGTTTCGTAGCTCTCTTCTCCGTAAAGAACCAGTTTTGAATATAAGGCCTGAGGTCTCAGGCACATTTCCAGGCGAGACCATCGGTCTTGACGTCAAACAGACGTGAATTTTAGGTCTGGCTCCATCACCGAGCAGCAGTGGGTTCAAATGTGGCAGCCAAGTTGGCCTGGTGAAGGACCAGACAGTGTTCTTTTCTGTTGTGCATGAGGTCACTATGAGTCAGACCCAACCCAACAGTGCAGAGCAGCAGTGACCGCACATGGCCGTGTTACTTAGCCTCCGTTGCTTTATCTGCAAAATGGGAACATTAATACCTTTTGCATTTTGTGAGAGTGAAATATAATTGGTTTTTATTTCAAAATAGGTAAAAGTGCACATACTGCCAAGCATAGAACAGAAACTCAGTAGAGATGTAAGTTCCTTTCTGTTCCTTCTACTTGACGTCTAGTCTCCTTCATTGGGTCATTAAACATTTTGTACAAATTTAACACCATAGCTCCAATTCTTCTCTGCAGTCCAGTTTCCATTCTGCTTCCCTCTACTTTTACCAGGATTTCGCTGGCCCTTTAAATCCTTGCACAAAGACATCTGCTTTGTCCTTGACACTTTCAAAGCTCTGTTCCTTGTGCTGCTTCTTGACATCTCTGTTTCCTCTCACCTTCTCTGTGTCCTTCTCTGGCTAATCTTCCACAAATCCTGCATGGATGTAAATGCTACACAGACTTTTCACCTCATGTCTCTTTTCTATCAGCATATCTTTGAAAGTTTCTTTGCTTTCGTGGTTCCAAATAGCACCTCCGCTACAAATGATTGCTGAGTGCTTTCCGCAGATCAATATTTGATCACTCTTCAGAGTCAGCTGCTAAAATAGACGTCCTCAACTTTTTCTCTTTATTTTTCACCCATAATTTCCACTGGGCTTAATTGCTTCATTGTCTTTTTAATTTCATTTTCCTTACTTCCTCCCCCCACCCACACACACACTTTGCTTGCAGATTTTCAATTATTAGTCAGCCCTGTCTAAAAAATATGTGTGTGTCCTCTTTCCCTTCTGAATTGCCATCACATCGCCTCGGTCCTATTTGCACCTCGCCTAGAATGTCAAAAGAATGCACCCCCATGACTGGACTATTTGCTCTCCCCAAGCCATCCTCTCAACGGCTGCTGAAAACAATCATCTACTCCCTGCAGCAGTTTTCAGCCTTTGTGTTCAATGTAGCACATCTGAGCAGACAGTGCCATCCAAAACTACATGATGGTGGTTCTCTGGCTGGTGTTAAATATAATGTGAAAAGGCACAACATTGTGAGTCACTGCTTTAAGATTCCTCATTCCTTCAATCATGCAACAATTAACTGCATCACAAGTACTATTTGGGGGGTAAGGATACAATGGTGATTGAAACAGACATATGTCTTACCTTGCTTCAATTTGCATTCTCAGAAGATCAGGAAGCAGTAAACAGAGTCCGATGGCAGCACATGCTATGGGGAAACTTCAAAGCAGGGGACGGCGGTTAGGGAGCCGGGGAAGAATAGGGTGAATCTAGGCACAGGATCATCAGGAATGGACCTTCCAAGGTATTTGTGATTTGTCATTTGACTGGGGGAAGGAATATGCAGGCAGAAGGAGCAGCCCCTTAGCCTAGTAAGGATACAGAAAGAGGTCATGGTGGATGGAATGGAGACCAGAGAGGATTGAGATAAAGGAGGAAGTCAGAGACATGGCCAAGCTCATGAGGATTTAACACTGTGGCCACTTTTAGAAGTTGGGGCTTCTCTAAACAAGATAAGATGCCTTAAGAGAGATGAGAAGGGAAACCATTTTTTTGCCAAGCCATATGATGGAGTATGCTGGCCACTGTGCTGAAAAGTACCCGGCGTGGTGGAAAGTGGCTAATGGGGTGAGGCAAATACCTGTTGCACTCTAAGAAGAGGTATTACTCTCGACCGGGAAGAGAGCGCTTGCGGTGTTCAGAAGTGAGCGGCCAGGAATCGGATCACTTTCTGAAATAGAACCAACAGGGTGTTCTAACTCCAAGCTTAAAACAACCAAAAATATTTATTGTGAATTAGATCTAAAAAACTCACTGCCATCCTTTCCATGCTGCTTCATAGCCACCCCCTGTGGGTTCCCAAGACTGTAACTGTTTATAGGAACAGAGAGGTCAGTCTTTCTCCCTCAGAGCTGCTGGTGGTTTTGAACTGCTGGCTCTGCAGATCGCAGACCAACACGTAACCACTACACTCACCGGGCTCCTGTTTGGTGGCTCATCATGTCATTGCCCATGCACTTGACAATTTAAACAGCTTAACCAATCCTCTCAATGACTCCCTCTTTCCTCTCTCCACCCACTGCCCTCACTCCCTCTTAGATCCCCTTCACCCAAGCTAATCCCTGACTACTCTCTAGGGCTATCGCTCCCATTCCCTCTAATATTCACAGTCCCTGCCCTCGTGAACCAATAAAGTCTTTCTTCCTTTGCTATGAAAAGCTTTTCTTCAAGACTTTTAAAGTTACTATTACAGGGGCAGTATATTGTTTGAGGTGGCTCTTCTGTCCAAAGTCTCTAATTACTTCCAAATGAACTTTTCCTGCATGCGTCTGCTCCGATTCTGATAGGATTGACCTGTGAGTAATTGTGAACCAGATTAAAGGAATGTCATCCTGCTGTGTATAAAATAAGCCTTCAGAGAAGGAGGAGGAGGGGAACTCCTTACCAACAAGAGCCAGGAGTGCAGTACATCCTCTGGCCCCGGGAGCTGTGTGTAGTGCCTTCTGGATCCAGAAGACAGTTCTACTACCAGAGGAGTAGCAAAAGAACCAGGAGCCAGAGCCTGGAGCAGGGGACTGGACTGCCCAATGCACTGTAAAGCTGCATGCTTTGGTGCAGGAGGCTGGCTTGCAGGGCAGGGAACCTCTGACCGCTTCCACGGGAAGCTGGGCCTGCTGAGCCACAGAACTGGAGCGGAGTGCTGTTTGGGCTGATGCCTCTGGGCACTGCATTTTTGGAACTGGTTCCCTGCTCTGTGGAGCTTGAGCTGAATGCCTTCAGGTTGAGGCTTCCAGTGGAGCGGTGTGCTCGTTTGAGCATTTATTAAAAGACCTGAAAGAGCATTGTTAACATGTCCTGATAACTTAATCCTGAGTGTTTCTCACTGGCATGACAACCTGTTCATTTCCTTCATTAACCCTCCCATCATGGATTTTGGCTGTGAGTTCAGTGCAGCCGTTGTAAGGGCTATTGGAACCCAGAGAGGTGGTCCTGGCAAGAATAGTGAGAGCCCCACAGACTGCCAAAAAGCCACAAACAAATCTGTGTGGGAAGAACCACACCCAGCATGCTCCCTAGAGGCCAGGTAGGTGAGACTTCACCTGACGTATTTTTGAGTTGTCAGGAGAGACCAGTCCCAGGAAAAGGACAGCAAGGAAGCCACAGGTAACATTGTTCACCTTATTGTAGGGACGGGAGGCACGTGGTCAGGTGTAATTGCCAGAGAGTCTGGGAGGTAGCTTGGTTTTGGACAGATGTTTGGTAAAGCAGAGGGGCAGCAAAAACGAGGAAGGCCTTCAAGGGGATGGGCAGACCCAGTGGCCCCAACGACAGGCTTCAGCGGGGGACCAGTTGTGAGGAGGGGCAGGACCAGGCCTTAGTTGGTCCCGGTGTGCACAGGGTAACTATGGGTCAGAACCAACTTGAAGGTGCTATGCAACCACCACCCAAAGCACTGAGCTGTTGGGATGGAGTTACCACTGACGAAGATCAGAAAAGTTGAAGGTCAGTGGGTGAGGAAGAAAAACAAAAATTCTGTTTCAGATGTTTATAAAATATCCAAGTAAAGACAGCAGGTAGGCATTTGGGTGTATGAATCTGCAGTTTAAGTGACCACACTATAGTTAGAGAGATAGCCAAACTGTCGAAGTCATGATGGCAAGCAAGTTCAGCAGTCTGTCTAGTTCACTCCTCTCCGTGGCTTCCCCTGGGCCCAGCATAGTTTATCACTCATTCAAAGTATATTGGGGAAAAAAATGAGTGGATGGCATGATAACAATTAGGGTAACTTGTGTTTGGAGTAACGCAAAGTCTCAAATCACAATCTAAGTTGTTTCTCAAGTGAGGCTCTAAAGCAAGAATTGAGGAGGGTAGGAGAAGACTTGAGGTCTCACCCAATGCAGTTACTCAGAGATGTCAGCCACCTACCCACCGGCAAGGAGTTTCCCCCTGCAGCTTTCTCCTCCATCCCGGCTCACACCACGAGGGAAGGAACCTCAAGGAATATAGCTAATGGTCAGGCTGGAAGCCACAGGTAATGCTTCACACATTGTTGTAGAGATGTGAGGCACATGGTCAGATGTAATTGCCAGAGAGTCTGGGAGGTGGCTTGTTTCTGGGCAGATGGCTATTTATTATTATGGAGGAAAAGAAGGATGGGTTGAGGTAAACCACTAGCAAACTCTTCCACAGGCCTTCATTTCCAGCACCAGCAGTTCGTTTTTCAAGAATGACTAGCGCGTACCGTTTGAGACAGTAAGAACTCACATGGATGTCCAAACACATAGAGGTTCAGATCCGCCATTAATCTGTTGTTAATGAGACTATCAAATGGTCCCCTTCTCACACAGCTCAAGGTTAGAATAACAAACCTGCTTTGACTAGCAGGGGGCGCGCAGCCTCCAGACGGAGTTGTTTTGTGTATTGAAAGAAGGGTGTGTGTGTGTTTGCGTGTGTGTGTCCTTTATAAAAGCGCTGTCAGCATTTTATGGCTTTAAAACACGAATTTGTTTTTGCTTCAAGTGTTTTCAAGTGCTTCAGTCGTCAAACAGGTTTGGAGCTTAGCGTTCAGAGCCAACCTGCAAGGGGAAAGAAGAACGGAAAATAAATTCTCCTGCCTACAGCCAACATTTTCAAGGCGGTTGCTCCTTTAAAGCTGAGATTATTTTTAGAATTGAGGGTGGTGATTTTTAAAATTCACTTCCCTCAGATATTCAGGTAGATCGTAGAAACCTATTTTGAAGGTTGCTTATAAAAATGGCTTACGTGAATCAAAATTATCCGGATTATACACTGGACTTTATTTTGGTTGAGTTCTACGTAGAAAGCAATTTCATTAAATGATGCTTTACATCATAATCTCTTCTGTTTTTTAAGGACACCACTATCTTTTAAAAGATGACATTAGAAGAGTAGTTAGCCTAGAAAGTTATGTAATAAAGGACTTCTACAAGCATGAGGAGGAAGGCCTATTAACCAACTGTGATACACGGATGACACGACTTTGCTGAAGCAAGAGGAATTTGAAGCACTTGCTGATGAAGATCAAGGATGCAGTATTCAGTAGGGATTACAAGTCAACATAAAGATGACCAAAATCCTCACAACTGGACCAGTAGGTGACATCTTGATAAATGGAGAAAAGGTTGAAGTTGTCAAAGATGTTGTCTTGCTTGGATCCACAATCAATGCTCATAGAAGCAGCAGTCAAGTAATGAAAAGACAAGTTGCATTAGGCAAACCTGCTGCACACAACCTTTTTAGAGCATTGAAAAACAAGGATGTTACTTTGAGGACTAAGGTGGACCTGACCCCAGCCATGGTATTCTCCTTTGCTTCTTATGCAAGTGAAAGTAGGACTATGAAGGATGAAGACTAAAGAAGCATTGACTCCTTTGAATTGTGCTGAGAAGAATATTCAAAGGACCATGGACTTGCTTAAAGGACAAACCAATCTGTCTTGAAAAAAGTGTGGCCAGAGTGCTCTTTGAAGGTAAGAATTGCAAGACTTTGTCTTACATAAGACGAAGTACTGTTGTCGGGAGAAAGCAGTCCCTGGGCAGGACGCCATGCTTGCTAAAGAGGAGGGCAGCGAAGGAGAGAATGGCCCTCGAGGAGGATTGGCACTGTGTCTGCCACAGTGGGCTCTGGCTTGGGTACAATGATAGGCTGGGGCAGTGAGGGGCACTATGGATCGATCATAGCCAACAGGATGGCACCCAACAACAAGAGGAATGATGAGACTTCAGCCTTTAACCCAGAAAAACCTTACTGAGCCACGCTTTCTTTGAGTAAGTGTTAGACCGCTAAGTGCAAGGTTGGCGCTTTTCCCCAGTTGCTCAGTCTGCAGCCTCAAAGACCCAATAAAGGGTCTCTATGAGTCAAAATCAACTGGGCAGCAGTGGGGGGTTTGTTTGTGTTGGACGTTTGTTGTTTATTTTATTTTAGACTGTTTAGAACCTCAACTGCAAAAGATACCGAGTCAGTATTTTCTCAATGAAAGATACTGCACATCTGAAAGCCCTGTGGCCTATTCCGCATATAAATGCAATCACTCTATGTTTCATCAGATCTCATGACTTGTACTTTGAGGTTTGCCCATTTCTTCGTCTCAGCAAAGCGCAACTATCTCTTTCTATAACTTCTCTCCTTCATCCCTAGACAAAGAATGGGAATTAGAATTTACGAAGCATTCAAATGTTATACCCATAAAATAGGTGGTTTTGCTCGTGTACTCATGAACGTTTACTACCCTTGTTAGTTTCATTGGGATATTGGCCATTGCAGCGCATGCTTCAGCGCCTCCCTGTTTCCAAAGGGTGTCGGTGCGACCCAACTGCTTGAGCAAAGAACACTGGGTACTTGTATGCTGTGCAATGAAACAAACCCATGAATATTCAGCAGTTTCAGATGTGTGACATACAGCACGGTGGCTGGAATTATTTTGAAGCTGTAAAAGGAATAGCAAGTGATACTGAAAAGTGCCCTTTATAAATTGCACCTCCCAAGGCCCATAATCCTGGTGAATTCTTAAACATGATCAAACATTTAAAAAGAGTCCAAGAAATCGCTGCTTCCATGTATTGACCCAGGGGTTAGCTAAGCATTTTCTCAGACCTTTGCAAAGTTTTCTCTTGTATAATTTTACTTAGTTCTGTAAGTCTGAAGACCGACATCGAGTAGATTGGGTTTTTTCTTTTTAGGAAAAAAAGCTATTAACTAGCACCTTAACAAAAATATCTCTGAGCTCAAATAGTACTGTTTTGGTTTATTTTCTGTCTTTTCTCATTATTTCTAAAGATTTCTGAACCTTAATCCAAAGATCTTCATTTCTTCAGAAATAGTCATTATAAATATATCATTTTACTGACAGGTTTTTAACCAAACTAAAGGTAGAGCATGTTTCCGTACTAGTAGTTTAAGAGAATTCATGTGTATCAGAACTCTAGCAAAGCCTTAATACCGCTGCACTGGAGATTATACTAAAGAGTTTGATAATCTATTAAAAATCCCCAGTAGAAGCAAACAAGGAGTCTGGATCATATACATGTCCCTCTTTTAGAGGAAAATCTTCTCCAGAGAATGAGCGCGATTATGTTGTGATTTAATGGAAATCAATTTATAGAGACTTCTTTTAACAAAAAAATTTTAAAGATAGAAATCTGTAGCTATAACTGAATGTTGTCATAATTTTTTTTCTAATTTCACAGGGCCATTTTCTAAAAATTACTTAAGTAGGCATTCTCTACGTGTGTAAATCAAGGTTCCTCATTCAAATGGCGTGTCTGAGCGCTGTCCAGGCAGCTTTTGGACACCGTCTGAATTAGCAGCAGCAAATGAGAGGGAAGTCTTTTCATCGTAGGCTTCATAGCTTAGAAATAACATCACCACCAGCAACAGCTGATAGCCTTTCAACGTGCCAGCTGGTTTCTAATCCTTTAACGTGCATGATCTCATTTAACCCTAATGATAGCGGAGCACGCAGTGTTGCTATCTCCATTTTCCGGGTGAGGATATGGAATTTCAAATAGAACCACCCGACTGATAAATGATAGAGCGGGGATTGAAACCCAGGCTTCTTTCTCCCTGCAGCAGTACCATGAGAACAGTTGGGATATTTACTGTTTTCCTTCTGTCTCTAGTTTTTGGGAGCTCTCAGGGTTTCAAATTTCATCACACAAATTGACCAAACCAATATGAATGGAAAACAATCCGTTTGTCTACCAACCCAAAGAGTAGTTTTCTACTTAAATAATATAATGATCTTATCGAAATGTTTCTGTATGTTGATTTCCTAGGCTTATTAGGAACATTACTTAGATTTTCTTAATCGAAGTTTTTATTTCATAATGGATAATTACCAATATGTAGATGAACTTATGTTGATTTAATCCATGTGGTATACTATTATTTTTTTTCAAAATGATAGAGGCTGAGGGGAGTAGGTTATGCTTAAAATCCTTTCAATGTTGATGAGAGTCCTTAAGTTCAATAAAATTAAGGGCCAAATTTTCCAAGACAGCTATGTTTCTTTGCCTGCTGAATTTAAATGTGCTCTTGTTTGCATACTTGTAGTCCTCCCTCATAGTTATTGCTTACTTATTCTGTGCCCAGTCATGTGAATTGTATTTAAAAGGCACTGGCCATTTTTGCAGAGGCAGTCACTAAAAAATTTAAAAAAATCTTTAAAATATAGCCCTTGATCAGCCTTGAGCCCACCTGGTCAGCTTGAAATCAGTGCTCAAAGTAAGTATCATGTTTATATTTTTTCCATCATAGCTAATGTGAAGACTAACATTAAATCTCTCAGAAAGGAAATGCTCTTCCGTGAACTCCATTTCTTGTTTGCGGATGTTTCACAGTTCAGGTATAAGTTGTGTGTGACCCTAGATCACATTGGGATAAGGTGCTAAAAAGATGTTAAGTAAGCAGCAGTAATTACAAGGTGCTGATCCGATTCAAGGTCAGATTTCTAGGTTCTAGTGCTAAGGTCAGCCTGAATCTTTGGGAACCTGAGTTTTTAACTGTGCTTCATTATAAATTATGGCTAGGACTTAACACAGACATCATAAGGCACAATTATTATGACTAAGATGTTTTTGCATATCCTGATTAAAGGGACCATAAGACTCAATGTAATGGGAAAAAAAGACTCAATGTACTATTTTATGAAAGGAGCGTATAATGAACATAAGGTTTCCTAGTTAAAAATAAAAATGCAGACTACAATCAGATTTTATCTCCATATTACCTGATTTTTCTTTCTCAAAAAAAAGGCACCATCTGATTTGCATCTTTCTTAGCATCCCTAAAGTGAACCCATGATTTGCTTCCTTTCAGAGGATGGAAGTTCTCAGTCCCACACAGTATTATGAAAGGACTAGGCCCGATGATGTTGAACTGACATCTGATAGAAGGTAAGTTTAGAATTTCCTTCTCACTTTTCCTCCCAAGAGAATGAAAAGATATTTGCTTCACTTGATGTTCTGTGTATTACGATAACTAAGAAGAGCCAAGTTGATAGAAAATATATTGTTAACTATATTTTATAACAATATAGTTATAAATTTTATAATATTTTATAACAAGAAAGTGATTAGGACATCTACCATGGTGCCATCAAAGATAAATGTAGTTCTATATTCTTACTGATTGGTATTTCTGGTTTTATTTTGATTACTTTTTTTGGTTACATTTTTAAGTTTTGTAAGATTTTGGTTTAGAACTACTAAATCCAATTTCTAAAAAAATGAAATCATAGTATCAGTAGGTAACAACGTCTTGTAAGAAAAAATGACATTTTATAAAATTTTGTTGTTGTTTACAGCAAAGAAAATCGAAGCGTTGACAGCCCTGGCCAGCATGGGGAGGTGAGTAGCTAACAAGTGAGACCCGTGAGTATGACAGGTTTGTTCCTACATTACTGATATGTACTGTTCTCCACTGGGGCTCAGAGATCAGGGGAAGGAATTTAACTCCTGGAGCTTAAAGAGTTCTTGAGCTGATATAAGAAGCGTATTATTTTGCTTTAGTAGGATGAAAATTTCTCTTATGGTATTCCATAGAATCAAAACATAACCACAAATCCAAAACTACCAGCATGATTTTCCATGACATGATGTATTTTTTTTAAATGATTGGAATAAATAAAGACATCTCCAGTGGCTTCATCACAGAGAGCATTTCATTAACTTCCCCATCATCACAAATTCAGTTGGCATTACTTAATGCCTTTTTTTGTTCATTTGTTTTGAAAGTTTTGAGTCACATTTTAAGGAAGCGATGGAGAATAAGTGTCCCTCCCCACCCCACCCCCTTTTTCCTGTCTACAGCTTAAGGTTTCGGTGACTCCTCGACTTCTCCTTTTCCTTGAAGCATATTCCCAAATGGCCCAAGGACTTTGTGTCTCCTGCTGGCCCCTAGGACAACCCCATTCTTCACTCGTGTGTGTATTTTGTCTACTCCTTCCAAATGCTTCCATCGCCAGCTCCAATCTTGCTATCAGTTTTCTTTTTGGCAAGGAGCTTTTCCAATCTGCTTTTGGATTCTGACTCTTGATAGATTTGTTATTTATAGAACTCTTCTGTTAACTGGATGAGTTTTCCATGTGTTTGTTTTCTATCTTTGTGTGTGAACATTTTCTTTTTCATTCAGGAAAAGTTTACACATCAGACTAGTTTTTCGTTCCGTAGTCCACGCACAAGTTTTCTCATGAGGTTTGTTGCTATCTCTGCAGTGTGTTCGGCGCTCTCCCCGTTTCCATCCTGAGCTTCCCCTTCCAGTCTCTGGCTGCTCGCCCTCCCTCCCTCTGTTACCCTTTGGGTCTCAGAGCTTTCCTTGTTCTAAGATGCATATTCCTCACAGGTGGTACTTCCTGTTGGCTTCATGAGCCAGTCAATGACTTGGTTGAAAGGTGGCCTCCGAGAATGGATTCATTGGCGCATGAAAAGGGTGAATTGGGGCAGTCATCTCTAGGGCTTCTCTGGTCTCTATCAGACCAATAGTAGCCCAGTGATTCATTGACCGTGCGGAGATCTCATGACACCCATCGTCCCTGCCCACCTTGGCGTTTTCCAGTTGAGTAGATTAAGAATCTGGTAGCTACGGACCCTGGTTTTAAGAAAAGGCACAGTCACATTTTTTTTTCGGCAGAAAATTGCTGAGTGAAAGTCATTGCCACCCTTAAAGCTGCGGAAGCCTCCTGTTTCCTGGACTCCGTGAACTCTTAATTTCTCAGCCTGTAACAGGAGGGAAATGCTTCCTCTTTCTGACGGCACAGCTTCCATGCCACTTCTTTAGCTCTTATTTCCAACTTGTTTTTCTCTCCTTGAGACTCAGACAAGCCTACACTCTTTCCTTGTCTCTAGGTGTCTTCTAAGAGCAGATTCCCCATGGTATCCTTCCCTCCACACACCCCGTTTTCATCTTGTCTCTGCCATCTCCCTCTGCTCACCGCAAGCACCCACTTATCATGACATTGAACTTGTTTTTCAAAGAACTTGTTTTCTAGCGTCCTGGAGAGAGAGGTCTTTTCAGTTCGCCTCCTGGAGATAAACGTGTGTAGCAAAACCTTTGTGGATGAACTTCATGACACTGACTCATAAATTCCACATCGCACCCCAGCTAAATTCCCACAGAACACAGCTCTAGTGGCAGTGGCTTGAGTCAGGGGGAAAGAATCTAAAATACATCTCCCTTATGCCAGGTCCTTTCCTTCTAGGTGTATAACCCACATGCGGCTGCCAGTCAGCACCCAGTCCACGGCTGGCATGCATTAAACATTCCCTATTAATAATACTTGTCATCATAACATTATTCTCTGTGAGGGAAAATTGGGTTACAAGTTAAAGTCTAACCTGTGCTCTTCCTGTTACTTTTCTTTCACAGCTGCCAGAAAGGCATTCCTTGTGAGGGCCAATGTTCCTTTTGCTGAAAAAAATCTACATCATGTAATTCCACAGGCAGCATAGCTTTCTGTTGTCCAGGGGTCATTATGAGTCGGGGCCAACTGGACAGCACCTAACAACAATATTATTCATCTGTTTGTAAAAATCTTTCCCCGGTGGATGGTGTGTGGTCAGTCCCTCCTATTGAACGCAGCTCGTGCTGTCTAGGTCTTACTGTGCAAAGCCACATAGTTCCTCTCAGCTCCTCGTAGTGGAGCCAGAGTCCCTCATTTTTAGAGATGAAAAATAACCCCAGGCTCTGCTCACCCCTCCCAGAATTCCTAGAACTAAAATCTCACCAGTAAGTTCTTTCATGGCTCCCATAGTATCTGACTGAGGTTCCAAAGTTCACATGCCTAGTATGCATGGATATAATGGTGTTTCTAATTCCATTTCCCATGAAGACAGATTTTACTGTCTCAATATTGTTCTTTCAAATTCTCCTTGGAATCTGCCGGATTCTTACAGAGTAACATGGCAGAGGAATGGCAGCTATTGGTAGATGGAATTCCCCCCCTCCCCCCTCCCATGTTTCCATGAGAATGAGAAACATTAACCTTTAACCTTAGAATTACCCTGCTGTGGGGGGGACATACTGGCAGAAAGAGACTTAGAATCTATTTCTCAAAGGCAAAGAAATGTAACTGCGAGCTTGTTTTTCAAACCATCCATTTGCAGGCTTCAGCATGCTTTGTTTGAATACACGTGTTAAAACGTGCATGTGGGCTTCTCTCTTCCTTAATTAGGCAGCTGATCTGATCCAAAGAGGGAGGCCCATGGAGTGTTCACGTGGGCATTGGTCAGGGTGAGTTACCCATTTCTGTTTCTTCAGAAGCTTGGATTAGAAGTTGTTCCTGATACTTCAGCAATTTTCAAAAAAAGTTGGAATCACTTCAAAATGCCAAAGTTTAAAATATTATTTCCTCAAGGAAATTTTTAAAAGGCTGACATTTCAATAAGTCTTACAACTTGGACCATAAAAACTAAATCTCTGCTCTCTTAGGATTTTGGGGTGTTTAACCCTGAACAAAACCGAGAACATTCTTAAAGCTACAATTTCTAGATTCTAAAAGATAGCATTTTGGGATAAAGATTTCTAAGAATTCTGATTGTATGTTAAGCTTCAATTTCTTCTGATAATTTAATTTCTGTTATGAAATAATTTATGCTTTCCTATAATATATGGAATATTAAAAGTAGGAGATTATTATGAACCTCTTTTGCCAAGAAACAAGAATTATTATCTAAGTGAATAGATAGTACATTCTGAGAGAGATCATCGGGGGTCAGGTTTATAAGGTCCATGAAGTGTTAAATTCTTGCAAGGCATTTTTACATTCCTTCTGCTTTCTAAGCCTACTGCTTAGGAGAGCTTAGAGGCATACCTTTGAAAACAATAAGACATTCAGCACTTACAAAACGATGATTTTCTTCTTTTTAAAAAATCAGTTAATTGGGGGCTCATACAACTCTTATCACGGTCCCTAATTGATTGAATCAGGCATGTTTGTACATATGTTGCATCATTCTTTTCTAGACATTTACTTTCTATTGAGCCCTTGGTATCAGCCCCCCCCTAACCCTCTGATAGATTGTACATTGTTATTGTTTTCATCTCTCACACCGACCGCTGGCTCCCTTCCCCCATGCTTTCTGTTGTTCTCCCCCCTGTAGAGGGGGGTATGGTTATCTGTCCATCATGCTGATCAGTTCCCCTTTGTTTCCTTCCTCTCCCCTCTTCCCCAGACCCTTCTGGTATCACTATTCCCACTCCTGTTCCTGGATTCTGTGTGCCATGAGCTCCCATCTCTTTCTATAAACGAAAGAAAATCCATTGCTGCGGCGTCTGTTCTGACTCACAGGGCTGCTGTGAAGAGAAGGACCTGGTGGGGTTTCCCAGGCTCTCGGTCTTTACAGAAGCAGACTGCCACATCTCTCCCACAGAAAAGCTGGTGGAACATTCGCACTGCCACCTCTTGGATAACTAGCTAGCACTTAACCAGTGCACCCCAAAGTTCCTTTCCTTGTCCCTCTGCTTCCAAACAGAAGAGATCGTAAAGAGAGGAGAGAGAGAGAGAGAGAGAGAAATGAAGAGTAGATGAGGCTTTGTAATCGAGACGAGACATTGATACGCGCATCGTAAGGTCTCAAGTCTAGGTTATTATTTGCCCCAAGAATGGTAAAGAAATTTCTGAGCTATCCCAACCAACAAGCGTGGATGCCTGATTTATTTCAATTCCCCTGCCCTTCAGGGGAAGGCCCCAGCAGCATGGTGGGGGCCATGTTGGGTTGCTGCCACAATGTCAGCCATCACAAACCACCCGCCACTCTGAGGGGAAAAGATGAGGCTTCCTGCCCCTATAAAGAGTTGACAGTCTCAGCAACTCCCCCTGGACAGTTCCACCCTGCCCTACAGGGTCACTCTGAGTGGGAACCGACCCGATGGCAATGCGTAGTAATGCTTCGTGGGCACGATAGGATTTGGCTGTGGGCTCGGATCTCAGCTCTGTTTACTTACATTGACTTCCCGTTCATTCCAGTCTTGAAAAGCAACTGAAGTCTTGAGAGTCACATTGATTTTGGAGTCCTTGATCCTTTCTTGTCAGGCAAAACAGTGAATGTTTATGGTTCCCTGTGGTTTTTCTATTAACACTGTGATTTCACTATTAACACTCTGTTCAGCTGGGTTAACTAGAGAAACAAATTCAGAGACACTCATATATGTGTGAGAAAGAGCTTTATATCAAGAAGCTTTATATATCAGGAAAACACCCCAGCCCAGTCCAACTCCAGTTCATAGTCCGAGACTAGCCCATAAATCCCTTTAGACTCACGTAGTCATGAGCAATGATGCATAATGCAGGGAGATCCCAGGCTGGTAGATGCAAAGACTTGAGGATGCAATAGCTGTGGACCCATCTCCAGAGCTCTGGGCACTCTCAGGGTCAGCCAGCAGGAAGGTGAAGAGAGAGAAGGGGGTGGTGCTCCTTAGGAGAAGGCCACACTCACAAGGAGGCCCCATCAGGCTGTGACTTTACTGACAGTCTACACTCCACCCCTACACTTTTATACACCTTCAAGATGACATAAAATCATGTCACTACCATGCTCCTTGTGCAAACTGATAGTATATCAAATTCTGGAGAACTATGAGTTATCCATGTACTTATCCATATCTTTGTATACACGGAGGGAAAAAAGGAGGGACAAAAATTCACCAACTATTTGAAGCCAATTGAGTCTGGGACTAGAGGAAGCCAAACCTGGCCAGGGCAGGCAGTCTTGGCAAACATTTGACTGATAGATTAATAGTTAATGCCCCTTGACTTTAATGCAAAATGTCACCGGAAGCCTCAGGCACAGTGAATTCTCTCAGTATTTGCTCTCATTGCATTCCGAGTTTCCCTTTTATAACATACATGCATAGTATTTTACACATCATCCGTGCTTCTCTTCTGTACGGTATCCCATCTCTTTGTTGTTCCTGTAACTGCAGTGCCTCGAACCTAGTACCCCCATCATTCTATCAGTCTAATGTACTCTAGTAGCTTGTATGCAGCTGGAAGCAGTGCCATCACTATTTCAAATACCAGCAGGGTCACTCCTACTGGAAAGGTTGTAGTAGAGCTTGTAGATTCAGACAGACTGAAAAGAAGGTCTTGACATTCTTCTGCGAGGGGAAAAGAGGAGGCCAGTGAAGCCCTTAGAGTTGGCATGAGAAAGTGGTCTGATAGAGTGCCAGACGGTGGGCCTCAGAAGTTGGAAAGCACAAAATATGACTGTGGTAGAACTCCCTTCTCAAATTAGATAACCTTCGTGACAAGGATAGACCAAAGCTTTAGACGGCCTTCGTTTGCTGGCATGGCATGGCACAAAAGGATAAGGAACAGCTAGTTTCAAACACACATTAATAATCCAAATGTGAAACATATGAAGTATGAATCTAGAAAAGATGAACATCGTCCAACACTAAGTTGGATGCATAAAGATTGATATCCTAGGCATCAGTGAGCTGAAATGGACTGGTCCTAATTAAATGATTACACGAGGGCAGAAATGACAAACTGAGGAGGAAGGACATCGCATTCACTGTCAAGAACAGCATCTCAAGATCTATTCTGAAGTATAGTGTTGTCAGTGATTGGCCAATAGCCGAGGCATACAAGGAAACCCAGCTAATGCAACTATTTTTCGAATGTCTTCACCAACCACGGAAACCAATGATGAAGAAATTAAAGATTTTTACCAACTCCTGTAGTCTGAAATTGATCACATGTGTAATCAAGATGCATTGATAATCACTGATGATGGGAATGTGAACTTTGGAAATAAGAGGAAGGATCGGTAATTGGAAATATGACTGTTAGTCTGAGCAGACTAGAGAAAAAATTCATAGACACTCATGTGTATACAAAAAAAGAGCTTTTTATAAAGAATGATTGTACATTAAGAAAACATCCCAGCCCAGGTCAAGTCAAGTCAAGTCAAGTCCATAGTCTGATACTAGCCCATACATCCAATGCCAACTTATAAAATCCTCTTCAGACTCACGAAACACATGCAATGATGCCGAGTGCAGGAAGATCACAGGCCAGTGGGTGGGAAGTCTTGTGGATCCAATGGCATTGTAAGCATTTCAGCTCTGGCAGGGGTCTCCACGTGACTCCTCCAGTTCAGGGCACTCGCCTTGCTCCATGTGTCTTGTCAGCTGCAATGTCTTGCAGGGAGTGAGCCTGTGTCCTGATTCCAGCAAGCTATTTATCTCCTTAGCCCCTGCAAATGAGGCCATCAAACTGTGACATGATTGACAGGCTAAACTCCACCCCTTCACTTTAATCCTTCAAATTAACAACAGATTATGTAACTACCACAATGACCTTGGTAGGAGAAATGACTGGGGAAATTGCTTGAGAAGATTGTGTAGTAGGACACGGAGGAGGGCTATTTCCTTGTGAATACAAAGTAGTTTGCTGCCATAGTGTATCGACTTTAACTGTCCTCTTAACTCTACACAACACTGTGGAGTCTCTCCCCACTCACTCAACAAGGACTGGGCTAGGGGCCTTGAGGGTCTTACTCAGAGCCCAGCACGAAGTGAGTGCACTGAAACTATTTTGTTGACGGGATTAATAATTCCAGACATTTTGGGTGGGGAAAAAGAGAAAAATATTGCTGTTTTCTGTTTTTGAAACTGGTGATATTTCCAATGTAGCAATGATGAAGAGCACACGTTTCTTAAATAGTCTGGATACATGTGGAAGCCCAGGCGCTTACTTGTGGCATGTGAAGCCCTGCAGGAGAAATGGCATAGCAGAGACTTGCAGAACACAGCTTCTAGGCTTGTAGGTTTCCCCATCATTGTCGTTCAAGATGGTCCAAGAGATGGTCCTAAAAAGCACACATTTTAACATGATTCTTTGATGTTAAGATCTTTCCATGACTTTACATTGCTATTACCAGATAAAATCCAAAGTTGAGCCCTGCCATCATTGTGATTCCCTGTAGCTCCTCCTTTTCTAAGCTAAGGCCTGGCTGCCTCAAACCACTCTTCTTGCTTGATGGTCAAAGACACCCCGCCGCCATCTTACCTGCCTTTACACTTGTTCTTTCAGCTCCTCTTACCAACACCCCTCTGCCCTTCAGACCTTACCCATGCTTGCTCCTCAAGTCAAAATTGATGTTCCCGATCCATCATGGGAACATTGTGTTGTGTTGTGTCGTGTTGTGTTGTGTTGTTAGGTGCCGTTGAGTTGATTTTCCACTGAGAGTGGCCTCCCATGACAGGACAGAACTGCTTCATTGGCTTTCCTAGGCTATAATCTTTATAGGATTACTGGTTCTTTTTCTTGCAGGGCA
This sequence comes from Tenrec ecaudatus, assembly GCF_050624435.1. Taxonomy (NCBI): domain Eukaryota; kingdom Metazoa; phylum Chordata; class Mammalia; order Afrosoricida; family Tenrecidae; genus Tenrec; species Tenrec ecaudatus. The sequence continues at coordinate 133,918,108 of NC_134532.1, forward strand.
GCTAGGTAGGGTTAAGCTGCCCAACTGTTTCAGCTAGCAGCCAATGCTTAATCATGGCATCACCAATATTCATAGGGAGCGCTTTTCTCTAATATTTCCCATTAACCACTTAAAACTGGACCCCGCCGTAGGACCTGCTCTGCGTCTAGCCACTGTTGCTTCCCTGCCTTGGCTCCGACTCCTCTCTGGTGATTCTGAGAAAGGGGCTAAGCACTTTCCTCATCTTTCCCTGGTGCCTACTAAACCAACCGTACGGAGGGCTCCCACGTAGGCGCTTGTGTCTCCACGCACCGTTCTAGAAGTTTTTCAGACCTTCTCCCAGATCTTCAAAACAGCCTTGCAAAATTGGTATCCTTGATGTCATTTTATAGTTTAGGAAGTAGGGTTTCACAGAAGTACAGCATCTCAGCCAGAGCACCGAGCTAGTGAAGGTCAGGGCCACGCTTCAACCCCAGGGCTTCCTGTAAGCTAAAGGCACATCCTCCCCATTGCATTCTGCTTTAAATGACAGTGTGTGTGTGTGTGTGTGTGTTTCCCCTGAACAAAGTACCACACTTAGACTAGGAAACTATGCTTCTTGCACCATCTCTCTTCTTGACGTCTCCAGTTTTAAATCTTTACTGAGAACTGTATTATCTGTCTGTATATTCTAACATGTCCTCTTAGAGACTGGTGACTGACCCGGCCACTTTAAGGAAGCCGAGCACCACCTTTGTTTATTCAACCCTGGCCCACTTTAGGATTCAGATCAAGGGAAAAATTAATGTTGTGAGATGCATGCATAAACTTTCCACCCACCTCACCCCCATTCTCCCACCCCCTAACGTCAAGCCCAAGTTTTTCTGGGCTTTTCCATCTGACTTTAGTAGGTCACCATGAACAGATTCCTGTTATTTCATTCTATCTCAAACGTGAAGAAGGTACTGGTCGTCTCGCATCATTTCGTGGAAATGTAATAATAAAAGCCTTGTCTAGTCCCTTGGTGACATCAGAGTGGGTTGGGTGGCTATTAAAAGTAGCTGCAAGCCTTAAGTCGTGTTTTATTTTCGGCCTAAGGCCATTTCTCATACGCTAATGAGCCACTTATGATTTCCAGATGGCTTTTGTGTTTTCTCCGTTCGTGATAATATATTTGCTGGATTAAATGTCCAGTTACTTTCAAGGAAAATCTTTGGAGAAATATTCACACTTTCACTAAACACTCTGGGTTATAATTTTATGAAAGGGAAAAAATGCCAATGGTTGGGTTTACAAACTATCAAAATGAGCAGGGATAAAGAAAATGAATTTGATGCTTAAAACCAAACAACAAAATTGCTTCCATGAAATGTCAGCCTTTGGAGGAGTGCTCTCCCAGCCCCCGGACACCCAGCCTGATGGAGGCAGCTAAGGAGTAAAGCCCTAGGTGATGGAGCATTTGTATTCTGAGTAGGTGACAAGCAGATGGAGGCAAGGGACCGTTGCATATTTATAAAAGTATAAATTATGCATCACCGACTTGCCAGCTCTTGGTTTTTTACTTTACTTAAAAAAAAAATCAAGTTCCTTGTGTCATGTTGGCTCATTTCCAGCATCCGTACTTCTTACTGCTGGTTATGATGAGACGCCAAACCCCTCGGCTGGTTGAATTTGCGCAACAGTGCTTTAATACCCAGAGCGCTTCCATAAATAGACTGCTCTTCCCACACTCGGCGAGAAAACAGCCATGGAAAACCTGGGACCGTGCTCCTGCCCCGAGGAATTGATCGCCCGTGAGGCTGCTGCCAGGAGAGCAACCTTTCGCCCTGCAGGACTATTTAGCTAAGGGGCAAAGACGTCTACATGCGTGCATAAGACACCACGTCCACTCCTGCAGCCGCAGCAACCGCGGTGGCCGTTCCTGTGTGTGGTGGTGGTGGTGTTTGCAGCCTACAAACCCCCTTCCCTGGCTCCTTGCCCCAATCAGTGATAATCAAGACTGTCAGCTGGCTGCAGGGATCAGGAAGAGCAGCCCCAGGACGTCATCTTGTCTCTCTCAGAGAAGAAAAGTTACAAGAGAGCAAGCAGATGGACGGTGGCTCTCTGCCTGCAAGTGACCAGCTAGGATCCAAGAAGCATCCGGGCCATGGTTTTGATTTCTGTGCCGGGTGCATCCACGGCTCGGGCTTGGGAGGTTTCATCCAGGCGTGGAGTTAATGCAGGCGTGTTGGAGTTTTGATGAGCAGTCGGGATTTGGGGACATTGTGCTGTTATTGCAGAGCTCCACAATGAAGATCCAGGAACATTCCAGCCTCCCGGACACCAAACTGCCACGGAATCAAGATCCAGACAGCCAGCAGGAGAGCTTTGTCCCGGAGGTGCCCCAGCTGGACCTGACTGCATTGTGTGATGAGCCAAGCTGGGAAGGTAGGATCCTCTGCTGGGAGGGGGGGGGGGATGGAAGCTTGATTTGCTATTGCAGAAGCACGGATGAATATCCCTATATGAGAGCCGAGTGGGGATGCATGGGTGCGAGTGAGCATTGTGCACGCAGACAGAAGTAGCTGCGTTTCTAAATGACTGCAAGACCGTTTCCCTGGTATCGGAATGCATTGCGAAAATATGGTCACCTGTTATCAAATGGTCACCTTGCTGTCCTCTTATGTGTGTTTGTTTTCTTTTGAACTCACCAGGAGGGTGTGTGTGTGTGTGTGTGTGTGTGTGTGTGTGTGTGTGTGTGTGTGTGTGTGTGTCTCAGTGGTTATGCACCCCCCTGCATCTGTTTCTGAAAAGATGACCGTGCCACCCTCAGAAGCTCTGTGGGCAGTCCTGCTCTGCCCTGCCGGGGCCTCTCTGAGTTGAAACCCACTCCGCAGCAGTCGGCTTGGTTGGTTTTTGTTTTTCTTTTTAGTACCAGCAGAACGGGGTCAATGCACTTAGGATTTCCTCTTTCACTGTCACTACCACCTTCCAGCTCCAAGATGCCAACCGTCTACCTCCTTTCTGAAATTTCCTTCCCATTCGTCAAGAAAGACGTTTTGTTTGGTTTTACTTTGCTTCTAGGTTTTGTTTTTATGAGTCGATTTTTTTTTCCATCCACTTCAGCAAGCATTGAGGATTTGCTTATCAAAGAGAGGATAGGATAAAAGTGCCTCTTGTTAGACAATCTGTCGAGTGTTTTAGATTTTTTTTTCCCTAGAGGTTTTTGGTGTAAATGCTGTAAATTTACTTCTGAGGAGGAGATGATGCTTATCTTGTCAAAACTGAAAGACTGTATGCCAGGGAGGATCTCCCAGCAGTCGCCGATGCGTATGCTTTCCTTAGACAGTGTCTGCATCTAGACCTGCAGCCGTCCGTATCCACGGCGAGAGCCAGTGGGCCCCAGACTGCCGGGCACATGTGTCTGTGCAAGGGACGCGCAGCATGCGTGTTTGAAGGCTGCAAAGACACGGCAACCGGGTTCCTGAAGCAGCAAGAGTGCCCTAACAGAATGACCGAGCAGGGAAACACAGCTATGAAAACGCAGTCCTTCCCTTTCCAACAGCCTTCGGATTACTGTTCCATTCCCAGTTTGTGTTTTTGTTTTGTTTCCTTTTTTTTAAAGTGGAGAGTACTGGTTCCATTGATGATCTTACTGAGGAACCCCAAGGTGAGGTAAAAAACAGGGAAAGGGAGTGACTCCATCGTGCCCCTCACATCTGGAGCCCCTGCGAGCACTGCTTCTTTATTCCCGTTCTCTTTGGTCCTCCTGGCAGTTTAAGACAGGGCTTCCAGTTCTCCTCCCCTACTAGGCAAGTGATCTGAAATCGGATCGGATCTTCTCTCAACCCACTGAGGAACAAACCAAACCAGGTTTTTGTGTGTTGCAATGTTTGTTTTCAATGACATCTTCCTGAATGGTCTTTTGTGTTCTTGTGTTGTTTCACGCACTTTGAAATAAATAGTCACATGGTGTCAGTTATTTAATTCATACATTAAAAACAACCAGAAAATAAAATCACATAGTTTTCCCTGTTGCCCAAATATAAGAGGGGCTCAGTGGGCGGGAATCAATCATAATTGGATTTCAAGAATATGAAATTCCCCATGTAATTACCATAAGCTCTACCTAAAAATAAAGATATTTTTTTTGTTAGAATTCAAATGACCTACATTATCTTGATGATTTATTCAATAAAGGCTCAGGTAGATTCTTCCTCCTTCTCCTGAGATGAGCTCAGTTGGTTATTTTTTATTTTGGCTTATGATAAATCTAGTCTTTCTTCCCAGAGCACTTAAGGAAGTTAGTTCACATATAAGCTGAATATGCTTTCTAGAGTAGGTGAAAGCCAATTTATAGTATCCATGAAATGGTTTCATTACTCAATGTAAAGAGTGTCCTCCAAGGGAAGCGGTAATATCAAAGAAGCGAGCAGTCTTTGTTTGAATAGGGGAAGGTAGATGGAATAAAAAAGATGGCTGGGAAAAAATACATTACATTTCAATAGCTTTAGGAATGGGGATTGTATTATCCATGTAATGTATAACTTTGCTTCTTTGATTTTGTCTGTGTGTGTTGGGGGATCAAATTACTGCCATTTGTTACTGAATTTGCATATGTAAAAATTTACATGGATACAATTCATTCAAGGTCAGTTTTGATCATTTTTGTTACTATTTTCAGTGACCATTTAAAAATTACCTATCATGTATGCTTGTATATAAGCCGAGTTTTTCCAGCACATTTTTAATGCAGTTCTTGTGGTAAAATTAGGTGCCTCGGCTGATACTCGAGTCAGCTTATACTCGAGTACATATTGTGTTTATTTTCCATTTCTATGATACATTTTTACAGTAGTAATATAGTTGTAAGCATAGTAGAAATAAAGTAATCTTTGAATAAAAAGGAGTTAAACTGAAAGCAGTAAATGCAGTCACTTAAAACCCACACCAATTTTTTATAGCTTCAGAAAGAAGCAAACAAAATGGCCTGTTTCCAGTAGGAAATAAACTTGGCACTGATTTAAACTATGAGTGTGAGACCAATGGCAGCAAGATACACAGATAGAAGTAGCTGTCAACACAAACGACCCGAGAGTCTGTCTGTCACCCCAGTCTCTAAACGTCTGTCTCGATGATTTGGGCCTTTGACGTTGACCTGATATCTTCTCAGAGAAGTGGAAAGGGTGGAAAGCAATCAGCCAGGAGGACTTAGTCACTGACAAAGCAACTACACTTCGCTGTGTAGATACATGGAGCAGAGCCAAGTCTAATGGGCATATAATCATTAATAAAGCCTTTAGTCCTATGTAGCTATTAGTGATGAATATGAAGCTCGGAACCTGATGGCAAAGTGGGCTGTGAGTTGGGTTGCTAACCTTACAAGTTCAGCAGTGCTCTGTGGAACAAGGTGGGGTTTCCAGCTCCAGTGATGTATAGTCTCAGAAACTCATAGGGGCAGCTCTACTCTGTCCTAAAGAGTCTCCATGAGTCAGAATTGGATCTCAGCATATTTGGTTTGGGTTTTATATGAAGCCATTGAGGGTGTGCTTATTAAGTTTCCAAGGAAGGGCATCGCAGAGCAGAAGTTATGATATTTAAGGTTTGGGCTGTTGAGGAAGGTTCTCAGTCCAACAGTTGCAAGAGAGCACTTGAACGCTTGAATAGGGAGCCCTGGTGGTACAGGGGGTTGTACCCTGGGCTGCTTCCAGCAAGACCTGCAGTTGGAAACTACCGACTACTCTGAGAGAGAAAGAGGAGGTTTTCTACTCCCGTCAGAACTGACCATCTTGGAAACTCACACAGGCAGTTCTGTGAGGTTGCTATGAGTCAAAAACAGACCCAGTCAGTCGCAGTGAGTTTGTGTCTTCAATTGTTTTGGGTGCTGTGGGCTAGGCGTTATTAGGTTGCTAACTGCAAGGTCAGTGGTTTACACCCACCAGGTGCTCTGTAGCAGAAAAAATGAGGCTGGCTGCTGTCATAAAGATTTAGTCTCAGAAACCCTGTATGGAGTCACTATGAATTAGAATCAGCTTGATGGTAAGGGGATTGGTTTTTTTTCTTTGGGGGAAGAAAAGGTGTAGAAAAGGGTTTCCTTATTTTTCTCCCCACCCTCCCCCCCAATAAAGACCCTTCCTATGAGACACACATCATTCTGTCTCCAAGTGTGCACGTGTTTCCCAGCACCCAAGTGACCACCTCCAAAGATAGTTATGAAATTATGCCAAGTAGCAATGGCCCTAAATAATATATACTTGGAAATAAAATGTGGAAATCATCAGCTCCCTTAATTTTGTGCAGATTTCTTAGGAATAAGTCATCTGAGGTGGCCCTGTGGTGCAGTAAGTAGACACCGGCAGCTAGTAGGGACTAGCTAAGTCCGCTGACCACATTAGCATTGCTCTCCCTCTCTGTACTGGGACCGTCCTTTATTTTCACATGCACTGTCCTAGGGGAATCGGTCCACTCCCAAGACCTAATCTGTTTGATTACTTGAATTGCAAGCATTCACTTTTTATCTGTTGTTTTCTGTGGTGGTGTCAGCTGACCCGAGTAGATTAATATTTACGAGGAAGACGTGCTGCACGTACACACAGAGTTAAGTGATGAAAGCTCATGGCTTAACTGAAAACTGCTGTCCCCAGAGAATCCTGATGGAGCTAAGAACACACGTTCATGTTGGTTGGTGCTTGAAGATGAAAGTCCCCTTTGGAGCTTCAGAGCTTCCCTCTTTCCCCTTTGAATACTTTCCCTGCAATGTCCTTAGCAGTTTCACGGCTCTCGAATTCGGCTAAAGTAGAAAAAGATGTCCCAAACCAGGAGGTGGGAGTGGTCAGTGGCTAGCATTGAGTCCAGTGAATTCAGACACTGGCTCCCTCGGCAGGTAATGCTTTTGGACAGACTGCCGTGTGTCCTGTTGTCCGTGCTTTGTGCTTGTTTTTCTAGTTGAGTGCCAAAACATGAAATAGCCTCATGTGATTAGATCATTCCAAACTAAAACTGGCAAGGAGTGCATTGTATTGATTGTTCAGTTCGATTGGACTACATTTACAAGCAATTTCATAGCTCTTTGCGATGGAGCCTTCAATGGTATGATGTAAAGAATAAAAGAAAAGAGGGAAATCCTGAGCATGACTTGTGGCACAGGAGAGACATGTCACTTCTGTTCTATATGCAGACACCTCCCCATTTTGCTAAAGTTGAAATTCACAATGGAGTTACATGTCTCACGACCTTATTCAGAAGGAGCTCAGCTCTGCATTTCATATTGACCACCGTGACATTGGGAACACAGCCCACTGGGGGCTTTTGGCAGTGACAACCCTCACTCCCTGCCACAGAGCCGATTCTGGCTCACAGTGACCCTATAGGGCAGGTAAAGTGCCCCCTCCCCCCCTGGGAGTGCCGAAGGCTGTGACTCTTTCCGGAAGTAAAAAGCCCGTCTTTCTCTCAAGGAGCAGCGGCTAGTGGTTTCCAGCTGCTGACCTGGTGGCTGGCAGCCCTACACGTGACCTCCATGCCGCCAGTGTTCCTCTCTGACAGGAAAGTGCTTGCCAACTACAAAACTCCAGGTTTGTCAGCCACAAAGCATCACACGGCCACATACATATTCATATTTCCTTCTCGAAGGACGTTTCCATGAGTAGAAATGGCAAACCAGCCAGCAGAGCCGTGCGCCTGTATCCACAGCAAACTTAGATGCCCTCTACGCCCAAAAAACCTGTTTGCCCGCCCCTGCCCCCACTTCCCCAGCTTGTTTTGCTCCTTCGCCATTCTGCCCTGGCCATGCCAGCCCTTTCCCTGGCCTGGCCCAATAGACCTAATCCCTGTAGGAATGACTGCGGCCTTAGGAAACATCATGAAATCAAAAGTGCGATGTGGTCAGTTTATTCTGTTTTCTGAGACTGAAGAGGTAAACCACCCCCACCCCACCCACAGTCCTTTCTTCTCCTCAACTCTCTCTCTTCTTCATCTCTTGAACCTTGTTTTGTTTTGTTTTTCAATCTGGGCTGCTCATATCTGAACCCTGCTGCTTAGGAGGCGCAGGCCAACAGCATGAGTGCAAAGGATGGAGCTGCTCCTGCTGGCCTCCAGCTACATTCCTCGCCCTAACTACATACTCGTTTGTCTCTTTTTGAGTCCCAGTTGCTAAGAAGTTGTTTTCATGCTGCTCTCTGTCCCCAGTATTGCGTCATCACCTCAGTCCCTACAGGATTTGTTTTTCCTTAAAATCGGAAAAGCTGAGGACCTCATTCCCCCTTGAGTTTTAAGCTTTGTGAATGTACGGGCCCCTTTCTCCTAAGAAGCTGTGGGCATCTTTAAGTTTCCCTCAGCCTCCCTTATGGAAGCACTCAATGAATTGCATTTAGACCAGGATGGAAGTCAGGAGACCTGGCTCCTGGTCCCATCAGTTGTCATTGATTCTTAGGCAAATCTCTAAACCTTCTTTCATTTCTGTGTCTTTGTCTACACTCTGTTGGGGGATCTGGGAATAAAGACGGCGTGTAGTTCTGCACATTAAAATCACCCGGACAGCTTCTCAAGGGGCGTGTGTGTGTGTGTGTGTGTGTGTGTGTGTGTGTGTGTGGCGCGTATGGGAAGCATCCTGGTGGCACTTCGGTTAGGCACTGAAAGTTGGACTCACTGCAAGGCTGGAAGTTCAAACAACCAGCTGCTCTGTTGCAGACAGGTGATGTTGTCTGTGCCCCTGAAGGTTTATGGTCTTAGAAACTGTATGGGGCCACTGTGAATCAGGACCAACTGGATGACAGTGGATTTCATTGCAAATCTATGTCTTCACCTAAATACTCTGTCTAATTGGCTGGGGTGAGGCCCTGTGTAGTGGCAGTTATTTAAATCTCCTCCCGTGAGTCTCATACACACAGGGTTGAGAATCACTGTTGTTGTTGTTGTTCCATGCCATCGAGTTGGTTCCAACTCATAGAAACCCTGTGTCCGACAGAGCGGAACGCCGCCCTGTCCCAAGCCATCCTCGCAGTCGTTTTGAGGTTTGAGCCCACTGTTGCATCCTCTGTGTCAATATACCTTGTTGAGGATCTTCTTCTTCCCAGCTTCCCCTCTAAGTTTACCAAGCATGAAGTCCTTTTCCAAGGACTGATCTCTTCTGATAACATGTCCAAAATGTTTTAAAAGAATTCTCACAATCTCGCCTTTAAGGAACATTCTTGCTGTACTTCTTTTTTTTTTCCTCTTGCTGTGCTTCTTACAGGACAGATCTGTTCGTTCTTTTGGCAGTCCATGGTACTTTCACCATTCTTAGCCATAATTCAAATGCCAGGGTGTCACGAGGTCAATCTACCCAGCCTCACCTGGCTCTCATGGTCCACAGTTAAATGCAGCCTTCTTTTTAAACGCAAAGTGGTGAGGCAGTTAACACAATTGTGTAATAGCTAAAGGAACACCGGGTTGCTGATTCAGATTCCAGGAGTTCCAAAAGTGAAGGTCATGCCCAAACCCCAGTGTGTTGTAAATTACTACAATCCACAAGTGAATTTGAAGCGCAACAATTCTTTTACACGGAGTATATTACAAATGGTGTTCCATGTGTCATTTGAGATCTAGCAGCACATTCCACTGCCTAGAATTTTTTTATGAGGAAAGGGCTATCTTTAGGTGAGCCTTGTAGTAAACACATACAAATATTACCCTAGCTTCTCCCAGAAGGAGAGATTCCCTAAAACAATGTGTGTTGATTTTTCCTTTGCATTGGGATCTTCTTTGCTTTTTCTGACTAACAGACAGCCTCGTCTTATTTTGACTGCAGTCTTGGGCAACTGCTGACATTGCACATGCAAAAGGCATGAGTCTTAAACATGTGGATCCCAGGCATGAAGCAGAAGCACACAAAACCGTTTACAGAATGAACGAGATTGAAGTTGAGGTTGCAAACACCCTCCCCACCCCCCAAAAAAACAGGAGTTTGAAGACTGAACTAATTTCTCAGCTCCATCTTTGGTCACATGGATGCCTACGGCATGTCACTCATACAGGAAATCTGCCCTGTCCCCACCTGCTTGACTTTTCAGTAGTGGTCTCAGGTGAGAAAGTCTTTGTTAGGGTCCCTTGCCTTGCCTCCCTTGCCTTCAAGGCTGTTCCTCGGACTCACACTCACTGCCCCCGAGTAGATTCCAATGCAGAGCGTCCCTGTACGCCAGTCTGGAAGGGCCCTGTGGGATTCTGGGACTGAGACTCTGCACGGGGGTGGAAAGCCTCACCAGGCTGCTGGGGAGGGGCAGTCTGCGGGGGAAGGACTCTATTGAAGTGAGGTGAATCAGGTAGTGAATATAAATAGACCTTGCCCTGTCGTGTTCCTTGGTTCTGAACTGCTGACTTTGTGCTTGGCAGACCACGAGGCCACCAGGGCTCCTGCTCCCCTGTTGATTTCTCCCTTGTTAGCAAGTGGGAATGAGGACAGGTGATAAAAATTGCCAGCTATATTGGTGACTTGGATTGGGGCACAGTGTCCCCACCCGGACCTTACATTTAAAGTGAGACATTATTCAACAGACAGCCACCAGGCTCTGAAAGCCCCCGAAGATGTAGGGAACCACGGTGCTCTGATGAGCAATGCTGACCTGTGGCCACTGCTTGTTTTCCAGAGTCCGGCCCGGCTTACTCCGAGTGGCAGCGGGAGACCCTCACCTCGGACGAAGCCCACGTCTCCCCACAGGCCAGCCGCCTGATTAGTCAGCTCCTCGATGAAGACAGCGATCCCATGCTCTCGCCCAGGTTTTATGCCTGTGGGCAGAGCAGGCAATACCTGGACGACACAGAAGTGCCTCCTTCGCCCCCCAATTCCCATTCTTTCATGAGGTGTGTTGTTTTCCCCTCCTGACCAGCACCATCTCACCACATTAGAAAGGGTAGGAGGAGTGCCATTATACCTGGTCATTCTTTTATTAGGGTCATCTCAGTCCTGAGGGGGAACATTCTCTGGCCCAGGCCACAGGTTCGGTTGTACTTTTGCTGTAGTAGAAATGTGGCCCAATTATACCAGCGCCTATAGAATGTCCACTAGCACCTCTTTCTAAGGCTCTCGGATTTCCCTTGTGGGCTTCCTGGCACGCATGTCAGAATGACTGATCACATGGCTGATACTTCTAGCTGTCGCCTACAGCTACAAATATCACATGTTTAATAGGTGACGACATGCATAGTTCAAAGTCACAAAAATAATTTAAAAATTTGAGGGTAACATTTCCAACATGAGTAGGCAACTTTGTTTTATTCGACATCTCTCCTCCCACCATGGGGTGCCCCACATCTCCCTCCCTTGACATCTCTCCTCCCACCATGGGGTGCCCTACATCTCCCCTGCCTGCCCTGAAAGCCCATCCGTCAGAGGGCGGTCGCTTTGCTGGTAGCAAAGCTGACCCCAGCCGTGTCCGTTACAGGCAACGGAGCTCCTCTCTGGGTTCCTACGATGATGAGCAAGAGGACCTGACGCCTGCCCAGCTCACTCGGAGGATTCAGAGTCTTAAGAAGAAGATTCGAAAGTTTGAAGACAGGTTTGAAGAAGAGAAGAAGTACCGAGTAAGTGCCTGCTCTGGGGTGTTCCGCATGCCCATGCCAACAGTGCTGAGAAGTGCTTCTGAAAGGTCACCAGGGTAAGGGAGATCACTAGGGAAGGTTAAAACCAAAAGGCAATAAACACTGGGTGGTAAACATTGATAAATCTGAACCTTGTAGCAGCACTTTTCTTTTGTGAGTTAATCTTCATGAATAAATTGAAAGCCTGAGTCTACATTTTGTGAACTTATCAGTGAGCAAGAGTGGGGGGACTGGGGGTGAGGGTGGAACAGGAAAAAAATCCCTGAATAAAGTCTTTTGTTTGGTTCAAACTTACTTCAAGGTGATGTTCTTCTCAAATTTCATGAGTGCTTACCGTGTTCTACCCTCAGTTCCAGAAGAGTTGCCCAAGAAGGCCTTTTTCATGGCGGATGCAGAGTGTAAAACACTGCTTCCTGCTCCGTTAGCCTCACAAGTTCAACCCTACACACAACGCAAAGGGCTCTGGCGACCACGGACAGTGGTCCCTGATCACACCCCCACCAATTTGCCTCCAAGGAATTCCCAGAAACATCAAATGAACTCGCTAGAAAGGGTTGGCTGCTGGCCAACCGGTCAATTCGGGCTCCTGGTGGCCCATTCGTGCAGAGTTGAACTGTTCAACAGGGTTTGCAAGGCTCTGACCTTATGGAGAGAAATCGAAATCGCGAGACCTGTTTTCCAAGATGACTCTGGGTGGGTTCCCACCTTTGGCCTGGCAATGCTATTCTCAGCAGTTCTCGTCATCTGGGGAATGAATTCGTACCTGTGAAGTTTATTATGAGCGACTCGGGTGGGTTTCTGTTCAGAGAGATGAGACGCAGCTTCCTTTCTGTTTAAAATGAACTTGCTCGGGAAACCGTTCTCTTTCCTGCCCCAGTTCCAAAACATTGACTCTCCAATTCCTTTATCCAGCCTTCCCACAGTGACAAAGCAGCCAATCCGGAGGTCTTGAGATGGATGAACGACCTTGCCAAATTCCGGAAACAGCTGAAAGGTAGGTAAAGGTCAGGAATGGTAAGCCATTTCTATATTGTAAGTAGATGCAAAATCCACCATCTGCCCTCATCCCAGGATAGTCCAGAGAAGATAGGCTCCTTGAAGATTCATTCTGTTGCTCTCAGCTGGTCAGAATGACCACCCTCACCCCCACCCCTGATCTCAGCCACTGGATGACCTACATCAATTAGACGCAAACTCTACGCCAGCTCTCTTTTGCCACCATTAAATTGATTCCCACCCACCACAATGCTATAGACTAGAGTAGAGCGTCTCCATAGGTTCTAAGAGGCTCCTTTACAAGGAGCCCTGGTGGTGTAGTGGTTATGCATTGGGCTGCAATCTGCCACATTGGTAGTTCAAAAACACCAGCCTCTTTATGGGAGAAAGACGGAGAGTTCTATTCCTGTAGAGAGTTAAAGCCGTGGAAACTCACAAGGCCAGTAATCCCATTTCTTATGGGGATGCTGTGATCAGTGTTGACTTGACACCAGAGTTTGGTTTTTTAACTCTTACTGTCGCATTTCTCTCTCCTACAATGTAGATGCGTGGTTCGAGCTGCCCACCTTGTGAGTAGCAGCCTGGTGCATAACCTGCTGTGCCAGCAGTGGCTCCTTGCCAGACCCCTACAGTTCTCTAAATCATAACATTAACAATAGTTTCAAATGACCACTTACCAAAGACCCATTTAATCTAAAGCTCTATTTGCTTGTTGTTAGATAAAGAAAAGACATAGAAATACAGGGAACTTTCAAAAAGTGCGTGGGAAAATGCAATGAAAAGATGGGTTTTTTACATGAACTTTTGGAGCCCCCTCAGGCACCGAAAGTTCTGTAAAGGGTTTCTGTCCAGTCCCTCAAAGAGTTTGCTATCGTTTAGGGAGAAAGGCACAACTAAATAGAATCCATGGTGAAAATAATTTCTGCGTCAGGTATATAAATTGTACAGGCAAAGTTGGCTGGAAGTTGGTGGTTTGATCCATACCCAAACCACCAAACTTAGTGCCATCCAGTTAATTTGAACTCATAACGAGCGGACGGCACAGGACAGAACCGCCCCTGTGGGTTTCCAAGACTGTATTCTACTCAAGTAGCAAGCTTTGTCTTTCTCTGATGCAGTGCCTGGTGGTTTCAAACTGCTGACCTTGGGTTTAGCAGCCCAGCTTGCAACCCACTCTGCCACCAGGGCTCCTCATTTGGTCCATAGATAAAGACGAAGGTAACAAAGTATCTGCCACATCCTGCAAACAGCGAACAGCTTAGTGTGGGTAAAGAATGGATGGACAAAGAAATGGAGCTTTCTCAGGAGTAAGGGTTAGGGAAGTGCACCAGGTGAACCCAAGATGATACTATCATTCTCTTGGGTTTTGCATAACAGCCTGAAGATTGCCACTGACATTATAATTAGGTCGTCTGCGGAGGGGGGGGTGCAAACTGGTGGCACGCAGTAATTACTGATACCACAGAAGAACAACTGGGGCTCAGCCGGCATCCATTCTCATAGGTTTCCACCCTCACATCTTCTCATCTAGAATCAAAACTAAAGATCTCTGAAGAGGACCTGACCCCCCGGATGCGGCAGCGGAGCAACACCCTCCCCAAGAGTTTCGGTTCCCAGCTGGAGAAAGAAGAAGAGAAGAAGCCAGAAGTGGTGGAGAAAGCAGTCAAGCCCAGCGTTGAAGCCACGCTGGGATCCATCCAGAGGAAGCTGCAGGAGAAGCGGGCCGAGAGCAGCCGGCCAGAGGACATTAAGGTACGAAGGGCCTGTGAGGGCCCCGTGCTGTCGGCTGACCCTGCGCCATGCGGCAGGCACTGAGACCGGGACACGGGAATCCATCGAGGCCTCCCACACCTTCAAACCAGCGCGCTTAGATTCCTGGACCAGCTGCGCAAACAACTGCAGTGTCTCTTGACCGGTGCTTTTGGGTTTTGTGCTACAAACAAACCAAACGCAGAAGACTCGATTTCAGGCCTTGCAGAACAGACTTGTGTGGTTTAATAGATATTTTAGGGCGTCTCTGAGGTGGAAGGATTCTAGACAAGCCTTTGGGACTGAGTAACCTGACACGAGGCCCGGGACTTAAGCCCCGGTGCCTTGCAGCCTGGCGCACCGCGCGCGGCATTCATCCCGCCTGTACAGGGAGAGGTGCCGCCTGGGGCTGTGCGTCCGTACTTTGAGCAAGGGCAGGACCCTATCATTCTGCTTTCCCACCAGCTTTCCGAAGCCCCCGTGATAGCCAATGCCTCTGTGGAGGCTAGAGAGAGATGGACAGAACTCTGGTATGGGGATTTTGTTTTGTTTTCTCTAGGAAGTTTTGTTAGCCTGAGAGCAAAGTTGAAATACTAATACCTGTGTCCCCCTCTTTCACGCTGCCCCCGGCGTTCACACAGGATATGACCAAGGACCAGATCGCCAATGAGAAAGTGGCTCTGCAGAAAGCACTGCTGTGTTATGAAAGCATCCACGGCCGGCCGGTATGTGAGCGGATGATTCCTTGAGGGAGGGAGGAGCTGTTCTGGTTTGGGAACTGGAGTTTGGATGCTCAATGTCTTGCAAATGGAGTGTCCTACTGTTTGCTTTTACTCTGAAGATAAAGGTGATGGCTAAGAATGTCTATTTAGGGATGGGGATGGGGGAAGGGGAATTGGTATTTTAACCAGCAAATTCGATTCCCGTTCCACGATTCATACACAGATTGTTGTTGTGACTCCCCCAAATGTGCCAGCACTCTCGCCTGGTCCCTCCGGCCCTCCTTCTGTCCAGCCTGTGTCTCTGGCCCACCGTGCTTTCTCATGGCTGCTTTGGGCTGCAGGTGGACCATTTCCTCTCTGTCCTTGAGTGCTTTCAAGGGGCATCTTCCTTATGAGTGTCATTGTTTATTTTACAAGCCAATCTGTTAGGGGGCCGGAAGGTGGTCTCAGAGAGCTGCTTCTGTTTTAGGTGGAAGGGCATTTTTAGGGAGATCATTTCAGGGGTTCCTCTAGTCTACCAAACCAATCATCCCGGCCTTTGTTAAGAATCTGAGTTTTGTTCTACATTATACTTGCATTGCGACTGGGGTCCTCTATTGTGTCCTTGGTCCGTGAGGTTGGTAGTGGTAGCCGGGCACCATCAGATTCTTCTCATCTCAGGTTCGAAGAGGTTATGATTTGTGGGGAACATTGGTCCAGTGGCCTGATTTGTTCCTTGAACCTCTGGTTCCCTTCACTTGCCTTTGCTCCAGATGGGAAGAGACCAATAACTTGTCTCATAGATGACCACTCTCAAGCGCTTAAGATCCCAAAACTAATCACCAAGCTAGCAGGCAGAACATTTTCTTTAAAAACTAGATTATGACAATTAGCCTAGTTGTTCAGGAGACTATGGTCCTGAAGTTTTAAACTCAGCAAACCAATCCCATGAGGTGTGTGTTAGTCCAGGTAGACTAGAGAAAGAAATCAAGGGAGACTCACATGTGTATAAGAAAGAGCCTTATATTGAGAAAGCAACCCAGCCCAGTCCACCCAGTCCAGATCAATACGTCCAGTCCCATACGTCTGATATTAGCCCATATATCCCATTCCAATCTATAAATTTCTCTTCAGACTCACAAAACACATGCAATGATGCCGAATGCAGGAAGATCACAGGGGAAGCATCTCAGTGCCGGCGTGGGTCTCCAGGTGGCTCTTTCAGCTCCAGGGCTCCAGCGTGGCTCTGTGTGTATTGTCCAAAGGAATGTCTCGCAGGGAGTGAGCATGTGTTTCGCTTCCAGCGAGCTATTTGTCTTCGCAAAGCCACCAAATGAGGTCCTCAAGCTGCAACCTGATTAACAAGCTACACTCCACCCCTTCACTTTTAAGTCTCAAATTGGCAACAGGTTACGTAACTACCACAGGTGTTTGGATATATCTAGAAATTATCCTACCTGTGGCCCATTGGTGCTTCATTGTATATATAATGCCTTCATGATATATGCAGAATACACAAACATGCATATGCACATGCTCACAAAAATACCTATAGGGGTATGTACCCCACAGACTTTCCCGCACCCACATATCTACCTGGGTCACCACTCGCATATATTTTCCCTTATTATTACTGTTACAAAATTGCATATGTATAGCATTTACCTTACCCAAAAGAGCAAAGCCACTGCCATCGAGCGGATCATGACTCATAGTGAGCCTAGAGTAAAACTGTTGGCCGGGGTTTCTGAGGCTGTCAGTCTTTACAAGAGCAAAAAGACTCAGCTGTTTCCCCCAGGGAGCAGCCATCACCCCTTGTTAAAGAGTCTGCATCTTTCCCACTGAATGGATATTGATCCGTTGACCAAAATGGATGACTATTTTCTCCAGAACTAAACTTTCTGAAGCCTTAGCCAATAAGAAGTTTCCCTAGGCAGTATATCTTGAACTTAATTATGTTCCAAAGAAAATTAGTTTGCAACTAAAATTTAGTAACTAGGTTCCTATTTCCAACGGAGAAAGGGCCAAGGGGGTCAGTAAGGATCCGTGGAGCCGGAGAGACTGCTCTGTCTACAACTGCCCCTATCAGTGGCCACTCAGCTGTCTGGGCTCCAATTTTCTTATCTATAAAAAAATGAAGGCGGACTCTTTCTTACAAACGTGAAGGCTATACTTTAAAATTGTCCTTTGTGCAATGTAGTTGTGACCAGTATTGGTTCTTAAAGAAGTGCCGCTTGTCACTGAGAACTAACATTGTGAGGACTCTGGACCCTGGCCTTGCCTTTTCATGGGAACAGGAAGCATTTGCAGTCACTTGTTAGTCAGCAGGAGTTCATTGGCTGCTTACTTGTTAGCTGTAGGGGAGATAGGACAGGAGGCTGCTCTGCCCAGAGGAACTTGTAATCACAGCTCCTTGCTGTGGACGCTCCATAACCTCCTGGGGAGACTGTTGTCAAGCACCCAAGAAAACAAGGTCATACAAGAAGGTTTAAGGAAGTGAAGATTTAGGTTTTCAACGAACTTTTATATAGCCAAAAAGCACAGGTCTCTTATAGAAAGACTTAGTCTTTCCACTGAAAATAGCCTGTTTAATAAAAATAATGCACTAAACTTTACTGTCTGTGAGAACAGGGTGTCTGGGTTCTGCCCCCTTCACTGGGAACCTAACCCTTACCACCACAGAACATGGGACCTGTAAGTCCTGGATAATAAATCCTCCACAATATTGTGATTCTGAACTTGACAGTTTTAAATTAAACGGGGGGTGGGGGGATGGGGTGGCGAGTTGAGGCAGATGACGACTGCCTTTGCTGGCTTGTCCCTGCAGTGGAAAAATACTGACATGCTCGGATCGTGTCCGTGTCTCAGCCAAATGTTGTTTTGGATTTTGTAAAGGCATTGAACCAAACAGTAAATGCACTGGAGCTCCAATATGTTGTGAAACTCTGTCCTCCCTGCTGGAATACTGACAGCTCCCAGGTGAGGAACAGGATTCGTTCCTGGGTCTTTAGGAATTTGTAGCGAAGTGGGGCCCTCAGGTCCATACAGTTCTTCTGTAGCATTACTTTGATGTAAGAAAAGATTCAAAACCTTTTCATTCATTCAAAAGCCGCATAAGGGTAAATCAAGCGATTGTGGTGAGGAATTTGCTGCAAGCTGGGGCTGGCCCAGTTGTTTCTGAGAGTTGTCTGTGAGTTGACCTTTTGTAACGCGAGGCTGTTTGTGCTCAGAACCTGTAGCGGCAGAGCTGAGCCACCTTTAACAGGAGAGCACCCCCTCACCCCCCACCCCACACACACCCTGCACTTCAGGCACAGAGCCTCTGAGCAGAGAGCCCATCCAGGTCACAAGACCGTGAGGGAGATGCTGACAGGTGTGTATTTTCCTTCTTTAACTTTTCTTCTTTCCGATGTATAGATCCAAGTTGTGGCATGGATCTGCCCTCTGATGGGCTGGCTTCTTTGCCTAAGGCCTTCAATTAACTAGATATGAGAAAAAGCTCCCAGTTGCTTTCAAAACAGATGAAGCCGGCTGCCACTTCAGGGGTCTGGGGGTCTTAGCTGCGCTCAGCTGGGCAGTTTCTCCTTCCACCTGGACTGTGACAGTGCGCGGACACGGTGAGCCTGTCCATAGGCAAACCTAGATTCACTTTTGCGACTGTTGTGAACAGATTCGAGCTGAGTTTCCAGACTGAGCTTCACTAAGAAGAAAGGTCTGGCAATCTTCAGTCAAAACTCAGCCACTGAACACCCCACGGGTCACAGCAGTCCAGTCCACAACGAATCGTGGGGATGGTGCCTGTGGACCACACAGCAGTTTGTTTGCATGTATGTCTCGAAGGGTCCCTCTGAGCCGTAAAGCTGCCAGAAGGAGAAGATAAATTGAGTTGGAGCCTAGTGACCGTTGTTGTCTTGTCCTCAGCACTGAGTACACAGCAACGCTGCCCCCTTTATTTCCTGATAATAAGACACAGTGGCGTGGCTGAGCGTACATCAGCTAACAACAGAGAGCGAGGATCATATGTAGATTTAGCTTGAGGATTTAGATTTGAGTTTGAGCATGGCTGTGCTGACCGACTCGTTGGTTCCCCAGGTCGTTCAACCTTGCCCGTCTGGTTCTGAGGAGGAGGGGTGCAAGGCTGTGGAGTGTTGAACAATAAATGGTAGTTTTTACATCTGTTACAATGATAGGTTCTGCTCACCAAGGCTTGCTGCTCAGCGGCCGAGTCAGGAGAAAGATCGTTCGCTTCCAAGCGGATATGCACTAGGAGTTGTCCCTGCCGCGGGCCACTGCGGACTCGGCTCCCACTCTGGTGACCCTCGGGGTGTCAGGGGAACACTGTGCTCTCGAGGGCTTTTCAGTGGCTCCTTGTGGTTCGGAAGTAGATCAGCAGGCAGCTCTTTCAAGGTGCCGCAGAAAAGACTCAAACCTTTAGCTTTTCAGCGGCATCCAAGGACATGAGCCATTGCACACTCAGCAGCTCCTTCCACCCCTGCTGCCATCGGCTCTGTCCTGACTCAGGACTTCTCACAAGCGCTCCCTGCCCTCCACTCCATCCTGACTCATCGTGGCCCTAAGGACGGAACCGAGCTGCCTCTGTGGGTTTCCAGGACTCCAGACTCTACTGTCTCAGAGGACAGGAAGAAAATGCAGCAGGAAATGTGAGTGTGTTTTTTTATGATTGGGCCCAAGCCAGACTGCCCGTCCCTGGACCAGGATGCTCCTGCCTCCTCAGGAAAAGCAGGGTTCACTTGGTAGCTGGCCAGGTTGCAAATCCAAGAGAGACCTTTCCATGCCTAGCTCTCTGGTGCCATCATGGACCCTGGACTGTAAATAGCACTTGGGCAAACACAGAAGAGAAAGATGTGCTTCCAGAACTGACCTATCGTTACAAACCCTGGTTTCCCAGAGAAGCCGGAACTCTTGGCTCAAGGGTTTTTGCTGATTCTGCATCATCTGATGGAAACACTTTCAGAAGCACCGGCCAAATAGTTGTCTGCCGTTTCTGTAGCAGCGACATTGTTTTAACAAGACCACTTGCTTTACTCGGGCACCCTATGACACATTGATATGTGTACTGAAACCAGAAACACTTACGTGGACACTGGTACACGAGTAATTGCCAATTACTTATTAGTATGGCAAGTCCTTTGCAACATTTAGGGATCACATCAAAAGGTCCTACCACAGGGAGAAGTAGAGCAAAGTGCTGCTCTTCACTGAACGGCCTTCTTCACATAGTCACAGACTTGGAAACTCACAGGGGTAGTTCTACCCTGTCCAATAGTGTCGCTATGAGTTGGCATCAATTTGATGGCAGTGAGTATGGTTTTATGTTTGTAATCTTGGAAACTAACAAGACAGTAAGCCTGCTGCTGTAAGAGGACATGGTGTTGGTTCTGACCCATAGAACCCTGCATACAATGAACGAATCATTACCCAGTCCTGCACCATCCTTGACTATTGATGCTTGTGTCCATTGTTGCTGCCACGTAGTCAAGGGTGTTCCTCTTTTTCAATGACTTGCTCTATCAACCATGGCACGTCCACAGTACTTGAGATGAAATACTTCCATCCTTGTTTCAAAAGAGCATTCTGGCTATATACTTCTTCCAACACAGATTTGTCCATTCCACTGGCAAGTCATGGTGCAGTCACTAGTCTTTGCCGACTCTACCATTCAAAGGTGTCAGTTCTTCTTCAGTCTTCCCTTTCAGTTGTCCATCTTCCTTATTGCATATAAGGCAATTGAAAATGGCATGGCTTGGGTGAAAAATCACATTTTTGCTTATTAACACTTTAAAGAGGTCTTTTGCAATAGATTTTTCACAATGCGGTACATAGCTTGATTTCCTGATTGCTGCTTCTAAGAACAACAATGGTGGATCCAAGTAACATAAAATCCTTGACAGTTTTGTTTTTCTGTTTATTATGATGTTGCCTATTGGTATAGTGTGGGATATTTGTTTTCTTTGAGTTGCGTTAAAATCCATAATAAAGGCCAGATTTCAAATGTCTTTGATGTTTATCAGTAAATACTTAAAACCCCATTGCTGTCAACAAATAAAGCTGTGTTCCCCATCTGCATGTTGCAGGATGTTCATGAGTCCCAAAGCTGATGCTGTGATCTTCATGTAGCCCGCCTTCTCAGGTTACTTGCTCAGCACACAGGTTGAACAAGTATTGTGAGAAGATACAACCCTGATGCCACCTTTCCTGATTTTAAACCATGAAATATCCCCCTTGTTCTGTTCAAATCACCGCCCCGTGGTCTAGCACGCGTCCTGCAGAAGCACAATGAGCTCTTCTAAGTCCCTCTTCTCAACGTGTGGTGATCCATCCAGCCAAGTTAAATGTGCGTGCCATAGCCAAAACTCAAGCAAATGCTAGACATAGAAAACTTCCTTTTGGACAAAATATTAGAAAGGAAATTTATTACTGTCAAATTTGACTTATTTTGGTTAATTTGACTGGCTAAATTTCCTCCTAACATCCAGAAATGTTTCTGGCAAATTACTGAGTCAGACTAACATGCTGGCCTGCAGTCGGGAAATGCTGACCCGTTACTGTTGTCGTTATTAGAAGTCATATTTCCTTGGGTAATAAATAAACCATCTGTTGGCTGTCGTGCATATCGTGTTTCATTGCGCATTGTATTTCACACATCACGTGGCAACAGTTAGGATGTGCCTTAATCCCATCTGCAATATGCTTAATAGATATAGCATGTATTAAAAGATTTGTGCGTGTGTGTGTATTCTCATTCCAAATTTTATCATTTTATATCTGACATTGTACAGGCCACTTGATTTCTGTTCTTCAAACTTACTCCTAGCTATCATTTAACTTTTATTGAATGATATATTCAACATAATTATAACACTTATTGAATCAAAACATAATGTACTTCTCCATGAACTTTTTGAAAATACAGAAAAGGGCCCCAAATGTATTTTTCTTGATGAATTTTCACAAATATCAAGAAGAAATGCTCTTCTTTATCCCTCAAACCTAAAGAGTGGTCTGAGCGGGGGCGTGGGGGAAGGGAGGAGGGAAAGTAAAATGGAAATGGACTCTGTAGTGACAAACGAGTTCATTTCAAATAAAAATAAAAAGAAGCAATCCTCTTCAAACCCCGTACAGTCTACATAGCATCCTACCCGCACCCCACTGCCATCAAGTAGATTACAACTCCTCCTGATCCTAAAGGCAGGGTGGAACTGCCCCCTGTGAGTTTCTGAGACTGTAACTCTGTAAGGGAGTTAAAGTCTTGTCCTATGAAACAGCTGGTGGTTTTGAACTGCTTACCTTGTGGTTAGCAGGCTAACATAATTACTATACCACAAGGCCAAATTAGAAACCACTGCTTTGATTTCTAAGGAGCCCTGGTGGCTCAGCGGTTAAGTATTCAGTTGCTCACTGAAAGGTCAGCAATTCAAATCCACCAGTCACTCCGCAGAGCAAAGATGAGACCGTCTGCTGCTTCCCCAGAGATGGCAACCTTGGAAACTGTATGGAGAAATTCTACCCTGCTCTGTAGGATTGTTATGTGTGAGAATTAACTCAGAGGCAATGATAGTTAGACTTCTAAAGTTATAGCTTAGTTTTGCTTATTTTTTTAATGTTTTTAAGTGGGATTCTACAATATATAATCTTTCACGTCCGGGGCTAATTTTACTCAGCATTGATTGGTGTGAGAGTAATCCATGGTGCTGTGTAGAAGAAATTCATGGTTTCTTCAGCCTCACTATGATGGGTGTAGTGCTAACTGTGGGAACAGACCCCATCTATTCCATTGATATGATTTTGATGGCTTCTAGTTTGGGGTAAGCAATGCTGGAATCAAGATTCATTTTTATGTCTCGGTGAATGGATCTATGTTCGTTTGGTGTATACTTAATATACAAGAGTGGAGTTACCAGGTCAGATGTTCAGCTTCACTGACTACTGTCAAGTAGTTGTCCTTAGAGTTACGCCCTCACCAGCCACAGGGAAGGAAAGGCTACCGTTGTTGGGCATTCTCGCCGACACTTGCTTCTGCCCTTCATGTTTTACTTAGGGTGGTAGGTATGTATTAGTAACACCTGCATTTGATTCCCAATATTTTCCTTCAGATCCTTAATCCATTTCCATATAAAATAGTTGGTTTTCTTCCAGCCATAACAGTCATTTTTTTTAAAAAAGTAGCATAAATTATAAACTCTTCAACAACACAGCGACCCTCTAGGACAGGGTAGCACTGCCCCTGTGTGTTTCCATGACTGTAACTAGTAGCAGGAGCAGAAGGCTCATCTTTATCCCGCAGAGGAGTGGGTTGGAAACACTGACATTGGTTAGCCGCCCAGTGAGTAGCCCACTGTGCGACCAGAGTTGTGCTGTAGATGGTAAAGTGGAAAGCTATCTGCCTTTTAATGTTGTAATAACAGAGAGGTATAGAGACCACATTATTATTAGTGTTAACAATTGATGGTAAACCACAGAACTGGCTTAGCATGATGTCAGTATCCTACCTTATTTTGGGGAGTATATAAAGTGCAGTATAGTTGATCAGTCTGCAGCAAATACGTACAAAAGGCAGCAAATGATAATCCCTTTGTACATAACGTAGAGTTTCCCCTCATGGTTGAAGCCCCAAAAGGCCCAGAAGAAAATTTGTCAAATTCTGTGCAATTTGCCTATACCTCCTGTGTGGAATGGAAATAAATTGCTGAAGACAAAATCCAAATTTAGGGCAAAGATACTTCATCTGAGCCCCCAGTTAAAGAACTATGGCTATCTATGCACACCTGTGAATTAGGCCTACCTGTCTATGAGCATAGTTCTGCTCTTTCCTGTGTGGGGTTGCCATGAGTCAGGGTCAGGTCAACAGCACCTGGTAGGCTGATGTGTTACATACCCACTCGGTCGTTTCACAGAGATATTCCCGTGATATGAGCACTGAAATAGCCGCTCATAGTGGCCTTGTAGGACAGGGAAGAGCTAATTTCCCCTATGGGCTTCCAAGAGCATAAATCTTTATGGGAGCAGAAAGCCGCGTCATTCTCCCACAGAGTTGCTTGTGGGTTTGAATTACCAACCTTGAGATTAGCGCCCCAAGCAATAATCCACAGTGCCACCAAGACTCCTTGAAATAGGCACTCAACTCACTGCCATCAAGTTGATGCCGACTCATAGCCACCCCAAAGGACAGAGTACAACTGCCTCTGAGTTTCTGCGATTGTAACTCTTTACAGGAGGACAAAGCCTCATCTTTTTCCTGTGGAGCAGCTGGTGGTTTCAAACTGCTGACCTTACGGTTAGCAGCCCAACACGGAACAAGTACACCAGTAGGACTCCTGAAATAGCTAGAAGGGATACAAAATCATAGATTCCTGCTTTCATGGTGCTTGCAGTCTAAAGGAAGAAACAAATCTGATGACAAATA
Organism: Tenrec ecaudatus; assembly: GCF_050624435.1. Lineage (NCBI taxonomy): Eukaryota > Metazoa > Chordata > Mammalia > Afrosoricida > Tenrecidae > Tenrec > Tenrec ecaudatus. The sequence continues at coordinate 133,942,486 of NC_134532.1, forward strand.
TTTATGGCCTAGGGTAAACGTGAAATAACAAGGTGTGATCACAACACCATCGTGACAACGGAGGGGTGGGGGAGAAGACAGCTCAGAACAGGGAGTGATTCTTGACCTGAAATTTGCCAGTAGGGTGTAAAGATGAGATCATACCAGGAGAAGTTAGGCAAGACTAAGCCTGACTGGGTTCTTATTTCTAGAACCCAAGAATGAGGAGGAGGAGGAGCAGCAGATCATGAGGATGTTTAGCTAGACGAGGTCTCTGAGTGGCTTAAAGTACTGCTCCGGAGAGTCAGTTTTGCTTTCTCCCCACCACCTAAAGAATCAGTCCTTGAGTTCAGTAACAGCTATTGAACCTTCTGCCTCAAGTCAAAATCCCAAGATTAGGCACTTATTCTGTCAACAGATATCCCCTGAATCCCTACTATTTGCCAGTCATCTGTAATACACAATAATTTCACGAGGCAGACATGTACATTAATTGTCAACAGAGCCAGAGGATAAAGAAGCTAACAGGAATACATGCTTTCCCTCTTTCCTGAAAAAAAAAAAAAAAGTAAATAATCTTGGAATTCTGAATCCAGAGGAATTTTAAGGAGAGACCTGATAGGTCCAGATTTTGTTTTAGGGAAAACGATATTGCTGATGAAGTGATTGCCTCAAACCGAAGTAGCTATTTTATGTATTTATGGACTAAACAGTGCTGTTGGCTTAAACAAACAAACAAATAAACAAATGGCATGAGAATGGCCAGGCTTGGTGAATGATGTGCGTCCTCTCCTGGAATGCCAGGCCCCAGAGTCTGCTGGACAGCCGACAGCATGAGCACGGTGAGCCACTGTCTCAGTTCTCATCTTCTTGCTTTTCAGGTAACAAAGACCGAACGGCAGGTGATGAAGCCACTCTATGACCGCTACCGGCTGGTCAAACAGATCCTATCCCGAGTCAACACCATACCCATCATTGTGAGTGTAACTCTCTGCTGCCCTTGACTGCCTGCTGGAGTGGGCTCTGGGGTTGCTCACAGGGCCTCATCTACTTTCTCCGCAGGAGCCCTGGTGGTGTGGTGGGGTGCGGGTTGGCCTGCTCACCACAGGCTCGGAGGAAGTGGAGGCTTTCTGATTGCATACAGATTGACAGTTTCAGAAACCCTAAGCAGCGGTTCTGTTCTGTCCTGTAGTGTCAATGTGAGTCCAAATCGACTTGGTGTTACTGATTTGGTCCTCCTCCTCCTCCTCCTCTTCCTCTTCCTCTTCCTCCTTTCTTCTTCTTAAAGCACTTGGCTGCTAATGGAAAGGTCAGTGGGTTCATGGCCTTGGAAACCCTGCAGGGCAATTCCACTCTGTCTTCTGGGGTCCCTCTGAGTAGGGATCGACGTGATGGCAGTGAGTTAGGTTTGGTGCTGAATTTCGTGTTCCTGAGTAGGTAAATGGGCAATAGAGAAATTAGATAACCTTTGAGGGACTTGCTTGATCAGCTGCCATTATTCTCAGTTTATCATCACTAGATTGTTCATGTAGTCATTTGTGATTGGGGAGGAAGGAGGGTGGGGAGACGGGTGTTTTTTCTTCAGGTGTTTTCAGTGTGTGCTGTAAGGTACTGGTGTGTTGTTCTTGTGCTACTGTATCTAGTGTGTTCTTGTGCTACTGTATCTGGTGTGTGTGTGTATGGTGTTGGTGTGGTGTGTGTGTGTGGTGTGTGTGATGTTGGTGTGGTGTGTGGTGTGTGTGTGTGTGTGTGTGTGTGTGTGTGTGTGAAGCGCAATTTCAAAAGGAACTTTCTTTTTCAGGTGTTCCTGGAGATATTTTAAGGTTTTAAAGGTATTGAGTTGGAAGATGATATAAATTCTGATGAGGGCCGAGGAGGGCCAAGGAGCTCAGGGAGCAGGCCAGGGCTTCCCAGTGTAACCTCCTTGTTACTATCTGTCGCAGGGTTCCCCCTCCAGCAAGAGGAGAAGCCCTTTGCTGCAGCCGATTATCGAGGGAGAAACGGCGTCCTTCTTCAAGGAGATCAAGGTGAAGACCCAGGGTGCTACCCCCCTGTGAAACCGCTCCTCAGTCCCTCTCCTTCATGTTCTCCCTCTCACCCGCCAATGGGAAGGGCTTGGGGTTGGGCCCTTTGTGGATGCAGGCTCCTCCTAGGGTTTCTGCGTGTAACCGGCTGTGAATAACCCTCGATGGTTGATGCTGTGGACCAGCTGGTTTCTCTCTTACTTCACTCCCCCTCTGGTTTGGTTTGCTGGGCTTTTTCTTTTGTTTATACTTTGCTTCTAAGATCTTTATTTTATCTTGTTTTTATCACATGGATGTTAGATAATTACACTGGGAAATTGATTTTATTTCAATTTTTGGTTAGATGCACTCATTGGCCATCTTAAATGTATATACAGCATTTATAGAGAAATCAAAATTTTAAAAAGCACTGGAGATGTATTTGTATAAACACGAGAGAGAGAGAGAGAGAGAGAGAGAGAGAGAAACCTGGTGGTACATTTACCAAGTTCCCAACGACCAACCCACCCCCAGCTCTAGCAGCCATGAGAGAAAGGCAGGGTATCTTGCTTCCAGTAAGCATTGGTAGAAGCCCTTTGAAGTAGTTCTGCACTGTCCTGTAGGGTCACTGTGAGTCTGAATCGACTTGATGGCAACAGAAGTGTGTACATCTGTGTATCTACATTTGTGTGCAAATGTATGAGATTGCTTCCAAAAGCTCATGGAAAATAGTATTCAAAGACAATAGAATTTTTCTACTAACTTTTTGAAGACCCCTGGTATATTTCAGGGCACACCCATACACACAGCACACTGAACAAAGAACATTGTATCGAGATCTATTTTAGTTCTCTTGACACATTTGTTGGTGAGAGGTCACCTGTCTTTCTCCCTCCTTGCTTTCTGTGGTATGCTGACTCCCTGGCACTGATTGTCTAAGCCACTCTTGATCTGTTAATGACCACCAGGCAATGGAGCGAATGGCCTGCCTGCTTTCAAGCATTAATTAAGGGTTTTATGTAGATAATCCCTGCGACCCGGTGGCTACATTCGCTGGGTGGGATGTGTATTCAGATTAGAGAGCTTCTCTCTGGGGACCTAACTGGATCAATCTCTTGCTTGTTTTTTTCTCCAGACAACTGACCTAACTTAACCTCCTTTCAGAGGACCCCAAAGGTGAAAGTCAGCTAGTGGCTCTTTCTAAATCAGTCTGTGCTAATCCAGGCTGACTAGAGAAACAAATCCAGGGAGACTCATATGTGTGTAAGAAAGAGCTTTATATACAAGAGCAACTGAATATTGAAAAAGCATCCCACCCAGTCCACATCAATTCCACAAGTCCTATATTAGCCCATGGGTACAATACCAATCTAAAAATTCCTCTTTAGACTCATGAAACGCATGCAATGATGCCAAATGCAGGATGATCACAGGGCAGTGAGTGGAAAGCCTTGTGGGTCCAGTTGCAGTGTAAGCATCTCAGTGCTGGCACAGGTCTCTACGTGGCTTCTCCAGCTCTGAGTCTCTGGCTGCCATCAGCCTGTCTCCATGTGTCTTGTCAGCTGCAATGTCTCCCAGGGAGTCAGCCTGCATCCCGCCTCCAGCGAGCTATTTATCTTCTTAGTGCTTCCAAATCAGGTTATCAAGCGACAACCTGATTGACAGGCTAGACCCTACCCCTTCCCAATGAATCCTCTCAAATTGACAAGATTATGTAACTACTACACAGTCATTTAAAAAAATGTTCAAAATCAGAAGGGGAATTGAACCCAAAGTGGGAGTGAGTTTTCAGAGTTTTACCATATATAATCCGATTTTTTCAGCACGTTTTTAATGCAGTTTTTGTGACACAATTAGGTGCCTCTACTGATATTCGGGTGGGCTTATACTTGAATATATACAGTACAGTACTTGTTATTCCTCTCTCTGATGGTTTCAACTTGGGTGGATATTCATTTATTTACTGTCGTTAGGAATGATTTTTGCAAATAATGGGGCTTCTTTCCCACTCAAAGGCGCTCTAGTGGCGTAGTGGTTATGCGTCGGGCTACAATCAGTAGGGTCAGCAGTTCAAATCCACCAGCTAGCTCCTTGGGGGAAAGGCGGGGCTTTCTCCTCCCATAAACAGTGACAGTCCCTGAAACCCGCAGGGACATTCTAGCCTGTGCTGTAGGGCCACTGTGAGTTGGCATCGACTCCATGGCAGTGGGTTTGGCTTGGTTCCCCACTGAGAGGCATCAATGGGAATCTCGCTGTTCTCTTGCCTGATCCTCATCAGTGTACCGTCCATGTGCTCAGTTTCCTGGTGCTACAACATCTCCCTTCTTCCTTCCACTCCTCTTCTTAACCCTTACCCGCTCTGAATAGTTCATAAGCCTCATTTAAGGTATCAGCCGGGGATGATGCTCATGCTGTATCATTTCATAAAGAACTCATTTTATGAAAATGCTTTGAACTTTGTGCCAAGATGCGGTGTTGTCTCTTGAAAGTGGTTTTGTTTGTTTGTTTTAACACGAAGCCTTGTTGTTCTAAAAGAAGACAGCTTTTATCTAACTGGTTACTTGACGCAAAAATTAAACCACTGCCACTTAAGCAATGTGGGCATTTGGGGCTGTGAGTGTTAGCCTGTCTCTTTTCAGAGCCTGAGGCGCAGCTGCTACTAGATAAACATGTGTTTGTTCACACTTTCAAATACAATTGTTAATCAGTGTCCAGTGATGCTCTTGGTTAAAAGGAGTATTCTTCCCGTTTTCATTCTTTAGCTTTGTTTTTATAGAAGTCTATTGTGGCTTTTATACTGGTCAAGATTTCAGGTAATTTTGCAATGTTTCCCCTTTTTGGTAAATAGCTCTGTGTTTTGGTTGCTCATGGCTTGGTCATTGGCCACACTTCGTAATTCTTGGCAATTCTGATACCATTGAGAATCTGGTGTGTGTACAGATAAGTATTTTCTTTATAAAGTACTACTGGTTTTAAATGCTTAGGCAAGGGAGACAGTTACATATTAAAGAGAGCCATGACTTTTCAGGAGTTACTGAGAATGGTTTGTCCAGCTTCATTTCAGAGAACACTTGAGAACGCACCGTGGGCCTAATGCTAACCACAAGGTCAGCAGTTCGAAACCACTAGGTGCTTCAAGGGAGAAAGATGAGGCTTTTTACCTTGTAAAGATTTATAGAATCGGAAACTGACACAGGCAGTCCAACTCTGTCATACAGGGTAGCTGTGATTCAGACTTCACTAGATAGCAGTGAGATCTTGAAGGATGGTGCTTTGTGACTTCATTTCTGACCCGTCTTAGGCTTTAATGTTCTTTTAATAGTCAATTGTGTTTCTCTTTTTCATCTGAGTTACTAGGCTACGAAATAAGCCATTATTGTTCCCCTACTATATACAGGCACCAACCAAGCTCTGGGGACAGTAGTAATCAGACCAGCCAAATCCTTTCTTCCATTGAGCTTCTTAAGGACAAGTGGTTCCACCTTATCTTTCTCTTGCAGGAAGGGAGGAACATCAGCAAAACACCTATCTGTGCTCCCTGTCACAATGAGCCAAAGGGCCCTGATGGCATAGTGGTTACACATCGGGCTGCTAACTGTAAGGTGTGCAGTTCAAAACCAACAGCCCCACCTCCAGAGAAAGAAGGAGCTTTCTATTCCCATAACGATTGCAGTCTTCAAAACCTACAGGACAGCTCCACCCTGGCCTCTGCACTCACTATGAGTTAGAACTGCCTCCGTGCCAGCGTGTTTACTGGGGTTGTTTGGGCTTTGGGGGGGTCACCATGGGTCAGAATCTACTCCGAGGCTGTGAGGTTTTTTTCATTATTTTCCTTTCTTTGGGGTTTTAGTGTGCCAGTTACCTTGTTAGGTAGAAAGGTGAGTGAGAAAGTCTGGCTACAAAATAATAGAAATTGTCATTTAGCAAACACAAACATGGGAAGCTGTTGCTTCTGGACCTATCATTCAACTAGGTTGTGTACCTCTGAAGGCTGTGTTCTCATCTCTCTTACCCTTCCCCAGAGTATTTAGCACCCTGATTTATGCCACAGCATCATGGCACTTTTTGCACCTCTGAGGGACGCAAATCAGGTACTTTGAGTTTAGGGAACAAAAGGAAGTCTTAAGGGGCACAAGCAGTACTTTGGGTTGGAAAGTGTAAGGTGTCCCAATGAAATTCTCTGAGGGGTACCCCTGGCTAACCTGGAGGTATCTTGAGCAATTGTGTTGTTGTGATAGGGGGCAGGAGGAGGGGTGGCGGGGGTTGTCAGTGCAACTTACCTGGCATTTCTTCACCAATGCAATTTTTAATTTTATTAAAACGCCTTCATAATAAGGTCCTGTGATTATGCTGTGTCCTTTAAGAAAGTCTGCCAAGCTAACCCTTTTGAAGTCCCCAGAAGGAGGACTTCTGAAATGACCTGCTTTGACTTTGTGGCAGAAGCCTTCAGAAGCTACTGTTTCAATTGGACCTTCACTTTGAAGGCACAAGAACGAGCCCGCGACAAGCGTTTTACTCTTGAGAAAAACTAACTGTCTGCAGCCGTACGCTGACCACACAGACACTTTTAAAGCACATGCATTTTAAACTGTAGCCCCAGTTCCAGTAGCAGTACCTTTTGACTTACCCTCAGACTTTATATACATCATCTTAATTCATTCTGATAAAAACTCCATACGTAAGACTGATTAATTTGACAGGGGTTTTTTTTGCATTCTATGTAACTTTTTAAGTATTTAAGCATACAAAACTATTAATGAGACGTTGATTTCAATGGATCAAAGGGAGAGATTAAAGACTTAGGGTCGTGGCTAAAAACTCGGGAAGGCCACTTTGCTTTGGCCAGTTCCATTTTCCTGTCTCTATCATATGACTCTCATGGTAGTTGTCTGATGGTCTTCACCCAGCTCCTGGGCTTATGTTTGTATGTTCACAGTATTTCTCAGAGACACCATGTAAACATACCAACGTTTATGATAAGAAAACCACCCTGTGCAGTTTGCAAACTTGGACTTTGACTTCCTGCTCTGCCTACTGTTTGCCTGCCACTTGAGAATTATTTGCTTCCTTTGCATGGAAGCCATTTGATTTTATTGTAACGATCGATGCTGTGCTTCCTGTGGTTCCTGTAGTGTTTCTGGTTTTCCAGACAGTAATACATTCTCTTCTGATCTGATTGTACAGTTTGGTAGTAAATTAATCCAATTAAAATCTTCCTTTGTATCTCTAATGATATCTGGTCTTTAGGCTTATATGCCTGCAGCTTGCCATTGAAAATTAGGTTGCCTTGATTGTTTTCCTAATTACATGATCAGAACTGACATTGAATAGCATATATGTCTTACAAACTTAAATACTAAAAGATACCGCTGTGACTCTTGGAAGTTCCTTGGGGAAAAGATAAAAGGCGTGAATTTTATTATCCTAATTAGGAGAAGATAAACATCTTAATCTTCTCAAAGATTTATTAAAATTGTGTGCTGCGAGCAACCATAAAATATTTTAGAAGTATTTATAATATCTACTTTTATTTCTACTCATATTCTTTGGGAAAGCTGTGTTTTTTCTGTTTCTTAAAATGTGCCTAGCTTCATGAAAGGGGCTTGGGGTCTGCAGGCAATAGCCTGGAAGGCACTGCCTGCCGCCATGCTGGCTTTTCTTCTGTGCAGTCATAGAACTGTGCATTTGGGGCATGTTTAAGTTAGGCTGGTTGTTTCTTTCTGTTCTCAGCTCTGACAAGTGATCACAGTGCTGTAAGCTAACTGTTGAGAACACATTTGTATAGTCTATTCGCCTATTGAGTGGCTGCATTTGGGGTGTATCTTATTTAGACTGTGCATATAAATATTCATTACTATCTCCATAATGTGCTAAATGTGTTACTAAATACAAATGTAGAGGAAACTAGAATCGTACACTTAGGTGATGTCCAGATAATTAGGTGATTGTTAAAAGATACTTGAAGAGAGTGTCGCCCCAAACCGCCTCCCCACTAAATAACCAGGTTCTTACCGGGGTGGCTCTGTATCCCCAGGAAGAAGAGGAGGGTTCCGAAGATGACACCAACACAAGGCCAGACTTCACAGTCACCCTGAAAACCGACTTCAGTGCGCGCTGTTTCCTAGACCAATTTGAGGATGACACTGATGGGTTTGTTTCCCCAATGGACGATAAAATGCCTTCTAAGAGCAGCCAGGACGCAGGCCTTTCCAATCTCCACGCCGCTTCAATGTACGTCATTGTGTTGTTGCTTTTGAACTCTTTCAGCAAAAATAACTTTATTGGATTGTATTTTTAGGCTTGAAAGTGATTTACCTGGTGGGGGTATGGGGGGGGCGGTAAAGTTTTTGTCTTTAATTTCCAACCTCAGTTCCTCTCTTTGCTTCATCCCTATGATGTTAGGGGGCTTTGCAGACCTCGCTTAAAGAACCGGAAGGTCTCTGTAAGCAGCATGGTGTGGTTCTGTCGCCGCGGCTCATAATTTCACACACATTGAGCACAGATGTCATCTTTGTCCCCCAAATATTACAAAGCACCTGGGGTCTCACAAAGCCTGGGAATTCCTAAGTAGTAGGACCGGGCCGGAGTCTCCAGAAACCATTTGTACTGCCCATGTGGGCTTCCCAGAGATCGCAAACGCCCACGCTGCTAACACTGATGCCCCCTCTAGACCTGGGTTGGTCTGTTTCCATCTGCGTGTTTCCCCCTCTTTCCACAACCTGCATGGAGCTGCACATGCTTCCTCACATTATAGACTCAATCCCGGTGTCTCCATGTCTTCTACCCTCTTAGACCGGAACTCTTGGAACACCTTCAGGAAATGAGAGAAGAAAAAAAAAGGATTAGAAAGAAACTTCGTGACTTTGAAGACAATTTTTTCAGACAAAATGGAAGGTAGTGTGTTTGTTTCTCCTCCCCGCCCCACCACCTCACCCCATCCACCCCGTCTTCTCGGTCAGAACGATGGGGTGCCCCTAAAGTGGCTACTCCTCTGTAGCCCCGTCCTGGGGGGATATGCTTAAGGACCCTAAAGGTTTGCTGTGATTTGATGAGGTTTATGCAATCCCCGGGAAGAACTATCCCGGATATGATCCAAAACGGATGCAGACTCAGCTAACACTTATTTATCAAACTAACCTTTCATGTCAAATTCTAATCTCCAACGAGCAAAGGAAGTTGAATCTCCGTTTGATAGCCCTGGCTATTTATTTTCTTCAGGAAATGTAGAGGGAGCGATAAGGAAAGAGGACTTTAAATATTGCCCACTGTATTAACCCTTCTTTGAAGAGCTCCTTTGAGAGGACAAGGCAAGGTACCAATAAGGCCCGTTTAGATTTAGTTTGTTGAATTACATGAAGTAAGCCTTCCTTGTATTTCCTCTTCCTTAGTTCGGAAGGGAAGCCTTGACTTTGTGCAGCTTGTGCACTTCAAAGCGGAATCAGACGTGCAGGAGTGCATGGTGGGTAATACCAGCTGCTTTGCAGAGAGGCCTCCTGCCTTCCGGGCCTGGTGGGAATTGGAGGTAGAATGTGGATCATAACCCTGTTGCATCACGTCATTGTAAAGGTTCTATTGGATCACAAGTGCATGGTGCTTAGCCCTGCACTTGTCCCAGGCGTACTGCTGGATCCTCAGAGAACAGCTATTGTGCATCTTAAAAATATGACAGGGCTTACTCATAGTATGTGATCTAACTGCTGAATTTCGAAATTCATTTTATAATGAGCATTTGCTATCTCTTCTTTGTAGTGAGTAATTTGTGAGGCTATGAATTCCTAATTCAACATTTAATGGGCCCATGACCAAAAAAACCGAAAATCATACTCACTGGCATTGAGCTGATGCTGACCCATAGCAAGCCTGCAGGAGAGGGTCAAAGGGCCCCTGGGTGTTTCAGAAACTGGAGCTCTTGGCAGGAATACAAAGCCCTGCTCTCTCCCTTGGAGCAGCTGGTGGTTTTGAACTGCTGTTCTTTGCAATTAGCAGCCTGACCTGTAACCACCACGCCACCCGAGCCCCCCAAAGATGCCCTATATGCTGATGAAAAGAACATTACATTCTAATGATCAATTAAGGGTTGCAGTGTCCAGAGACCCTCAATGTGAACTCACACTTGAGCAGAGAGAGAGGGAGTCGCTGCATTTCTTAGTGCTGCAGATTCCACACCTTGTCCAACTGACTACCCCAAATTCAGGCACACACTGTTGGGGGTCGGGGGTGGGGGGCCGACTCCATAGCCATGTGATGTCCGGTAGGGCTGGCCCTGAAGCTGATACATTGCAAGGCGGCCTCCTGGGGATAATTCCACCTCTCTAGGAAAGGCAGAAAATGACCCCCTGCCCACGTGTCCTTTGTTTCCATCAGGAACGTCCAGAAGGAAGACCGCACTCCGATGGCTGAAGAATACAACGAATACAAGCACATAAAGGCGAAACTTCGGCTCTTGGAGGTGCTCATCAGCAAGAGAGACGCGGGTTCCAAGTCCATGTAGAGGCGCCCCAGCGCCTTGGCGGAATGGGCCAGCGGGCCTGGGAACAGAGGCGCTCTGCAGGGCCCGGGGTGAGCACGGGAGCTAGGGCGGGTGAGGAGGAGCCTTTCTGAGACCAGCCAGCATGCGGCCCTCCACCTGCAGGCCACCTGGATGGACTCCTGCCTCCATCGCTCGCCTGCGAGACCGACTGCCGGCAAGCCGAGAAGGAAACCACCTGGCGTGGGAATTTTGTCATGGCAACGCCAGGATCCTGCGCACGCGCGCACACACACGCACACACACCCACGCACACCAATGTAGTGGAAACTCTACCAACACTACCAATGACGAAGCACTACATTTAGACACAGAGGAGATGAAACTGCCCTCTCCCCGGAGAACTGAGACATTGTTTCCGCACAAGCTCGGGACTTCATCTTGTCGAGCGAACAGGCTGTATTCCCCCGTGGACCGCTGCCAAGTGTGGATGTGCATCTGAGAGTCCGCCCACCTGCCCTATTTGCTGCCTTGGCCGTTCTTGTGCCCTTTGCGCCGAGCTGCGCCTCTCCCGCTGGTGTGAATTTGTTGTTTCTCCCCCTTCTTCGCCCCCAACCCCGCGCTCAGGTACCCGGAAGCTGCGCCTGCCCCCGATCGGCCACGGCACCCTCTCTTAGATGGTGTGCTCCTTCAGGGCGCCCTCCGCAGACAAAGGCTTTCTTCGATTGTTGCCTAGACCTGATGGCCTGCAGAGGACAGAGGGATGACAGCAATAGCTATATCCGTGATTGATGACTTTCGAATCAGGTATCAGGGTGAAGAGCCTGGAGAATTCTTTCCTGCACTCCCGACTGCGCTCATCAGTCGCAGATTTGTGAAAGACATTCCCCAGTGGTTGGTCCCTCAGCCAGGCCAGCATGGGTTAAGGCAGTCCAGGGGTCACGGCTTCATTTTGACACTAGCCAAACACAAAAGGCCTTGCTGCGTTTTCAGCCCCCCAGTGTAGTGGCTCGTGGGAGGGAGGGATCCCGTGCCCTCAGTCTCCTGAGTACTCAGCAGAGACTTTAAAAAGGTAAAACTGCACTATAAATCCCCCAAGTGAAGGGTCACTAAGACCTCAACGCTCAGCCCAAAGCAGAATCTAAGTTGCACCATTTGAAGATGCTGCTGGAGATTTCTAAGAGGGGAAAGGCTGGGGTGGGGCCCATTGTTGTGATCATGTTTGCAACGTCTGTACCACAAAGCTGTCTACATTAGACATTTTGGGGAGACCAGAGGATTGAGGGCACTGACTCATTCATTCCACTCTTTGGTGAGTGAGCTAGCATCCCTCTGTGATAGGTTGCTACGTTTTAACCTTCTGGGTCAGCACTCAGAAGCGTGGGCTCCGGGCCAACCGGACCATTCTGGGTCCTAGCACAGGTGTCCACACTTGGCCATGTGTGCCAACAGGTTCTGCCTTTGGAAGATATGTGGCAGGAAGAACGGGGCATCAGGGGTGCCCTTCCCTATAACTTGAGAGTGACCTCTGAGAATGTACCTCCCCCTGCCCCCCTAAGTAAAAAAGAGAGAGAGAGAGAGAACCCAAAACTGCACGGGGGAGTTGTCGATTTCAAGAATCTCTGTGGTTAGAAGTCTGGATGTTCGGCAACATTTTCCACCACTAAAGGGAGGTGACAGCTCTCCTCCATCCATCCGTTGAAAGTTGTTTCGGGTCCAGCAGGAGTAGCGGGGGAGGGGGCATGTGGAGAATGCCTTTCAGTTTGCCCTTAGAAATAATCGCGAAGACGCTCCTGAGCGGTGTGTGGGAAGGGCCCTGGGGTGGATCTGTACACTCAGAGATGGTGCATAAGCCCACCAACTTAGGTGTACCTGTACATATACTTTGGTATTCTTTGCCCTACTGTTTACACTGCAGATCGCTATAATTTCAAGGAGTTATATTGTTAAATGATGCACTTTAGGACATTTTCTATTTTTGAGATCTGAGCACTAATCATACACATGACCAAAAATTGTATTTTTTAAAGGAGATACATGTCAAGTCTGTCCTCTTAAGAGAACTGTTATCTTAAATAAGCTAGCCTATCAATCAAATCATGACCAGTTAACTTTTAAGCACATCTGTTGAAGAGTATTGTTTTGTTTGAAAAAAAAAATCGACGAGGTGTTTGTGGTTGTTGCTTTCCAAGATAATGGGAGAAATGAAATATTAAATGTTTAGAAATCTGCTGTTTCTGCCGAAGGTAAATGAACTGATCTCTTCAGGAATGCCCCATACAAATTTGTATAATTGGATGCAAGCTAACACCCAGTCCTAGTAAAATAAACGGTTTGTGGGGTGCTGTGTATGCTGCTGTACTTTCTCATCACCCGTGTGCTCACGCCACAGAGCCCGGGTGAATGAGGGAGGCTGTCTACACGGCCCTGTTAGAAGACGTGTTGCTCGGCAGTTTCTGCTGCAGCCAGCAATGCTGTGGGACATTGGTTTCCATGGTAACCATTCCTTCAGCCTAAGACCCAAGAGGCAGTTTCTTTCTTTCTTTTTTTTTTTTTTTGAGAGGCAGTTTCTTAATTGGCTTTCCACAGACAGAACACTTCGGACTGGGCGCTTTTCCCCTCCGCCCACTTGGGAAATATGTGTGCTTATAGCACATGCCCCCAAAACGAATGTGTGTGGTTGTTTCATAGCAAAGATCAGGAAAGGTGCCTAGTGAAGGAAAAGAAATGGGATGGTGCGATGGACGATAAGACTGAAGAAATGACAGAGCCTTGTCATTTCCATAGACCTGGCCTGGCTTGCCCTGTACCTCATCTGGAGTAAATATGGAAAGAGATGTTTATATGACGGTTGACATGATTACCATGGTTCATCTTTGGATCATGGCATTAGGACGTCACTCTCTAAGCCATGTGTGTACAAGGTTTGGTCCAAAGGCCTGCTGAGACGTTTCTGAAATCAGCAAAGTCTTCCAGGGTGATCATCCAAGTCAGGGGAAATTCTCCTGAAAGAGCCAAACAGGTTTCAATGAGTCGCAAGAGTGAATCATTAAATTCACTCGTCTCAATGCCAGCTCGAAGGCATCGGGAGCTAACTGCTTGTGAAGATTCCCTATCATTCTCTCCAGTTGCCAGTTTGAAGTCAAAAGGTGTTTGTTATGTGTTGCCAAGGCGGGAAGGAGCAGCAGCGCCTCTGTTTGTAACATCTGGATAATTTTTGCTCACTCTCATTCTGATGCAATGCTTGCGTGACTGCGGAAGGGCCTTTTGCAAGGTGCTCTGCTCCCTGGTGTAGCCTCTGTGGTCCTGGGGGAAATGGCTCAGGGCTGCACTTTGTCATCCATATTTCATGGAAATGCCCAGGGGCCAGCATTCCTAACGACCCTATTAACTGAGGATTTGCACAAGTGGTTGAGTCTGGAAATCCGTGTAAGGGGAATATTTTGGTTTATCATCAGTAGGAAGCAGTGGCCATGCTGTAATACAAGTTGATTCCGTCTGGAGGAATGCCTAAAAAAAAAAAAAAAAAAAGGCTGAATTAGGCCCAGCATCCAGAACTGAGCACAGAGAGACCTGAAAAGCAAGTGTTAATGTTGGTAGAAGCTCTGTTGTGGTCAAGATCCTTAATCAGAGCACAGAGGGGCCATTTTTCTAAGGGAAATTACACTACCCTTGATGGCCAATCTCAAGTGAAAATCCACAAATTGTTCACGGCTTTGTGAGAAGCAGGTTGGCTCTGCATTCTGCTGTTCCCCAGAAGAGTTCTACTTGCCCCATGGCTTCTAGGGTGGGCTGGTTTGTGTTGCTCTCCCTCCTAGCTAGAGAAAGCAGATGCCTGCACCAAGACCAATACCTTTGCCCTCTTCTTTTTCAGGAGCCACTTGATTAAATGATGAACTCACTGTCATGGAGTCGATTCGAGGTCATAGGGACCCTCTGGGACAAGGTAGAATGGCCCCCGGGGGGGTCCTGACACTGTGACTCAGTAAGGGAGTAGAAAGCCTTGTCTTTATCCCGAGGAGTGGCTGGTGATTTCGAACTGCTGATCTTGTAGTTAGCAGCCCCATGCATCCCCACAGGGTATAGGAGAGAGGAAAAACTACACTAACATGTGAGCGCCCAGTTGCCGCTGAAGCCCGGGTCTTTGACCAAACCCAAGGTGTGGGCTCTTTTCCTTCTCAGGTCTCTTGCCCACCACCACTTGCCCCTGAAGTTAAATAAAGAGTGTACACTCGGTCCAAAGGCCAGCTAAACCTTTCAAATGTTTATATATTTAAACTGTGCTTACTGGTACTTCTTCAAATGATGGCTTGCTGGCAAGCTCCAAGCAAGATTAATAGAGATATATAGGCCAGCATGGGGGTATCAGCAACTTTCCCAATTAGAGACCAGGCCTTTGTGGACATCTGTATGAGGCCCCAAGTGACCCTCTAAAACAGCGGTTCTCAACCTGTGGGTCACGACCCCTTGGGGGGGGTGTCAAATGACCCTTTTGCAGGGGTCACCCGATTCATAACAGTAGCAAAATTACAGTTAAGAAGTAGCAATGAAAATAATTTTATGGTTGGAGGTCACCACAACATGAGGAATTGTATTAAAAGGTCGGGGCATGAGGAAGGTTGAGAACCACTGCTCTATAAGAAACAAATATGAAGCAACCATTGCCATCACGTCCTGGGCTTATGGCAGCCCCTTATGGCATGTATGTGAAAAGTAAGTGGAGGTCAGAGCCGCAGGGTCACAGGTAGGTATGTAAAACAAATCCACATATGTTGAGAGCTTCCTGTCTGTCACTGACATCCTCTCATGTCTACTGAGAATCTCCTTTCTGACTGGAGTCAGGCCAGCTGTGGTCACATTCACGGCTCAAGAAATTGGTTTGCAAATAAACTTACTCGATTCCAAAGTCAAGCCTGTGGTTGCTTATACTAAGTTTTTATTAAAATAAAACAGTAGTCAAAAATGAATGGGCCCAGAAGAATGTGGACGGGACGTGGAGGCAGAAGGTATTTGCACTCGCTATTGTCCCTTTTGTAAAATGTATACCGAATGAGAGATGTCATGGACATTATTTCTGTACATGACTCTATTTTGTGTAAACTTAAGGAAATAAAATATTTTTAACTGTGGGTGTGCTGGAATTCTTGACAGTTCCCGCCATATCTGACTGCAGTGCTTGTGGGATCGAACCTTTCCCATCTTCAAGAACCTAGCTGCTCCCGTGAGCTCCCCAAAGCCTCAGGAGGATTATTTTTCTGTTGCTTTGCCTCGAAGGCGAGCATTGGAACGTCAAGCAAACTGGGTACACATTATCGCTTACTCGTGGTTGTATTGAGATGTGAAATGTGCTTGTGTTTGTGCTCAGCTACTTTTGAAAAGAATTACTAGAAGAGGCCAGAGGGGCGCAGAAGCAAAGGAACCATGTAATTGTAAAAGTTAAGTGCATTTCCAGTCTCTGAGACCATGCCTGACCCACTGTCCCTGAGTCAGTTCCGACTCATCCAGCAACTCAACACACTTCCTGCCATTGAGTTGATTCCAACTCAAAGTAGCTCTAGCAGGCAGAGTAGCACTGCCCCTGTGGGTGTCCAGGACTGTAACTCTTTATAGGAAGTGACCCTTACCTTTCTCCTGTGGAGTGACTGGTGGTTTTGAACCGATAACCTTACAGTTGGCAGCCCAGTGCATAACCCCAGTACACCACCAGGGCTCCTGCCTCTGTCGCACAGACACCCTATAGAGTGGAGTAGAGCTGCCCCTAAGAGACTCGAGGTTGTTCACCTGTACAGACGCAGATGGTCACATTTTTCTCCACAGAGGAGCTGGTGAGCTCGGGTCTCTGCTGCTAGAAGCCCCGTGCTTCACCCACTGCCCGACCCCAACTCCTTCCCAGAGACCATCATGAGTCCACGCAGGCTGACGCCACAAAGCCACTGGACTACTGACTCAGGCCAAAGAGCTCATTTAGTGGTGCAAGGAGTGCCCCACCCTCTCTGCGTCGTCTGTGAGATACCAGGCAGAGTGCCAAGTACCTGCCAGGGCGCCCCACAGGCTCTTCTGGTCTGAAGGCTCCGCGGGGGCTGTTCACGGAGCTTTCTCTCACTGAGCTGCTGGGTGTCTCTGAACCACTCACCTTGCCATTGGTAGCCGAGCGCTTAACTGTGTGTCACCAGAGCTGCTCTACAGCTCATGTGGCTGCAACTGAAGGCCATTCCACCCAGAAGCGCCCCCGGGGATAGATAGGAACCCAGGGCACAAGGTCATGAAAGGTGGGCACGGATGGGCGGCAGGCAGCCTGCAGTGATGCTCCATTTTCTGAAGCAGTACCTGCAAGCTGACTTTGGGGGTCAGGGGCGATGAGAACGTGAGTGCTACCCCAAGCACACCCAGGCTCCACAGCTCCCTCGCCTGACTATGGTCTGCATACTCCCCAGCACACACCAATGATAGCTGGTGTGAGCCACCTGTGCAAGCATTTCCTAAAGGGGGCCTGCCCCAGGGGCGGGACAACAGCCAAGGAGTAGGATCTCAGCCTCTCACCAGCGTCACGATGACTTCTTCTCGACACAGATTCTGAATCTTATAAAACAAACAGACCCCCAAAGAAAGCATCTACACCTGCCGTATCCCCAAGCTGGTCAGCTCATCAAGGCTATTTTTACAGAGCAGAGTTTCATCTTCAGTCCAAGCCACGTGTCCAAGTCCCCAAGTGCATTTTCAGAATCCTGTTGGCAGGCGGACAAATGGGGCTTGGCAGTAAGCGGGGTTGTTGACAGTTGCTTCTCACGTCTCTGCGGCAACAAGGCGTGCACCCCAGGGATGGCTCTGCACTGTGCTTCCTCTTTTCCCCGGGGGGCTGGGCCCAGAGCCACGCAGCAATGGGTCTCACCTGCAGCAAACGCTGTACCTTGTTGTTATTCCTGTGGTCGTCAAGGGCCCCTGGTTCTGACTCACAATGCTCCCCTGGGACGGAGGAGAACTGCCCCAGATGGCTTTCTTGGCTGTCAGCTTTACAGGAAGAGATCACCGGGCTGGCTTCCATGGGGCTGCGAGGTAGGTTCAAACCATCAACTTTCTGGTTAGCAGCCAAGAGCGTATCCATGACACCACTAAAAAAACCAAAACTCACTGCCATCAGATTTATTGTGACTCATGGCAACCCTGTAGCACAGGGTAGAATTGCCTCTGTGGGTTTCTGAGATTATAATTCCATACAGGACTAGAATTCCTCCTCTTTCTCCCTCGGAGAGCTGGTGGTTTTGAACTGCTGACTCTGCGGTTAGCAGCACAATCCCTGACCACTCTGCCACCAGGACTCACCTGTGGCAGCACCAGGACTCCTTAATGTTACTGTGACTTCAGAAGCGCAGAGCCTTTCAGGTACTACAGTTCCTTTTGTTTCATTTCTTCTTAAAAACAAAAAACCCCAAAGACACCCAGAAATCGTGACTCCAGGCTTTTCGGGTCCTGCACCTTAGAGCACTTCTTGGTAAGACGTTTGGAGATATGGTTGCCTTGAAGAACTTGAAATGACTACCCAGGCTTGGAGCAAGGGGAGGGAAGCAAGGGAGTGCCCGAGCTCCTTCTCTGCTAGAGTGGCCCCCCACACCAGTACTACAGGGGAGACCCTAGACTACCTGTCTTTTTAAGAGCCTCTTCCACGAAGTGACAGGTGTTTTCAAACTGCTGATTTTTATGAACACCTCAGTAAACAACAACCTATGCCGCCAGGCCTCCTGGACACAGCGTGCTTCTCAACCTTAGCTATGCAGGCAGACGCCTGGGGCTAAAGAGGTACTGTCTGGGAAACGGACCTGGCAGTTCGATTCTGTGCTACAGAGTCACTAAGAGCCAGCAGTGGCTTCAGGACAGCGAGTTTGTTTTTCTGTTCCCCGCCCCTCCTTTGGGGTGTAATAACTGGCTCTGGGAAGGTCTGGTATTCTGCATTTCCATATGTTGCCAGGGCCTGCTAAGCTGCCTGCAGGTCTGATGTTTGCACTTTTAAGAAGAGGTTGCAGACTGCAGGCCTGGGTAACCATGGAAATGAGAAGCGTCACCATTCAATTAAAACAGCAAAGAAAGTCAGATGGGCACATTTGACACCACCAACAGCGGTCACCTACCATTTGATGCTAAGCCCGGGCTGCAGGACGATGGCTTAACTTCTGTCTGGTCACATCATCCACCTTTCTTAAGACTTGTGGTTGCTACTGAGTCAATGCCAACTCATGGTGAGCTCACGTGTGTCTAAACAGAACTGCGTTCCATGGAGTTTTCAATAACTGATCTTCCGGAAGCAGAGCATGGGCCTTGCTTCCAGTGAAACTGTGCCCGGACCTCAATCACCTGCTTTTCAGTTAGCCAAGTGCCTCACCTTTTGAGTCCCGTGGAGACTCTTGGGAATACTAAATAGTAACTATTATAGACGATTACCATGGGAACTCAGTTGGTGAATGCAAAGTGAGCGTGCAGTGAATCTTCAGTGTAAGATGACTACGAACCTGCCTTAACTCCAGTGATCCATTTTGAATCCCTATGAGGCTGGGCAAGGGGGCAAACATGGAGAATTGGCCAGAGGCTTCTCAGCGTCCATGAAACATCCGAGACTACATTTCCCAGAACACCTGCTTCCACGTGGAAGTTCCCAAGTATCTCATGGAAGTGCAAGAACCCTTAAAAACGCTTACTATGCACAGAGTTGGCAAGAAATATGCACATGGGTGGCCATGCTGGCCGGTAAGGTGTTCTCCCTCCTGAGAGTCTCTTGCGATGCCCCAGGACTTCCAAAAGTAAACCTTTCTCTTCGTGAGACAAGAAGTTGAGTTCCAGTCACACCTACCATAGAGGAATGGTATTTCCTTGATTGTGGAAATTCAACCCAGAATGTACTGGCAGCACTTTAAGCTCAACCCAGTGCTAACAGTGTGAGCAAGATTCCTTAGAAATACTGACCCATCTTCTTGGGGGTGGGGGGCAGGGGTGATGATAAATTGTGAATGTTAATATCCTCAAGTAAATCACTTTCGTGGCCCCTTTTCAGCAAGAGCAATGCTTGCTAACACCGTTCCCTCACCATGCAGAGCAAACCCCTCCATTTCTTCCCCACATAGAACTGGCTGCCTCAGATGATGGCTGAAGCGATGTGACCATGCATGAGTTCTGTGCCGTGAAGGCGAATGACCTTCGGGCTGATTTCTGGGTCACTTGATGACTTAAAAGTTTCTGAGAGTGTTTTTAAAGCATCTAAAAATTAGTCCTATTCTGGGGAGTGCAGTCGCTCCGATGTAGCCAGTTCCTAATTAGCATGAGCAATACCATCAGCCCTGTGACTGTGGTGTAGCGGGTTACACATTGGGCTATGAATCATAAAGTCGGCAGTTCAATCCCACCATTCACTTCTTGGAAGGAAGAGAGGGTCACGCGTGGTCGGAACTGAAAAATCACAATGTCACTGAGAACGAGGCTGTGCCTAACCCAAGTCATGGTGATGCTCCATCACCTCTGCCTGGGAAAGCTGAACAGTGACTAAGGTAGCCTGAAGGAGAATCGATGCACTTGTAGAATGGTGTTGGCAGACTGAAGGTGCCATGGACTGCCGGAAGAACAAACACATCGCTCTTGGAAGCAGTACAACCAGAATGTTCCTTGGAGAGCAGGATGGCAACAGTTCAGCTCAAGGCCTTGGGACCCGGTATGAGGAGAGACCGGTCCCTGGCAAAGGACATTAAGCCTGGCAAAGTAGAGGGGCAGCTAGAGAGGAAAGACCCTTGGTGAGGATTGACGCAGCGGCTGCAACCATGGACTCAAATTTAACAAATGTGAGGGTGGTGTGGATTTAGGCAGTTTGGGGTTTTTTTCCCCTGTTAATATAGAGCTGCTATGCGTCGGAATTAACCCGTCAGCCCCGAACACGAGTTGGAATTGACTCGATGGCAGTGGGTTTGGTTTGACTGGTTTGGTTTAGAAGTTAAAGCTGAAGCAGTAAAGTACCTCAGGTCGCCCTCCACTCCCACATCAACCTACCAGGGGTCAGGGAAGGTGCATTGCTGTGGTTTCTCACTCACCCTCAGCCCAACCACAGGTCAAGGTTTCAGAATCAGATGATTACAGTGCCTCTGCTCCCTCTACCAGGACCCTGCCCCTGAGTCCCTCGCACATTCAAATCCTCCAGGTCGCCGCTTGACTCCGTCTCTCTACCAGGAACATGAACTTGAGAGTCCTTGAGCTTGGTTCATAAACATCTGAGCTTCCAAGAGTGCCCAGGCATGAAAGGTCAGGGGACTCGGTTTTAAGCCTCTGGCAGAGAAGGGAGCAGGCCAGCTGGGACTGGGAGCCCAGTACCTAGTTGGCACTTGGTGCCGACCTTCACCCTGAAGAGCTCTGGCCTCATATGGCCCAGTGGGACATGGGAATGTTTCTCACCCTCCTCTTTTCCTTTGGTTTTCCCCCTAATCCAGAAGAAAGGGTCACCATGAAAGATTTATGGATTTAGCATGTGGCTCCATCTGAATTGTGTGTTTATGGGGGCGGGGGGTGGGGGGCGTTGATTCTTAATTTAAGTTTCTCAGGAAG
The DNA here is from genome assembly GCF_050624435.1 of Tenrec ecaudatus. Classification (NCBI taxonomy): domain Eukaryota; kingdom Metazoa; phylum Chordata; class Mammalia; order Afrosoricida; family Tenrecidae; genus Tenrec; species Tenrec ecaudatus. The sequence continues at coordinate 133,963,507 of NC_134532.1, forward strand.
TGCAACACCAGTGGGAGCTGAATTACTAATGAAAGATTGCATCCAGCTCCCGTGGGATTAGGCCCAGGAAAAGAAGCTTTAAGAAGCTCCGAAGACCATGTGATGGTGCGCCACACCAAGCTTCCAGCGGCTCAGACAGAAAGCAGACATCTGAGCGGCTTTCTTGGTGCCCCATTAAACAAAGGACTACATACTTGGTTATCGCTGGAGGGAAACACCCAAAGTTGAATTGGCTACTGTGTGGGAGAAGCCATTCTTACTATGAATCCAAAGAGCTCTCCATCCTGGGAGCAGACACCTCTGCAACACCTACTCCTTTGCATATCCCAGCATCTCACAGCACAAGCCCCGGATACTGCCCATGCACCAGAGCCTCCTGGGAAACCCAAACCACAGCTGAGGCCATGTGAGCAAGGAGCTCCCCCGTCTCCCACGCTGGGAACTGTCTGAGGTGGCATCTGGGAACAGAATGAGAGTTAGAGGTGGACATGAGCCACGGGCCTCCCTGGGCTCTGCTGTCCTGAGATTCAGCCAGTGGCCCTGGGGTGGATACCGACTCATGATGACTGTACAGGTGTCGGCATTGTAGACCTGTGCTCCAGGCGGTTTTCAGAGGCTAGATATTTTTATTTTTAAGTAGATCAGGAGGACTTTCTGGTACTCTGGAGTGGACTCAAATCTCTCACCTGTCACTTAACAGCCAAGCACATTAGCCATTGGCATAATCACTCTTTATCAGGAAACGGTATTGGCAAAGTGCTGAGGTAGTTCCTAGGACACTTCCAGCTGGAGTAGCAGCCCTGGGCCCAGTCAGCACCTGGTCCTTCACCTTTCCTGAAGACAGAGAGAACCGCTCTTCTGCCTCTGCTATAGATGCTGTGCTTTGTGAGTCTCCATTCCCAAGAGAAGGTAGCAGGTGGGGCCCACCAATGGCTCCCTTCTGGTCCAAAAAAGAGCCCCTGTGGCACAAAGCTTAAGCTCTGGGCTGTGAACTAAAAGGTTGGCAGTTTTTATCCACTCAGCCAACCCACATGAGAAAAAGCCTGGAAATTGGCGCTCATATAAATTAAATTTAAAAACCTGCCCCTATGGGGCAGTTCTGCTCTGTCATACGCGGTTCAGTTGAAAATTCAAGTCAACGCCAACTAACAAAAGCAGTGCTACACAAAGATGTCACTTAAAAATGAAGATATTCACAAGATTCAAGAGTTGATCACACACATATAAAGAGATTTATGTGAAGCCATGGCTAACATAGTTGTAGAAGTGGACAAGTCCAGTCCAGTCCAAGTTATTGGGTCAAATGTAAGCTGAAGGTCTCTCCTGACTCTTGTAGCTGCAGAGAACAGAGAGCAGGAAGATGAAGCAGGAAGAGCACAGGCTGACAAATGCTGAACTCAATACATCCAAGGTCATCAGCCTGGTGATAGCTCCTGGGAAGGGCAGACGATATAACAGGATGCAGGATCCCAATCCAGTAAAAGTGAGTCAGTTTGCTACGAGTAAGCCACAGCCTGCATGAAACCTTCCTCAATCGTATCAAGGTTGTGATGAAGGAGTGTGTATGAAGTGTGTATTAAGGAAGTCCATTCTCCCCACAACTGCTTGGCTGGTTCACAGAAGATCTCATCATGGAGTTAAAGCCTGATGTTCTATCATGGGGGAATCCTGGCCCAGAATGTGGACGTAAAACCTATCAAAGGAGCTTGCCAAACTTTGCCCGTAGAGGCTAAATATTATTTTAGGCATTGTCTGCTCATATGTTGTTTAGAAAGTTTTCAACACTTTTCAAAACATGAAAACCACTTGGTCCAAGGTTGGGACAACCCTTGATCCTCGCGAATACTACAAGAGCATCATTCAAGCCATTAAAAAAGTTGTCCACTGCTGAGCACACTTTGCTCAGTCGTCTAGACTCACTTGCATTGTACCTCACCAAGGAAGTTGCCAAATAATTCCATTAAATGGGTAGACAGCTAAAACTGGGGCAGAGATCTGCTAGGCAGTGAGGGGAGGAACTCTCTCTCTGGAACAGCTAGGTCATCTAAAGAAATTAGTGGTTAAGGGGAAAAAAGGAAAATATCTCAGACAAACCAGTGTTTTCTTATTTTTCTTATTTTAAATCCATCCATCCGTATGTCAAGCACATTTGTACATTTGTTACCATCATCATAATTAAAACATCTTCTTTCTACTTGAGCCCTTGGTATCAGCACCTCATTTTTCCTCTCCCTCCCAGACCCCCTCCCTCATTAGCCCTTGATAACGTATAAATTACTAATATTTTGTCATGTCTTATACTGTCCAATGTCTCCCTTCACCCACTTTTTGTTTGTCCATCCCCCAAGGAGGGGGTTATATGTAGATCATTGTGATCGGTTTCCCCTTTCTACCCCAACTTCCCCTTAACCTCCTAGTATCCCTACTCTCATTATTTATTAGTCCCGAGGGGTTCATCTGTTCTGGATTCCTTGTGTTTCCACTTCTTATCTGTACCAGTGTACATCCTCTGGTCTAGCCAGATTTGTAAGGCAGGATTGGGATCACGATAGTGAGGAGGAGGAAAGATTAAAGAACTAGAGGAAAACTGTACATTTCATCAGTGCTATACTACACCCTGACTGGCTCATCTCCTCCCCTCAAACCTTCTGTAAGGGGATATCCACTTGCCTACACATGGGCTTTGGGTCTCCACTCTGCACTCCCCCTCATTCAAAATGATACGATTTTTTTCCTTTGATGCTGATACCTGATCCCTTCAACACTTTGATCACACAGGGTGGTGTACTTCTTGCATGTGAGCTTTGTTGCTTCTGAGCTAGATGGCCACTTGTTTATCTTTAAGCCTTTAAGACCCCAGAGGCTATATCTTTTGATAGCCAAGCACCATCAGCTTTCTTCACCACATTTGCTTATGCACCTGCTTTATCTCCAGGGATTGTGTCAGGAAGGTGAGCATCATGGAATGCCAGTTTAATAGAACAAAATGTTCTTGCATTGAGGGATTACTTGACTAGAGGCCCAATGTTCTTCTGCTACCTTAATACTAAACCTATACATATATGCACATCGATCTATTTCCATATATATATATATATTTATATATGTACATGACTACATTTAGACCTCTATAAATGCCCTTTGTCTCCTAGTTCTTTCCTCTATTTCCTTTTACTTTCCTCTTGCTCCAATATCATGTTCAGCCTCCATTTGGGTTTTGGTAATTCCTCTCGGCTACATGGTCCTTGATCAAGCCTTACCAGACCTCCTACACCCTCCTTGCCATCAATTTTGGATCACTTGTTCACATGTCCCTTGGTTTGTTAGCACCCACTTCCTTTCCCTTGCCTCCCCCTCTCCCACATACCCCCAGGTCCCATTGTTTTCTCCTCCAGATTGTTCATCCATCCTATCTTATGTAGATAGACCTGCAGAGATAATAATATGCACAAAAAACAAGACAGAAAAACAAAGCAACAAAAGAATAACAAAAAAACACCAATGATGACAAAATGCTTGTCAATAGTTCAAGGTCTGTTTGTTGGCCTTCAGGAGTGTTTTTGGGTCAAGTATGATGAGGTCCCATGCCCTTGTCCCAAAGTCTATTTTTTGTACTCCCTCAGGACTTCCTTGCTCTAATCTCCTTGCTGGGCTGTTGCACACCCTTAGAGTTTCCCCTCAGTGTGGTGGGATCAGATCAGGCACAATTCCACCACTGTGTCTCCAGTGTTGTCCCCTGTAGGGCTATGGGTCAGTAAGGGATGTCGTGTCTCATAGTGGGACCGGCCATATGGTTCTCCCTGTGCATTGGCTGCTCTGAGCAGGGATATCATCCTCAAGGCTTGGTGGATCATGTTGTGCTCTACTCTTCCTTCCCCTTCATTTGCTCCTATGTGCTCTGATCAGACATGCCCCTCTCCCCGAGCTGTAGCTTCAGTGCGGTCCTCTGGAGTAAATTCTTCTGGGTGGAGGGGGGCTGTCCACATAGTTGGGATTGGGGCCGACCCCTCAGACCTCTCTATTGGTTCTCTGCTTCATGTCACTAACCAGTGTTTTAGACATAGATCAGAATTTCATCCATGCAAGAAGCATTGACATGGCTGCCTCTACAGTGTGTCAGGCACTGTACTCCATGTTGTAATCTCATAATTTTAATGCTCACGGAGGTGGTGCAGTGGTTACACATTGGGATGCTCACCCCACGGCCAGCAGTTTGAAACCACCAGCTGCTCTGAGGGTTCTCTGAGTAGGTCTCTCTACTCCTGTGAAGAGCTACCCTGTCCCGAGGGTCACGATGAGTCGGAATTGGTGGTATGGGAGGGAACTGAATGCCAAAGGGGACCCTGAAAATCCTCTGATCTAGTCTCTTAAATTCATGCATGAGGATTCTGAGGCCCTGTGGCAGTTACATACCATATATACTCAAGTATCAGCCAAGGCACCTATTTTTACCACAAAAAACTGCATTTTTAAATGTGCTGAAAAACTTGGCTTATACATGAGTACATATGGTAATCTTTTGTCAACTTGTGAAGGAGTGGAGTCTAGTCTGTCAATTAGGTCACAGTTTGATGGCCTCGTTTTGGAGACGCTAAGGAGATAAATAGATCACTGGAGGCCAGATTCGCTCACTCCCTGAGAGACATTACTGATGAGCATGAGCCTGATGGAGCTATGTTGATTCAGCCAGAGCCTTAGAGGTGGAGGAGCCACGTGGGCTCCATGCCAATACTAAGATGCTTCTACTACCACTGTATCCACAAGACTTCCCACCCACTGGCCTGTGAGCTTCCTGCACTGGTGCCATTGCATGTGTTGAGTCTGAAGAGAAATGTATAGACTGGTACTGGACATATGGGCTAACATTGGACTATGGACTTGATCTGGACTGGGCTGAGATGTTTTCTTAATGTACAATTACTCTTTATATAAGCTCCTTCCTATACAAATGAAAGTCTGTGAATTTGTTTCTCTAGTCTACCCAGACTAACACAGGCCCAGTCCCTTAAGGTACCTTGCTGTCTATTCCATCTGAAATATGACTGAGATGGTATTTTTTCTTAAAATCAGAGTGACGTCTCATTACTACCCCACCCTACCTCAAGGTTCTGAACTTAAAAACCAAAACCAAATAAATAAGTTTGCTAGGTACCAATTAAAACTACAAATCCTTATCCTGGCTCCACAGCCCCAGACTACCTTTGCTCGCTTTACTGATCCTCCTCCTCCTCCTTTCTCTATTGTCATTGTTGCTATTGTGAGGTACCATGGAACTGGTTCTGATTGTAAACTGGTTCTGACTTGGAGGGACCCCTGTACAACAAAGGAAGCCCCGCCGAGCCAGCACCATTTCACCATTGTTCTTATGAGGAGCCCACGTTGCATCCACTGGGTTGATTCACTTGTTGAGGGCCCCTCTACCAAGCACGATGTACTTCTCCGCGGTCCAATCTCTCCTGACCACGTGTCCAGTTGATGTGAGGCAACTAAGTAGTTCTGCCCATCCTTCCCCGACAGATGTATGTTTGGGGCAGTCTGTGGTAGTTTCCACATTCACCGCGGGCATCACATTTCAAACACCTCTTGTGGGGTGGGGGTGGTCTTCCTTTTTGAATGTCCAAATTCCAGGTGCACACATGGCTGTGTGCTGAGCATGTAATCAGAGAGAATGGATTCTTTGAAGAGGAGTGCGGCATCAGGGTTGGAGAAGGCGGAGCAACAGCCTGTGCTGCGCAGACGACACGACCTTGCTTGCTGAATGCCGGGAGGACTCGGAGCACTTTCTGGTGAGGATCAAGGATTGCATGTGTTTTGTCAAGAAAACAAAAATAGGTGACATGACGAGAAATGGACAAAAGATTGACTTCTTCAAGGATTTCGTTTTGCTTAGATCCACAATCAATGCTCATGGAAGTAGCAGTCAAGAGATCAAATGATGCATTGCGCTGAATAAATCTGATGCAGAAGACCTCTTTACAGTGTTGAAAAGCACGGGTGTTACTTTGAGGGCGAAGGTGGCGCATGACCCAAGACACAGTATTTCAGCTTTGATACTCCCATCAAAATATTGCTGTCCCTTCCTTAGAGATGCCTAAGGCCTTTCACTTCCCATGCCTCTCCACCCCTGGTACTCCTTAGAGATCCTACCCATCTCTTCTCCCTGCCTTCGGTTCTGCCCTTCTGCTCTCTGTTTCTCTAGTATTTGGTTCTTTTTGGCAGAAACCAAATTGGTGAGGTGGTGTGAGTCAATGACTTAATGCCATGACTAGAAGCAAGCTACCCATTCTGATAAAGACAATAAGAAATCATTTTAAGTTAAAACACCAAATTTATTGCATAATATTGAACTATTTGCACACACGTAGAAAATAAACATTTCATATAACTGTATATCTTCTTTTTAATCTTGTATTATAAAGACTGAAAAACTACCAATTTAGCAATTGAGATAAGTTTAAAAAAGAAAAGGCAAAAATCTACAATCCTTCATTGAAATTTGATGCTATAACATGGTTCATAAATACTCTACTTCATATAAATAAGTCTTTTCTCTAGTGACTAGGAATTTAACATTAGACTGACGAGTTCTTTGATCGTGTAGAATTTTCTGATCCCATAGTAGGAAAAGCGGCATGTCATTATTTTAGAGATACGTGTGTATATATATTTAATTCAAACACAATCCCCGCCCCCTCTGAAATCCCACTGTAAACAAACGTTTCATTTCTGATCAACAAAGTCTCCATAATGAAGAATACCCTTAAGTCTTAGCAAGTAGGGAAGAGGGAAAACAATCGTTCAGTGGAAAGTTTGCAACGTGAATCGAGAGGGAAAGAAAACAAGACTGCGTGCGCCCACGAGGAGGAGAGGAGGGCCCGAGAGCAGTGAGAAAGGGCAGGCGGAGCCGAGGAAGGAGCTCCTCCAGGACAGGAAGAACAAGAGAAGGAACCAAAGAGAAAGCGGCAGGAGACAAAGAGTGACAAGAACTTATCATTTCTAATTTTTTTTTTTTGGAGAAGACATAGAAAAATGAACTCGATTTGTCCCCAAAGTGAGCTAATGGGCAGGCTGGGGGAGCCTGTCCCTCCACCTTCTCGTACAAGGGACACGGCCAAGCAACACGAACCTTCGGCTTGGCTGTGACTGCAAACTAGTCCGCCCATTTCAGGGCACAGACTGCTCTCAAGAACGCCCTGCTCCCTGCAAGAGAGATGTGCTCCTAAAGCGCCCCCATACCTCCTCCAGGAGCCACCCACTTCCTGGACCCCGTCTCAGCCTTTTGGAACGGGATAGTCCTTGCCTCCTCTTGTGGGACATGCCAAGCCACTGCCACGGACGCAGAGAGGAGACCTCCTGCGCGCGCAGGTCAGAAGGGACAGACCGGCTGGTCAAAACTGTCCTTGCAGAGGGATGAGAAACTAAGGGATGGCCAAGGAAGGAAGTCCTGTGACGAAACTTGGGGACCAAGAAAAGAGCCTAAGGAGCCACTGCCAACTTAGCGCTCAGAGTGCAAGGTAGTCACGAGCGCAGGAAGCACTGGGTACTTGGTGAAAAACCAGAAAGGCCCGGACAAGGGCCACTTCTCACCCCATCCCCAACGCTGGGTTTTGCCCAAAGGGTTACTGCCCACAACCCCAGAACCCACATCAGCCTGGCTCAGGATTCAAAAGCCCCTAGCCACTTATGCAGTAAAAAAATAGCAAGCACTCCCGAGGATGTTCTGCACAGGCCTCACTGTGGACACTGAGGAGGAAAGGGGCGTCTGAGGCCGGCGGGGGCTCAGGCCAAGCTGAACCCCTCATAGTTGTCCAGGGCCTGCGTCAGCCGAGCGCGCAGGGTCTCTTTGCTGCTGTACTTGGGAAGGTCGAGAAGGTTGTAGCAAGTGTGGGCCACTGGCAGGTACTCCTCGCCGCTGGCTGTGGACTGGATGACCACCTGCAGGCTCGCCATGCCGTAGATGGGGATCCTGTCACTGCCCGTCAGGAACACTGTGGAGAAGGAGGGGCAGCGTCAACAGCCCTGCAAACAGCAGGTGCGCCTGGCTCCCTTCCCTCCAAGGAACAGATCTGGAAGCATGACACCCTGTGGCTCACATGAGAAGTACAACGACATCAGATGCTGACACCAACGGAATGCTGCTCAGAATGTCCCCAATTCAAAACTCTGCTCCTCCAAGGGTTGCCCGCATCCATGTGATGAACCTTCAAGACTTTATTTTGTAAAATCCACAAGGAAAGGGAACACTGACATGGAGGACAAGAGGCAGCACTGACTCAGGGGAAACGGGGAAGATGGCCAACTCTAAGACACAGACGTGTCTGGTACTGGCCCGTCCAGGACGCCTTTCGGTCTCTCGCCAGAATGTGAACCCCAGGAGACGGTACCGACAGCACCTTACACACTGCACTCTCGTGGCGGGCACCGTGGCTTGGCAAAAATCCCCCTCACTGCCATCTAGTCAATGCCAACCACGGCCACCCTATAGGGCGGGGCAGGACTGTATCACTTGAGGGAGCAGAAATCCCCCTCCTGCTATGAGGGGCCGGCTGGTGGTTTCCAACTCCTGACCTGGCAGACCGCACCCCGACGTGTAGCACTTGCGCTACTTTGGCAAAAAATAGGAAAGGAAAGAAAACCAAATATATGCTTGCTCCTGTTTTCGACTGCTAGGCAAACATTCTCATCGGTGAATGGCTGGAAATTCCTACAATGAAATCATTAGGGACACAGCACTTTCAACTAACCTGCCACTACCTGAGCCTGCCACGCAGGAAGGGTCTGCCCAAAATCTGGAGCGGTAACTCACGTTTCCATGCATCTTTATGCTCTTTGGATGCGGGGCTCGGATGACTTTTGGGGAGCTCCCAACAACACGAGCTGGCTTTTCTTCATTAAGTGCCATAAGCCGACAAGTTCATTTGACCTGTCCTTCCTCAGTTCCTCCCACCTGCTGCAGCCACAAGCACTCTGTGGACATGGCATGTAAATGGAGCCATAGGAGATGTGGTGGCTGGGTGAAACCCCAGAATCAATGGCTTCTCAGTAGCCCATATGACTGGACAGTGGTAGGGTGGGGGTGGGGGCTTCTTCCTTAGGAATTCTTGTTAGAGCGCCACTTCCTCTCCTCTCTGTCCTGTGTGTGTGGTAGCATCTAGAGGTGAGTCCTCCATTAATATCAATCTCTGTTCAGTTGTATAAAGCAGAACAGACTGCTTTTCAGATCCTGTTTGTTGGTTTCATATGGCTGGAAATTCTACCCTGTTTACCGCTAATTTCTGACACTGGTTACACATTGACAAAAACAGAGGAAAATTCCAAGTTTTAAACACCAGACTCCACTCCCCTTGCCAGATACATCCTGCTCCTCCTCAGCCACTAGGTGTCACATGGCTCCATATACATACCTGCCCACAAAGTCCAACTAAGGCTGCCGTGGTTGGGAGGAAGTGAGGAAGGACGGCTAGTGAGCATACGGTGCTTTTCAGAGTGAGCGACATGGATTGCAATGACTGTGGGGATAGCTCATGCCTCTGAGAATATATTATGCACTGAATCGTACACTTTAAAGAAGTGGGCTGTAGGGTCTGTGAACTAATATCTCAATCAAATGTTATAAAATCATACCTCCCTGATGGCCTGATGCAGAGGGCTTAAGTGGAAAGCAAATGCTTTGAGAGTGATTAGGGCAAAGAATGTATGGATGTGCTTTATACAATTGATGTATGTACATGTATGGATTGTGATAAGAGTTGTATGAGTCCCTAATAAAATGTTTTAAAAAAATCATACCTCCCTGGCTCCATCCACAGTGGGTATTTTGTAACAGGTTTAATCGTTTAGAGGGATAAGGGAGGTTGATCCAAATAATTAGAGTTTGTACATATGAGACTTAAAGAATTTGAACATATAAGATAATTGGCATTTTTAGTATTATTTTTGGGCAATTGAAAACCAATGAAATATTACTTCTGTTCTTTCTCTCATATAATCCCTCCTGTGAGGCAACAAACATGGAATAACAACAGTAGATGCTGTGCTTGGGATTTCATCCAGACATAAAAACATAGCATGTACTAAACTTCTCATACTTTTTATTATTTAACAAAGTTTAACCTTCATGTATCATACGCAAGACTAAATGTGGGCAAATACCATGTTGCGATTATTAGACGTACAGAGAAATTTCTTCTTCTTTTCCAGTGGAAACTCATGAAATGTTTCCCAAAATAGCCTCACCGTTGGGTGTGCGACTGAGTAATCTCCCTTGTAGATGGCAGTCTGTCCAAAAAAAGAAAGAGAAAGGTATCTTATGGGACGATATTGGCTGTTCGCATACTGTTTGCGTCCTAGATGAAGACGTGTGTATGCAAATTCCGGCAGCCTTCAAACCATACACAACTCGAGGTCCTTTCCAAAGAGATGGGCTCAGGGCTTCCAACCCAGGGTGCGGTCCCTTCCCCATGGTGACGGGGCCACCCGGTGCTTACCGCTTCCAGTTCTTCCCAGTTGTAGTTGCTGTTCCCCACCATCATGGCCCTCAGCTCTGAAGGCTGGAAGAGCTCCAGTACTTTGCCACCGCACACCTTCAGGAAGCCGCTGGAGAAGGCCGTGTACCCCTCGTGAACTGAGATTTGGAAGATATAATTCACGTAAGCTTCCACAAAGTCCTGCCTGCCGGGAGATCAAAGACATGGAGTGTATTTAACCCAGAGCCCTGCAGGACATGCAGCTCCCCTTCCGGACAGTATTCGTGTTGCAGAGGTTGGGCGTCATCACAAATGGAACTTTCATTGAATTCTCACACAAGGAGGCAACTCAATAATTCATCATTTATCAAGGGGTCACGAGGGTGGAGGTGGGAGGGAGGGGGATGGAAGAGGAGCTGACACCAAGGGCTCAATAGAAAATAAATGTCGAGAAAATAATGATGGCAACATACATACAAATATGCTTGAGACAACAAGACCCGACCTGAAGAGCCCTCAATAAAATGTTTTAAAAAAAACCAAGATACTACTTGTTTAAAAGTAGAAGGCTAAAGACTGGTCCTATGCTACTTCCTCTCTCCTCAGAAACCACAGAGTAAAACCATCCCACATATTCTAGCTCTTAAGACAATTTGAAAAGCTAAAGCTCAAACCCCTTCGTTTCATCTTTGGTAAGCACCTTCTCAAACCATGGTCCCAGGCTCCATATTACATGGACCCCACAATGAGTCCAACGTAAGCCATGACAACAGAGTATTACCATTTCAATCCATCCCAGAGGCACACGTTTCAAAGTCAGGGAACACCAATGATGGGGAAGATATGGGACCATGGTCTGCTCATATACACAGTGTTCTCTTTCCCACCCTCTCCTTATACAGTGTCCCCCACTGGGAACAGGTGGGGATCTCAGAGAGTGAGTGCAAACACCAAGTCTGAGTTGTGACATATAGATTTAAGTAAATAATGTCTCATTTTTAGGAAAGCTGGAATTGTCAGTACCCTTGGACCCAACTACTCTATTGCCACCTAAGTAACCCAGAAAGACACTCACACTAGTGCAAAAGACAGCAGACAAGTACAAGATGGTCACGGCAATGTTCTCGTAGAGATTGGGGTAGGACTGGGAGGTGGGGCCTTAAAAAACAAACCCAAACAACCCCTTGTCATTGAGGGGACTCTGACTCATACTGATCCAATGTACAACAGAGCCAACATTGCCTCGTCTTGTGCCAACCTCACCACTGTTGCTGGGTTTGAACCCATCGATGTAGTCACTGCCTGCTTTTGTGCTGACCTTCTACTTGACCGAGCTTGAGGTCCTCCCCCGGTACTGACCCCTCCGGATCACAGCATGTGAGAAGAAGCCCCACCACCCTTGACTCTAAGGGTGGAGTATGCTGGCTGCACTTCATCCAACACAGCTTTGTTTGTCCTTCTGGCAGTCCATACCAAAACCAAACTCACTGCCATCGAGTCAACACTGACTGAGAGCCATCCCCGCCTGTGGGTTTCTGAGACTGTAACTGTTTATTGAAGTACAAAATCCAGTCTTTCTCCCACACAGATGCTGGCGATTTCGGCTGGCCAACCATGTGGATCCCACCCAGCGGGTCGCCACTACACCAGGGCGCCTATAGTACTTTCAGTACTCCTTGCCAATAGCACAATTCAAATGCATCCGTTCATCTGAGGCAGTTGACAGTAATATGACCTGGTTGGGTGAGGCACGCCTTAGTCAGCCAAGTGACAGCTTGGCTCTTTAAATCTACATAGGTCTCTGCAGCAGAGTTGCCTTGTGTAAGACATTGTTTGATTTCTTGACTGCTGTTTCCACGAGCATGGAATCCAAGTAAAATGAAATCCCTGACAACATCAATCTTTTCTCAATTTATCCTGATGTTATCTGTTGATTCAGTTGTGAGGATTGTACTTATTTTTTCTTTGAGCTGAGTTGCAATCCATACTGAAGCTACTGTCTTTATTTCCACTTGAGTAAAACTGGCTTAAAAAAATGCTTAAAGGTAAGAAAGTAGCCATCTAGCAGGGAAACAAGAAAGTCCACATGGAAGAAGCACACCAGCCTGTGTGATCACAGGGTGTCCACGGGATTCAGAAGGCCCAAAACAAACAACCATTTCAATGCAAATGAGGGGGTTCAGAATGGAAACCCAAAGCCCATCGGTAGACAATTGGACATCCCCTCACAGAAGGGTCCACAGGAATGGATGACCCAGCCATGGTGCAATATAGCACCAACAAAACACACATTTCACTAGTTCTTTAGTGCTTCCTCCCCAATGATCATGACCCCAGTTGTACCTTACAAATCTGGCTAAACCGGAGCACGTATACTGGTCCAGATAAGAGCTTTGACACATATAAACCCCCCAGGAACAATCATAGGAGTAAAGATACCATGAGGGAAGGGAGGTGGGGGGAGAAAGGCCGAACTGTTTGCAATAATCGACATATTAACACCCCCCCAATACACAGAGGGATAAACAACAGAAATGTGGGTGAAGGGAGACAGCAGATCAGATGGTGTAAGGTATGAAAACAATAATAATTTTTAAATTGTCAAGGGTTCACAATGGTGGGAGAGTGGGAGGGGGGCCCAGTAGGGGGAAGAGGAGCTGATACCCAGGGCTCAAGTGGAAAATGTTTTAGAAATAATGATGGCAACATATGTACAGATGCGCTTGATACACTTGTATGGATTGCTTTAAGAGCTGTAAGAGCTCCCAATAAAATTATTTATTAATAAAATAAAATACTTTTTAAAAGCAGCCCAACTCAGCACCAAGTTTCAAGATCTTTGAGATGGGAACGCTGAACTGTCCACTTTGCAATGGTGACGTGCCATCAGAGACAGCGGGCTCCTCACTATAACTGGGTTCAAATCCTAGCTCAGCCTCCTCGTAACCAGGCACGGTGGGCAGCTCGGTCCATCTATTCGTGATCAGTTTCTTCTCCTCATCGAGAAGACAGGGCTAACACTCCTCCTTACTCACATGCTTTGTGATGGCCACATGACCGAGACAGAAGCCAGTCTAACAGTGCAAGTGACAGCTCGCAAGCACTCAGTGCACTTGAGCTAGCGGAGCTACTTGCTGTCATTGCCCTGTGCAGGACACAGATACTGCCTGGGGGACAGTCCTCCTCTCCTCCAAGTCACCAAACGGAGAAAAGAGATAGCACGTGACCATAAATCTAGGATTCCTTGTTACCAGAGGGAGATGTAGCATTTAACTTCAAAACACAAGAGATCAATAAAATATCTTGCTTCTGTTTCCTCAATATAAACACAGGTTTTGAATTCCCCTCAACATGCATAAAAGACTTTAAGGCGATTTTTTGAATACACATAAAGGGTATGTCACCTTCACACCTGGATATCCTAAAGGAGGCACCAAAGACTAACATGGCTCAACCTTAAAGAATGTGAGAACTCATCTTCCATTTCTCTTAAGAGTCAGAAATCCCCTGGAGCAAACTGGACTGTTTCATTCGGAAGGGGCGTCGCCAATGGCAGTCCAGACAACAAACCACCAACGGGTCAACTGAGTCAATTACAGGAGTGGAAAGCCTCCTCTTTCTCCAGCGGAGCACCTGGTGGTTTCAAACTGCTGACCTTTTGGTTAGTAGCTCAATTTGTAGCCACTGTACCACCAGGAGGTGATATTCTAATGACAGTGGTTAACTAAAACAGCAATTCCAACAGAAGGAAGCATAATAGAGACCATGTAAGCCAGATGAATAGTTTAACAATATGATTATCTAACGGTAACCAAAAAAAGAAATCTGCTAAAATTTAAAATTCATTTCTTACATGTAGGAATAATGGGCAGAGAAAGAAGAGGTTATCTGTTCCTGAAAAGAGTCACGGCCTTGGAAGCACTGTGCAGGGTCACTGTGAGTCAGAATCGACTAATGGCAGTGGGATTTAAGAATTGCTAGGTATCGTATAATCAAAATATAATGCAAAAGTCTCTCTTCATAGTAGCAATAAGGAATTTATATATTTCTAAAAATCTCTAATGAAACTATATAAAGGCTAAAACAAACAAAGACACAAAGGAATGTAAAACAGACCTTTGTATGTGAGGAACAAATATCCCCAAAGTGCCTATAGGTCCAAAATTCAATTGCTGACCTAACACAGCTCCTATCAAAACTCCAACTGCATTTTTAGGATAAAAACCAAAAAACTCCCCAACAGGATTATGGAAACAATTCAACTGTTATCTGAGACTACAGACATTTACTGATTACTGGACAGAAAAAGGCTAAGTATAGAAAAGCTAGGGAAATAACCAACGGCCATGGTAACACAAAATTAAGAAATTATAAAGATTTAAGCACATACACTATTCCTTATGTCCAAAAGCAAACTTAACAGGGAATTCAATCTGCCATAAATATGGATGGCCAACGTTTACTATTTAAGTATGAAGACTTCGTGTAAGTCCTCTCAAAATCATTTAGGAGCATTGGGAAGAAACATCTGCAAATGCTGCCTGGGATGAGAACACATGATCCTGAAGGGGGCAGCACTAGATGAACCAGCAGACGGTCTCCTCAGGCAGTCTCCACACTCAAAACCAGTTGATTCCACCTCACAGCGGCCCTGGAGGACAGCGTTGCTGTGCCATCGTAACGATGTACTGATTTCCACCATGTCCTAATTTGGTAGACCGTCAGTCTGTTTCCTGTGCTTCCTTGAAGTACTTATTCGATCATTTCTTAGGTGGCCATTAAGCTTATGTACTAATGTGTATGTGATACCCTCCCTTTGTTGTTCAAGGCAGGTCAATCTCTATCACTCATAAGCCAATTTTAATCCGTGATAGGCCAAAATGAGCCAAGACAGCACAAGGGAACTGTCAGGGGCAACAACGACAGTGGGAAAATGCATGACACATCCCACATCTGATTGGCACAGAGTGACTGCAGACAATGGCAGCATGCTAATGCTCAGTGTCCAAGCCCGGCACAGTCTTCCTCCTGGCATGAGGGTTGACACTGCATGACCCACGCGTGTACACACACACAGTTTTTTCTTAAACCCCCAAATATTTCAAAGGTAAACAACAGTAGAGTGGGTTAGTGTTTTGTCAAGTAGTGCTGTGTAGCCTCTTTGAGTGAAATAAATATAAACCCTAAAATATGATATAAATAGATACTGTAAAAATGAGATCTAATTTCTCATTAGCAAGATTTTTTATTTTAAAAAAGAGAGATGTAAAGATGAAATGAAATAGGCACATGCAATTTTAATGAACAAATGAGTGGATAACAAAATATGGGCCCTCTCTGTAGTCTCTAACCTCATCATCCGGGTCCCCTAAAACTGTAGCCTGCGCCCCATTCTTCTCTACCCGGTCCCTGGTCAGTAGCGCCTCTCAGCTGCTGACCGCTGCTCCGGGTGGTCCCGAAATAGCTCGAGACACTGATAGAGGAGGACTTCTGCAGCTGGATGGCCCCCGTTCCTGACCTCACTTATCCCTAGCTTCCAAACCAGCACCATCTCCAGGGACAAGGACATAGCAGCCAAGTTCATGGGGGCCAGGCACCCTCTCTGGAGCTGGGACTGACTGGGGCTGTGTTTGGGAGCCTCATCATGGGTTCTGCCGGGAACCCTGGGCTTGGCCCTCCGAGGCCAGAGGCCTCTCTCATCCACTTCACCACCTCCCATAGTTCCCGGTCCATGTCTCCTCTGCCCTACATGTCCCTTTCCCTGAACCTCCGTGGGCAGCCTGGGAAAGTCATCAGCTCAGTGTTTGATAGAAGGAAGACAAATAAATACTGTATTAAGGAAAAAATACTCCAAACCTAAACAAATATAATATATATCACCTTGGAATATTATTTAAACATAAAAGAAATGAAATTCTGATGTGTGCTACAACATGGTTGAACTTTAAAATCCATAAACCAGATACATAAGAACAAATATTATGCAATCCCACTTATAAACTGTCTAGAGTGGGCATATAGTTATTAGTGGTTTCAAGAGACAGAGAGAAGGAGAATGGGACTTACTGCTAAGCGTACTGCTGAGTTTCTGCTTGGGTAATGGAAAATGTTTAGAAAGGGATAGGGGTGTGGTATAGGTAGGTTTATTGTGCCAACCTGGCCAATAAACACATGTGGGATTAATAAAGTTGCAGTTTAATTGAAAGGCAAAGAGATAAATGGCTCAGGGAGCCTTGCCTTTCTGTCTCTTGCTCTCTGATGATCGGACCAGTGTGCGGCTGCCTTAGCTAGTTCTCTGCCTCAGCTAGTTCTCTGCCAAACTACACTACATGTGGGACACCTAACCCATGGACCGTTTTGCTATAGTTTGAGGTTGCTTCGAGACCTGCTCCCCCACACTGCTGGTGTAGCCATCATTTGAGCTGGGGACTGTCAGAACCAGTCATCTGGCTGACTGTTGGTGACCTAGATTGCTCTAAAGAAGACTCAGCTGTCTGATTCCTTAACTTGGGACCCAGCAGGCCCCATGAGTTGAAGGACTGCCAATATATTAACTGTCTCACAGAAGTGAGTTGAACTGAGCCCCTCTGTACTGCTCTGTGGACTAATTAGCTGTTTATTTATTTGTGTTGTGTATATACTCAGGGTGACAGCAGATATGGTAAAAGTGGAATGGTGACACAGGGACAGTGACAGAGAGAGAGGAAAAAAAGTACCCTAAGAAAAGTCATTTTATAAAGGACTTATAACGATACAGTTATAAGTCCTGTCAAATAACCTCCTCAGTTGCAGACCATACCACAAACTCCCCACGCTTACACTCCATCTGTTTCCCCTCCTGGAATATCACTTGCACACACAGCACTGGGGTGACTGACCAAGTATGACTACATCTGAATTTCCTCCTTCCTAAAGCTGCTTGGCTATTCCACTGGTAGCTTCTGACAAGCGATACATATTGCTACATTGTCTGAAGCCACATGCAAACGCTAAGGCCTCCTTTGAAAGCAAAGACTAACAAGTACATATTGATCTGCATACATACACGCTATAAAGTTACCACTTAAGCTAGAAGGGAAGAGACATAATCTGGGCCAATTAATATACTTTATGATCTGTTGTAAATTTTCCAATACTAAAGACATTTTACAACTGTAGGGAATTATAAGCTAATAGATACATATATCCCTGGGGGGGGGGGGGGAAAGCCATTTGCTGTTAGCAAAAGTACCAATGTTGCCTAGATAAAGAAAGGAAATTGCTTCTTGCTCCAAGTGATCTTATCAAGCATGGGTTTTGAGCTCGACATTTACTTGAAGCAAAGTAGCCACTCTATTAGGTTCCTAGAGTCACTATCAGGCTATCCTCTTAAGTCTTTTATCTTAGATCAGCAGCTTCTGCAACATTTCATTGAACGCTTTTACTGTAGCTCACACTGTTCCCAAGCCTGTAGTTTGGGAAGCAAATAGTTTGCTAAAGAGTCTGGTTGGTGTGCATGTCAGGAACTTACTGAATATTCCATTAGACCACAGGGGCATCTAGCTGTCTTTAAAAACATTAAGGGATGGAAGAAGAGGTCTGATAGTTATTATAGCCTTAATAATTAAAAAGAACAAACTTAGAAAAGTAGGCCAACGTCGATGCCTCAGACAGAAGGAAAGTTCTGTAGGATCTGCCTGCATCCTCTATTTGCCAGAGCAATCCAATGAAAACAAAGTCAATCAGTTTTATTTAATTTCCCAACATATTTACAAATAGCACCCAAATTCTTTTTATCTGTAACTTTTTGTATATTAAATTAAACCTTGGCATATTGGCATATGTGCTGGCTTCTAACCATAAGGTCAGCAGTTCAAAACCACCGGCCACTCCATGGGCGAAAGATGGGGCTTTCAACTCCCATGAAGAGTTACAGTCTCAGAACCTCACAGAGGCACTTCTGCCTTGTCTCCTGCGGTCACTATCATTCAGACTCAACTCCATAGCATGAGTCTGGATTTTCATTTAACCCTGTAATCGCTTCTCTTACTCATACGCTTTCCAAGTGCAGACTATTTATCATCCCCCTCTTCCAGTGGATCTCATCAGGAAGCCCTGACTCTAGTCTATATGCTAATCATCTCCAAATCTCCATCTCCAGAGTCTACCTTTTATCCCAATTTATGTATCTCTTCTAAGAATGCAGATTGTCCCTGTCCGGTTTTTTATTGGTTTTATTTCACCACTTCCTTCTATATGATTCTTGTTGGTAATTACTTCAAATACACTGGGGATGGAGGTTACATAAATTAACAAGGGAAATAAAATATTCAAATAAAGCCTCCTCTCTTGAGATTCAGGTAAATTCTTAACTCCAAACACAAGAGCCCACCGACACTTCCAGTCAACACACCCCAAACGGAATGCCATTTCCTTCATATCTGCTCTACAGTCTGTTACCTTCCTGTCAGTCATTCAGAATAGAGACCCGTTATCACTGCGACAAGCCTCTTATATCATCCGACTATAAACATGGAGACTCTCCACCTTAGCATCTCAATGGAGCTTCCTGTTGGTAAGTCTATCTTTGTATGGCACCAGAATTATAGTTCTAAAATAGAAATCAATCATGTCCCCATTTAAGGTCTTAACAAGCCCTTCTCTAATACTACGAAACATAATCACCATCCATACACAAACCTCACACTACAGTACTCCTCATTCTCTGTGTGTGTGTCTAAAATGTTCTTCCTCCATTTGCAGGCTTCAGAGTTCAGTAAACGGGTCCAAGGCTCTCCCCTGGCTCCACGATGCCTGGCTTATAACCCACTCATGTTCATCATCATCTATTGCATTGGTTCCCAAACTTATTTAGCTTGCTGCCCCCTTTTCAGGAAAAACAAAAACTAAAAACCTGTGTGTACCCCCCATGCCGGCAATTAAAACTTTTGTACTACAACCCATGATCTATGATAAGTATAGGTACCGGATTCTGCTTTTGCAGCCCCTTCTGGATCATTGCAGTGCCCCAAGGGGGCAGTACAGACCACTCTGGGAACACTGGTCTTGCAATCGTTCCCTTACAGGGCACATCCCGGTTCACTTTGAGATGCTCGGGGATAGGTCTTGTTCCCCTGCTATACCCAGCACACAGTAGGCACGCGGCGTTTGCAGATGAATTAATATCACATCACCAGTAATCTCACTTGTCATTTAATAAAATATTAATAAACCCTGAATTTTTTCTCTCTCCTCCAAAGGGATAACACAAGTAACTTGAATGTCCTGAAAAATGAGATGTGTTTGAATTTCCAAAAAGCCGAGAGAACAAGTTAATTATTCTCCTGTAATAAAACATTCATAGTCATAAGCATCTTTCTAACATTTATTATATGTACTTGTTCATTTTGGTGTCAGGCATTCTTGTAGATGCTAGACACTCTTGTTCCGTGCTAGGATCTATTTCCTTCAGAAAGGCTCCCTGTAGATTATCTCTCTCCCTTCTCCAAACCAGCCCCAAAGGCAGATGGGCTTCGTGCCATCAAGTCGTTCCAGCCCAGCGTAAGCCCACGCACAACAGAAGGAGCCGTCCCCCAGCCCAACCCTCACCGTTGTCCTATGTCTGAGCCCATCAATGCAGTCACCATGGCGATCAATCCTGTCGAAAGTCTTCCGCTTTTTCACTGCCCCTGATACTTTATGAAACAGGATGTCCTTCTCCAGGGACTCAGGTAGACCATGTGATTGTGTGTGGCTAAGTTGTGTGCCTAATACAACTATTACTAAATCCAGTTTACAGACGAGAAAACTGAGATCAAACCGTTTACAAGATCTGCAGTATCAAAGTCAGTAGGATCTGATCAACAACTAAAACAATCATCTGCTAAATGCAGGTCCAGTGCGTGCTCTAGCATAAGTTCATTAAAATCTGCACGTTGCTACTCATCCCTTCCATGTGTCCCCTGCACATGAGATTCAGACGCGACTTAACCTTGCTCTGAAAAGTACAACTGCAAAGAAGCAAAGCATTGGTGCCCCCCACATCCAGACTGACCTGTTATCCTTACATACGTTCACTCTTTCTCCCCCAGGTATCAATGGCTTCTGTTCAATGACTCCATAGCTTTCTCGACAGATCTGCATTTAAGGAGAAAAAAGAAACATATTTATGTTATCACTCGTGCTTCAGCTGAATGAAAGAAGATTTAGGAACACAGGTAGCTTAGGATAGTTTATTACCACAGACAATTCTTGGGATGAGAGAGGACCTGAGTCAGAAAACACTTGCACCCAAAAGGACAGCTTTGGCTTTAAGGCAGGGAGCTGCCAGCAGACGCAATCAGGAAGGGGAGACTCCCAACGAGAAACATCTCACATGTGACGATGTAAAGAGAATTGGCATTGCAGTGATTTTCATAAGTAGTTAGAGTAAGCATACATTTATCCACTCAACATACATTTAAAAAATTCCAATAACACTCAAGACACTGAGTGTTATAGGAAAATAGTAAAATAATCTCATTCAGAGAAGTCCTTGAATTTGTTGTGTAATTGGGAGAGGATCTAATGCACACCGTGGCGTGGGAGTACAAAGCTACTGAGTCAACTGGCAATCCTTACCGTGAAGTTGAGGCAGAAAGTCTCCTCGACATCGTCCCCAGGGTAATCTAAGAGCTCTTGAAGACTCCTAGCCCCAGAACAACCAAGAAGAGCCAATCAGACATCACAGTCGGGTTCTACCTCAGCCACATCCAACCAACCATAAAGAAAAAGGCATGCCTGCATACTGACTAGGCTGCTGGCAGTAGACACGTTAGGGGCATTTGTGACTTGTTCCATTTTTCTACTTACAAATGCTATTTGTTTCGTTAAAAACTCAAGGATGGACTTATATTTGGACACTGTGTTCTATTAATGTTGGTATTGCTCAGAAGTTGATGGTATGACCATGACCCTGTAATACTGGCTTTGTCTATATGCGTTCATGGAATAACTTTTCCATCATAGAAAAGCTACGGAGTCACCTCATCCATGTAGGAATCTTAAGGTCAGACTTTATAATGAAAAGGGCCCTCTATGGTGAGCCTCTGTCACGTGACAGAAAAATGGAATGTATGCTCTTGGAAGAAGACTTTGTTGGTGCCAATAACAACCACATTGTAGCTCTGAAGATCATACACTCCTTTAGTCACACTTTCAGCTGAGGACTGCAGATCCAATAAGAACTGGCCAGAAAGAAATTCCTAGGGTTCAATTTAAATGTCCTATCAGTTAACCATCTAAAAATACTAGTTAAAATACAAAAATTCGAGCCAGGCAGGCAAAGCACATATCACAGACTGCTGTCATGATCAATCCTTCAAGCTTTTCGTGCCAGGGTGCCCTCCATTAGATTGTTACATGCCTTCTCCCTTCACTCTTTCTCTGTGCCTGCGGCTCGGCCAGTCTTGGTGGTTTCTCAGGACTGGTATCCCTTTTGGAGGTATGACTGTCTGATTTCTGGAAGTACTCTCAAGACTAGCCCTCATTTACTCAATGTTAATATCAACACCGTTTTATACACAAGCAGGGGGCGTTCTCTCATTTTGAAAGATCATATGTATATGATCTTATACATATACTCAATATAGAGAAACACAAGAATCCAGAATTTTGAGAGCCAGAAAGAACTAACAGATGCATGGCTTTGTTAAGTAGTCCAGCAGCCCCTCAAATGGTGGACACCGCTGCTAGATGACCTAGTCCCCCTCCTCTGGACTTCCACAAGAAATAAAAGACCGTGCCCACACACATGGTCACAGCAGCACTGCGAATACCAGCCACACCACCCATGGGCCCGTCAGCTGCAGAAAGGAGAAAGGCAACCCTGTGGTCTCCCAATACACTAAACGACAAAGCACACGAAGTGCTGATCCGTGCGACAGCACAGATGGACCTTGAGAATGTCATGCTGGGTGAAAGTGGCCGCTCCGAAAGAACCACACAGCGTTTCATTCCATTGACATGAAATGCCACAAACAGGTAAACAGAGCGAGAGACCAGAGGAGCAGCTAGTCCTGGTCCTAGGGCAGTGAGCGGAGGGAGAAGGGTTTTCTTTAGGAATGACGAGGACATTCTAAACTGACCATAGCGAGGGCTGGGGTCTAAGGTGCAAATGCACGAAGGTGACTGAGTTGCACACTGGAGGGTCAGTTATATGGTCTGTGAATTATGTCTCAAGAAAGCTGTTAAAAAGGAACAGGGCTGCCTTGTCAAGATCCTTTCCTCGTGCATCTTTGGAGGAGCACGGTAAGTCGCAAAGTTCTTATTGTTCTTGCTCAGGATGCTGAAAGCAGAACCTGTTACGTGTTACAGAGCAGCGATGATCACTCTCTAGGTATTTATCTTCAATTCCAACAGATTCTACATATAAAATCCAATGACACTGGTTACATTCAAGTTTTGCCACCATTCTTTCCAACATTATTCCACCCCATAATCTCATAAGCACCCCATAAACTCCCCACCCGCTAACCTTCCCATCCAGCCATGGCAATGTGAGTTGCCTTGCCAATGTGAGCTCACAGACACTTGAAATATTACACAAGCCTTCACAAATTAAACGACTGCGGGAGATCATCTTGGTTCAAGACTGAAAATTTAGAAAACATCTCAGGGCAATCATTTTAGGAGCTCGTCCATCCTAAAATGGTTCCAGAAAATCCACATTCCAGGGGGTCGTGTGAAATGCGGTGCCACATTCTGCCTACTTCTCAGGGGATCTTCTATCGACACTGCACGCTCGGGTATCTTCAATTTCTCTTTCCTTCTGCCCTTAGTGACAGGGGCAATATACTACTTTGACAAAGCACATACTACGGAATTTAACTTTACGATTCATTTAACTCAAACCTGCATATGGACTATCTTCCACCTTTCAGCCCCATGAAGTAGGCAAAGAAAACCGTTCCCACATCCACTGGTCTATCTTTTAGCATTGTACCTTCCTTCAGTGGGGGACAGTTCCTTTAAGTCTTCCAAACCCGGCTTTACATTCAGTAGCTTCTTGTAGAGCGCCAATGGGAAGTGAAGATCAACCACAGTGGAGTTGTATATCGCTAGTCCACAGATTATGCCGATCAAGTGAAACCAGTTGTGCTCTATAAAACACTAGAATGCACGCCGGTGGGTTAGAAAGCAGCACAGTGCTCTGCGCCTTCCACGCATGCCACTGCCTCGATGTGTTGTACATGTCCGATTACCCCCAAAGATGCAATGCAGACAAAGTTTAGCATTTACACTTCATCCACGAGACAACCAATAGCTTACAATTATCTAGAGGATTTGATTCTGTGCTGTCCTAGCTTTGTGTGCCTGCTGAGTACTTGAAATGTGGCTAGTGCGACTGAGGGAGAGAAACGTTTAATATTTAGTTGAATATGAGTTTAAATAGCTACATGTGACAAGTGGCTACTCTCTGGGAAGGTACAGATTCAGGGGGAAAACTCATAGAAAAAGAACTAAATTATAATTATTGAGACTAGAATGCCTTCAAAAACTTAGCTTTACAATTGAATTTTCATAAGTCAAGTGTGTATATGTGTGCATATTAGTATTATATTATTAAAATATGGCATTTGACTACTAATCCTCCACATATCATAAAAATTGTTATCTTTTTAAAAACCCTTTCACGGATAATAAGACCTGGATCCCTAAATGTAGTAGGATTGAAAGCTACCAACATGCATTGAGGTCTTAATAACATGCAAAAAGCACAGACTAGAGAGAGTATTGGACAT
Source organism: Tenrec ecaudatus (assembly GCF_050624435.1). Taxonomy (NCBI): domain Eukaryota; kingdom Metazoa; phylum Chordata; class Mammalia; order Afrosoricida; family Tenrecidae; genus Tenrec; species Tenrec ecaudatus. Next base: position 133,987,733 of record NC_134532.1, read on the forward strand.
TTGTAGTCTTCTGTGTGAAAAGTCAAAGGATTAATCTGACAACATAAATTCGTGTGTTTAAATGTGAAATCAATAACTTACCGTATCTGAAAACCATAAGAGATTTGAGTCCTGGTAGTAGGTAAACATTCCATAGATGGGATTCAGAAGTTCTTTTAATAGCAAAAGAAAGAACTCTTTTGTAACACCACCTGCATCCACCGCTTCTTCACCATCGAAGATTATCTTTATAAAAATAACAATAGGATTAATACTTCGTGGGAATCTATATTGAGTTTTTACTGTTTACATAACTATAGAAGCTGTCAAGGATTTCATTTTGCCAAGATGCACAATGACTAGCCATGGAAGAGGCAGTCCCCAAACCATGCAACATATTCCTTGGACGTGAAGTGTAACTAGATGTCACTCTGAGGGCTAACGTGTACCTGACTCCAACAACGGTACCTCAGTCACCACCTGTGCAGTGGGACTCAGCCAGTTCTCACCAATCCGGAAGAACCAATACTTCATTTTTGTTGAGTACAGCTAACCAGTTGTTAAAACGACACTTGCAATCAGAGTTCTGTTTAAGGCAGATAGCTGGGGAGCAGCCTTGTGTGGAAATCACCAATTGATATTCCGTACTCTCTTTTAACATCCACCTGCACAGGAGAGTATTCTAAGCACCCATAAGACAACTGCCTTCGTCATTACAGACGCTTTTTCACAATGACATCAGCATCAATTATTCATGTGGACCTCACCAGACGGTAACCATGAAATGGACCCTATCTGCGAGCAGCTCAGTATCATCAGCCAAAACAAGGAAGGGGCCCACTATGGAACAGACAGGAATATAAACTTTAGTTGAAGTTAAAGAAAATTAATACAGGTCCAGGAGAGTCAATACATGTGCTTGAGTATAACCCAATCAATTAAAATAAAATCTCAAAGAATAGATTTGAGGGAATGAACACTAATGACAAAAGAGGAAACATGTTGCAGGATGACATCAAGAAAGCCCCCAATCATTAAAGATACAGGAAAGAAATGATCAGAAAAATGATCAGCAATGACAATGAAGCATGCTCTTGAATATAAAGAAGTTAGAGCGCTGGGAAGAAATAATGACATAAAAGAGCTGAACAGAAAATTCCAAATGGCACTCAAGGAGACAAAGTATTACAATGAAACGTGCACAGACCTAGAGTTAGAAAACAAAAGGGAAGAACGCACACAGCATTTGTTAATCCGGATGGAGAAAAATCCAAGCCCCAAGTTGCATGCAAAGATTCTATGGGCAAAATGCTGAATGCCGCAGGACGCATCAAAAGAAGATGGAAGGACTACACAGTCACTGTGCCAAAAAGAACTGGCCGATGTTAAACCGTTTCAAGAGGTGGCAGATGATCAAGAGCTGATGTTATTGAAGGACCAAGTCCTAGCTGCAATTAAAGCATGGGAAACAAACAAGCTTACCCTCCAGCAATCAACAGAATGCCAAGTGAAATATTTTAATAAGCTGATGAAGCACTGGAAGCATTCACTCGCGTATGCCAAGAAGTTTGGAGGACAGCTACCTGCCTAATTACATGGGAGAGGTTCAAATTGCAAAGAATGGTTATCCAACAAAATGCTGACATTATCAAACAACAGCATTAATATCACAAATAAAATTTTGCTGAAGCTCATTCAAATACAATTGCAGGAGAACATTGACAGGGATCAGCCAGAAATCCAAGCCAGATTGAGAAGACTACATGGACTGAGAGAGAGCATTGTTGATAGCAGATGGGATCTTGGCTGAAAATTGAGTCTGTCGGGAAAATGTTCACTTTTTTATTGATTGACTATGCAAAGGCATTTAATTATAAACAACATCGAAAACAAAGGGCATTCCAGAACACTTAACTGTGCTCCTGTAGAGCTTGAACAGAAAGAGGGAATGCTGAACGGTGTGAGAAGAGTATAACTGTATGCCAGGGTAGTATCCTCTTATCGTACTTACTTAATCCACATGCTGAACTAATCCTTTAAAAAATGGATTGCATGAAGAACTCAGTATTGGTAATGGAAGAAGGCTCAGTAATAGCCTGAGATATGAAGATGACAAAACTTCCTCACTGAAAGCTAAGCAACTTGAAGCATTTACTGATGAACATCAAAGACTACAGCTTTCAATCGCAATGATTGATGTACAAGCCGCCCCCACCCCCAGAGAATCAACAGAAATGTGGGTGAAGAGCAAAAGCGCTGGGTGTAAGATATGAAAATAATAATAATTTATAAATTATCAAGGGTTCATGAGGGTGGGAGAGTAGTCAAGGGAGGAAAAAAATGAGGAGTTGATACCAAGGGCTCAAGTAGAAAGAAAATGTTTTGGAAATGATGATGTCAACATATGTACAAAAGTGCTTGACAAAATTGATGTATAAGAACTATAAGAGGCCCCAATGAAATGATTTTTTTAAAATTAAAATCTTCATAACTGGACCAGTAGATAAGGTCATGATAAACAAACTATTTAAAGTTTGAAGTTATAAAAGATTTCATTTTAGGTGAATCCACAACAAACACTCAGGGAAGCAACAGTCAAGAATTAAGCAATTCAAATTGCATTGGGCAGGTGTGCTGCGATATGCCACTTACACTGTTAAAGAGCAAAGCTGTCGTTTTGAAGCCAGGGGGTCTCCAGTCACCTGGTGCGCTTGTGAAAGCCGGACCCCAGAAGCATGGGTGCGCTGAAGAGAAGCGTTGAACTGAATAGAGCACGTCATAGGAACAAGGCCCTCTGCTTGGGAAAGCAGGGGGTCCACAAATCAGAGGAAGAACCTCAACACGACAGACTGACAGAGAAGCCTCGTCAAACAGCGCACCGGTGGGGAGGGGAGGATGGCGTGGGACTGGGCCATGCTGCATTTCGCTGTGCGTAAAGCCATGGCGAGGAGGAACCTCCTCACAGCACCGAACATGGCAATGGCGCTGTCAGAAGACTCTCGTCCGAGAACAGGGACACAAGCGCACAGGGACTCTCAGCAGATTCATGGAGGTCTGATGCAGGGAGTTAGGAGACTTGGGAAAGGGTTAATATTGCAGAGATCAGTTCAGTTAGTGGCTTAGTATGCTTCTGAAAGTGGAGCTTTCAACAGAATTGGAAATAGAGATATGGAAGTTGAAGGAAAAGATGAATGACTTCAAAGACGTATAAATAAAAGGCTTCCAAAAGTTCATGGATTTCTGACCCTCAAAAAAAAAAGTTCATGGAAAAATTCGCGTTACATTTTAATTCCACATTTCTCTGAACTTTTTCAAGTCCGTTCATCATTCCCTATTTGTTAGGCATTTGCTCGGTACCAGGCATGGTGCTAAGCGCTGACAACAGAACATTACTGAGCACAAACATACAAGAGAGTGTGGGGAGCCGAGTCCATTTTGAATCAGTCTGGGCTGCACTCTCTCAGTACAGAAAAGCTCTTTGCCAGGCCGGGGACGCTTGTAAAGGAGACGGGGAAGACTCAGAGGTAGGCGTTACCAGTGCTCACTTTGAGAGGTTTTTTCAAATCAATGTCCGAATGAATGCTCAGCTCTCTGAGGGCGTCTCCGACGAGGCTGTTCCTGCGGACGTGAAGCACCAGGAAGGGGCTCCGGGCCAGCAGAGGCTCCAGGGTGAGCAGCATGAAGACGTTCTGCAGGTTCGCCCCGTTGACGGCCACCTGGAAGGCAGAGCCAGGGAAGCAGTGACTCCCTCCGTGTGCACCTGGGAAGCAGCAGGCTGTGCCTCTGCACCCCGAGGCTGGCGACACCTGCCCTCCGTGGTCCCTCCCACCCAGCTTTCAGAGCCAAACATCTAAGGTGCTCCTATTTACACACATACAGACCAACTGAAGCAACATACATTGAACTTGGACCGCATGATTCACAATCCGTGTCAGAAAAGTAACTAAAAACCGTACATCAAGAAAGATGACTTTCACAGCGGAAGGGAGAGGAGGCGAATAACCACGGGTTTGGTGGTTTTTATTCTCTGGACACTGTCAGTCTTCTCTGGAAAACGTCTACACGGTCAGTATCATGAAGACATGACCGTAAGCACAGGTATACTGTGGTGCTTCAAAAAGCTTGTGGAAAAATTCCATTATCCTTTCATTCCATTTTACTATGAACTTTTATGTACAGCTAGATGGAGATAAAGAAAACTAGATGGAGGTTGAGTGATGAAGAGAGAAATGAATGGATGGCATTATCTATCTGCCAACGGTATGAATCGGTGGGTTTGGGTTGCAAATCTACCCGTTTTGGGTAAGCTTGTCAAAATCAATTCCATTTTATAATAACAATACATATTTAAAACATTAATCACCTCTGTAAACGTTTTCCTTTTCTCAATACAGGTTTAAAAGCTCTATTTAATTAGCCCTCTTTCTCTGCATCAGGGAGAGACAGCTGGCTTTGTCATTAAATATGCTAGTGCCTGCTTTTATATAGTTTCTTGTGCTAATCATAGTGTTTTATTTAATGTTTTTTTAAGTTTTAAAAGAGAAAAAGAAAAAAATACTTCAGGGCATGTGAGGACTATATTCACATTCAGCGCATATAAATTTTCATAAACTTTGTGAGCATAGCCACGCTCAGTCATGGACGCATTATAGAGCACTCATAACAGAGACCACAAAGCTTTAATTTATCTACTACTTGGCCTTTCACAGAGAAAGCTCACCAGTGCCCAGTTTCATGAATGCAGTTATCTATGTGTTATATTTAACATGAAATTACTGAAGAAAATTATAATAGTTCTAAGAGTCATGATGGAATTTGTTCCAATACACTTTCTCCTATTAGGAAAAAATTAGAGCTGAATGTCTGAGAAAAACACCGACGATAAAAACACCATTTTTAACGAAGGATACCTGCATCTGTAGTTCAGCATCAGTCTGTAACATTTTGGTCTTGGCTTGGGCATCAAAGACAAAGGGGTAGGAACAAAGTGTTACAGCATCCTAGAATAAAACATATCGTTAGCCAAGACTTCAGCTCTCCCCAAAGAATAACTGCTAGAATTATGTGTGTGTGTATATATATATATAAATTTTAAAAGATCATTTACCTGTATTATAGATGGTCTAGCCTTCTGTGTAAAGATAAATAAAAAGTCTGTTATTTGGATTTAAAACCCTGAGATTCATGTTTGCTACAAATGTAACATCAAATAATAGTAGTCTATTTTGTCATAGAAATAACCATATTAGAAAAGCGGACTGGATTGCTGACTGAATAGACCAGTTTTAATGGACAAAACTGAGAAAAATGGCAAAATCAATTGTAAAAAGGTCATTTCATAACTCTCTATAATTAATAGAATCACTAGAATTATTTTTATAAGGAATCTAATGCCTCTACAACTTCACTCAGAAGTTCACCGTGTTACGGATTATAGACAATGCAAATTGCATCTTATTAGTTGGCAGATGATGCCGTCCTCCATTCGCACAAAGGTTGTTCTTCTTAAGCAGTAAGCAGCATTTCAAGTGCTTCTTAAGCAGCATTTCAAGTGCTCTTAAGAAGTACATTGTTCCTGTGAGTCATCCCTGACTCAGCAGTAAGACACGTGCTAGGCCTCAAGAAGACACTTCCTCCAATGTAAATACATCTATAAGTAATTTTAAAATATGAATGTGTTTTTGTGGTAAAATAGAACCAAAATTTTACCAATTTAACCATTTTAAGTGTACAATTCAGCACATTAGTTATATTAAGCTTGTATTACCATTACCACCACCCATTCCAAATGTTTTTCATCACCTCAAACAGAAACTAAGTATGCAATTAACTCATTTCCCTCCTCTTAGTCTCTCACCAAAAACCAAGCTCACTGCCATCAAGTGGATACCGACTCACAGTGACCCGACGGGACAGAGTGGAACTGGCCCGGGAGGGTTCTGAGATGTGAATCTTTGCAGGAATGGACAGACAGCCTCATCTTTCTTCCAAGACACCATCGGTGGGTTAGTATTGCTGACCTGATAGCTTACCAGCTCAATTCGTAGCCCACTTTGGACTCAACGTTTTTTTCTCTATTCTAGATATTTCATATAAGTGAGAGATACAGGAGCCCTGGTTGTGTTAAGTGGGCTGCAAATTGCAATGCAATTGCAATACAAGGTCAGCAGTTCAAACCAATCAGTGGCTCACCAGGGAGACAGATGAGGCTTCTACTCCTGTAAAGAGTACAGTCTTGAGCCAGTAATAATGAGAACAAGAAAGGTTTCAAAGTGTTGAAAAGCAAGGATGTTACTTTGAGGACGAGGTATTTTTCCAATAGCCCAAAATGCATGTGAAAGGTGGACATTGAATCAGGAAGACTGAAGAACAACTGAAGCATGTGAATTCCAGCGCTGATGAAGAACACTGAAAATACTATGGCCTGCCAAAAGAACAAACAGATCTATCTTGGAATAAGGATAGCCAGATACGCTCCTTAGATGGAGACTTCATTTCACGAATTTTAGACCTGCTATCCAGAGAGACCAGTCTTTAGGGAAGGACGTCATATTTAGTAGAGTAGAGGGGAGTGAAAATGAGGAAGGTGATCAACAAGATGGACTGACACAGTAGCTGCAAAAAGATGAGTGAGGCTGACACGGGCCCAGGAGGTGCTTGGTTCTGTTGGGCACAGGGCCATTATGAGTTGGAATTACTCGATGGCACCTGGTACCAACAAGAACATACTACTTACACTAGCCCTGTTCTGCAGAACCGAGTAAAACGGCCCCAGTGGGTCTCCTAGGCGGAAAGTGTCACAGGTAAGGTGGCCCATTGTTTGTCCTTTGGAGCTGTTGGTGCACTGAAACTGCCGACTTCTTGGTTAGCAGCCAAGTGTTTAAATTAAACACTGCACCACAGGCCTCCCTGAGTTCCTTAGTACCAGCTGAAAGTGGCTACAATCAACGTACATTTACGAAGGAGATGGCTAAGCATTTTAAGTTCAAATTCAAGATAACAAGAAATTTAGACTTCAATTTCTGAAAACACTGGCCCTGACTCAGTAGAACATATTCTACAGAGATCACAAAAGCGGACACAGTAATTTCTCCTATTCTTCTACCTTTTAGGAATTGCTGCCTTAAATACTGAATTATTGAAGAGAACGGTCTCTATATTTGCTTTATTGAGTTGTGAAAGAAAGGAGCTATAGCAAAATTCTAAAAGTTACTCACGTAAGCACTTCAAGTCAGAGCCCACAGTCATGGTCATCTAGATTTTAACACAAACAACTTCTTTCTCAGGGTCAAAAAGAGTTAGGGTTCATGAGAATTACTTTACTCAGCACATCGTGTCAACGAAAGCGTAAACTAGAAGTTAGAAGACCGTGCTTTGATAATGGCTAGTTGGATTGGTGGAAAGTTTGTTTAACTTCTCTGGGCCTTCATTTGTTCACCTAGAAATGAAGCAGTTAGCCTAAGTAATTAACAAGTAACCTTTAAACTCTTATATTTTATTATTCAATGAATAAGCATTTACGAATTGATAAAACAAAGAGCGTATCTTTTCCCAATTTTGAAATTAGCCAATAAATCCAGACAGAGTTCCCTGCTGGCTTATATGCTCATTTTCCTATGTCAGCCTATGTGGAAGACTCTGGGTTCCTTTTTAGGCACAAGCATTTTGTTTATTCAAGGCAATTGTAAAGTTTTATTAAAGTATACAATGCTGTGTCGATTCCGACGCCTGGAGACACTTTGGGGCAGAGCCAACTTGCCCATGATGGTGGCCAAGACTGCCCCTCTTCCAGGGAAAGGAAAGTCCCGTCTTTCTCCTGAGGAGCAGCTGGTGGGTTTGTGTTTAGTGGCCCAAAGCATACGCACTGTACCTCTAAGGCTCATTGGATCTAGCCTTGGTCATCGGTTGTTTGACAAAGAAGAAGTATGATTTGCTTACTTCGTTAAAGAAACCTGTTTAAACTACCTGGCTATTCCAAACACCCTACTGGAAAACAAAGCCGTAATGTTGGAGGTAGATCGGCTAAACTGCACACGGCTTCAATAAATACAGTAGCCAAATTATCATTCTGTTTTCTGACATAACTCAGATTTACACACACTGCACAGATGGGAGTTCCTACAGAGCCTGGCATATTTCAAGCCGGTCTGCAATCAAACTGAACAGTCAGTTCCTGCCAAGTCAAGGGTATCGGGGCCCAAAGGGATCTACACGCCCTTGGACATCTGACACATTAAAGAACTAGGCCTGAGATATGTTTCCCAGGTGTCGGATCCGAATTTGGTGGTGGCCTCCAGGTTAGGCAGCTGACACAGATGACTGAAATCGGCAGAGAAGAAAATGATTAGTAAATGATGTCATTTGCTGGATGTATCGACAAATGGAGTGCTCGTGGGCATTGTGGCTAACAGCAGCTTCATGAAAGAGTCACTACTGAACTGCAGCCAACTGATGTCATCTATGGAGATAAGTCCGGTGTTGTCAGATCTTCCAAATTTCAAGAAAGGTTGCAAATCCATTTTTTAAAATATGATGTCTTTATTTTTAAATGTGGGCAACTAATTGAAATGTGTAACACAGCAGTATGACTGCTTGTTTACACAAAACCTTTTCTGTTTAAGAATGCAAAAAGGCTACCTGAATAAAACTCAGATGGGACATTAACAGCAAAGTAAATGACAAATGGATGCAGAAAAGGCATTTGACAGAATCCAACATCCACTCCTCACTAGAACGCTCAGCAAAACAGGAATAGAAAAGGTGCTCTACGTCATTAAGGGCGTACACACGAAACCAACGGCCAACATAATTTCAACAGAGACTGAAGGCATTCACCCTCCAAATGGGAGCAGCAAGATGCCCTTTCAATACTGCCCTGGAAGTTCTAGCCAGAGCAGTGAGGCAAGAAAAGGGAATAAACGACAGTCAAATCGGCAAAGCAGTAAAACTCTCCCCTTGCAGATGATATGATCCCATTCACAGAAATTCCCAGACTCAAAAGAAAATTCCTAGACCATTTTAAAAGGATTCATTAAAGTGTCAGTGTGCAAGAGCAGCATACAAAAATCAATTGGATCCTCTACACTAACAAAATCAACTCTGAGAGAGAGATCAGAAACAATACCATTTGCAATAACTACTGAAAAGATAAAATAGTTAAAAATAAATACACAGCTACAGTAGATCTATACAAAGAAAAAGTATTACTACAAGAAGCACTACTACAAGCAAGACTTAAGTAAAGGGGATAATATACCATGCTAATGGACAGGAAGATCTAACATCATGAAAATGTCCCTACAACCTAAAGAGATCAACAAATACATGCAATCTCAATCCAGATTATAACATCACTCTGTAAAGAAATGGAAAAAGTAACCACCAACGTTATACGGGAAGGAAAGAGGCCTGGATAAACTCAACACTCTCAAAGAAGAGGACCAGAGTAGGAGGCTTTACACTTATCCATGATCAAACCTACTATCCAGTCAAAATAGCCTGGGACTAGTATCGTGACAGAATATAGACAAATGGAGCAGAACTGAGAACCCAAAATAAATCCACCCAGAACACTTTACACAGGCAAGAGACAGTCTCTTTAACAAATGGTCCTGGACAAAAGGGGATATCCACTAAAGAAAAATGAAAGGGAACCCATAGCTCTCACCATGCACTAACTGGGCTCAAAATAGCTCCAAGACTGAAAAGTAAAACCCCAAATTAGAAAGACCATTAATGACAAACTCAATAGAAATGCAGGGGGCGAAAGCATGGAATCAAACACAATTGAAAACACAAACAGTGGAGGACAAACTATATGACTAAGACCTCCTAAATATTAGACATTTCTGTGTATCAAAAGATTTCACCAATGACTAAAAATAGAATTTACACACTGGGGAAAATAATCCAATTAGAAAATGGGCTGAGAACATAAGCAGGCACTTCACCAAAGATGGCATTCGGGCAGGAACAAACACATGAATAAACACTCCCAATCATTATCCATTAGAGAGAGGCGAATCAACACAGCAATGAGATATCGTCTCACTCCAGCACGGATAACAAAGTTAAACAAACAAACAAACAGTAAATGCTGGCAAGGGTGTGGAGAGACTGGAACTCTCATACACTGCTGCTGGGACTCTAACATTGTACAAACACTATAGGAAGTTATGTGGTATATCTTTAAAAAGTTGGAAATAGGTATGCTCTCTGAGCCAGCAATCGCACTACAAGGCACATATCCTACAGCAGAGCTGGGAAAGGAATAGATAAATGCAAGCTCACGTTCACCGCAGCACATTCACAATAGTAAAGAGATGGAAATAACTCAGGTGCCCATCAACAGATGAATAGGGAAACTGACGATGGTACATATACACAATGTACTGCATGATGTTACAGAGCAACGGTGAATTGCTGACATCACCTCTTCAACACGCGGATGAACCTGAAGGAGAGTGAACCTGGTGAGCTCAGTCAGTCGCAAAAAGAGAAACAATATATTCGCTCACTATTATAAAAGATCAAGAAAATGCTTTCACACTGAAGCGAACAGTATTTGGTGGCTATAAAGGGCAGGTGGGTAAAGAGGAGAAATCGCTACCCCAGGTAGACTGGGGGTAATTGGGAGAAGGGAGCTCAGTATGTGTGAGCAGGAGCCTGCACAAAGCGATCGAGGCAAGGGAAGACACTGGGCGGAGGTGAGGCTAAAGCCACGCAGGTAAACACTGCCATGGACAGAATCCTGCAATAGCAATGGCAAGTTACGGTAACCTACAAGTGGACACATAGCTATATGTAGAACAGGTACGGGGAGGTGACGAGGGCTATGTAAATGACTATGTAAATTTGGCAGAGGATATTTCAACATGCATTTATATATGCTGCAAATATGTCCATGAATGTAGTACAGCATACAAGCGCCAACGTTATGAAAACTTCTTATTCTTCGGGGGAATGAGTCTCTGGACCTGTCAAGGTCGACAGACACAGTGTAATGCACTAACATGCGCCTGACCCACGTCATGGAATTTTTCCATCGCCTCATCTACATGTGAAGGTTGAACAGTGAGTAAGGAAGACTTCACTGGATTCTCAATCAAGAAGGAAACATCTTTAGGGGGCGGTAACTGGATCAATAGTTCGGGGGGATGGGGAGCTGCCAGAAGGAAGGAAGCATTCTAAACCTGACTGGTGGTGACTGCCCAACTCTTCTTGATGCGACTGAACAATTCGATTACATAATATGTGACTTGCATGCCAATCAAACATTAAAAACCAAACCAAACAACATCTTTAAGAAGTGGGATTCTAAAAACTTGCGCACAGCCATCGACGATGCAGCTATCACTCTTCCGGAACAAAAGAAGAATGAGAAAACCAAAGATCCACTGACAGGGTCATTCCGTGGACCACGCAAAAAGTCTTTAAATGTTGTGAGAAAATTTCAGGGAGCACCCCGGAAGAAGAGCCACCAGCCGAGCATGGTCAAGATCCTTGCTTAGAGTGGTGGAGGCCATGGCATAGAGACCACGGGACAGAGCCAAAGGGGCCGCGCTGAGGGAGAGCAGAGGCACCACACCTGAAACCTGCCTCGGAGACTGCTGTAGAGCAGCAGGTGGGCTTCCTGGCTCACAGAGGCAGAAGCCAAGGGACCTCGTGGCTGAAGACCTGAGAGAGAAACGTGACTGCTGGCTGTGGAGAGTTGCTTCCGTGGACCAAATGCCTGTATCCTTACTGGCTACTGTCCCTGGCTTCTTGTAACCCGTTAACTTCCTAATACACACCCAAACTGTGACTACTGTCGGCGAGCTCTGTGCAGTCACTGCAGTAGGTTACCAAATCCAGCAGAAAAGTAGAGTGTTGTAAGAGGAATAGTTGGTAACAAAATACGGTTAGAGGACGGAGAGTGGAGGCCTGTCTAACCTCTGCCTTATGGCAACTGGCCTTGGGCTGGTGTGGCGCTGGAAGCTCCTTCTCCCTACTGAAGCTGGAGGAGGTCGGATATGAGCCCCTGCCTTTGCACACCACCCTTTAAGCCTGAACTCACCCCACCGCTCAGCTTTCAGACAGACAACAGGCAGGTCGATAACTCAAGAACATGAGGCAGACACGGACTTCTTAGAACAGTCATTAGCGATCCATAGGCCAACACTGAGAAGGCGGGCGTGACTGGGAAAGGGCGAGCGAGGAAACGCAGGGAGGCCATGGGGGGAGTGCTTGACGTTGTGGGAACTATAAACCACGGCCTAAAACACAATGCGTACGCATCACTGAATGAAAAACTGACTTACTCTATAAACTCCCACCCAAACCACAATAGTTACAAGAAAACAAACAAACAAACATATGTAGGACAGGCTCACCATGTACTTTTCTCACCCTAAGGTTAGACTAAAGCTTAAAGACATGTAATGAATTCTTACCATCCCTGCCTGATGTAAGAACCACATGAGGTAGTCTTCCTGAATGTCCACGAGACTGGAAATCTCAGGAATGTAAAACGCATCATATTCCACATGCTTCACTCTCAGATTTACCTGGGGGAGAACAAGATGCAGACCACTCAACCCCAGCCAAGGGCAGGCGGCTTCCCTCCGACCACGAGCAGCGCATCGCGCCTGCCATCTACTCAGCCCGGCCCCACTGACTCCTGCTGTGCTCACCTTGTGCAACTTCTCCAAGAGCTGAAGAGCTGCTGTCATGTAATTGTTAAACAGTGCAGGAATTAAGAAAGTCTTTCTTCCCCTCAGTAGATAAACGACTGCACCTTTATAGAGGTTTACCAGCTTCGTGAAATATTTTGGGCAAACCTGAGACCACCAGTTATCTTTAGAAAGAAAGAAAGGACATATTTCAACATGTCATAGTTTAGCAAGCGCTTGTCTTCTCACTTCTATCTAACAGCTGTGCCAGTTACCAGGTGAACATTGGTCTAAAATACAGTTTCCCGGAAGTAACTTCCAAAAGAACCCATTTCCTTGCATTGGAGAGAGCATTTCTGGAGAGAACAGTGGCTGCCTAAGAATCTCTGGAGGTAAAATTCTGTTTGTGCTTTAAAAAGTTTCATCTGACTTTCCCCTCCGCCCCCTCGAATTCATTGAGAATGCTAATGCAAAAGGTCAATTCCAAGGTTTCATGTGGGCAAGATTCTAGGGCACATACTTGGCCAGGAGTGATGCCCACAGCGTTACTCCAAAGAAAACTCAAAACTCACTGCCACTGAGTTGGTTTCAACTGAAACAGTGACCCCAGATCAGCCAGAGTAGACTGCCCTTGAGGGTTCCCAGGGCTGAAACTCTTTCGGGGAGTAGAAAGTCTCATCTTTCTCCCATAAAGCGGCTGGTGGTTTCGAACAGCCGACCAATTTGTAATCTACTATAACATCCAGTCCTTTCAGCTCTGTTCTCAGCCGCCACTTAACTCCCGCCCCAAGGAAACAAATAAAGTCATGCCTGAGAAACAGCGCCAATCTGGCAGTATGCCTTCTCTCCAAGAATTAGTTGGAAAATTACTCTTTCTGTTTCCTACAAACAATGCTCTCTCATAACCAGACAAAAAGATTGTACCAGTGGCTTCTCCTTCACCAGAAATAAATCAGGCCCTCCTGAAGTGTTTACAGGATGCAATAACATGCCATCAGAGACGGCCTTTTATAACAGTCAGCAAAAATGCAAAGGCGGTGGGACAAGAAGAATAAAAACAAAAGGACACATCCCCACCCCAGCCAGCCCTGGGCCTTTGGGCTTGGCTCAAGAGGGGTTCCTCTGGGACAGGGGGGTACAGCGAATGGTATGACCCTTTGCTGGGTATGCCTACACAGGAGGGTATGCTGGGCCCCGCTAGGGTTTCCTGTATGGGCACCAATAATTTTTTTCCCTTTTGCTTAAAAAACACAAAAAAAACCCCAAAGGGACAACATGTTGACGACTGCTCAACTGGGGGGATAGTTACATGCAGTGTTCCTGCTACTTCAGAGCCGTCCTGCAAAGTTCTCACAAGAAGTTAAACAACAAACTCAGTGTACGGCTGAATATCTCTGATCTCCAGACAGAACAACGTCCTACCTGGAAACATAAATATGGAAGAACTCCCCCAGATATTGCCATCTTTCCACGGCACAATCCAGTAGAACTCTAGGATAGCATTCCCCCAAAAGTCTTTGATCAGAAAAAAACAAAACAAAGCAGACGAACTACCATTAACACTAGTGTTTTCGGTATTAGTGTTCATGGCATCTTCTGCAAAGGTGGAAGCAACCGTGGAAAAGCCCGTGTTCCACCCTCAACAGCACAAGGTTCTTTGCTGGTAGGAGACCCACACTCAAGTAACATCCCAGTCCATATGGAAAACAGAAGTTACTGAGTTGCAATAAACACCTAAAAAAATTTACCAGGGCCAAAAATAAATAAGCCAGCCAGTTGACAGACTTTCTGCGCTTGATTAATAAAAACACCTCAGATGCTACTCCCATGAGAGATACTCTCCAATTCACTGAGGAACGGAAGGTTCTTATCTCAGCAAAGTGTCCGTAGCCTGCAAAAATCAGTGTGGACTCAACTGTCCTACAAAAGAAAAGCAAAACAAACATTTGGTAAGTCTCCACTAGGTCATTGGCTTCCTCTCCTGTTTCCGGAGACCTCTGTATCACCAAAGCTGTTCATTTCACTCCCACCCCCTCAAGGCAGTCGAGGAGAAAGAGACAGAGGGGCACCAAGATTCTGAGGCGCTACTAATTACTAGCAAGGGAGAGGAAAGAAAACAAAACCAATCAAGAGATAAATAAACTAACTGCGGATATTTAAAAATCAAGAGTCATCTGAAGAGAATAATTTCAAATAACTTAAACAATGGATCAATTTGCTCAAGCTGCAAGTATGGTTAGCTAGCGATAAACAGCAAAGCAAGGAAAGTTTCCACGTTAAGGATATTACATAGTAATGAACAGACTGTTGGACCTCATCTACTGAAAGCCCACCCCACTGGACACACCAACAAAATCCGTGAGCACAAACCCATCAGTAGTGAGGGCACCACATTCACCTAATACTTTGCTGGGGTTTGCATCGAGCCGAAGAATGGCCATCGCCAAAGGAATGGTCAATGTGATGTAATACTTGGAATCCTGGAGCAGTGGAAACTCCGGTAGTATTAAATAGATTCTCATGGCTTCAACATCCGGGGGTGAACTCGACAGCTGGGGAATCAGGCAACTTTCAAAGCTATTTAGGATCTGAATGAGAGAAAAGGAGATTGAGACGTTCGAACGTACCTCAGACCTGATGAACATGATCGCTAAATTCACAAACCATTTCACAGACTCTCAACTTCGCAGAAAGTATTCACGCAGTACCTACCTTGGACCACACCATGAGCTCGACGTTCTGAACACAGTGTGAAAAGGCAACCCCCCTGGCCTTTTCATTGGAAAAATTAAAGCCCAGAGGAAAACTAATGGTAGATCAAATTCCCAGTGTGATTTTACACCATTCAGATTTGAACACAATCTCTCCCCTTTAATTTCTATAAGCTTTTTGTTTTCACAACTCTTTTCTCTTGAAAATTGAATTACTGAAACCCAAAATATGGAGTTCTGTTTTTTCTTCTCAGAATGCACTTTGCAAATGTAAAGAACATACCTGTTCTAGAAGCAAGGAGTGCTGAGAATGCATTAACTTCTCAAACAACACTCTCGTTGAGTTCAGGTCAATCCCAGGGACTCGAGGGCTGGTCTTAAAATGCTCATCAATTCTAAACAAGCAAATAAGAACAAAGCGTGTAATAAATTCTTAGAAAGCAAATCCTGATAAAAACCCACTGCCCTCAAGTTGAGGCATAGGGACCGTCTAGGCCATGCAGGGGTCCCTAAACTTTTAAACAGGGGGTCAGTTCACTGTCCCTCAGACCCGTTGGAGGGTCAGACTATAGTTTTAAAAAAAACTATGAACAAATTCCTAAGCACAGTGCACATATCTTATTTTGAAGTAAAAATCAAACGGGACAAAAACACCTGGCGGGCAGGATAGACGTCCTCAGCAGGCCACATGTGACCTGCGGGCTGTAGTTTGAGGACCCCTGATCTAGGGCATAGTACCAGGGGCTCCAAATGTTCCTGGGAAAATTCCACTATCTTTTCATTCTATTTTTCCACAACGTTTTTGGAAGCCTCCTTATAAAACTGCCCTGCAGAGTCTGCAAATCTTTATGGAAGCTGACTGCTGTCTCTTTCTCCCACAGAGCAGCCCAGTGAGTTTGGATCTTGCCTTTTGGGTAAGCACACACTTTAATCACTGCTACCAAGTTCCTCACACACTCCACTAGGAGGTCTAAAGAAGCAAACAAAGTAGCTTATCCATACTGATCCAATTCGAATTTGAACTAGCAGATATGATGTATACAATCACCATCCTTTGAGGAAGCCCCAGGAAATAGTGCCCACAGCATGGTAAACATTCACTATTGGGGGGCATGGGGAGGGGCTGTGTGGAGGGTAAGGATGGAGGAAGGAGAGATATAGAGGGAAGGGAAAGGGAAGAGAGGGAAGTGGAACAGGGTCTTGGACAGGCACAGGGTAAAGTCAGACACAGGGACTGGGGATGGGAGAGAGGGCAAGGGGAGTCTGAGATCATGCAATGTTCTTTGTCTCCTTTCAGCAACTCTGGTCTTCCTACGACCAACTTTTCCCAGGTTCAGAAGTGAAGACCAGAGAGGCTCTCCTGTTGGGGAATTCTGTGGGAATCACACTGCTGCGTTCACAGGCCCAAACCGCTCAGTACTCACTGGGTCTGGCCTTGAGGAGCAGGCGCGCCTACTCAAACAAAACCTAAAAATACTCTCAAACAGCACTGGCTGGTACATGGCTTTAAGAGGAAATGAATTACTAGTTCGTTATCAAGGAGTTGATTCTGATGACTCCATGTATGCATGGCGCAAATGGTGAGCACTCAACTTCGAGCCAACAGATTGGCAGTTCGAACCCACTGACAGGCCTGGCGATCTGCAGTTCTCCTCTGCACCACATGGAGTCCCCAGGACAAGCAGCTGAGTCCAAGCGCTAAGCAAACTGGCTGCTGTGGAATGGGCTCAGAACAGGGACTCCACACAGGGTGCCCAAGGCCGTAAGTCCGCAGGGAAGCAAACTGCCTCACCTTTCTCCTACAAAGCAACTGGTGAGTTCCAATCGGCGACCGTTCGGTTAGCAGCCTAGTGCTCAACCCAATATGCCACCAAGGCTCCTTGAGGGAGAAAGCGAGGTATGAGGAATTTTTTTAATTTCTTGAAACAGACTTTTTTGAGATGTTTTCTTTCTTTGCTTCACAATGCAAATCTGACTGAAGGATCATCTTGCTGTTGCCCAGAGAGTTACTGACCCTTTGGGGAGCTCAATTCATTGTGCAGTGCTTAACAGTGTGCCTGTCCATGTCCGAGAGTCAGCCTGAGTCACTGCTGCAGGCAACTGGGGACATACTGACGTTTCATAAAAAGCAAAATAAACGCGGAAGATAATTAGATCTTTCAGCTTATAATTTTAAGACCATGCGGTGATGCACTTTCTATGCTCACTAAGAGCGAAACGTCACTGATGGCAAATGAAAGGTTGCTTATCGTTAAAATCACTCAGCACTTCTCTACTTCGTATAGGTAACTACATATACACGTTGCCAAATAGAGGTCCAAGCGATGTTGGGACTGAGGGAAGCTATTTCACATGACAATGACTTTCTCATATGTCTTAGCAGTAGAGAAAATGTTTCATATACTCTCTCTGACAAGTTCCACATGTTCATTTTAAAATCTGGGTAATAGTTTAGAATGCCCTGGTGGGGGGAAACATCTTACTTCTGATCACATCAACTGTTGTCTGAAATATCGTCTCTCTCTTTGGTCATCTGCTTCCCTGCCAGCCTTGTGTGAACCAGCATGGCCTTGCTGAGGCCCTCTCCGTCCTCATTACTTAGCATTCCAGTATCGGGCAAATCACCAGTTATCCACAGAAGAAAGGCCAACCGCCATTGAGCGGGTGAGAGATCCTTCACAGGCATTGATAGTGAGTACTAATAACATAATTGTTCTTCAAGGTTCCAACTTACTTACTTTTTCTCAAGAAAACTTCCATTCCAACAGGCTGCAGAAGACACTATCTGAACAACACCACTGCTCAAAAATAAAAAGGGAAGGAAATCTTTAGTTATTATCAATGAATGGTGAAGGTGAGCATCAGCAGCAGATGGGCCATCTACCCTAGGCTTCACTGACGGCAGCTCCTGCTTACCAGATGAAGGCCTGCGACAGACATTTCCTGGAGCAAACACAGTCCCAGATCCCCAAACAGCTGAGAATGTCATGTGTACCACATCCTTATTTGCTGCAAAAGGCCACAGAGCCACGGAAAGAGAAACTCTTGCGCTTAAGTGGTCTGGACCGTTCCTCCACCTGCAGCTCCTCCAAATGTGCACACGCAATAAAACCAATCAAGAATCTGGGTGGCTGTTTCCCAAATACAGATATTAGCTGTGGGCATCACTAACTGCACAACGACTTCCTTCTTGCCCGAGAAATTAAAAACAGTGAAATGCATGCGTATTGCCACCACTTAGATGATGATGGCCCTGGGGAAACAGGTACTTTCCAAGGACCCAGGGTGAAATTTCATGGCAGCAACTCTGGGCCTCTTACTTACTCTAAGGAAAGGGAAAGATGAGCATAAATACACGGTTGGGGAAGAGACTGTAGTTACTCAAAACTGGGACCAGAAGCAATTTCTAAAGATCATTTTTCCCAGTCCCCGTTTATAAATAAGAAAACAGAACTAAGGGTGATGCAATTTCTCAAGGTCCCCAGGAGGGTTCATCCTTTGACTATCAACTAGTACTCTTGTGGCTGACCCTCACTCAAAACTCCGTTGCTACTGAATGTTGCCAAAACTTAGTGGACGTTTGCCCAGGATGACCTATACCATAAAGCAAAAGGCACAGGGTAAGTCAAAACGCATTGCTAGTAGGGTTCATATTCAGACATGTGTGGGGTGTTCCAAGCAAAACACAGTCTTAAGCATTTCTCTGTGATCAGTGGATGGCTGCCGGCAATTTCCCTAAGGAATATACTTGTCTTAGTCTCATTAGGTAACCTTCAAAAAACAGATATTTTATGTGTCGTGGGGGAAACTATATTGAGACCAGGGCTACTATCAAATTTTCACCAGAGCTCAAGTTAAATTCTTCCCAAATCTTTGAAGCTTTGCAACAAGTTTCCAAGAATCCTGGCCCATATAAAACTACAGTTTTCAGATGTAACAGATGGCTTAAGGAAAGTCAAAGAGGCCTGAAAGATGAGCGAAGAAAGACCATTCATCAATTTTGATGAATGCAGGCATTGTGACGGAAGTCAAGAAATTGGTGGGAGAAGACAGTAGAAGAGCATTGACGAATAGCTGTGAACTGGGGATCTCATGTGGTTTGGCATTTTCAGATGGAGAACATCTTGGTCTCAGAACGCTCTCAGCTTAATGGGCACCAAGCAAGCAAACATGCTGGTTTCAGCAGGCTTTCAGCTTGGTGAGTACCAAAAGCATAAAGCAAAGGTCAGCTTGCTCAAAGAGTTCATCTTTCCATCAGCCTTTTCAGCAAGATTGAAGTTAATGAAGATGATATTTGTAGGACAAATTCTAACTAGGGATGCAGCTTGGATTTATCAATCTGATGCAAGGAGTAAGCAGAATCTGATCAAAATAGTGGCTTCCAAGAGCCTCTGTTGGGCCAGTTAAGTTCAAGGCAGAAAGAGGCAATCTTGATAGACTTTCTCATAGCACACAGGATGATCACGGGCCTTTATTATGAAGGTGTTTTCAGAAAGCTGAAAACTGCAATTGCAAGAAAAAGGTCAAGAAAGTTACATCAAGGTATTTTTGCTTGTTTTTCTATCACGGAAATGCATGTACTCATTCTTAGAGGGCAACAAAAGTTGCCCTATGAGCACTTGATTGGGAAATATCACTTACCCTATGGCACTGATCCTGCCCCTTTAAAAGTCTTTTTGTTCCCCAAACTCAAAGAATAGTATAAGGAGCATGATTGGAGTCCCTCAAGGTACCTAAACAAAGGTGTTGACATGGTGTAAAGCAAAGCGCTCATGTTTTAGGGAAGGGCTAGGGAGACAGAAACGCCCCCTGCAGAAGAATGTAGACCTAGGTGGAGGATATGTCAGGAAACAATAGCTTCACATTTTGACATTTTTGTTCAATAAAAGTGTCTGTGATTTTGCAGCAATATTTTTTGACTTACCCTTGTATTTTGCACATTTCTGGGAATGACCAGAGGTTAGGACAGAGCATGACTCATTTATTCCCAAGAATTAGATTCTTGGCAGAAAAACTGTAAAGCTGAGGAAAGTCACTGAAAATGTTTTCAATGAACTGGGGAAAAAATTACAATTTAGCAAAATCAATTTGATAAAAGGTCTCAATTGCTCAATCCTTCTTGATACATTCTTCATTCTCTACTTAACTCTGAATTACTATTTCAATTAATTATTGTGAATGGGAAACGAACGGCTTCAGATTAGTCAAGATAACAGCTCCTGGAGAATTGAATGCTTTGGACAATAATCATGAAGGGATTCAGTGGATTAAACAACAATACCATTGAACTCCCTTTGCAGCAAGGTCAACTCAGGCCTTAACCAGCCGGGATTTGCAAGACCTGAGTGAACAAGGCAGTTAAGAAAACAGACTCTGACTTTGAACGTGAGACCAAATGACCACTAATGGTAGTTGGGGTACTGTACCAAAGCCTGAGAAAAAGATTCCCTGAAGTGTGAACCTCCATGTACACCCACAACTCCAACAGGAAGAGTAGGGAAATTCACTAAGCTAGACAGTTCTAATATACGTTGGGGGGGGGGGGGAGTAAATGAAGGCAAGCAGCCACATACTTGATTGTATTTGCGTTGTTATGTTCTGAGAGTTTTTGTCTCCAAAGCGCTATCGTTTCATCATTTATTAAACTGGTATAATGTGCTTGGTTCATAGTCCTGAAGTCAACAGCAGGAGAATAATTCTGGAAGGTTAAATATACCAAGAGAAATTATGTAGCATGCTTCTTCACCCCGCTCCTTGACCCAACACACTCACCAGCTACACATCTGTAATAGATACTATTGGCACATTGCCCAGGTCCCCCCACCACCTGTCAGGAGTCGGGACACTCACTCCCCCAGCTGCTTGGAGTGCTAGCTCCTGACAGGCAGTCCGCAGTTGGGCTACTATCCAGGGAATGGCCTCAGCTACTGCTTTCTCCCTTGCAAGCACCTAACCCACTCCGTCCAGGACTGGGCTGAAGAGCCACCTCCACTCTGAGCTCTCCAAGGCCGCTGTTGGAAGGGAATCGCAGCTGACCTCCTTCCCCTGCCCAAATCAGCCTCCCTCCTCCCTCAGCGGACACCCCGAGAGTAATCTCCGCAAACCACTGGGAGCACAAATCTCAGTTTGAGAATCGAATTTCCAGAGAAGTAACGATCACTTTTCCAGACTTCTTTCCCCTGTGCACTGGATCCACATGTCATCAGTATGAAGTCATTCATCATTTGCCAAATCTCTTTACCAAATTCCGACAAGATACATTAAAACCAGGGTTCAGTTATAATCCATGCTACACACAACCTATGAAAGCTCCGTAGCCGTGCTGTCAGACAGAGTGCATTATAGAGTGAATTACTGTGGATGCAGTCAGTCAAAATTTGACACCATATCATTTGATCTCCCATTTGACTCAATTTAAATTTGTTCTGGGTTTTAACTTTTTCTGCTTTCCTGTTCTACTGAGGGTTTTTTTTTTCTGTGTTTTGTTACTGTTGTTGATTTTGTTTTTGTAACATTTTTCCTGCAGATGAAATTCAGGGTGGGTAATTCACAACAACTGGGTTAATAGAGTCTTAGGAGCATGGAAGGCAGAGGTTGGGGCTGGGGTAGGGAACTAATAGTAGTGAGTACAAGACAGAAGAAAATGTTCTAAAATTGATTGTGGTAATGATTGCACAATGCTTTTTAATTTGACTAAATTATTGAAAAGAGCCCTGGTGGTGTAGTGGATATGAGTTGGACTGCTCACTGCAAGGCCAGCAGTTCAAACCCACCAGCTGCTCCTCAGGACAAAGACGAGGCTTTCTACTCCGATGAAGAGTTACAGTCTCAGAAGCTGACAGGGAGGCTACCCCCTGTTCTAACTATTTAAAAAAGAACACAGCACTACAGCTGTTTGCAAGGTAGTGTATTGGGGATATGAAAAGAGGTTTTGTAAATCACTAACGCTGCCCAGGATCATACAGGCTTTATTCACTAAGGTTAAAAAAATAAAATGCATTTATTAAAATGAATGCTTTCAACTTATTTTCCCTAAACCCTATTCATTATCGAGAACTAAGGAAAAGTTGAAAATGCTTTTTACCTCCAAAATTGTCAGTCGTAAAGAAAAAAAAGAGTAATCCTAAAGCATTCACTCATCAGTTTATAAAATAATCTTTTTTCCTACCTACATATAAAACACAGTCAGCCAACTAAATTTCTGTTCTTTACTTTCCCATTTATGAGTTAAGATATGGGGAGGGAAAAGAACATTAATAAATTAAAGATATATAACAAAGTGTTTGATCAACTGGTTCTTGATAACTGGTCTATTGAAATAGTCACAGCCACCTCCTGAAAGAATAAAACCACCTTGAATTGTGTAGTGGAAACTGGTCAGTCAACACGGAAACACACAAGCAAGATTGCCTCTTTTTCAACATGGTTTTAAAATAATTAAGATAAATTCTAATTACTTCCTCAATTTTGAGTGGAAACTGAACATGGACTCTAACATACAGTTACAACAAAAGATAACTTGGGGGCTATTTTCTTTACCTCACTGCCTGTCCAATAAACCACACAGAACCTTGAATGATGTAGAAACTTAGAATCACTTAATAAAACATGACAAACCCATCATTCTTCTTTGCCTTCTAATTACACAAGAAGCATTAAAGCATTTGGCTGCTAACCAAAAGGCTTGACCCCACCAGCTGCTTCTGAAGAAAAGGATGTGTCAGTTGACTTCCACAGAGATTACAGTCTTGGTCAGAGGGACTCTATGAGCCAGAATCAACTCAGTGGCAATGGGTTTGTTTATTTTATAGGTTTAACTACATACAGATCAAAAAGAAAGAAATGGGTCTAACTCAGTCTCTCTCTACTGCAGCTGCACTGTGGATTACGAGGAGGATTTCCAAAACTCTTAATGGTCAAGTTATACTCGGTCCAATCTGGCTCTCTAGAAGAATGAGTGGTTTTGAAAGCCTCCAGTAATTCCAGTGGGTAACTGAGGTGGAGAACTACAGCTCTGGGACAAAGATGTTACTAGCAGGATCAGGCACAGCACATGCACTCAAGCACCCCCACGTGCCCTTTTCAATCTTACCCTAGACGAAAGATGACAGGAAAAGGAAGAGAGGATGCGTATGCCCACTAGCTTGTCAAGACCTAGATTCAAACATAGCAAAAGATAATCTGAATAGAATTCCTTCCCTTGCCTCTTCCACCTCAAGGTCTACCCGTAATGAATGAGTGAACTCTGTCTACATTAAAGGCCTGATGGAGCAGGGCAAAGCACACTGATGCTAAGTAAAAGGTCAGCAGTTCAGCCCCACCAGCCACTCTCCATGAGAAGAGTGACCGTCTGCTCCTGTCGGGAGTACAGACCTGGGAACTCACGGATCAGTTCCATTGTGCCCTTTGGGGTTTCTATGAGTCAGAAGTGACTCCAGAGTAGTGGATTTTAAAAACTTGTCTAATCAGATAGTTCTTCTTTGTTCTTGAAGTGGTTCCTAAGAGATAATAATATGAGAGTAGATACAAATGAATAGATATAGAAATATCTAAACAATCACTTGTAGTCATATTTTAAATGTTTGCCTAGTTGTCAGTTTTACAAAGAAAGAACAAATTCCTAATCAATATTGAATTTTTTATATATCTTTTCTCTGTTAGCTGGCATTTGTAATGCATCTCTCTCTTCATAGTGGTTTAAACTTTAACCTGCCTTGATTCTTTAATATTGCAGTACTCTAATTCCAGAGACGCTGGCTTATATGATGAAGAATGTGGCATCAGGATTGGAGGGAGGCTGTGGTAGTTACATAATCTGGTGTCAGTTTGGGACTTGAGAAGATTGAGAGTGAAGAGGTGGAGTCTAGCTGCCAATCAGGTTATAGCCAATGAGGCCTTTGTGTGGGCCTGGTCTTCTGAAGATTCTGGGAACGCCTGTATTTCCTCCCTGGAGGCAGGAGACATGCTCTCTCTGTTCACTCCCTTGGAGACTCTCTACTGAGAAGACTCACTCCCTGATAGATGCTCTACTGACAAGACACATGGCACTATGCTGATAGACCCCTGTGTCCTGGGAACTGAAGGAGCCACATGGAGACCCCTGCCAGGTCTGAGATGCTTACAATGCCACTGGATCCACAATAATTCCCACCCACTGGCCTGTGATCCTCCTGCATTCAGTGTCATTGCATGTGTTTCATGAGTCTGAAGTGGACTTTATAGATTGGTTTTGGATATATGAGCTAACATTGGACTTAGGGACTTACGGACTGGGCTGGGATGTTTTCTCAATATTCAATTGCTCTTGTATATAAACCTCTTTCTTACACACATGAGTGTCCATGAATTTGTTTCTGTAGTCTACCCAGACTGACACAGAGTCTTATTAACAGTCTGAAATATGCAGATGACACAATCTTGCCTACTGAAAGTGAGGAGAAATTGAAGCACTTGCTGATGAAGATCAAGGATTGCAGTCTTCAGTATTGATAAGACCCAAATCCTCAAAACTGGGCCAATAGGTAACATCATGATAAATGGAGGAAAAAAATGTAGTTGTGAAGGATGTCATCTTGCTTAGATCAATCAATGCTCATTGGAACAGCAGTCAAGAGTTCAAAAGAGGCATTGTAGTGTGTAACTTTGCTGCACAAGACCGCTTTAGAGTGTTGGAAAACAAGGATATTACTTCAAAGATTAAGGCACCCCTGACCCAAGTCATGGTATTTTCAATTGCCTCATACGTCAAAGTTGGACACTGAATAAGGAAGACAAGAAAAATCGATGCATTTGAATTGTGGCACTGGCAAAGACTTCTGGAAGTACCATGACTGCCAAACAGCAAACAGGTCTGTCTTGGAAGAAGTCTGGCCAGTGTTTCTTAGAGGCAAGGATGGTGAGACTTTGTCTCGCATTCTTTGGACATTTGTACAGAAGACCCTGGAGAAAGACGTCAGGCTTGTTAAAGTGGAGGGGCAGCAAGCAAGAGGAAGGTCCTCCCTCAAGGAGGTAGACTGACACAGTGGCCGAAACAATGGGCTCCAGCACAGGGACCCTTGTGAGGACCACACAGGACTGGCAGGGTTTCTTTCCGTTGTGCAGGGTCACACCAGGGGTCAGAATTGACTTGAGGGCACCTATTTAACAACTTCCTTCTCACCAATGTTTTGCCTCTGAGTCCCAACGGTGCTAATTACATATCATATGCCATGTGTATTTAAAGGCTGAAACAAAGTTTTACTGACTTGAATTTCACAAGACAATTAAAGCTGAGTATGACTACGCATCTGCTTCTTACGAAAATGAATATTTAAACTCTATTACTTACAAACCCAAATCTGTTTCTGGTCGAGCTTCAGATATTCTATTGTATTGGCATCTTAGAGAAACAAAGACTCAGCTTTCCTCAGGACTTCTCTGAGAAGCTCTAGAGCAGGCGTCCTCAAACGATGGCCCGTGGGCCACATGCGGCCATTTATCCGGCCCACCGGGTGTTTTTGCCTCATTTGTTTTTTTTTACTTCAAAGTAAGATATGTGCAGTGTGCATAGGAATTTTTTCATAGTTTTTTTTTAATTATAGTCTGGCCCTCCAACGGGTCTGAGGGACAGTGAACTGGCCCCCTGTTTAAAAAGTTTGAGGACCCCTGCTCTAGGGCTGGGCCTAAAAAACTCTACAGCAACAGTTCCAAGTTACCCAGAGGGCAGCTTTAAACAGCTTCATCCAGGCTCCTGACCTGGAAAATATCCAAAGCACCAGGTTTAGCTGTCAAACCTTCAGTTTTCAGCCACATCAGAACCCTTTCTACCCAAACCATACAAAATACTGACTGGGTGGCTAAAAGTTTATGTATTTAAGGACAGTAAAGTGTCCGGCTCATCATGGGAGTTTCCTGGGCTGAAAGAGCTCTCTGCCAAGTCTACACTGCCTCACTTTATTTCCTGGCCCATTCTGTTAGCTTAGCACCACCAACTGTCCATTCCTAGGTCCTCCAGGAGAGGATAATGGATCTATGCCCCACCTAGAGTTAATTCTCCCTAAGTGTTTGTTGACTAACTGGAGGGAGTGAGGTTTTAGAGGAACAGGAGAGGCCAAAAAGCAAGAGAGCAGGAATGAGATAAGAGGAGGTTGAGGCACATACAAATATATATATATATATATATATATATATATATATATATATATATATATATATATATATATATATATATATATATATATATATATATCTTGATGGAGGTTATTTTAGACTACGTTCCTCCGCCCAGAAGAGGTGCAATGAATTACAGCTCTGTCATACCTGGGTTTGCATTTTAGTCTACCTCAGACCTTGTTCTTCCTGGCTTATCTACGACGGTGCTGCAGGAGACCAGGAAACGATACCAGAGATAAAAACACAGTGTGGTTCCAGGAGCAGACTTGAAATAACAAGGGCATCTGAAAATACCCACTCATAGCGACTCTAAAAGACCAGGGGAGAACTGCTCCTTCTGGTTTCTGAGAAGGTAACACTTCCAGGAGAGAAAGCCTCCTTTTCCTCCTGCAGAACAGCTGGTGGTTTCGAATTGCTGACCTTGCAGCTAGCAGCCTATTGTGTAACCACACCACCACCAGAGCTCCTGCAAACTGTCAGCCTCTTTCAATGAACTGTTGGAACAAATATGGATATAAACACATAGTTTTAAGTGACAACTTAGAACTCTGTGATTTAAAATACCAGGAAAATAATCAGTACTTCAAGGGAGAAAATAGAGGTAACTTCTCCAAAGTTTAGTTTGCTTAATGAGAAATTATTGGTAGAAATAACACATATTTAATTTTTAAAAATAAATACGGATCCACTATTACTCTGCCCCCAAAATAATAGTCAAAAGAAAATTTTACCTCATATTTGGAGCAAAGTACAAAAGTTTGGTCTCCTCCCGAGAAGATCTGCTTAACAATGTGATATTTAAAGCGATCTGTCAGAATAAAAATTCAACAGTATTGTTTCAATAATTGACATTTCTCCATGAACCCTTTTTCTAATATTCTGAAAGATGCTTGAGTAAGGTTTTCTTTTCACTTTAATTATGAGAAGGAAGTAAGAAAGTTTCTCTCCTGGCTGTGTGTATCAATAATTATCCTTCAATTAAAAATAAACAAACAAAATGGTATCCTCTGCTATAGCTCACTGACTCCTCCTACTACCCCAGTCCCAGACAGCTCTTCCTGACTTGGTTCCTATTTTTCATTGTCACTCCGTATATGCCGCTGACCAAAATTTTAAATGAACACAACTAAAATGATAAGATATGCTTAATGAATAAATTCAACATCAAAGCACAGTGGCCCCGAACCCTTTCCGGATGAGGAATGCCACATGGTAACCTCCATTTCTTACTCCTTCTTTATCTCTCACCACACTGTGCCCACATTACATTCTAATAGCCCGCCAAAGTCTTTTGCTTCAAATATGTCACAATATTGCATGCATCTATGCCTTTTCACTGAGAGCACAGAACCTATGAAGGAAGGTGTCTTCTAGAGAATAAGTTGAACTTGTCTCTTAAATTCTGCACGTCTGAGGTTGCTTCTCCCATCCCTATCCCATAGTTCTTTTCTACCTGGCTAATTCCGTATCCCCTCCAAGCACAACTCCACTCTATCCAGCATACTTCTAGACGCCTTCCTGTGTTCTCGCATTACCGCGTAGGTCACTAAACACACAGCATTTACTAATATAGCAATTTGTGTTATAAATCATTTGAAGATTGAGCTGTTTTCTTGTTGGGTGCCAGTAAGTCAGTTCTGACTCACAGGGACTCTATGTACAACAGAAGGAAACACTGCTGAGTCCTGCACCATCCGCATAATTGTTCCTATGTTTGAACCCATCGTTGCAGCCCCTGTGTCAATCCATCTTGTGGAAGGTCTTCCTTTTTTTGGCTTCCCCTCTGCTTTGCCAAGCATGATGTCCTTTTTCAGAGACTAGTCTCTCCTAAAAACATGTTCAAAGTACATGAGATGAAGTCTTGCCATCCTTGCTTCCAAGGACCATTCTGGCTGTACTTGTTCCAAGGCAGAATTGCTTTTGCGGTAGACCTTGGTCTTTTCAATATTCTTTGCCAACATGATAATTCAAATAGATTCTTCTTCAGTCATTCTTTTTCAATGTCCAACTTTCACATACACATGAGGCTACCTACACTACTGTGGCTTGGGTCAGGCACAACTTCGTCATCAAATTAGCAGCCTGCTTCTCAACGCTTTAAAGGTGTCTTGTGGAACAGATGTACCTGATGCAATCCCTCTGATCTCTTGACTGCTGGCTCCATGAGCATTGATCCCTGACAACTTCAATCTGTTCTCCATTTATTATGTTGATCCAGTTGTGAAGATTTCAGTATTCTTTACATTGTAATCCATACTGAAGGCGTCAATCCTTGATCTTCATCAGCAAGTGCTTCAAGTCTTTCTTGTGTTCAACAAGCAAAGTTGCGTCATTTGCATGTCAAATGTTGTCAGTAAGCCTTCCTCCAGTCATGATACTGCATTCATCTTCATAGAATCCAGCTTCTCTGATTATCTGCTCAGCATGCCGATTGAATAAGTATGGTGAGACAATACAACCCTAACACACACCCATCTTGTTGACTTTAATCTATGCAGTATTCTTTTGTGCTGTTTGTACAACTGCCTCTTTAAGTGTTCTGAATCCTCATTCTTCTCAAGGCAATCCATGGTTTGTTATGGTCCACGGAGTCAAATGCCTTAGCACAGTCAATAAATCACAAGTAAACATCTTTCTAGTATGCTCTGGTTTCAATCAAAATCCATCTGACATCAGCAAGGATATCCCTTGCTCCATTATCCTCTTCTGAATCTGGCCTGAATGTCTGACAGCTCCTTGTCAATGCGTTGGCTGCAATCATCATTGGATGATCTTCAACAACATTTTACTTGCGTGTGATATTAATGACAATGTTATATAATTTGAGTATTCTGGTAGGTCACCTTTCTTTGTAATGGGTACAAATATGGAGCTTGTCTACCAAATTTCTTGGCATATATGAGTGGGTGCTTCCAATGGTTCATCAGTTTGTTGAGACATTTCAATTGGTACTCCATCGATTCCTGGAGTCTGTTTTAGGCTAATGCCTAAGTGCAGTTTAGATGTCGTCCTTGAGGTACCATTAGTTCTTCATCATATGATACCTGTTGAAATAGTTGAATGTTCATGCTTTTTCATGCTTCCTGCATCATTCAATATATTGACCATAGAATCTTTCCCTATTTCATTTCGAGGCTTGAGGTTTTTTTTTCTTGAGTTCCCTTAGTTTAAGATATGATGAGCTTGTTCTTCCTTTTTGGCTTTCTGACTCTGTCTTTGCACAGTTCAGTATAGTATTTTACTCTGTCTTCTCCAGCTTCCCTTTGACATTCCTATTCAGACTTCATTGCTTCTATGTGCCTTCATTTCTCTATAGTTAAGAGCAAGTCCCAGAGTCTCTTCTTCTGACTTTGACTTTGATTTTTTATTTCTTTCCTTTTTTATTTTACTGAGCATTTGCTTTCTTCATGGACGATGCTCTTGACGTCTGCCCAAAGCTCATCAGGTTTTCTGTCACTGGTGTTCAACGTATCAAATCTGTTCTTGAGATGTTCTCAAGCCTCAGGTGGGACAGACTCAAGCCCGTACCTTGGATGTCTCGGAATTGTTTTCTTTTCTTCAGCTTCAATTTGAACTTGTATATAAAAAATCCCTGGTTGGTTCCACAGTTGGCCCCTGAGCCTAGTTTTACCTAATGACATTGAGCTTCTCCATCATCTCTTTCCACAGCTTGAGTCAATTTGATATCTTGTATTCCATCTGGAGAAATACACATGGATTGTCACCATTTGTGTTATTTAAGAAAGATAATTGCTATGAACAAGCCATTTTTGTTGCAAAATTCTCTGCTGCAATCTCCAGCTTCATTTCTATCAGCACGACCATATTTTCCAATTCTATTCCTTCCTCTTTGTTTCCATTTTTGTGTTCTAATCGCCAATCATAATCAATGTATCTTAAATGAATGCTTGAACAATTTCAGACTGAAGACATTTGTAGAAATCTTCAATTTCTTCATCACTAGTTAGAGTGGTTGGTGTATAAATTTGAATAATAGTGGCACTGATTGTATTTCTTTATACATACATATTATCTATCCTATCATAGACACCATTGTATTTCCAGATATCTTGAAATGTTTTTTGACGATGATGAATGTCACGCCATTCCTCTTGAATCTATTATTCCCAGCATAGTAAACCATATGATTTTCTCATTCAAAATGGCCAATACCAGTCCATTTCAGTTCATTGATATCAATGATATCATAAAGATATCAATCTTTATGTTTCATTTCATTTTGATAACTTCCAGTTTCCCTAGATTCATATTTCTTACATTCCAAGTTCCAATTGTGAATCAGGGCTTGTGGCTGTTCTCATTTCTGAATAGCGCCAATCAACAAATAAAGGTCCCTCTGACTTTACTCCACCCATGAGATCATGGTAGACTCTACTTTGAGAAGGCAGCGCTTGTGCAGTCGTATTTGGAGAGCATCCCAACAAAAGAGATTGATTTCCTGGCACCATCTCCAGTGCCCTCTGTGAGGTTTTCAGTGTCGGACAATGCTCTGAATGCACCCAATAGGTTTCCAACGGCTAAATCCTCTAAAGTGGGCAGCCTACACCTTCTTTGTAGTCTGTTCTTAGTCTGCATGCTCTGCTTTGACTTGCTCATGATGGGGGCACCCTGCTGGCATTTGAAAAACCAGTGACATCGCTCTCAGCATCACGGCAACACACGCCACCACAGTACCACAAACTACAGACAAGTGGGTAAGCCTGGTGAAATCACATGTAGATTGTGGAGAGTGAAAAGACACCTTTCTTGACTTTAAATCACAAAGTATCCCCATGTTCTGTTCAAATAACTACCTCCTGGTCTATGTATAGGTTCCTTACACACACAATTAAGTATTTCTGAACTCCAATTTTTCATAATGTTATCTATAAAATGTGCTATGGGTCACAAAGTCACATAACGTTGCGCAGGCAGTGAAACATAGATGAAAATACTTTCTTGGTTTTTCTGTTTTCAGTCAAGATCTACTGACTCCAGCAATGACATTTCTTGTTCCACATCCTTTCTGAATCCTGCTTGTATTTCTTCCAGTTCTCAGTCTATAACCTGCTGGACTGCTGCAGCCATGTTTGATTCGCCTCTGGCAAAACTTTACATACGTGTGATAGTATACTGTTCAACAATTTCTACGTATTGGGATCTTATTTCTTTATAAGAGGAACAAATATGGATCTCTTCCAGTCAGTTGGTCAGATGGTCGTTTCCAAATTTCTTGGCAAAGATAATATGTTTTTTGAAAATTCTCGACGATATTCTCTTTATTCCTGAACTCTTATTTTTCTGTCAATGCCTTCCTTCATTGCAACTTGGACTTCATTGGTTAGTACCATTATTTCTCAGTCAAATGCTACCTCGTGAAATGGCTGAATGTCATCAATTCTTTTTAGTATACTGATAATGAATGTCTACTACCTGCTTTTGATATACAATCCTACAATCTCAGAACTCGAGGGTTGAATTACTTCCTCAGTGCTTTCTGCTCCACTCTTGGCATCTAACTCCAAACCTTTTGTATATTTCGTTATAAATCTCTGTCTTCTTGAGTTTCCCTTCAAAAGTAGTTCCGTCAGCTGTGTGTACACTTGATCAAATTACTTAAAATCCTTCATATTCATTTTTAATCTCTAACAGAGGATAAACCTTGCTTATTGAAACTGAGGGGAACTTAAAGCCCTTGCTGATAAAGAACAAGGATTGCAGTCTCCAATACAGATTAAAACTCCATTTAAAGAAAACCAAAATCCTCACAACTGGACCAATTGGCAACATCATGGTCAATAGAGAAAAGAATGGCGTTGGCAAGGATCTAGTCTTTCTTGGATCCACAAACAATGCTCATGGAAGAAACATCAAGAGAGCAAATGAAACACTACATCGGGTAAATCTGCTGCACAAGACTTCTCTAGAGCAAACAGATTACATTGAAGTCTAAGGCAGGCCTGTGAGAGGTCATGGTATTTTCAACTGCCTCATATGAATGTAGCAGTTTGACAATGAGTAAGAAAGATTCGAGAAGAATCAATGCATTTGAAGTATAGTACAGGGGTTAGAAAGTTGAAAGTCCATAGACTGCCAAAAGAACAAACAAATCTGTCTTGTGAGAAGTACAGACAGAATGTTCCTTAGAGGCAAGACTTTGTCCCTTGTACTTTGACATGTTGTCGGGAAAGAAAGCAGAACTTGGAGAAGGACATCATGCTTGGTAAAGCAGAGGGAAAGTGAAACAGAGGACTGTATAGATGGGCTCAAACCTAAGAACAATTGTGATGGTGGCACAGGACTGGGCAGTGCTGTGCTCTGCTCTGCTCTACCTAGGTTAACTATGTGGCAACATGGATCTGAGGCAATTAACAACAGCAGCAGGGGATAACATCCAGTCCAGAAGTTCTTAAGACCATTGATTGCTTAGTAATGAAACCCAGTGAAGCATCGATAATTCTTTATTATAATAATAAGTTAAATAGTAAAAAATTACATTTAAGTAATAATACCAAGATCATTGGAGACCAAATAATATTTCAACTATAAATCTTCATTCATAGTAAGTACTTAAACATTCACTTACCTGTTTTTGAAAATATCTCATATTCATTCCCTTCAAAGCCCTCAAGGTAATCAACAAATAATATTTTCTATCAACAGGCTCTTTACAAAGTCATTTTCAAATACCATTAGGATCTAATAAAAATCCTCTTACCAGCTCGAGCTGAAAGCTGCCCACTATGGGCAGCCCAGTACCCCTTCACAGGAGATGGGCACTTGACATTACAAGTGTGGCCAGTACCTAATTGGCCTCTTGCTCCACAACCAAATGCATAGATGAGTCCAGAAGAAGGCACAAAGGCTAAGGTATGTTGTCTGTAAAAAAAAAAATTAAATTAGCTTGTCAGCAGAGTTGCTTCTGAATTTTAGTTTCCACGTGCGAGCACAGTCATTCCCAGATGCACAGTAACAAAGGCCCCTTCTCTCCCCAGTTTACACGTGAATTGGCTGACTCGTCTCACAGCAGCTAGGTCTCCACACACTATTCTCTAGGTGTGGGAAGGATGGCAAGATATGGAAAGAACGGAATCATCTTCTGTGTGTGCCCTTGGCAATAAGAGGGAAGAAGCAGAGTAGATCCAGGCAAAATGTCCAAGTTCTTTCCCATTCTCCCTCTCCCCATAACCCACTGTCCTATAATCCAAAAGAAGTACAAGGTCCTTTATTACTCCTTTTATCTAAAAGCCTTCCTTGTTGGAATCTGTTCACGTTTGATTCTTTCATGAACTTGAGGTGAGCATGCATGTAAGAGTTCTAAAAATGAGTGTGGGTAAGAATCCCAGGTGATGCCGAAGTCAAGCACTCAGCTGCTAACTGAAGAACCAGTGGTTTGAACCCACCGGCTGTTCCATGAGAGAAAGTCGATTTTGTGAAGATTACAGCTTTGGACACATTATGGGGTGGGCCTACTCTGTCCTATACAGTCACTATGAGTCGTAAACAACGCAACAGCACACAACAACAGGTGGAACCACACTCTTCACCGCTGCAAAGACAAGGTCCTTCCATCTCTGGGTCTCTGTAGATACCAGGAACCTCTTAGAAGCACTCACCTGCCACAAGCAATCTGAGTTACTTCACTGCCCATCAGTTCTAGAACTCTTCTTGGGTTAACCTCATCATTCATGGAGTCATGTCCAAGTTGCCCACAGGAACCAGCACCAAAGGTAAATACACCTCCATTCTAACAAGGAACAAGCAGCACATGATTTTACTGCATCTCTGAGTTTGAACATACTCCTCTAAAGCCTTCTGTTTACAGAACTCACGTCACAATGGTCTTTCCAGGAACACTATGTTCACTTGGCACTTAGCCTGACTCACTTCTTGGAACAAACGTTAGACGGAAAAATAATAAAAAAGAAAATCAAGATTATTACTCTATGGAGCAAAGACACATTGTTCAAGGAAATGTGTTCCATCTGTGAATTTTAAAAACGGCTTTAAAGTACAATGATGTGCTAAGAGATCATTTAAAAAGAGACACACGGGAGAGGTGAAAGATGATTTTGCACAAAGTGCTCCACCAACTCCCTGGTAAATAAGGTGTTTTTCTCCCACAGCCACACCTGAACAAATGCTAAGGCATTTTGTGAAAAATGAATCCATAATACTGTTCAATATGTAAATACCTTTACATTCTCACTAGAGACAACTCTTTATGGAAGCAAATGACAAGATGGATAACTAAATGATTAGTTATATTACCATTTCTTTTTTATGTTTTTAAATTGCATGCATTAATTTTTTTATTATATTGAATTATTTTAAAATGTTACTAAATGTGAAATCTACACGATTTCTACCAAAGATGTAAACACAAGCACATTTTAAAAAACATAGTCTTTTCTTAGTTTTTTTTCTGAAAGAAAATCAAACTGAAATTACATACAATAGTATAATTAACCACCACCACTACTGTTCTAAAAGATAATACCAGAAATAATCGAGCAGTGACAATTGCCTATCTCAAACCAAACCACTACAGAACAAAGAGCGCACTCTGAGCTCCTTACTTTTGTGAGGACTGCTGTGTGTTCCTCCCCACAGCTAATATAGACCACCTTTTGCATTCGTAAGAGCTTCACGTGGCAAGGAGACTCTCGATCTACAACAAGATGAATAAATGATCAGACTATCACCGCCAGTTGCCTTTGAGATAAAATATCCACCCTGTCGTCTTTGTTTGTGGAAGAAAACTTCGATTCTGTTAGCTTTGTGGTTCCTGTGATGGTGAGAGCAGAGCACTGGTGGTGTAGTAGTTACACATTAGACTACAGGCCACAAGGTCTGCAGTTCAAAATCATAAGCCGCCCTCAGGAAAGTGTCATGGCTTTCTATTATAAACAGTTACAATATGGGACACTCACAAGGGCAGTTCTACCCTGTCCTTTAGGGTCACTATGAGTTGGTTTGGTGTGGGTGATGATTGGAGGTTATGTCAACTGGACACTCCTGGTGCCCAGTCTGCCAATCACGGGCTAGACTGATGACACTCTCTGGGAGTTACAGTCTCTGGTACAAGAGCCAGAGAGATGTGGAACTGTTCTGGCTCCCGTCCTTGCTGGGACTCTGTGTCTGCCTCCAGGGGTGTCCCTGGGTGGGTCGCCTAACCCTGCGAGTTGTTGGTGCCCTGCCATGCTTTCCCCAACCTGGTAGTCATGCAATTCAGCCTGTGAGCTCACTGCTTCCCTCTTCACTGTCTGTGTCAACCGTCTGCAGCCACCTGAGTCTGAAGAGGGGCCCAGCTATCATCCGACTTAAGGACTTGAGTTGGGCCTGGCTGGGATACCTTCTTGATATGAAATCTATTCTTGAGATAAAGTTCTTTCTTGTACACGGATGAGTGCCACTGGTTTTCTACTCCTATAAACCCACTCTAACAACATTTGGATCTAGAGGGACAGATTATAAAGATGGAGGGTGGAGGTGTGTCTGAGCTCTGCCTCGTGGCCATCAGGTAGAGTTGGATTTTTCCTTCTCCTGTGGGTTAGCTAGGGAGTGCTGGAGGCATGGTGACTACACCCTGGGCCGTGATCTAAAAGGTCAGCAGCTCAAGACCACCAGCTGCTCCTGAGTAGACAGACAGAGCTTTCTCCTCTCTGAACAGATTCAGTCTTGGAAACTCACAGGGCCAGTTCTGCCCTATCTTATCAGATCATTATGAGTCAGCAGAGCCAATGGCAGTAAATGTTTGTTTGTTTGTTTGTGAGTATGGGGTGAGAAACTACAGGAGGTCAGAATGACTTGTTATCCTGGCTTGGACCAGTCAGGACAGAGTTGACAAAAACTTGACATGATGAAGATGTCTGACCCTGTGAGCTGGTGCACAATGCTTGCTAACTTGATAGCCTGCTCTAAGTTTTACTTTGCTATGGAGGCAGACACAAGATTCCAAGAGGGATGCCGATTCTTCACGTCCAACAACATGACCCACCTTTCCACATAAGGGCCTTGGCATGTCCTGCTCCCTTCAATGGAAACACCCCTTCCTGCCTGAGGCAGACATGACTCATTTCTGACCTGATTTCCTATGGGTCTCGGCTCAAACTGCTTTTTGTTGGCAAGGTCCTCCTGAATTACCGTAGGTAGGACAGAGAGTTTTGTTCCTCAAGCTGACATGAATGCATTTATTACTTGCCTCCATGCACTAGAATGCAATACTCAGGAAGCCAAGAGTGTTAGCACTCTGCTTGCCCTTCTGTACCTCACAGAGTCCTAACATAGAGCAAATACTCAACATGCATGTGTACTTTTGAACCAAAGAGGCGTGCATGAATAGTTCTCCTACCTTTTTCATCACTGAGTCCTAGCTGCCCTGCGTTATTCATACCCCAACCAAAAACAGCTCCTGAGAGAGACAGGGCGAAGCTGTGCGCGCCTCCGGCGGCCACCTGAGCCAGCGGGATCCCTTCCAGGGACCTCACCCTCTGGGGGCTGGCCTGAGAGGGGAATTCCTTCCCGAGGCCCAGCTGCCCATGGCTGTTCTTGCCCCATGTGAAGAACTGCCCATCTGAAATACAAAATAGCATAACTAGAAATACAAAATAGCATAACTATGACCAGAAATGATATACGTTCCATCTGCAAAACTAAGTAGGTACAATAATACAGTGGCCCGGGCGGGGGTGGGGTGGTGTGGGGTGGGGTGGGGTGGGGCGGGGTGGGGCGGGGTGACTGGTTAGTTGTTCCCTGCCCGCTTGGTCCTCATCCTCCTGCTGGAAGATGGTCCAAACCAAAACTTCTACTTGTCATGGCAGCAGAGAGATAAGCTGTGTCTCACTGTTCTCTCAAAGTCTATTAAAATTAATGCCAAGAAAATATTATACGCTTAAA
This sequence comes from Tenrec ecaudatus, assembly GCF_050624435.1. Classification (NCBI taxonomy): domain Eukaryota; kingdom Metazoa; phylum Chordata; class Mammalia; order Afrosoricida; family Tenrecidae; genus Tenrec; species Tenrec ecaudatus. The sequence continues at coordinate 134,025,123 of NC_134532.1, forward strand.
GATCAGTTTCAAAAATAAGTTTTGTTTTGAACAGGCCAATACTAGGCTCAAACCCACTGGGCAAGCTGCTCTAGTTCTGAGCACATCAAAGCCATGAGATTTGGGACCTGAGGAGATCCAGCCGTGATTGCCTGGCCCAGCCTGCAGGGCATTTAATTACAAATGTCCCCTCCGCTTTGTTCTAGCCATATTGTGCTATTTGCTGCCTTAGGCTTCTATAATCCCCCCATTTATTTTGGAGCTTAAAGATAAAAATACAGCTTGATGGAGAACTGTACCTAAGAAAAACCAATCTTCTATCTGCTAAAGGGTACCTAAGTAAGCTTCTGCTTCCGATGCATCTCCCTGTGGGAGATAGGCTACACTGGAGAAGCCACAGAATGCCTTTCTCCATCACCTACACCCAGAGAACAGAATAAACTCTACCAAAGGCTGTCAGAACTGCCATTGTCCAAGAGGGTTCAGTCCTCAACCCACAGAGAGTCCCAGTTACAGAAATAATATCACACAAATGTAAAGAGATTTGTTTTCAGACATAACAATAGCATACAATTAATGTTACATTACCAGCTGCAAGAGCCAAGCAATGCCAGCTGCCACAGGAGACTTGTAATATTGTCTGTTGGTTCAGCTTTTGTATTAACCTAAAACAGAAAAGGCTTTCTCTGTGAAAAAGAGCATGAGTTCTCAAGCACACTTATTCAGGAATATCCCCAACTAACCAAAACTGTTGGAACAAATACCATCACCTCTCCTAGAAAGACTTTTTAAAGCTCCATCTTTTCTTACCAGGGCTCATCTGCCCAAGTCTCTGTACCTCCCAGCAAATAATTTGGTGGGACTATGCAAATGGGGCCCAGGCAACACTAAGAGAGGGGATTTTCAGTTTGGTTTTCACACCCCCGGCTATAAAGATCTTTAAAGTAGCTGAGAAGGAGAAACCACAAGGACTTTGGGAGAGCACAGTTAAGACCTCTGTCTGACGTGGCAGAGGCCACTGGGACCAGACGCCTGCCAGCCTATGGCACGGCGGTTCAGAGGGACAGCACCAAGACGATGGGAACCTGCTCCTCATCTGGCCTGAGATGATGGAACCATGAGACAGAGAGGCAGGTGGGCTGCCTTCCCGACTCACTGAGATCAAGGCCAAGAAACCACGTGGCTGAGAGACTAAGAACCAGACAGGGACTTGGCTGCTGGCTGAGGAAGACTGATAACTGCATCCTTAATGTTTGCTGATCCTGACTTAACGTAGCCTATTGACTTCCCTACTAATTGCCTTTAATTTTGAGGATTGCCCGTGTGTTCTGGGTGGCCCTTGCCAACAGATTACCAAACCCAGCACTGGTTAGTGTCAGAATAGGCAATGAAGGATGGAGGGTCGACACATGTCTGACTCTTGCCTCATGACCATAAATAAGGAAGCCAACAGAGGGCAGAAATGTCCACTTCCATTGCCATTTGTTACATTACCACAATTGTGAAGTGCTCAGCTGCTAAGGAAAGGCTGGCGAGGTTCAGACCTTCAGTGGCTCCACAGGAGAAAAGGCCTTGCTCATGTCAGTCTAGGAAACACTAAGAGACAACTCTACTCTGACCAAGAGGGTCACTGTAGGTCAGAATAAAGCAGACACCACCGAAAAAACAAGAGCATCACCATCTTATAATAATACTACATCTTTCAATAGCCTCCTGCCTATAAGGCAATCACTGTTTGAAATAAAAAAACCCATCTTCGCTTCAACTCCTCACTACAATCTTCAGTGACTCGTCACAATGTCATCTCCAAATCATGGACAGATGGAGGAAGCTCGGTATAGCCCAAGCATACCCGTGTCAGTAGGGTGTCCAGACGGCTTTCCAAAGAAGGGAGATGACTCCCAAACCCTGAAGGCCTGCATGGCCAGGAGCGCCTGACTTCCCTTCAGATCTCACTCCTCTGTGTGCACTCGTGAAAGATGTGGAACGAACAACCAGAGTTTGGCCTCCTGGGAATACCTCCTGCTCTCCACGAGGCACTTAGCACGTTGCCATGTTCGCCTTCACGAAGCGGACACAATGGGGCTCTAGGAACAAAGGAGTCCATGAACACTCCATAAGAAAAGGGCTATTTTGTCAGAAATGTCCAGTGGGAGCAGGGATTATTTAGAGGGACTGCTAGATACTGTTTTCCCTGATTTCTTATTTTCACATGAGTATTTTAGTATGAAGCAGTATCTTTTTAATTGAGATAGTTGTAGATTCACATGCAGTTGTAAGAAATTACAGAGAGATGCTTTTTACACTTTGGCCAGTTAGCAAAACTGGTAACATTTTGTACAAATATCATCTAATCATACCAGGATAGTGGCATTGATGGAATCCACTAATCCTATTCAGATCTCCCCAGGTTTACTTATACTCATTTGCATGTGGGGATATTACGTTCTATATGATATTTAGAACCTGTGTATGATCGTGTGTCCACTACCACCATCAAGATGCTAAGCGGTGGTTCCGATCCAGAAGCATGGGCTCAAGTTGCACTTTGATAAACCCAGGCCACCTCCCTCTTTTTCTCTCCTGTCCTGTCCCTAATAGAAGACTGGTGGGGTAGTGGTTACTCATGGAAACCACCAGTCACTCGAGGGGAAAAGATGAGGCTCTCTCTCTATTCCCGGGAAGAGTTACAGTCTGGGAGACCCTTAGTGACAGCAGTCCTACCCCTCTCCTACGAGGTCACTCTGAGTTGGAATCGACACGTTGGCACGAGTCTGAGAAGACCTGAATTTGGGGTTTTCGAGTTACGGCACGGGAGTTCGGAGAGTTAATAGCAATAGATACAAGAATGAAGAAAATGTGCTAAAAGTGATGCTGGTGATGATGGCACAACTGTTTTTAATATATTCAAACCACTGGGTTGTATGGTACAAGAACTATATGCTAATGAAACTTTTTTAAAAACCTATGCACACTTGTTATTTTAGATGTTTGCAAACCTTAAGGTAATTTGCCATATTATTAGACTAACAGGTCAGCTCATGAGTCTATTTTAAGGTGCTTAATTGAGTAATTGATTTAGACTTGCAATCTGAAGCTGATGGTTCATACTTCTAACACATGCAGAGAGATCTTTCTCATTCAAACAATCATCGAGGGTTTCCGATGGGCCAGGCGCTCTGCTTGCAACTGGGCGTGCAACGGAAACAAACACAGTTCCCAACAAACTCACATGTGCAAACAGGAAACAGGTATGCAAATAATCGTGATGCCTGTGGTGAGCACTATGACCATGTAGAGAGAGCACACTGAGCAAATAGGGATTAAAGGAACAAGGAAAAGAGCAAAAAGAGAGAAAACTTTAAAAAGCAGCCTCAAGAAATCAAATTTTTAAATTGACATTTGAAAATCCAGATTCCTGTCTCTGAATTCTCACCTGGGCACAGCCACGGAATCCTCGGCGGTCATGAGTCCCAGTTGCCCATCACTCCCTGCACCCCAAGAGAAAAGCTGGCCCCGGTCACTGAGGGCCAGATTGTGTGACTCGCCACAGGCCACATGGATAATGTGCTGATCTGCCAATGCTCCAATTTGCTCTGAAAGAGAACAAACCAAAGGAGGAAAATGGACATTCCAGAAAACAGGCATATCGCTGCCCTTACACAGAAGTCTCTCCCCAAGCCATCGTGTTTGCTATGCAGAACCGTTACACTTGTGTATCTATAGAGATGATCGGTCTTACATTTCTTAAAAAAACCTCAATTTAGATCTTGGCTACACTAGGGAGCACACATGGATACAGCGGCACACAGCTCACAGGCATCCCTTCATTCAACACAGCCATATGCCAGGCCCCTTCTCCATCCAGGGAGAAGCCCGAAGGCTTACTATTCAGAGAGGCTGACCAGAGAACCATACCAAGAACAGTGAAGTGAGGCAAATTACTAAAAGCACAGACATTGGGTGAAACTTTGCAAATCTGCCTAGGAACACTGAGACACCTCTACACACACACACATGCACGCACGCACGCATCAGTCTTGTATGTATCTGGCCAGAGGATAGGGCGATTGCTCACGTAAAAGTCGCCCAAAAGAAGAAAGAGCCACCTTCGTGAGTCCCTCAGTGACACGTTCAGCTTCTCAGCAGCTGACAAGTCTTTTCCACACACACTGCTCCACTCGGTGTTAGTGTCTCATTCTTGAATATAAAAGGCACGCCAAAGAGCACTAGATATGTGAGAAAAAGCTTTAATACCAAAGGCAAAGGGCAAGACAAACGGAAGAAAACGAACTCTGAAGAAAGAGATTGTGCAAGAAATAAAAGATTGTGATGGTTGTTTTTGTAGAGGTCCAACATCTAAAACACAGGGCTTCCAAAAACAGAACAGAGAAGACACGAGGCAGAAAATCATCCAAGAAGAAACACAAGAACATTTCTTGGTACTAAAGGGCATGCGCTTCACACTAACAGACTGGTTAGGTGCCCAGCGCAACGAATAATGGAAGTCCCACCTCAGAGCACCTCGCCTTCAAATTTCCTAACACCAAGAAAGATTCTAGAAGTTTTGCATGGGGCAAAAACAACAGTTTGTGTACACCAGGGATCAGATGAGTATTGGATTTCTCAGCAGTGACCCTGAAAACGAGAAGGCAGTACACCAGCAATTCTGAAGGAACGTGACGTCTACACGAGATGCCTATCTCCCAGTCAACAATGAATCAAATCTAAAGAGGGGTAAAAAGGGCAACTTTCAGACAAGACAGGCACTCAAGAGGCACCCTGGTGACACAATAGTTCAGCATCCAGCTGCTAATCAAAGTTTGGGGTTCCAATCTGCTCCTGAAATTATCATAGGCTAGAAAACCCTGGAGGTAGTGCAGGGTCTTAGTCAAAGCCCCACTTTGACCCAGACACTAAGAATCGTCCTCAGCGGAAAAAATGATGGAATTCTTACCAAAGGGGCCCAGAGGATGGAGAATCCTCATCTGCACCTCTACTCTTCAGATCCAATTCCAGGACCACATTGCAGAGTGTGGACTAGCCTGGGCTCCAGGCTCATGGCAACAGCCCACCACCCACCTTTCTGATGCCAACCATGATTAACCTTCCTTGCCTGGAAGTGAGCAAACCCTAACAAGACATGCTATCTGACCTGCCCAGATTCCATCACCCCACATCTGTCAATAGAGCTCTTGAAGACCACAGCCGTAACTATAAAAGCCCGTCCCTAGATTCTAGTTCCCAGTGACTCCCAGTCTGGTCAAGCTATCTTCAAGCCCATTCTTGTTCAGCTACCAATACAGACATCAAAGTAGCACAACCACAGCAAAACACGCAGCCTAATAGGCAGAGGTACTGGTTAGCAGATTAAAGATTTGTGGACAAGTAAACCAGTGACCATATCAAGTCCAACTTATTTGATTTCTTCTAGCCAGAAACCTGAGTGCATTTGATTCCAGCTGGGGAACCTGTCACAGAAGTATAATCTCGTATATACTTTGCCTTCCAGAATCAACTCCTAGGTCAGGCCAATGTGCTGATGAATGCTCCATTCACACCCGGCACTGAATACACCCCTCCCCTGCCCTGGTTGAGGATATTCAACTTTCCGTATGCAGTCTCTTTTGATTCCTCCTGTCAAGCCTAGAATGCTATATTTTGCAGATCATGACAGAATCTATGCCCACATGTTAAATAATTAAACACACTGAAGAAACATTTGCACTTTTGGAAGATGAAAGTATATTCCTGATCTGATCCTCTCGTGGCAACAACACCTGGCCTTTAGAAGTCTTTAGCAATGCTGGTCACATCTCAATGAGCACGGTAACAAGGGCAGACCAGTGGCAAATCTGGAAGGCTGCTTAGAGTAAGCCATCCATTCAGTTGAGCTCACTATAGTTAAGGGTAAATTTAACACTCGACCACCAAAAGAGGGTAACAGAGGAGGAGGATGTGGTGTCAACTTGAAACTATTAAGAGTGAAGGGATGGAGTTTAGCCTGTCAATCAGGTTGCAGCTTGATGACCTCATTTGGAGGCACTCGAGATAAATAGCTCACTGGAGGCCAGACCCACATTCCCTGCTTAAGTCTTCCTCCTGACAAGCCACATGGAGATACAGTGATGGAGCTAGAGCCCTGGAGCTGGAGGAGCCATATGGAGACCCAGGCCAGTGCTGAGATGCTTCCATCACCACTAGATCCACAAGACTTTCTACCCACTGGTCTGTGACCTTCCTGAATTTGGTGTCATTGAGTATGTTGTATGAGACTGAAGAGGAATTTGTAGACTGGTACCAGACATATGGGTTAATATCAGACTTATGGACTTGATCTGGATTGGGCTGAGACGTTTTCTTAATATACAATTGCTCTTGGATATCAAGTTCTCTTATAAGCATGAGTGTCTCTGGATGTGTTTCACTAGTCAACCTGGACTAACACAGATATGAGCCTACATGATACCTAGCCCTGGAAACCACCCCTATGAGGCTGGGTCACTATACCTGGAACCAGCTCTGAACAAGCAAGCAGTTTGACCAAAGTTCACAACTAATGAAAGGACTGGAACCCAGGTCTATCCGACTTCAAAGCCCACGACCTCACCAGGCTATGCCGTCTTCTCTCAGGAAGAAGGGCTGGATAGATTTTTTAATGGGCAAAAAAGTTACCTACAGAGTACTGATCTACATATGGGTAATAGCATGCAGACTCCTCCCTCAATGGTTTTTCAGATGCAGACATGCACAATGGCTTACTATCAGTATTATAAACAACTGGGTGGAGCGTGTACAGGAAATACAAAAAAATGTGAAAGGTTGAACTTGGTACAACATTTTTAACTAATAAAACTAAACTAAAATTAATCAAATGTCAGCTGTCTCCTTTTCCGAGTTTCCCCACTGTGTCTACTCTAAGATCACATCTTCCTTGAACATTAGGGGCCAGGGAGACAGCCATTCTGTAGGAAATACAGTGATCTACTCTGCCTTTCTGAAGAGTCTATATTCACACTGAACCCCCAGTTCTGATTTCCCATGCAATGCTCACCTTCATTCACAGACTGCTAGCTGCTATTGTTTTCTGCTCTCCCGTAGCCATTTTTGTTCCTATGTTCTATCAATCGAGGCTGTGGAGTGTAGCAGACACTTACTGAAAGTTTGGTATGATGGAGCTAAATTGTACCAGAGCAAACTACTCAGAATACCATACATCCACGGTCCTCTCCAATTCCCAGCACAGAGAATTTCCCAGGGCTGGACTTAGCTCTGGGGCCCCCGAGCCTCCCACACATGACTAGGCTCTCCTCCAGTGTCTACATCTATGCAAGTCTGTTCCCAAGTCATATCCCAAATACTCCTTAAGTAAGGAGCCCTAGAGCAGCCCTTGGGGCATCAAGGGTTACCAGTTGGGCAGTTAACCATAGGGTCAGCAGTTTGAAACCACTAGCCACTCCACGGGAGAGAGACAAAGTTTTCTACTCCATCCATTCATCTCGGAAACTCACGGTGGCTGTTTTACCTTGTCCTATGAGGTCACTATGAGTCAGAAGTAACTCGATAGCATTAAGGTTGAGAGGTCTTTTGATTGCTGCTGTTTTAAGTGGTACCAGGGATTAACGGTTGGACTGCTGGTTGCAAGGTGGGTGGTTCAAACACACTGGCTGCACTGCAGGAGGGAGATGGGGGCCTGTTCTGTGAAGATTGGCAGCCTCGAGACCATGAGCAGCAGTTCCTCTCCCTCCTTTAGGGCTGCAATGAGTCACAGCCAACTCGATGGCGGAGTAGTATTTATTACATAGTCTATCCCAACTGATTTGTTATATGGGGGAAGGGTCCTGGGTTTTCAGGCATGTAATGGGGTCTCTCGTTAGTCCTCCAGCCACATGCCCACAGCTGTGCCTGCCTCTAGAGAGAGAAAAATGGTAAACTCCCTGCCTGCTCAACCATCTTCTTTCCCGATCCATGGCCACTGGCTGCTTTGCAGTCCTCAACTAGCGAGCCCGTGCGTTCCAGGCAATGCCCCCGCTGCCCTCAGTGGAAGCATGAAGAGGAATCTTCAGCCCACCAGAACCAGTTCTTAAAAATAACTGCCTTTTTCCTTCCTGCTACATTTTTTTTAATCAGAAAAAGTCCATGGAGTGTCTTTATTCAACTTGACTAAATAAAAAAAGTGTGCGTGTGGGAGGTGGGGGGATCAAAGGCACAGCTCTCCCACGAAGACTTCAAGAGCTAAGAATGGATGGGGCCTTCCCACACAGTGCAGTCTGGATTCCCGCCGGGAGCCGCAGCATAGCATCTCTGAGCACATCACTCTTTCTGAGCGTATCAAGCCCCACTTCCTTCACCCCACGTGCGACTGTCCAACTTTAACCCATCATTCAGTTCAACCTTCTAAATTAAAGACACAGATAGAGCCCTCTGTGATAGAGTACAAAGTGGTGTGCCTCAGTTCAGGGGCAGGTGACTTTTATCACAGGCCTAACATGTAGTCTCTTGGAGATGCGATTCCCCAGATACAATGACTGAGTCACTGCGAGCATATGGAACCCTGGCGTGGGGAATGGGAGGGGCGAGGACTTTGTCATTTGAGTCACTAGCATGCCATTAGTTAGGATAAGATCAGCTGCAGTGATTCAGTTATTTTCAACCCTCAGAATCACCAACTGTCACATTAGCAAATGCTTTAAAGTAATTTTCATAGAGATAATAAGTTAGAAACCTACCTGAAGGGCTGTGGTAGAGAAAATTCTAAGAACCCAATAGACCTCTGAAGTGATTATATATATATGATTTTGGAGAACTAAATACAGACATCCTCTAGTTCATTGAAGGCCCCTTCAAGAAGATGGAATCCTAATCCCCTGGCACAAAGTACTACCCACACATGCAATCCCTCAAAGGTCAGCTCAGAGGCTACCGTGGACGCTGCATCCTTCATAGATCTTTCCTTTTCTGGGCAACCAAAGCACCTGGGCACCTGCTTGGGTGTGGAGCAGATGTAGAGAGTAAGTTCTCAAAGCAAGACCACTGCTTTTATAAGAAAATGCCAAGAGACGATTGTGACTCACATAACCTCTTGGTAATCAAATGCAAATGTCAGACATCACCAACGTCTGCCAAAGCTGTCATAGAAAAAAGACAATGCTACAACTCAGTGCCATCAAGTCAATTCCAACTCAGAGAGATCAGACAGGACAGAGCTGAAATGCCCACAGGTTTCCAAGACTACAAATCTTTACCAAAGTTGACCTTCACATCTTTTTGCCTACGGATGTTAGGTTGGGTTTATTAGAGAAGCAAAACCAGTGATGCTTCTATTTGTTTGGATCATAATTGACTCATATGGAGAAATTGCTTGCACAGTAGTAGAAGTAGGAAATCCAGCCCATTTCAAGCCCGGCTTCTCCTGACACATGTAGCTGTGGAAGCTTGAGAATAGGAAGGGGGTAAGGGGTGGGAGGAGTGTAACAGGCTGGTGGGTGCACAGATAAAAGCATGAGAGGTTGGCTGATGAATCTCCCTGCCCCAACAGTTCCTGAAATCGGCAGGTTACACAACGAGAATTTGATGACCATGCACAGGATTTAGCTCTGGCAGAAGGTGAAGGGTTAAGAAAGAGCTCGGTTATGCTCAGGGTCTTTCTCTTACCCAGAAGACCACACCTCCAAGGTGGAATCATCAGACTTCAACCTGGCTGATAGGTTGGATTACACCCCTACTGTTAGCCAGAAGTGTCTAGTGAACATGATCCCTAACCATTACACTTGGAGTGGCTGGTGTTCATACTGACAACCTTTTGGTTAACAGAGGAGCACTTCACCACTGTGTCATCTAGGCTCATTTCCAAAGCTATAAACCCATACCAAAGGGGGGAGGAACAAAATAAACAACCATATTTGTGCACATAATGCACACATTTTAGGCTTTTTTTTGCCAACCACTATAGCAGAGAACTATGAGTCGAAACACCTTGATGGCAGTGAGTTTCTTTTTATTGTCGTTGCTATACCCCCACTGCTGGATTCAATCATTTCCGTAGGTCAGGTGTGGGGGCAAGTGACTAAAGTGGGTATGTTGAGTGTGGAAAAATATGGCAACTGTTTTAGACTGACTAGGGGAGCACATGGACCTTCCAAGGCCTCAGCATCCATTGTGGGGGAATGGAGTGGGATGGAGATAGGATACATGACTCAGGGAAGTGATAACCAAGACCAGGCCTATTTAGAAAATAAGTCGATCTGTGCTAGATGCACTAACAGAAATAAAACATGAATTCTCATTGGAAAAGAAACATACTCCTGATTTTCTCCACATGCCACAATTCACCTCTAGTAATCTTATCCCTCCTTAGAGATTAAGTATTTCAATTGTAACCTTCTTGGAAAGCAACCGCTACCCATAGGCTGGTCCAAAATAGAATAAAAAGCCCCCTCTCTTAAGCCATAAAAAAGACTTTGACGAGCTGAGATGTTGTAACCTTTTTGAGACATGTGGGGCATATATCACCCACTAACATTTTCACCCAGCCAGCCTTTAAGCCTCTCAGCCCGTTGGGAAGCTGCTGTCCCAGTTGTTGAATGTGCCGCTGCCTGGCAGGATCTATGTTACTATGTGACTCTGAAGAAAAGGGGCTTCACCTATCAGCCCTACCACCGGAGCCCATTTAAGTAAGACATAGGATAGTAAAACTCTATCTCACGTCCAAAATATGTCTTCCCTTTTATTTCAGCATGCCTTCCACTACGGAAAACAGAGCATCAACAAAAGTATGAAATAAAAACCACTTTAGGGTTAACTGAAGTCACCAGGAAGTCCTGTCACTCTACTTTCTTTTCAGAAAGCCCCAACCAGCCTGAGACCAGAAGAACTAGATGGTGCCTGGCTACCATGAACAGCAACTTTGAAAGAAGATCGTGGGAGAGTGGTAGAAAAATCATGAAAAGAAGAGGAAGAACAGGTTAGCAGTGAGACGACCACCCTCAGACTCAGGGCTCGCTCGTGTTCTTCAGGCCTGAAACGGAATTCACCTCCATAGTTCATTTCTCAGATAAACAGGCCTATGAGGCAAGCAACACCAGGGATGTCTGCCTATCTTTGAGCAATCAACCATAGAGATCAAAAGAGCAGCATTTGCCTGGGGATAAAGCTTAGGAGGAAAGGAGAGAAAGACAAAAAGTTTAAGTGGAAATGGTAAACACAGGGGGTGGGGGGAGTGGGGCTGGGGTGCGGGATACAATCAGCGCAATGAATCAAACTGTGTATGAATTGTTAAATGCGAACCAATTTGCTCTGTAACCTTTCACTCAAATCATAGTAAAAGGTAAAATGAATAGAAAGGAGAGAAATGATTGGATCAGAAAGTCTCTGTTTCTGATTTAAACTATTTGTAGTAAAAGCTAAAAATTATTTTCCATGAATTCAAAATATCTAGATTCAGGTTTATTAATTAACTTTCAAATAAAATAATTTTATTGACATATAATTCACATACCATGCAATTTAATACAGTAAAAAGTGTTGCACAATCAATTTTAGAACATTTTGTTTAGTCCTGTTCTGCTCCCCATTATCCTCCAAGCTTCCCTGCCACAACCTTAAGAAACTATTGATCTAGTAATCATTTCTGCAAATGCCTATCTTGGAATTCATAGAAAAAAAAACCCACACACAAAAGAAAAAAAATAAAATCTAGAAAAACTTCAAAATAAAGCAGAAGATAATAGAAAATAGAACCAATTTTAAATGGGTCAAAGGGGGAAACAAATGATAGCATGTTAAATATTAACCCAACTATATCTGCAGTAATCCACTTCCTAAGGCCTTCTGCCTGAGAGCAAGACTACTCACACCTCTAGTTAATGGTCCAAGGGAATTCTTCAATTGAGGCTTAACCCACATGGGGACCCTGTAAATGGATCTGGGGCTTTCACTGTCATCCATAGCCTTCTGCAAACTGAGTGCTCAGAATTCAGGCTCTAACGGAATTTCTTCCTGATCTTGGATTTTATTATTTTTAACCCTTGGATCACATGACTGGTATGCTCCTTCCATGTGGACTTAGCTGACATCTCACTTATTCAAGACCCAAGATGCTATTCTTTTTGATAGCCTGGCCCCATCTGATTTCTTCACCACCCTTTACTATAGTACTCATATCTGCAGGGATCACACCATGATGGTAAGCAGGGATCCAGGCCACATCATAAGAACTGTTCTTCGATTAGGGCTTATGATTAGGTGTGAGCTCAAAAAGCAGTATGTATGATATTTCTGGTTATATTTAAAGTTATATTAGTGCTAAATAAAGAACACTTAGAGGATATACACCAAAGTGATAGCAATGGTTTTTGCTTTTCAGTTTGGCGTGGTACATGTAAAGAGTATTTGTTGGACTGCAAGCCACAGGCTGGTGGTTGAAACCCAACAGCCACTTTGCGGGGAAAAGATGCAACTGTCTGCTCTAGTAATAATGTACAGCTTGGAACCCTACCGAGAGTCAGAATCGACTCAATGGCAGTGACTGGTGTGCTGCGTTTGCTTTGGGGTCTATTCTAAGTTATCAACAATAAGTGTGTACTTCTATTACAGTGTGAAAATTTCTAAGTGTTTTCAAAGAACTTCTTATCACTTCCCTCTCCTCCTCAACAACAGAAACATTCTTCATTGGGTGTAATTTAATGAGAGGACATCTTCCCAGGCCTGAAATTACATTTCACTAATTACTTTAGCCTGGATGGTACTGAATAATGTCACTGTATATCATAATTCAAGAGGTGATGCTTCTGGAAGAGTTTCCTGAATATAGGTGATTCATTTTAATCTTTGCAGAGTTGAGTACATTTTGTAGTAACAGACAAAAACATCCCTGCATTGGGATCTACTTACGTTATCTTTGGAATCGTAGTCATTTGTCAATTTTTCCCTTTTAAGAAAACAGGTATCATTTAAACTTTTCAATTTAAGACACCATGCTTGGCAAAGTAGAGGGGCGGTGAAAAAGAGGCAGCCCCGCAATGAGGTGCAGGGACCCCGTGGCGGCAATAATGGCTCAAGCACAGGAGCAATCTCGAGGCGCGCAGGACTAGGTAGGGTTTTGTTCTGTTGTGATAAGGTTGCTATAGGTCGGAACCAACTCCATGACACCTGGCAAGAACACCAACAGCATAATCAGAAGAACAGCAGGAAAAAAGGCCAGGAAACTGCTTCTATTAAGATTATAGGCAAGAAACCCCTATGGAGCAGTTCTGCCCTGTCACCTCTGGGGATGTCATGGGTCAGAAATGACTCACTGGCAACTAACCACAGCAGTAGCAGCAATCAAAACAACAAAGTGAGAGTGTGTGAATTAAGAAAGGCTTCTTCTACAAGGCAGAATCCCTGAATGTGCTAGTTATTCATTTATTCATCCATCCATCCATGCACCGATTCATGCAAGGTTACCCAAACTCTATGTATTAGGAGATAGACCCAAGCTCTGTGTACCAGGAGATAGATGTAGCAATTACATCACAAAGGAAATCCGAAGATACAATTGTGCCTGGCACATTATGAGCGCACAGAGGATGAGAACACAAGCCAAGCCTGAGAGCTTCCTAGAGGAGTCAACAGCCAGAATGGAGCCCTGACAGCCGTGCTTCAAAGCAGAATATGGACATCAGACTCCCCTGGAAACATTTTTGAAAGAGATCTAGCTGGGGTCCTTCCCAGTCAACGGAATCAGAACATTTTGGAAGAGACACCAGACATCTACATTTTTCAAACATTTCTTCGGTGATTCTGACGTGATAAGCACTGCAATGATACTGAACTACTTATCATTCACGTGGATCAACCCACGGTGTCAATAATAACAACAGTAATGGCCAGCACTCATTGACTCCTAAATACCAAGAACTACTCCAAAAGTTTCAATGCTTAAATTTCATTTAGTCCCACAACAGCCCAATTACACAGGCACTCTAATGTAGAGTGCTCTTCTGCAGACACTTTCTCAGAGGCCCAGCCATTTGGGCAGCTCCACAAAAAGTTTAAATATAGTAACCATATGACCCCCAAATCCTACTTCTCGGTCTATGTCCAAGAATAAAAATATATGCCCAGATAAAAACGTGTGCACAAGTACTTTCAGCAGTGTTTATTCATAATAGCAAAAAGATATAAGCAGCCCCCAAACACTCCAATGGCCATCAATGACAGAAGAGTCACATAAAACATAGTATATCCAGGCAATGGAATATTACTTGGCCACCAAAAGGAATGAAGTACTGATATATGCTACATGAATGAACCTGGAAGACATGCTGAGTGAAATAAGCCAATCAAGAAAAATCGCACAATGTGTGACTCCATTGACGTGAAACGTCCAAGAGAGGCCACTATGAGGGACAGATAGTAGTTTAGTAACTGCCCAAGGGCTAGGAGGACAATGAGGAATGGCTGATGACTATGGACTGTCTTTCTAGAATGATTGAGATGTTCTGAAACTGAAAATCACTAATGTGTACCAAGTGAGTTGTACAATACCATGAATTGTACCTGTTGTATAATTTTAAAAAGATACAGCTAAGGGTGAATCATAGTCAAAGATGAGTAAGGAGGTTGGCATGGCACTGTGGGAGTGCAACCAGCCCCTGCACATGCAGTCGGAGTGGTTCTCATTTGGTAGTGTTACTGTCAGGGACCTGCAAGTCAGTTTTGACACAGTGATTCCATGTGACAAAGTCGAAATGCCCCTAGGATTTGTCAGGCTATAATCTTTCTGGGAGCAGATGAGTAAGCCTTTCTCCCATGGAGCCCTTAGGTGGATTTGAACTTCCAGTCTTCCTGTTAGCAGCTCCTTTCATTTGTGTGTTTGTATGTGTGTGCGGGGAGGGGGAAGGGGGTGTTTGAGCGTATACATATGAGCCCTAGTGGTATAAGCAGTTATGTATTGGGGTTCGATCCCCAAGGTCAACAGTTCAACATCACCAGTGTGTTCCTCAGGAGAAAGATGGGGCTTTCTACTCCCATAAAGAGTTACATTCCCAGAAACTCACAAAAGAAGCTGTGAGTGGGCATGGACTAGCAGCGAGCTTGGGTTTTGGTCGGGTGGAGCACATTTACACCTTGAGGATCACAAAAGAAGTGGTACATGTATTTGGGTAGGGCAGCTAACACAACACAGGGATGTCGGTAGCCACGAGATACAGGAGGATCTTTAGCATAAACAGTGTGTATTTCTCTAATTTACGGTATTTCACAAATACGCAGGACCCTCGAAAAGCAAAGCAAGCAAATGTGGTTGCCTGCTCAGGTGACTTTTCTTGCTTGGAGTTTCCCCCTGGAAAGCAACCGACCAGACAAATGCCTGGCAGCTCAAACTAGGAGCTGCTGGCTGAAAATGAATTCCACCAAACGACCAGGATAATTCAAGTCAAGTTTTGCTTGAAACTGTATTTGTTTTTTAAGTGGGATTCTTTACTCCTTAATCAATATCTTTGGTGGTTTATTTTCATAATATAGGAAGTCACTAAAAAAAAGTCACTTACTGAAGACTGCATTTACTTTGGATCACACACACACTGTTCTAGGCATTTGGGATATGGCCCGTGCAGCTCTGACAAAGACTAGTGGCAGAGAGAGAGAGAGAGAGAGAGAGAGAAGCAGAAAGAAAGAGAAACAGGATATGGGGTGTGTGTGTGTGTGTGTGTGTGTGTGTGTGATGAAGGAGGAAAGAGAATGGCACTGGGGGTGCTGGGAAGAATGAGGCATGCACAGGGTAGGCAGTGAAGGAGGCGTCCCTAATAAGGCAACCTGTGAACAGGGACCTAAAGGAAGTGAGGGCAGGAGCTGTACAGAAAGCAGAGGATGAACGTTCCCAGAGGACAGACCAGCAAATGGTAATGCTCTCAGGAGGGAGTGACGAGGCCAGTCTGCCGGAACAGAAAGGGTGAAGGGCAGAGTGATTAGTGACAGCAGGCTGTGAAACCGCTGGAGGATCCCCAGGTGTGCAGAAATATGCCCTTTGCTGTGGAGAGGTTTCAAGGCAGAACAGGTAGACGACAGCAACAACCTAGAGGAGAGGGGTGATCACTTGGGCCAGAGGCAGCAGGGAGGGGGAGTGGGAGGAGGGTCCTGGGCACAGTCTCAAGGCAGAGCCTCTGTAGAAGGGGGGCTTTGCTAAAGAAGGGACAGAGAGATGAGCATCAGGAATAACGCCAAGGTTTGGGGCCTGAAGAACAGAGATGCCATGGACTGAGATGGAGAAAACAAGGTGAAGAACAGGTTTAAAGGAGAAACTCGGCTTTTTTTTTTATATATATCAAATGTAAGGTGCCAACTAGACATCTGCACAACGCATTTAAGTGGTCACCACGTCGGGTTTAGAAGAAGTTGAGGACAGAAGACATATAGGCCACCCGTATGAAGAGAGCACTCAGAGCTTTCTTTGACCATCTGCTATATTTAGTCACCCTATTCTCTACGGCTGAGTAGGCTGTGTCCATTAAACTGCTAACAAGACTCCTGCTGCAATGACTATCTTTAGACAGATTTCTTTATACTACATATTAACACGTTTATTTGCTTAAGGAAGCGTCCTAAAAATGGAATTACTGGATCAACAGGCACAAGCGTCTTAAATTTGACTAAATATAGCCAGTGGATTTACTAAAATATTACAGCAGCTCACACTTTCTCCATCAGAGCATGAAAAACCAAAGACCAAACGTAGGCACAAGGTGACCCCGCAGCTCCGGGCAGAGCTGCTGCACAGAGCTCCTGGGGCTGTCAGTGTCTGTGTGGGAGCAGCTGGTGAGTTCCTACCACTGACCTTTCAGTTAGGAGGTCCAGTCACTGAGCCACCAGGGTTCCTTCTCAGAGCAAAACGACACCCGCTGTCCTAGCCCACTAAGCGCTGGGTAGTATGATTCTTCTTAAACAGTGAGCAGTCAAATCGATGACAAAAATACTGCCGCTTCTAAATGTTCATTTCCCTGGATAGGTTTACACATATTCATGGGACTTTCACAAGTGCCCTTCTGTATAATGTCCATTTTAGTCTGGGACCCTTGCTATTGTTTTTTCTAATCATGTTCTGGGTGCTTTGAAACACTCAACTTTGGCCTGGTGATAGGTGGCGCATGTTCTTCCCTCAGCTTTCGTCCTGCTCTTTGGATTCCTTTGGCGAGACGAGGCTGGCAGCTCCTGTGAGGACTGACAGCCCCAAAGACCCTCCATAAGGCCACTCTATGGGGCGGAGCTAACCCAGCGGCAGTGGGGTTGGGTTTTCAGTTGTGTTCTATTGATGCCACAGAGACTTTTAAAATTTTTCATACACTCAAATCTGCCAGTTTTTTCCCCCCCTTTATGGCCTCTGAACCATCTGTTTTGTTTTCAAATCCCTAAGATTCTAAATTCATTCCCTGGGTTTTTTTTTGGGGGGGGAGAGGGTAGTTACTTTTATAGGTTTGTTTTCGGCACTGTTATCTTTCATCCATCCAGAATGTGCTTTTGAACATGGCCCAAGCTACGAAGTCTCGTTCTGCTTGTCAGAGGAAGACCCAGTTGCAGCAACACCGACTATTAAGTGAGCCATGGAAATGCCCGTTACGGATGCCTGGCTGACATGTCTTGCATAAAAGATGTCTTGCATAAAAGCCTGACTGTGCTGGCCTAGAACTTTACATACGAATTACAGGTAGCTATGATCGGGGGGGGGGGATAGAGTCAATAATGTATTGAAAAAAAGAACGATGTATTAAAACAAGAGGAACAACAATAAAATGAAAAGAAGACAGAAAGAAGCCTGGCTTCTCCTTAACTTGTGAGCTAGCTAGCAGCCCTGTCCAGCCAGGAGGACCAGCCTGGAGGAAGGACACAGAGAGGGATCTCAGATTCACAGACAAGTCTCTACCCCCCCTCCCTACCCCCGGCCTTCGCTGTCACAAAGCATTCATGGCCAGAGCCCATGCACATGCAGCACAGCCGAAAGCCCCTGTAGCAGGACACACAGGGCTCAGTTATAAAAGCGTCTCTGTTCTGCTAGAACTCATGTGACCTCATCACCTGACAAAAGTCATTTCCACTGCGGGCCAACTTGGAGATGGTATTAGTTACCTTCCAACCCAAAATATCGAGACTGAGACAGTTGAACAGTAATTAAAGAAGGGATGGTGGTGAGCAGGTAGAACAGGGTTTGTTTTGTTCTTTTTCCCCTTGAGCTTATAAAATGTTAAAGGAAAGGCCCTCTTGTGCCCCTTGGCCCTGCCCGACCCTAAATAAAATGAACATGTGCCTCGCCCCACCAGACAACAGCTCTCATTTCTCTCTGCACTGTCCTACCCCTTCCCATCTCGAATCACATTATGTCAGTTTGGGAATAAGCAAAGCAGCTATGTCTCAAAATTCCCTCCATGTGAATGCGTTCTTGTTCTATCTGGCTGCTAGTGAATGGGCCCCCAGCTCACAGCAGCGCAGGCACCATCAGACCATTGTGCTCCAGAGGTCTCCGTAGTCACAGCAGGCCTTTCTTCCTGGTCTGTCCTTAGTGGAACAGTATTCAGCACCACACAGAAGCTCTAGGAGCACACCGGAACAGTCAAGAAACGGGGAGACAAGCACCCAGTCCGTGTGCATTAGACTCTACTCCTAGAAGAGCGAATAACAGCCCATACGAGCACTGTTCATCCTCACCTGCCTTGATTGTACATACTAAGGCATTCACCTGTGCTTTTCTGTCCTGGTGCAAGATGAACAAAAGGACAGGTAAAGCATGGGCTAGCATTCATAGACACTGCAAAAGAACTTACAATTTTCCTTTCCTGGCTAACTTGCTATGAGAAAGCCTTTTTTCCAGTCTCACTGCCTGCGAGTTGAGGACCCCGACTCAGAGCAACACTACTGAACAGGGCAGAACTGCCCCTGGGAGCTTCTCAGGTTGTAGCCCTTTCCAGGAGTAGAAAGTCCCACCTCTCTCCTGCAAAGCAGTTGGCAATGACAGCTGACTCTGCCCCTGACAGCCCAACTTGTAACCGCAACACCAGCAGGGCTCCTCATTAGACCCTAACTTCACATCACATGTCATATAACACACTCTACCGAGTAAGCCATTGATTCATGATGGCCACCATTAGTTTTGCTGTGGAATCAAACATGAAGACATTGAATTCACAAAAAGAACTATAGCTTTTAACACACAGGAAAGACGCCATGATTCTATATACAGGTGGGAAAGACCCAAGTCTGAACATAATCTGAAATCAGCCTTGTAAGAAAGGCATACCGACCAGTCATCCTCCATTTCGGCTTTGCAGTGGAACCTGCAGAGACTCTGAGTCCCTCCCACGCCTAGGAGATAAGCTTTGAGTGTGCCAATCAAATTGTTCCCACTTCACTTATTCAGTCATGCCAGTGATTGGTCTAGAGTAGACCTGCAACTCAGCTCTGGCCAATCAGACAGAGGGTGTCTGGTAGGGGGCTCCTGGGAAAGATTTCCCTCTTCTGAAAGGAGTCACGTTAGAAGAAATGCCCTTGACCGCCATTGGATACAGCCATGTAAGGAGGCAATGTCTGGAGCTCTGGCCGTCACCTGAGACCAGGAAGGTTCAAGCCTAAGGAAGGACGTCAAAAGCCGAGGATGGCATGAGAGAGATGTACAAGGTGTCATGTGCCACTGATGTGTCTAGTCATGAGGCATACTGGTTATGAATTGTGCTGGGATCCGAAAGGTCAGCAGTTCAAAATCACCAGCTGGTCCTCAGGAAAAAGACAGGGTTTTCTACTCCCATGACGTGTCAGAGACTCTGACCTATATGGTTGATAAGAGTCAGAATCGACTCGATGGCAGTGAGTTTAGATTTTGAGATTTTTTTTAAAAAAGTGATCATCAAATTGATTTTTCAAAATCATTTTATTGGGAGCTCGTAGCTCTTGTCACAACTTACACATATATAAAACCATTGTGTTGAGCACATTTGTACAATGTTGACATCATCATTTTCAAAACATTTTCTTTCTACTTGAGCCCTTGATATCAGTTCATTTCCCCCCTCCCCCACCTTCCCTCCCTCAAGAACCCTTGATAATTTAAAAAAAATTTTTTTTCATGTCTTATACTGACCACTGTCTTCCACTTTTCTGTTGTCCATCCCCCAGGGAGGGGGTTATATGTAGATCATTGTGATTGGTTCCCCCTTTCTCCCTCCACCTTTGCCTTCCCCACCTGGTATGGCTACTCTCAATATTGGTCCTGTGAGGTCATCAAATTGGTTTTTAACTCATGATGACACCACATAGTTTTCAGTGAATGCAGTCTTTCAGAAGTATATGCCTCTAGGTGGATCTGAACTGTTGCATCACATAGGGATTACTGGAGGGGGGATTTTATGTATATATTACACTTAGCACTACCATATTTGTGTGTGTGTGTTACACTTAACACTACCTCTCTAGCCTTCTGGTTCGAGATTCCAAACACAGGGATTGAGTTACACCACTGTGGGCATGATGCGATGGAAAGGAACACTGCTGCTACAAGGGGTCTTGAAGTGGTTGCGCAGCAGTTGGCCAGGGAACATGATCTTGTCACAGGTTCAGAAAGCCGAACTCTGGGTAATTATCTTAAGCTTCTAGTTAATTGATGAGACTGATCTTTGGTGTGGTATTTAAGTGATCTAAAAGAATTTGTTTTTCCTTCCTACATTCTCAAATTACCTACTAAGAGATGGCTCTGGGAGCTGCACCTTTCTGGCCCCAATCTTTTTTGCTATCTTTTTTGATAGACCATGATCAGGATGCTTTCAGGTCCAAATAATGATACTAAGTTATACGTGGCATCCACAGTGTGTAAATTTGTTATCTCACGTAAGAAGTCCATACAAACATGCTTAGAAAAACCAAACTTTCTCCCTCGGAGTGTCAACTGGTTTCAAACTGCTGACCCTGCGGTTACCAATCCATCATGTAATCACTATGCCACCAGAGCTCCTTGAAAAAAAAATACACTTCTGCAGATGCAAGTTTATAATCAGATTTCATAGAATGCCCAATCTGTTCAAGAAGACATGTTTCTTGGAGACAACAAGGTAAAGGACCGTCAACATTTGAAAGTAAATGCAAATACGTGTTATTTTGATATGCTTGAATAGCAGGCTAAACTATATGATAATGGAGGATGCAGCACAACAAGTTTCTTTTACATAGGGCTCTTTGGTCCTTAGGTTTATAATTCTGCCCAGAATTGATTGGCTGGGCCAAAAACTTGCAAAAGATTAGTCAACTGCTATGCAAATTGAATAAGTTATGATCTGCCAAGAAGAATAGTCAGTTTGTGGTCTGGCTGGGATGGCCATGCCTTGAAATGGAATACAAGGGCCGATCGCCCAGAGATCAAGGAAGACCTCACTGCCATCCAGGGTCCCTGCGGTGAGACTGTCCAGATCCAGAAGAGAGCGCTGTAACAACGAAGACCATTTGAGACTCTAAGAAACATCAGTCAGCATGATGGCAGAGCTCAGTGGCCGAGAAAGAGCAGGCGGAGTATGAGCAGCAGGAACCAGGAGAAATAGCGCAGTGGGCTTGTCGGCCCATGGAGAAGGAGAGCGAGCTAAGCATCTTTGGGCAGGATGCCTGCTGACAGAGCTAAAAGCTGGATCACTTACTTCTGTGATCCAGGCCTGGGGGCAAAGGCTAAGAGAGGCCCAAGCTTTGTCATAACTGAGAAGGAGGGAAGAGCTGTCCTGATGGGAAGCTGTCCTTTTGACAAGTTGTGTTGTTCCCGGTTAATTCCAAGTGTATCATAATTCCAAATTGTAGCTTGTTAATACCCTAATAACCCACATAACTTGGAGCAGAATCTGTGGGTACTATGTGGTCATTACACTGAATTAGCAAACCTCGCAGAACAGAGTGCTGTCGCAGGGACAGCTTGTGTCAGAAGTGGTGAAGGACTGGGGGAATTGGAGGTACGGCTAACCTCCACCTCATAAGAATCACCTTTGTGATGATCTTGAGTCTCATCCTTTCTCCTCCTGGAAACAGGCCTTGATGCTCTATTCCAGAGGGTGTTAATCACTGCTACACTAATTACTACTAATGACAGCAATTACCCAGCACTAATTCTTACTATGAGACACACCTTATTCAAAACACCTGACATGCAACTTATTGAAGCCTCACAGCAGTTTTAATAGGTAGATATTACTATGACCACATTGTACAACTAAGAAAACAGAATCCCAGAGAGGTTAAGCAACTTTCCCAGAGTCACACAGTCAGCTGGTGGAAGGATCAGAATTCCAATCCAGGAAATCTGGTTCCAGAGTACAGACTCTTAGTCACTACACCCTGCCTCTATAATCAATTGATTCTCCAAATGAAAATTATTCATAACAGTATTTCAATTACTGTGGGTAGTTTAATAATGAGCACAGAAATTTCTGTACATACTATAGCACTGAGTAGGGGAAAAAGTGATCCAATGTCTATCAGGGTATTGGACAGTATGTTAGAGGATTATCAAAGAAAAAAATTCAACATTACAGGTAAGCAACTGTTTACATTCTCCTAGATTGCAGGTTTCTGCATCCGTGGAGTTGGGAGAAAGATGGAGCTTCCTATTCCGGTAAAGAGTTTCAGTCTCAGAAACTTATGGGGCAATTCCCCCTAGTCCCTTAGGGTCAGTACAAGTCATGAGTCGGCATGGCCTGAAGGCAGTGCTTTGGTTTGGAGCTGGGATAACCTATCAGGTCATCTGCCCTTAGATGTCCTCGTGCACTTTGTGCCTTTGCGGGCAGTTTTCCTAACATCAAACACTGCTAGTCTGGTAAGCAGTGGAGATCATTTTGCCTGAGACATTAAGCTCTTTGGGAGAATTGCAATCACTTCCAGGAGACTGTCCTGCCTGGAGCTCTACAACCTGTTTTCACTATTGCCTCTTCAGCCTTCCTGATCCCTTCAAATTGCCGCTGACAAATTTGACTCCTATTTATTCACAGGAACCATATTCGTTTACACTAATCTTTGGAGTCTCTCTATGCATTCCTAGACAGGCAGGACAGGGACCAAGGTGTCCACTGGGATACTCCAAAATTCAGGCTCGAAGCCAGGAAGGGGCGGTACACCTAGGTGGACAGTATACCTGGGTAGGCGGTACACCTGGGTGGGTCCCAATCTGGGCCAGGTGAACTGAATTCAGCCAATGGGGTCAACCAGTACCTCTCAGCAGAGGGCCGGAAAAAGCCAGAATCTGAGGCCTTCTTCCCCACCCCACCTCCCAGCTGCTCCTCAACCCTTGGGGTCTCCTTTTGCCTCAGGTGTCCACTTGCAGGTGTGAAGTACCCTCGGGCTGCTCGGGATGCCTCTGTAAAACCTGAAACTACTTCTGTCGTTTATAAAAACTCACCTGGATCACAAACTAGGCTTCTTCATCAATTCTTTCTTGTGCAAAGCCAAGGACCTACGTATTTCCACCCAAGAAACCTAACATTACCAGTAGGCATTCACTGAGAAAGGCTTACGGACTATTCCAATACATGTAACTATAATATATGTTATCTGACTAGATGTAACACCCCATTGTTATTAGAAAAAAATAGAAATATAATCTGTCCTATATCTATCAAGATCACAAATCATCAACCTACACAGGTATGCAAAATAGCTGAACAGAAAAATCACTGTTGCGATACACATAACCTCAGACTCACAAAAACCATGAGATGTTCAAAAGCACCAAAACCATCACCCAACTGCCTCTACTCTCACCTGCTAGTCTGTGCCCACAGCAGCCTCACAAACGTCACATCATCTTGAACATCATTAGATAGTGGGTATGGGAGAGGGGAGCGGGGAGGGAGGGGGAAATAATGAGGAGCTGATGCCAGGGGCTTGGGTGGAGAGCAAATGTTTTGAGAATGATGAGGGCAATGAATGTACAAATGTGCTTTACACAATTGATGTATGTATGGATTGTGATAAGAGCTGTATGAGCCTCTAATAAAACGATTAAAAGATAGTGGGTATGAAAATAGAGATTTTCAAAACCAGAATTCCGTTCTATTGGCAAGCTCTCTTAGACCTAGCTCTTCCCTGAAACAGAGCTCTTATGGAGATACATTTGGTACCTTTCTCACATGCTGAACAAGATGTTGTCTCTAGAGGAACACATCTAGTGTTCCCAGCCAAGCTGTAAACTAACAGCATAGGATCTGCACTAAATCTATGTATGTTCCTGTCTAGTACAGCAAGGAAGAGACGAGAGGAGTGATCATAATAGTCTAGTACGAAGGAGGCGTGGCTAAGTAAATATCTGCTGCATCAATAACTGAACAATGAGAAGAACATGAAACATGAGGCAAACTGACAAACAATAGACCCCTCTGTAATATGAATTATCATTGTTTGGGCTGGGTCCAGATCTGGCTCCTCAGGAAAAATGAAACCTCAAAGCACCCATTCTCAGCCTCCCAGGAGGGCAGATAACCCATTGAACTATGCAACTCCTGCCCCAACACTCCAAAGAGCTTATGTCTCCAGGCCGGGTTTGTACAACCCCTTCCCCAGCACGGCATAAAGCAATGTATCTTCCCAGGCCGGTTTGTATGGCCCCTTTCCCAGCACTCCAGAGAGCAGGTCTGCAAACAAGATGACTTCCCACGGGTCGACAAGCTGCGATTTCCCTGACCTAACTCACTGGGTCTCAGAACCTGCCCTGGAGCTCAAGATGCTCCTGTCCCTCTCTCTGCTCTCCCTTCCCTCCCGGGAGCTCTTTCCCTGCCCTAATGAAGTCCCTCTTAACCTCACGGTCTTTATGTCTCAATCCTATCTCTGGTCAGTGTCTCAGTGTTGACCTCTCAATCATGTGTACCATTCTTTTTTTTAAATTGTTTTACTGGGGGCTCGTAGAACTCTTATCACAATCCATAAATACATCAATGTATAAAGCATATTTGTACATTCATTACCCTTATCATCTCAGAACATTTGCTCTCCGCCTAAGCCCCTGGCATCAGCGCCTCATTTTCCCCCTCACTCCCTGCTCCCTCCTCATGTGTAATATTTTTCCACATAATTTTGTACTCAAAAGAACATACAAGAGTTGGTTGAGAAATGGAAAAGTCAATGTTTCTCAGTATCTTTTACCAAAGCACCTTGGTCATACTTAGCTTACACTTTACACCAGTAAGTTAAAAAATACACATTTCTGAGTGGCTACATTTATATCCTTTGTATTCCTTTTGGAAGCATTTAATGCAAACAAGAAAAACAGTTTGAGACTAGAAGTGAATCTGGCTCTCCTGTCAGCTGGAGGTTAAACGAAGGTCGTAGCTTCAATTGAAAGATTGGTAAAATCAAACTGTCAGTATTCAAGCAGACTCTACTCAACTCCCTTTCCTTGGCTCCTTTACACAAACCTTGAATACCATTACTGACCTAGTTCACAGGGCTATAATGAGAATCAGAACAGTTTTAAAATACTGAGGAGCCCTGGTGGCATAAATGGTTATGCGTTCGGCTCTACCCAAAAGGTCAGCCATTTCCTCCAATTCATGGGAGAAACGCCTGCTCTTGGAAAAACCTGAGATAATGAATGATAATATCTTCGTGGGTTCATCTGGTGTGTTTCCCTAACAACCTTTACTCCTGAGAAAGCTTCATTCCTTTTCTTTTTTTAACATTGTTTTATTAGGGGCTCATGCAACTCTTACCACAATCCATCAATTGTGCAAAGCATATTTGTGCATTCATTGCCCTCATCATTCTCAAAACATTTGCTCTCTACCTAAGCCCCTGGCATCAGCTCCTCATTTTCCCCTCCCTACCCACCCCCCTTCTCTCATGAACCCTTAATAATTTACAAATTATTATATTGTCATATCTTGCCCTATCTGATGTCTCCCTTCACCCACTTTTCTGTTGTCCATCCCCCAGGGAGGAGGTCACATGTGGATCCTTATAATCGGTTCCCTGTGTTTCTACTTCCTACCTGTACTAGTGTACCTCCTCTAGTCTAGCCAGATTTGTAACGTAGAATTGGGATCATGATAATGGGGGAGGAGAGAGCATTTAGGAACTAGAAGAAAGTTGTGTGTTTCATCGTTGCTACATCACACCCTGACTGGCTCATCTCCTCCCGGACACTCTTCTGTAAGGAGATGTCCAGTGGCCTACAAATGGGCTTTGGGTCTCCACTCTGCACCCCGCCTCATTCACTATGATGAGATATTTTGCTCTGATGATGCCTGATACCTGATCCCTTCGACACCTAGTGATCGCACAGGCTGGTGTGCTTTTTCCATGTGGGCTTTGTTGCTTCTGAGCTAGATGGCTGCTTGTTTACCTTCAAGCCTTTAAGACCCCAGATGCCATATCTTTTGATAGCCGGGCACCATCAGCTTTCTTCACCACATTTGCTTATGCACCCACTTTGTCTTCAGTGATTGTCGGGAAGGTGAGCATCATAGAGTGCCAATTGAATAGAAGGAAGTATTCTTGCATAGAGGGAATACTTGAGTGGAGGCCCAATGCCCTTCTGCTACCTTAATACTAAACCTATACATATATGCACATGAACATATTTCCCCATCCTCATATATAAATATATTTGCATACGTACATGTCTTTATCTAGACCTCTATAAATGCCCTTTGCCTCCCAGCTCTTTCCTCTATTTCCTTTGAATTTCCTCTTGTCTCACTATCATGCTCAGTCCCCACAAGGGTTTCAGCAATTCCTCTTGGTTACATTACCCTTGATCATTTCCTACCAGGCCTCCTCACCACCGATTTGGATCAGTTGTTGTTCCCTTGTCCCTGGGTTTGTTAACAACACTACCTTTCCCCCCACCTCACCCTATCCCATCCCCCCCACCCCCCGGAACTATTGATCCCGTTGTTTTCTCCTCCAATTGTTCATCCAGCCTATCTTATTTAGACAGACCTGCGGAGATAATAACATTCACAAAAACAACACAGAGCAAAACCAACCAACAATATACAACAAAACAATAAACCAATGACAAAAAACAAAACACAACAAGAAAAAAAAAGCTTGTAGTTAGTTCAAGGACTGTTTGTTGGCCTTTAGAAGTGTTTTCCAGTCCAGTCTGTTGGGGCACCATGCCCTGGCCCCAAAGTCCACCTTCAGCATTCCCTGGGGACCTCGCCACTGTGTTCCCTTGCTGTTCTGTTGCACCCCATTAGTGTTTTGCTTCGTTGGAGTGGGATCATATCAGGTACAATTCCCACACTGTGTCTCAGGTGCTGTCCCCTGTAGGGCTATGGGTCAGCGAGAGACATCGTGTCTCATAGTGGGGCCGGCCATGTGGTCCTCTCTGTGGACTGGCTGCTCTAATTGGGAATATCATCCTCAAGGCCTGGTGGGCTAAGATGTGCTCCACTCTCTCCTCCTCCCCCCTTCATTTGCTCCATTCAGATATGTCCCTCTCCCAGAGCTGCAGATTCAGTGTCATCCTTTGAAATAAATTCTTCTGTGGGGGAAGCTTCATTTCTTTTACCATCCATTCTTTACCCACACTAACCTGTATGCTGTTCTCAGGACGTTGCAGAAACTTTGTTACCTGACTCTTTAAAGGTATTTATTGATCAAACAAGGAGCCCTAATGGTGCAATGGGTTATGCATTGGGTTGTTAAGCACAAGGTCAGTAGTTCAAAACCACCACCCACACCTTGGAATAAAGAAGAGGCTTTGTCCTCCTGGGAACAATTACAGTCTCAGACACCCACAGGACAGTTCTACTCAGTTTCATAGAGTCACTGTGAGTCAGAATGGACTCCAGAGAAGTGAGTTTAGTTTTTGAGTTTTATTCTTACAGTCGAGCCCAGCTAATGCAATATTGAAGGCTGGACATTCCCTGCAGAGGTTTCTGCCTTTACATCAGTTGTGCCCAGGAAATATGCGCTTCACAATAGAAACTCATAACAGGATTTCTTCTATCCTGAGCTTGGCCAGCCTGAGTTCATGAAGAGCTGATTAGCATGACAGGCACTATTGTGTCCTTCAGATCCCCCAGAGCAACCTGATAAGTTAGTTGATACTTTCATGAATGGTCCTGAGGGGTCTACCTGTCCTGGATAGCTTTGGGAATTGTAGGCTTTTGGATGATCTGCTTTATAAACCTCGTTTACCAAACAGCTGGCGAGCTGTTCCATATGGTGATGGGTATTATGGAAATGCTTCAATGGAATACAAAATGTGAATCTGAATTAGATCAAATTACCTGCAAGTAAGAGAGAAGCCAACTCTGGGACCCGGGTGAAAGGAACCATTGACAATAATCAAACAGGGCAGCACAGGAATGTTGCAGTCTGCCTATAAATTGTAATCCTTGAGTTTACTAGGAAAATATTTCCTAAGAAGTCTGGGCAGAATTTTTTAAATTTGAATAATTAAAATAGACTCAGCTAAACAACTGCCTCCATAGAAAGAAATGTTAGCGCAGGTCTCTATGCATTTAGATAGCTCTAAAAACAAAAGGACCGATTTACCCTAAAGCCCAAGTCTGTGAAGGCAGGCGGGAACAGGGAAGCATCCATTTAGCTGAGGAGCAGACTCTACATCATGGCTGAGTGGACATAAGAGAAGTTAAGCTGAGGTACATTTTTTAACTATTTTTTCCTATGAACTACTGATTTCTATTTCAGTTTAATAAAAGGTTTCAAGATTTGTCATAAAGTTTAGGTATAGGTTAATCATCACTTATAGAAAACATCATTTTTTTAAAAATGGAAGGGTAGGAACACAAGTCTTCCTCTAATGCCTGCTCTGTAGCTCTGTCTTGTGGAACTCTCAGTGGACCAAAGCAGGAGAACGTTAGTCATGCCCTACAGAGCTCCTTAAAAAGAGGGAAAAACTCAATCAAGTTGCTTTGACTCATATTGACACGCCCTGTGTGTTCACAGGAATAGGAAGCCCTCTTTCTCCCATGGAGCAGTGGGTGGTTTTGAACTGTCCATGTTTTGGATCGCAGTCCATGAGCCCACTGGGAACCACTACCTTACCGGGGACCCTATGGTGCTCCTAACCACTGAAGCCTATTCCTGATTGTTAGAGGGAGATGAGGTTGCTATCAGGTGAGGGCAGTGGAGCACAGTGGAGAAGGTCCTCTGGGAAAGGACTATGCAAAAGAGTGATAACCTGACACTTAAAAGTTGGACCTTGAGTTTGGATGGGGCTCTAATTCTCTGCTCCCGAAAAATGCTTCTGGGAATCACAGGCCTCTTTGCCCTGGGCCAGCGCACAAAGGAATGAATCCTGGGCGCACCTAGGTCAGAGACCCCAGTTTCTTGGTACACTGAGGAATGCTGGGTCCACACAACCAGCAGTTTGGGTATCTAGGTATCACTGAAGGGGGACACCTATTTATGCGTTATTGAAAGGCCCTTCCCCGCCATATACATGCTGCTGGCCACTGAAGGGTATGTGACTCGGAGAAGGGAGGCAGCAAGGAAAACACAGTGGCCTCAGGGGCAGCAATAACAACATTTTTGTCGTGAGTCAGCGTGCTTAAGGCCAAGGTTGGAGCAACAGGAAATCAGTTAATATTCCCTAAAGCAATAGGAACTGGTGAAATATGCTCAAGGAGGAGAAGGAAGAAATTCTTAAAACCCCTTCAAATCACTGCCCAATGCTGTGCAACACTGCTCTGAGGCATGTGCCTGAGTAGACCACCACCCTGCACCCCAAATAAATTCAGGGACCCTGCAGTTGTGCCAGCCAGAGACAAAGGCAACTGTGCAAGCCAGCTGGCCTCTGGAAACCAGCAGGAGAGGCTCAAGATGAAGGTCCGCATAGGACAGTGGTTCTCAACCTTCCTCATGCCTCAACCTCATGTTGTGGTGGCCTCCTAACCATAAAATTATTTTTGTTGCTACTGTTGTTAATCGGTGACCCCCGGGAAAGGGGTCACGACCCACGGATTGAGAACTGCTGGAATAAAGGCATTCCGACCCTGTGCATATCCTTCACCAGTGACACCTTTCCTCCCTCTCAGCAGGGTCTCATGAACTGTGCGCAGGCTCCCACAGTCATTTACATTTTAACAGGAAACAGAATTTCAAGGCCAAGAAATGAATCAAACTTGTGCTGGGTAATTGCATCCATGCTTATGGGAGACCCCTAATGGGCCTGGAAATTGGTCCAGTCAGCAGAGTGGGTGTTGGCGGCAGGCATTATTCCATGTGCACACAATACTGAGAAGCAAAAGAGCACAGGTCTTCACAGTCTCCATTTGCTCAAAGCTGTCTGCTAGCCTCCCGTTAGGTAGTACCACAAGATTAACTCCTAACACTCTTCAGCGCCTCAGAGAAAACTGCAAAAACTCTTTCTAATCCTCATGCACCCAAGTCTTTTACTCGGAATAATGATATCAAAGTTAAAAGCACCAACCTGCACAAGCCTCCCCCACCACCCACACCCCACACAGCCTCTCTGGGCAATGGACCTTCTATTAAGACTCCAGGAGCTACTTGGGGGTAGCTATTGCCGTGGGCCAAGGTCAGCACAAACCCACTGTCTATCAGGACTAACGGCGAGGGAAACCCTGGTGGTGTGGGGATTACCATTGGGTGCTGCGTGGTGATCCGCATGGTGGGCAGTTTGCAACCAGCAGCAGCTAGGCTGGAGAAAGACAGTTACGGGCTCGGAAACCCACAGGGTAGCTATGAGTCCACACTGATGGACTTGACGGCAGTGAGTTTGGTGCTTTTGTTTTATACACAAAACTCAAAACACACAAACTCACTGCCAACCCTGTGGATCACAGCTCAGGGGGTACCCACCATGCCACCCAGGCTCCTCCCACGTGACCTACAACTGGGTCTGCCTGCCCCCAACATTGCCTTCCCATGTCCAGCCACTCTCCAGGTGATGGGGCTCAGTAAGCCCACTCTAAAACTAAAGCCAACTGTTTTCCAGCTGTAGAACACACCCACGGATGCAAAAGTTAAATGGAGAGAGCGAGGCGTCCACCCACATACTCTTTCCATTCAAAGGAGCACTTTTCTACCACTGTTAAGGAGTTTGTAATGAACAGAAAAGACCAGTCAACAAAGGAAACCTCTGGAAGCTATTGTAATAGACACAGGGGCCTGGCTTCTCCCACAGTGAGGTCTCCAGCATGAGCTCAATTCGGTGGTTGACTCTTAATGTCTTCTTGTCACATCTCCAGCTTGGATCTCTTGGCATCGCTGGGCTACACAGTGGGGGCTGCAGGGGGACCGAGCGCTGGCCTGGCCCACTGCGCAGGCAGAGGCAGAGACAGGGGCTGCTGACACACCTTTCACTCAGCCCACACTCCCAGCAACCACCACGCACCAATGGCTTGACCAGGACGAGTCAGCCAACTCCAAGGAGAGGCCATGGGTGTGCACTCAGATGTGCTGCCTGCGAAGGCCTCCACAGACACTGCCTATCTTTGCACTGTGAGCGGTGAGGCTACCTGACAGGGGGCGGAGCCACAGCTAAAACACTGGAGCTTTGTCTTGACTATGCAACCCTACTTCATCCAGGACTAAACTGCTGTCAGCAGAGGTGGAAAACCCCGGTTGATTACATGGTAGGGTTGGTAGCGGATGGTGGGTTAGAACCAACCACCTTGCCATCAGCAGCTCAATGCTTAACCCACTGCAACAGCAGGGCTACGTCTTATAACCATACAGAAAAATAAACCTAATGGAGTGGTGAAAATTGTGAATTCTAAAAAGCACTGATGATCACAGGGAACATGTCATTCCATGGGGAGAGTTGAGGAAATTATGGTAAGCGCAGTAAGCCAACCACAGAAGGAGAAGTACAACATGAGTCCCCTGAGGTAAGTACGATCAGCACAGTAGGTATAGAAGAAAGTTGCTGATTTCATACTATACGGGTTGAGGTACAAGCAGTGTGATGGAGGGTGTACCAAATCCAAGGAGATACATGTTTTTCCAATACAAAGAAGGGGAAAGGGGGTAAGGAGGAGGGAGAAAAGGATAGTGGGGTAGGGGAGGAGATGGTGGCATGGGAGGCGCAGGGCACTAACCCTCCCAGGTGGGGAGTATTGTTCATGTCTCCACAGAATTGAGAGTGTGCATGCAGATCCCACCACAGCGCACCAAACCTCGAGGGCAATGTAAGCACGTGGAGAAAGGCATAAAAAGATTGGGCTACAGGGCCGGCCCCAATCAGACCGAAAACGATCCCCCACCTAGAAGTATGTGATACAGAGAACAACACTGAGCCTGTAAGTTGGGGAGAGGGGCCGGTATGCCCTGCCCACAGGGAAGCAAACCAGGAAGGAAAAAAGATAAAGGGACAGTCTAGACCCGCATATCGTCACACCAAGCCTGGAGGACAGCGTCCCTGAACGGAGCTGCTAAGGCACAGAGAGGACAGTAGGGCCGACACCAGCTCATAATATATTGGCCCCTCACTGGAGCATACTGTGACAGAGGACAATAGGGGACATGCGGCAGGGAGATACCGTGGTCTGACCCCTCCTCAGCCGGGCAAACCAAGAAGGAAACATAATGGATCAGCAAAGGAGCAAACAAAAGCCAGGAAGCCCCTGAGGAGTCCCCAAAAGTAGATTTCAGACCAGGAGGGGCAGCTCCTGAATTTCCTCAGGACCAGCGGGGAGACAGTCAGAAAGGACAGCAGAAAGACCTGGAATTGTGTATGTTTCTTTCTTTTTCCCTTTTTCAATCTTTTGTTTTCTTTTGTTTGGTCTCTATTATTGTTGCGGTGCTTACTGATATAAGTATGGGAAGCAAGCTCAAGGAGAAAGCAAACTGACCAATGGTCCTGGAGGGCCTGGGGGGAGAAGGAGCTGGGGGAAGGGAACAGCCAGTAAACATCGCCATAGACGGGGAACAACTAAGGGATTAAAATCCACAATAATGAGGACATAGAGATCCTGGGGATACTGGAGCAATATTGCTGAGAAAAATTACGAAGAAGCGGAAGTAGGGTGAGTGTGATGGTGGGTCAGGACGATGGTGTAAGGAAACAGAGGAACGATCTAGGAAGCAAAGATGTAGATAGAGGTATAAGCATAGCTGTATACATATGTTAATATATTAATTCATAAAAATAGATATATTGGCCCATGTACATATATTTATATGGAAATATACTGAGGTTGTGGATGTACTTTGGGCTTCTCCTCATGCCCTCCTACCATGTAAGAACACTTTGTTCTAACAATCTAGCATTCTGTGATGCTCAGCCTCCTGGCACAATCCCTGAAGACAAAATGGGTGCATAAGCAAATGTGGTGAGGAAAGCGGATGGTGTACAGCTGTCAAAGATGTAGCATCTTGGGTCTTAAAGGCTTGAAGTTAAACAAGCAGCAATCCAGCAGAGAAGCAACAAGGCCACATGGAAGAAGCACACCCAGGACTGGGTAACAGTCATCAGAAGATCCCAAACAAATAAACAGGCAAACAGACAAACAAAAAACATTGTTGAGAACAAGGGGGATCAGAGTAGAAACCCAAAGCCCATCTGTAGACAGTGGGACATCCCCTCACAAACAAGGTCACAGGGAAGGGATGAGTCAACCAGGCTGCAGTAAAGCACCAATGAAACATACAATACTCCTCTGGTTCCTTGAACTTCCTCACCCCCCACTATCATGACCCCAGGACTGCCTTTCACTGTGGGCTAGACCGGATCATGTACACAGGTACAGATAAGAGACAGGAGCTCAAGACACATGGAATCCAGGAATATAAATAGGAGTAGTCATACCAGGTGGGCAGGAAGGAAGAACAGATAGTGATGATAGAAACATACCCACCCCCCATGGGACGAACAACAGAACCATGGGGGAAGGGAGAAAGCAGTCGGTGTAAGATATGAAAATAATAATAATTTATAATTTATCAAGGGGTCATGAGGGTGGGGAGAGGGAAAGGGTGGGGAAGAGGAGCTGACACAAAGGGCTCAATAGAAAACAAATGTCGAGAAAATAATGGTGACAACATCTATACAAATGTGCTTGATACAATTGATGTTTGAATTGTTACAAGAGCTGTAAGAGCCCTCGATACATTGTTTAAAAAAACAACAACGTAAATTACCATAAATCAAAGGACTGCCATTTGCTGAGACTACATTAGTTGTGCACACAAATTACTTCCACTGAGGACAGAGCTGTGGCATTACAGTCCCCATTTAAAGTGAGAAACTGTTTAGAAAGGTTAAAGGCTAGCAAGTTGAGATTCTACTGAACGAGTTTCAGCTGAGCTTCCAGACTAAGACAGATTAGGAACAAAGGCCTAGTGATCTCGGTACTTCCAAAAGTCAGTGAAAACACAGAGATCACAATGGTCTGATCTCTGTGAGGGGGAACATCCTGAGTCAGCATCTGACTCCAGGGCCACTACCACCACCAGGACACGGCTTCCGTTAAGCTTTCCTGGCTCAGAGCCACCTACCATAATGTCTCTGCAGGAATACTGGGAAGTACTCCTACAATACTCCCTTCAACGATGGCTGGTCTCCAAGCATCCTTGGTGTGAGTGGGTTGTAGTTATCTCTAAATTCTGGTTGGATACAGACGGTGCTACAGAAGAACCATGCTGTCTGTCAGACTGTGGCCTGCTCTGAACGACCTGCAGGCATTCGTTTCTTAGATACTGGCTCTCACCTCAAGGACAGAGCGCAAAAGCAGGAGCTTAATGTAAAACACAAGTGAGTTTTTGGGAAAATGAAGGGAACGAAGACCTTGTCCAATATGAAGACGTAATTTTTATAAACTTTCCTGCCACCTCTCTACCAATGCTGATGTTGAATGGACTGGGTGCATTTTTGACTCAGGAAATCCCCATGTGCAGAGCAGAACAGTCCCATGGGGCGATCATTACAGAAGCAGAGCACCAGTTCTTGCTCCACAGGTAGATTCAAACTGACAACTTTTCAGTTCGCAGCCAAGTACCAGACGCCCTGCCTGTTGATAGGTATATGTTATACTTGTATATGATACTTTTGTATTATATCCATTGGGAAAATACATTATGAATAGAATTTATTAATTTGATTTGTGAATGAATGGTATTTTTAAAGCTAAAATTTTATTTAGTAAATAACAAGCTCTACTGGCATTGGTTAAGCTGTAGTACCATGTGTGTTAGCTATATACAGGTGCAGGTGCATTGTGAAAATTGTGCATGGGCAGTGGCTGATCTCCTCCAACTTCACAAGGAAGAGGGAGAATCACCCTCAGGATCAACACAAGTCCAATTCCTTGTGGAAGTCAGCTAGGACTCGACCCTCTAAACCAGTTCTTCTCAGTCTGTGGGTCATGACCCTTTGGGGGAGTCAAACGACCCTTTCACAGGGTCGCCTAAGACCATTGTAAAACACATATGTCCAATGGTCTTAGGAACCAAGACACCGCTCCTCTCCAGGTAGGTCCACCTACGTGCAGATACACCCACATACAAGTACCTGGCATGAAGGCTGTTACCCACGCTACACCATGCTTCCAGACAAAATTTCAGAAATAAATATTTCACAATATATAATTATATATTGTTTTGTGATTAATCACTATGCTTTAATTATGTTCAATTTGTAACAATGACAATACATCCTGCATATCAGATATTTACATGATGATTCCTAACAATAGCAAAATTATAGTTATGAAGTAGCAATGAAAATAATTTTATGGTTGGGGTGTCACTACGACATGAGGAACTGTATTAAAGGGTCTTGGCATTAGGAAGGTTGAGAACCACTGTTCTAACCTCTTTACCAACGATGATACCTTCATCCCTCCAATGGTACTCTACTTCTCTGCTGTGTTGAATAATGCCATAGAGAAGTCACACACAGTGACTGAATTTTACTATGGAAATAATAAATTACAATGCAGGTTGAGGAATGCTCAGGCTATAGTCCTTCCATCAGGACCCTTTCTCGTAATGCAGACAGGCACGGCCAGGCCTTGCAGAGGCCAAAGGGCTCCAGTCAATGTTACAAAGCTCTTTTAGCTTTGCCAATAAATTCCCAAAAGTTCTCCCCTCTACCAGAAAGCTTCATCCCAAAGGCTTTCATATCCAGCTCCAAGAGTCAGCAAATCTAGCTCCTCGCCTCCATGGACCTACCCCCCAATTAAGTGCCCAAGGGTAACCCACCCACCTTGCGAGCTAGCCTCCTGCCTCAATCTACTCAGCTTTCTCCCTCTGTGAGCTAGGAACCCACTCCTTCATCTAGTACTCTTAGTGCTGCCGCCACCGCTTCTCCCCGTCTCTGTTCCCATAGCTTTCTCCTGGATCAAAGAGGTTCACTACAGGGATCTTAAGTCCAAACTACAAACTTAGCTCTTCTTTCTTAATGATAGGGAAATCCCTTTCTTCTACCTCTCGGACGGCTCATTTTAAGCCTAGCAGAATAGAAAAACTAACCAATCCCCTGGTTAGGGCTCCGCATACTTAGTGCAGTAGGTTACACATTGTGCTGCTAACTGCAAGATCTAGACTTCAAAAGAACTGACTGCTACTCAGAAGAAAGATGATGTTTTCTGCTCCTGTAAAGAGTCAGGGGCTTGGAAACCCATAGGGGCAGCTCTGGTCTGCCCTATACAGTCACTATGTGTTGAAATCTAATCAATGACAGTGACTTTGTATCCCACAAAAGTGCCATAGACCTTAGTGGCACCATTAGCAAGCTATCCAATCCTCTTGTTGGGCCACAAACACCTCATATTTGCATAGTCCTACCCAGTCAGTTGTCAAGTATATCGTCTTGCTTGGATCCAACAGCAGTCATAATGCCTAATACGCATGTGAAAGCTGGAAACTGAGTAAGGAAAACGTTAGAAGAATGGATGCATGTGAATTGCGGTGCTGGAGAAGAATATTGAACATACCATAGATTGTTAAAAGGACAAACCGATGTGTCTTGGAAGAAGTACAGCAAGAGTGCTCCTTAGAGGCAAGGATGGTAAGACTTTACCTTTCAAACGTTGGACATATTGTCAGAAGAGACCAGTCCCTAGAGAATGGCATCCTGCTTATAAAGTGGAAGGGGAGCGAAAAAGAGGAAACTCCTCAACCAGGTGGACGGACCCAGGGGCTACAACAATGGGCTCAGGCAAAGGAACAGCTGTGAGGGTGGCTCAGGACCGGGCAGTGTCCTGTTCTGTTGTGCATGGGGTCGCGATGGGTCGGAGCCCACTCGATAGCACCTAACACCAACAATAAAGACCCATTTATTGGGTGGGAGTCACACAGACTGTAGCTCAAAGGGCCATGTCGAAGTAATTCACTGCACTGCTACCAATCCTCCTTGACGTTTATCATCTCTAACTGCCCTTCAGCACCAGTCTAACCACACTCTTCACCATTCCCAGATCAACTTGCTGGCACCTTCATGCCCAGGCCTTTGCTTGTCGCTGGCTATGCCCACGTCGAGTGTTCCTGCCGGTTGCATGTGTGGGTCCACACACACGCACTCACTAAACTCCAACTCAAGCTTCTACTCCAGCCCCCAAGGCAGAACAAATCCCTCTTGCCAAACTTCAACCTCGGAGCTCACACTCCCATCCCAGCACACGCCCAGGGCATCGCTGGAGCCGCAGGAGCACTGCATCTTGCAGCAATATCTGCTCTGTAACCACAGCGACGCTTCTGGTGCGAATTGTGTGAGGACTACTGGGAGAGTCCATGGTTCTCTCACTCTGAATTAACCAGCCATCTGCCCTCCCCTGGCAAACGACAGTATGTAAGCTATCTAATGACCAGCAAAAGCAAGGTCTGCTTTTCCCTTCATAGGCTTGAATTAGTCACAATGGTTTCGATCAGCAAGGAGTCACTGCACTGCCCCAACCAGGCCCTCGCCCTGCTGCTACCGTACGAGTGGCTCTGACAAGGCAGGGCAGGCAAGGTACTCACCTGGCTGGTTTCCTTCCCTCTCGTGGCCCAGCTGTCCCTTGGTGTTCAGGCCAGATGTATACACTTCCCCATCCTCCAGCAAGAAGACAGAGTGGTTTCCTCCACAGGCGACTTCCTTGATGCTTCTATCAGATATGAATCCACACACCTGGGGCTCGGCCACAATCCCTTGCCGGTTGGTACTGATACCAGGCTGGCCCAGAGACCAATATCCCCAACATAGCATTGTTCTTATCCTTCAGGGAGTCATGTAGCCTAGAAGAAAAGGTGTTTAAAAAGGAGGCAAGGAAGGTCAGAGAAAGTGAACTGTGAGTAATAAACGTGAGCAGCTGTTAAAATAATCCCAATGTATTTCATATAATCCGTAGTTCAAGGTGCAGGAGATTTCTGCTTTTTTTTTTTAATGTGAAACCAATTAGTTTCTTTGGGTATTCTCTTATTTGCTTGGACAATAGTATTTCACTACTTGAAATGAAAAAAGGGGAGGGGGAATTACCTCGTCTGTATTTCCTTCTTATCCAGATCTGCATGAGCCCCAGGAACCCCTCTAGCCATGCTCAGTTTGTATCCCTTGGATGTCACTCTACTGACTTGGTTGGCAGCTTTTTCTGTATCCATCCAACTTACCTCTGCAGCCAGATGTTTATCGCCTCAAACATAAACACACTGCAGTGTAATTGATACTTTTTTAATTTAACAAGTAGACTACACAAACAACTTCTGACTGATTGAATAGTGCTGACTCTAGCCCAGAGTTTTGCTACCTTTTAAAATGCTATGCAGCTATTTAAAAAAATAAAATAACCAAACCTCTCCTAGTTGTCACTGAAGCAATTCTGACCTCTGCGGGTGCTATGTACAGAGTATACCACGGGGTCTGCACAGCCTGGGTGTTCTGGAAACAAGACTGCCAGGTCTGTCTCCTGAAGTCCCCCTGGGTGGGTTCCCAGTCAAATCTTCTGACCCTTCATCATTTGCACCAGTCAGGGACTCTGTCACACCAACGAGGATGGATGGCTGTCATCCAAGGGATGGATAACGACGAGCCGTGATGAGGCTATGGAGAAAGCGGAACCCCCATCCATTGCTGGTGGGACTCTGAAGATGGAGCGTTTGCTTTGGAAAACAGTCTGGCTGGCAGTTTTTCAAAAAGTTAAACATAGAGCTACCATGTGATAAAGCAACTTTATTTCTATCCTAAGAAAATGGAAAACAGCCGTCTACACAAGAACCTGTACAGGAATGTTTCTTAGCAGCATTATTCCCGAGAGCCAACAGGAAAAATCCACTGCTGTGGAGCCCATTGAAGCCACAAGGTAGGAGTAACCCAAATGTCTACAAACTGCTCCATGAAAAAGCAGAATGTGGAACATCCATACAGCACAATATTAATCGGCTTCAACATGGATGAACCTTGAAGTTTTTCCTAATGAGGAGTGTACCGGAGGCTGCCACGCTGAGCACGAGGTTTTTCGGTGGGCTACCTTTTACAGTGGGAGCCATAAATCCAGTTTTAGTCTCCAGGTAGATTCCGCCTCCACTGAGTTCTTTCTGACCATGGATCCCTGCCGTCAAATCAATTCTCACTCACAGTGGCCCTAAAGAGGATTTCTGAGGCTGTAAATCTTCACAGTAGACAGTCTCATCTTCCTCTCTTGGAGTGGCTGGTGGGTTTGAACCTCCAATCTTGCAGTTAGCAGTGCCACCAGGGTTCCTGACCACTGACCAGCCATGCGCAAAGCTTTGCCCTCGGGCAGAATGTATTGGAAAATGGGCTTCCACCAGCCCTGGGAAAGCAGCCTCGGCCTCGTACTCGGACTTGTGCGAGTATGCTCTTGATGGAAACTAGGATAGTAGTCGCATTCTCAGGCGTCGTGCCCCAACTGGTCAGGGCTCCAGAACAAGCTGCAAACTTTCCTAATCTGGAGGAGTGTGTGTATCATAATCCTGGTGGTGTTGTTATTTTCTCTAGAGCACTGATAGCACAGTGGATTAGAGCCACAAGGTCAGTCGATCAGAGCCATCAGCCATCTTGGGAGAAAGAGGAGGCTTTCTTTCTACTCCTTGAAGATTTATAGTGTAGGAAACTGACATGGGCAGTTCCACTCTGTCCTGTAGGTTCAATGTGAGCTGGAATTGACTGGATAGCAATAAGTTTGCTTTGAGATTTTTGGAAGTAGGCAAATGTCAATTTTCTATTGCTCCCTTCTGCTTACAAACATCACTCAGCCAAACTCACTGCTCCACAGGGTCTGCAAGGTGCAAATCTTTATAGAAACAGACTGCCACATCTTTCTCCCAATGTGCTGCTGGTGGATTCGAACTGCTGAGGGTTCAATTAGCAGCCAAGCGCTAATTCACTGTATCGCGGGATTCCTTTGGTTTAGAAGAAGGGTCCAAGATATAGGGTATAAAGGAGATAGAGAAAATCACAACTAAGTCGTGTATAAAATGAGACAGTCTTGTTTAAGATACAAAATGAAGAGGAAGTGATTGAGGCCTGTAATGGGGTTGGCAGCTGGAAACATGGCCAATAACTGGTACACTGCTAGCCTGCGGCAGGGAATGAATTTTAAGAACCATGCTATCTGGCGTGTCGAATGAAGTTGGTTACTCTTCCATGTGCCACACCATTTGAAAGGGTTAGGATACGGCAGTCTCACAAACATTGTACTTTACAGATCATGGGTGAAATGTTGAACCAAAGGTCACAAAGGCGCTCATGAAAAGTAAAAGAAATGGCTGAGCAAACAGCAAGCATTTTGGATGAACCACAATCGGGCAACCGACACATCTTCCTCCTTGAAAATCCTCAGAGATCTGGGGAGAACGCTAAACCTTGCCGTGGTTCTGCACTGGGCTCAGGCCCCAAACATTACAGCCTCCGAAACCCATAGGGCAGTTCGACCCGATCCTGTAGGGTTGCTGTGAGCCAGCATGCACTCGAGAGCAGTGAGTTTGGTTTTGTTTGGGTTTTCTTTGAGGGGCTGGGTGGGGAGGGCTGACACACATCATGTGGATTGTAAAGGAAATCGTGTAGAACACTGGCCTTGAGACATTCAAGTTACATTTGATTTTCTAAAGAAAACTCAAACTTAGTGCCATCGAGTCAATTCTGACTCATAGATTCCCAATGGATAGAACTGCCTCTGTGGCTTTCTAAGAGGGTAACTGTTATGGGAGTAGAAAGCCTCATTTTTTCCCCATGAGCAGCTAGTGGTTTCGAACCACTGACCTCACAGTTAGCACTACCCCATCAGGGATCCTGATTTTCAAAATAGAATGTCTGATATCAATAGTGAATCCTTTTCTGATTATTTCCTAATAGTCAGTGGTTAAAAACACCCAGCCACAGGCCCAAAGGTCTGTGGTTCAAACCTACAAGGCACTCTGACAAGAAACAGGTGACAGTCGGCCTCCGGAAG
Source organism: Tenrec ecaudatus (assembly GCF_050624435.1). Classification (NCBI taxonomy): domain Eukaryota; kingdom Metazoa; phylum Chordata; class Mammalia; order Afrosoricida; family Tenrecidae; genus Tenrec; species Tenrec ecaudatus. The sequence continues at coordinate 134,066,411 of NC_134532.1, forward strand.
AATTGACACCATTAGAAACCTCATGGGGCAGTTGTGCTCTGTCCTATGCGGTCACTGTGAGTCAGAATTGGCTTGGTGGCAGTGGGTTGTTGGATTTCTAACTTAAAGTGCCATTCTCCCCCTATTAAGAACCAGGATTCCAGGTTTTATAGGCCAAAGAGAAGACTGAACAGAAACAGGGCAAACATCTAAAGGTGTTTTACCGAATGTGCTGCAGCAGTTCTGTACCAACAAAACACGGAGGATTCTAATAGTGGCAACTTCTTGTTTAGAATTAGAGCACTGGGTAGGACACTTCAGAGCAAAATTTACTTACCAGACTACAGCAGAAAACTTCATTCATTTTAGGAACCATGATACAGTGAGGAGAAAGGCCCCCAAATTCAAATCTCTTTCATAGAGACCACTTTTTCAAGTCCTAACCTGGACAGAGAGAAACCACCAGGATGGAGGAAAACATCAACACAAGCACAGAACACTGAAAGACCACACTGGCTGCCGGCGAGTCGATTCCCACTCAGGGCAACCCTGGAGAGGACAGAGTAGCACTGTCCCTGTGGGTGTCCACGGCTGTAAATCTTTATGAGAGCAGAGAGCCTCCTCTTTCTTCCAGAGCAGTTGGTGGCTTCCAACTGCTGACCTCATGGATTCTGACTAATAGCAGTAGACTAATTATTAGACCAATAGAGACTCTGTAGGACAGAATAGGATTGTCCTGTGGGTTTCTGAGACTTTAAATCTTCATGGTTCATGCCCCAGAGATCTCCAGGCCCTATTCTCTGGTAACGAAGTCCATCCCCCTCTTGAATAGAGGCCAGAAAACATCACCTCTACGTCATAACACATGATCCAGGCCAAGAGAATTGGATAATGCCAGGCATAATGATTGGTTCAGGGACAGTGTCACACCCCAACTGATTCAGAGTTCTTCCCCAGGACATGCCACAGAGCTGGGAAGGAAAATTGCCTTTGTCTCGGAAGTATGACTGAGGCTGGTGCAAGCGACATTCCCTAACACTGGAAGATGCTTACAAAAGATATAAAACCACCTTCCAATGAGAAGCATAGACAAGACAGAATGAGGTCCAGGGATGCTGACTGAGCACTGCACCCTCTCTTACCTGGGGCCAACACCATGATATTCAATCTTTCTAATCATCTACATGTTCTGTTTTCATTTATCTGTTTATGTTTGTATAAAAAAGTATGATAAAAAACTCCTGAATGATAATATTAATGGTTAAAATAACAATAGCAGTTAACACTAAGTTTAGGAGCCCTCGTGCTACAGTGGGCTAAGCACTTAACTGTTAGCCACAAGGTTGGTAGTTTAAATCCTGCAACTACTCTAAAGGCTAAAGATGAGGCTGTCTGCTCCAATAAACATTTACAGCCTTGAAAATCCTAAAGAGAAATTCTACTCTGGCCAACAGGCTCACTGTGAGTCAGAATCAACTCAGGAGCCATAGGTTTGGTTTGGTTTGGTTTGGTTTTAAGACTAAATTTGAGCTTACTTTGGATCTGGCATGTCCGTGTGTTTCACAAATGCTAACTTATTCCATCTAAAACAGACTTACTCCAGCAAGAAAATTTTGACTCATAGCAGCCCTCTGGGACAGACTAGAAATACTCCTTAGGGTTTCTGAGACTATAAATCCTTACAGACGTAGACAGCCTCATCTTTCTCCCATACCCAATGCCTAACCCACAGGGCTCTTCTGCAGATGCAGAAAGTAAAATGAAAGGGTAGGAGTAAAACAGAAGAAAGTGAGCTGCAGAGTGATGAAGTGAGTTAACCAAATGCAGAATTGGTATTGAAACCCAGAGTCCATCTCTGAGACCATTAATGCCACAATAAGGAGCTTTGAAAATGAGACAGTCAAAGGGTCAGAACTTCCCAATCTGCCTGAAGCACTTTCCAGGGAGCAAGGACATCCTATCAATCAACCTGAACATCTGGCCTACTTAGTAACTATTTCCCAAAAGTAAAGATGGGTTGACCAGATGGCAGCACACAAGTCATCTAAAGCACTTAGTCACTAGCCTTGCGGAATCTACCATGTTTAACAAAACCCCAACCAAACCCACTGCCACTGTGTCAATTCCAACTGATAGTCATCATATTAAGACTAAATCTTTGAGAACAGACAGCCTCATCTCTCTCCTGTGAAGTTGCTGGAGTACTTGAACCACCGACCTTGTGGTTAGCAGCTGTGGTGAGGTGAAATCACTTGGAATGGCTCTTTCTATCCACGTCTCTGTATCTCCCACCAAATGACTGGGTGGGACTATGCAAATAGGCTATGTGAAACATTAATAGAGGGGAGAGGTCAGGTTTAGTTGCCATTCCTCTTTACAAAGAACATTCTCAGAAGCAGGAACAGAGAATTCCTAGGACTTTCTCAAAGGGAGAAAAATGAGGTTTTTTACTCTCATAAAGATTTACAGTGTGGGTGTGATGAAATCTATTTATGTGGCCCTTCTAGCCTTAGTTCCTTATGCGAGGTAATCCTAGACTCATGCCTATGACTGCAATTCCATTGTGGAGGGCATTCTCTACAACACTAATGGACAGGATTAGGGTAGCATTAAGTAGAAGGAAGGAGCCTTGGCAAAACTCAATGTGCTGCTAACTGCAAGGTGAGCAGTTCGAAATCAATTGCTCTGAGGAAGATGGGGCTGTCTACTTCTGTGAAGAGTTAGTCTCAGGAACTCAGAGGGACAGTTCTACCCTATCCCATAAGGTAGTTATGAGATGGCATTGACTCCATAGCAGTGAGTTTATCCAGGAAAAAGGGCCACTGGTGAGGGAACAGGTTGGAAATCCCTAAGTGAAGAGGCAGGAACAATAGAAATCATGCCATGTCAAGACCGAGGCTGAAGCATGGAGACCATGAGGCAAAGCAGTAGAGCAGTACAAACTCTTTGCCAGTGAGGCAAAGTAGTGGCCGGGCTTCCGACCCACAGAAGCAGAAGCCAAAGGACCACATGGCTCAGAGGCTGAAGACTAGAGAGAGGCTTGACTGCTGGCTGAAACGAGGTGTTGCTGTGAACCAATGACTCTCTTGAATGTTTTGTGATCCTGGTTGTGGCAACCTGTTAACTTCCCCAACAAGCTCCCTTCATCGTGAGTTCAGTGTGGTCAATGCAATGGACTGCTGAACCTAGCAGTGAAGTAGAATGCTGTGGGAGGAAGCCTTGGGATTTGAAGAGGAAGAAAGAAGGACAGATGGAGAGTGGAGGCATGTCTGACTTCTGCCTTGTGACAGTTGGCCTTGGGCTGGTATAGAGATAGATTCTCCTCCTTTGTCTGACCAAAGTGAAGTCAGACGTGGCCCCTGCCCTGGGCTGTTTTCACAGCTACCCAATGTCTAACCCACAAGGCTACCAGAATTTTTGATGCTTAACAAGCAACCTTGGATAACTTGGTTTTCAGGATAAATCCCACCACTGGGAAAGAACATGGTGACCAGCTGACCAAAGCAGTCAAGTTTTCTTGGCTTCTGAACCTCTAATTATTAATCTGGCATTCAGCTCCTTGTAAATACCTTTAGCATGAGTCAGCTCTTGCAAGTCAGCTGAACTCTCAGGTCTCTGGCCAAACTCACTTTCTGGAATTCAAAAAGATGATATAATTGGGCAATCCTGAGTAGGCAGGCTAAGGCATAGCCTCATCCCCGATTAGCAAGAAGAAACCATTCAGGAAAAAGAGAAGAAGAAGGGCTATTTTTAAAATTCAAAAAGCCTCCCACCTAAGTCATACTAATGGTATTTTCAAGTAGTCAGTTAAAACCTACTTTCTAAAGGCCAGGTAATTAAATAGCAATAGCAGATAAGACTAAGACGCATCTCTAAGAATTGAATATCAATGCCTGACTAAGAAGTAGTCCAGGTCATCCTGACTGTCTGCTAAAACTACAGCAGGAGATTTGGTGCAGTAAAGAAAGAAAAGAAAACCCAAACCAAATTCACTGCCATCAAGTCAATGCCAACTCACAGAAACCCTATAGGACAGGCAGAACTGCCCCTTTGAGTTTCTGAGACTAAAACTCTTTACAGGAGCCAAAAACCCTGTCCTTCTCCTGAATTGAAGAGAAGGCAGTCATTAATACAGCTTTCATTTACGAGGACACTCTGGGAAGAAGGAAGAAAGGAAGAAAAAACATTCTGGTCACACCCCTACATCTGGCAGGTCTGCTTCAACAGTATTTGGCATCATTGGGCACTTTGATCCCCCAGGCACTCCCACTCATTTTCCCTCACTCTTGGTCCACCCCTTTACTCCTAGGAAAGCAGACTGATTCCCCTTGGAAGCACAGTTAAGAGAGCCTCTGAGAAGGTCACAGGACTGCAATGCCGCTCCCTGTGCGCAGCACCTTTGTCAGCCACCTTAGCTGTCCCATAAAGAGTTAGCCACCTTAGCTTTGTCAGCCACCTTAGCTGTCCCATAAAGAGTTACGATCTTGGAATCTCCCAGGGGCAGTTCTACCCTGTCTGGGAAGGTTACTAAGACTCGATGGCAGTGGGTCTGGTTTACTTCCCACCCCAGAGAGGGTATCTCCTCTCTGTTGTACCTGGCACTTTCCCCAGTCCTTGCTCCCTCCTAATTCTTGATAAAAGATTCTGCATCATCCATCATAGCACAGTGTTTACAGTTCCCAGCAAATACTACAGTCAATGTTAGGTTTGCATCCAGCTACTCGCTCAAACACTGGTGCTTTGAGCCCACCAAGAAGCATCTCAGAAAAAGAGCCTGGCAATCCATTTCTGGAAAGATTACAGCCAAGGATGTGCTAACACAGGGGGTCACCACACCTTGGAATCAATTTAACGGCAAGGGGTTTGGCATTTATTGATTTATAGTCACTGTTAAAGAGCTCTGGGGAACTGTGGGCTAGGTGTTAGGCTGCTCACCACAAGGTTACAGATTCACACCCACCAGATGCTCCATGAAGAGAAAGATGAGGTTGTCTACTCCCTTAAAGAAATCTACTCAAGCATTCCCTCAATACAGGAACGCTTTATTCTATTAACCTGGCATTCCATGATGTTCACCTGCCCAACATGATCACTGAAGACAAATGGGTGCATAATCAAATGTGGTAAAGAAAGCTGATGGTGACCGGCTATCAAAAGACATAGTGTCAGGGGTCTTAAAGGCTTGAAGGTAAACAAGCGGCCATCTAGCTCAGAAGCAACAAAGCTCACAAGGAAGAAGCACACCAGCCTATGTGATCACAAGGTGTTGATAGGATCAGGTATCAGGCATCAAAGAACAAAAAAAAATCGTATTATTGTGAATAAAGGGGAGTGCGGAGCAGGGACCCAAAGCCCATCTGTAGGCAACTGGACATTCCCTTACAGAAGGGTCACAGGGAGGAGACGAGCCAGTCAGAGTGCAGTATAGCACCGATGAAACATACCATTTTCCTCCAGTTCTTCAGTGCTTCTTCCCCCACCACTATCATGATCCCAATTCTACCTTACAAACAAAGGATGTACACCAGTACAGATCAGAGCTAGAAACACAGGGAATCTAGGCAAGATAAGTGCCTCAGGACCAATAATGAGAGTGGCGATACCAGGAGGGGAAGGTGGGGGACAGAGGGGGAACCGATCATAAGGATCTACATATAACCCCCTCCCTGGGGGACAGACAACAGAAAAGTGGGTGAAAGGAGACATCGGACACATGAAATAATAATAATAACTTATAACAAGGGTTCGTGAGGAAGTGAGGGGGGAGGCAGGGGGAAAACAAGGAGCTGAAACCCAGGGTTGAAGTCGAAAGAAAACGTTTTGATAATGATGGTGGCAACAAATGTGCTTGACACAATGGATGGATAGATTGTGATAAGAGCTGTATGAGCCCCCAATAGAATGATTAGAAAACAGAAGACATCTTTTGAGGGATGCCCTGAGTCAGAATCAATTGAGGGCAGTGGGCTGGTGTTTTAAGTCACTGTGAGGCCCACCCCTATTGCTGCTCAGTGAGCCCCAGCAGGCAGGACAGCTCTGCAAAGAGGCAGGGCCTCTAATCTCTTCCTTTCAGTCATTAGTGTTAGGGACGCTCTACCAAACCTGCACAGCGAGACAAAAGCAACACCGTCATCATCTCTCATGACTTTCACAAAGGGGGCGCGGGATTGCTAGAGAAAGGCTTTTGCCTGTATTTCCTTTTAAAATCTGGGAAGAGCAAGATGAAACGAGTTAATGTCATCTAACCAGTCCTTCTAGTAAACCAAAGTTTAGAGGCAAGCTGCAATTCCAGAACTGTTCCAGACTGCATACACAACCATCTGAGAGCTGAGCCTTGGACCTCTGTTTAAATGCCACTGAACCCTCAGTAGTGCTCAGGCACGACTTGAATCTCAGTTAAAAGAGATACAACTGTCTTCCAAAGGAGCTTCGAAGCCATGGGCTGCACGGATAATGAACATGTGAAATGTGGCACTTGACACGAAACACGGAAGTTTTAACTGGACGCCCTTTTAGTTCATGTGAGTTTTCACATGACCACCGTTGCTAGGTGCCGTCAAGTCGGTTCCAACTCACAGCGACCCTGTGTACAAGGGAGTGACACGTGGCCTGCTCCTGTGCCAGCGTCACGGCGATTCCTACGCTTGACCCCTTCAGTGCAGCTTATCCAGGGACTTCCTCTTTTTCGCTGACCCACTACTTTACCAAGCATGATGTCCTTCTCTGGGGCCTGGTCTCCCCCCACAGCCTGTCCAAAGTACATGAGATGAAACCTCGTCATCCTTGCCTCCAAAGACCAGTCTGGCCACACTTCCAAGACACGTTTGTCAGTGCTGTTGGCAGTCCACGGTATTTATGATATTTAACATAACTAGGGGCTATCGTGTGGCTAGGAGCTATCTTACTGTCCTCCACTACTAGCCTGCGCCCTGGCAGTCCAAACCCGCCCAACAGCAAGCCCAGCCCTGTGCTTCTGTAATGGTTCCAGCAAAGCAAACCCCGTAGAGCAGTTCCACTCACTAACACATGGGGTCGCTATGATTCAACACAGACTCAACAGCAAGGGCTTTGGCTTTGGTTGGTGCAGAAGGCAGGAAGGAACAGGTCCAGACAAAGGAAAGAAGTAGGAAAAGTGGGGATTTGAGGAGATTGCAATGAATGCCATGAAACAAATGGAATCTGATTCGATTTGAAGCCAACTAAAATTTTTATCTAGAAACTCTGAGCAAAGCGGGTTGTAGGAGAGACCAGTCCCCGGAGAAGGATGTCATACTTGGTCTAGCAGAGGGGCAACCCAAAAGAGGTAGGTCCTTGACAAGGTGGACAGACACAGTGGCTGCAACACTGGGCTCACACGTAAGAGCCATTGTGCGGATGGTGCAGCATGGGTGGTGTTTTGTTCTTGAGTACACCGCCGTCACTGTGAGTCAGAACAGACTGGGTGGCACCTAACAACGACAATCCACTTAGCTATAGGAAAGAGGGATTCCTTTCTGTCTTTGCAATCCTGTGAGTGGACTGATGAATCACACACCGGTTAATGCTTTTTTATTGTTCGGTGCTGTCAAGTCGGTTACCACCCACAGGGAAAACCTGCACCGTCCTGCACTGTCCTCACACCTGTTCCAGGTCAGAGCCCATTGTTGCAGACACTGTGTGAATCCACCTTGTTGAGGGCCTTCCTCTTCTCCATTGCCTCTCCAATTAACCAGGCATGATGTCTTTCCCCAGGGACTGATCTCTCCTGACAGCATGTCCAAAGGATGTAAGACAAAGCCTTGCCAGCCTTGCCTCTAAGGAGCACTCTAGTGTAAGGTGCCCAGAGTTTAACATTGGTGAAGTGGGACCCCATTGATAAAACTCATTTCCTGGCGAAATAGCCACATGGCAGCCGAAAACCGTATACCCTAGCTTGTCGGGCATTCTTTCCAAAAATCAGGATGTTTTAAAACCGCCGCAGGATGCGGGAAAAATTGTTAAAAATCGGGACTGTCCTGCCAAAAGTGGGACGTCTGGTCACCTTACTCTAGTAGTACTTCTTCCAAGATCCTTCTCTTTTTGTATTTGTAGAGAGGTTTTCTAGGTTGGGAGTAAATTCTGTTTTTGTCATTTGTCCCCAACACCTCTGGGCGAGAGGCTTATAGTCCTAACCTCATTTTAATGGAAGCAGAGACCTCAGCGATCCTCTGGGAAGTAAGGCCTTGAAGCAGAGACCAGAAACCAGGTCTCCTACCTCCTGGGCTCATCTTGTTCTCTATGCTACATCAACATAGAGACAGGATTAAAATGTGTTAAGGTCCCACTCTAGACCGCTAAACTAGCCCGAGTCCTTCACATATATTAATGTTTCATCCTCTTATAAATTCTGTGACATACTATCTCCATTTACAAAATGAGCAATCGGGTTCAGAGGAATTAAGTAACTCACCAAAGATCACACACTTGGCATCGGGACTAGATGTCAGACCCTTCCACCTCACCTGATAGACCTGAAAGTTATAGAAACAACAATTAGTGTTACTACACAAACCTTCAAAGTGCTTTCTTTAATGGTATTGAAAATAAATGGACAAAAGCCAATTTCTGAACCTAGGAATACGTTGATCTTATTCAAAGTTTAGTAGTCCCCCAAACATTGTATCTCAAGACTGGAGTCAAATACCAATAAAATAATCCCCAGCCACTTATACAGATGTCACCTCTAAAAGTGAATCACAGGCATGTATGCAAACCCACTGCCGCCTAGTCAGTTTTGATTCATCGCCACCTAACAACACAGAGGAGCACTGTTCCATCTGTATAGGAGCAGAGACTTGGCTTTCTTCTTCCGAACTGGTGGGTTTGAACCAATGCTTACCCCACACCACCATCTGGGTTCTTTTGCCAAACCAATAAACTCACCAAACTGCCTGCCATTGAGGAGATGGAGACTCACAATGACCCTATAGGACAGGGTAGAATGCCCCTGTGGGGTTCCGAGAAGCAGAAGCTTTATAGAAACAGAAAAGCTCATCTTTCTCCCCTGAAGCAGGGTGGCTGGTGGTTTCGAACTGCTGACTCTGCAGTTAGCAGCACAGAAGCATTATGATACCAGGGCTCCTATTCCAATTCCTAAAACTATAAAAGACCTGTAAAAACCAAACTCAGTGCCGTGGAACCATTCTGACTCATGGCAACATTGTAAGGCAGAGTAGACTTGCCCTTGTGAGTTACCCTGACTAAATTGTTACAGTAGTAGGAAGCCCCCCTTTCTTTTGAGGAGCTGCAGGCCCTTTCAGACTGCTGACTTAGGAGGCCAGTGCTTCAGCCACTACCACCACGAAAAAGTCCAGAATAATTTAGTGAGAGAATCATCACACCTCCATTCTTACCACCATGTGTGAAAATCCCTTCAATTTGGAGAAGATTGCTCTTGTGTTCCAAAATGAAAGCAAAACTTTGTCTCCAGTAAGGTACACTTCAAAAAAAATTTAGTTATGCAAATCTGTAGAAAGTTAAAATTGTTACTCAAAAGGGAAAGCTATAGCCAATGGCTTCAATCACTGGGAGCATTTTGGAAACCCTACTTCTCTGTGTGAAAAAAGAAAAATCAACTACTTACTGAAAAAGTAGAACTGGATAGTAGTCAACTATGCTTTTTTTTTTTTCTCAAAGGTCAGACAGTGATGTGGAATTCGTCTCTTTTGCTTTTACAATGTGTTTAATATAGTACTCCCTCTTTCTGATCTATAATACCACCGCCCCCGCCCCCAAGAAAAAGAAAGGGCAAAAGGAAAAAGCTTCACAGAAATCCGCCTACTAAAACATGACACCTTCTTTCTCTCTCTCTCTACAGAGTCACCGTGCTTCTGAAAAGCTGTTAATCCTCATTTTATTTAACCTTTTCCCTCCCCAATCTAGAGGTATAAACTGATTCAGTCGTCAAATCATCAAACAGAAGGTTATATAGAAATATCCTTCATGGGAAGGGGCAGGCCGGACATACAAACATGGAAGTGAGGACTTGAACCGCATTCTCTTTGCATCCACTGCAAGCAGAACCGTTGAGGGCCTAGCTATTAATTTATGACGCCTCCTAATGGGGCTGATTTTAACAGGCAGGGTGAAACAGAGTAAGACAGAAACAAGGATACACCAAAAAGCCAAGTTCAAATCCACAGTCCCTGGAGTCCAACTGCACGGACAGCCTCCACGCACAGTTGCCTTAGGCACTGTCTCTACAGCACTCCCTGGCTGTGGCGTTTCTGGTTGCACACGCTCTTCCGTCTAGTTGTCCTGCTTTGCCCACGCTATACATTTACAAATGACTCCAAGTGCCACCCGCCCCGGGATGTCCAAGACCTCCGCGCCGGCCCACGCACTTACGTGCGGATGGACACACACACACACACACACACACACACACACACACACACACACACAGCCTCGCCCACCCCCACCGCCCGCACCCCGAAGAAGGCGGACTCCACCAGGTGGGTGGTGCCGGGCGCCGCAGCTCCACGGGGCTGTCAGCGCGGTTGCCGCGAAGCTTTCCCGTCGCGCCCAGGCCTTGGTCCTGGCGCCCGACACCGCGCGGGGCCATTTCGTAGGGAAACGAAGGTGTCACTTGGCGGTTCCTCGCGGACCCCGAAATTTAGATGGGAGCCGGCGAGGAGGACCGGGAGGGTCCTCTCTGGTTTGACTCTCGGCGTCGCAAATCCTTCAGGGTCTGCAGGCAGTGCTGGTCGGGACGCGCCCACATTTTCCGACTGCTTCGGCCTCTCCCCGCACGGAGGCTCCTTTTGGAAAGGGAGCGAGCACCCCCACACACCCCACCCCACCCCCGGGAACGCCAGGCAGGCCCGAGGGGCGCTCGGCGCGCCCAGTCCCGGCGCAGTCCTGCCGCCCGCGCCCCGCGCGCAGTCTGCGGAGCCGTTCCCTGAGCGCCCGGAGCGGCCCGCACGGTCCCCGCGACCGGACCCAAGCGGTGGCCAAATGCTCGCCGCCGCCGCCGCCGCCGCCGCCCCTCCGGGAGCCGCGCACTGACAGCCCCGCGCACCGACAGCCCTGCCCGCAGAACGCGGCAGCCGCGCGGCTGCAGCAACGCGATCGCCATCCCCCTGGAACCTCGGCCCCCGCGCTACGCACCTCGGCCGCGGCCGCGCCGCCGAACCGACGCCCGGGATCCCGGCTGTGACCGCCCCAGTGGCCCGACCCGGGGCTTCTCCGCTTTCGGCGTCACAATAATAAGGAAGTTTCTCCGCAAGCTTGCGGGCGGCGGAATGAGCGGGCTGAGTGATTTCCCAGCCCGCCAATGGGCGCCCGTCTCGCGCCGGCCTGGACCAATGGCGACGGCGATGGGGCGGGCCGGAGGCGGAGCGACGGGATCCGCGGGCGAGGGGCGTGGAGAGGCCCAGGCGCTGGCGAGTGGCGGGGGCGGTGCGACGTGACCGGGACTCGCGGCCCGGGGAGAGGGCGGGTGGCTGGAGCGCGTGCCAGTCGCGAGGGCACGGAGGAGCGCAGAGCATCCGCGCCGGAATAGGAATGCTTTTCACGGGCAGGGAAGCAAGTGGTACCGTTCAGTGGCTGGTTTCTTGGGTTCTGGGTCTTCTTGTCCGCAGAGGTGGCCAGGAGCTCCAGCCGAGGACGGGAAGCTCGAGGGTGACGATTAAGAGAGGGCCGGGGCGTTTTAGCTCACGGTGCAGGAACTCTTCCGTGGAAGGCGCCGAGCGGAGATGCGGGGCCGCCAGGTGAGAGAGGCGAGAAGCAGGCTCCTGATAGGACCCTTCTGAAGAGCTGGGCGCCCCGGAGGGATGCAGTGCTGCGAAGGATGGGGTGCTGAGGTGATCTTTGAGCAGCAAGAGTCAGGAAGCTCAAGACCCCGGATAACCGAAAAAGACCAGCCGAGGCCTAAAACCCAGTAAAGAATAAAGGAATGTGTCCTCTCCCATTTCCCTGGGCCTGAATCTCAGAGCTCCCCACCCACCCCCCTCCAAGGTCACAAGTGCTTTCGGATTTCCCCTGACCCTTACCTGATCCCCAGATAATCTTCTGGAGAAAGCATGCTCAGAAAGGTGACTTCATGCGTCTGCCCCTTTAACTTAAATGTGAAATGCACAACTCTGGGAAAGTAACCCGAAAGAATGACTCGTCCGGTGGAATGAATCATTTCTATACTCAGAATTTCTGGCATCTGAATTGGGAAGGTGCTGCGAGACTGGAATTCTTCCCAAGGACTTTCAAATCACTTCAAGTCTGCAAACACCGGCTCTGGGAGGCTATCTGGCTTCCAGATTGACCTTGCAGAGAAACATACAAAAAACTACCTGCCATCAACTCCATGCCTACTCATGGTGATCCTACAAGGCAGGGTAGAACTGCCCCTGTGAGAGTTTCCCACGCTGTAACTATGAGTAGAAAGTCCAGTCGCCCCGACACAGCCCCCGCCCCCGCCCTCGGAGAGGCTGGTGGTTTTCAACTGGTGATTGATCACTAACCACTAAGCCACCAGGGCTCCTTTAGCAGAAAAGAGCTTTGGGAAACGGTGTAGACTGGAAATGAGGCTGTGCCAGCTGGCATGTGTACCTGCCAGTGAGTTATTGAGCAGATTGTCAAATACTCCCGAGGCAAGGAAGATAAGAACGCAGATATCCCGCTATCATGTTACTACAGTGATCAAAGGAAATAAAACACACCTTGGAAGTTGGAATCACACAGAAAACCTTTTAGAAACACTGAAGACCAGACCGACTTATGCTCCGAATAAGTGTCAGTGTCCCTAAAATTCAACCCAATAAAAAGACAATCTTAATTTAGGTAGACAGGGAATCACAAAAAAGTGATGACCAATGAGGAATCATGGCAAGAAGAAAGAAGTTTATGCTCAGTGAATATTTGGATCCATAGATCTGACTCCAGTGTTTCCTGTGAAATTCCATCTTGAGTTGGAATCAATGTTTGGCAGTCGAAGACTAGCCTAGGGAGAGAGATCGAAACTACAAACTTGGGTTTTTTCTCTTGATTACCTAGTGAAGATATACACAGTTCTTCGTTTGATTTTTTTCCTTGTCTTATTTATTTTAAATCATTTTATTGGAGGCATTTACAGCTCTTATTCCATACAACAGTTGTTTCCAGCATATTTGTACATATGTTGCCATCATCATTTTCTAAACATTTACTTTCTATTTGAGCCCATGGTATCAGCTCCTCAGTTTTCCCTCTATCCTCCTTCCCACATTCATGAACCCTTGATAAATTATAAATTTTTATTGTTTTCATATCTTACACCAACTGCTGTCTCCCTTCACACACATTTCTGTTGTTCATTCCCTTGGGGGAAGGGGTTATTGTGCATAGATCATTGCAATTGGTTCCCCCTTCTTCTCCCCCCTTCTTCCTACCTTCATAGTATGACTACTCCCATTTCTGCTCCTGAGGGGTTATCTGACCTGGATTCTGTGTGTCGGGAGCTCTTATCTATACCAGCGTACATGCTCCAATCTAGCAAGAACCGAAAGGCAGGACTGGGGTCATGGTAGTGGGGGGGGGGGTGAGAAAGCCTCAAAGAACCAGAGGAATATTATGTGTTTTACTGCACTCTGGTTCACCCATCCCTTCCCTGTGACCCTTCTGTGAGGGGATGGCCTATTGTCTACAGATAGGTTTGGGGTCTTTGCTCTGACCCCCTCGTCAATAATATGTTTTTTTGTTTGTTTGGGGTCTTCTGGTGCCTGTTACCTGATTCAGTTTTTCATTCTAATTTTCTTAATTGAACCAATATGAAATGACAATTTCCTGAGCAAACAGTTCCTTCATTTGCTACAAGAGTTTTAAATGGCCCAGCACCTTAAACAGCCAGTCTGTCTGTCCGAGTCGATTCTAACTCATAGGGTGCCCCAAGGAGTTTCCAAGGCTGGAAATCTTTACAGGAGCAGACTGACTCCTCTTTCTCACACAGTTTTCCTGGTGAAGTATACCCAGAGACCTTCTGATTAACACTGAACATTTTCAGTACAACTCCACTCAGATCCGTAGTCATAATAGCAGGTATTTACACTGTTTTGAATAGGTCATTATTTCCTTTTTCCCTCCACTCCCCGGCTCCTTCTGTTTCTTTTCCAACTTCCTGTATCTTCTTTAATAAATATATATTGTGGTTCTACTGTAACGCCAAGGAACCCGGATGGCGCTGTAGGTTAAGTGTTGGACTGTTAACCAATAGATGAGTGGTTCTAACCTAACAGCTGCTCCAAAAGAGAAAGATGAGGCAGTCTGATACTGTAATAATTTACAAAAAGAGAAAGCCTCAAAAACTATGTAGAGTCACTCTATGTCAGATGTGGGATACAGAAAGGAATTTTCCCACATTGTCACCTGCTTACTAGCTTACAGTATAGTCAGCTGCTGAGAGGTAGGCTCCCTAATGACATCAGCCATCTAGAGCAACCTGACACTGTCTGTCCCATCATAGGTGGGGCTCACACCCTACTGATTAGGACAGTGATTGTTCCCTGAGGGAGATCCCAGAGACAGATTCAAGCCAGCTCAAGGAGGATCAAGGTTAGACTGCCATCTTGAATCTAGGATCCATCCATCTTGTCACACGTGTACCCCTAGCCCCTCCCCTTCCAGTTGCATGTACACCCCTAGATCATCCCTTTCCTATTGCTTGTATTGCCTATGGTACAATCCCTTCCTATTACATATGTGGTTGCCTGTAATTGGGGGGCTTGCACACCCCTAAATATATATAAGCCTTGGTAAGAAATATACTCTCCTCTTCCTTCTCTCTCTGCTTGGACCTGGCTGCTGTGATCATGGCTGTCCCAGAGGTGAGCATGCTACCATGAAATGTGTCTGACTCCTTTATTTTCTCTTCTCTCCTACCTTCCTTCTATGATTTTACTGTGTGATCTTTCTATAGTATAGCCATACAGTTGTGCCTACGAGCCCTGCAGTTGGTTGAAGCTGGTTTACGCTAACAGTCAGAATTTAACTTGTCATATCAGATCCTGGGGTGCACTGAAGAGCCTGGTGGTGAAAGTGGGTTGCACATTGGGCTACTAACTGCCAAGGTCAGCAAGTCAAACCCCCTAGCCATTCCACCAGAGAGAGATGAAGCTCTGTACTCCCAGAAAACACTTATAAAGTCCCAGTCACTGTGAGTGAAAAATCGACTCAAAGGCAGTGAGGTTTGGTTGGGGTGCACTGCTGAGGAAAGCAGTACAGTCCCAATAGCCATGAAATTTGAGTTTTAGTGTGGGCGGCCAAATAATAACCATAGAAGAATTGCAATTGCTAACCAAGAAATATTTTATTTTTAAAAATCATGTTTAAAAAAATCATGTTTAAATAGATTCACTGCAATAGAGGCGATGCCTACCCATAGTGACCCTAGAGGGCAGACTAGAACTGCCCCTATGGGTTTCTGAGACTATGACTCCTTATGGGAATAGAAAGTCCCATCTTTCTCCCATAGAGTTGTTGGTTTTGAACTGCCGAGCTTTTGGACCACAGTCCAACTCATTACCTCTATACCACTAGGCTTCTGTATGTAAAGGTGAAACTGAAGTACAGGGAGAAAGACAGACATAACTGACACGACAAGGGAGACCCAAACTAGAAATAGCTTTATTAGGGGGGGAGCTTCCAGACGAGGTTCCGTGACCTAGGCCAACAGGTCAGGGAAATTGTACCCAGCAGTCTGGGACGCGAATTTTTAAAGGGATGGTAAGGAATGTCCGGCATTTATGGATAGGGTTTGGCTGCTCCGAGGATTGTTTGTCAATTCCTTGTGGCTTTCTTTGAACCTGGAGCATCTGGTTTTACTGGATATCTAATCTGGCAGTTATCTGGTGCCGTCTGCTGCTAGCCTTTGGGATGTGCAGGGCAGCGCGTGCAGGGCCTTGACCTGCTTCAGCTTAGTCCAAACAGGGCTGCCTAGTTCGGACCCCGCCCAAACACTGTGAAACATAGGACAGGCAATAAATTCCAACCATAACCTATAGAGTCATTGGTAATACAGTGGTAGAATTCTTGCCTCCCAGGCAGGAGATCTGGTTCAATTCTTGGCCAATGTCCTTCATACGCAACCACCACCTGATAGTTTGCTCTACTCTGGTGACTTTGGTGTTGTTATGGTGACGAGCAGTTTTCCATGAGTGTTCAAACTAAGATTCTGTAGGAAGCAAATGCTAGCTGTCTACTTGTGAAAATCAGCCAATGAAATCCATTGGCTCTCAACCAAGACTGTGATCTAGCCCGGACCATGGGGGGAGCCAGACAGTATTGCGTGCTGTGTGACATAAGTCACTCAACTCAAGGCAACTAACAACAATAGCCAAAATCTAGGACAGAGTGCTCACAGGATCCAGCTCTTACACTTCAGAGATAACAAAGAGTTGATTCTTAGGCCTTCCCTGCTTCTGCATGAACTCATGACAACTCGCCCATCCTCACTCTCAGATCTTTAAGTACATGTCTGTTTTGAATTGAAACAAAATAGTCACAGAGTAGAAATACTGTTTAATGATGATTGCTTTTCTTTTTTGCATTTAATGTGCTTGGTTTGCACACAGACAAATGTTCACTTGGTAAGCTTAGAAGGAGTTACCTTAGATCAAACCTGGGGGAAAGCAGGCGAGTCGTAACCTCCTGTCTCACAGGTACACTTGTGAAGAACAACATTATTCCCCTAGGAGGAGCAAGGACGAACTGAATTATTTGACAGGTAACAAGTGTGTGCCTACTCTAACTGCATAATGACCAATGAGATCCGTGAGTGCATGCCTCTGTTCCATCTACCCCTCCCACAAAACCAAAGTATTCCTATTGCTTATCTAGGGAGAAGTCAGCAATAAAACACCCCCTTACCATTTTCGTCCCAGGAAAAGGACATGATGCTTGATAGAGGGTCAGTGTCACAAAGAGGCAGGCTGGATTCACACAGTGGCTGCAACAATGAGCTTGAACATAACAATAATTGTGAGGATGACTCCGTACCAGGCAGTGTTTCATTCTGGGGTACCTAGGGGCACTGCAAATTGGAACCAACAGGAATACAGATATAGTGGATTACAAGGTCAGCAGTTCAAACCCACCAGACACTCTGTGGGAGTAGGATGAAGCTTTTTGCTCCTGTGAAGATTTATAGCATCAGAACTCCAAAGGAGCAATTCTAACATCAGAATCAACTCACAAAGACCTTGTAGGACAGGGTTGAACTGCTCCTGTGGGTTTCCGAGACTGATTCTTTCAGGAAGTAGAAAACCTCATCATCCTCCCTAGCTACTCTGTGGGGGAAAGATGAGGCCGTTTGGCCCTGTACAACGTTAGAGTCTCAGAAACCCTAGGGAACACTTCTATATGAGCTGGAATCAAAGGGACAGCAGCAGGTTCAGAAGCAAAGAAGCATATTCTTCCAAGGTTCAAATGTCAAATCAAGATAAAAACTTCGAAAGTTACACACACAACTTCCTTTTGTTGTTGTTGTTGTTGTTTTTAGGGGCCATGCAGTTGGTTCCAATTCATAGAAACCCCGTGTACAACAGAAGAAAATACTGGCCGGTCATACACCAGCCTCACGATTGTTGTTATGCTTGAGCCCGTTGTTGTAGTCACTGAATCAATCCACCTCATTGAGGGCCTTCTTTTGCGCTGCGCCTCTACTACCAACCGCGATGTCCTTCTCCATGGACTGGTCTCTTCTGGTAAGGTCCAAAGTAGAAGAAGCAACGTCTACAAGCAAAGAAGCATGTGCTTCCAAAGTTCACTTGTGTCAAATCAAAATCAAATCATGAAAGAAAAAAAATCTTTTAAGTGCTATTAAATTCGGATCAAATGAAATTTAAGGCGTTAAAGAGTTCAAGAGAGGCTACAGAATGCCAAAAAAACCCCAGACCCACTACTATGGAATCGATTCTGACTCCTATTGACCCACCAGGACAGAGCATAACTGCTCCACAGAGTGCCCAGGACTATAAACCTTTAAAGGAGCAGGCAGCTCAACTTTCTCTAGTGGAGTATCAAATGGGTTAGAACTGCCAGCCTTTTGGTTAGCAATCACACATATAATATCTTACAGCTTTACAGGTTAGACATGAAGTCTGGGAGCATAAGCAAATATGCACAACAGTTGGTTTATTGTTAATACACTATATGATGTGTGTGGTGGCATATGACATGCTCATTGTGCTATCTCTCATAGTAATTCACAGTTCATATTGCAATAAGCAGCTTATTCACATATCTTCCCCATTTCCAGAAGAAATATTTGCAATGTGTTATCTCTGGATTTCTCCTTCTGATTTTTTACTACACAAACCTGTACTTTTTTTTTTAACATTTTATTAGGGGCTCATACAACTCATCAAAATCCATACATATACATACATCAATTGTATAAAGCACATCTGTACATTCTTTGCCCTAATCATTTTCAAAGCATTTGCTCTCCACTTAAGCCCTTTGCATCAGGTCCTCTTTTTTTCCCCCTCCCTTCCCGCTCCCCACTCCCTCATGAGCCCTTGATAATTTATAGATTATTATTTTGTCATATCTTGCCCTATCCGGCGTCTCCCTTCACCCTCTTCTCTGTTGTCCATCGCCCAGGGAGGAGGTCACATGTAGATCCTTGTAATTGGTTCCCCCTTTCCAACCTACTCACACTCTACCCTCCCAGTATCACCCCTCACACCCCTTGTCTTGAAGGTATCATCCACCCTGGATTCCCTGTGCCTCCAGCTCCCATATGCACCAGTGTACAACCTCTGCTCTATCCAGACCTGCAAGGCAGAATTCGGATCACGGTAGTTGGGAGGAGGAAGCATCCAGGATCGGGGGAATGCTGTATTCTTCATCGGTGCTACATCGCACCCTGACTGACTCATGTCCTCCTCTAGACCCCTCTGTGAGGGTATCTCCAGTGGCCGACAAATGGGCTTTGGGTCTCCACTCTGCACTTCTCCCTTCATAACAAACCTGTACTTTTAGCATGCCCCAGAAAAAGTAAGTAATCAAAGGAGTTTTCTATAACACAATACAATTTATTTCATATAGATACGTAAGCAATAAAATTACATTGTCTGTGTTTCAAGCTTCATAGCTACCGTGAAGATAAAAGGAACTGACAAATGGATCTTTAACTTTCTATTGACCTTTGGAATTTTGGGGTCAGCATGAATGTAGGTAAAAACCCAATGAAATCCGCTATCATATTTACTTGTAATGTTGTTGATCAGTTGATTGTTCTTATTTCAGAGAGATAATAGTATATATCATTCCTGAGTCTGTTTCCCTCTTTTTATCAATGCTTAAAAAGTCTGGAATTGACTGCATGCCTTTTGAGAATTACTTTCTTTTCCGGGTTCATTTTGTTTTATGTCATTTTCCTATTGTACTCATACTCTTCCCTACTTTTGGAAACATGGTTTTTCCTTCACAAATGAAATTCACATTCACCTGGTAGTATACGGGCTAAGCATTGGACTGTGATCCACATGGTAGGCAGGCAGTTCAAAACCACCAGTAACCTCCTGGGAGAAAGACTGGGCTTTCTACGCTCATAAATAGTTATAGTCTCAGACCCACAGGGAGGTGCTATGAGCCAGCATTGCCTCAATGGCAGTTACTAAGATGAAAATGAAGCAATATATAAGGAAAAATTAAATTGATCTGCTTTTATCCCTATACTTAATTCTCAGTATTTTAGAGAGACAAAGAAGAGTTAATGCCTTTGAACTATAGTATTGGCAAAGAACGTTAACTATATCATGGACACGCAAGTCTGTCTTGGAAGAAGTACAACCAGAATGCTCCTTAGAAAAGAAGATGGCAAAACGTTCATATGCTTTGGACATATTACCAGGAGGCTACAGTTTCTGGAGAAAGACGACAAACTTGGTAAAGAAGAAGGTCAGCCAAATAGAAGAGGACCCTCAACTACAGCCCAGTGGCTGCAACAAGACTCAAACACAGCAACAATCACAAGGAAAGGTGCAGGACGGGGTAGTGTTTGGTTTGGCTGAAGATAGGATCTCTGACTTGACACCACTCCACAACACCATACATAAAATTTCCAGGGGGTGAAAAAAAAATCAGTGTGTCTTCATGCTATTTTTTCCACGAAATTTTTCAAAGCTCCCCCATAGATGCATTTTGTGGGGTTCTTTTATAGTTAATATTTTATACTCTGCTTTCTGAAGAAAAAAAACTACTTATATGAGGGGTATTCACAAAAAAACATAATTGTGTTGGCGGAGTGGAGCTTTCAGAGCATGAATTTTCCCCTCTAGGCAAGTAATGAGCAACTCGCTCTGAGTTAGTGCATCCAGCGGTGTTTCCTTGGAAGGTTCTCTCTGGTCATAGTGAATTTTTTTTGTAAGAGCAGTTTTGCTTGAACCTTGTGTTTTGTAATGGCTGATTTAAGAGAATAGCCTGCAGCTGTGAAATTTTGTTTACTACTCAGGAAAAATGCCACAGAAACTGTTGTAATGAACACAGCTTACAAGGACAGCACTATGGGGAAAAACTCAAGTGTATGAGTGGTTTTCTTGTTTCAAAAGAAGTGAAATGTCGATTGACGACAAACCTGGTTCTGGATATCTGTCAGTTTTCCAAACTGATGAAAATGTCAATTCATAGTGCATTTGGAGTTTATTCCACCAGGTCAGACTTGTTAATCAAGAGGTTCTGAAAAGATTGAGTAACAGTGTGTGACAAAAAAAGCCTGATTTGTGGCAGACGAAGAGGCTGAGTTTGCCACCATGACAATACCCTTTGCTCATGCAGCCTTCTCAGTGGGCAAGTTTGGGCAAAAAACAGCTTGCCTCTCTTGCCCCACGCACCTTACTTCACCTGACCTCACTCAGTAAAATTTCTTTTGTTTCCATGAATGAAGAGAAACATGAAAGGATAGTGATTTAGACATAGAAGAGGCAAAGAAAAAAATGAGGGAATGCTGTCAGCCATCCAAACAGATGAGTTTGAAAAGTGTTTCCAAGAATGGAATTGCAGATTTGACAAATGTGTTAAGTGCAATGGAGAGTATTTTGAAGGTGATGATGCTGTTTGGTAAAGAAAAATTAAATATATAGCTTTAAAAATTTTCCAGGTTTTTTGGGGTACCGTATCATGTATATATATTAAACCGAGTCTCATGGTTTAGAACATCAATTGTTGTCCAAGCACCTATGCAAATTTAATTAAATACTATTCTACATTATCATTTTAAATATTCTCATGGTATCCACAAAATGGATATACTTTAATCACTGTCTCCCTGTTGCATGCGTAAATTATTTTAATAGTGTAAATTCAAACTGCCTCACTCCTTGTCACTGAGATGATTCCAACTCATAATGACCCTCTAGGAAAGACTTGAACTGCCTCTTGGGTTTCTGAGGCTGTAACTCTTTATGAAATTAGAAAGCCTCATCTTTGTCCCAAGGAGCACCAGGTTATTTCAAACTGGTGACCTTGCAGCTAGCAGCCCAACGTGTAATCCACTACACCAGCATAGATAAATACTACATGTTTGCCCTCACCCTGATGACTTCCTAGATAAATTCCTAAAAGAGAAAATGCCAGGTAGGGGAAATGGAGATGCATAAAGCTTTGTAGTGTGTTTTGCCAAGTTTGCTAAAAAAAACAATGACGCCAGCAACACACTCACAATCTGAGTGGTCTTTGTTCAACCCCCTTATTTTTTAGCGTGTATTCTAAATGGTATTAGTTTTATATATTTTTAAAACTTTATATGTATTTTTTCACTTGATTTTTTTGTTGTATTAGTTTTGTCTTTGCTGGACTATCTAGGGGTAAACAAATAAAAATAAAGAATCAGCTAGTAATGAAAAAAAATCAATGTGGCACATACCTCACAATTGGTTTAGGTAAGGTACGTATGTGTAAGGAGTCCTGGCGATGCTGTGGTGAAAGTGCTAAGTTGCAAACCAGGCAGCCTACCAAACCCTCTGAGGAGAAAGATGTGACAGTTTGCATCCACAAAGATTAGAGAGCCTTCGAGGCAGTTGTGCTTGGTCCTCCAGGGGTTGCTATGAGTCGGAATCAACTCTGTGACAACAGGTTTGGTCTTGTTTCATCTTTCTAAATATTCATATCAAAGCTACCTAAAAAATGCAAACAATTAATTTGTTGTTGATTCTGTGCTGAAATTCTCTTTAACATCATGTGATTTCCTTAGTCCTCCCACACACCTGCCAAAAATAAAAAGGTTGCAGAGAGGAAGTCCTGTACAAACTCAAACTGCTGTTAATCATTTGTCTATTCAGTACACAGTCACAAGCCAATAACAATGAGTTGATGGTTCAGGAAGTTCCACAGAAAAATAAAAAACAGATGAGGTGTCAGAATGTCTGAAACCCAGTCACAGAACAAGAGCCAGAAGAGGCATTCTGAGGTCCAGTTTTTGACAAGCAAACATAGTCTCATGGTTTGGTCTAATCACCTTTCTCCTCAGTCATCTATCTTGTTATCTGGAACAGGAGGGCCCATGCTTTGTTCAGGACAAGGACCTTTCTGTTCCCCCATTCTGAGTTCCTCTGCAGCCTTTAGAAGTAGATCTGTACTCTTCCATTGAAGTCCTTACCCAGCTTCCTTTTTGAATAACTGGATAAAGTTTCAAGATAAGTATATAGCTGTCAGGCTTAAAACACCCAAACAAACAAAAAATTGACCCACTGCCATCAAGTCAATTCCAGCTCATAGTTGCCCCCTTATAGGACAGAGTGGAACTGTTTCTTTGGGAGTCTGAGGCTGTAAATTATATATATATATATATATATATATATATATCATTTTTGGTGGGGCTCTTACAGCTGTTACAATAATCTACACATCAATTGTATCGACCATATTTGTACACATGTTTCCATCATTATTTTCTAAATATTTACTTCCTATTTGAGCCCCTAGTTTCAGCTCTTCTTTTTTTCTCTCCCTACCCCACTCCCACCTTTGAGATACCATGATGTATTACAAGTGTAAGATATGAAAATAACAATAATTTATCATTTATTAAGAACTGTAAATCTTCACAGGAGCAAAAAGCCACATCCTCTGTGAGCTCCATGTGTGTCCTTCCCCAAAGTGTCAGCTCAGTCAAAAAGAATGCCATTTCCAGGTGAACTAAGTCTATTCTTGGACAAGTTACATGGGGAGCTGAGCTCCCCTCTAATAAATGCTGGCATCCCTTTGCAAGTCAAAGGTAGTTAACCAAAGCTGTTCTGTAGAGCACCTCTCTCCACCTGACATTTTGTTATAGCAGAAGTCAAATCATAGTGCAGTATCAGTTTCAATCAGAAAGCATATAAGTTGTATAACAATGTTAAGTTTTTCTTGATATTACAGCAGAGTAAGTATCCTTTCTGATTTGACGTTAGTAGTAAACCAAAGTCAAAGCCATTGCTACCATGTCAACGATGACGCACGTGGTACTGAAGCCAAATGGTCCACTGGGTTTTCTTAACTGGAATATTTACGGAAGCAGATCACCAGCTCTTTCTTCCAAAGCACTGCTGAAATTTAACCATCAACCTTTATTTGGTAGACAGACACTAATCTGTGCATCACTCAGGGACCTAGAATATGATAGGAGAAGCTGGTAACATATTTACCTGTGCTTTACTTTCTTAAGGATTATTCCATAAAGCAAGACTCTAAGTGTTAAAATATGACGAAGCTTTATGTCTATGAAGAGGACCTAAGAAAATCAATCACACGCTAAGAAGTGTTATCAAGTGTGCACTTAGTCTACTTCTTTATTATAAGAGAACTTAACATTATATTGAAAAACAATGGGCTGTTCATTTTGGTCTGTACAGATATAGGGAATCAGTTATCAAAACAAATGTCTTAGAAAGAAGACTCTGACCCCATTTGAACCTCTTAAGCAGTTGGTGGAATAGGTTGTGCTGAATACAAGCTGCAAAGACAGGGGTCCCTTAATTTACAGGGATGACATCAAAATTAGTTATTGAAGCATTTTAATTAATGCTTAACTGGACAATCTGATGATTTCACACAATAAAGAAAAACAAAACAAAAGAAAACCATTGTTGCTGCTAATTATAGGCTACCTAGGCTTTTAGTGAAGGAGCTATGGTGGCATAGAAGGGTGCGCATTGGGTTGCTAACAGCAGGGACAGCAGTTGAAAACCACCTGCTGTGTGAGAGAGGAAGCTGAGCTGTCTATGGTTATAGATTTATGGTCTTGAAAACCCAGTTTTACTCTGTACTATAGGGTCACTGCGAATCAGAATCGATTTGATGACAGTGACTTTGGTTTTGTTATTTGGGGATTTTTTGTTTGTTTATTTTATTTTTTATTACTTTTGTTGGGGGCTCTTATATCTCTTATCGCAATCCATACATTCCTCCAATGTGTCAAGCAAATTTGCACATATGCCGCCATCATCATTTTCAAAGCATTCTCTTCCCACTTGAGCCCCTGATATCAGTTACCCATTTATTCCCCCTCCTCTGCCTGCCTTCCCTTACGAACCCTTGATAAGTTATGGACTATTATTTTAATATCTTACATCGCCCTCTACTGTTCTTCACCCACTTTTCCATTATTCGTCCCTCTGGGAGGAGATTATAGGTTGATCCTTGTGTTCGATTTCCCCTTTATCCCCACACCCTCCCCTAATCCTCCTGGTATCTCTACTCTCATGAGTACATAGTTCTAGTCCCCTCTCGTTTATATATATATATATATATATATATATATATATATATATATATATATATATACACACACACCTGTATGTAGACCTCTATAAATGTCCTTTACCTCCTGGTTCTTTCCTCTATTTCCTTTTGTTTCATGTATTTTTGAAAAAAAGTGATAGTCAATCGTAATCATTCCTTTATTTGCTTTAATACACAGTTTGTGGAAATATTAGTATTTTTAATATTTAGCAAAGTTCATAAGAAGCATAATATGCTTATTTCTATATGACATGTGTTCTGAAAAGACAAAACAGACAAGGGAACTAGAGATATAAACTCTATGGCAAGGAGGGCATAGATGTCTGATGGGTTTTGATCAAGTGCAATGCAGCTGAGAGGAAGTACTGAGAGCTGAATAAGGTCAAGCATGATAGTGGGTCAGGAGGAAAGTAAAAGGAAATAGAGGAAAGAACTAGGATGCAAAAGACATTTATAGAGGTATAAATGTAGGCATGTGTATATGTAAATATATTAATATATAGCAATAGGGATATAGGTCTATGTACATATATTCATATGTTAAGTATTAAGGTAGAAGATGGACATTGAGTCTCTACTCAAGCCCTCCCTCAATGCAAGAATACTTTGTTCTAATAACATGACATTCCATGATGCTCACCTTCCTGAATGATTGCTGAAGACAAATGAATGAATAAGCCAAGGTAGTGAAGAAAGCTCCTGGTGCCTGGCTATTACAAGATATAGTGTCTGGGGTCTTAAAGGCTTGAAGTTAAACAAGTGGCCATCTAGCAGGGAAGCAACAAAGCCCATAAAAGAGAAGCACACCAGACTGTGTGATCATGAGTTGTCAATGGGATCAGGTATCAGAAGATACAAAATAAACAATCATATCAATGTGAAAGAGGAGACGCAATGTCCCTCTGTAGACTATTGGACACCCCCTCACAGAAGTGTTACAAGGAAGGAGTGTTAGTCCAGGTCGATTAGAGAAACAATATCATAGACACATATGTATAAAAGAAAGAGCTTTATATATAAGAGCAATTGTATAGTGAGAAAATAGCCCAACCAAATCCAGATCAAGTGCTTAAGACCAATATTAGCCCATATGTCCAGTACCAGCCTGTATATTTCTCTTCAGACTAACACAACTAATGCAATGATGCCAAATGCAGGAAAATCATAGGCCAGTGAGTGGAAAGTCTTGTGGATCCAGTGGCAGTAGAGGCATCTCAGTACTGTCAGTACTGGTAGGGGTCTTCACATGGAGCCTTCAGCTCCAGGGCTTTAGTGTAGCTCCATGTATTTTTTCAGCAAGCATGTCTCCAAGGGAGTGAGTGTATGCCCTGCCTCTAGTGAGCTATTTATCTCCTTGGTTCCTCCAAATGAGGTCATCAAGCAGAAACTTGATTGCCAGGCTAAACTCCACCTCTTAACTCTTCAGTCTCAAATTGACTACAGAAGGGATGAGATAGTCAGGGTACAGTATAGCACTGAGGAAACACACAACATTCCTCTAGTTCTTTAATGCTTTCTCTACCCCACTATCATGAGCCCAGTTCTGCCTTACAAATCCGGCTGGACCAGAGCATGTACATTGGTACAGATAAGAACCCTTGACACATGGACTCCAGGACAGATAAAACCCTCAGGACCAGTAATGGGAGTAGTGATACCATGAGGGTGGGGCGTAAATGGAGGAGAAAGGGGGAACTAATAGCAATGATCAAAGTATAACCACCACCACTACCACCCTAGGAAGATGAACAACAGAAATGGAAACAGCGGATGGTGTAAGATAAGAAAAGAATAACAGTTTAAAATTTATCAATGGTTCATGAGGATGGAAGGGGGAAAAGGAACTGATACCAGGGGCTCCAGTAGAAAGAAACTGGTTTGAAATGATGATGGCAACGTATGTACGAATGTGCTTGATACAATTGATGTATGGATTGTTATGAGAGCTGTAAGAGTCCTCAATAAAATGATTTATTAAAAAAATAAGACAAAGCAGAATCTTGTAAGGAACACAATTTCATCAAATAACAGAAAGGATTCGGCAGCCTCTTTTCAAGCTGGTTCTGGAAACAGACGAAGCCCTGAAATAGGTCTGGTGTGTGTGTGTTCGGGGGGGTGGGAAGCAGAAATTATCAATATGAAGCCACCACAAAAGAACAAATGGGGAGTAATTTTCAGTCTGTACCTTCCATTTCCTCTCCTTGTGCAAGCCTTTCTGCTTCCCTTTTCCCTTAGAGTCTCCCTCAGATAAGGCATGCCTTTGAGATGCGTTTTTTCATGATTCAATTCAGTTTTGTCACCACTGTTTCAATGACAATGCTGTCGCAGCAGAGAGCCCACTAAGGGATGCCTGTAAAGAGCAGAAATAGATTTTCTCGAAGTTCTTGGGGCTAACCATTCAAATCTGAGCCTCAACACCTCAATTCCTCCTCTGAACCGTAGTTTCTGGGAGTCTGCTGGTCATCCTGAGTGTCTGTTTTTCCCCTGTTTTGTGCCTCCCTGTCTATTTTCTGGTCTTTTCATAACTGGGGAGTGATTAGATTTAGGAACCACCTAGGCTGGTATGACATCATTAGCATAAGAAAAGAAAATCCTATTTCCAAACAGGAACCACCTTGGCTGGTATGACATCACTAGCATAAGAAAAGAAAATCCTATTTCCAAACAGATATAAAACTGAAACCAAAACAACCAAGAAACTCACTGCCATCTGGTCCATTTCAACTCAAAGCAACCCCGGAGGATCCATAAGTATCCCACTCATTGCCATCCAGCTGATTCTGACTCATAGTGGCCCTACAGGGCAGGATAGAACTGCCCGTGTGGGTTTTCAGAAGGTAAGTCTTTGCGGAAGTAGAAAGTCTCATCTTTCTCCTATCAGCTAGTGGTTTCAAACTGCTGAATCTGTAGTTAGTGGCCCAATACGTAAACCCATTATGTTAACAGGGCTTTCCATATGATGTCAACACCAATTTTGGGAAGGAGGGGTCACATTCTAATCTGTAACAATCACCTATACATAGTATATAATATTTCAACATGCGCTCTGTGGTAGTTACCTAACCTGTTGTCAATTTGAGACATAAGAGAAGGGATGGAGCATAGCCTGTCAATCAGGTCACAGCTTGATGATTTCAATTGGAGGCACTAAGGAGATAAATAGCTCATTGAAGGCGGGACAAATGCACACTCCCTGAAAGACATTCCTGTTGAGAAGACACATGGAGCTACTACGCTAGAGTCCTGGAGCTGAAGGAGCCATGTGGAGGCCCACACCAGCGCTAAGATGCTTCCACCACCACTTGATCCCCTAGACTTTCCACCCACTGGCCTGCGATCTTCCTGCCCTCAGCATCAGTGCATGTGTTGTGTGAGTCTGAAGAGGAACTTATAGAGTGGTACTGGACATATGGGTTAATATCAGACTTATGGACTTGATCTGGCCTGGACAGGGATGTTTTCTCAATATTCAATTGCTCTTGTATATGAAGTTCTTTCTTATACACATGAGTGTCTATGGATCTGTTTCTCTAGTCAAACCGGACTAATACATTATTGTACCAGGAGTGGGGCACTAGAAAAACCAGTTGTGAATATTGAGAGTGGATGTTTGTTTTACCTCTGCCTCATGGTAGTTTTTCTTCTTAGGCTAAAACAGAAGTCCATGCAGTTTACTGGGTTGTTTTCTGGAAAGAAAATGGAAAGTTAAAGTTTTGATTATTTTGTTTGCTTGTTGTCTTTGGTTATTCACATGTGAAATGATGGAAATAAATGTGATATATATATATATTGAGCTCAGGGGATAAAATTGCCCCTTGAATTTCTCAGAGATGCTTAGAGAAAATGACTGACAAAAGGTCACAATGGCTGACAGAAGCCTGGCTCTGGCTTGATGCTGTTAGAGGCCTAATACCATATTTTGTATCAATAGAATAGGTTAGATAAGGATTAAAATAAGCTAAATAAGGATTGAACTTGACAGTGTAAAAATTGATATTAGTAACTGATTCTACTTCGTTAATACAGATTTGTTCTTATTATTGTTGATATAATGATTGATAGAAGTGATTACTAGGAAGTATGAAAATAAAGTTTGTAAACCTTGCCTTCAGTCATTAAAATTTGAATCTTTAAATGGGTTAGCCTGCAAAGAAGGCTCTGAAAAGATAAGCCCGACCCAGTGTGAGAGTTCTTAGGACATTTGCATTCCAAGAGATTTGTCTAGGGGGCTGTTGACAGATTGAAGAAAAATGAACTCTTTGGATTTTTGAATTTTGAACTAGTGTTTTTTGTCATAGACTGGAAAAAATCTGGAGCCCTGAAGAAAATCTCCGCTCTAGGATTGAACTGTCAAAGGGAGTCTGTGGCAAGCTGAAATGCTTGCTAGGTGGCCATCTGGATCCACTTGTTGAGTGGAAATGAGAGCAATGCAGCAATAAGGAGTCAGGTTGAGTTTTGCCACTGACACTCGTGGACTTGGTTTATAGAAACTAGAGGAGAAGATGAGAACAGGTTGACTGGACTGAAGTTCATGAACTAGCCTAAGGAGGCTAGGGTTGTTGAGAATGTGTGATGGGGACCATGGTCTGAAGGCAAGACAGACAATGGGCACCCTGGTGCTGGTAGTGAGGCAGCCCACATTGCGTTCACCAGAACCTGACGAGATGAAGAGAAGGTTTTTTGAGCCTGTGAACTGGTATATATTGTTGTAGGATTTATGGATGGCCTGTCTTGATTTGACTTTGCTTATGGGTGTGGACTTCACAATCCAACTGGAATGAAGGTTCTTCACGTCAAAGAATATAATGGTCTCCTCAGGGCACTGGGTTGATGTAAGTGGACAGTATAGAAATTGGACACCCAAAATGGGGAGGATGAAGGCATGACGTGGTTGGTTTACAAACTTTAACAGGTGCTGAAATATATTCACAGATTATAGGATTAAGGTGTAGGTGTTCACATAAGTATAGGATAGTTTTGTTTTGTTCACTTACAGGATGTTATATTTAAATGAGGGTGGCACATATTGAATTGTATGCATTTTAGTTTTATCCTGTTAGATAAAGATATCATTTTATTGTTGTTTGTTTGAAAATTATATATGGCTAAGAGTTGTGTGAAAGTGTCAAACTGACAAGGGGCGGTCTGTGGTAGTTACACAATCTATTGCCAATTTGAAACTGAAGAGTGAAGGGGTGACGTTTATCCTGTAAATCAGGGAAACGCTTAATGACCTCATTTGGAAGCTCTAAGGAGATAAATAGCTCATTGGAGGCAGGACACACGCACGCTCCCTGCGAGACATACCTGTTGAGAAGACACATGGAGCTACGTTAGAGCCCTGGAGCTGAAGGAGCCACATGGAAACCCATGCCAGTGCTAAGACGCTCCCACCGACACTGGATTCACTAGACCAGTGGTTCTCAACCTTCCTAATGCTGTGGCCATTTAATATAGTTCCTCATGTTGTAGTGACCCCCCAACCATAAAATTATTTTTGTTGCTACTTCATAACTGTAGTTTTGCTACTGTTATGAATTGGACAACCCTTGTGAAAGAGTCGTTCAACCCCCAAAGGAGTTGCAACCCACAGGTTGAGAACAGCTGCATTAGACTTTCCACCCACTGGCCTGCGATCTTCCTGCACTCAGTGTCATTGCATGTATTGCATGAGTCTGAAGAGGAATTTATAGACTGGTACTGGGCATATGGGCTAATATTGGACGTATGGACTTGATCTGGCCCCGGCAGGGATGTTTTCTCAATATTCAATTGCTCTTGTATATAAAGCTCTTTCTTATATACATATGGCTATGAATCTGTTTCTCAAGTCAGCCCAGACTAACACAGATTTCAACACCTATTTGGGGAAGGAGGGCATCTCTTTTCAATCTATAACAGTCACCTATACACCCTTTGCGAATCTGACCAAAGTTATCCATTTTCTCCTCAGAAAAGGGTGCGTACAGCCATACAATTTTGAATACCATTCTAGGAGTACTCATGGATTCTTTGCATCTGTGGGTGGATCTATGCACACTTCTTCATTGCTTGTGAGCTCTGGTAGTTACATAATCTGGTGTCAATTTAAGAATGTAGGGGTGGAGCCTAGCCTGTCAATCAGGATATAGCCAATGAGGCCTCTGTGTGGGCATGGCCTTCTTCTGAGAATTCTGGGAACTCCAGAATTTCCTCCTTGGAGTTGGGAGACTCTTTCTCACTGCTCACTTCCTGCAAGACATCCCTGTGGGAGAAGACACCTGGAGAGAGGCTGATGGAGCCAGACCTCTGGATCCACAAGATTTCCCACCCACTGGCCTGTGATCTTCCTGCCTTGGGTGTGTTTGCATGTGTTTCGTGAGTCTAAAGAGGATTTTATAGATTAGTATCAGACATATGGGCTAATATCAGACTTATGGATTTGATTTGGACTGTGCTGGGATGCGTTCTTAATACACAATTTAACTTCAATTTAACCTTTACCTCAATCCCTCACCAGATTGCTCAATACAGAAATGAGCTCATTTATAGAAAAATGTTATAAAGATTAATCTTTGGCAGTTCCTCTCCTACAATGTAATTTTGGCTGGGTATTGTAGCTAGCAAGGATGTGTAACTCTGCATTCAGCCAATAATTCATTGGATATGCTAAAAGTAGAAGTTGGATTTTTCCAATGAATTGCAAACTATCTATTTGAAAATAGTAGCTGTACTTAGAGACTATTAGGGGCATAGGTAGAAATTTGAGCCACACCCAGTCAGGACATTTGCATTTGAAGTAAAAAGCTTTGAGGGGTGGGTGTGAATGTTTTGCATTAACTCCTAGCAACAAATTTGCCCTTGGATGGGTTCATCTAGCCCAGAAAAATCAACCCCGTTCTAGGACTGGCAGTTTAAGCAGCTGGTGAATAAAAGGCCTGCATATGGAACTGTGGTGACAAGTTGATGAATGGAAGTGGGAAAGATAAAGCAATGAAGAACTGGATGGAGTTTGGGCATGTTCCACTGGCACCCTTTGACCTAGCCCACCGGGGCTGGGATGACAAAGAGAAGGAAGGGGGTGACTGGTTTGAAATCCAGGAAGGTGTGTGGAATCCTTAGTCTTTATATAGTACCTAATGACATAGCCCTAGAAGCTAGGGATGAACTGACCAGAACCTGACCAAATGAAGACAAGGATGTTTTGGCAGTTATATAATATGTCAACTTGGGGCAGGGGTGGATTCTGGCCTGTCGATCAGGTAACAGCTTGATGACCTCATTTGGAGGTATGACAGAGATTAAATAGCTCATTGGAGGTGGGATACACTGACTCCTTGGGAGACATTCCTGTTGACAAGCCACATGGAGCTATGCTGATAGCAGTCAGAGCCCAGGAGCTGTAGGACCCACGTGGAGACCCACACGTGCACTAAGATGCTCACACCACCACTGGAGCCACAAGACTTTTCACCCACTGGCCTGTGATCTTCCTGCATTAGGTTTCATTGCATGTGTTTCATGAGTCTGAAGAGGAATTTATACATTGGTATCAGACATATGGGCTAATATTGGACGTATGGACATGATCTAGAGTTGGCTGGGATGTTTTCTCAATATTCAATTGCTCTTGTATGTAAAGCTGTTTCTTAGACACATGAGTCTTAGGATTTGTTTCTCTCATCTACCTGGACTGGCACAGATGTTTGACACCATGACCTGGGGTAGAAAAACAATAGGGAACACATTTGGCATTTCTCAAGCTGAAGGAACTAAAGAAAGAATTCAAGCCTGAGTTGTAATGTTGAACTGTTCTATGGGCAAAAAAATTGAACAAAGCTGGTTGTATGAAAAAAAGATGGAAGGAATACAAAGAGTCACTGTACCAAACAGAACTGCTTAAAGTTTAGCCACTTCTGGGAGTATTATATGAGAAAGGAATAACTATCCAAAGAAGCCCACATTTCATTAAAGACATTCAGAAAACAAGCCGTTAGGAATGAATGGAATACCAATTGAGATTTTTCAACAAGTAGATGCAAGGCCAGAAGTATTCACGCTGTGTGCAAAGAAATTTGGAAGGCAGCTACCTATTCAATCAACTGGGGGGAAAATCCATTTGTGCCAAGTCCCCAAAACTGGTGATTAAAAATGCATAAAACATTGAGCAATGTATTTAATATCATACAGAAGTAAGGTTTCATTGAAGATAATTCAAAAACTATAGCAGCAGTATATTGACAGGTAACTCAGAAATTCAAGCAACATTCAGGAGGCATGGAACAAGGGTTATCATTGCTGATGTCAGATTGATCTTGAATGAAAGCAGCTAGTACCAAAAAGATATGTACCTGTGTTTTATCAACTAAGCAATGACAATCAACTGTATGGATCATAATAAATGATGGATAATATTGCTAAGAATATTACTGTACTCATGAATAGTCTATTCATAGGTCCCGAGGCAATCATTGAAACAGAACACACACGGGGACTTTGAGTGATTAAAAATCAGGAAAGATTTATTTCCTTCCATATAGTAATTCAATCTGTCGGCTGAGCAAGCAATATGCTATATAAAGAAGAATGCTGCACCAGGATTGGAGGCATATTCAATATCAATCTGTGATATCAGATGACAGACACAAACTTGCTTATTAAAAGAAAAGGACCTTTGAATAACTCACTGATGATGAAGAGAAGATTGCAGTCTTCAGCATGGATTACACCTACATAAAGAAAGCAAAAATTCCCAAAATTGAATGAATAAGCAACATCATGATAAATTAAGCATTTCATTTTGCCAAGATCCATAATCAACCCGCCCCGGAAACAGTAGTCAAGAATTCAAATGATGTATTGCACTGGAAAAACCTATTGTAAGCAACCCCTACCCGACCGTGATCTTTCAATTCACTTCAGATGTATGCAAAAACTGGGCAATGAGTAAGGAAGACTAAAGAAGAATCGATGACTTTGAATTACAGTTTGGGCAAAATATATATATATATATTATGGACTGCCAGAGGAATAAATAAATGTCTTAATAGAAGTTCATCCAAAATGCCCCTTAGAAGGGATGCTGGTGAAACTTCACCTCATGTAACTTGAACATGTTATTAGGAGGGACTGATTCCTAGAGTCTTGTTTTAGGCTAATGCTTTTAGTGCTAGTAACTTTTCCATCACTCCTATTGGTTCTTGCTCAATATTACCTCTTGAAGTGGTGGAATGTCCACTAGTTCTTTTTTTTATGAGATCTTTTTATTTTTTTAAAAGATCTGCTTTTAAAATTTTAAACTACAAAACAGATTCCTTACATTTCTGCCATAAATAAAACAAACACACAATAAGGCAGGACTCTACATAAGCAAACTGAGAACAACTTTTTTCAGAAAATGTGATAAAATGCTTTACAATCATAAGCCATACAGTTTTTAAAATAAAACTGTTGAAAACTCACAAATCTTCAAGAGGCACATACACAGACAGACACCCTTAGACTGCGGCTCTGCCCGCTTGGACTGTTCTCACATTCGTGAAAACCTCGTTTTGTGGATTTGCGCTGAGGTCTGTTCCATACTCACTAGTTCTTTTTGGTACAGCGACTCTGTGTATTCTTTCCATTCTCCCATGATGCTTCCTGCATCACTCCATCATTTTTCCGATAACATCTTTCAGTAGTGGAGCTCAAGGTTTGAATTTTTTCTTGAGTTCCCTTAGTTTAAAATATGCTGGACTTGCTCTTCCTTTTTGGTTTTCCAACTCTAGTTCTTTTCACATCTCAGTATAATATTTTAGTTGGTCTTCTCAAGCTTCCCTTTGACCTTTTATGTTCAACTCGTTGACTTCCATGCTCCTTAGCTCCTGTACGGTTTAAAGCAAGTTTCAGAGTCTCTGCTGAAATTCATTCTGATCTTTTCTTTCTTTGTTGCCTTTTATTGGCCATTTGCTTTTTGTGAATGGGTCTAAGGGGCCTCATGTACAACGCTTCCTGTTATGTATGTGCTTATCATGGTCTGAGTGCCTGGGATTATATAAGCTTGTGAGATTACATTACAGTCTCTCTCTGCTTAGACCTGGCTCTTGAAGTCATGACTGAGAGGTGAGCCCTTGCATGCTTTGCCTCCTCCGGTGTCTCTTTAATTTACCCCTCAATTACACAACTGCCCTTTGCACTCATCCAATTGTGGGAAGTCTGGTCCCCTATAGTGAACTATATGATTTCTGATTCAAGATGGCCAATTCCAGTCCATTTCAGCTCACTAATGCCTAGAACATTAATTATTATGTGCTACATTTTGACAACTTAACGTTTTCCCAGATCACACTTTGTGCATTCCAAGTTCCAATTATTAATTGATATTTTTGGTTGTTTCTTCTCATTTTGAATCCTGCCCAAATCCGCAAAGAAGGCCCCTTAAGCGTTCCTCAACAGGCTTTGCTCCAGCCCTGCGTCATTAGGGCCGACTCTACTTTGAGAGGGCAGCTCTTCTGCCGCCCTATTTCGAGTGCCTTTCCATCGGAAGGGCTCGTTTTCTGTCTCTATTTCTGACCATGCTTTTGTACCCGAGCTTTTCGTCATCTGACAATATTTTGAGACAATCCATAAGATTTTCAGTGGCGAATTCTTCTGAAGTGGGAAGCCTATTCCTTCTCTGTAGTCTGTCCTTAGCCTGGAAGTTCTGCTAAGCCTTATTCACTTTGGGTGACCCTGCAGGCACTTGAAACACCACCATCGCATGACCACACAAGCTACCATAATACAGCAAATAAGCAGACAAATGGTGGCCATCACATTAGGGATGAGCCAATTAATTTTTTTTTAACCAACGAAAGCTGGCTAATTTTTAAGTTGATAATTTTGTAAGGCCTTCAAATAATGTTCTGATGTTCAAATGACCCTGGCAGAAACAAAGGTTCTCCACCCAAATTTAGGGGTTGAGAGAGGTTTGGATTCTATTGTAAATGCAACAAGAAACCACTGGAATGTGTTGGATGGATGATCAAAAGGGAGCCAAGTTCAAATCAGAGACCAGCCAGGAAGATCGTAAGACTATTACAGTAAGCCAGGCTAGAAATAGTAGTGGCTTTGGTCCAGATGAGGTAGATGCAGTCAAGATGTATTTCACAAGAAGAAGTGAGGGGAAGAAAGGAATGAGGATCATGGACAGGGACAAATCAATGTCCTCACTAGACATATGGCTTGAGCAACTGGTGAAATGGTGAAGACTGAGAGAGGAACAGTCGTTAGAATATACATAAGGATCCTCTAAACATGTAAGACCCTTGAGGGATGATCTATGCTTAAACACTAACAACCAAGTGTGTTACATCAGCAACTAGAAGATGGTCCACAAATAGTGCTTGGTAGATTCATGAATACTGCTTGAAAGGTGGTTGATAACCCCGAAACATTCTAACCACTAACCTCTTACAGAAGAGGATCTGATACATTTAAGTCTAACATTAACTGGACATGGGTTTTAACTAAAGATTCACCCTTTAATTTATGAATGTAGTGACACTGATTAGTTTATAACTTCTACATTATATAATTCTTATGGCAAGCCTAGAAGTATTTTGTACAGAAGGTCTGATGATGTACATTATCTGTTTACCTTCAGGAAGGAAAACTTTATAAGAATTTTATTAGGGATAAGGGATCATGGCTATATTATCGGGTTGCTATCTGCAATGTCAGCAGTTTGAAACCCCTAGACACTCTGTGGGAGAAAGACAGGGTTTCCTACTCCCACAAAGAATTATAGTCTCAGAAACTCACAATGGCAGTTCTGTGTGCCCTATACCATCACCATGAGTCGGCATTGACTCAGTGGCAGTGAGCTTAAGGGTTTTATTATTAGCTTAAGTTCTGAATTCTATGGCTTTAGGGAGTGGACTCTTAAAGGCACTGGCCTTTCCTGGGCAGGGAGCAAAGTCAGCAAATGACATCAGGATGGTGTCACCTGTTGCTGCTTTTCAGATTTGACAGATCTAGAACAGCACTGAGGCCAGAGTAGTGTTCAGCTTCGAAACTCTAAGGGCAGCACACTTCCAGTAGAATCACATCAACATGCTACTTGCAGGTCTCACCTCGAATAGAATTTGGAAAGGAGAAATCCTGAGAGGTCCCAGGGGGTATCTTTACTGGTGTTCTCCAGGACTTTTCAGTAGGCACTTGGAACTGAGAGCCTTTACTATTGCCATAAAGGCTTCTCAAAAGTTGACACTGAGTATCATTGAAAATTAGATTTGATCAGGGAGACTTCAATTTCTATTAAATGATCCATAGCTTAAGTTTTATATCTTGTGTAAATGAGATTAACAATTAAAAGAAGACAATACCCAAACAATTCCTTAGATAGCCTTGCAAAGCATTTTTCTAAAATGTTCCAAAAGTGTTAAAAAGCAAACAAACAAAACATATATACCATTCAACCTGGAGTTCTGGTGGCAGAGTGGGTTACACTTTGGTCACAGGTCAGCAGTTCAAAACCACAAGCCACTTCCTCACAGCAAGATGAGGCTTTTTTAAAAGTTACAGTCTCAGTAACCCACAGGGGACGTTCTATGGGTCACCCCTAACTAGATGGCAGTGCGTCTGAGTTGAGCTTTGTATTCAACTCTAAGTCATCAGCCGTCTAACATTTGAGCAGTATTCTGATAATCTGACAGGATAGTGCACTCCGGGAAGGGATTTGGGGGATCCTGGTCATGGCAATGTCCTCCAAATGTCTGGCAAGAGCATTTTAGTTTGTAGTAAGATCACTTTGAAACAATGGTGCAGCAAGTGTGGCCATGTAAAAGCACACGTAATTTTTGAAAGTCCCATAGAAGTACATAGACTGAGATGAAATCGTCCACCTCCTTTCTGTTTTGACCATCCATTGGAAGTTTTGTGTAGCTATGGGGAAGCCCTTTCATAGAAGCATGGATAATATGAAATCGGTTCCCAGAAGAGTAATGAGAAGAGAAAAGATACCTGAGAAGTAGTTTGAGAAATAATGGAGGAAGGCAAACTAGCTGAGCTGAATAGCGCATTTGTGTCTTTATGACTGGGGAGAAACAACCTTGTAAGCCACACCGTCAGGCAGGTTTAGGATTTGTAACAGGAAGGTCTCTCTTGACAGTTCGCACAGCACTTTATATTCAGGTCTGGGCAGTGTTTCGTCCTGTAGTGCATAGGGCTGCTTTCAGTCGGAACCTCAACACACCACCTTTAACTAAAGTTACTTACACAAACCACATCAACATCCACAGAGTACCTGGCGCTGCACATAGCAGATGGAGAAATACTTGCTGAATGAATTGAAGAATCGGAGACCATCAATCAAATGTTTACCAGGACCAGATAATGATGAAATGGAGCTGTCAGGGAAGTCATTCAAACATAGTATCGCTGACCACTTGGCAGAGATGAGCTGGAGGAGACCCAATGAGATCCAAGTTTGGCTCACTTGGTTGGATTAAATGGCTTTTAAAGGCCTTTCAAGTTTTGAGCCTCTTCTGACGTGAGGGCTTGGCTTTAGTAAAGCCACGCAGCTTCTTTGAAGCCCAGATTGCTCAAATCAGATTATAATATATACCGTCTGCCGCATAAATTCTTTGGAGGATCAAAATGACATTTAAAAATAAATTAAAACAAACAACAAAAGCAAGACACAAAACCCTACCCTATCTTGGTTGGCAAGAAGGCATACGTGACGTTTACGAGAGAGTCCGAGGGAAGGTGGGTGAGAGCCTGGTCTAACTCCAGAACCAGGGGATGACTGTATGTCAGGTAAGGCTTGCCTCTGAGGGGGCAGGTAGTGAGAGCAAGCCCAAGCTTGCTGCCCTAAGGGACACAGCCATTTCAGAAATGATGAGGGTCCGAGTCACTCTTTAGAAAGGGAAGCAGACCTCCAGAGTACATTCCTACCAAATGGTAAATGTAGAAATCGTCAAGTTGGTATATGTTTGGTTTTGTATATATTCACCATCTTTTAAGCAATGTTGAAGCATATCCTATAGTTTTCCTGGTGGTATGGGGTGTAGAAAGGAAGCACTAGGGAGGCAACTAGAAAGAACTAGTGGTTATGAGTTGGGCTGCCATCTTCATAGCAAGTGCTTCAAGTCCTTCTAACTTTCAGCAAGCAAAGTTGTATCATCTGCATATCTCAGGTTGTTAATAAGCCTTCTTCTGATACTGATGCCATAATTTTCTCCATATAATCCAGCTTCTTTGATGATTTGCTCAGCATACAAGCTGAATAAGTATGAGAGGATATGACCTTGATGCACACCTCTCCTGATTTTAAAACAGGCATTATTCCCTTGTTCTGTTTGCACATATTCCTCTTTATTCATGTGTATACGTTATACATTAGCACAATGAAATGTTCTGGAATTCCCAACCTTCTCAAGGTGACCCAAGGTGATCCGCACAGTCAAATGCATTGGCATCACCAATAACGCACAAGTAAACAGCATTCTGGTATTCTCTGCTTTCAACCAAGAACCATCAACAATAATACCCTTTGTTCCACATCATCATCTGAATCCATCCTGAACCTCTGGCAGCTCCCTGTCAATGTACTGCTGCAACCTTTGTTGGGTGATCTTCAGCATAATTTTACTTGCATGTGATATTATTAATATTGTTCAATAATTTGCACATTCTGTTTGGTCATTTTTCTTTAGAATGAGTACAAACACGAATCTCTACCAGTTACTTGGCCAAGTACCTGTATTCCAAATTTCCTGGCATAGACAAGTGAGTGCTTCGGGTGCTGCATCAGCTTTCTGAAACATTTCAGTTGGTATCCCATCAATTCCTGGAGTCTTGTTTTTGGCTAATGCTTTCAGTGCAGCTTGAATGTCTTCCTTAAGTACCATTGGTTCTTGCTCATATGGTACCTCAGTTGGTGGAATGTCAACTACTTCTTTTGGATATAGTAATTCTCTGTGTTCTTTCCATCTTCGAATGCTTCCTGCATCATTCAATATTTTGCACATAGAATCTTTCAATATTGGAACTGGAGGCTTCAATTTTTTTCTTGAGTTCCTTTTGTTTAAGATATTCTGAGCATGTTCTTCCTTTTTGATTTTCAAATTCTCGGCTTTGCACATTTCATTATATTTTGCTTTGTCTTCTCAAACAGCCCTCTGAAATTTTCTGTTCAGCTCTTTGATTTCATCATGTCTTTCATTTGCCTTAGGTTCTCTATGATTAAGAGCAAGTTTTAGAGTCTCTTCTGAAATCCACTTGGATCTTTCTTTTCTTTTTTTTTAATGACCTTTTTACTTTTTTCATGAATGATGTTCTTGATTTCCTCCCACGGCTCATCAGCTAGTGTTCAATGTGTCATATCTGTTCTCCAGATATTCTCAAAATTCGTGTCTTACATTCAGTGATAGATTCAAGGTTGTATTTTTGATCTCATGGATTTAAAATTTTTATTAATTTTAATTTTTATTAATTTTTTTCAGCTTCAACCTGAACTTACATATGAAGAATGGATAGTCTGTTCCACAATCAGCCCCTGGTTTTGTTTTAGCTGCTGACCTTGAGCGTCTATACCGGCTCTTCTCATACATGTAGTCAATTTGATTTCTGTGTATTCCATCTGGAGAAGCCCATGTGTATAGTTGTTCTTTGGGTAGTTGAATAAAGGTGCTTGCTATGAACAAGTCATTGGTTTTTCAAATTCTGTCATGTGATCTCCAGCTTCATTTCTATCTCCAAGACCATATTTCCCATCTGCTGCCCCTTCTTCTTTATGTATAACTTTTAGAGTCCAATCACATGTTTTATCAATTCTCTACTGAAGACTTTTTAAAATCCCTCAATTGCTTCACAACTAGCATTCATAGTGGGAGAACAAAGGGGTTTTCTACTCCTGTAAACAGTATAGTCTTGAAAACTAACAGGGGCATTCTATCCTGTCCTATAGGGTCATTATGAGTCAGTATTGACTCAATGGCAGTGTGTTAGTCTGGGTAAACTAGAGAAACAAATCCAGAGACACTCATGTGTAAGAGAGAACTTTATATCAAAGAGCAATTAAGTACATTAAGAAAACATCCTGGCCCAGACCAGATAAAGTCCATAAGTCTGATATTAGCCCATATGTCAATACTAGTCCACAAATTCCTCTTTAGACTTATGCAGCCATGTAGTGATGCTGAACACAAGAAGATCACAGGCCAGTGAGTGGAAAGTCTTGTAAATCCAGTGGTGGTGAAGCATCTTAGCACTAGTGTGGGTCTCCACATGGCTTTTCCAGCTCCAGGGCTCTGGCTGTAATCAGCGTAGCTCCAGGTGGCTTGTCAGCAGGAAGATGAAACAGAGACAGAGTGCGTCTAGCTCCAGTGCACAATTTATCTCCATGGTACCTCCAAATGAGGTCACCAAGCTGCGACCTGATTGACAGGCTAGACTCCACCTCTTCACAAGTTGACAGGAGATTATGTAACTACCACAGACTGTGACTTTCATTTTGGGGATTTTGTGTTTGCTGCATAAATTTGAATGGTTGTATTGATTAGATTTCCTTGAATAAGGATAGTTACAGTCGTATCACAGATATTATTGGATTTCGAGATAGATTTTGAGATATCCTTTTTGACAATGAATGCAATGCCCTTCCCCTTGCTTGTGTCATTCCTGGCCTAGTAAGCCATAGGGTTTTATGGGGGGTGAGGTTCGGTGAGATAATGTAGTACAATATTTACACTGTCACCTGCAATATCATGAGCCCTCAATAAATATTGGAAGCTAGAGATTTTGCCTGGCAATCATTAGTGCACTCGGGCCAGCTTACCTATGTTTGCTTTTCCTCTGCTCACGAATCTATTCTTCTATTATTCTTTTGGCGATCACTTCTCATCTAGACCAGTCTTTCTTGGCCTGGAGTGATTTTGTCTGAGGTGTTTTCTTTGACACAACCTTCTGAAGATGTGGGTGGCCCTATTGGTATCTAGTGGCATCACATTGTCCAGAAAAGATGCAAATCTCAAACTCTCTCTCCCCCAAATGGTCGCTTGAGTCAGTATTTGCTGAAATCTAAAGCGGCACCTCCTGCTTTTCTGTCTGCTTTCTCTTTGTCATGCCTAAAATAAGGCAGCACGGTTTTCTGAAGCAGCCAGAGTACAAACTTCCCTACTCACACCTACCACCTTCTGAGCAGTGGATATCCATTTGTGAATCACAAACTCCCAAAAGTTAACTGGGCAGGCTCTGGAAGGAATGGAAGTGGCCCACTGCATCCTGGGATGTGGCAGTGTGCACGAGAGACTGAAGTTTTATGTGCATTCCATCTTTTGTGATGGCTCTGGAAATAAGAGAAGGAGAGTACACCACATTATTCTTTCCGAGTTGCAGGAGATGACATTTGCTGGTTACTAAGAATGGCTCTATGTGAGGGTTCTCATTCTCTGCATTACTAACAACTGGGTCCAGGAAATGCTTTGCTGTGGGATGTTGACCTGTGTCTCAATGGTCAGCAGCCTCTCTGGTGTCCACTTGCTGGATGCCAGTAATACCACCCTGAAAATGATGACCTAAAAGTGGTTCTCACCCAGAAAACCAAACTTATTGTCAATTCCAACTCTCAGCGACCCCATATGGCAAAGTAGAACTGTTCCCTATGGGTTTCTGAGGGTGTACGTCTTTATAGGAGCAGAAAGCCAGGTCTTTGTCCCTGTAGAATGGTTGAGGGTTTCAAACCGCTGACTTTGAGGTAAGTCTCCCAATGCCCATCACCCGATCAAACTCAAACAAACACAAACTCTGTCACCTAGTCGATGCTGACCTATAGTGACTCTATAAGATGATTAACACTGTCCCTGTGAGTTTCCTAGACTGTAATTCTTAGGAGTAGAAAGCCCAGTCTTCTGCAGATCACCTGGTGGTTTCAAACTGCAGAACTTCTGGTTAACAGCCCGATGCTTAACCAGTATGCCACCACAGCTCCATCAGGGTGGAGCAAATGTTAAATGTCAGGGGCAAGATCGCTCCTGGTCCAGCAATCGTGGTGTAGGTGAAAAAGTGACTGCCGACAAAATGACATCAGGACCACAAGCCAGATGTCATTGAAAAGTATTATTTTTGCTTTAATTCTGCTTGTTTTGGAAAGGGCAAAGTGAGGCCTGATCATTTTTGTGGGTGTTTACCATTGAACCCGAAGTGAATATCAGTCTTTCCCCAGACTCATTACATTCAAATTATAGGCACCTTCTGGGGCCAAATGGGGCCCTGGTGCTATAGTGGTTACTCATTGGGCCATGATCCCATAGTAGGCAGTTCAAAACCACCAGCAGCTCCACGGAAGAAAGACTGGGATTTCTACTCTCATAAACGGTTACAGTCTGAGGGCGGCGGGGATCGCAATCAGGCTGCAATGAAGGATGGCAGTGAGTGTTAGTAAGTCTGAGACCAAAATTGTTTGGAAGCCTTCAAATGCTGCTTATTAAAAAGTGATAGATTTGGGGTCCAACATGTCTCACAACCTGAGGAGTGAGGATTAAATTTGAAACCAGTACACCAATAAGAGGGCAAAAGGAAATCTGTGAGCTGTCTGGGTCACTACCTTATTACCCTATCCCAAAATGCCACAAATTGAAGTAGTCCAATGTTCCACCCTTCACAGGTCTCCAGCACTGCTTCCCATGAGCAGAGTGGAGAAATGGTTATGCAGATTTGTAATAGCAAGTTTAAAATGCTTAACTAAAAA
This sequence comes from Tenrec ecaudatus, assembly GCF_050624435.1. Taxonomy (NCBI): domain Eukaryota; kingdom Metazoa; phylum Chordata; class Mammalia; order Afrosoricida; family Tenrecidae; genus Tenrec; species Tenrec ecaudatus. The sequence continues at coordinate 134,109,795 of NC_134532.1, forward strand.
TGGCATCTCATCAAGAGATGAGCTTGATCAAGCTTTATAATAGCTGGATTAGCGACTACATTCTAAACACGATGAGCTTTACGTTCCATGTGCACATAAAGAAGGCTTTTTGATGGCTGCTGAGTAGCTGAATTTTTCATTTTCTTCTCTAAATGGCTCTGGATTTTCTTTTTCTTGGCAAACACTGATCTTGAATACATACGCTCAGATGTTAAAACCCAGCTGTTTTCCTTTGTGGACAAAAGGAAGTCACGATTAGTTTCTGTAACATGCAACTGAATTTCTCTCTTTAAAAAATAAATAACTAAAAAATCAACACTTAATATGGAATATTTTAATTAAAATCCAGCAAATGCCCTTTCACTGCACTCTCCCAATGTAATCCCACCCCTTCCTTTGTTTCCTGTATGACCAAATCAAATCTAGCCGTTATAGCACTAAATGGGTAAAATATAAAAACTGCCCATGAAATTCCTGCATAACGCACAAATACTAAATGGATCTGGAAGGAAAGCAGAAACAAAAGAATCGTCTCACCGATAACCATCATAACGGTACTTTTTAAAATAACATCCCTGACCCATGGGACACTCGCTAGCAAAAAAAGTCCCAGTAAAAAAAAAAATCTACCGGTATCCAGTTTCTCTTACCGTTATCAATATATATGTAAATCATGCTTATGCATGCACAGGCTGGCCGATCAAACCTGGCTAATCCAGAAAGCCAACAAAAACTTCAAAAACAAGTTACAGGGCAAAGTTCCAGGAAAAAAATCCTATTTTCTTGGCTCACCATTATCCAAGAAGGAAAACCTTTCTTAACAATTCCAACCTGGTTAATCTTTCCTCTTGTTTCCTTTGTGCTGCCCTCCATAGGTCTCCTCTGGCAGCAGTAACATCCCTAACCCAAGTAGCCTTACAAAACAAAAAAACCCCAAACCTCTTAACAGCCAATAAAGGGGAAACGTGTATATACCTAATTTTAAAAAGTGTTACTATTATATTAACAAATCCAGGTTGGTAGAAACCAGTATAAACAAACTTCGTAAGTTGGGAAAAAAGCTATCTAGTCAAACCCCCGGCGTCCAACAAGAAGGTTAGTAATCTAATCCATTCATCAGTTGGGTTGCTCCCTTAATAACACCTCTTACAACCATCTATACTCCGCTACTCCTGGCACCCGGTTTGCTAAACTTTCTTAGCAACCAAATTCAAAAAAAAATTTCTCATGTTGCCGTTAATCAAATGTCATTGGACGCTTACAGTCCTCTCCCACAGGAGCCAGACATTCCCAACCCATAAGCCCCTCCCACGCCATCCCAGTACCCCAGGAAGTAGCCAGAAAAGTCATCACCCATATCACCAAAGAGGTGGGAATGTATGGCTGGATCAATGACAGGCCAGCTTCTAGCAGCAAGTGACCTTGAATCTCCCCCACCCTTGCGGAGCTGACCAGAGCTGGCTGAAACAACTAGCAGCAAGTGGCCTTGAATCACACACACACCTGCGGAGCTGACCAGAGCTGGCTATGTAACCTGTCAGCAGCTTTGCAAGGTTTTTTCTTCCTTTTACTCATGGCCCATTTTGTTCATGATCCGTTTTGTTCACTGCCCATATGGCTCAGTGCCTGCTTTTTCTCGCTCACTGCTCTGCACCCGGCACAAATACACCCGGAACCAGGAAGACATTTTACATTCCAGAAACCCGGACATACCTGTCCATATATAAACATCACCCCTGTAGCCTGCAGTGTGACTCCTCCGGCCCAGAAACTGTGGACCATGGGACTTCACCAAAGCTGGGTTTTTCTCCCCCCAAAAGCCTGTTTGTTCTAATTCAACTGATTTGGTCTCTGGCGCCTCTCGACTTCCTTACAGTAATAGTGTTCTGTAGTTTTCCCCATATATATCTTTTGTTCTTTTAGTCAGGTATATCCCTAGATATTTTAATTTGTATTCGGCTATTGTGAAGGGTACCACCTTTTTGATCTCTTCTTCTGTGGTCTTATCCGATTTGTATAACAGTCCAACGGACTTCTGTTTGTTCATCTTGTATCCTGTCACTCTGCCAAACTCCTCTATTGCTTCCAGTACTCCCCTTGTGTAACTTTTGGGTTATCTTTGTTGCCCTGTGGGTGAGGTTGTTCTATGTGTCTATCTCTTATTTATGCTTGGTGAGTGTTGTTCTTCTGCCCATACTCGGTCAGCAAAGATCTTTTGTAGGGCTGGGTTTCTTCTAACATATTCTTTGAGTTTTTCCTTGTCTGGGAACTCTTACTTCTCCATCTATCTTGATCGATAATTTGGTTGGGTAGAGTATTTTTAGGTTTGTGTTGTTTTCCTTCAATTTTTGGAATATGTTACTTCACGTTCTCCTCTTCTTCATTGTTTCTGCTGATAGGTCTGAGTATATTCTTATTTGGGAAGCTTTATATATGGTTGCTTGTTTTTCCCTAGCTGCTCTCATGAGTTTCTCCTTTTCCTCAAAGTTGGATAGTTTAACTATTATGTGCCTTGGTGACTTCTTTTTGGGATTCAGTCTAGTTGGAGTTCTTTCAGCCTCCTGAATGGTTGCCTGGTTTTCATTCATTAAGCTGGGGAAGGTTTCCTCCAAGAATTCTCTCACGATTTTTCCAGATGACTTCTTTGTTGTGTTTTCCTCTGGTAAGCCAATAATTCTAATGTTGTTCTGCTTCGTTGCATCAGACATAGCTCTTAGGTTTTCTTCAGCTTCTCTGATGATCTTATTAAATTTTTGTTCACGTTTGTTAAAGTCTGCTTGGCTGTCCTGCAAGTCACTGATGAGGTTCTCTGATTCCTCCAGTTGATTCTCGAGGTCCGTGTTTCTGCTACTGGTTTTTGTTATCTCCTCCATAAGCTCCTGTATTTCCCTTTGGTGTATGGCCTTTATATCCTCTATCATTTCATCTTTTTCTGTATTGTTTCCCTCATATCCTGTATGACTCCAAGCAGCATTCTGAAAATTTTTTTTTTCTGTGGCAGCTCAATGTCTGCTTCTTCTATGTATGTTGTTATGTTTGGGACATCTTCTGTCATTGAGTTTTGTTTCTCCTCTTTTTTCCTTGAGGTCGTTGGGGTTGATGGCTGTTTCCTTGCGTTGTTTTAGAAGAGCCAGGTGCCATTTTCCAAGGAGTCGAAGAGCACTGGCTCTCTCTGGGAGATTTATAGGAATGCTTCTTTGAAAGCAACAACTAATTTTACTATGGGATTAATTTACCACATTATCCTTCTGTGGCTTCCCTATCAGGGGAGTGCCCCAGAAGGCTGGTGGGTTGCCTGCTTTGATGTTGCGGAGGTTAGGCAGAGGTCCCTGCAACATCCTGGAATGTTGATTTGTGTTGGCCGAGCTTCCTTATGCCTCCAGGTACACAGGCAAGAATTCCCTGGTGAGAAGTTGGGCAGAGTTTCCCCTGAAGGGAAAGCAGGGCTTTCTCCAGCCTGGGGCTAGTTACACATGATGGAGCTCACCTAGTTGGGTGTGGTGCAGGCATAAATGCCCTAGGCTAAGGGGAGTGGTCTGGAGGTCCACAGTGGAGTGTGAGAGAACAGGAAAGAGACAGAGAGGAGGAAAAAAATAAAAAGACCATTTAGACTGTGTGGGAATATAGGGAAGAGAGAGAAATAAAAGCAACTATGTAGCTGAGTCTCATGCCAGCCTGTGGAGATGTGAGGGTTTAGTCCCCGCCCAGAGGCAGTGGTAGCAAGCTGTGGCTGTGCCAAGAAAAAGCCCCTGCACAGCCTTTCAGGGTTGTGAGAGCAGAGATATAAACAGAAGCAACAATGTGGCTGAACCCCAATCCCTGCCCTGAAGCAGGGGGTGTGTCGCTGTGTTGAGACCAAGCCCCCTACAGGTTCCCAATTGTCTGGGCTCCAGCAGAGACAGTGGTGGGGCCAAAGTCAAGCCCCAGCCTGCTTTCACTGAGGTAAGCCTAAATCCCCCAGCCCCTCCAAACCCCATTGGTCTTGCCTACTTATCTTTATGATGCTCCTCCTACGTTCCAGCAGTGTTGAATATCCCTCTAAGAAACTCTCCTGGGCTGTTTCTGTGGAGTCCCTCTGGTATGTGTCACTCCATCATCAACTTCCCAGAAGTCCTTCATTCCTTTTTATAGCAGAATAATATTCCATTGTGTGTATGTAACCAGGAAACAACAGCTTATGTAGACACAAAGACTTGTTCACCAGTGTTTTTAACAACATCATTCAGAAGCGCTAGAAAGTGGAAATAGCTCAAACAGCCAGCAATGAGGAAATGAAACCGTAGGGCCAAATGATAATTCTATGTCGAACCTTTTGGGGACCTATTGAATTATTTTCCAAAGTAGTTGTACCATTTCACAGTATCATCAGTAATGAATAAGAATTCCAGTTTCTCTAAATCTTCTCCAAAGCTTGCTATTGTCATCTTTGTATTAAATCTATCCTAGCAGATCTGAATTGTATCTTTTAATCTGATATATTTATCTACTAAATGATAGAGCCTTAATGGGGGTTGTTATGAGTCAGCATTGACTTGATGGCAGTAAGTTTGGTTTTGGGGATGACTAATGGGATTCAGTATATATATATATTTTATATATGGTCCTTAAGCATTTATGTATCTTCTCAGAAGAGACGTCTATTCAATACCTTTGCCTATGTATTAATTGGGTTGTCTTTCTGTTATCAATTGCCAGATAACATATAAGGGGGCTTCAAAAGTTCATATAAAAGTTCCACAATCTTTTAATTCCACCTTTACATGAACTTTTTTGAAAATCCCTCATATTCTAATAGAAAACCCTGGTTTGAAAATACTTCCTCCCCTTCTGTGGCTTGTACTTTCACTTTCTTGGCTGTATCGTTTGCAGCACTCATTGTTGTAAATTTTCTGTAACCCAACTTAACTTTTCTTTTGTTGCTTTTAGGTTTAGTGTCATATCTAAGAAATTGTTACACAATCTACTGACATGAAGATTTACTTTTGTGCCTTCTCTGAAGCATTTTATACTTTGAGCTCCTACATTTAATTCAAAGATCCATTGTGAGTTAACTTCTGTATACATGGTATGAGATAGGTCACTGGATTCATGCTTTTGCATGGGGGTAAGCCAGAAAGTATCGTTACAAAAGGGTAGAAACTTGTATGAAACAAAAAGATCAAAATGTAAAGTTATTGTTTTTAGACACTCCTCCATTTAGGTCTGCACTCTTCTGAAGACTGTGTTTCCATCTTGCTAAGCCTTTCCTGCACATCCTGTCAAACCATGTCAAAATGGCAGTTTGGGCACCTTCATGGGGCTCAAATCATGTTCCTTTTAAATATCCTTTGAGTTTTCAGAACAAAAAGAAGGCTGAAGGGTCAAGACAAGGTCTATAGGGTGGATGGGGACAGCTAATTATTATAGAGCAGCCCATTCCAACATTGAAGAACAAGCAGGTACATTGTCATGATGGGGGGAAAAAATCCCTTGGCACAACTTTCCTGATTCTTTTCTCCCCAATTCAGTTTCCCACTTTCTCAAAACCTTTCCTTAATGGGCTTCCCACGACCACCCTGTGCCTTCAATAAAATCCATCAGCATGACCCATTTGTAACCTCAAACACAGTCATTCAAACCTCTGCATTGCCTTCTCTGTCTTGAATATAACTGACCCACCAGATCCCCTGAGAAATCTCTATTTGAATTGGATCTGTTTTGAGGGCACTCTAATGCGCTTTGAAGTAAATATATTACTTAGGGAATTGGTCTGCAGCCACCCACTGATTACCAAAAGCATGCCTAAAAGGTTTCATTTAAAATAAACCTGTGCATAGATGAACTAGTTCCCTGGTTGCAATACTATTTTGACTTACCTTTGTATTACATCCATCCATTTGTGTTAGGATATGTTTACTAGAGAAACAAACCCAGAGACACACTCATTCATGTATAACAAAGACCTTTATATCAAAGAGTAATTGTATATTAAGATAACTTCCCACCCCAGTCCAGATCAAGTTCATAAGTACAATATAAACCCATAAATTCAATACTAGTCCAACAATCCTTCTTCAAACTCACCAAGTCACATGCAATAATGCAAAATGCAGGAAGATCACAGGCCAATGGGTGCAAATCCTTGAGGATCCAGTGGTGGTGGAAGCATCTCAGCACTGGCACGGATCTCCAGGAAGGTGAAAGCAGAGAGAGAGAGAGAGAGAGAGAGAGAGAGAGAGAGAGAGAGAGAGAGAGAGAGAGAGAGACCTGCCTCCAGGGAGAAAGAGAAGAGAGGCATGCCTCAGAGACCCATTTATCTGAGTATCCTCCAATCAAGCTGCAGTTTGATTGACAGGCTAAATTCTGTCCACATGTTCCTATGGGAGCCATGTTGGTGCAAAAAATCTAACTACCATAGTCCCCCCTTCTCTCTTATAACTTCAAGTTGACACATGATTGGGTAGCTCCCTCCCCATTTATATGAACTACCCAGCATAGGAACATCAGAGAAACAAAGTATGGTAGTGGTTGCCAGGACTGTTGGGAGGGGAGAATAGAGAATGAAAGCTTAATGTTTGGGGTTTCATTTGGGCTGAGAAAAGTTTTGCAACCATGCAGAGGTGATGGTAGTACACATCGTGAATAGAAAAAATATCCCTGAATTGAAGTTCTTAATGATTGCTTTTTTATGTGAATTGTACCTCAGCAAGATGGATTGACACATTGGTTGCAACAGTGGGCTCAAGCATAGGAGCAATAGAGGAAGGCACAGGACCAGTGGTGTTTCCTTCTGTTGTGCAGAGGGTCGCTGTGAGTTGGAAATGGCTAGATGGCACCTAACAACAGCAGCAGCAGCAGCAGCTACCCCTATATGTCAGGGTGGCTGTATGAAGGAAAAACTCCAGCTGGAAAGGACTAAATGCAGTAGTGACAGAGGTTGTTTTAAGAGCCTAGGTAACAGCAATGGCCAGAGATAAGGCAGTCATTGAGGATAGTGAAGAGACCTTTATGAAACCTATTGAGAAAGTAGATTTGACTCTACGTATGATTACTTATTGAATCCATGCTATGAGCAGGGATTGTGCTAATCCTAAGGACACAGAAAGGAGAAAACAGCTCTTGCCTAAGTAACTTCCAATCCAGTGCTAAGTGTAAACATTAAGCTAGTTACACTTCCACATGGAAAGAATTATGAGGAAGGTATGACTGCCCAATAAGATGTGAGGAGCTTAGACTTAGGGTTGCCAGATGAAAGGAAAGAGGAGGTGGGTGATTCCCAGATAAAACAAATGTGGATGAGAGACACACAGCGGGGAGGGGAGATATATGGCCATTGTGCATGACTACAAATAGCTTGTTAATTAATCTGAACATAAGGTACACAGACGGTGGTGGAAAACAAGGTGGGAATAACCAAGGTCAGAAATTTCCAGCTTTGTATCCTGCAGAGGAGGTTACAGTTATTTGTGAAAACAGTAGGACGCCACTGAAAAGTTTTGAGCAGGCAAACCAACAGGACCTAATGGCCTTTTGAGTAAGGTGGCTGTAGCAGCAGTGTGGACCGTGGACTGCAGAAGACAACAATCACAAATGTGAGCAGGAGGGTGGAGAGCAAAGCTAAGAGTGGGATTTATAGGACTTATGGTGAGTGCAATGGGATCCTTTAGGAAAGGAAGTAGTTGAAGAGTGTGTCTTCTACAATCCGTACCATCGAGAGTATTTTCACACAATAAGCATCCAGCAAGGTTGATAGGGTGCAATTAAATTGCTCCCCGCCCCTTGCATGGTTTTGTCTCAGCCAACTAATTCTAAAATAAGAACATTTGTTTCAGTTAATGCTGCAAAAAGTGTGGTTTAAGCTATCAGGGTTTACTCTCCTGTGATTCATGTTTTAGACTATTTACTGCGAATGTTTGCACCAAGCTTTGGAGCTGCTAATGAGGTGCTAATGTTGAACACGATTACTTTTCCACAGTGCAACTTGTGCTCCACATGGTCCAGTGCGCAGCCTCTGCAGCGCAGCTGCTCCTACCGACTGCTTCGACAGTGGAGAACAGCAAGGTGTTTGGTAAGGCAAGAAAGGTGGTCTGCATCACTCTGAGAAGGAGTAGTCTAGATAGCATGCATCAACACAGGAAGAATAACTTTGGCTCTTTTGAGATATTTTTACTGTTGTCTGACCCCTTACCCTAAACCTTACCCTATTATAAATGAAAACCTCATTCTCATTCATTAGATCTTGTCAGTCTACTCTATTCTTTAATCTCAGTTAGCTTCCCAAACTTCTCATTGGATTTTAAAAGCACCGAGACACTCAGCATGATGTCTTGACGTGGTGCTGGCAACAATGGGCTCAACCACAGCAATGATTGTGAAGAGGGCACAGGACTGAGCCTGTGGCAGTTACATAATCTGCTGTCAACTTGCGAAGGGGTGGCTTCACAGCTTGATGACCTCTTTTGGAGGCATGATGGAGATAAATAGCTCACTGGAGGCCAGATACACTCACTCCCTGTGAGACATTCCTGCTGACAAGACACGTGGAGCTATGCTGATGGCAGCTAGAGCCTTGGAGCCGAAGGAGCTACTTGGAGACCCACACCAGCGCTGAGATGCTTCCACCGCCACAAGATTCACAAGATCCACCCACTGACCTGTGCTCTTCTATCACATGTGTTGCATGAGTCTGAAGAGGAACTTAAATACTGGTATTGGACATATGGGCTAATATGGAACTTATGGACTTGATCTGGACTGGACTGGGATGTTTTCTTAATATATAATTACTCTGATATAAAGCTCTCTCTTACACACATATGAGCATCCTGGGTTTGTTTCTCTAGTCTCTAACACAGAGTCACATATTATTCTGTTGTACCTAAGATTACTGAATCAGAAGGGACTCCAGCAACACCTAACGACAATCTCGTATAGATTCACATTCCCTAGCACCCTCTCTGTGTGCTCCCATCTTCTTGAACTTAACTTCTCAGTCTCTAACAATGGTAGGATTTATCTTTATCATTATTGATAAAACCATGATCATAACAACCCGTCCACTGGCCGCACCAGTGAGAGTAAAACTCCCCCCTCCCAAACTCAAAACCATACTCACTGCCAGTGAGTTGATTCCCACACACAGTACAGGCCATGGTAGAATGGCTCCTGTGAATTTCCAAAACTGCAGCTCTACGGGAGTAGAAAATTCTCATCTTTCTTCCACAGAGTCCCTGGTGGCTTCAAACTGCTGGACTTGTGGTTAGCAACCCAGTGTATAACCAGGCACGAGGGCTCTGTCAAGAACTGCCCTCCTACGTTGTCATAAATCTTCCTGGGAGGAGAGTGCTCCATCTTTCCCCCATGGTGCTGCTGGTGCACTGACCACTGCGCTACCGGTTCTCCCGGTGTTAGAACAGAACAGTATTTAAGTGCATTTCAAGTTACATAAGGAGTTCTTTATAGCCACTGGAACTGTTCCATTGCTTTGTTCCAGTTGTGTGCCATCAGTCGGTCCTACTCAATAGTGACTCTATGAATAAAAGCACGAAACCCTGCCAGAGCCCGACCAGCCTCAGAATTGTTCTTATGCTTGAGTCCCATCGTAGCAGCCACTGTGCCAGTCCATCTCCTGAGGGCCTTTCTCTCCTTTTCTGGCCCTCTACTTTACCACACATGATGTCCTTCTCCAGGGACTGGTCTCTCCTGACAGGCCCAAGTATGTAAGATGAAATCTCGCCATCCTTGCCTCTAAGGTGCACTCTGGCCTTAGTGCTTCCATGACAGATTGGTTTATGCTTTCAGCAGTCATAGTTCTTTCAATATTCCTCATAAGCACCACAATTCAAGTGCACTAATTCTTCTTTGGTTTTCTTTATTCAGTGTTCACTTTTCACATGCATATGAGACAATTGAAAATACTATGGTTCAGTTCAGATGCATCTTAGTGCTTTTCAATACTCTAAAGAGGTCTTGTGCAGCATATTTGTCTAATGTTTTATAGAGTATAGAGTTTAATAGAGTATAGAGTATAATGCCATCATTGTCAATAAATTTGGTAAATGTCATTTTCAAGTGTATTTTATATCAAACCCTATCACAATCAACAAGAACTAGTTATATAAAACCATAACTCAATTGCATGAATTTGTAAACAAATTTCTCTTGTGACTTGTCCAAAAGCCACCACCTCTACCCAATAGCTACCTATGAACAAACACTTTCCATCTTAAACATATCATATATTTTTAGCATGACCCAAACTGTATCATAGATATAATCATAAATATGAAAAATAGTTGATTTTTTAAATGATAGGATTCAAACCTCAATGAAAGAATATAAAACACCCATGTTCTCCTAACTAATTGCCATCAAGTCAATTGTGATGCGTACAGGCATTATAGAGCAGGGTAAACCTGCCCACAGGGTTTCCAAGGCTATAGTCTGTATACAAGGAGAACTCTCAGCAGCTGAGCACTTTAATCACAGTGCCACCAGGGATCCATATGCTCTCATCCTCTACTGACAGTTAATTAACTTAATGAATCACACTCTGAAATGTCCATTTAAATTATATAGTTTGTTTAGTCAACTCGATGTTTTTCTGTGTATATAGTCACCATTGATATTTTTGAAAAAGGTATTTGAATGAGGAAGCCATTGTTGGTCTTGCAAAAATCGACCATGGGATCTCCAGCGTTGTTTCTATATTACCAAGTCCATATTTTCCAACTACTGTTCCTACCTCATTGTTCCCAACTCTTGCATTCCAATCACAAATCAAATGTAGCCAAATGCAATCAAAGCACCTTAATTTCATTTTAATCAATTTCAGACTGTTCGCCTTGGTAGAATTGCTCAATTTCTTCATTACTAGCTTGAGTGGTTGGAGCATACATTTGGATAATAGTTTGTATTGATGGGACTTCTTTGTGTACAGATAAATATTATCCCATCACTGATAGCATCATATTTCAAGAGCTCTTTAAATGTCCTTTCTGAAGATGAACTGGATTCCATTCTTTTTCAATTGGTCACTCCCAGCAAATTAAATCATATGACTGTCTGATTAAAAATGGCCAATACCAATTCATTTCAGCTCATCAACACCTAGAATATCTTTACTCACCCCATTTCATTTTTAATAACTTCTAATTTTCCTAGATTCGTATATTGCACATACCAAGTTCCAATATGAATAGAATCTTGCAGCTGCTTCTTCTCATTTTGAATCATGCCCCACTAGCAAATGAAGGTCTCAAAAAAGCTTTAGAGATTCATGTCATTGTGGTTGATTTTATGATGAGAAGGTAGCTCTTCCTCAGCCATATATTGAGTGCTTTCCGGCCCTACTTTCTGGTGATGTTAACTGCCGTTTATGAAGTTTTCTGCACGTAGCAATGTTCTGAGGCTATCCATAGGTTTTCCTGTGGCTCTGTCCTTAGAAGTAGACAGCCTATTCCCGCTTCATTGTCTGTTCTCAGCCTGGAGTCTCTGCTGAGAGCTTCCCTTTGGGTGACTCTGATGGTGTTTGAAACATCAGTGACACTGCTTTCCGCATTGTATTAACATGCAACTGCAGTATGGTGAATTACAGGGAAGTGTTAAGATGCACCTGAACCAACTCATGTTATTTTTTCAATCTCCTCAGATGCATGTGAAACTGGGACATTAAATAAGGAGGAATGAAGAATTGATTCATTTGAGTTATGGTGCTGGAGAATAATATTGGAAATGCCATGGACTGCCAGATGAACAAGCAAATGTATGTTGGAAGGAATACAGCTCGAATGCTCCTTACAGGCAAGGGTAGTGGGTCTTCATCTCGGGTACTTGGACATCGTACCAGGAGAGAGCAGTCACTGGAAAAAGACATAATGCTTGGCAAAGTAGAGGGGCAGAGAAAAAGAGGAAGACTCTATACAAGATGGATTGATATACTGACTGCAAAAATGGGTTCAAACCTAACAACCATTGTGGAATGGCACAGAGTGAGGCAGTGTTTCTGTTGCACATCGGGTTGCTGTGAGTTGGAATCAGCTCAATGATAACTAACAACATCTGTGTGATTTTTAAAAATTTATTTAGTTAAATTCTAGGTATAACCCTATGTGTAACTTTCAGTGAATATTAGTTTGAATGAATCTTAACAATATAGGTAAAAATGACAATTCATAATCAACAAAATAATAGCACATTCTATTAATATTTGCTATAATAACAACAGATGATAGAGATGTGCTGTTGAATCGTTTCAACTCATAGTGATCCTATGTACAACAGCAGAAAACACTACCAGGCCCTGTTCCGTCCTCACAATCACTGCAACTTGGGGCCCGTTTTTGCTATTGTGTCAATTTATGTCATAAAGAATTTGTGGTTTTGGCCACATCGAGTCAGTTCTGACTCATAGTGATCCTATGTACAACAGAACAAAATGCTGCACGGTCCTGTGCCGTACTCACAATTGTTCCTGTGCTTGAGCCCATTGATGCGGTCACCATGGCGATCCATCTCCTTGAGGGCCTTCACCTCCTTTGCTGCCCCGTCCATTTTACAAAATATGTAAGACAACGTCTTGCTATCCTTGCCTCTAAGAAGCACTCTAGCACAACTTCTCCCAACACAGATTGGTTTGTCCTTTTAAACTGGTACTTTAATACGGATACTGTCCATTTTCTTCTCTGTCACCACCATTAAAAGCCCTCGCTTCTTCTTAGGTCCCCTCATTCAGTGCCCCACTTTCACATGCATATGAGGCAATGGAGAATACCGTGGCTTGGGTGAGGTGCACCTTAGTCCTCAAAGTAACATCCTCTTTACGGACCGTTCTCTTTTTCACTGACTGCTCTACTTAATATGTCCAAGTTACATGAGATGAAGTTTAGCCATCCTCGCCTCTAATGAGCATTCTGTATTTCTTGGGTAATTCTTACAAATCAGATAGTGGCAGTTACAGAATCTCCTGTCCAACTTGAGCAAAGGGGTAGAGTCTAGCTTGTCAATCTGGTCATAGCCAATGAGGCCTCTATGTGGCACGGCCTTCTCCTGAGGATTCTAGAACCTCCTGTTTCCTCCCTGGAAGCAGGAAACACACTCTATCTGCTTTATATTCCTGTTGACTAGCCACATGGAGACACACTGATGGAGTCAGAGCCCTGGAGCTGGAGGAGCCACATTGAGACCCACGAAAGTAATGAGATGCTTCCACCACCAGAAGATCTACAGGTCTTTCCACCACTGGCCTGTGATCTCCCTGCACTCAGCATCATTGCGTGTGTGCGTGAGTCTGAAGAGGAATTTATAGACTGGTATTAGACATATGGGTTAATATCAGACTAATGGACTTGATCAGAACTAGGCTGGGATTTTTCTTAATATACAATTACTCCGGTATGAATCTCTTTCTCATATATACATAAGTGTCCCTGGATTTGTTTCTGTAATTAACCTGGACTAACACACAGATTTGTTTTTCTGACAGTCTATGATATATTCAATATTCTTCACCAAAAACATGATTCAAAGGCATTAGTTCTTCGTTGGACTCAGTATTTGCTGTCCAGTTTTCATATGTATAGGAGGTGATTGAAAATACTATGGCTTGGGTAAGTACCCTTTAGTCCTCAAAGTGACATCTTCTGAATATTTAAAAGAGTTCTTTATTCCCAGCAGATTTGCCCAATGCAATATATCATTGATTTCTTACCTGCTCTTTCCATGAGCTCTGATTGTGGATCCAAGTAAAATGAAAACCTTGGTAACTTGAATTTTTTTCTCCCATTCATCATATAATGTTGCTTATTGTTTCAATTGTGCATATTACTGTCTTGTTTATGTTAAGGTGTAATCCATACTGAAGGCTTTGAACTTTACCAGTGAGTGTTTCAAGTCCTCTTTGCTTCAGCAAGCAAAGTTGTGTCATCTGGTAGCACAGGTTGTTAAGGAGTCTTCCTCCAATCTTAATGCTGCATTCTCTTCACATACTTCAACTTCTTGCATTATTTTCTCAGAACACACAGAAAATAAATATGGTGAATGGATACAACTCTGAGAAACATCTTTCTTAATTTTAGACTGCATAGGGACCCCTTGTTCTGTTTTTACTTATTGCTTATTGCTCAGGTACCTCGTGAGCATGTTAAGTGTTTTGGGATTCCAATTCTTCACAATGTTATCCATAATTCCAATTCTTCATAATGTTATGATCCACATAGTTGGATGCCTTTGCATCGTCAATAAAACACAGTAAAACATCTATGTAGTAGTCTCTACTTTCAGCCAAGATGCCTCTGATAGCATCAATGATATTAATAATTGTATGCCTTCTTCTGAACCTGGTTTGAATTTCCTGTCAATGTACTGCTGGAAACATTTTTAATTAGTTTAACATTATCTTGTGTGCATTATTGATTGCTATGTTGTTGGATAATTTCCACAATCTGCTTGATCACTTTTCTTTGGAATGGGCATGACCTGTCATCTGTCTTCCAAATATCTTGGTATACATCAGTGAGCCCTTCCAGCATGATATCCATTTCTTGAAAGATTCAATTGGCATTCTGTCAATTACTAACGCCTTCCTTTTGACCCATGATTTCAGATCAGCTTGGATCTCTTCCTTCAGCACCATCAGATATTAATCACATGATTGAACATTGACCAATTATTTTTGGTATTATTCTTGGTGTATTATTTCCACCTTCCCTTGATAATTCTTGTGTCACTAAATATCTTGTCCATAGGATCATACACTGTTGTAAGACAAGACTTGAATTCTTTCTTTAGTTCATTTAGCTGGAGAAATGCCACGCATTTAGTGATGTAACTCTAGGTTTTTGCATATTTAATCACGCTTTGAAATCTTCTGTTCAGTTATTTTATGTCATCATTTCTTTTATTTGCATTAGCTACTCTACAGTCAAGAGCATGTTTCAGAGTCTCTTCTGATTGATTTTGTCTTTCTTTTTTCAATTCTCTTTTTAGTGAACTTTTGCCTTTCTTTGATGCCACCCTACAAATTGTCCCGTCTTTGGCCACTAGCATTCAATGTGTTCAACGCATCACTGTATTCTTGCGATGGCCCTTAAGCTCATCTGGTGCCTTAGTGATTACACACAAAGCTACTGACTGAAAAATTGGTTGTATGAACCCACTAGACACTACTCAAGAGAAAGATATGCCAATTTACTGCCATAAAAATGTGTAGTCTCGGAAACCCTTTAGACAATTTCCAACGTTAAATGAATTTCCAAGATTACAATAAATGTAAGCTTCATACCTCAAGCACCTCAATTCTGACTCTACACATGGAGTGAGGCCTCATCTGTTTCAGAATTAAGGGCCAAGATATCCTACTTAATTCTTATACAATCCTCCAAGACACAAAAACTGCCCCTTATCAATTATATCTTGTCTCCATCATTACTCTTCCTATCTCTCATCGACAATGTCCATCACTTGTTTGTCATCTGAAACTAGGTAATAAAATTCAACTGAAAAAAATTATAACCAAAATCTCAGTTGTTCATAAAAACTAAATAGTAGTTACTACTATTTAATGCCTAACCCTTATTAGGCTCAATTACTCCATTTACTTCATCTTCACAGTTACTTAATTATTTGCCTACAATCATGTGTCAGCTGCCAACACACGCTTATCACCATTCACATTATTTATTCATAGTTGCTATTTCTACCGACCATTTTAAATCCTTAGGGGATGTTTGCTATTAACAAGGCTTCTTCCCATCTGTCTTATCCTTGAAGAATCTATCAAGCAGAACAGTATCAATTTTCATCATTACCACCTTACCAAATTTTTTTCTTAATGGAAATTACCTATTGGATACTGACCACATTTCTAAAGACCAACTATATGTAGGCTGCATTAGGACAGAGACCCTACGAGTCCCCTATTTGCTTTACCTTTCATTATTTTCATGCATTTCATTCTTTGCACTCCCCACCCCTCTCAAATGATTTCCATTTTTTTCCCACATGCCTTTCTCTTCAGTGTTTAGGACACTTGGGAACAAAATTCTTGTCACATGTGCCTGGGTTCCTGTTGAGATTTTCTGCGTCACTTCATTGATTTATAAGCAATGAATTCCTATACAGTCTGAAGACGAAAGGAGACTGGCATTTCACAGTCACGCCCAAACGAGAACAACATACTAGACGCTGAAGCTGGCGGTTGCTTGGACTCAAGCTCCCTCGAGGAGCCGTAGCCGTAGCTGCTGGAGGCAGGGACCTCTCCTCTGGTACTCTGCTGCTGGCGCTCTTCATCTCCACTTAAAGCATCCGCCGCTCTGCCTCCTGTCCTCGTGGGCTTCCTCTGCTTATTCATCCATCCTACTTCCCTGTGAGTTTCGTTTGTACATGGTATACCATGGCACACTAAATCCTAATTTGGTCTCATATCATTTCAGCTAAAATTCCTACAAATCACTGACAAGATCTCTCTTAGTTCTTTAGGTTCAGGCAAAAGTGAGGTCACTTAATCAAATTTATGTTTTTTTAAATCTGACCTTAGTGAGTGAATAGCACTGCTTTATCTGGTTGTTCTTCCAGGTTTATCAGGTTGTTATTCCAATACAAAACTCGTGAGAGGAGGTGTGGAAAAAAGAGAACATATCACTAGAAATCCAAATGTGGCTTGGAGACAACAAGCGCTCTTGGACCATCTCCCTCTCCGGAGGGTATGGAGAAGGCAAACACGGCGACAAGAGAGCTAGTAGGTACAGAGCAGACAAGGTGTATCCCACCTTTATCAAATTCTACAATGCTATTGATGTAAGTAAATGTGTAAGAGAAGACTGTCATACTTACACATCCTTTTAAAGATCATCCACCGCATCTACAAACCCATCCCCATATCATTTATGGTAACGACCGGAGGCTTTCCTCCTAGGATGAGGAATAAGACAATTACACTGCAGCATTATACTGGAGGTTCCAGCCAGGACAATCAGGCAAGGGAGGCAAAAAGGCATTCAGATTGAAAATGCAGACGCACAACTATCACTAGGTCTTGCATATAGAAAATCCTAAGCCTCAAAACTCACCAAACTCCCTACCCTCGCATCGATGCCAACTCATAGCAACCCACTCTATAGTACAGAGTAGAACTGTCCCAGTGACTTACCCAGCCTGGAACTCTTTGAGGGAGTAGAAAGCCCCGTCATGTTCCTGGGGAGCAGTTGGTAGTTTCCAAGTGCTACCTTGCAGATGAAAGCAGCATGTGTAACCACTACTCCACCAAAGCTCCTTGGAAAATCCTAAAGAATGTGGCTGAAAAAAAAAAAGATATTAGAACAAATAAATTAAAACTGCAAGGCACAGGATAAAAGGTTCAGATACAAAGATCAGCTGTATCTACAAATGATAGGAATGAGAACATGAAAAATAAATAAGAAAGTAATTGCATTTATAATGGCATCAAGAAGAATAAAATAAGAACAAACATTTAAAAATAAGTTCAAAACTTCTACTCTTAAAATCAGTGTTAAAGATATTTAAAGACCTAAATAAGTTTAAAGATATCCCATGTTTATGAGCCACAAGACTTTACATTATAAAGACAACAACATCCCCTATCAAAATCCCCACTGGCTTCTTTGCAGAAACTGACAAACTAATCCTAAGCCTCACAGAGAAATTCAACGGGCCCAGCCCAGCAAAACCAGTCTTGGAAAAGAGGAAGGACATAGAGAATTCATGCATTTTGATTTCAAAGCGTACTAGAAAGTTTCAGTTATCTAGACAGTATGAGAATGCTATCAGGATAAGCATATGGCTCAATGGAATAAATTTGAGAGTTAGAAATAACTTTCAATCTTAATTAGCTCTTTCCCAAATGACAAGGAAATTCCTGCTAAATTATTTGATCAGAATTTATATTTATACCAAGACGAAGGGGAAATGGGCTATCAAGAGCACATTACATCTTTTATCTTTGAATAATTTTGCATCAGGTTTCAGTTTGGAATTTTTTTTCCAGTCTAGACTTCAAGTGGATCAAGAAGAAAATTTACATTGTCCTTGAAGCTATCATTACTTTAAAATTAATATTTCTTGTACACAGTTCCTTCATTATTGAGAATTCTCCAAATAAACCAATTATTTAAAATATTTTAATCGTGTACCTTCCTTTAAATTCTGTAGAGCTGGCAGGACACCAAAGAACTTTCTCTACCAAAACTGTCATCCTGGAAGAACAGCTGCTTCCACATTATCAGGTGCCATTCCAAGGAGCGTCCCAGCGTGGAAGGAGTCATTGGCAGCTCGAGGGTAGGAAAGGAAAGAGGCTCTACTCTGAACTAGATGATCCTTTTCAAAATATTACGTGTCACTTGGAAGAATAGTTTTAAAACACCTCTAATATGCAAGACTTACAACTCAAGAAAGCAGGTAAGCATGCATCACGCTGCCTGCAAATTTCCTTATCGTTCTCTTTCAAGGGGGAGTGGGTTGCACAGAGAAGGTGGAGGTCAGGAGTCATACCGGCACAAACGTGTTCTTTTGACTGTGACTAATGACATAGGGCATCATCTTCCTGTCAGAGAGTTTCTCAACAGTGATCCAACAGGTGGCCCGAAGCAGAAAGCATCATAAACACAAGCGTTCTACTGCTATTTAAACTCTCATTCACTGCTAGCTGGTGACTGCAGAACCCCATTTTCCTTAGACTTTGAGAGTCAGTTCTGCTGAATTCACACCTACCTCTCGTTTTTATAAATAATTGTGAGGGATAATGCACTAAAAGTATCAGAGAACCTTTTTAAATAGTCTTTAGCTTTACTTACAGAATCAACATTGTGCACCGCATGGTAAGCTCTCACCCCTGCCTCGGCCACTAATGCTCTGCTTTCCAGTCTTCTCACTCACCACCACCGAATGGATTCCGACTCATGCGGAAAGAGAGCGCCCCTGAGTGCTTGCCTTCCATATCACAAGCCCAGGTTAGGAGGCTGACTGTGTTCTTTCTGACTTTCCTTTTTTTTTTTTTTTTGCGGCTGACTGTGTTCATGAGCAGTTGCTGGAACTTAGGAGCCCTGGTGGGATAGTGGCCACACGTTGGTTGGGCTGTTAATGGCAAGGTTATCAGTTTGACACTATTAGGTTTCTAGGGTGGTTTACCTCCGTTCTTGCTTCTCCAGGCTGAATTCACGCGGCAGAAGCACTTTTGTAAATCAAGTCACTTTTAGGAGGGAAAGGGACGTTTGGGGTATTACAGTCTCAGATAGGACTTGGGAAGGTGCAAAGCGTATGGCGGGAGCAGGAGGAGGGTGGGGAGCGTGCATGGTAAAATTCACGTGGGAAAGTTTCACAGGAGCACGGAAACCAGAGTACTAAGGTAACAGCGGGAAATCCCAAAAGGGGCGAGCAGGCGTGCCTCTGAGAGAAACCCCACCCTCCGCCATGCCAGAGAGCATCCAAACAAGAGTGGATGGCTGGCCCGCAGTCTGGTATTTACCCACTCCTATCCCCCTGGCTGGGGAGGCGTGGTGGAGGGTATTGGCCCATCTTGTTGCCTGAGATTAAGGGCACCTGCGTGGTATCATATGCCTAGGTTATGGCCAGGTTTAGCTTCACCTGCACCTAGGTGGTCTTGTCTGCCGGTGCTCTTTTCTGGATTTTCCCATAGGTGTCTCCTTGGTGTGCCTGATTTCTTTTCAACCCCTTTATTGTGGTCATGACAGCTCTTTTTTGTTTAGGGTAGGCATTTAGTGGAGACAACCCTCTTTATCCCCAATCTATCTACCTGTCAAAACCACCAGCTACTTCTGAGGGTGAAAAGATGAAGCTTTCTACACTCATAAAGAGTTGGAGTCACAGGAACCCACAGGGCCGTTCTATCCTGTCCTATGCGGCCACGATGAGCCAGTATGACTCTGTGGCTGTGAGTCTGTGTCTCCCTCACCCCCGACCAGTACTCTGATTACTCCTTCTTTCTAGTACTTCTGAGGAGGGGCCAGAAAACGTTGTTTTTTTTTAAATTAAGAACTTTTATTGGAGGCTCTTACATCTCATCACAATCCACACATTCATCCATTGTGTCAAGCACATTTGTACATTTGTTGCTACCATCATTCTCAAAGCATTTTCTTTATACTTGAGCCCATGATATCAACTCCTCATTTTTTCGCTCGCTCACCCACTCTCCCTCCCTTTTGAACCCTTGATACATTATAAATTATTATTTTCATATTTTGAATTGTCTGCTGTATCCCTTCACCCACTTTTCTGTTGCTCATTCCTCTGGGAGGAGGTTATATGTCGATTCTTGGGATTGATCCCCCTTCTCTCCCCTCAACTTCCCCTTACCCTTCTGGTATCTCTACTCTTATTATTGGTCCTGAGGGATTTATATGTCCTGGCTTCCCTGTGTTATGGGCTCACAAGGAAGGAGCACACCAGCCTGTGTGATCATGAGGTGTTGATTGGATCAGCTATCAGGTATCTAAGCCCAGAACAAAATCATACAATGTGAATGGGGAGGGGGGAGTCAGCAAACATTAAAAAAATGCCAGGATAGTAAACATTTCAGCTTTTTAGCCTGCCCACTCTCTGTTGTAACTCTGGAGTAACCATAGACGATATGTTAATCAATGGGCATGACTATGTTCCAATGAAACGATTTGCAAAAACACAAAGGGAACAGGATTAGGCTCACAAGTCAATTTCATGACCCATGGACTAAATTGTTCTTTTTATCTCGATCTCGGCTTCTGAGAAAAATAAAATTAAGTCGCTAGCATTATTGAGTGTTAAGTTCTAAGCACAGTTCTAAGTGATTTCTATAGGGGGGGGCTGCTTCAGAAAATTCATGGAAAAGTTCCATTCTTTTTTAATCCCATTTTGCCACTAACTTTTTGAAGCCCCCTTGTATTATTTTATTTAATTACCACATCACAATTTGGGGGTTAGTGTAAGAATGAAACCACTTGAGGTATTTCGAACATGAAGTCATTTGACATGGGGAAATATTTTGATAGTCATTGGGAGGGCTTGGAGCAGAAACTGGGACTTCCTGTGCAGCTTTGTTGTTAAGGTCAGCCTCCCTTATCTGTCATCCAGAGCACAGAAAGCTGATGCTGTCACTACTGCCGCCAGGGACACAGCTGTCAGTCACATAGCCGCTTCAAACTCGAGAAGATGCTTCCAGAGAGTGCAACGCGTCATTCCGTTACTTCTAGAGCCTTGCTTTCAGTGCAGCTTGGACTTCTTCTTTCAATACCATAGACCTTGATCGTATGCTACCCACTGAAGTGAATGAAAGTCAACCAAGTCTTTTTGGTACTGTGACCCCCGCCCCCACGTATACTCTTTATATATATATATACACACACACACACAGGTTTTTATTATTTCATTTTTTGGATGAGCAATATACAATGTAACTACAAGTTCAGATTTCTAAACTTCTCTTCCACTTAGCAATATAAAAAGAAATTGAGAAATTTTAATATTATTTGTTCAACCTATTTTTTAAAAAGATCATGACATGATCTGATGTGCTTTATTCACTAATAGGAGCCAGGGAGGTGTAGGATTACACATTCAGCAGGGATCTGCAAGTTTAGCAGATGGAAACCATCAGCAGCTCCACAGGAGAAAGAGTGAACTTTTTATTCCCCTAAATAGAGTCTCAGAAATCCACAGGGAAGAGGAAGTTCTACTCTGTCTTGTAGGATTGCAATGAGTCAGCATCTATTCAACAGCAGTGAGTTTGATTTTTTTGACTAATGAGCAAAATGTTTCTAAAGGCTAAACAAAACTAAACAAACTCACTTCCACTGAGCCAACGCTGGCTCATGGTGACCCTAGATGACAGAGTAGAACTGCCCCTTGGGATCTCCATCTGTTGGAGCTTTCTTGTCAGCTCCCCCTGCATCAGGAAGCTGGTTTCTGCTTTTCTTTCCAATCTTAAGTGAGTGGATCTCAATGCCTGTCTAGCTCATCTCCTTGGAGCTGGGTTTGGTGGCACCATGGTTAAGAGTTCAGCGGTGAACCCAAAAGGTTACGTTATATTATTATTATTACCTTATTTTACAGGTGAGAAGATCGAGGCAAAGAAGTGGAGTAACATCCCCTAGGCCACACAGCTATGTTCAGCTAAAGCTCATTGTGCCATTGCATGTGTGCCCAGTAGAGTGCAGTGGGACTGCCTTGCCAGTAGTTTAAAACAAGAACCAAACGACTAGCCTTTGAGACACTGACTCCAGCCCCATGCTTCTACAACGGTGTGCTGCTGCCTTGTGCAGCTAAGTAGACTCCATGCAGATCTGATGGCTGCTTGATACTGCGTGCTGCTTAGAAATGCTTTGGAAGCTCTGACATTTTGCAATGTACTACTGACATGTTTTGAATTGACAGCCACATACATACTCAAGTATTTTTTAAGCATCCGTGGACTTTTGGTGTTACACTTTCCAGGACATTTTCCCATACCTATGCTTCCGTTCCATTCTCCACTAAAACTGAGATGGATGAAATAAAAGCAAACAACAGATCATCTGCCAACCTTCTCTACAGAGGCACACTAACTAATTTATTTATAGACTCGTTAGGAAACCCAGTTGATACTGATCTTTGTCAGTCAGACTATCTGAGGCTAATGAGGTTGGCCTAAAACATGATTGTTTGTCCCTGTCCCACACTGTCTATGGCCTTGACCCTGCCCCATCTGGACTGAGTCCCCTAAGGTGGCTGGCAGAAGCTAAATTTTGCTTAATCTGTTGCTGAAATATATCTTTCTAATAGTTTACTCCCTCCCCAGGGCCCCAAATAGCAACTAACATCAACTGAAAATTTAATTTTTGTAATTGCCCTAGTAAGAACTAGTGTAAAGGGAACAAAATAGCATTTCTGAATAGCTTCCTGAAGTTACATCACTGACAGCTGCTCAGGCCTTCCTCCATTCATGACTAATCATGGAAAGCTCCAGGATCCATTACTTTGGGGGAGAGGAGGAGCTTGGTAATGACCTCTAAGAATGTCCATCACCCCAGAGAAAGGAGTTTCTTTTTCAGGATTCCAAATGCAGCTTAAGGAACCCTGGTGGCCTAGTACTGGGTTGTGTGTCAGGCTACTAACTGGAAGATTAGCTGCTTGCACTCACCAGAAAGAAGAGGCTTTCTGCTCCTGTAGAAGATTTACGGCATCAAAAACACAGGGTCAGGTCTACTCAGCCTTATAGAGTCCCTGAGTCAGAATCAACCCATTGGCAGCGAGTTTGATTTTGGGTCGTTATGTGCAACTTAATGCGCCCTGGTGGTACATTGGATTAAGTGTTTGGCCACTCACCACAAGGTCAGCGGCTCCGCAGGAGAAAAATGAGGCTGTCTATCCTGTTAAGATTGTGTTTGGGGCAGTTTTATAGGGTCACGATGAGCAGCATTGACTCGGTGGAAGTGAGTTGTTATGTTTTAGCCTTTAGAAATGCTTTGAGCATTAGTGAAAAACCAAATTCACTGCCATCGAATAGATGCCGACTCATAGCAACCCTACAGGACAGAGTAGAACTGCCCCTGCCCGTGTGAATTTCTGAGACTGTAATTGTTCACGGAAATAAAAGTTTCACTCTTTATCCTGTGGAGCAGCTAGTGGTTTCAAAGTGCTGACCTTTCTGATCGCTGCTGAATGTGTAACCACAACGCCATCAGAGCTCCTATTAGTAAATAAAGCACAACAAATCATGTCAGAATCTTTCGGGTTTTTTTACAGATTGAACAAATAATACTGAAATTTCTCAATTTCACATTGTTGAGTGGAAGAGAGATTTAGAAATATAAACTTGTACTTATACTGTATATTACTCCCAAAATCTAAGTATACATTTATGTATAATTGGAGATATATATATATATATATATATATATATATATATATATATATAATCCTTTCCTATGGATTACAAGTCAATGTGAAGAAAATAAAAGCTCTCACAATTGGACCAATCAGAAGCACCAGGATAAAGAGAAAAGATTAAAGTTGTCAAGGATCTCATTTTCTTAGATCTACAATGGCACATGCAAGCAGTAGTCACCAAATAAAACAACTCAATGCACTGGGCACATTTGCTGCATGAGGCCCCTGTAAGCCAAAGATCTGTAGCAAGACAACAAGAAAGAAAATGCTCAAGCGGATGTCTGTTCTTAGTCTGGAAGCTCGCTGAAACCTGTTCACCATGGATGATTGTGATGAAGTGACATTACTTGGTCTGAGTTTTCCATCCCATCCTTGCAGATGACGTGTTGTGGAGCAAGCAAAGAAGGTGTAGAACACTCAAACTTGAGGATGGGTCCCCTTTCGAAAGAAGGAAGATAGAATCCCATGACCACTGAGAAAGAGTAGACACCACCAGAGGTGTAATGTTTGCAGATGCAGAGGCCTCCGTACTGACATCTGAGAAAGGAAGGAGCAGTGGGCTTCCCAAACTATAGGAGTAAAGCTGAGTGTTGGGACCCGAGGCTGACAGGCTTGCAGAGTGGGATGCCTTTGGGGCATTTACCATTAGCACCAAAAGGGCTCCGCCACATTTGTATGGGCAGGTAAGAAGAGGCCAAGTTGCTGTGTGGCTGGAAGGCTGAGTCCCAGAATTATACTTGCCTGCCACCATGGCTGAAAAAAAGATGCTGGGGACACAAGGACTGCATCTTTGGTGTTGTTTAATCCTACATTTAATCTATTAGCTTCCTTAATAAGTGCTTTAATTGTAAGTGTTGTCTGTGAGTTCCGTGTGGCCATTACACTAGGTTATTGAACCCAGCAGAGAGGTTGAGTCCCATGGAAGGGAGCGGTTGGTGTCAGAATAGGATCAAGAAGGATGGGCAGTTTGGAGACTTAACCCATTCCTTTCTGGGTTTTTTTTTTTAATGAAAAAAAAAAGCCACAACAAGGCTGCAGGAAGTTTTTTTTCCATAAACAAAGGACCGGTAATCTACTCCACAAGAAGCTTGAGACGTCCTTTGGAGCTGGCCACCAACGTCCAAGTCTAACGCTGGGTGGCTCGGAGGGCAGGTCGCTAGCACCCAGGCATCTGAGTACACCTCGAGACGCGCGAGGTGAGACGCTGGTAAAGGCGATGGCTGGACGCCGGCAACGGACCCTGCGCAGCGCTCCGCGGCCAGAGTCAGCGAGCGGACAGCGGGTCTCCAAAGTCAAGTTCCGGAGCCCTTCCGGAACCCAGGCGCCCGGCTCCGCCTGCTCGGGGGCGGCGTTTCCTGGACTGCGCTTCCGGGGCAGGGTTTCCGGGGCACCAGGGGCGGGGCCTGGCGGAACCGGAAGACTGGCTGCGGCCGCCGGGCGAGCGGGCGGCGCGGTGGCCGGCAGCTGGATCATGCTGAGCGGAGCGCGCGGCAGGCTCGCTTCAGCGCTGCGCGGGGCACGCGCGCCGCGGCCCCCAGTCGCCCGCCGGGGGCTGCACGCGCCGGGGCCTCGACGGTCGGCCGAGGGGCGCGGGGAGGCGGAGGGGCCGCTGGGCGCCGCGGAGCCCGTGTGGCTGGAGTTCTTGGTGTGCCCGCTCTCCAAGAAACCGCTCAGGTGAGGCGAGCCGGGCCGTGTGTGGATCGCGGCCGTGGGGTGGGAGGAGCGGCGGGCCTCGGGGCCGCCGGGGTGTTCTCGCTGCCATTTTCTGCACTCGGGCCCTGCTGGGTTCCTCCGCCGCGCCTCTCGGGGCTGAAGGGCAAAAGGAGACCTGATGGCGCCGAGCCCCGCACCTCGTAATGCAAATGGCCGTCCTGCTGGCGCGGGTCTACGGGTGGATGGGAGCTCCGGCTGTGCCTTCGAATCACCAGGGCACAGGAGACACAAAACGAAACCCCCACCGAGCTCCGGAGACCAACCCATGGCGACACTGTCGGGAAGTCAGGCTCAGAGACCTGCTTATTTGGGTTTTCTTTAAAGGACCTTCAATCAAAAACCCAATCGCACAAAGCCAGTTCCGACTCAGCAACCTAACATAGGGTTTCTGAGGATGTAAATCTCCTTAGGAACAGAACGCCTGATCTTCCTCCCTGGCTGGTGGGTTTGAAATGCCGACCTGGAAGCCCCCGGCCAGGTGCTTAGCTGCCAGCCCCACCAGGGCCTTGATTCTAATGTACACAGCCAGGTGTGTAAACCATTGGCCTGCACTTGGACCAAGTTTCAAGCCCCCGACGTTTGTACAGCAGGACTGGAATTCAGGACAAGCCCGAGGCTTTAATATTTTAATAATAATGAAAAATAGGCCACTGTCTTCCAAATTCTTGTGAAGTGCAGTGCCCGGCTTCATCCCTGCCAAGGGCTGAGCTGTGTTTGCTGCCCATTGGCTGTTAGCTCTAGATGAACTGGTTATTGTCAAACTAATTTTTAACCTTTTAGCCAAAGCAACTCGATAATTCCAACTACGAAAAATGAACATTGAAGACAGTAGTGTTAAAAATTGCATATGCTGAATGAATATCAAAATGTTAATAGCGATTGTGTTTGGGTAGTAGATTACAGTAATTTTAATTTTTATCCTTTTCCTAATATTTCTGGTAATGAAGGGTTTTTTAATGAGTTTTTTTTGAAACCTCAAAATTATGATTGGGTCTTTCAGCTAATTGTGTAACCAGTTAACTTTAGACCAGCTTCTTTCCAAAGCTTCCCTCATATCTGTCTTTCCATCTTTTGCTCACTTTTGTGTGAGCTATTTTGATTTCTTAGTGGTTTCCTTCTCCTGAAATGGAACTTTCTCTAGTTTCTGTATCAGTAGATTTCATTTTACTTGTATTCAGAATCAAGACCCGTGGGAACAGCAGTCAAGAAACCAAATGATGTATTCTACCAAGAAAATCTGCTGCAATCGACCTCTTTAAAGTCTTAAAAAGCAAGGATGTCACTTTGAAGACTAAGATGGCCCTGCCCAGAGCCCTGACCTTTTCAGTTGCTGTGTATGCATGTGAAAGCTGCGCTGTGAACAAGGAACACAGAAGAATCAGCAGAAGAACAAATGGATCTACATCTGAAGAAGTATAGCCAGAGGGCACCTTACTAGCCAAGATAGTAAGACTTTATCTCATGTATTTTCCGCATGTTATCCATAGGGAACAGACTCAGGAGAAGGTAATCATGCTGGTGTCATGGATTCAACGGTGTCTCCCACAGACATGAGTGGATCATGAATCTCAGTGTTTTGAAAGTTATGTAATGATGTAATTTGGGAATTATATAAGGATGTGATTAGCCAGTTAGTTGTAAGGAAATTAAGATGGGATGTGACCTCCTAACTCGGATAATAGTCCTGATCCAGGTAAGAGGTGTTCCCTGGGATGCGGCCTGCATCACATTCTGTCCGATAAGAGATAAAAGCCAAAAGAAACAAGCAGAGAAATGGGACTTGACTACCACCGAGAAAGAAGAGCTGGACTGGAACTTGTCTTGTGAACCTATGTTGTGTGAACCTTCGAGGTGCAGGAGAAAACTGAGACACATGCAGATCTCCAAGAAGTTCCAGGCTCACAAGTATGAAAAGGACGGAAAGCCTTCCCCTCAACCAGGGCTCTGAATGTGGACTTCAGGTTTCCAAACCTACGAGAGGATAAAGTTCTGTTTGTTAAAGCCACCTGCTTGTGTTTCTGTTAGAGAAACAATGGAAACCTGAGATACTTGATAAAGTTAGAGGGTCAGTGAAAATGAGGAAGACCCTTCCTGAGCTGGATGCCCAACAGTAGCTGCAACGATGGACTCACAGTGAAGCCGTGCAGGACCGAGCAGGGTTTCTTCCTTTTGTATGTAGAATTGCTATCATTTGGAGCCAAATTGATGGCATCTGACAACACTTAACTGATGAAGATCAAGGACTTCAGCCTTTAGCATGGATTACAACTGTTCGTAAAGAAAATCAGAGTCCTCACAACTGGAACAATAGGCAACAGCATGAGAAAAGATTGAAGAGTTCAGTATTGTTTAGGTGTACAATCAATGTTCGTGGAAACATCAGCCGAGATCTGCACAGATGTTACCCTGAGGACTATGGTGTGCTTGACTGATGCATTGTTATTTCAGTTGTCTCGTGCGTGTGAAAGTTCAGCATTGAACGAGGTACTCTAATGAATTGATGCATTTGGATTACTGTGGTGGCGAAGACTATCGAAAGTACCATGGACTGCCACAAGAACAGATGAATCAGTTCTGAAAGAAATACAGCTCCGATACTCTTTAAAAGCAAGGATGGTGAGACTTGGTTTCACATACTTTCGACATGTTATTAGGAGAGAGCAGTCCCTGGAAAGGACCTCATGCTTGGTGTAGTACAGGGGCTGCAGAAAACAGGAAGACCTTGGACAAAATGAGTTGACACAGTGGCTACCCCAGTGCACTCAAGCATAGCCACAGTTGTGAGGATGGCACCGACCTGAGCGCTGTGAGCGAGAGCCGACTTGCTGGCACCTAACGAGAACTGTAGTAAAATGATGGTGATAGTTGAGCATAGCCAAAGAGATGCATATTTGAATAAAAAGAGGAAATGTTTTCTGAGATGATATAAGAGAAAATTTTTAAGTAAGGCAGAACTTGGAAATACAGTGAAAAAGGGTCATTTGAGAGAAACCAACTACAATGGGAATAATTACAGGTTTATTTTCTAAGGGAACTAACATTGCCGTTACAGCTTGTAGGGTTAAATAATACTGGGCAGGAGTAACTGTAAAAATCAGTTAAATAGTATTATTTACTGACCATCAGCTCTTTTGAGAATTCTGTTTTCCAAAATTCACTTTATGATATTTTTCTTTTTCTCCTAGATATGAGGCATCGACAAATGAATTAATTAATGAAGAGTTGGGAATAGCATATCCAATCATTGATGGCATTCCTAATATGATACCACAAGCGGCCAGGATGACACATCAAAATAAGAACAAAGAAAAAGCGGAGCCGACTGAACTATAATTTAAAAAAAACCAACAACCCAAACAGCTCAATTCTCTTACTAACATTTACCTTTTTGAGAGTAAGTGTGGCGGGTGCCACGTGGGGGAGAAGAATGTTTCTGTCTCTTCCTACCCTGACTGTCCTCATCCCACTCGTGTCCCTAGCAGGACTGTTCTACTCGGCCTCTGTAGAAGAAAATTTCCCCCAGGACTGCACCAGCACGACCAGCCTGTGCTTTTACAGTCTGCTCTTGCCAATCACCATACCTGTTTATGTGTTCTTCCACCTTTGGACTTGGATGGGTATTAAACTCTTCAGACATAATTAATGTAACCAGAGCCAAGATGGTCTATAAAATAATATGTTTGTGGCCTCTTTCTCTGAAAGCTCAATTAGACTGAAATATTGAACTCCCGTTTGGTTGGCAGGGAAGCTGCTTCGCCTTGTTCCTGTCCGAGTTTAGGACTCTAGCAGACGGAGGCTGCAGCAGCTCTGCTCGCGTTCTTGGACCGTGCTGATTGTGTGAAGGATCTTGTGCCAGTTTATAACAACAACTGCTCTGTCAGAAATATTTTGACAAAATAGTTTGGAGATTAACAGCCCTAATCAGCTGATAACTTTCTTTATCTTCCCATTTTAACAGTTAACCTTTTGAAATACTGTTTGTTTGGATTCAAGCTCATGAGGCAAATCACACGCAAGGAATGACTAATAATCACAAAGGAGCTTTTTAAAGAGTAGTTGTAGAGAAATAGATTTAAACTAGTGTGATAGAAAACCTTAAAATGAAATTTTCACTTACCAGGCAAAAGTCTTAGTTTGGAAATTTACCTTGTGATTATATGAATACTAATGAAATGAAATGACAACACCCATGTAGAAACAATTTGTAGTAGTGCTTTTTGTCAATGGTGTGGCATTCTGGGGGACATGTAAAATGTCCTAAATTTTTAAATGGAGGCTATGTTTATAGGTATTTTTAATACCTAAAATAGAACTATCTCTTAGAGCAGTGGTTCTCCACCTTCCTCATGCAGTGACCTTTAATACAGTTCCTCATGTTGTGACCCAACCATGACATTAGTTTTGTTGCTACTTCATAACTAATTTTGCTAATGTTAGGAATCGCGTGACCCCTGTGAATGAGTCTTTCGACCCCCAAAGGGGTTGCAACCCATAGGTTGAGAACTGCTGTCTTAAATCTTTGTGTGTGTTAGGCTGAATTCTGTAAAAACAAAACCAGTGACATGTAAGACAGAACGTTTCATCAAAAATTAATTTCCTACCAAAAAGGCAGCCAAGCCCAGTCCAACTCACATCCATGGGTGTGATGCTAGCCAGGGCCCTCTTCAGACTCAGAGCTGCAGGCCGATGATGCAGAAAGGTGAAGCTGATTGTAGAAAGACTATTTTCAAGCAGGTGTAAGTTGACGTAAAATCTCACCACCATCTCCTAGGCTAATTTGTTTAGAGATGCAAAACCAATGAAGCTTATATAGAGAGAGGTTTCTTTCAAAGAAGGGGCTCTTACAAGTATGGACCGGCAGTTTCCAAGTCTGCAGGGCAGATGCCAAGCTTGGGGCTTGTGTGCCTTCATGGCCAGGATCAGCAGATCAGACAGGCTTCCTACTGCAGAGGGGAAGGAACTCCAAGGTGAGAAGGTAAGTTGGCAGACTGCTGAGAATTTCCCCAATTGGCCAAAAATATAGTAGCAGACCTCTGCCTAAAACACTGAGCACAAGCCTGTTGGAAGATCCAGTAGAAGCCAAGCAAACTTCCCTAGCATTTCTATGTGCTTTGGGCAAATCTGTTCAAGGCTTCCTAGCATATTGCCGAGCGAGGATGTTGAGGACTAAGGTGCAAGCCATGGTATTTTCAGTCACTTCAGATACACGTAAAAGGTGAATTAGGAAACCTGGTGTAACAACAAAGCCTCTGAGTTCTGTTGCCGTTAGGATATTTACAGCACTGTAGACTGCTGGGTGGATTGACGGGCCACAACAAGTGTTTAAACGTGGAGCAGTTTTGAGGATGACAGGCTCGGTCAGTGTTTCCTTCTGTTGTGCATAGGGTCACGGTGGGCTAGAACGGACTACCACCCTAGCACCACAGACTGCCAGAACAAATCTGGTGGAAGTACAGTTTCATATATTCTTGACATGTGTCCTTGATAAAGCTTGCAGGTTATTAATAAAGAGCCCCAAGGAATTAGTCATTCCCACAATGGACTCACACCTAACTACCGTGAGCTGGGTGCAGGATTGAGCAATGCTGTGTTCTGTTGTGCTCGTGGGCGCTGACTGGAAACCGTCTGGACAGCACTTAATGAGCTCAGATACTTTTTAAAGTACTCCCTTCTCCCAAAAGCTCACTTCCCTGATGTGACAGTTTTTTTTTTTTATCAATTGGCTGGGCCAGTGGTTTGACAGTTAAGACTCAGTCATCCTCCATGATGAGATGTAACATCACTCCCATAATGAAACCCACTGAGCAACCAATCGATTGACGTTTCCTTGAGGGCATTGTTTGCTTCCTATAGTAAAGTACCGAGAGTGTTGCTTTGGGACCATGACTCGTAATGCCCTTCCCGGCTTGGATGAGAGGAACTCCAAGGGGATGCATCCAAGAACACGGTTCTCCCAATTCCAGATCAGGAGCTACACGAGGAAAAAGCTGCTAGCATTTCTCATCGCCCCCGCCCCCACAGATAACGTATGTGTTGAAGAGGCTACAATCCAGATAAGTTGAGGCCAGAGTTTAGAACTGATGCAGCTCTGATTCATATGGTCGAAATGGTGTCTGGCATGACATGCAATCCTGCGTCCCAATGGACCTCACCCCAAGTTATTCAGACAAGTTCTCCAAGAAATACAAGCTGAGAAGACCAGATTCTGTCCCGCATCCTCTGCCCAGTGCCATGTTCCTCGGGCAGGTAGGGCAGGGCAGCATGCCTTTGTACCCTGAGCTGCAGAGTCAGCTCTGGTTTTGTCCACAGTGGGAAGAGAAAGGAACTCTAGGGAAAGTGGGGAGAGTTGCTTTAAATAATGGAGGTTTTTGTGGTGCACAATTAAAGGAACCTGCTGGTGTAGTGGGTTGTAAATTGAGCTGGTAGCCACAAGCTCAGTCGTTCAAATTGACCAGCCACTTTGTAGAAAGCTTAGGCTTTCTGCTGTTAGGAAGGTTCATGGAATCGATGTCCATGGAAGCAGTCGAGATCACTGCATCCCCTGCACTGCATTAGATACATTTGTACAAGACCTCTTTGGAGTGTTGAAAAGCAAGGAGGTTACTTTGGAGGAATAAGGTGCACCTCACCCAAGCCATGGGATTATCAATGGCCTCATATGCATATGAAAATTGTACACCGGATAAGGAAGAACAAAGAATTCGATTTGAATTGCGGTGCTGGTGAAGAATGTTGAAAGTCACACGGACTGCTAAAAGGACAAACCAATCTATTTTGGAAGAAGTAAAGCCAGAGAGCTCCTTTGAAGGAAGATTCACAAGACTTTATCTTATGTAACTTTGGACATATCAGAAGAGACCTATCTCTTGAGAAAGACATCATGTTTGGTAAAGTGGAGGGGTAGCAAAAAGAAGGAAGGCCCTCAGTGACACAGAGGCTGACAGAGTGGGCTCAAGCATGGGAACAATTGTGAGGATGGCGCAGGCGCAGGCAGTGTTTCCCTCTGCCGTGAATGGGCTCTCTTGTGGGAGCCAGCCCACATCCGGACGGGTCCTACGGGATGGTCGTGTAATTGAAGGGACGAATTAAACAGACATCAGACAAACCAGGCAAAGGCTCACCTCTTCCATGGCAGCAGGAACCAGACAGGAGGGTGCCTGACAGCAACATTAGTAAGCATTCCTAATAGCCAC
The DNA here is from genome assembly GCF_050624435.1 of Tenrec ecaudatus. Classification (NCBI taxonomy): domain Eukaryota; kingdom Metazoa; phylum Chordata; class Mammalia; order Afrosoricida; family Tenrecidae; genus Tenrec; species Tenrec ecaudatus. The sequence continues at coordinate 134,142,554 of NC_134532.1, forward strand.
GAGGGGGAAACAAATGTCCATCCACTCACCAGTGGACGCCAAGAAAAAATTGGGTGTGTATTTACAATGGAACAATATTTAGTCATAAGGAAGAAATGAAGTTCTACATGCTCCAACATGGATTAACTTCAAACACATTGTGATGTGAAAGAAGTCTAAAGAAAAAAGATTACGTGAAACTATTTATATGAAATATCCAGAAATAGGTAATATAATATGTAAATGATATAAATTTAAAAACTAAACTTTAAGCTCACTGCCATTGGGTCAATTCTGACTCATAGCAACTAATGGGGCAGGGTAGAACTGCCGGTGTGGATTTCCAAGCCTATAAATCTTTCAGGGAGCAGAAAGCCTCATCTTCTGTGGAGTGGATGGTGAATTTGAACCGTTGACCTTGTGGTTAGTTAGCGATCCAACTAGGAATTAGAAAGGGATTGGGGGGTTGTGTAGAATGATTGTTTCATAGGTGGAGGATTTTCTTATAGTGTGAGCAACATGTTTTGAAACTGGATAATGGCTGTACACATTGCAAACATCACTGAATTATGGTTTTGGGCAGTTGTGTACATTTTACCTCAGAATGAAATCTATGTATCTTAGACAGTGTTCTCTCCCTTGCTCTGTTGTATAAAATGCACCATGGAAATTAGTGCTACGCTTTACCCTGCCGTGCCTTCCCTTGTAAGTTAATCACGGGGTTTTTTTTTCCTCAAATGAATTTTTTTAATATGAGGAATAGCAAAGAAATCCTAGCTCAAGAAACAGAATTTCTCCGAGGTTTTCTTATTCTCAGCTGTGATGACTGAGTATAAATATTTCAAAGTGTAGTGAGGCAGAAAATGGTGTGATTTGTGTACGTGTGACGTGTGCATTGCATCACTGTCCAAGAACAATTCAGTGGTGCTGGCACATTCTTAGTGCGGTGCAACCACCACCACTGCATGTTTCCAAACCCCATTCATCGCCCCAGACAGAAACCTTATGCTCATTAAGCAACTACATCCCTGGGAACCACTCATTGACTTCTGCCATCTATACACTTACTTATTTAATATATTTCAGGTAAGTGGAGTTATACAATATCTTGTCAGGTCTTTAGTATAGTGCTTTCAGGGCACATTCATATATAGCACGTATCAAAACATCATTCTTTTTTATGATGGAATAATAGCCCTCTGTCAAGAGATGCATAAACAGTTGCATATAGATTCTTTAATATTTTATATAGAGAGACTTAGGGGTAAGGTCATGTCTATAAGGAGCTCAGGTGGTGCACACATCAAGCATGGGGCGGACTGTAAGGCTTGTGTTTAGAAGCCGCCAGCAGAAGAAAACGGGTGGTCCCATGTATAGCACTCTCCAGGAGTACTTTCCTGGGAGAAATATGTGGCATTCTGCTGTTAAAAAGACTCGGGGGCTGTTCGAATCTGCCTGAGAGGGTCACTATGTATCAGAATCAACTTGAGAGCAATGGTCTGATGTTGTCCGTGTATCTGTGTGTGTGTGTGTGTGTGTGTGTGCCTTTTCTTTTCCAATTTGTGTCTATCTTAGTTGAATTCTTTGCCTAATGACTCTAGTTAGAACGTCCAGCAGAATGTTGAATGACAGCAGGGAAAGCAGGTGTGGTATCCTTGTCTAGGAGCCTGGTGGGATTTGTAGTGGAATTTTGTTTCTAAGACCTTTTGTGGTGAAAACTTGCGAGGCCGACTAGTTTTCCATTCAGCAATTTATACACATTTTGTTTCATGACATCGCTGGAAATCCCCAGTAATGAGACTGCGCCCTTGTCCTTTCTTTTTTGGGTTCCCCACTTCCTTCATCCTCGTTCTGCTCCTTCCTGTTTCCTGACCTTTGTTTTAGGGCAGATGCTGCCCCTTTGGTCTCTTATGGTTGATTGTTCTGCATGGTGTGCTCTTCTGTGATGTCGCTTCACAGGCCTGCTGATTGCTTGGCAAGGAGCTCTCATGGTGGAGAGAGCAATGCATGGCGGTGTTATCTGTAAGGCCAGCATTTCAACCCCTGAGCCACTCAGTGGGAGAAAGATGAGGCTTTCTTCTCCTTCTGTAACGACTCACAAGCCTCAGAAACCCACAGGGGTTATATATACTCTGTCCCAAGGGATCACCATGAGTTGCATTGACTCAATGGTGCTGAATATGGAGTTTTTATTTGGGGGCTAAAAATTAATTCCCCAAAGTGTGTTCAGCTCCAGGTTTGAAGTGTATCTAAGAACTCTAGTCTTGGAAGTTCTACTCATTTTGAACAGACTTGTAGGTCTGGTCTTCTTTATGATTTTGAGTTTGGTTCCCTATGGTTCTCCCACTTTGTCCAGCCTCTTCCATTGTGATCCTGATCAGCGTGGTTGGTATTGGTAGCCGAGCACCATCTAGTTCTTCTAACCATCTAGTTCGTCAGGGCAATAGAAGCCAACGTGCTCGTGGTCCAGTTGTCCTTTGGATGAATTGTGCCCTTGCATCTCTGTATTTCTTCATTTCTCTTTCTCTGGTGGGGAGAGACCAGTAGTTGAATAGTAATAGCCATTTACAAGTTTTAAAGACATCTCGTTGCTATTCGTCAAAGTAGGATGTAGAACATTGTCTCTGTGGACAATATTATTCCAATTCACCGAGATGTCCCTGAGAATATGGTCCTAAGTCCTCAATCTTCAAGGGACTGGAGTTTTTGGAAATCAACTATTTAATAGGCCCCTCAAAATAGAACAATAGTATATTTACAACAAATAAACTTTAAAATTATTCCTTAAAGCATATGTTTAAAGATATACATCAATTGCAGCCATACAGGTAAACGCTGAATAAGGAGCAAGGCTTTTGTGTTAATCTTTGAGTTTTTATTTTAACAAGTATTTACAAGAAGTTAGGAGTAGAATCCAGGGTCAGCCAAACCCCCTGTTATTGCTGATCGCTACTTGAAGGGCCTCTTCCATTCTTTCCATTGTTGAATATTTAGGGAGGGAGAGAGTACTAAAACATGTCTGTGCAGTCATGGGATAATCTTCATCGAAATATTCTGGGCAGCGAATTATTATTTTCATATTTCTTAAACTGTGAGTTTGTAGCCTGTCAGTCCCTGTAAGAAACACTAAAAAGAAGAATAACATTGTGTAATATATTTCCCATGAAGATCAAAACTTTTATACAGAAAAATTATGTTTATTCAAAACAATTTTTATTTTAAGATTTTTTTTAATTTTAGAAATTTGATCTAACACAAATGACTGGGGACCCATGTGGGGCATCTTACTTTAGAGTGCCAGAGACACCATCTGGCACGCAGCCACTGCCCTTAAGGAGCCGATAGTCGAACTGTTCATAATCCCTGTTGGCATACTTGGTTGGCAGTGGGCTGCTAACTGCAAGATCCACAGTTGGAAACTACCAGACCGGGCTTCTGTTGGTTGCACCCAGGGTCTCCAGGAGACTGAGCTGACTGCACACCACCTATGAACGACCACAGTATCTCCGATACAACCACAAATAAGCTGCCCATGATCCTGTTTGTAAAAGAGGTCTGTCTGTCCTTCAAAACCAAATCAAATGATAAAACTGCAGCATTGTTCATCTATTTCTTAATATAATACATACCGAGGAATTTTTTCTTTTCTTCTAAAGTCAATTTATGTAAAGCCTCCCAAAACATCACTATGGTGTGATGCGATTTGCTGTACACTTGGCAATACTGGGCATTCTAGAGAAAAATGCAAAAACAAAAATGATTTAGGAATGTCCAATCCCCCCAAACCCACTGACACCGAGCTGATGCCAACTCACAGCGACCCAATCTAAGGTTTCTAAAACTGTAAAATACTTCTTTTGTTGTTTGCTAGTTTGAGAGGAACTAAAGACTCCAAGTCTATTTCAGTTTTACTTTTCATCGTTTTCTTTTTTTAAAGCTACTCAAACCACTATTTAGGTTTGAGGGATAAGGAATCTGAAGGGTTTTTTTTTGGGGGGGTGGGGGTGGGGGTGCTGTTAAAGAAACATTTTCAGAGTCCATCACAAGAAATGAAACAAAGAACAATATCCCATACACTCTCCATGAATGTGTCTTGGTGCCCTTCCCCCCCCCTACACACTGTTCCCTTCCCCCATTCCTGGCCACCTGTAAATCTTTACAGGAGCAGAGAGCCTCATTATTTCCCCATTGAGCAGCTGGTGGGTTTGAACCACTGACCTTGCAGTTATCATCCCAATGACTAATCCATAGCTCCACCAAGGATTAGACAAGAAAGTTAAATTCACACAATTTGGCCTTTGTGACGTACCTTTTCAAAGGTTTTCCAGTCATAGTCTATAATTCCTGTAAGCACATGCTTGAGTTCTTCAGGATGGAAAACGTCAATAATTGCCTTTTCACACACTCTGTAAAATCCCCTCTGAAATGCTTCATACACTTCCTTTACAGCGACGTTAAATATGTAATCGACATACTTTGAAACATATTCTCTCCTTTATGGAAACAAAAACATTTTTCAACATACTACAATACTCCTGGATGAAACTGGAGGTGGGGGCAGCAGGGAGTGACATGTAAAAATGGGAATATCGATTGAGTTCTCCCAATTATTTTTCATATGTGATCTAATTGAATCTCCATAACAGCCTGAAACAAATGTTCACATTTTGCACAGTTCAGTAAAACAGAAATGAACAGGGTGATATTAAATGATCGTTCAAGAGCACACAGGTAAAGAGAATCAGACTTTATTTAAGACAGAAAAAGAATGGAAGACTAAATCCTGAACTGCTCAGAGTGATCACCACTTGAGCGAGAAGGGACATTTCACATTTTATTTTGTTTTCTTTTATGCTCCTATTGTCTAAATTTGTCACCGTGAGTAACTACTAGCCTCCGTGGTTAAACGCAAGAGGGGCTTTCGACTCTGGCTCTGGTGGAGGAACATTGGTCAGACAAACGTTCTACCTGTAAAGAAGTACACGAGCCAGACAAATACACCTGGCTCAAGGCTTCCAAATATGAGCCAGGACTCAAGAGACCAAGATTGCAGAGAGAAGCCAGTGAAGCTAAGGGAGGTGAGCCCACATTTGGCTTGCTTCTGTCCCCTCTCCTTGGAACACGTGCCAATTCTTGATGCGGGAAAAGGCTTAGCTGAATGTAGTTGTTAAAACCTACTACACTCCCACCTGCCACCTCAACCCCGCAGGACAGGGACTAAGCAGCCCAATGCTACCAAACTATTGACTGGTGTAGCATGCTCACCTTGCCCACTCAGACATTAAAAAATTAAGACAAAAATCAAAATGAAACAAAGCAATGTATAAACAATATATAAATACAACAATGCCTGTGGCAGTTACCTAACCTGGTGTCAATTTAAGGATTAAAAGTGTAGGGGTGCAGTCCAGCCTATCAATCCGGAGATAGCCAATGAAACCTCTGTGTGGGCATGGCCTTCTCCTGAGAATTCTGGGAACTACTGATTTTCCTCCTTGGAGGTGGGAGACACACACTCTCTCTGCTGACTCCCTGTGAGACGTGATGCAGCCCTGGAAGCTGGAGAAGCCACCTGGAGACCCCTGCCAGCGCTGAGATGCTTGCAACACCACTGGCCTGTGATCTTCCTGCATTCAGCATCATTGCATGTGTTCCGTGGGTCTGAAGAGGGCTTTACAGATTGGTATTGGACATATGGGCTAATATCGGACTTATGGACGTGATCTGGACTGGGCTGGGAGGTTTTCTCAACATTCAACTGCTCTTATATATAAAATTCTTTCTTATACACATTTACGTATTTATGAATTTGTTTCTCTAGTCCACCCAGGCTAACACAATGCCATAATGTCTCAGAGGTAATGGATAATTTCAAATTAAAAAGAAACACGAGAAGTTGGCTCAAGTAAGAGGATACTTCACTAAGAAAGAAATGGTAGTGATACTCGCTAATAAGTAATTCAAAACACTTATACACAGGCCTTCCATGAGATCAAGGAAACCACAAATGAAATCATGGAAACCACGGATAATTCTCAAGGAAAATTCAGGAAAACAATACAAGAACAACATGGCAAAAAGGGCAGATAATCAGAAATCACATGAAAACTGTAACTAGAAATCCAGATGATTAATACTAAAATTTCAGGGATGAATAACAAAAAGAAAATTAAAATGATCTCATAGCAGGTAGTATTTCATTCTACTGATCATAAGGTCCCTAGGAGTAGTAACCGAGTCAACAGCACATAACAACAACAACAATACACAAAGGAAGAAGTAAAACTACCCCTCTGCAGAAGATGTGATCCTGTACATAGAAAATCCCAGAGATTCAGCAAAAAAGCTACTGGGACTAATAGAAAGAGTCATCAAAGTGGCAGGGCATAATATCAATAATCAAAAATCAGTCAGATATCTCTCCATCAACAAAGACAAATCTGAAAATTAAATAAGAAAAGAAATACCATTTACTGTATCTACCAAAAAGAGAAAATACTTAGGAAAAAAGAATGAGTTACAAAAGACTTATACCAAGAAAACTACAAAACACCCTAGCAAGAGATCAAGATACCTACATAAATGTTTATGAATAAGAAGACCTCACATTATGAAAATGCCAATACAACCCCAATTGAACTATAAGCAGGTTGCCACCTCAATCCGGTTTCCACGAACCTTCCTTCAGTAGCTAGAACAGCTTAGTGCCAACTTTAGAGGGAAAAGAACAAGTCTGGAGGGCTCACATTTACCAATAACAGACCAATGAAGCAGAATTGCGAACCCAGAAGCCTATCTATCCATTGACATTCAACAAAGGACCCAAATACATTAAATGGAGAAGAGACGGTCTCGTCAACATCTTCAACAAATAGTGATGGCAAAACTGGATATCTACTTGCATAAAAATGAAATGAGATCCGTAACTCAGGGCCTATATTAAAGTCAATTCAAGATGTCTCAGACAAAAGTGTAAAGCCTAAAAACATAAAGATCATTAAAGAAAACTAAGAATAACTTAGAGGCCCTGATTCATGGAGTAAGTACCCTATGAGTGCCAAATATAATTACAACGCAGAAGATAAACTCTATGACTTGGCTCTTCTAAACATCCAGCTTCTATGTGCATCAAAAAGACTAAAAAGAGCACATATAGACCGGAACAAAAATTTTGACAGTGACATTGGACCAGGGACTAAGCTCTAAAATTAATTTGAAAAACATCACCCTCAAGAACAGAAAAGACAAGTCCTCAAATCAAAAAGTGAGCAGAATACATGACTTGGTACTTGGCCAAAGGCGACATTCAGGTGGCTAACAAAAACGCGACGAAATGCCCCCAGTTGTTAGCTAAAAACGAGATGCAGATCCAAACAACAATGAGATATCCCCCCACTCCAGCAACACTAGCAAAGTTCAAGGGTATGGAGACACTGGAACCCTCACGTACTCCTGGCGTGACTGTAAATGGTACAACTGCTGTAGAAAATGGAAAGTTGGAAACAGAGCCATTTGATCCACCAATCCCTCGCATAGGCGTGCATCCCAGAAAAGGAAGGACAGTGATATGAACAGCTATAGTGGGGATTCAAAAACCTTGTAGGAAAATTCCGTTGTTTTATAATTCAATTTTTCCACGAACTTTTTGAAGCTCCCTCATATGCATCCCCACCCATGTTTATCACAGCATTGCTAGCAAGAGCAGAAAGATGGAAACCACCTAAGTGCCCATCAGTGGATGACTGGATAAAGAAACTATGGCACATACATACAACAGAATATTATGTAAGATTAAAGTGTAAGAATGAGTCCATGAAACTCTTTATATCCTGGATGAACGTGGAGAACATTATGATCAGTGAAATAAGTTAGCCATAAAAGAACAAATATTACATGATATCACTATTACAAGAAGCCTCCCAAAAAGATCACACTTAGAAAGAAATATTCTTTGATTTCCAGGAAGTGAGAGAAAAAAATCACTAATTAAAGAGTAGACAGGAATTAATTTTGCTGAAAGACAAGGCAATCTACAATAAGAACGGCATTAGCACAACATCACTAAGGTTGAGTATAGACATCAGTTATGGTGACGGGAAGGGCAGTAGACCATAGGAGGCAGAGGAGGACAAGAGTTACAGACAAGGTAAATACTACTACAGAGATACTCCTGCAATATCTGTAATATCAAAACTATTGCCATTACTGTTAGGTGCTGTCTTGTTAGGTGCCAGCGGGAATCTGGGAGACCGGAGGCCACAGATATCGACTTGACTGGATGCAAAGTCCCTCGTTACATGGCAGGGCTCCAACAGCCCCCAAAGTCGCATGATTAATGTTAATAAGACACATTATCAATTGATGTCTGCAACTGTTTCTTCTCACTTTGAGTCATGCCCCAGCAGCAAAGGAATGTCCTCAGGACTTTACTCTCGCAGGCTTTACTCCGCTCACGTCCTTAGGATCAACTCTTCCTCGGTCACATTTTGAGTGTCCTCTGACCACAGGGGCTCATCTTGCGGCACTCTCTCTGCCAATGTCCTGCTTCTGTTCACGAGGGCTTCTGTGTCTGACAATACGGAATCCGATGCTCTCCATAAGGTTTCGGAGGCTAGTTCCTCTAACGTGGAGCGCCTACCCCTTCTTTGTAGTCTCCTCTTAATCTGGAAGTTCTGCTGAAATCTGTTTACTTTGGGTGGTGTTGTTTGTATTTGCTTGTATAGCTTCCAGAATCACAGCAACACACAAGCTACCTCAGGACAACAAACTGATAGGCAAATAGTGGGATAATAAACAATAGTATGTGATTATTATGAATAAATCGGCATGCGAGCTGAACTTGAAGTACCTGTGTGAAGGTAGGGGTGGAGTTCAACCTCTCCATTAGGACACAGCCTAATGAAGTCTCCTTCAGGGTGCGACCTTTTAAGAGCGACACTGTGGGGAACTTCTTTCTCTCCTGTCCCTTCCCTTCCTGCTTGATTGGGTGCTGAGCCTCATGTGTGGGGTGAGTGGGTCACGTGGCCTGCGACTCTGGGACCTGTTGGTGCTGTCACGTTCCTGAGGGCTTTGCATCCATTGAGCCCTGTACCCTCTGGCCTATGATCTCCCAGCTGCCACTTGCTTCATCTACTAGAAACTCCATGAGTCTGGAGGGCCTCCAGCTAACCTTTGACCCAGGACTTGAGCTGGCCTGGACTGAGCCACTTTCTTGAAATAAAGTTCTTTCTTGATATAAAGTTCTTTCTTATATACGTGTCACTGGTTTTATTTCTCTAGAAACTCAGCCTAACACAATGTGTATGCACATATATAGGGGTGACTGAAGCTCTTTCTACATACATATTAGTATGTGCTTAAATATATTAATTCATATATACTGAAGCAAATGGGGCAAAAGTATGAAAACTTCTTAGCTAGAACCAAATACCTTGAAGAAAAGACTCGCTGGGGTTGGAGGTTTAGGACCACAGTTTCAGGGACAATTCTGCTGACTGGCGTATAACATAGTCCACAAAGAAAATGTTCTACATCTTACCTTGCAAGCAGTGACCTGGATCTGAACAACTTTCAAGCCAACATCTAGGATCTATCCCTGACCAATGTAAAGCATGATGAATAAAATGAAAGGTGCAAGAAAGCGATTACTCCGAAGGACTGAAGGACAGCGTGAACCCCCGCCTCCACTGCCTGAGACCAGAGCTAGATGGCGCCTCGCTACCAGCACCAGCAGCAGCAGCTCCGGCTGAGACTATGAAAGTCATGCATCAAAGGGGAAAAAGGTCGAACAAAATGAACAATAATAGGAGACCCCAGAGTTGCCGTCCTGTTAGAGACTGGTGCAATGCCTGAGACGATGGCCTTTTGACATCTTTCCAACTTGGATCTGAAACGCACGCCTGGGGATCTCCGTGCAGCCATGCCATAGATAGGCCTGTGAAGGGGCAGCAACACTTGCGAGCAATGCATTGCTCAAATCAACAGGTGAATTCCAGGAGGAATCACGAGTGTGGTCACAGTGAGGGAATTGCAGCTAGGAGAACCCAGTAAAACAGGTATGGAGTGTTGAGTGGAAAATTAATTTGCTCTGTAGGCTCTCATACCAGCAACCGTACCTTCCTTTGTTTATACAAATCCTTGTCAAGTAAGCAGAATCCCATTTGTTTTCCAAGAAGGCAGGGATATTTTAAGAAAAAAGAGCCCTAGAAAGGATTCTTTGGGATAAAATAACAGCATTTGCATTCTCCACCCATGCTCACCCCAGACACACCCCATTCCTACCCGATGCAGAAACTTATGTGGGGGCTCCCACTGCCATCAAGTAGACTCAGATTGCAGCCTTACAGGACAGAGAAGAGCTTCCCCTAACCGTTTCCAAGACGGTAACTCTTTACAGACGTAGAAAGCCCTGCATTTCTCCCTTGGAGCGGCTGGTGGTTTCAAACTACTGACCTTGCAGTTAGCAGGCCAGCGCGTAACCACTGCGCTATCAGGGCTCCTTCCATATGGGGGCTGGAAGTTCAAATTTTGGGAGTCTGACTCCTATTACCTGAGTTCTGTTGAGCAGTTGCTCAATCATGTGTGCCTAGTCTCCTGTGTAAAATGCGGAGTGCCAACACCTACCTCTTCTCTTTCTGTAGGCTTCTGTGATGATTCACTGAGGTGTTAGTTTTGAAAGCTGAATACAGACCTCAAGTCATAGACTTAACTACTATGCAATATAAATAAAAAGAAAACCACACCATGGCATAGCATAATAAAACTGCTGGATGATCAAAGCAGAGCAGAAAATATTAAAAGCAGCCAGAGAATGGGCACATGACCTTAAAAGAGCGACACTAAAACAACACAGTGAAATGCTACCACACGATATGCCCAAATGGCTACTGTGAAAAAGACTGGCACTACTAATAGAATAGAGAGCTACACATGATATTGTATATTATCGAACCCTCATTTACATACTTGATGGACGGAAAGGTACGTTGCTGTCATCACTTTAGAAAACAGCCCCGCGATCGCTATTTCAGTTGGTCAGCCTCAAAATGTACAATCCAGGGTAATGAAGGGTTTGACTTCACTTTGGCTGTGGATGGCTGGTAACTTTCAGGTCCGACTCCTCCCTTCTCCTTTTGTTCCACATCTATACGACTCAGTAAGAGAGCCACCTGCGCTCCCTGCTTCGGAAAGGTTAAAACATGCAAGTGTGGCTTGCATAGAAGCTCATTCTGGTCGCACACCCTAGCCACAGTAAAAACCACACACGAAAAAACACAGTAGAACCCACAGCCCTCTGCCCTTTCCTTCTCCCGGGCCAACAGTCCAGAGCTTTCCCTGCAGCACTCATAATGTGAACAATAGACATCTTCAGGCCCTCTAGGATGTGCGTGGCATCATCAGCATCAGTTTTCAAACCAGTTTTGGATGGGAGGTCTGTAGTCAGTGTTTTTAAAATAATGCCTCACTTAATCACCATAGCAGCCCCACACGAGACAACCACATATCCCGCCATTTGTTTCCAATAAGATACAAGAAGATTTAAAAAAAAAAAAGATTCACAGAAGTATTATTTGTAACAGCCCAACACCAGAAATGTGTTATGCACATCAGTAATGCTAAGGACAAATAAATTGGATTATAGTCATATCATGCAATATAATTTGAAATATTCTTATATTTCTTGATCTGGTTGGTAATTACACAGTGTATTGCCTTTGTGAAGACTGTTGGACTATACAGATACAATTTGTGGGCATATCTGTATGTATTGTTATGCTTGCGAGTTTTTAAAAATAACTTTAACTATAACAAAACCATATTTGGTTTAGGCCAGAAGGCTCCCTAGAAGCGTCTTTGTCACAATGATTATTTTGAAGGGATATTCTATACTCTCCAACTAGATGGCTTTGAGTAACAGCCCACCAGTGATGGGAAGTCAAGATTCCATTGTACACTCTGCAATTAATTACTAGGTGCTTGCTGTGTGCCATGACCTATGGCAGACTCAATACTGGATGCACAGTAGTGAAGAGGAGAGACCAGGCCCTGAAGCTTTCAGTACTCAGGGAAACACTGGCTGGGGAGTAAGCCCTGAAGGTAGATAATACGTGAAGAGACAACAGAAAGAGAAGTTGGAGAAGGACAGAGGTTAATGGTATGCCTTTAGACAAGAGGATACGGAAAGGCCTCTCGGGAAAGCTGTTCCCTTTCACTTCCAGAATATAAATTCCATCACACACACACACACACACACACACACACATACACACACACACATCTTGGCCTTATTAATGAATGATTAATGGGAATGGAAATTTATAAGAACTAAAAGGAATTTTTAGAACCTAGTGAAAGAAATACAACCCCACTGCTGACTCAAAGTGACCCTAAAAAAGGTTTCTGAGGTTATAAATCTCTACAAGAGCAGATAGCCTCATTTTTCTGATGGTTTTGAATCGCTGACCTTGTGGTTAGTGGTCCAACATTTACCCGCCACCACCACCAGGGGTCCTTGAAAGAAATCCAACGTCTATGTGCAAAACTGGTGTTTTATTTGGTAATACTTACTTGTTAGTCTGGTTGACCATTATGGTACATCCATTTGGAATTAATTCGACGTTACTTTTGTCCCAGTGGACCTATAACCAAAAAGTAAACTCAGGAAATATTTCCAAAATAATTCTGAAAAATATATCATTAATAAAAACACCCAAGACCATACCCCTTTTCCTGAGTGAGTTATAGTAGCATGTATCTATTCATAAAGTCAGAAAGATATAGACAAGTAAATATGATCACATGAAAAGGACCACTTTATTCTGCAGAATGCAAAAGCATTTTATAAAAGCAGAATGATTGGTTTTAACTGATCACACTGAAGAAACCCACTGGAAAATCATTATCCCTCACCATCTACTTTCTAAAGAAAAAATTTAGGATGACAGGCTACAAAAATGCAACATCTCCCATCAAGCTATGGGAGTCTTTTTTTTTTTTCGTCCCTTGAATCTGGGTATAGCCATGAGAATTGCTTTGGCCAATGGGATCTGATATAAGCAGACACTTGGAAACATTCTTAGGTATTAAGGCTTGCTAGCTTCTATTATTCCTTGTAACCTTAGAACCAGTGGTATCACAGGGTGGATGTCACCTAGTGCACTAATTCATAGTCTCACCTCCATGGGCAGAGCCAGCCGGTGAACCCACCCCCTAGTAGATGAAAGGCTGCCCTTCCCACCTCCATAATGCTTATGCCAAAGACCATCCTGTACAGAAGTCCATTGGAGGATGAGAGGCCATGTGGAACAGAGACACACTGCCAACTCCCAGATGTCAGGCCATTGTACATCACCCTGCCAGGCCATGTTTGTCCAGACAAGGAACCCACAGAACCATTATCTTAAGCCACTAAATTTTAGAGCTGTTTGTTAGGCTCTTCTCATGAAAAATAAGAAAACATGAATGTTTTCACTAACCGAATCAAATATTTAAAATAACAGTAAAAGACATGCGTTTAGGTTTAGATTTTAAGATCTGATCGGATATCTAGTTTTTATTGTTACTCACCTGAAAACAGATACCGTACGTGTCCTCAAATTCATCACCTTCATCATCGAGAAGGGTTTGCAAACTCCTAGGGAAAAAATCATCTTGTTTTCATCGTGATGGCTCTGTAAACGCACTGTGAAGTGCACGGCTATACTGAAGGTGAAGGTCAGGCCTTTGTTGTCCCAGCAACTCCTAATCTCTGTGCTGATAATCCAGACAGAGGCAGACCTCAGCTGAAAATGTGAGCGCTGCTGTTGCTATTTTGCAACCTTTTATTGTTGTTTGAAAGTTTACCAAACAAACTGGTTTTCTATTCAATCACCCGTGCACATTTTGTTTTGCGAAACTGATTTGCAATCCCCACAATATAAGAACGTTCTTCTCACTGGCTCCGCTTGTCAATCTTTCCTCTTCCTTCCTGCCTCCGAAGTTTGTTGTTGTTGTGAGGTGTCATCAACTGGGTTCCAACTCATGGAGACACTAAGCACAACAGAAACAAACATCTCCTGGCCCTGTGCTATCCTCGCAATTGTTTTTATGTTTGCGCCTGCGTTCGTCTGGGTTGACTAGAGAAGCAAATCCAGAGACATTCCTATGTGTATAAGAGAGGGCTTTATAGCAAAAAGTAATTGTATATTAAGAACACATCCCAGCCCAGTGCAGATCGAGTCCATAAGTCTGATATTAGCCTATATGTCTGATACCAGTCTATAAATTCCTCTTCAGACTCATGCAACACATGCAATGATGCTGAATGCAGGAGGATCACAGGCCAATGGGTGGAAAGTCTGGTGGATCCAGTGGTGGTAGAAGCATCTCAGTGGTGGCAATGGGTCTCCACATGGTTCCTCCAGCTCCAGGGCTCTGGCTTTGATCAGTGTGGCTTCGTATGTCTTGACAACAAGAAGACTAAACAGAGAGCGTGTGTGTGTCCCCTCTATGGAGGAATACAGGAGTTCCGGGAATCCTCAGAAGGCCAGGTCCACAGAAGCAATATTGGCTAAAACCCGATTGATAGGCTAGACTCCACCCCTTCACTCAAATGGACAGATTATGTAACTGTCACAGAGTCTATATTTGCAAGGATCGTGTCACTCCATTCTACTGAGGGCCTTCCCCTTTTCCACTGCTCCACTTTACCAAGCATAATGTCCTTCTCCATGGACTGGTCTCTCCTGATAGCATTTCCATACAATATGTCACCAAGTCCCACCATCACTGCTTCTAAAGCGCCTTGTGACTGTACTTCTTCCAAAAAAGATCTGTTTGTTCTTTCGGTAGTCCACAGTAATTTCAATATTCTTTGACAACACTATTGTTCAAATGCATTGGTTTTTCTTTGGTCTTCCTTATTCAAGGTCCAACTTCTACATGCATATGAGGCAACTCATACTACCATGGCTTGAGCCAAGCACACCTCAGCCGTCAAAGTAACATCCTTGCTTTTCAACACTTCCAAGTGCTTGTGAAACAGATTTACCTAATGCAATGCATCTCTTGATCTCCTGACTGCTGCTTCCATGAACATTGGTTGTGGATTCAAGCAAGATGAAATCCTTGACAACTTCAATCTTTTCTCTGTTTATTATGATGTTACCTATAGGTCCATTTGTGTGTATTTTGACATTCTTTACATTGAGTTGTAATTAATACTAGAGGCTGCAATCCTTGATCTTCATCAGCGAGTGCTTCGAATTCTCATTTTCAGAAAGCAAGGTTGTATCATCTTCACATTGCGGGTTAATTATCTTTCCTTCAATCCTGATGCCACGCTCTTCATATAATTCACTGTCTCTCATTATTTGCTCAAAATACAGGTTGAATAAGTATGGTGAGATGATACAACCCTAATACACACCTTTCCTGATTTTAAACTATTATATATTCCTTGTTCTGTTTGCACAACTGTCTCTTGATCCATGTTCCAGTTCCACGTGAGTACAATGAAATGTTCTGGAATTCCACGTCTTCTCAAGACTATCCATGGTTAGTTATGATACACAGTCAAATGACTTTATCTTCCTCTGAGTTTTATACCTGGGAAAATGTTGCTCTCTTGATGTCAAGTGGCTTATTGTGCTAAAGAATGGGTACCTCCCTGGTAAGACAGTTCACCATAGAGAGCTGCACACTGGCTTAAAGTGGAGACACGGAAATGAGTTCAGTTCCAGGCACGAGAAGGATAACTAAAGGTCACAGTTTCAGTAGTTTTACTGGTTTCTGTTAGACCACTAAGGTCGATCTTTTCATGATTTTGAGTTTTGTTCCACATTTTCCGCTTACTTCACCCAGGACCTTTGAGAGCAGTCAGTCGTGGTAGCTGGGCCCTGGGTTCAGGATCTTGGAGGCTGAGGTTCGTGTTTCCATGAGTCTTTGCTTTTCTTCATTCTTCCTGGCTTGAGATGAGAGACCAGCAGTTGCACATCAGATGGTGGGATCTAGCTTTCAAGACCCCGTCATTACTCACAGTAGGATGGAGACTACTGTCTTTGTGAACTGTGTTATGCCACTTGACTTAGCGGTCCCGAGACCACGGTCCTTTGCCATTTGTGTGAGTTTTAAAAGGTCATCTCCAATCTGCAGGCTTCTTTCGTAATTCCCAACTCTTTCTCAACTTTAATTTCCATTACCTCCTGATTTTATTCTATTTAGAAAACAAGATTGACAATATTAATAATCAATCTCATTCAAACTAGTTTTGTTTTGATTTAAATGTTACTTAAAGAACAAATGGTAGGTTTCCTCCTAAATGTCAAGTGTTGCTCAGAAATTTGAGAGGCAGATGGCCAAAAGATCTTTCATAGGTCTTGTTTTGGTATCATTAGCATAAGGCCTAAAATTTACTACCTTAATTGTTTCAAGGAATCCTTGGGAGTCTTGGTGACATAATGGTTACAAGTTGGGCTGTGATCTGAATGGTCAGCAGTTCAAAATCACCAGCCTTTCCATGGGAGAAAGACGGGTCACTATGAGTTGGAACTGAGTCAGTTGCAGTGACTGAGGTATGAGACTAGAGCTTATATTTGAAGAGATAGTAGCAGCTCATTTTATCTTTCTATCCTCCACAGTTCTATGGTACTTTATGTAAGATGCAATATGAGGTTCTTATGTTAAATACATCTATGTAAACATTTAACATGAGGCTTCGTATTGCATTGTTGACTCATTCACTCAATCAATAAGCATGTATTTAACCACCTGGTGTGGCAGGTATAATGAATGGAAATTGAAGCTAAGAAATCAGTGTCAATTAGTTCTCAGACTGGTGCACGCGATAGGCGACTGATCATTACGCCTGTTTTACAGCGAGGTCTGTATGTGCAGCCTGAGAAGTATGTAAATGGAGGAAGAATAGCTTTCAAGAGCTTAGTTAAGTCTTTCCAGAGGAATACATGTCAGGGGGACAGCTGCCCACCCCCGGGCTTCTTTATTAATGGATTATGATAAAACAAACCATGTTACAGCCATTGTGATTTTTGAGGAAGGGAATAGGTACTCAGATGATACAACTGCTGATAATGTTTGGCTCGTGATAGTCACACATCATTTGTATGACTTATTTGCCTATTTCCTAATGAGTGTTTATGATGAATGCCTGTGAACTCCCCAAACAATGAAAACACTAATGGTATCTTATGTTTACCTGAGGGGGAACCTCCTCTTCCTATTCTTGATGTTAGCGGCTGTGGAGTTGACTCGGGCTCATATTGACCTCTTACGTGCAGCAGAGCAAAGTGTTGCCTAGGCTTTGTTATTTCACGGTCATTGCCATGTCTGAGGCCATTCTTTTGGTCACTGTGTTGATCCGTCTCATTGAGGAGTCCCCTCATTTTTGTCGATCCTCTACTTTACAATCCCATTTTTCTACCACCTCCAATATGTGTTACAAAGTGTGAAGAGTGTGTTGTCCTTTTCATTAAGGTACTATTTGATAAAAAGGGAAATTCTTTCATATTACAGCAATTAAATGTATTAAAGAAATCTCAAAAGTATGAGCAAATATTCTAAAAGATATAGAAACGCTTGTATTTTCATCATTTTTTTATCTGAACTGTACATCTTTCATCCACATGGAGTTGTTTTATTGTGCATGGCATGAGGAAATGATCTCCTTCCATTCCCCTCCCGCAGGTGGATATCAACGTTGTCTAGCTCCATTACTGAGCAATACCTCCCCATCCCCACTGGTTTACTATGTCACCGCTGAAAGGGCCCTGCAAATACAAATCAGCTTCTAAGTCGCTATTACTGGACAGGGACATCTGTCCCAACAACAAACTTTCCTAACTGACACAGATGTTGAATCCTCTCCCTGCCCGATAGCACAGGGGAAGACATGAAACAAGAGTTAAAATGAACATCACGGATGCTCTAGAAATGAAGTCCGTTTAAAATAAACAGGCATCACTTGTAGGTGTTCCATGGAGTTGGAACCTGTGCCATGTCCATTGGGACTGCTCTACACCGATACAGTTCAAAGATTAATTGAAGACCTGAGGACTAACTATAGGAACCTTTATTCATTTTAGAAAGTTACCTTATTATACAACAACTCTTACCAAAGTTAAAATGTTCATAAATGGTGTAGAATGCTGTTAAAACATGAACTTATTATTAGTGTATGTGCATACTTAATTATCTATCTAAATATGTTATACATGGTTCTGGAAAAGGAAATATGTTCACTTACTTTGCCAAATTAGGACTGAGTTCTTTCAAATCTTCTATGGATGGTGTCTGGCCTAGAAGTTTCTTAAACAGTGCCAGAGGAAAAGGAATGTTGGCAACATTGGAATTGAATACTAAGAGTCCACATAGTATCCCAAAGAAGAAATATTTCTTCTCCTCAAATTCAGACTGAAAAAGAAAACTCTTAAAGTATTAATTTTTTGTCATTACAATAGAATATTTATATTAAGCAAAATTTTCTCTATTATTTGTCATTTTTATACATAATTTATTTTTTATCCAGAAAGTCAAATGTTGATGCCTGGCCAGTAAACACAGGTAAGCATTTCTCAAGTATTTTCTGCTTTTAACTAAGGTCCATTCGGTGTCAGCAGTGATGACCCTGTAGACAAGTATCCTCACTGAGACAAGCCAGTTTTCTATAATCCACTTGTTTTGGTCACAAAATACCAGAAGCAAAGAAAAGAAGACCTACCCTGATAGGAAACCACATACAGGAAGCCTTTTCGGGATACATGAACATCCCACAATCTGGGTGGATTATCTCTTCAAATACACAGTGGAAGAACTCTCTCCTGACGCCTCCAAAGTCGTAGTCAATTTCCCCACTGAATGAAATCTAGAGAGAATACATCACCCATCCCATTTAGGGCTCCGCATGGCCATTATTAAATTTAATTTAGTAACTAGCAACATTTGTGGCCTCTAGTAGACACTGTGGTAAGCACCGTATGTGTTTTATTACAAATGGTAATAACAGTGAACACATACAAGTCATCAGAAACAAAGTATACTGAGAATAAACATTAAAGAAATTATACATATTGTAATTTTCATTAAAATGTATAACATATTTGTAAATATTTACAGATAGCTTGCCTATTCTCTCCTTAGAGAGGTGGCATCAATCCCTCGCCAAGATGAATCCATCTTAACCCAGCTGTATTACCTGTTACTCCCCTTCTATCTCCATCTTTCCTTTTTAGAATGGTTCACCTCAGTTTACAAAAGTGTTAGATTCTCACTTATCCATAAGTAACAACAACAAAAGTCAACACCATTGTGTCCAATCCAGACAACACCAACTCCTTCTACCCTACTAAGTCGCCAAACTTTAGAGAAGAATGCACATCAACTTCCAACGCTACTTTTTTACTTAAATGGCTCCATGCTGCCCAAGAACGTGTTGTTTTGTTGTTAGGTGCTTTTGAGTCGCTTCCTACAGCTCAAAACACTGGCTGGTCGTGCACCATCCTCGCAGCCATTGTGTCACTCCCTCTCTTTGAGGGTCTCTCCCTTTCTCGCTGACCCTCCACTTGATGCCCTTTCCCAGGGACTGGTTCCTCCTGATAACATTTCCACAGTACGCATGTGAGAAAATGCCAAAGGGCCTATGTCTGACCTCCTCCAAATTCAATAAGATGAAGGAGCATCCAATTCCACACCAGCTCAAGGTCTGAAATCTGCGGGCAGACTTGCCTCCACCCTCCATCTTCCCTTACCCTATTCTTACACCATCCACCCCTCCCATGCCATTCTACTGCTCTTCTGCGTTCGAGAATGTGTTGCAAAACCCACACCGAACTCATAGGTAACACTCACAATTATGGGGGCTTGTTAGGGGAGCTAACACGTTACCACAAGTCAGAAACATTAAGGATGCAGTCTTTAGTCCCTAAGCGTCTCTTCTCAGCCAGCAACCATGTCTTTCTCTGGTATTCAGTCTCTCAGGCACATAGTCCCTTGGTCGTGCCTAGGGCCTCGGAAGCCTGTTGCTCTACCACTCTGCCATTCGGCCACATGGGCTCAGTGTCCCCCTCTGCTCTGTTTCATGGGCTCAATGTCGGTCTATGGTGTCTTTGCTACCCTGTCAACTCAGACAGGGGTCTTGCACGCTCTATGCCGGTGGCTCTTCTTTCTTGATGATTGTGGGATTGCCCCCATTCCTGCTTCTCGGATGGCTCGCTTATATCCAGAGAATGACGAAACTGCCCAGTCCCCAGGTTAGCCTTCTGCACTGTGTTTGCATGCTCCTATTCAGTCATTTGATAAGAGATACAGAGAGATGGGTAGAAGATTCATAAGTAATTTCACTTCATCATGGTATCCTTGCTTTTAAGCAGCATTGTGGTTGCACTTATCCCAAGGCAGATTTGGTTGTTCTTCTGCAAGTCCATGTCACTTTCAATAGTCCTTGCCAACACCATAATTCAGAGGCACCAATTCATTATTGCCTTATTCCCTGTGCAGATTTCACATGCACATGAGGTGATAGAAAACACCAGGGCTTGAGTCGAGAATGCCTTAGTCCTCAAAATGACATCTTTGCTCTTTAATATCTTAAATAGATCAGCGTATTTACCTTATGCAACACATCATTTGATTTCTTTACTGCTGCTTCCATGAACATTGATTATGGATCCAAGTAAAATAATATCCACGACAACCTCGACCTATCCTCTGTGTATCATGCTGTGGTTTATTGGTTGAGCTGTGAGGATTTTTGTTTTCCTTACATTGAGTTTGAAATCCATACTGAAGGCTGCCGTTTTTTAATCTTTATCAACAAGTGCTGCAAGTCTTCCCTTTCAGCAACCAAGGTGTTCAGCAAGAATTCCCATCTTTGCAATATTATTGATGACATTACTATCTACTTTATTGAATGCCTTTGCATAGTCAATGTCACACAAGTAAACATCTTTCTGCTATTCTTGGCTTCCAGTTAAAATCCATCTGACATTAGCAATGATGTACTTTGTACAACATTGAGATGCAGTAGATTGCTTAACATGGTCCTTCTAGCCATAGTCCTTTTTGTGATGTGTTGTCGATTCCAGCCTCTTTGCCTGTGGCTATAATTCCATTTTCAAGGGTGTTCTCTGGTACATGATTGTGGTGGGATGTATTCTGAGTCTCCACCTTACTCGAGCATGTGAACCAAGTCACTATCCTTTGTGTCCTTGGGAATGTGCTTGGCTGAAAGACAAAAAGCACATCTCCAAAGAAGAGAGCTATCTCCGAAGCAGGAAAAGAGTGGATTCCTGTAACCATGAAGAAAAGCCGAGCAAACAGTGGATTCATTGGAGATTTCTGTCAGAAGTGGCAAAGGGCAAGACCAGAAGCACCAGCGGTTCGGGCATGGAAGAGAGCAAGGGATGCAGGTTGAGACTACACACCGAGGTAAGAAGGCCACAACAAAGCAGAGAAGCAGTGCTGCGATATGACACTGTGAGGCAAGAAGTGGGTGAGCATCCTGGCCCAGGAAGGCAGAGGTCAAGGGACCACGTGGCTGAACGACCAATGACCAGAGAGAAACTTGGCCGCCAGTTGAGAGAGGGGTTGCTATGAACCAACGGCTGCATCCTGAATGTTTTCTTGTCCTGTCCTGTGGTAGCCTGTTCAAAGCCTCTCTTGATCAGCATTGTCTGTGAGTTCTGTGTGACCGCTGCACGCATGAGCAAACCCAGGAGAAAGCAGCGGGTTGTGGGAGGAATGGTTGTTGTTAGCATAGGGTAAAAGAAAGATGGTGAATGGAGGCATGTCTCCTCTCTGCCTCATGGCAATAGGCCTTGGGAGAAAGAGATGGATTCTTCATCTCCCTTGTTGTGGTAGTTGGATGATTTTGTGTCTGCTGAACACTGCTGGCTAGGTGTGGAGTCAGACCTATCGATCAAGTCACTGCTTGATGATGCACCTCACTGATGGCATAAGCCTTCTGGTACAAGAATGTGGGACACTGGGACTCTTATACTTTGTCTTCCTGCCTGAGAGGACTCTGTATTGATTACTGAGAGCTGCCAGGACCCTGCCATGTTTCCACCTCCTTTCCATCCATGTAACCCTGTGCCACTGGCTTGTGATCTTCTGCTTCCTGGTTCACCATTACACGTCACTAGCATGTGAGTCTAAAGAAGAACTTAAGGACCAGCGTCAGACTTATGGCTTGGACTAAGATGCCTTCTTTATATATAATTACTTCTTGATATAAAGCTCTTTCTTGGAGATAGATGAGAGTCACTGCATTTGTTCCTCTAGACAACGTGGCCCACACACTTGCGTAGCCAAAGGAAGTCAGATGTGGCCTTTGTCCATTTTCTCACATGTGTTCTGCATCTAGCTTGAATTTCTGGTAGTCCTATGTTGATATACTGCTGCTGCAACCATTTTAAGTTTATCTTCACAAAATTTTTACTTGCATGTGATATTATGATACTGTTTGCAGTTCCCACATTCAGTTGCATCACATTTCATTGGATCAGGCAATATCTATCTATCTATCTATCTGGTTGGTTTTCCAGGTAGCTCTCTTCCAAATTTCTTGGCACTGATAAGTAAGTGCTTCCATTGTTGCATCAGCTTTTTGAAACATTTCTATCAGTATTCCACCAACTCCTGGACAACCCCCCAGCTTTTTCTTTCCATACCAGTGCCTTCAGTGCAGCTTGGACTTCTCCCTTCAATGCCACGGGTTTTGATCATATGCTACTAAAACTCTGCTAATCCCCACTTCCAGGAAATTTCCCTCATTTTCATCTCCTTGATTTTACTAACTCATTTTACTCTCCTACCTTTGGGGGCACTCTTTTCTCCTTTATTTTCTCTTATAAAATTCAAATTTTTCTTTCTCTTTCACCTGTTATTTTATTTCTGTGGTCCTATTGTTGGACTGTCACCAGTTTTTTCTGCTCTTTCCCATGATCTTTATTTTAACTTTCAACTTTACTTATTAATTAAATAGTCTAAACCTTCAGCCCCATCCTAGCTTCTCTCCTGATGGCTAGACACCCACTTCCCAAGACCTGCTCCACATGCCTGTCTGGATGTCCCACTGCTGTCCTTGTTGGGTGCAGTTGAGTCACTCGCATCACTGCTTCCCTATCTAACCGAGTCAAACATTGTCCAGTTCTGTACCATCCCCCCAACCACTGCTATGTTTGAGCCCACTGGTACAGCCATTGTGTCAGTCGATATCACTGGGGGTCTTCCTCTTTTTCAGTGACCCTTTACTCTACTAAGCATGATATCCTTTACCAGGAGCTGGAATCTCCCGATAACAAGTCCAAAGTAGGTGCCTCTTGGTCAATATACTAACTCGGAAATTCAAAATCCTAAGACAGACAAGCTCAGTAGCAAGAAGAAATTATTTTCCTTTCTATAAAGCATTTTGCTATATTTTTAACATTTTACTTTTCTCAGAAACAGAAACATTAAGTGATAATTTACTTTACCATTAGCTCCTTCCTCAGGTCTTCATTCTCATACTGACTTAACTGATTAAAAACATCCACAATCAAGTGACTCCTTCTGACTTTTAGATTAAATGTGGGCGCCACAGGTGGTTGAGAGTCATCTGGAAACCCCATGATTCTACCCTGGAAAAGCAGAGTGTCATATTTCATCTGGCCACTGGACTTTATTTAACATGGAATAAAATTTCTGTATAACAAACAATGGATTTCGTGTTTTCCTTAAAAATAAGTGGAATAAGTGAGTTCAATGTATCAATGAACATCAAAAACATTTATGACAAGGGATTTATAGATACTATTGGAGAGAAGCTATGCATTCAGTATTCACCCTCAGCTCTCACGCAGGGCATATCTTTTATAAATATTCATTATGGCACCATCACAGAGCACCAACCCTTACCTGAGTCCTAATATTAATGAACCTGAAAACCACATTAGCTTAGCATTCACATTTTAAAAATCTTCTGCTACCTGTATTCCTTCTTTTTTTGGACCTCCTGAGATATTGGTGCTAGTCCCAATCTAGTCCAAGTATACTATGCCCCTCTGAGTACTATTCTGAAGACTACAGACTACCCAAATCTGGTAAAAGCCCAACAACTCAGTCAGTTGCAGAAGCTCCACCTTTGTTACCGAGGCTCTGCTAAAAGGTTGAAAAAAAAGTATTGATACAAAATCGTAGAAACGTGAATTAAACAAAAAGGTCAAAATGTAATGCTATAGTTTCTCAACTTCTCTTCCCGCTGGGCCCCTACACTTCCGAAAGCCGTGTTTCTATCCCCATTCTGCACTCTTGGATTGACGGTGTATCCAAAGGGCAGTTTTGCCTTCTTTAAGGGGCTCAAATCATGTTCCTTTCCAATGTCCCCTGAGTTTGAGGAACAAAAGGAAGACTGAAGGGTCAGTATAAGGGCTTCAGGTAGATGGAGTAAGGTTTCCCTGAGAATTCTGATCACATCAGTCAGTGTTACACTCTATAAATGAGCAGGTAGAGTGTCCCGTTGGGGAGAAAGCCCTTGGTGCAACTTCCCTGGCCTTTTGTTCCCCAAGGCCCTTTCCAATTCTCTTAATGACCTCTGCAGCCCCTGTGGCTGCTCTGTTTCCTTTGAAGAGACCTAGCAATAGTACCCTTTTGGGTTATCAAAAACAGTTACTATAACCTTCTGAGCTGAACTTTCTGCCTGGAATTTAATTGGCGTATACGATCCCATCGGAAGTCACTTTCATTTGGATCTCTCTTGCAGGCACTTCAATGAGTCAGAGCCAACTGAGAGAATTGGTCTAAAGTCAGCCACAGATGCAGAGAAATGTTTAACAAATGTAGTTTGGAATAAATGTATGCACGTATGAACTGAAATTGCAGTAGCAATACTTTTTGACATACTCTTATAGGCTTCAAGACCAATCCAACTCAAATTACTTGAGCAACTCATATTGCTCTTCTTTTTGCATTACAGCAAAGGTTCCCAAACTTGTTTGGCCTACCACACCCTGTTCAGAAAAAAATTATTCAGCATACCCCCTGGCAATTAGAAATGTCATCCTGTATCTCATAATCCAGAATAAAGTGTCGATATATGTTTTTGAAGTCCTTGAATCATTCTATCACCACTCTCCCACACCCTTGAAGTGGCACCGTCCATGTTGGGAAACAATGCTTTAGAATATAAGCTCCTTAAATTCTATCTGTGGCCATTTGTCTCACCAATGGCTAGCTAGCTTCATCATCACCGAAATCTCATATTTATCTTAAGATACTTAGCATGTGGATTATGTCACTTCAGGCCAAAAAAGAAATAAGCATACATACCTCTATGATTTTAAAATTTAAGTAAGCTTGTAATAGTTTAATTTTTGACAGCATATTAAAGACAAATGGAAAGTGACTGAAGTTGAGAAAATTTTCAATGTCTAACGGCGTTTCCTGAAAATGCAAATAAAAATAATTTTGATAAATTGAAAGACAGAAATATTATCCCTTACCTCCACAGCCTTACATTCCTGAGACGTTTCAATCTCATCACCTCAAGTCAATGCAATTCAATTGCTCTACAACCATATTTAGATATATAGAATTTTAAGGAACTGCATATCATAGTTATCAATGAAAGGTAATCTCTTCAATAACTATTGAATTTGGGAATTCATTTTACACTTGGAGCACTTTTGAAAAGCCTCTGATCTTCCACGACCTGCATTTTCACAGTATGAGTGAGCTTTAATGTATTTGGCATAATGGGGTGATGCAATGCATAAACTATTGGGCCCATATATGATTTGTGTTGGGTACGGGCAGACAGGGTAGAATTGGGAGAATTATTATCTTTAGAGAAAAGGGGAAAACTACAGGCCAGTTGCTATAAGGGCAGCAGAAACCTTTAGCAAAATAAATGCAAAGAGAACCCACATCTCAAGTACCCTCCTAAAAGTTGTCTCTCTATATTGGCAGCCCTTGGCTGCTCTGTGCTCACATGAACAGCACCACCAGGAGCCGAGGGCTACACTTCCATCTGTGTGATCCCAGCACTACCAGTCCCCTTCTAATTGAAGCATGGATAGACTGCTAGGCATTTGCTTTCGCTTTTGTCCATTTATCATGTTCACATGGTTGACTCTGTGAGCTGTTTGCCTAGTTGACACGTCATGCCCCAGATAGCAATTGTCCTTTCTGTTAGTACTCCAGCTTTACAATTACAGAGGTCTTGAGAACTCTGTCTTGCTTTTGCTATAATCCCTAAGATTTTTATTATACACTTTTGCAGAATGAGAGGTGGTTCAGAAACTTATATAGGAAGTTGGGACAGAAATACTCATATTAATGCATCAAGTAGCTATTAGTTTACCCCTTTAAACAACATATAATAATTACCCAGATGTTTTCAGACTTGGTTATTTTCAAGGCCTGGGAGTAAAAATTGAGCAGGTCTGAGAGTTCATTTATGTGGAAAGCATTTTCAGACAGTTGACAGGTAGACTGGTTTACCTTGAATAGAATAAAATAAATAAATATGACCTATGAGAAAATTTTATGTTTTTCTTATGGATTAATTAGATTATCAGAATGAACAGAAAATTAAACATTCTTCTTCATGACCAGATAAAGTTATATCCCATTCCTAAATGGCCCAAGACCCAGATTTTCAAGAACATAAAGAACACCTAAGGGGAGGAATGCCAAGATGGAGTCCAGGTACAATCACCTGCCCAGTGCTCCTGCTGTTTGGAAAATTAGGAGGTAAGGAGGCCAATAGTGGGAGACAGGGTGCCAGAAATAGAGTTCAAGTGTACTACGGTAAGTGAGTCAGATCTGCCCCTATGATTTTTGCCCACAGAGAGATTCAAGGACTCACTGGAATGCTCTAAGTTCACTGCATCTTCCAGAGGGCTCCACTAATCCCTCACCAGGTCAAGCGGAATGATGAGCGCCATCTCGTCCTGAGACCAAGATCCGAGACCCACAGCATGCAGTAGTTTCCCCAGACTTCTGTCTAAAGGTGGTCATACCTTGGGTTCATGGAGAGCATCTGAGAACTAGCCACAAGGGTTCACACCAGAGGTCTCCTCTCTGTAACCCTTCTCACTCCTGAATTCTCAGGCTTTGCATCTCTTCTCCCCAGCCAGGAACAGAGCGACTGCATTGGCCATTTCTTTCCCACCTCTGCTCAGCTCCCTGCCTGCCAGTGTGGGTGAGAACAGATAATTAGATACTAATTTGCTGGAATTGGAGGGCACCTAGGACATATACTCTTGGTAGAGAGTAGATCCACAGAGCACAGCCTGTGGAGCTGTGTAGGAGAGAGCTGGAGCAATTCAGATCCAGTGAGCCCCAAACCCACTCAGCTAATCTGGTCCTCCTTCCTTGGGGACAGCATGGCACAGTACTGATTACCAGGGCACCCTACAAACCCATCACTTAAACAGAAAACCCCCGCAAAACTTTAAAATACTTTTAATCAGAGGCTGTTCCTTTGTGCAACTTTGAATGTAAGCCACCAGAAACCAGGTCAATTAATATAGTTTTAACATAACAAAATAGGAAGATAGCAAATCCCCCAAGCATGGAGCATAGCCTCATAACAAAACAGGAAAAGCTAACAGGAGCTGAAAGCTGAACCCCAGGTCAAAAACTGGTTCCAACAGTTTGGAGCCTGATGAAGAGTCTCTGAAAGACTGTTAATAGTTGCCAGAACAAGTTTGTCTCCACCATGCAGCCCCAGGCCTCACTGAGCGCCCACCAGGGCACCCCTGGGCCCTCGGCTACACCATCAGACCAGCAACTTAGTCTGCGGACAGCTTGTGGCCTCAATCAGCCCCACCCCCTTCCCCCAGGCTTCCCTATGATGCTCTGCACCAAACTGCAGAGGCTTCTTGACCGATTGGCCTACACAGTACCAGACCCTTGGCCTACAACTGACTGGCCAGCATCCTCTGAGAGGACCATCCAACCCACACTCCAAAACACAGAATAGGTTAGGGTGAGAGGGAAATCCCGGAAAGATAAATCCATAGTTTGACCCCCTCACACACCCACCCCCAGGACAGTTGAATACAGGCATCCCCAAAAACCTTTCCTCTAAACTTCCCAAAGAGAGAGCCCAGGGCTTTTAAACTTCGGGGAAAACAGTGCCGACCTCCTCCAAAACACTATATACACAGAAAACTGACCTGACCCTAACTATGTTAATAGAAGAAGCAGACATTGATCTGCCACAGAAAGAAATCTTCAGAATGCTGCTTGGAGTCATACAGGATATCAGGAAAGCAATGCAGAAAAAGTATGAAACAATAGAAAGATAAAGGCCATGCCCTATGAGAAATACAAGAGTTAAGGGACAAGGTAACAAAAACAAATAAAAAAATCCAGACATCATCAAAAGGCGAGAAGAAGCAGAAAACAATACCAGTGACCTCAAGGATAACCAGACAGACATCAACAAATGGGAAGGATTGTCAAGCAAGATAAGCTGACGAAAACAGAAGAAAAATGTCTGATGATATGAAGAGGAACTACATTAGCATAATTGGACTACCGGAACAAGGTACACAGTAGAAGTCAACAGCAAAAAAAGTGAGGGAATTCTTAGAGGAAATTTTTCCAATTTAATAAATTAAAATCAGGCAACCGTTCAGGAGGCCAAAAGGACACCAGCTACACTGGATCTCAAGAATATTTTGCCAAGGCATATAATAGTTAAACTGTCCAACTTTGAGGAAAAAGAAAAAAAATCATAAGAGCTGCTAGGGAAAAGTAACCCAGTCACCTATAAAGGCACCCAAATAGGAATATGCTCAGACCTATCAGCGAACTCCATGAAGAAGAGGAGCGAGTGGAGTAACATATTCCGAAAGTTGAAAGAAAATAATGTAAACTCAAGAGCACTCTACCCAGCCAAATCACTTATCAAGACAGATGGAGAAGTAAGAGTCTTCTGGGATAAGGTAGAGCTCAAAGAATACATTAAAGTAAACACAGCTCTCTAAAAAAAAAAACTCTTACACAGTATGGGAAGAAGAACAATACTCACCAAGCACATATAAGAGACTGTGACATAGAACAACTCCACCCAGAGGTCAACACATTGAAAACAGTGCCCAAGATAATATTGGCTCAATGATGAAAAGAAGACAAGAATGAACCCCAAACACACATTCATAATACACTGATAAGAAGGGAGGTTGGAAAAACTCAACAAAAAAGGTGTGAGCTGACATCACAGAGCCCACAGATAATAACTCTGAATATCAATGGACTGAACTCTCCGATTAAAAGACAAAGACTAGTGGACTGGCTTAGAAAACACAGCCCATTGCTCTGCTGCCTACCCGAGATGCATATCAAGCTTGCAGACAAAAATAGGCTGAGAATCAAACACTGGAGAAAAAAATACCAAGCACATGGCACCCCATAAAAAGCAGGGGTTGAAATCCTATTCTCTGGGGGGGGGGGGAAATCTCGAGGTGAAAGAAACAACGGGAGATAAGGAGGGGCACTATATATGATGCTCAAGGGAAACGTAGACCAAGAACCAATGAGCATAATAAATATAAATGCATCCAAAGGGAGACCAACAGAATTCATCAAACGTTCCAAAAGATGAAAAAAGAAATCACAGGCTCCAAAATCATAGTAGGTGACTTTAATACACCTCTATCCAAGAAAGACAGATCACAGGGAAAGAACCTAAACAAGGAAGCTAAAAAACTAAACTCTTCAATTAGGCCCCTTGACCTGATAGACATTTTCAGAGCTCTTCACCCAAACGTAAAACAACAACAACAACAAAAAATCACATTTATTTCAACCCCACATGGCACATATTCAAAGACACACCACATACTAGGGGCACTAGTAGAGCCTATGTAAATTGAAGCACACAGAAATCACTCAGATTTCCCCCTCAGACTACCCTCGTGAGTTTGATCATGCGCGATACAGCCAAAAAGAATTACTGATTGCCTAATGGAGGTTGAACATGACAGTGGGACAGGAGGAAAGTAAACTGAAATACAAGAAAGAACTAGGGGGCAAAAGACATTTATAGAGGTATAAATATAGGCATGTGTATATGTAAATATATTAATATATAACGATAAGGGATATAGGTCTATGTACATATATTTATATGTTAAGTATCAAGGTAGCAGATGGATCATGGGCCTCTCTACTCAAGTACTCCCTCAAAACAAAAACACTTTGTTCTAATAACCTGGCATTTTGTGGTGCTCACCTTCCTGACACAATCACTGAAAACAAAATGGGTGCATAAGCTAATGTAGTGAAAAAAGCTAATGGTGTCCGGTTATTAGACAATATAGTGTCTTGGCTCTTAAAGCCTTGACATAAAACAAGTGATCATCTAGCAAGGAAGCAACAAAGCTCACATGGAAGAAGCACACCAACCTGTGTGATCATGAGGTGGAGGCAGGATCAGGTATCAGGCATTATAAGACCCCAAACAAATAATCATATTGATATGAATGAAGGGGGATCAGAGTGGAGAACCAAAGCCCATCTGTAGAAAATTGGACAGTCCCTCAAAGAAGGGTCACAAGGGTCGCACAAGCCAGCCAAGTTGCCGTATAGCACCGAAGAAACATATAACATTCCTCTAGTTCTTTGATGCTACCTCCACCCCTACCCCTACACCCCACTATCCTGTACCCAGTTCTACCTTACAAATCTGGCTAGACGGGAGCATATACACTAGTACAGATAAGAGCTTTCAACACACAGGACGCAGGACAGATAAACTCCTCAGGAACAATAATGAAGGTAGTCATACCATGAGGGTAGGGGGAAGGTGGGGAGTGAAGGGGTTATTTTCCTGAACCAATCACAACGATCAACTTATGACATCCACCCCCACCTCAGTGGGATGAACAACAGAAACATGGGTAAAGGGAGACAGCAGACAGTAAGACATGAAAATAAAAATAATTTATTAACTATAAAGGGTTCATGATCTATGATGCTCACTCTCCCGACACAATGGCTGGAGCCAAAGTGGGTGAAAAAGTAAATGTGGTGAAGAAAGCTGATGGTGCCCGGCTATCAAAAGAGATAGTGACTGGGGTCTTAAAGGCTTGAAGACAAACAAGTGGCCATCTAGCTCAGAAGCAACAAAGTCCACATGGAAGAACACACCAGCCTGTATGATCGAGTGGTCCCAAAGGGATCAGTTACCAGGTATCAAAGAACAAAAAATCATATCATTGACTGCACACCTCCATGATAGGATCGCTGAAGACAAATGGGTGCATAAGCAAATGTGGTGAAGAAAGCTGATGGTGCCCAGCTATCAAAAGAGATAGTGTCTGGGGTCTTAAAGGCTTGAAGGTGAACAAGCGGCCATCTAGCTCAGAAGCAAAAAAGCCCACATGGAATAAGCACACCAGCCAGTGCGATCACGAGGTGCTAAGGTACCAGGTATAAGGCATCATGCAAAAAAAAAAAAAAGATATAAGTGTGTGTATGTATGTGTATATGTGTGTATATGTATATGCATATATATATACCATATTAAATGAAGGGGGAAGTGCAGAGTGGAGACCCAAGGCCCAAGTGTCGGCTAATGGAGACCCCCTCATAGAGGGGTTTAGGAGAGGAGATGGGTTAATTAGGGTGCGAGGTAGTACCGATGAAGAACACAGCTTTCCCCCAGATCCTGGATGCTTCCTCCCCCCAACTACCATGATCCGAATTCTACCTTGCAAGACTGGATAGGGCAGAGGCTGTACACTGGTACATATGAGGGCTGGAGGTACAGGGAATCCAGGGTGGATGATACCTTCAGGACCAACCAAGGGTGTGAGGGACGATGCTGGGAGAGTGGAGGGTGAGTGGGTTGGAAAGGGGGAACTGATTACAAGGATCCATATGTGACCTCTTCCCTGGGAGAGGGACAGCAGAGAAGCGGGGAAGGGAGACTCCGGATAGGGCAAGATATAACAAAATAACGATGTATAAATTACCAAGGGCACATGAGGGAGGGGGGAAAGAGGAGGGAGGGGGAAAAAAGAGAGGACCTGATGCAAGGGGCTTAAGTGGAGAGCAAATGCCTTGAGAATGATTGGGGCAGGGAATGTATGGATGTGCTTTATACAATTGATGTATGTATATGTATGGATTGTGATAAGAGTTGTATGAGTCCTTAATAAAATACAAAAAAAGAAAAGAGGAGAAAAAATGATTAGGGCAAAGACTGTACAGATGTGCTTTATACAATTGATGTATGTATATGTATGAACTGTGATAAGAATTGTATGAGCCCCAATAAATTGTTTATAAAAAAGAAAGCAAATCAAGAATAGAGAATGATATGAAAAGGTGAACAATTATAAATTAAGAGTGAGAATAAATTAGTTTTAAATATTCAATATTAAAAATAAATAAATAAAGAATAAAGGGTTCATGAGGGTGGGTAGATCATTATGGGGAGGTGAAAAAAGAGAAGCTGATATCAAAGGCTTAAGTAAAAGAAAATGTTTTGAAAAGGATGGTGGCAACATATGTACAAATGTGCTTTATACAACTTATTTATGGATTGTTATAAGAGTTGTGCTCCCAATAAAATGATTTACTTAAAAAAACAAAAACCTAGGATTTAACTGTATAATTTTTTCAATTGGAAGAAAAATTTCAGGGAATTTTTAATCCAAAGAATGAAAACAGTACAAAATGAATCAAAATTACTTTAGGGTCCAATGACTTTGAAGTGGCTTAACCTCTTCAAAGTTTCACAATATGCAATTTATAGATGATCTTTTCCTACCAAATCATGGGAGACTTTCCAGCCCTACATCTCACAAGTATGTGGAACTTAAATAACACACGCCTAAATAATCAATGGGTAAAAGAAGAAATCACGATGGAAAACAGAAAGTACTTCAGAAGGAATGAAAACAGACACAATATACCCAAACCTTTGGGATTCAGTTAAAGCAAAGCTTAGAAGGACATTTATAATTCTGGATGCATATGTAGTTGTTAATTACTTATTGTTCATGGTTTGTTCTGTGAACTAGGGTATTTTTTTAATTGAACACCATGTGACTACCATAGGAAAACCTTATGCTCCCACTGCTGACATTTCTAGAGCTGCTGGTGGAGGCTGGTGTAAAAAAGTGGGCAGTGAAGAGTCTGAGACGGCAAAGGAAGGAGTGGAACAGGAGCAAGTGCGTGATGACATAGTGGAGGCTGCCCACTTGAGCAGAAGTAACCTGGGGCCCGAAGCACTTGCCCTCTGACTGCTCTCCAGACAAAGCTAAGAGCCTTTGCCCAGAATCTTGCCCTCTGACTCGCCTACTTGAATCTACTTGTGGAGCAGTGCTGCCAAAGTCTGGGTTTTGGGGTCTTTAGTAAGGGTAAAATAATAATAGAAGAATTACTTTCCATGAAAAGACACACCAAACAAACCCATGTGGGATCATAGAAATATTTCTGGTAGGACTTTGTCTCTGAAAAGACATCACTAAGCAAACCTGTATTAAGAGAGAGAATAAATTACAAGTCTATAACCTAACCTTCCACTTAGGACACTAGAAAAAGAAGATAAAACATATCCAAATTAAAAAAAAAAAGCTTATAGTAGTAATTAATGAAATAGGGAACAGGAAAATCACAAAGAAAAAAAATCAATGAACCCAAAAGTTGTTTATTTGAAAAGATGAATAATATTGACATGCCTTTAGCTAGGTTAAAGACAGAAAACTTAAATTACTAAATCAGAAATCAAAATGAGGACATTTCTACTGGGGCTACACAAATAAGAATCATTACAATGGAGTTTCGTATTTTGATACATATTTTTTATAAATAGCTCTCTCCCCTTGGGATATATTTTTGGAAAAATGATATGCAATTATTTTTTTACAGAATACGTTTCAAAAAGTTGACATATCAGTACTCATAACAAGAGACAAGAAGGGGCACTTTATAATCCTCAAGGTTACAGTAGACCAAGAAACAGTAAGTATAATAAATATATGCACACCCAAAATGAGACCCGCTAAATTTATAAATCAAATACTTCAAAAGATGAAAAAAGAAATCCCAGGTTCAACAATTATAGTAGGTGTCTTTAATATACCACTCTCTGAAAAAATCACAAAGAAACTCAACAAGGAGGCTACAGATCTAAACAGCACAATTGGACGACTTGACTAGATACATATTTTCAGAGCTTTCCACCCAAATGCAAAAAATTCTTTTCAATCCAACATGGCACATCCTCAAAGACAGGCTACATGCTGGGACATAGTTCAAACCTTCGTAAATTCAAGCATGGAGAGATTATAGAGATATCTCTCTCCGACCACTCTGCCATAAGGCTGGAAATCAACAAAAGGACGATGAAGAAAACAAGGGAAAACAATTGGAGGATGAATAACTCTCTATTGAAAAAGAATTGGGTATTGGTCCATATCAGAGATTAAATCAGGAAGTTTCTAGAAACCAATGAGAATGGAAATACCACATACCAAAACCTTTGGGAGACATCGAAGGCATTTATCAGAGAAAGGCTGATATCAATACATGCACATGTGAGAGATTTGTGGTTGATATGCTGGCACAAAATTTACACCAATTAGAGCAGAGTCAACAGAGAAATCCTACTATAGCAAAAATAAATAAATAATAAAATCAGAGCTGAGATACAGGTGAGGGAAAACAAGAAAGCTATGGGAAAATGAATGCAGCTAAAAGTTGGTTCTTTGAAAGGATTGACAGAATTAATAGACCGCTGGCAAACCTAACTAAAGAAAGGAAGGAACAAATTTCAATAGCAAGGATGAGGGAGGAAACAGGGACATCACAATGGAACCTAATGAAATCCAAAGGATAATTACACAGTACTATGAAGGCCCGTACTCTAGAAAATTCAACAACTTGGAAGAGATGGGCAAATACTTGGAACAACAATTCCTCCCTACACTATCCCAGATGGATGTAAAGAATCTCAACAGACCCATAGGAAAAAAAGAAATAGACAAGGTTATTAAGGGATAACCAACAAAAAAGAAAATCCCCTGGGCCAGATGGTTTCCCAGGAGAATTCTACCAAGCATTCAGGGAAGTACTGACACCAATCCCACACAAACTCTTCCAGAACACAGAAAGAGATGGAAAACTCCCAAACTCTTTCTATGAAGCTAGTATAATTGTGATGCCTAAGGCAGGCGAGGATACCACAAGAATTGAGAGCTACAGACCAATATCCCTAAAGAACATCAATTTAAAAATCCTTAACAAAATACTGACCAATAGAATAGAAAAGCATATAAAAAAATAATTCACCCTGACCAAGTGGGATTCAGAAAACTTTGACCACAATATGTTGCCATGTCTTTCTCTGTGTTCTCTAAGCTTCTTGAATGGTTATTTTCTGATTATTTATATTCTGCAATTTTACTTGCTGTAGGGTTTCTATTGTTTCCTCCATTTTTGAAAGTATCTGAATATCATTTTAAAATTTTTAATTTTTTCCTCGTTCCAGAATATTCATCTGAATCTGTGTATTTTTTGTATTCCTGGTTTTCTGGGCATGTATTTGTACTGTGATTGACTGCTGCAATTGACTGTGGTGTGTATGTGTACTGTGTTGACTGCATTGTGGTACAGCTGTTGGTGTTGGGTGGGCTGTTGAGTCATGTGGGTTAGTTGGCTCTGTCAGGTGGTCCTGGAATGGAATAAGAGAAAGTGTCGAAAGGAATGAGAAGGGAGAAAGAAGAGGCAAGAGAAAAAAAGGAGAGGAAGAGAAAGAGAGAAAAAAAGTAAAGGTCATTTGAAGAAAATATGAGATAGAAAACAACACAGGGAATTTTTGAAAGAGAAAGCATAGGCATGAGCTACTAGTTAAAGGGCCAAAAAAGAAAAAAAAAAGTGGAGTATAAAAGGTCACTTA
This sequence comes from Tenrec ecaudatus, assembly GCF_050624435.1. Taxonomy (NCBI): domain Eukaryota; kingdom Metazoa; phylum Chordata; class Mammalia; order Afrosoricida; family Tenrecidae; genus Tenrec; species Tenrec ecaudatus. Next base: position 134,178,423 of record NC_134532.1, read on the forward strand.
GATGGACTGTTTCCATGTTCTAAGAGCTTTGTCGTTGTAGTCAGCAAGAGCTGGGCAAGCAGTTGTGAATGTATCTTGGTGCCAGGTGTGGACCTGAGGTGGATACAGACTGGCCTCTGGGCCTTGTGTTGCGGAGTCTCCTTGCTGACACCGTGGGGGTTGGTGCTTGGTGCTAGTGTTTGGCTGTGGTGTGGGTGTAGGGCTGCTTTGCCAGAACCTGGCTGCTGACGCCGGAGGTTCACTCTGGAGCTTGGTCACAGGTGCTGTTGGGGGCTTGAGCCGAGGCCAGGTTGAGTGCTGCAGAGGTTTTTCCCTAGCCCGTTTGCTGGTGCTGAGTGGGCCATGGTTTCCATAAAAATGTTGAATCTCAGAAGCCCAAAGAGGCAGTCTATTCTGTCCTATTGGATCGCGATAAGTTAGAACGGACTTGATGGAAATGGGTTTTTTTTTTTTAACCCAGAAATTCCACTACTTGGTATATACTCAGTGGACCCGAAAGTAGGAATGAAAACATGTGGAGACTGCAGCATTATTCACAACAGTTCACAGGTAGAAAAATTCCAGATCTTCATCAATAGGTTAGTAGATTTTAAAAGATATGTAAGATGCATAAAGCAGAAAATGGAAATGAAATTCTGATACATGTTACTATGTATGGGCAAACCTAAAAACATTATGCTGAGTGAAATAAGTCACATACAAAAGCACAATCATCATATGATTCCACACACATAAAATATGTAGACTCTTCAACTGCACAAACCCAAGTTTATTAGCAGATTTCTGAGGGTTAGGAGAGGAGGTAATGGGATTTACTGATGAAAGGGTACCAATGTCCTGTTTAGGGTGATGTAAAACTTCTGTAAATGAGTAGTAGAAACACCTTTTCAAGAATTATGTCCTATTCCTGAGGCAGGGCCCCCCTGCTAACATGTCCAAAGAACATGAGATGAAATCTAGCTTTCAAGGAGTATGCTGAATGCATGTCTTAATAAATTTGTTTACTCTTCTGGCAATCCATGGCATATTCTATATTCTTCACCAACACTGTAATTCAAAGGCACCAATTTTTCTTGGCTTATCCTTATTCATTGTTTAGCTTTCGCAGGCACAGAAAGCAAATGAATAAACACCGGTTATCTTTGCTTTTTAACATTTTATAGAAATATTTTGCAGCAGGCTAGCCCAATGGAACACTCAGTTTGATTTTTTCACTGCTGCTTTCATTCAGGAGTACTGGTTGGGGGATCCAAATAAACTAAAATCCTTGACATCTTCAGTCTCTTCCCATTTACCACAAAGCTGTGTAGTAGTCAAGTTGTGCACATTTTCGTTTTCTTTATAATGAAGTATGATCCATATTGAAGGCTGCAACCTTTGAACTTCATCAGTGAGGTGCTCAAAGTTCTCTCACTTTCTGGAAGCAAAGTTGCTTCACCTGCATTATCTCAGGTTGTTACGTGTCTGTCTTCCTACAGTCAGGATGCTACAGTCTGCTGCATATAGTCCAGTTTCTTGGAGCATTTGCTCAGCGGACTGACTGAATAAGGATGGTGAAAGGTTAAGCTCTGAAAGACACCTTTCCAAATTTTAATCCAGCTTCTGTTCTGTTTGATCTGTATACTAGTCAAGTGACCCATCCTGCGGGTCATCAACAGTGTGGGTACCTGAAAGAGGGACTGGGAATGAAGATAGGCAAGAGACACCGAAAATGGAGACAAGACAGGAGTCTGATCAAGTCTCGTTTATTGAGCTGAGAGCAGAGGCTTAAATAGCCAGCGAAAGGTGGGCACCATTACGTCATATGGAAATAAGGTATAGCTGGGGTAGCCAATAGTCACGCACATGCCAAATGGTGGGCAATTGCGCTGAAACAGGTCCGCATGCTAATGAGGCATACCGGGCGCCTGGTGGAAGTGCCGACAGGTGTGTGTTGTCCAATGAGCATAGCGGCTGCTAGCAATTGAGCACCAATCCTAGCAAAGGTCAAGTAACTAATGACCGCAGGGGAAACAAGGGCAGGAAGACCACTAGGCACAATTTATATGACAGAAAACCGAGAGTAAATACATGAAGGTTGTATATGGCTTTTGATCCAGGGCTGAGGGACATGCAGTTCCCTACAGTCAAGTTGTGCATATTACTCTATTGGTCTATGTACAGGTTCTGCAGGAGCATAATTAAGTTTTCAGGCATTCCCATTCTTTGAAATATTATCTATAGTTTGCTATGATCCAAACCATAGAGTACCTTTACATAGTTAATAGAACACAGGTAAACATCTTACTGGTATACCTTCTGTTTTTAAGATTCATCTGACATCAGCAATGACATCCTTTGCCTTATGTTCTCTTTTGAATCCAGCTTGTATTTCTGGCAGTTCCTTGTGAACACACTGCTTCAAGTCTCTTAAAATTACCTTCAGCAAAACTTTACTTGCATGTGATATTAATGGTAATATTTGATAATTTCTGCATTCTGTTGGATCCTTTTTCTTTGAATTAGGCACAGATATTAATCTATTTACTGTTGCTTGCCCAAGTAGCTGTCTTGCAAATTCCCAAATTAGTATAGATGAGTGGTCCTGCCCAGTGTTGTATACATGTTAAACCATTTCAACTGGTTAATATGTTTAAGCTGTTGGGCCTTGATTTCTGCAAATATCATCAGTGCAGGTGGACTTCTTTCAATACCGTCAGTTCTTGCTCATATGCTACCTCTTGCAATAGTTTAACATCGACAGATCAACTTTTCTTGGAACAGTAACTGTATTCCTTCCATCTTCTGTTGATACTTCTTGTATCATTAAATATTTTGCCTATATTGTTAGGTGCCAGAGAGTCAGTTCAGATTCAGTTTCCCCAAATACAACAAAATGAAACACCACCCTGTCCAGAGCCATCCTCACAATTGCTCCTAGGTTTGAGTTCATTTTTGCAGCAACTTTGTCGATCCATCTTCTACAGGCCTTGCTCTTTTTCTTTACTGCTCTGCGTTAGCAAGCATGATGTCTTTCGCTGGGGACTAGTTCCTTCTGACAACCTGTCCAAAATATGTAAGATGAATTCTTGTCATCCTGGCCTCTAAAGGGCACTCTGCCCTTCCTTCATTCAGGACATATTTGTTTATTCTTTTGGCAACCCATGGTGATTTCCGTATTCTTTGTCAGCACCATAATTCAAACATATTGATTTCTCTTTGTACTGATTTCTCTCTGGTCTTATAGAGTCTATGTTCAATGTTCACAGGCTTTTGAGACAATTGCAAATACCATGGCTTGGTTCAGTCCTCAAAATAATGTTCTCACTTCTCAATACTATACAGAGGTCTTGTGTAGTAGATTTACCCCATGCACTGCGTCCTTTGATCTCTTGACTGTTGCTTCCATAGCATTGATTGTGGACACAAGCAAGATGAAACCCTTGACAACTTCAGTTTTTTTTTCCATTTATCACGTTGTTACCTATTGGTCCCGTTGTGAGGATTTGGGATTTCTTTACATTTAGTTGTAATCCATATTAACTGCAGCAATTCTTGATTTTTATCAGCAAATCTTCCAAATCCTCTTCACATTCAGCACACAAGCTTTTGTCATCTGCACATCGTAGGGTGCTCATAAGCCCTTCTCCAATCCTGTGTTTTTCATGTAATCCAGATTCTTTGATTATTTGCTCAGCATACAGATTGGGTAAGTATGGCAAGAGTATTCAATGTGGATGCACACCATTCCTGATTTTAAATCATTCAGTATTTCCTTGCTCTGTTCACACAACTGCCTCTTATCGATGTATAAGTTTTGAATGAACATGATGAACTGTTCCGGAGTTCCCATCCTTCTCCAGCTTAGCCACGGTTGGCTTGTTGCGCAGAGTTGAATGCCTTCGTGTGGTCATTAAAGCACACGTAGACATCATTCTGATATTGTCTGCTTTCAACCAAGATCCATCAGACATCAGCAACGTTATCCCTTCTTCCCTGTCCCCTTCTGAACCAGCCTGAATGTCTGGCATCTCCCTGTCAATGTACTGCTGCAACCATTGTTGAATGATCTTTAGTTCAATTTGACTTGCATAGGATATCAACGATATTGTTCTATAGGTTGAGCATTCTGTTGGGAATGGGCTCAAATATGGATCTTCCAGTCAGTAGGCCAAGTACTAGCTTTCCAAATTTCCTGGAATAAATGCTTCCAATGCTTCATCAGGACCCCAGATTCAGGAAGGGCTCTTTCCAAGCTTCTATTTTTCAGTCCAGAAAGATGTTAAAAATCCGCAGTTCTAAATTAAAATCGAGCCTTTCCTTAGCTTATTTGCTAAGATGGGTGGATACAGTATATATTACTTTTTTAACTTTTAAAAATATTAGACATACAAAAAGGATTCAAAAATTTTGTGAAAAAATTGAATAGAAAGAAAGTGGAATTTTTCCTTCAACTTTCTGATGACCCTTCATAAAAACATATGGTTCTCCATTTGTTTTCTTACTCTGAGTTGTAGTTATAATACTCATATCCGGGAAAAGCCAGTTTCTCCTGAGTTTTTGGAAGTAAGGTTTTATTGGACAATAGCCACACCGTTAATTTACAAATTGCCTATGTTTACTTTCAAGCTACAAAAGCAGTGTTAGATGATTAGTAAGAAACATGTAAATGACCCACTTAAAAATAAACAAAAGTCAAGGACAGACATTTCACAGAAAAAGAACCAACAAATACGAAAAGATGGTTGATTGTATTAGAACCAAGGAAATATGATGGGAACCATTATGTGGTACTATTTCACACCTAAATTAGTTTCAAAATGTTAAGATAAGATATAGATAATGCTCATCAAGTCCTAGAGGGAATTTAAATTTGTGGACTTTAGAGACCTTTGCCATCACCAGTGATGAAGACACACACATCCTTCAACCTACCAAGTGCATTAAAAACCAACTCTTGGTACATGAACACCAAGAAATATGTACAGTGTACAGACCAAAGTGGAGGCTAGGTGGAGGAACAAGAGCTTCACATTGTGATGTTTTTGTTTAATAAAGATTTTTTTATTTGTAGCAATGATTTTTGACTCACCTGCAAACATCAGCAGAAGACTGCACACTATGCACTACCATACAAAAATAAAACTGAATAACATGCTGCTTTAAGCATTAATATGGGTAAAATGATAAAACAATATGTGACTGTAAGATGCATGTATTACATTAATATAAAGTTCAATAAATACTATATGACACAACATATTATCTATTGAAACATATACACAGTCTTAAAACAGAAAGATTACCCCAACTTCCTAGATCATGGCAAAGTTTTGGAGGGATGGATTCACAGGCATTGCTAACGTATTAGAAATGTCTGCTTTTAAAAGCATCAATGACACTGATGCTTATTACTATTCTTTAAGCCATACATATTCTATATACACTTTATAAAATGCATGATATTTTGAAAAAACATAACATCTTTAAATGGCCATTTAAACTTGGAATGTTTAATGTGAACCTACTTAAGATTCAGGCCAATTAAAACAGGGTGTTTTTACTATAGACTAAAGATATCTAAGTTTCTAAATGAGGCCTTACCCTGTGCAGCTTTTTCAATACTTCTAGGAGAGCTTGAATATGAGTTGGATCAATATCAGTTTTCTCCCAAGAAACCACTTGTGATACAATGGCTTTTTTCAGCATCTGAACCAGTTTGTCAAAATTGGATTTTTCCCAAGATGCCCAATAAGTCTCTGAAGGATACAAAGAAGGTAAATATAATTGTTAGAGAATATCTACAAACAAAGTGTAGGTTCTCTTACATTCTTGATACAAAATGGTTAATACTTTCTAAAACTGATGACAAAGTATTTAAAAAATACAAGGGTAAGTAAAAAAATCGATTGCTCCAGAATCATAGATACTTTTATTAAACAAAAATGTCAGCATGTAAAGCTATTGTTTCTCAATTACCCTCCACCTGTCTATGCACTTTGAACGTGGTGTTCCCCTCTCTCCAACCCTTCTCAGAAGAGTCCTGTTCTCTCTGAGTTATGCAATTCAAAGACTAGAGACTTGGCAATCCGTCAGGGATACAGACATGCTCCTTTTCGGTGCTTTGAGTTTGGGGACGACAAAGACGTCTGAAAGGAAAGAAGAGGGTTGAAGGGTCCTTAGGGTAACGTTTCTCACTGAAATGCTCACAGAGCAGCCTTTGCTACCTCACAGCTCGCTCATTGCTCTGATGGAAGGAAACGCCTTGGCATAACTGTCCTGGCTTTTCCTCAACTGTGCACTTTCCATTTTCTCTTTAAAAGTTTCATAATAAACCTCTGTCATGAGTCCTTGAAGCAAATCGTTTGTATTAACCTTTGGCATTCCCCAAACAACTGTCTGAACTGTCCCTTGCTGCCTTGAATTGAACTGGCTCAGCAGATGCTGTCAGAAGTCACTGTTTGGATTGGAGTTTTTGTGGAGGGAGGCACCTGAACACAACAAAGATGTCTAAACATGTTTTGTTTGGAACAACCCATCTGTCTAAGTATAAATAAAAAGCCTACAAGCAACATTTTCTGATTTACCTTTGAATATCATCATCACCAAACCATATTTGTAATAAATTCTTCAGTGAATATAATTATAATTAAATGATAAGGATGTAAATATTCTGAGGAAAAAATGTTAACAGTTAAAAACCCACAAACAGCTTTAATTAATTTGGGAAGAAAACACAATGAGGAAATCAATCCTATTCTTCAGGGAAATCAGATAATATACTGTATTAAAAATTAGATTAAGAATTGTTTGTGAATGCACAGCTTCTTGTGTGTGGCCTGGTTCAAATGTTTCGTTTGAAAAGTCTCTTAGCATTAAAAAAATAACTTTAAAACAGCTGTTCATCACTTAACAAAGTTTTCTATACTAGATAAAACATAAGAATGGACTACGAATGTGGGAAGAAAGCCTAGATCTAAGTAAGCCTCCGTGACTTAACTTTCAGTGTATTGCGAGTACAGTAATCGGAAGAAAGAGACAGATCTGGAATCTACTACTAGACAATGAATCTAAATTCTTTAAAATATAAAGTATAAGAAGCGTTTTGAGGCAAATGGGGAAATGTGAGGATAGCCTGGGTATTAGGTAATGTAAAAGAATTACTGATAATTTTTGTTGGTAGTAATGATGTCCCGGTAAGGTGCGAGTCCATATCCTTAAGAGATGCATGTGTAAGTATGAAGAGTGAAATCTTCAACTTACTTTCAAATAATTCATAACAAAAAATGCAGCCTATGCATAGATAAAGCAAATATGCAAACATGTTACTAATTGAATCTAAGGCACAGAGTGTATCCTGGGACTCTTCTCCCAAATTCTCTTTGTGTTTGAAACATTTCATAATGAAAAGATGGGAACAAAAGATTCCATGGCCAAACCATTCCACAAATTCTAAAAAAATATCAATTTATTGATGCAATATCTTTTGACTATGCTAAGAATGTAAACATGATAGCAGTGAGTGGAGTTGAAGTCTATGGAGTAGAAATATGAATACACTTATAATTATTTAAGTAGGCTTTGCGATACATTTCATTATAAAGCAAAGTATTCCTTGAAATGTGAACAATCTTACCCAGGACCCCTAAAGATTGGTCCCTCATTTTACAAACAGCCTCTGCAAATGGAACCACCAGGCTCTCCCAGTTGTAAGAATCCTGCATCACAAAATATTCTTGGAGCAGGAGGAAAACTTCTAATGCTTCTTGGTGTGAAGAATGCACTGGAAGATTTCTGGACAGATTATCCATGAGACAGGTGGTTATCTGTGGTTACAAAGGGCAGGAGAAAGGCACTTCAGACACAGCAGATAGTCACTGGGTCAATTACTACAATGAGACAAGGGGCAGACCAGAATTTCATTCCTTCATGACACTGAAATAATAATTAAGTTATGCTGAAACTCAGGTTTAAAAACCCCACTTCAAGTTTCAATATAAAAAAAACTTACTGCCACTGAGTGAGTTGATTTAAATGCTGGGTTAGCAGTTGCTAATGTCAAGGTTGGTGATTCAAATAAACCCATCAGTAATGATACCGGAGAAAGATGTTGTGGTTAAGTGCCATTGAGTTGGTTGTGACCCATGGTGGCCCTATGTACAACAGAACAAAGCACTGCACGGTCCTGCATCATCCGATTATTCCTATGCTGGGGCCGACTGTTGCAGCCACTGTGTCGATTTATTTCCTTGAGGACCCTCTTCTTTTCCACTGTGACCCTATGATGGCCTCCAGGGACGAGAGAAAGTTACCAACCCAACTCCCTGCCATCGAGTCCATTCTGACTCACATCAGCCCTACAGGACAGAGTAGAAGACTGGAGAAGGACAGACTCATAAAAACGGACAGCCTCAGAAATCCACAGGAACAGTTGCATTCTGTGAGTATGTCATCTAACCTGCCCTCTTAAAATGCACGAGTCAGTGTCTGGGTTTAGTTAGCTAGGACTGTTTTTAACAGAAACACACAGCGGATGACTTTAATGGACAAAAAATGGATTTTCGCTTTTTAGGAGGCTAGATGGCTAAATTCCGGGAGCTGGCTCTAAGAAAAGATGTTCTGTGTGTTGGCGCTGAGAGATTCTGTATCTTCAGCTTCTGTTGACTGGTTTCTTGGAGATCTCCATGCGGCCTGGTATCTCTTGCACCATTCGCTTTGCTTCTTTTATATCTTGTAAGAGAGTGAATCAAGAAACACCTTATACTAAATTTGCCTTATTAAGATAACAACGGACAACGCATTCCAACATGGGATTACAACCATAGACATAGACATTAGAATTTATAAGTCATATCTTTAGACGTGTGGTGGTGCTGTGGGTACATATTAGGTTGCTAACCACAAGACCAGCTGTTTAAACCCCATCAGTTGCTTCATGCATAAAAGATGAGGCTTTCTACTCCCATAAAGAGGTATGGTCTGGGAAACCCACAGGGGGCACTTCTACCTTGTCCTACAGAGTCGCTGTGAGTTGGAATTGACTGGATGGAAGTGAGAGTTTTTACTTTTATTTTGGGGGCACCCATTGTAATCTATAACAGGTTGTGGTTGTTGTCCGGTGCCTCCTTGTCAGTTGTGACTCAGCGCAACACTATACACAACAGAATGAAGTCCTGTTCCATCTGCACAATTGCTGCTAGACTTGAGCCCACTGTTGAGCCAATCAATAAAGTAGAGGGTCTTTATCTTTCTCCCTGACCCTCAACTTAACTAAGCATGACGCCCTTCCCCAGGGACTAGTTCCTCCTGATAACAGGTTCTGAGCATCTGAAAGCAAGTGGTTCCATCCTCCTTTCTGAAGTGCACTTCCTCAGAGACAGATTCATTTGCTCTTCAGGCATTCTCTGGTACTTTCGAGATTCTTCAAGTCCAACCTAATTCAATCGAGTACTTTCTGGTCCTCTTTTTTCACTGTACAGCCTTCCCATCCATATGAAGCCACTGAAAATGCCATGACTCGGGTCGGGTTCACCTTGGTCCCCACAGTGACATTCTTGCTGTTCATCACAGCAGCGGTCCTTGCAGCAGATCTGTCCAATGCAATATACACTGTTTAATTTCCTGACTGCTGCTTCCATCGACACCCACGGTGGATCCATGTAAAATGAAATCCTTGACAACTTCACTCATGTCTCCATTGACAACGGTGATTATTGGTCCAGTTGTTAACTTGTTTTCCTTACATTGAGGTATAATCCACATCAAAGGCTGTATAAATTCTGTGATCTTCATTAGCAAGTGTTTCAAGTCCTCTTCCCTTTCAGTAAGCAAGATTGTGTCGTCTGCATATCAAAGGTTTTTAATAAGCCTTCTCCAGGTCTGGTGTTGCAAAGGATATCGTGTTCTTCTTTATGTGGCCTAGTTTCTTTTCTTTATTATTATTTTTTAATCACTTTATTGGGGGTTCACATCCATCCATACATTCATTGTGTCCAGCACACTTGTACATTTGTTGCCATCATCATTTTCTTTTTTCTTTAATGGTTTAACCTAGTTTTTTTGTTGGTGGTACACCTTTGATAAATAATGTTATTCATGTTAAATGCCTACAACATATTTATTATTATTATAAATGCCTATTATTATTTTATAAATCATTTCATTAGGGGCTCATACCACTTATTTTTTTAATTTAAATCATTTTATTGGGGTTCATACAACTCTTATCACAATCCATACATACATCAATTGTGTAAAGCACACTTATACATTCGTTGCCCTCATCATTCTCAAAATTTGCCTTCTGCTTGGGTTCCTGGAATCAGCTCATTTTCCTTTTTTTCCTCCTCCTCCCTACCCACTCCCCCCTCCCTCATGAACCCTTAATAATTTATAAATCGTTTTATCTTATCACACACTGCCCGGCGTCTCCCTTCACCCACTTTCCTGTTGCCCATCCCCCAGAGAGGAGGTTATATGTTGATTCCCTGAGATCGGTTCCCCTTTCTACCACCCTTTCCCTCCGGGTATCGCCACTCTCACCCTTGGTCCTGAGGGGTTCATCGGTCCTAGATTCCCTTTGTTTCCAGATCCCATCTGTACCGCTGTGCATCCTCGGGTATAACCAGGTTTGCAAGGTAGAATTGGGATCATGATAGTTGGGGGAGGAAGCGTTAAAGAACTAGAGGAAGGTTGTGAGTTTCATTATTGCTACACTGAACCCTGAATGACTCATCTCCTCCCCACTAACCCTCTGAAAGGGATGTTCAGCTGTGTACAGATGGGCACTGGGTCCCCATCATACGCTCCCCTCAATCACGATGATATGATTCTTCCCCACCCCCGCCTTTGGTGCTTGAAACCTGGTCCCCTCGACCCTTCATGATCACACATTCGTGTGCTGCTTCCATGTGGGCTTTGTTGCTTCTGGGCTAGATGGTGTGGCCTAGCTTCTTGTATGATCTGCTTAACATACAGATGGAATAAGTATGGTGAAAAGATACACCCCAAGTGCACAACTTTCCTAATTGTAAACCAGTGTTTTCCAAAGTGAGAGATATAGCCCCCTGAGGGGTGCTGGAGCAATCCAGGGTTGCTGTAAAAGCAGATACCTACCCTTTATCTTGGTTTATGGGCTATAGTTCAAAAGTTTTGAATGATCAGGTGGGCACTGAATAATTTCTTTTCTGAAAAGGGGACAGTTGGCTAAGTAAGTTTGGGAACGTTTTGTTTGTACTATTTAAAACCCTTCATTATCTCCTTGTCCTGTTCGAATGCCTGGGGAACCATATGCAGATTCCACATGAATTCAAGTTCAGGGCAACTCCCATTCCTCATCTTGTTATCTACAGCTTGCCATGATCCACACAGTCAAATACCGTTGTATGATAGACAAAACACAAGTAAACATCCTTCTCGGGCGTTTTCAGTTATGATCTTGGGTGCCAGCAATAATATCCCTCACTGAATTTCTGGCAGCACTCTGTTGATGTTCTGCGATGATTATTTTAAAATCACCTCCAGCAAAGGTTTACTTGCATGTGCTATTAGTGATCATAATAGTGCCTGATAATGAGTTTGCTCGCTATTCTGTTGAGTCACCTTTCTTTGGAACGGGCACCGATATGAATCTCTTCCAGGTGGTTGGCAAGAGAGCTGTCATCCAAATTTCCCAGCACGGCGTCGGCTTACTGAAACATTTCGATTGGTATCCTGTCAATTTCTGGAGCCTGTTTTTGCCAATAGCTTCCGTGTATCTTTAACTTCTTCCCCCACTACCTTAGTTCTTGGTCAACCATTTTGAAATGGTCGAGAGTCAGCGAATTCTTTGTTTACTCACGCGTGTTCCTTGTAACCTTCTTTTGAAGATTATGTTTCCTGTATCTTCAATATTTTGTCCATTGAACCTTCCAACATTGCAGCTCAAGCCTTGAACTTCTCCTTTACCTCTTTCAAGTGGAGGGATGCTTAGTGTGTTCTTTCCTTTTTGATTTTTAATTCCAAGCATTTATACATTTCATGGTAATAACTTGTCTTCCAGTGATATCCTTTGAGAATTTGTTTAGCTCCTTCGATTCACTTAGCTACTCTTAAGGTTAAGGGCAAGTTTCAGAGTCTCTTCTCATATCTACTTTGGTATTTTCTTCTTTCCTGTCTTTTTAATAATCTTTTAATGTTCTTGATATTGTCCTACCACTTGTGGGATATACTCAAGATTATCTTTTGACCCAGGTAGACTTGTTTTAATTTTCTTCAACCTGAACTTGCCTATGAGCCATTGATGATCTACGCCACCCTGGCCTTGTTTTGGCTGATGATATTGAACTTCTCCATTATCTCTTCCTACAGATGGTTTCTATTTCATTCCTGTACATTCTGTCTGGTAAGGTCCTCCTGTAAGTTTTATGATGTTGAATGTAGTCTCAATTGTTGTTTCTATAACCAAGGCCATATTTCCAACTACTGACTCTTCCTCTTTGTGTCCAATTTTAGCATTCTAAAATTTTAGTATTCGAAGCAGCAGTAATTGTCTCTTTGACAGCAACTGCATGCTTGATCAATTTCAGACTACAGACGTTGGTTGAATTCTTCCACTTCTGCATCACTAGCTTTAGTGGTTGGTGTGTAAATTTGAATAATAGCAGTCTCGATTGGATTTCCTTGTCTATGAGTAGATATTATCCTATCACTGTCAGCACTGTACTCCGAGATATAGCTTGAAATGCCCTTTTTGATGGTGAATGTGACGTCATTCCTCTTGAATTTATCATTCCCAGCATAGTAAACTCTAAGATTGCCTGATTAAAAATGGCCAATATCAGTCTACTTCAGCTCCCTAATGATTAAGATATTTATCTTTATGCGGCCCGTTTCATTTCTTATGACTTCTAGTTTTCCTAGATTCATACTTTGTACTTTCCAAGTTCCAATTATTAATAGCAATTTTGAGCGGTTTCTCCTCATGGTGCGTGGTGCCCGTCCGCAGTGATGGTCCTATCATTACTCCGTCCACATCATGTGGAGGCTCTTCCACAGTCGTGTCATGAGTGCCTTCCAGGGAGAGGCTCCTCCCTTGGCTCTCTATCCAACAATGCTCTACTGTTAGTCCTAAGATTTCAGTGACTAGTTTCTCAAAAGTGGGCTGGATCTTCCTGCTTCCTAGTCGCTCTTAGCTCGAAAGCTATGTTAAAACCCGTCCACTCGTGGCATAGCACTTCTAGTATTTAAATGCTAGTGACACAGCAATGTGCGGGACACCGCAGTACGACAACCTGACACACAAGTGGTACACAGTGGTAGATAGCAGGCAGAATTCCTCTATTTAATGGTTGGAGTGCAGGAAGGAGCTCGGAAGAATTCACATACGCGAGGATTATTCTGGACTGCTTTCAAAAGTAATAGTTCCCCCAATATTAAGTACTACATTCTACCCTCTGACTCAGGCTGTGACACCTGATGATTTCTAAACATAAGAATGTATTAGAACAAGAAAAAAAAAAGCAAACCAACAATTAAAAACAAAACTAAACAATGAAAACCACGACAACACAAATCAGCCTAGTTTCTTATTAGCTTCTCAAAGGACCACCAGTCTTAATCACAAACTCAATCCACTAGTTCCCAATTCATCCAATTCCTGTGTAGTTTCCCCAATTCAGAATTCAACTATTCAGGGCAAAACAAAACAAAACAAAATAAACCAGAATTCTGGAACTTTACTTGGTATGTGTTGTAATAATTTTTAATCTTCTAAGAAGCTAACTTGGAGCCCTGATGGTATAGTGGTTACATCTTGGGCCACTAAGCACCAGGTCAGCAGTTGGAAACCACCAGCCACCCTGCAGGATCAAGATAAGGCTGTCTACTCCTGTGAAGAGCTACCGTTTTGGAAATCCATAGGAGGCAGTTCTACCCAGCCCTTTAAGGTCCTTATGAACCAGAATCTACTTGAAGGCAATGAGAAGATAGACTCATGGTGGTGCAGTCTTTAGGCACTGGGCTACCATCCACAGGTAGGCAGTTTGAAACCACCATCCACTCCACAGGAAGAAGACGGGGCTGTCTACTCCCATAGAGTTACAGTCCCAGACACCCACAGAAGGGTCGCTATGAGTCAGCATAGACTTGATGGCAATGAGTTTGGTTTTATTATTTATTAAGGGATCTTTGTGATGTTGGGCAAGCGTGGGACTGTTAATCTCAAGGTTGGTGGTTCAAACCCACCAGCTTCTCTGATGGGGAGAGTCAAGGTTATCTACGTTCATAAAGATCCACAGCATTGGAAACTTTATATAGCATTGCTGACAGTTGGAACTAACTCTATGGCTGTAGGTTTTTTGGAGTTATTTTTCATTTATTAATCTAAATGATCTATAAATATTAGGTAATATATATATATAATGTATTCATATCCTGTGACAAATTTGATGTGTTAACATCATCTGACAGATGAGGAATTTGCACCTTGGAGAAATTACATAACATTTTCAAAGTCAAATAACTAAGCAGCTGTCTGTCCTGGATTTTATAATGGGTTATTGGCTAAATGATATTTCTAAATGTATGGATTCTTTAAAAAATTTATTTTCAATATCAAAGTATCACATTGGATTCCTATGATAAGGCTCAGTCCTTAGAGTTATGCATATGTGACCACTCTATTTTAACACATCTCAATGGCATCTTTAGTCATACCCCAAACCCTTTACTGACACTGTAATGTTTCAAGACAGTTTGGTGTTTCACAATTGTACATGGCTGTCTGCAATGTAGACACTTAGTTAGCCCCTACTTCTTTTGGTTAGCATGCTCTGGATTTTCTTGGTAAGCCTGACATTCATTGTCCTTATATTGCCTGAATGCATGCATTCAAAAATCCGTATTGTATACCTAAGAAGCTCTAAGTTGGGCACTAGGGAAGGCAGCAGACTGTAAAACACAACCTGTCTCCTATTTAGAACTACACTTATGTCTGTCTAACTTATTAAACCATGAGTTTCACTATTTATTAAAAATCTTCATTGTATCACCCAGAGTAGAGTGACTATTTAAATATTTATTTAAAAAGAAGGAATAGCAACTCCATGAATCCATATAAAATATGGTCAAAATAGAAAGAACCCTTGATATCCTGTAATCCAACAATCCCTGCTCACAGAAGAGCACCCTAGGAACATGTCCTGTGGGCATTAAGTGCTGGTTTCATGCACAGCCCAGGTAAAATTAGTAGCAATGAAATTGTCTAACCTCTTCCCTTAAGAGAAGCAGAAAGGGCCTTCTGGTTTTAATAATCTTTCCATGGCTATCCTTTTAATAATCACCTAGAATCTTGCTGAGAATGAAAACTGGCCCCTATATCTTAGATAATCTATAGAAAGTGAACAAGAATTAATGTTTTCAAAAGAATCCCTAGTTTAGTTCTTGGCTTATGTTGTAGGTAGCACTAAGTGCTGCCGGACCTGATAAAGCGTGACGGCATGGCATAATTAGCAATCCGCATGTCCTTGGGTCCCTATTCAACTCTAGTTCTGTCAAAGTTAACGAAATTGAACTTGTGAACACTTTGTGAGAGAAAGGAGTGTGTGCGTGAGTGAATTTGCGGTTAAGATGCAGGCTGCCGACTACGGAAGACAAAGCAAGAGAAGAGGTGAAGGAGCTGAATGGAGGGGGGTTTACAAGATGGTGAGAGCGAGACCATGACTGAGAAGTAAGGAGAATGAAAGACACAGAAACATAGGAGTGACATAAAAAGGCAGTAGTAAACTGAAGAGGAGCCAAGTATATGTTCATGTGTGTACACTAGAGGAAGAGACAGACAGACAGAACAAACACCAGAGGGCGACAGAAAAAAATAGGTAGCCAGAAGAACCCTGACACTATCACTCCTAGAAAAAGCAGAGAAATACGACAGACTAAAAAAATATATTAATAAACTGACTCCCATTGAGTCAATTCCAAATTATATTGACCCGATATAGTGTTCCTGAGACTATAAATTTTTACAGGAGCAGACAGCCTCACCTTTCTCCTGTGGAGCAGCTGGTGTGTTTGAACTGCCAATCTTGTGGTGAGCAGCCCAATACCTAACCCACAGCATGAGCATGGGTCCTTCAAGGCTGGATTTTAAAATGGTTAAAGTAATCAAGAAAGCACCTATAGAGAGCTCCAGGTATAAAACGGAAAAAAACAACAACACAGTAATAATGGTACTGAACCAAGGAAGCAACAGTGTCAAAAAGAATAAGAGCTTTCTGGAACCTACTAAAAAGGAAGATGCCCAATGGAAGAATCCAGGCAGTTCCTTGGTGGTGGGGACGGTCATACTTCTATCTCCATGTTGTTCTTATTCTGGAGTGCCAATCTGTACAAGTCTTTCAATCACCTCTCTTCCCAAAGCCCTGCGTTGAAAGGATTCCCTTGAGTAGAGTGTGGGCGTGCGTGTGTGTGTGTGTGTGTGTCCAAATCAATTATTTAGACTGTAATTTATACGAATACAACACCAATTCTTTTACCCAGTGAGTAAACTTTTGAATAAATTTTACTTAAGCTGTATATACCAAAGGGTCTCTGAGAATCTCTCAAACAAAACCTTTCAGATAAAATGTGCTAGATTCTCTAAACAGATAATGTGAAGAACAGTACCATGGGAGCAATCCAGTCCTTCTGGGTTAACTCCTTAAATGTGTCTCTGGCTTTGTTTAAATCCAAGTGAATAAACGTTGGTTCTGCAGCTTTTCTGTGGAAACAGGACAAATAGATAAGAGGATATATAAATAAATGTATTTAATTGTGGCCTTTTCTCCAGAGATCATGTATTGGCTTTTGTTTAAAACAAAGATTTAAATGAAAGTAAATTTTAAAATGAGATAAATTACTTGGCCCTTGAAAAATAATACACTGAACTGAATATATTATCTGAAAATACAAGCATTTTTAGAACATTTTTAGAACGTCCACAGTATCTTCAGTAGAATGTTATTTTATGTATTACCTTGGCTTTAGAAAACTCCCAGTCAGACAAGCAGGAAATGAAAATATTTCTCTGATTTCCCTGCATCAGAAATAAGACAGTGGTTAGAAGGAATAAATTCTTACTGAATCCTTCCTTACATCAGGACCATCCTTCTGTATGCCATGATACGTGGTAAGTAAAACATCTCATAACGGGTCTCTAAACTTCTACCTCCCGCATGTTTGCATGAGAGATGTACCACAGGCATCCAAAGAGCTTATTTCATTTGAAAAAAAATCTGGTCTTTCAGGGGCAAACATGGGAAATAGAAAGGCACGACAGAGAGAGAAGAAAAGACTTGACTCGACATCAGTATTTTCGTGGGCAAATAAAACACTGTCATCCTCGCAGCTCCCCAGCCTCTATTTATTTTTGTTTGGCAGCACCGAAGTTGAAACAAAACAATACCAGAACTCATAGGGGGCCAGGTTTCTCTCTCACTGCCATCGAGTCAATTCTTATTTAACTGCACCCCACAGGACAGAACCAACCTGCCCTCCCAGACTGCCGCGCTGTAAAGGAGTAGACAGCTTCGTCTTTCTCGCAAATGTGGCTTTCAAATGCTCCTCTGTGGCTAGCTGGCCAAGAGGGCTCGAGGGTCCTCAATCATCTGTGATCTGCACAGTACGATGCGCAGCCATTTCTCAGAACTCGAAAGCCATGCATGAAAATGGACGGGACAATGGTTGCGAGCAGGAAGATCAGTCACCTTTACAGAAAGGAGGCATTCTGTGGCTTACAGAGGAGGGCTGGCCAAACTCCTCCGCTGTGACTAGGAGAGGCATACACACGAGGCGGCATATTGAAGGAGCTGGAAATGCTGTGGACTACATTTCTTGCTCAGAGAATCAGTATACACACGACCCGGGAGAGGACTGCAGGAAAGAAAGCTGTCTCCAGGGACCACAGAGCCTCATGTCTCTGCATGCTGCAGAGACACTTGGGGAGACACACAAGGAGACAGACAGAGGGGATGGACCTTTTTGTACTGTGCCGCTGCTTCGTGCTCACACCAGCAAGCCACCTCTTTATAGTCCCTTCGTTCAACGTCGCGATCTTCCTCCTCAGATTAACATAGGAATTCTGTCAACAAACAAAACCGTAAATATCCATGTCAACACACACGTCGCCAGATGTCCAACTTTCCGAACATGTCCTAGGAACAGAGGGCAATGCTGCTTTCTAAGAAAGGATGGCACAGCTCGGGACAATCAGAACGCGAGAGTCCATCAAGGAGACATCAGTCATTTCCTTGGCTGCTCATTTCTTGCCCACGGAGCCTTGCTTTGATCCCAAATCCATTTCTCTGAGTAAGCTAACCCTCACTTTTTAAAATTAGATAAACACAGGTGAAATTGAGCATTGAGAGATCCTAAAAGGGCTGTCTGTGGAAGGGGAAGGGACAGGACAAGGGGCTTATGTACTGGTTGTATGGTAGTTGTTGGCAACGTCTGTGGGAAACTAACATGGAGGGAAAGTTGATCAGAACTATATTCCCTAACTTATTACAGAGGGAATCTGGAAAGCTGACATTCCATGGTAGGAAAGCCTCCACTTCGGTAAGGTCCAGGTACGTGATCCTGCTTTAAAAATCTTTCCCACAGATTCTCCCCATAACGGCTCTGCTGCCTTCAAGGGAGCACAGAGTTGATTATATCTCCCTCTAGAAGCAGGCATTATCCTTTGGTTCTCTCTTCCCGCCGTGACACCCAGCCCCCTTTATACCTTCCCTGCATGCAGCTGTTAGGTTTCCTCACCTGTGAGCCCAGGGACCCACCTTGTGATGTATGTAACCACTGAATATGCATGTCCTAAGTTTACTTATAAAGATCCCAAGATAATAAAGACTCATTCTCACGGCTTCTAGTTCTGCAACGCGTTCAGTTCCACGTGGTCCATCAAGAGAAGCTGAGGTGAGCATGCTACCATGAAATGTGTCTGACTCCTTTATTCTATTCTCGCTCCTATCTGTCTTATCCTCTATGACTTTACTATAATCTTGATATATCATCGCCGTACATTTGTGCTGTCTGGCCCTTCGGTTATTGGAGGCTGGTTCCCCCGACAAGAGTCATTTTAGAATCTCTCCAACTGCTGGCTCACTTAGACACTGACTAAGTGTCATCAGCAAGGCTCCCTCTATACCCTCTCCTCAAAAGAAAACCAAATAGAGGCGAAGGCAAGCACTACATGAACATCCCCTGGGGACACCTGTGCTGATTTTTATGGTTACTCAAAGACAGTAAAAAATCGAGAACGTCTCCACATTCTATTTTAAAGACTCAGCCTCATCACCTGTTTCTGGAATTCACCAAGCCGAATTATGGAACCTTTTATGCCGTTTATAACCCCAAGATGTAGAACATCTTGCCGTTTGTCAGTTGCCATTGAATCCATTCTGACTCATATTGTCCTGTGCATAGAGGACAACTGTCCCATAAGGTTTTAAAGGTTGCGATCCTCTGAAGGCAGAAGGCCAGGCAGGCTTATCTCGTAGGCACCCCTGGGCAGTTTTAAACTGTCAACCTCTTAGCTGGTAGCAACTGGGCTGCTTCTCATGGCAACATGAGATCTATTTTTACCTCTTTCTTCATCCAGAGCAAAATGCTTTGATTTCCTCCAGCAACCAAGATCAGCTCCTTTTCTGAGCTGTGTTTTTCTGCAAGAGATATATAAAAGGTATGGATTTTTGAGATCATTTGGCACAAAGGGGCACATCCACTTCAAATAATTTCAGATTCTTCTTGACTTAATGATTTCACTCTTAAGCATATAAATATCCCATCCATTGTCCAGCAATTAAGAAACAAAAATATAATCTTTCAGAGTAAAGGCTGGTTGACAAATACAAGTGATTCATATGGAAGATATATGGCATCATTTAGCAAGCATAATTAATGTAAGTGTTCCTATACAAGACAAGTCAAACACATATTTGGTCATTTGAATGTCCCCTAGTTGAGGTCAACTCCCACTACTGACATTTCTGTCATAAAACTCAAGATCTAAGCATGCCTGTTGGTTTTGTTGACTATAAATAAGTACTTCAAGTTTACCTAACTGGTTACAAAGCCCAGCTCACTGCCACTCTGTTGATTCCAAATTGTAGTAAACCCTGCATGACAAAGTAGAACTGTTCCCTGGGTGTCCACGCCTGTAAATCATTATGAAAACAGACAAGCCAGTGGCTGCTGGGCTTGAATGGCTGACCTTATGCTTAGGTTAGCAGTTCAATGCCTTGACCAACTGCACCAGCTGGGTCACTTCTCTAGTTACAAGGAGCCTCCCCAAGAGATACGGTGTAGACTGCTTGTGGAAATGCCTGTTCATTTCTATAGGACTGAGAGAATTCTGTTATTTTAAGTCATCACTAAACTTTCAGAAACACGTAACAGAAGTACTCAGAGCACTTGTACAGTTATGCTTTGGAGTTCAGGTTCTGAACTCACAGTTCAAATCCAGCTGGACAACTTATATCCTGCAAGACTCTAGTTAACTTTTTAGTTAACAAAGTCTCTGTATTCTCCTGTAAAATGAAAATAATAGAACATATTTCCAAAATGTTTAAGGAGACTGGTTGAGATAATGCATAAAAAATTGAATGCAGTTACAGACCTGGACATCTGTCTGTTGTTTACCATCATGCACGCTACATGACCATGGATCAGTTTCACCAGGCACATAAATGAGTATCACGGAATTAATGTCTCGCGCATAGTCCTAACACTGTCGGATGCATGATGAAAGATGAGCCCCCCAGGTTGGAAGGTACGAAAATACAACTGGAAAGGCGCTGCCTCCTTAAGAGAGCTGAGCTTGTTGTGGATGGAGCAAAGCACTTGGGACTTTCATTTTCAGATATGGCATGACTCCAAAGGGGAAGAAACAGCTGTGAACATTCATTCATAATTGATACTTGAAATGTATAAAGTCTGAACTTAGGAAAATTGGAAAGGAGCAAAAATGAAATGAAATGATTGAAGATAGATATCTTGAACATTATTGAGCTGAAGTGGACTTGTGTGGACCATTTTGAATTAGACAATCATTTGGTCTGCTCTGCTGGAAATGACAACTTTTTTGGAAGGTACATTTGTCACATTTTTTAACCAGCAGAACATTTCAAGATCTATCTTCATGTAAAATGCTGTCAGCAATATGATAAATCAACTCAGACATCTATTACTTAAATTTATGGATCAATTACTAATTCCAAAAATAAACTGAAGTGTTTTTTTTTACCAATTTCTTTTATACGAAATTGATTGAACATAAAATCAAAATTCATTAATAATTATGGATGATTAGAATGTGAATGTTGGAAACAATGAAAGATGGTGGGTTGGGGCAGCAGGACACATTGCCATTGAGTTGATTTTGACTCAGTGACTCTACAGAACAGGGCAGAACTGCCTCTGGGGGTTTCCAGGACTGTAACTGTTTACGGGAGCAGAAAGTCACATATTTCTCCCCTGGAGTGGCAGGGGATTGGAACTTATGACCTTGTGGTTAGCAGTCCAACTGTAACCTCCTCCACCACCAGGGCTCCTTCACTGGTATGTAGAAGTTGTTGGCAGTAGCTGGAAAATAGGTCCTTGGTGATAGAAATGATGCCAGAGATGACATAACAGACTTTCACAAAACCAACGACCTTTCCATTGGGAATAGTTTTTTCCAACAACAAAAACAGTGACAATATATGTTGACCACACCAGATAGAGTCCACAGCAATCAAATGTCTACATGTGTGGGAAGAGACAATGGAGCAGCCCAAAATCATAAACCCCAAACAAGGCCAGGGAATTATTGTGGGGCAGACTATCAAAGGCTCACATGCAAGTTCAAGTTAAAACCAAAGAAAATGAAAACAAACTCATTAGAGGTAAAATCTGAACTTGAGTCTATTCTACCTCCATGTGGAAACCATCTCAAGAACAGACCTAGAGGAATAAAAAGTAATGCGACCCATTAGACCTGAGTGATCAAAGGCTATGGGAAGGTTATGAAAAAAAAGTTCATCAAAACATGGGGCAGAACGAAAAAGAAAAATTAGATGTCAGAAACTTGCTCTCGAAAGTAGTTGAAGCAAAAGGGAAAAACTGATGAGGCAAAATAACTGAAAAAAATTCACAGACCAGCTTGAGAAGACAGAGTAAAAGACTACAATGATATGTAGAGAGAACGGGAGTTCGACAACTAAAAGGAAAGAACACTCAGCATTTCCCCAGCTGCAAGGACTGAAGGAACTTCAAGTCACTAGGCTCTGTAGCCACCCACCCTGCTACTCTTGCATTCATTTGCCTCCCTAGCTACCAGCTTGTGCTCTTCCTTTTTTTGTTTTCCTGATTCCTGGTTTATCTTCCTGCTTCCTGGTTTGCTAACTTCCACACGACTTAGGAGAAGCCTCTAGCTTAGCATCCGACCCAAAAACTTCAACAGGACTGGACTTACAGCAAAAACAGGTGGATGTGACCATATCTGACCTCCTGTCTTCCTTATTGCCACAAAGCAGGGATCAGGCATCCCTCCAGGCTCCATCCTTCTATACCTCTTCTGACGCCAACCATTCCTCCCATGCCACTCTACTTCTCTACTACCATCTCCACTCACTGCCACGGAGCCAGTGCTAACCCTGGGTTCTACCTCCTGGGCGCCTTGCCTCAGTCTTTGTTCTGGGCCTGGCTCCTTCACTCCGTTCCACAGTCTCCGGTGCCTCCACCTCTGCAACTGGAGATCTGCAACATACTCTTCTTCTTCTAGAAATCCTGGGATTTCTCTGTGTCTGAGAAGGCTTTTATACACAGAGAGATGGCTTGGACAGACGTGCGATTGTTGTCTTTTATCAGCCCCTACCTCCAAGGTAACAAAACAAAGGGTGTGACTTGGCTCATACCCTGTACCAAGGTCAGGAATAAAAGTCCACCTTAATCCTGCCCATTCGTATGAAACTAATCCTGTCTATTGGTAGAGAACTTCCTCCAAAATGGGACTATTGCTACAGGCATAGAGTTCAAAATTATAATACATAAGAAATGATGGCTAGAAGGGTCATATTAATTGGCCACATCTCACTCACCCACTTCTACAATTGTGGGAGCCATTGTCTTGATATACATTTCTCCCTCCTCCCTGTCTTCCTTTCTCTCTCTCTCGCCTCTCTCTCTCGCTTACTCTCACTCTCGCTCCATCTTTTGCTTCTCTAGAGAGCCCAGCCTAACACAATAAGTAACAACTGTGAGATGGCACAGTACCGAGTAGGGTCTGCCTGTTGCTCATGGGGTGGCTGTGAGTCGCACACGGCTTGGTGGCTCCTAACAGCAAGGCCTCTCGAATTAGAGTCGCGTGTGCTTCTGAAGCCATAGGGATATTTTATTTTTATATCACTTCAGTCCACCTTCATTCTGATTGGAAGGGGTAAGGGAAAAGTTGTGATTATTTTGACTTGATAAGTTAGGTTGACTCTTTTAAATTGTTTGAAGGAAATATAAAACCAGTGGTTGGAAAAACGCCTCTCACAGTCATGCATCATTGCCCTTGTCACATTATGTACTTAGGAAAATTAATTTTTCTAGATGGATTTGTAGGCCAAATGCTGTGCTTCTATGAATTTACCAAATTTGAGGTCTTCTTTTGATGGCAACTTCATGGGAAGTGGTTTCAGCTGATTCTGTGTTCCACAGTTTCCCAGCTGTCCCTCTCTTCCGGAACCAAAGGAAAAGACCATTCCCAAGTCAGAAACATAGGCAAGTGTGTGGTACCTATTAAATAAAAGTGCAGAAGGTCAATTCTCAATCACCCATACCGATGAGCATATGGTCAATTCTCAGTCATCCACACTGTAGCAATTTGATCACCTGCTGAAATCAGGCTACCCAGTAAGCATGGAAGAGCTAACCAGTCCCCAGTAGGTGAAATGAGCCATCGGAGAACCAACAAATTGTTTATCCATGGCTGCGCTGCCTTTGTAACTCCCATGTTTTTCTACTGCTATTTTTAATGTCACCATGAATTGGAGCTGATTTGATTACAGCTAACAAAACAATACCATCTACTCTAAAGGCTGGAGGTTTGAGTCCATTCAAAGATGTTTAAGAAAACCAGCAGTCAAAAGATATAGCACCTGAAGTCTTAAAGACCTGAAGATAAACAAGCAGCCATCTAGCTGAGAGACAACAAAACGCACATGGAAGAAGCACACTATCCTGTCCCTACTCGATCGCTGAGGACAAAGTGGGTGCATAAGCAAAAGTTGTGAAGAAAGCTGATGGTGCCCGGCTATCAAATGATATAGCATCTGGGGTCTTAAAGGCTTGAAGACAATCAGGCTGCCATCTAGCTAAGAAACAACAAAGCCCACATGGAAGAAGCACACCAGCCTACCCTGACACGAACACTGAACACAAAGTGGGTGCATAGGCAAATGTGGTGAAGAAAGCTGATGGTACCCAGTTGTCAAAATATATAGAATCTGGGGTCCCATAGGCTGGAAGATAAACAAGGGGCCATCTCACTGAGAAACAACAAAGCCCACATGGAAAATGCACACCAGCCTGTGAGATGACAAGGCGTCGAAGGGATCAGGTATCAGGCATCAAAGACCCAAAAAAAAAAAAAATCATAGCATTGTGAATGAGGGGGAGTGCAGAGTGGGGACCCAGGACCCATCTGGGGGAAATTGCACATCCCCTTACAAAAGGACTGTAGGGAGGTGATGAGCAATTCAGAGTGCAGTGTAGCAACGATGAAACATACTATTTTCCTCTAGTTCTTAAATGCTTCCTTCCCCCCACTATCATGATCCCAATTCTACCTTACATTTCTGGCTGGACTGGAGGATATACACTGGCACAGATAGGAACTGGAAATACGGGGAATCCAGGACAGATGAACCTCTCAGGATCAGTGGTGAGAGTGGTGATATCAGGAGGTTGGAGGGAGGGTGAGGAAGAAAGGGAGAACAGATGACAAGGTCTACATATAACCTCCTCCCTGGAGGGAGACATCGGATGGTGTAAGATATGATACAATTATAATTATTTATACATTATCAAAGGTTCAGGGGGGGGAGCGGAGAGGGAGGGGACAAATGAGGAGCTGATATCAAGGGCTCAAGTAGAAAGCAGGTGTTTTGAGAATAATGATGGCAACATATGTACAAATGTGCTAGACACAAATGATACACGTATGGATTGTGAAAAAGAGTTGTATAAGTCCCTAATAAAATGATTAATTAATAAATAAATAAATAAACAAAAGAAAGAAAACCAGCCATGTAAACCTCTATGGTACTCAGCTCTACTCTGCACCCATTTGGAAACACAGTGTGTGTCTGAGTTGCCTCGGCTGGCCCATGGTGGGGGTCTACCTCTATGCCAGCCTTTCTCATGGGCTACACAGGCTGTTCCCTCGCCTTGTCTTTCAGTCTTACACTGAGAGTCACTGCCTCTTGGAAATCATCCCTGACTCCCTTCTCTATTCATTCTAGAAGATTAAATTAGGTGGCCCTCTCTGAGCTTCTGCTTGGTTTTCCAAATACCTCCATTACATCGATTTTAAAAAATAACACTTTTATTGACATTTAATTCACATATCGTATAGTTCAACAATTTATTTTGAATTTTAATATATTAAGATAACATATTAGAAAGAGCTGCACAATCATCGCCATATCATTTTGGAACATTTTATTCTTTCTTGTTTTCATTAATCTTAGTTCCCATTTCCCCTCAATATCCCCTGCCATAACCCTAAGAAATGATTAGTTACTATCTCCATTTCCCCACAAAGGACTCAGCCATAATTCTGAGTCAGCCAGAGCACTGCCCAGGTTTGCATGAAGACATGTCTAATTAGGCTCTTTCTCTCCTAATACATGTTATTCAAGATATGTTGGGTTACGAAGAATTGAAAACATTAATAATGCTCTTTTGGGTTAATGCAGACAGCAAAAACACAAAAAATATCTGCCCCAAATTCTAATATTATCTAATATTCATTCATGTAACTGTACTCTATGACCACGGGAGAGGCTCCATGGTCACACCATCCATGGAGAGTTTAAATACTGTGGTTTTTATTTTTATAGCAACAGTAAAACCTTGTATTCTGCCAGAGTGTGGATTTGTTTGTTTGGTGAGGAAACAATTGTCTACAGGAAGCGGAAGTCTTCCACCAACACCCAACATCCCACTGGTAAGCAATAGATTGCTGAACCTAAGTACCCAAGAAGAAAATAATGATGTAAACTGAAGAACTGGAACTAGATGTTTTCTTTTACTTAAACTACGCAAGAGCACTGTGAATAGCAAGTGCCATTCAAACTACCGCTGGTGTCGCCGCTGTGAAAGAATTATGGCTGTAAACAGTATGTAGACCAAGTTGGAGTGCTGACCACAAGGTCAGTAGTTTGAAAACACCAGCTGCTCCTCAGGAGAAAGATGAGGCTTTCTACCCCTGCAAAGATTGACAGTCTTGGAAATCCACAGCGACAGTTTCACTCTGTCCTATGAGTTGCTATGAGTCAGAATTGGTTTGATGGCAGTGAGTTTTGTTTTAGTTTAGAGGTCTGGAGGAATTGTGAGAGAAGATGATTGTATCGATGAATAATCCTTTGTGATTTGTGTTCATTTATTGCCCTCACAGACATAAACTAAACACTTGTTTTTCTAAAAAAAAATCACATCAGAAAAGCTACAAAAGTATTTCATGAGAAAGGCAACAGTAAGTAATTCAATTTCTTCATTAAAAAAGGAACATGCATATTAATATTGAGACTTATTTGGATTGTGTAGACATTTAATTATGCTTGATACTTACACCCCCATCAGAGAGACTGAGAGCCCTTTTATTAAAGTCTCTATTTAAATGCACTGCGTCATTCTTGAAACTGAACAACTTACCTGCCACATGCTATCTGAGTCACTTTATAGTCCATGAGCTCAGTCACCAAATGAGGTCTTGGCTCATTTTGTACTGAATTGTGCCCAAGTTGTCCACATTTTCCAGAGCCAAAAGTGAACACTAGCCCATCCTAAAGACATAGAATGTCACCTTAGAATTTAGCAACAATATTGACATACCCACCATTGCATTAGTGACACTTTACCCACAGCACTCTCAAAGTCGAGCTGTCAAACGATCAGAATTAACGGTTCACCAGAAGTGAGCTTTCGCCCTTGGCAATCCCTACCTGCTGCCCCACCACCTAGTCTCCTGCTTTCCTCCCCACGAAGAGCTTGCTGCAAACCGGCAACTGAAAAGACACACAACACTATACACCTACCTTTGTCAACAGAGCACTGTGAGAGCCACCACATGTGAGAAATTCAACTTCCCGATTATCTGGCTCTTCCATCAGAGAAGGAAACACTTCATCTATACATGGTAAAGAAACGTCGAAGTGACCAAAAGCTCAGATTGAGTTTCACTGTGCAGGTACTTGCTACTGGTGAAACACCTGAACTGATGCCTCTCAGCACAGCAAAAACCATGGTCATACCTATGTCTGATAGGAAAGGTTCCAAGCTGGCGCACTGGGGCCTAAGTTCTAGGCTAATGGTCAGGGGAGGGCGCACTTGGAAGAGTCTACGTAAGGAACGGTCCAACCACACGCTTCCCAGAGGCTGTTCTGTTCGAAGCTGACTTGATTAGTTCTAACTGTAGAATATTTGATATTTCCAATGCTCATTTAGGACGACCTTGTCCTCTAAACACACACACACACACACACACACACACACACAATCTTTTTAGTAAATTCTCCACTATAGCGTCTTTGCATCATACTGCCTCCTCTTCCCTCCTTCTCAATTATGGTCCACCTGAGAAGATTTTGCAAAAACAGCTGAGCTAGCCCTTTGTTGCGCTCTCTTCTTTTAACAGTGGTTCTAACACTGGTTTAGGGGTGACCTCATGTAATTAGCACTGGACCATGTCACTGGGAAATGCGTTGCTGGACCAATGAGCAGGGGCTGATAGGTTTATTACATGAGGAACTTTGCCATCGGCTTTGTAGAGCTAGGTTAACAATAGGTATCATTATTATATTAGTAGATATTTAAGTGCAAAGAAACATTGGAGATC
Source organism: Tenrec ecaudatus (assembly GCF_050624435.1). NCBI lineage: Eukaryota > Metazoa > Chordata > Mammalia > Afrosoricida > Tenrecidae > Tenrec > Tenrec ecaudatus. Next base: position 134,206,495 of record NC_134532.1, read on the forward strand.
AACTTGTCCAAACTTGGCACTTCACCGAAATGAGTGTGTGTGTGTGTGAGTGTGTGTGTGTGTGTGTGTGTGTGTAGAAAGAGAGATGGATAGAACCCCAAACTCCTGCCATTAAGTCAATTCTGACCCACTCTAACTCCATAGGTCACGGTAGAGCTGTCCCTGTGGGTTTCCGAGACTCTTTTCAGGAGTAGAAAGCCCCATATTTCTCTCAAAGGGCAACTGGTGGTTTTGAACAGTTGACTGTTTAGTTAGCAGGCCAATGTGTCCCCCACTATGCCAACGAGGCTTGTTGGGTTGCTAACTTCAAGGGCCGTCGTTCCAAAATACCTTAGGAGAAAGACAAGGCTTTCTACTGCAAAGAGTTACAGCCTGGGAAACCCACAGAACAAAACACTACCCTGTCCTATAGGGTCACTAAGAGTCAGCATCAACTTGGTGGCAGTGAGTTTAGATAGATGAACAGATAAATGATAAGTGATTTGGCAAGGTCCTGCAGTTGGCCAGTCTGTGCATTCTGATCCATGGTTCAGTGCCCTCCCCCATCTCCCCACATAGCCCCCAAACAACCTCCGTACTACGCCTCAACCTATTAGATTGATTCTGCCCTAAAATCAGAGAGATGATCGGAATGAACAGTGCCTACGAAAAGTAAGTACTTGACTCATTTTAATAGGGAGGTCTAGGTTACATTAGTCTCTAATCCAACAAATACACTTCTTGATCATATCGATTTGAAAATATATTTCCATACCATCCATGTGGCCCAGGCCTAGTTGTCCACAATCATTTTTCCCCCAGGAGTAAATGTTTCCGGACATGGATAAGACCATGCTGTGAGCTTCTCCTGCAGATATCTGCGCCAAGGGCACTCCTGCGAGATGTGCCACAAGCTGTGGTGTGGGGGTGGAGTTCATCATTCTTCCAGTTCCCAGCTGTCCATGCGAGTTCTGCCCCCAGGCAAAAAGCTCACCGCCTTGACCAAAATAAAGGAGGACAATGCTCATGGACTCAGTTTACAAGGGGCAGACATTGCCATAGGTTATGGAACTGCTACCACTGTGGGGGCCAGGTGCTGCTGAGGTGGATCTGAATTACACGAAACCCAGGCACGACAGAGGTGAACACTGCCCGGATTTGCACTTTGAGCCCATTGTTGCCCCCACTGTACCAATCTATTTTGATGAGGGTCTTCTTTTTGGCAGACCCTCCTCTTAACCAGGCATGCTCCCCTTCTCCAGAGACTGACCTGTACATAACATAATATCAAAATATCTTGTACTCAAATGAGAGACCTCTCAGATTGCATATGTTTGAATCAGAAAATATAGACCAACCTTCCCTTCGGCGCTAGCAATCACACCCAATCCTCATCCTCCACCTTAAAAGCTACAGGAGAGCGATTTGAATGTATTACACTCAAATTCATGGTAAAACGTCTTTTAAAAAACCCCACAAAATTGTCATTAGGCACCAGAGTGTGAGTTTTGACCCATGGCGACCCCATGCACTATAAAACAGAACACTCCCCGGTCCTGCTCCAGCCTCACAACTGTTCTTATGTTTGAGCCCATTGTTGCAGCCACGGTGTCAATCCAGCTCCTGGAGGGCCCACAAAAAGGCTCATGAAAACCAGAAGCCCGCGGTTGCTGTTACTAGGTGCCCTCGAGTCAGTTCCAGCCCAGAGCGACCCAATGCACACAGAACGGAACACTTCACGGTCCTCGTTTCTATGCCTGAGCACACTGTTGCAGCCACCATGCTCCGACCGGGAAAACCCACTGTGGACCTGTTCTTTTTCTCTACTCCCCTCTTAGTTGCCTACACATCTCAAATGCCTTAAAAACCTACTTGGAATTACAGCACAATTGAACACATGGAGCCTATTGTTCAGGAAGACCCTTCCTTGGGTGGCATCTGTTGGGGTTAACTGTGTCACACAGACTCAGACAAAGGTATCAGAGAATGAATAACTACAGGATTTGGTGGGAGACAGAGCCTTTCCTCCACACGTTTTGATTATATTTTACACAAATAGAATGATTTAACACAAATGTCAATGGTTCAAATCCACTAGTTGCTCAGGAGCCTTCTGCTCCCATAAAATCTGAGATGTTCTAGGGTGCCCTGCCTTGCCCTATAAAGTCAGTATGAGCTGTAATTGGACTCAATGGCAGCAGCGTGTAGGAACCCTGGTAAGGGTTCTGGTGGTGCTAAGGGGTAAGTATTGGGCTACTAAGCATGATGTATGTCTTCGGTTCAAATTTACCAGCCACTCTTAGGAAGAAAGATGAGGCTATTTGCCCTTGTAAAAATGCATTGTCTTAGAAGCCCTACAGTGTCGCTCTGAATTGGAGCTGACGCAATGGCCATGGACGTTTGGAACCCTGTTGTGGGGACCCAGAAGCCACTCTGTCGGAAGCAGATGCGGTCACCTGGCCCTGTGAAGATCACAGTTGTGGAAACTCTATGGGGCAGTTCTACTTTGTCCTATACGGTTGCTACGAGCCAGGTCTCTTGGAAGGATTGCCTGGGTGGTGAAAATGGTTAACACACTCGGTTGCTAACCCAAAGCTTAGCAGTTTCTCCACCCAGAGGTGCTGTGATAGAAAGGCCTGGTGATCTACAGCTGGAAAACCCTCCATCAATAACTCCATGTGTCAACATCAACTTGGCTGCACCTGGAGCCGATGGTCGAACCCCAGCTTCCATTTCTTTTATAAGCATCTTCTATTTGCCGCATCCACTCACATTTTCTCTTAATCGTGAGTTCCCCTCAATCAACCTCCTGCCTTAATTATCCTTTTCAAAGCCAAGTTTCTTTATGTCTCCCCCTTCAACTAGCCATTTCTCATCCTTATGAATTCTGATATAAAACAGGAAACAATAAAGAAGCCCTAAATCCAAAAATTAAATTGCTGTAGTACCTCAGAGGTTAACCTGAGGTAGTCTGCGCACCTGCTGTGGGAGGTGAGTGAGCTCACTCCCATGGAATGGTAATGGTCCCACAGGCCAGGGTAGAACTGCTCTTGTGGACTTCCAAGGCTGTCACTCTTTACAGGAGAAGAAAGCTTTTGTCTTTGTCCCGCAGAGCAGCTGGGGATTTCAAAGTGCTGACTTTGAGTACAGGAAACGGCAAGAAGGTTTTTCACAAGGGTGGGCCAGGTCCTCATTCCAGAGAGGACAATTTTGATTATTCAGAATATTTTCATTATTTCATGTCTTAAAAAATAAATACATGGAACAAAATGTATTCAGAGTAGTTATAGAAAGGAGAAGATTTAGCTGTCTAATAGTGGTCTCATTTGCAGCTCCTTTAATAGTGATCGCACATTGGGCTGCGATCTGCAAGGTCAGCAGCTCAAAACCACCAGCACGAGGGAGAAAGGCTGAGCTTTCTACTCCTGTGAAGAGTCGCAGTCTCAGAAACTCATAGGGACAGTTCTACCCTGTCCTATAGGGTCACTATGAGTCTGCATCTGCTCTGGGGCAGTGAGTTTGTTCGTTTGGTTAATAATGAATGCTCCAAGCCATATCTAATTCAAATCATGTTTCTGTTCTGTTACAAGGTGAAGTACATAAATTCTATTAAATCATTTGCTGTCCCTAAAAAGCAATCTGGAGCCCTGGCAGCAGGGTGGTTATGGGTTGGGTTGCTAACCACAAGCTTAGCACTTTGAAACCATCAGCTGCTCCTGGGGGGGGGGGGGGTTGGGAGGAAGTAGCTTTCTATTCTTGCAGAATTACAACCCACAAGAGACTCACAGGTGCAGTTCTGCCCTGTCCTATAGGGTCACACTGTTAGTTGGTCTCAACTCCATGGCAGTGAGTTTAAGTTGTTGCTTATTGTAAGCCATCTATAAAGGACAAAGTACCTTTGGAGAGTGCAAGAGAATGATAATCTCCACATGCGATCTGAATGATGGGAGTTTCCCCTTGTAAAACACATTGCAACCTGATGGGGAAAAGTTCGTCAGTCACCAACATAGAAAGTCACGATGATCAAAGTTGAAACTATTTAAAAGAACAAAACAAGCTACCAAGCCCACTGCATTAGGACTGAGACTAAAGTTAAAAACAATAATAATAAATATACTTTGTCACATTTGGACATAAATATTATTTATCAAATAATGAAAAATAGACAAGTTTCAGTTGGTGGAAAATAATGTATATTATATAATTATAACAAGATGATTCCAAAAGAATCTTTTGCAAATAATACATTTTAGATGCAGTAATAATACAGGATGAAAATAAATTGTGATTCATATCATCTATCAAGCCTCACCATAATTCCATATGATGCAGTTTTTCTATGTTTTAAAACAACACACACATTGGTACAGATAAGAGTTATAGACACTTGAAATTCAGGACAAATAAAACCCTCAGGAACAGTAGTATGAGTAGTGATATCATGAGGGTAGGGGGGGTAGGGGGACAGGGAAGGGAGGAAGAGGGAGAAAGGGGGAACCCATCACAAGGTTGGATACATAGCCACCCCCCAGAGGGACGAATAACAGAAATGTGGGTGAAGAGAGACATTGGACAGTTTAAGACACAAAATAAAAATAATAATATATAATTGATCATGTATTCCCGAGGGTGGAAAGGTAGGGGAAAGAGGGGGCAACGGAGGAGCTGATACCAAGAGCTCAAGTAGAAAGAAAATGTTTTGGAAATGTTGATGGCAACAGATGTACAAGTGTGCTTAATACATTTGAATGATGAATTGTTATAAGATTGTAAGAGCCTCCAATAAAATGATTAATAAAAAGGCAAGAAAAGGTTAAAAGGAAACAAACAAAGAAACACCTTTAATTTTTGAATACCTAACTTTTGTTGGACAATCTATGGCAACCTTTTCCTAGAAAGAGTTATCGGTCAGCACTGACTTGATGGCAGTGAATTTAGTTTTAGCTGTAAGTGAATTATTATGTTTTTCCTTTTCTGCTGATATTGGGACTTCTCAGACTCTTCTACTTTAAAAAAATTATATTTCATGGTGTTTTCTGTGATGGTTTACAGAACAGTTTAGGTCCCCATTCAATAATTTCTACACAACTTGTTAGGTGACATTCTTCACAATGCATAAACACATTCATTATTTCTGTTCTGGCTGGTCTGTTTAAGTAATTTTTAATACAATTAAAATAGTTCCTTACCTTGCATCTTTAATACTAAAGTTGTACTCAAATGGTTTTCCATCCGAGGATAAAATCAGCATGTGCTCTGCTCCCTGGTCCATGGAATGTATCTTCATTTTTCTTTCTAATTTAATATGCTCTGGAGAGTCAATCCAATCAGGAACTATCATCAGTCTGATCATTACTGATCACCCTGATTCTTATGACTGATTTCATGATAATACAATTAAACGCCTTGAAAATTACAACTATAAACCTTTGACTTAACATGAAATTGTCTTTTTAAAAATTCAAGAATTAAAAGCCTACAAAACGAAGTGATTATTGCTTTAACAAAGGATTTCTTTCACTTTGAGGAAGGATTGATTCATACTTTGCTTTAACTGAGGTTGACCCTTAAATTATAAAGCAGTTATTTGCTTTTCGATTCTTATTTAATTAGTTGGGACAGAGATATGAACAAGTGGTTTACAAAAAAAAGAGCAAGGACCAATAAACAATTGGGAAGATGCTCTAGACATTAAAAACAAAACAGCAGTTAGATGCCATTGTTTCAACTAGGCAATACTTCAAAGATTACAACTGTACACATTGTGCATGGACTGTCAACAATGTTCCACGGGTCATCCAGTAAGAAAGAATCCTCTCTTGAATGAATGGTGAGGGGACAACTGGATTTACACAGGCAACAGAATGCACCTGGATCCAAACCCCAGAACCAAACTCACAAAATCTATCAAAAGACTTAAATATAGGAACGTAAATTGTAAAATTATTAGTAGAATGTAGGTATTTACTTTCCCCTTCCTGGAAAAACAGGCGATCCTGGTGGAGCAGTGGTTAAGTAAACCAAGATCGCTGTTAGAACAGTGTAGCTCGGTGGTTCTCGACCTGTGGGTCGCGACCCCTTTGGAAGTTGAACGACCCTTTCACAGGGGTTGCCTAAGACTATCAGAAAACACATATTTCCCAAGGTCTTAGGAACCGAGACATCGCTCCTCTATCCGTCTCCAGGTGGGTCGCCCACATGCAGATACGCCCACATGCAGATACGCCCACAGACCAGTACACAGTACCTGGCGTCATGGCATCATCGTGCCAACCACATCATGTACATCCCGTACAAATACAGGTGTATGTGACAGGGTAGAAAGCAGCTGCTGTTGTTGAAAGCAGCTACTCTGTTTAAAGCAGTATTGGAGATAAAAGCGACACTTCATGAGTGATACTTACTGGATAATGCTTTAATTAATACTTTAATTACGGTGCTTTAATCATGTTCAATTTGTAACAATGAAAATGCATCCTGCATATCAGATATTTACATTACGATTCATAACAGTAGCAAAATTACAGTTATGAAGTAGTAACGAAAATAATTTTGTGGCTGGGGGTCACCACAACATGAGGAACTATATTAAAGGGTGACGGCCTTTGGAAGGTTGAGAACCACTGGTCTAGCTGCTCTGGGGAAGAAAGCTGTGGGATCCACTTCCTGAAGTCTAGGGAACCCCATGGCGCAGTTGGGCTCTATCCTGTAGGCCCCTCTGAGTCAGACCCCGTGGAAGGCACCCAACCACCACCTGTAAAGAGGAGCCACGGTCCCTACCTTGACTCTTCAGAGAGGGAGGGATTTCAGAGCAGTGCAATTGAAAGCACTCTTTACGATGTTTGGGAATCGGAAGAGTGCCATATTCTGTGTGATAATTTACACAATCACTATTAACATCTATTTAAAAGGAAGTTCAGAAGTGTGATATCTCTGTGAATAGCCACAGGGCACAGTAGAACGGTTTCATCGAGTTTCGCGATGCCGAAAGCATCCTTTCTCTCTGGCTAAGGCGCTGGTGGAGGCAGGTTTGTCCCAAGAAGAAGGGGAATGTGGGCATGTGGGGGCGGGGCGCGGTGAGGAGGCGCTGGGTGTGTGTGTGTGTGTGTGTGTGTGTGTGTGTGTGTGTGTGTGTGTGTGTGTGTGAATGGAGCACCTGGCTAACAAGATCCACGTGTTGCCCGGTCCACGCTCACACCCTCCACATCACTTCGGTTTACAGGGCCGACCATCTATTTCGCATCAACATCCTGAGAAGGGCGCTCTGGGACCCAGGATGAAGGACCTCCGGCTCCCAGCGAATGGGAAGGACGGCCTCAGAGCCTCTCGAGTTTCTAGGGCAACCGGAGACAGCCCCAGTGCTAGGTCCCTTACTGGTCGCCCATTTCCACTTAGCAAAGAGTCGTGCCGCTCCCCCCCTCCCCCACTCCAGGCACTATAGGGAGAAGGGTCTCAGCCGCAGCCCCCCACGACCCCCGCCCGAACTGGAAGGCCGGGCGGCGCCGTCCGCCCCACTCACTGAGCGTCCCGGCCCGGTCGCCCCTCGCCGGCAGCTGGTGGACCGTCACCGAGGCGCCGCCGCGCTCCAGCACGGCCAGGCGCTCCCCGGAGCAGCAGATCTGGCGCGTCTCCTTGGGCCTGCGGGCGCAGGAGAGGAGGAGGCCCGCGGGGCTGGGGAAGAGCCAGAGCCCCGCGGCCCGCGGGCCCACGGACGCTGCGGGGCGGGGTGCGCGGGGGCGCCCCTCGGGATCCGGCCGGGGCGCCGAGCGCGCGCGGCCCCGCGACCTCCTTCGCCGGCTGCGATCCATGGCACCCGCGCCGCTCGCCGGGACTCCGGGCGCTGGGGGGAACGGAGTGAGCCGCCCGCGGAGCGAGGCAAGGACAGGATGGCGAAGGGCGACTCAGGGCGCCCGCAGCCTCCGGAGTCCTCGGAGCCCCAGCCTCGAGCCCCGCCGCTGTCCAGGCGGCCGCCTATGTAGCCAGCTGTTTGGGGGCGAGGCCGGCCGTTCGAGGGAAACGAAACTGATTTGGTTTCTAAGCTTGCAGAATAGAAGCGGAAAACGAAAGGGAAACTCAGAAGATTCAAGGCTGGTTTGAGATGGGGCCACAGTCAACAAGTTGGTGACAGGTTGTGAAGGGATTGGACAGAGTGACCAGATGCAAGGTCACTAGGGCTCGTGGCACCCACCTTGCTAACTCACGGTTTCACTTGGTCCTCCCACTCCTCCTCCCCCCATTGGACGTACCCCCTCGCCCCTCCCCCATACCGGACCATATGAAATCCTTAATCATGTTTACGGGCCATTTTTAATGGTAGAATCACACGAGATACACATAGCTGTAAATTGGTAGCTCAGAGGGACCCTGCGCCATCCTCACAAGTCGCTAGGCTGGAGCCCGCAGTTGCAGTCACTGCACCAATCCATCTCAGGGAAGAATGGAAGCACTTGAATGAAGGTGCTGACGAAGAAGCTTGGATGGACGGTAGCTCTTCCTCGGAGGAATTACAGCCAGGATGCGCCCTTGATGGTCCAGACTTGTCTCCATAGCTTTGAGCAGGAGGACTCAGTGCCTAGAGGATGTCTAAACGAACTGTTTTTTGGATTATATGAATAAAAATCTTTCTACATTGAACTGCAACATTATTCATTACAGCATTACCAGCAACTCGGTAGAAAACTTTTACAATGTTTTTCTTCTTTTCCTATATTCATTCTCATAAAAACCGTGTTGCCAGAAGGTTTCAAATTTCATGTACCACCATAGTGTAGCCCAAACATCAGAACACTTGATAAATCCGGGACTATCAAAACACTGTCAGCAGTGGAAACAATAGCAGTGTTTGTGCTGAGGTCCAGACCAAAGCACTGGGCTTGAAGCATGACTGTAATTGGGGACAAGGGTCACTATATTAGGCAACAGAAGTAACCCTCTTAGACACAATCTTGCAATGTTTGGATAGACACACAGGCTGACCAAGCTTGAAAGGGAAAGTGTGGAGGGATACCCACACGTATATGTAGGTTTGGTAGAGAATATTTGTACATGGGTATTTTCTGCAAAGATGTCCTTGGATGTGAAGGAATATGAGCAGCTGAGCCTGGGGGGATCGGGACCATCGTCTCAGGGATGGTCAATCAATGATGCTCACAAAGATGATCTTTTACATCCTTGTTTGATGAATCGTGACTGAGGTTCCAAAGGGGGTTATAGAAAACCTGGCACTGTGTGACACGCACCTTCCCAGCACGAGTGCTGAAGACAAAATGGGTGCATAAGCAAATGTGGTGAAGAGAGAGGGTGGTGCCTGGCTATTACAAGATATAGTGTCTGGAGTCTTACAGGCTTAAATGAAACAAGCAGCCATCTATCAGGGAAGCAACAACGGCCCCATGGAAGACGCATTCCAGCCTGTGTGATCACAAGCTATTGACGGGATCAGGTATCAGGCATTAGAAGACCCAAAACAAATGATTATATCGATGTGAATGAGGGAGTTTGGAGTGGAGACCCAAAGCCCATCTGTAGACAATTGGACATCCCTTCACAGAAGGGTCACAAGGAAGGGACAATTCAGCCAGGGTGCAGTTTAACACTGAGGAAACACACACCATTCCTCTAGTTTTTAATGCTTCCTTCCCTCCACTATTATGACCCCAGCTCTACCTCACAAATCTTTCTACACTGGAGTTTGTACATTGGTACAGATAAAAGCTTTCGACACACAGAAGTCAGGGCAGATAAACCCCTCAGAAATAGTAATGGGAATAGCGACACTATTAGTGGAGGGGGAGGAGGGGGATCAAAGGGAAATTGATAGCAGTGGTGGATGTGCACCCCCAAAGGGGGATGAGCAACAGAAACATGGGTAAAGGGATACAGCAGAGAGGGTAAGATATGAAAAAATATATATAATTTATCAAGGGTTCATGAGGGTGGGAAGGTGGGGGAGGGAGGAAAAAAAGAGGAGCTAATACCAAGGGCTCAAGGAGAAAGAGAATGTTTTGAAAATGATGATGGCAACATAGGTTCAAGTTTGCTTGATATAATTGATTTCTGGATTGTTATCATATCTGTAAGAGCCCCCAATCAAATGATTAAAAAATTTAAAACGTGGTTCTGTATGGTGCAGTTATTGATCTCTCTCCTTCCAGAGGAAAGAAGAATGGTGACAACCAACGGGCAGATGGGAACAATTAGTCCCGTGGGCTCACGGACCACTCAAACATCAGCCCCACAGCTCTGCGACCAGACGCACATGAGCCCCGCTACCACTACCAACTGCTCTGAAAAGAACCACACTAGAAGGCCCTGGAGAAAGCCGTGGAACAAAGTCAAATTCATAAACAAGATCAGCTTACAGGTCCAGTAGAGACAGGTGAAGCACCCATGACTCCAGTCCGTAGTCACCTTTCAGGGTGACTACGCCCCTATAACCATTCCCACCTAAGCGAGCTGCCATCCCTTCTCTGTCCAACTGCTGATCTTTGGTATTACCAGAGCTAGAGGACCTATTTGGAGCGAAAGGGAGAGCTAACACAGAACGTAGTCAGTAGATAGGGAGTAGGCAAAGGCCTCCAGGGTCTCTTCCCTGCCCCCAATAGGCAATCACGAGGCACGCTCCCTCAGGAAGCAGCCATTGGGATATACCTAGTTGTCTGTTGCACTCGGTCACTAAGAAGCACACACCCTGTCATCTCTTTCTGTCGACTCCTTGAACTCTCTCACTCCTGCTTACCTGGGATCACTTTCTATATAAAGTATCTACATCTTGCACAAGACCTCTTTAAAGGATTGAAAAACAAGGAGTTTACTTTCAGGAGTAAGGTGCACCTGACCCAAGCCATGGTATTTTCAATGGTTCCCTATGCCTGTGAAAGTTGGATTTTACAATGAAACATTCAACTTTCCTCTAGTTCTTTAATGCTTCCCCACCCCCGCCACCTCTCACTATCATGATCCCAACTCTACCTTACGAATGTGGCTAGACCAGAGCATGCACACTGGTACAGATAGGGACTGGACACACAGGAAATCCAGGACAGATGATCCCTTCAGGACCAGGGGTGAGAGTGATGATACTGGGAGGGTGGACAGAGGCTGGAGTGGAGAGGGGGAACCGATGACAAGGGGGATGGACAACAGAAAAGTGGCTGAAGGGAGATGTTGGACAGTGTGAGATATGACAAAATAATAATTTATAAATTATCAAGCGTTCATGAGGGAGGGGGGAGTGGGGAGGGAGGAGGAAAATGAGAAACTGATTCCAGGCTCTTAGGTTGAGAGCAAATGTTTTGAGAATGATGAGGGCAACCAATGTACAAATGTGCTTTACACAATTGATGTATGTATGGATGGTGATAAGAGTTGTATGAGCCCCCAATAAAATAACTTAAAAAAAGAAAGTTGGACATTGAACAAGGAAGATTGAAGAAGAATTGATTCATTTTAATTGTGGTGCTGGAGAAGAATATTGAAAGTACCTTGAACTGCTAAAAGCAGAAACAAATCTGTTGCAGGGGAGGTAAGGCCAGAGTGCTCCTTAGAGGAAAGACTGGCAAGCTCTCATCTCACAGACTTGGACATGTTGTCAGGAAAGGCCAGTCCCTAGAGAAGGACACCATGTTTGGTAGAGGGACAGCTTAAAAAAAAAGGCCCTCAAGGAGCTGGATGGACACAGTGACTGTCACAATGGGCTCAAGTATGCAAACAATTGTGAGGATGGCGCAGGACCAGGCAGTGTCCCGTTCTGCTGCGCATTGGGTTGCTATGGGTCAGAATCAACTGGATGGGCCCTAACAGTAGCATGTTCATGAGAGACATGTTGCTATAGTTTTCCTGTAATGTGTTTGTCTGGTTTCAGTAGCAGGTAATACTGACTTCATAGAATTAATTGGAAAGTATTCCCACGCTTTCAATTTTCTGAAAGAGTTTGTAGAGGACTGGTGTCCTTTCTTCCTTGAATCTGGGTAGAACCCGCTCCTTTTCACCAGGAAAGAATATGCTGACGTGAAAGCCCTGAAGAGCGTATCTTAAAAGTCAGGTGGCTGCGAATCCCTAAGAGTTGAAGATCATCCTTCAGGGTCAAACAGAATAAACTGGGGTCTTCATTCTATTTGTTATGGAAATCAGACATCTCTGACATAATTGTGAATTTGTTAGGGGTGGTTGGGTCATGTTTTTCTAGGCATCACACCTTCTGTGTCCTTGGCTCTCATAAATTATCGATCTCTCCCACCTCTTCCACTCATTCATTCCTCAAAGTATCACTACAGAAGGATCCTGTGTAAGGTTTGAAATGAACAGCAGACATTTGCAACCTAGCTTACAGTACAAAATTTAATCTCAGATATAATGTCTCCAAGAAACTGATTGGCAATTTCCCACCATAAATAAAACAAAACAAACTCACTGCCATTGAGTTGCTGCCAATTCATAGCAACCCCACAGGACAAGGTAGAACTGCCCCTGTGAGTTTCTGAGACTAGAACTCTTTACAGGAGCAGAAAGCCTTATCTTCCTCCTGTGGAGTGGCTGGTGGTTTTGAACTGCTGACCTTGCCATTCGCAGTCCAATGTGTAACCATTATGCTATACATTTCCCACCGTGGCCTGTAATAATTCATGATGATGATATCTTTTATCCTCTTCACCTTTTCCCAACTAAAATTAAACAGGAGTTCCTGAATTGGCTCAGTGTTCAATCAACTGCACATACAGATCTGCACTTACAACGGTTCGTGGGATATAGAATATATATGTAATAATTAATTAATTAATCCCTTACCATTTCGACTTTTCAAATAAATTATTGAGCAGAATGCTAAAACCAGAGCTCAATAGAGATTATGAATATAAACTATACATCAGCATAACTCAAAAATATTTAAAATGTTCAATTAATTTATATTTTAGTGTATTCTACTCAAACATCAATGTATCTTTTATATTTTTAGACTATATATTAGACATACCATAATTTTTAGAAAGGTCAGTCTCTAACATTTAGTTTATTTTAAAATTATAATTATTCAGTAAAAAAAGCAGACATCTTAAATAACAAGGTCAGGAAGACAAGCAGTATTGCCTCATAATTTTATTCAATTAAAAATATCATCCTTGATTCATAACTTATGGTCTGTTCCAACACTTGCCAATTGATTCTAAGTAACATGCATCAACCAGGTGTATTTGTTACATGGACGGAAGAACAGAAGGATCCGAACCCTCGGCAGTTCTGGATGGTGACTTTAAGTGCGTCCTCCACTCTTCTCATTGTGGTGTATTTGGGGAGGTCCAGGATATTATGACATGTCAACGATGATGGGTAATCATTTTCACTGAGACTTTCAGGACAACGAAATACTATCCCAGCGTTCTTTATGCCTTTTGCAGGCAGCCTATCATTTCCTGTAAGAAAAACTAGAAAGAAATAGAATCTGGTTAAGATTTTTTATATTTTTGTTTTTGAAAGGGTTTTTAATGGAACAAAACTTAAAAGGAAGGAAAAATTGAATCACACGTAAAAAATAAAGTTTGGGTTCTTGTGGAGAAAGCTATACAAGGCCATGTAGACAGAGTGTGGAACAATCATGACATTTGGTGTCTATGTTCGTGATTCCATTGTCCACTCACTGCCCTGGAGTCTATGCCAACTCAGAGTGACCCTATGGGACAGGCCCCTGTGGGTTTCTGAGATTGTAACTCTTTATGGGATCAGCTCATCCATCTTTCTCCAGTGTAGCTGCCAGTGGTTTCTTTGTTATATTAATGAATCAGGATCATTATAGACTATATCTTGAATCAATCTCTTTTGAGATATCCCAAACCCAAACTCACTGGCATAGAGTTGATTCCAACTCACAGAGACCATAAAGGACAGGGCAGAACTGCCATGTAAGTTTCCAAGACTGTGTAACTCTTTGCAGAATTTGAAAGCCTCATCTTTCTCCCACTGAGTGGCTGGGGGTTTCAAACTGTGGACCTTGCGGTTTGCAGCCCAATGTGTAACTACTATTCCACCAGAGACTAAACAAGCTAGTAAGCAGAGATGGGGAAGGCAGATGCTGTGCCACACAGAGCTCTCAAAGGAGTCAGGAAACACTCAGCGGAGATAAGGCCCCTCCCCCAGAGGTGACCGAGGAACGCTTCCCTGAAGGCTAGTTTATTGAATTTGCATTTCTAGCCTTTTAAATGATGAGAAAACACATTTTTGGTTTTTTTTAAGGCCATGCACTTATGGTAGTTCCATTATAGAAGAACTTGATAACTAAGACAGTAATAAAATGAGAGGGGAAGGTGAGAGAATGCATCAAGGTTGGCAGTTCAGACCCACCAGTCACTCTGGGGGAGAACAATGAGGCTTTCTGTTCCGAAAAATGCTTACTGCCTCAGAAAGTTTGCATACTGTCGCCCTGAATAGGAATCAATGCAACAGCAGTGGGGTCTTGGTGCTGCATATATATTTACATTAACAAGAAATAAAGAGTCGAGTGGAGTGGAAAAAAAGAAGAGAGCATAACCTAAAACTTTCGATGATGTTCATCATCACCACCACCACCACCACCACCACCACCACCACCACCACCACCACCACCACCACCATCACCACCACCACCACCACCACCACCACCACCACCATCACCACCACCACCACCACCACCACCACCACCACCACCACCACCATCACCACCACCACCACCACCACCACCACCACCACCACCACCACCACCTCCACCACCACCACCACCATCACCACCACCACCACCTCCACCACCACCACCACCACCACCACCACCACCACCACCATCACCACCACCACCACCACCACCACCACCACCACCACCACCACCACCACCTCCACCACCACCACCACCACCACCACCACCACCTCCACCACCACCACCACCACCACCACCACCACCACCACCACCACCTCCACCACCACCACCACCTCCACCACCACCACCACCACCACCACCACCACCACCACCACCTCCACCACCTCCACCACCACCACCACCACCACCACCTCCACCACCACCACCACCACCACCACCACCACCACCACCTCCACCACCACCACCACCTCCACCACCACCACCACCACCTCCACCACCACCACCACCACCACCTCCACCACCACCACCACCACCTCCACCACCACCACCACCTCCACCACCACCACCTCCACCACCTCCACCACCACCACCACCACCACCACCATCATCATCACCACCACCACCACCACCACCACCACCACCACCACCACCACCACCTCCACCACCACCACCACCACCACCTCCACCACCACCACCACCACCACCACCACCACCACCACCACCACCACCTCCACCACCACCACCACCACCACCACCACCACCACCACCACCACCACCACCACCACCACCACCACCACCACCATCATACTGGGAAACAGCTTATCTAAGAGAAAGAAGGTGAAGGATTTGGATTCTAATAATTACTCTACCATGAATACACATTTCACCATTAATAATGATTTTATCACAACGTTTATTTTATATATGAGGGGGCTTCCAAAAGTACACAGAGAATGCAGTAGAGAAATAATAGAATTTTTGCACAAGCTTTTAAAAGCGCATATATATATACACACACATACATACAAACTCTATATATGAAGTAAAAAACTTTTTAAAATTTCATATTTACATGCATTAAAACCCCCAAACTCATTGCCATCAGCCAATTTTTATACACAAGCACGCATACCTGAATACACATATTTACAGTTCCATCTTTTAATGTAATACTTACAGAGGAATTTTCTCTTCTCATCCAGCGTTAGTTTGTGGAAAGCTTTCCAGAACATCACAATAGTTGGATGTGATTTGTGGTACCCTTCTTCATACGTTGCACTCTTGAGGAAAAGAGAGAAACAAGGTTTGTGGAGTGAGGGCCGGGGGCGTGGACAGTAGCTATTTTAAGAACTGTGAGACACTTCAGGAGTCACTTACATTTTCAAATTCCTCCCAGTCAAAATCAGTATTTCCAGTGACTGCTGACCTTAGTTCCTCAGGCTGGAAAAACTCAATTATTTCCTTGTCACAGACTCTGTAAAATCCTCTCTGGAATTCCTCATATACTTCCTTTATGGAGGTGTTGAAGATGTAATCAACATGCTTAGACACATAGTCCCTCCTGCAGGAACGCAAGGGGGATAGAAAGGAAAGTGGCCAATGATTGTGCTTTGTAAGAAAAAAAATTGTTTATATTATAGAAGGAAGCATGAAATATGGACAATCACACCAGGAAAAACACCAAACAACCCTCCACTGATACTTGTACACCCATGTTTATTGCAGCTCTGCTTACAGTAGCCAAAAGGTAGAAACCACCTTCATACCTCTCACCAGATGAAAGGTAGGCAACCGGGACATGGCACAACATGAAGGACACCTTGGGAACGTTGTGCTGAATGAAATAAGCCAGTCACAAAAATGGCTAATATCGTATGATCCCACTTTACAAAATGTCTCAAATAGATAGGTGTATGGCGATCTAAGTTTATGGGTGGTTGTCAGGGACTGGTGGCAGGAAGAGAGAAGGGGGACATGGTGCTTGGGGGTCACTGAGCTTTTGAGGGTGCTGGAGGAAATGATGGGAAGCCGTGCATGGTGATGGTTGGACAACGCAAGGGGCAGAACTTGTGATGACTCCTGAAGCTACAAGAGATTTGCTACTGATCTATTTACACAGAGCCCTGGTGGTGCAGTGGTTAAGCACTTGGCTGCTAATCAAAGGGAATGTGGTTCAGACCGGTCACTCGCTCCCAAGCAGAACAAGAGGTGCCAGACGGCTTACGTACAGATGAGAGCCCTGGAAGACCTGTTGGGCAGTTGCCCTGTCGGGTCACCATGAGCTGGAGTTCACTGACAGCAATGGGTGACATGAACCACAAGAACGACAATGATAACCATAACAACACTTATTAGAAAAGTCCAGCATCCCAGAGAACGTAGTAGATCTCGGTTTTCCACATTTAATCTGAAACCACTAAGCGCTAACTGCTAGATGCTGAACCAGCTCCTGTGTTCCTCCTGATGCTTCAACACATGCTTTTAACTAAAAAAGTCACTGTGGTCTAGATTCATGTAAGTTTTATGCATGCATATATATGAATTATACATGTGAATTTTAATATGTTTTATTTACATATAACACATATATAATATGTGTTAGACATAGGGCTGCGAATCATAAGGTTGGTGAATTTCATGTTGCTTGAACCCACAGTCAATGCTCACAGAGCTCCTTCTTCCTGGACCAGTTTAGCTCAATCGAGCTAACCCTCTCAGACCTCCCCTGAAACCAGTAATGTGTTGATAAAAAGTTAACCAGTGGATCTCTGAAAATAAAAGAAAAAACAAGAAAGAGAAAGAGCACGTGTACACTAGAGCAAGCCAGCATTTGCCCATTCCTTGGTGTAAATATTCACACATCAGTAGATGTCAAACGACTAATACTTCAACAACCAGCTTTCAAAATGTTTGAAATGTTAACAATCAGCTCCCACAGGCTGGTCGCAGCTGTTTCCAGTGGGTCACTATGTGTAACACTCGTTTCTCAATTGGTGGGGCTATGGATTAGGCATTAGCTTGCTAACTGTATCCTCAGCGGTTCAAACATCCCAACTGCTTGGAGGGAGAAAGATGAGTTTTCTGCTTCAATAAAGATATGCAGTCTCGGAGAACCTACACAGGGTCACTATGAGTCAGAAACAGTTTAAAAGCAGTGAAACTGTGACTTATTTAGCATTAAAATTGGCTTTAATATTTTTTAGAGGACTCATCCTCATCTGGTAGGAGAAACCCACCATAATCGAGTTGAATATGACTCATGCCATATAGTCAGTGCTGACTCACAGTGACAGCAGAGTGAACACTGCCGGCCCTGTGTCATTCTCACAATTGTTCGGATGTTGGAGCCCTTTGTTGCGGTGGAGGGCCCTTCTTCTCTGTCGCTGCCCTGCCACTCTACCAAGCATGCTGTCCTTCTCTAGGGACTGGTCTCTCCTGAGAATATGTCCAAAGTATGGGAGATGAAGCCTGGCCATTCTGACCATTCTGGCCTTCAAGAAGCATTCTGGCTGTACTTTTCCAAGATGGATCTGTTTCTGTCACTGCCAATCCTTATGGGAGCAGATAGTCACCTTTCTCTTTCAAAGCAGCCAATGACTTTGAACCATGGGCCTTTGGATGGGCACACCACCTCCTTATCTGATACTGATATCTGATAATCACTTATGTGTGCATTGGTTTTCCACCCCACTGGAATTCAAGCTCCATATTTTGTCTGTCTGCTTCACTGATGTCTGTCAAGCACTTGGAATTGAGTGCAATGGAGCCTATTCTGATGCAGGACAACCTCCAGAGTGTTCTTCAGAGTTAGTTGCATGCTGGATTCTAATTGCCTAGCTTTCAGTACTCAGGCAAGCATGCAAAACATTGAGCCACCAGGACCTGGGAGTAGGGATTCCAAAGTATTTGCTAAGTAGATTAAGTAGCAAACAGCACAGCAAGGGCAGTCTTGAACCCTGTCTCCATTCTCCCCTTCCGCTCTACAGCCTTTCTCCCTTACCGAATGACAAGTAGCTCAACTGTTCATCAGAGAAGGGAGAAGGCATTTTGGGGGGATAATCCTTTATTTTTGTGCCTTGTAACTTTCCCTGTGCCCCGAGTGCTTGTTGGGATACAGACAGACAGACAGAGGACTGATATGTTTCCTCTGTGCAGTTTTTTGTTCCTTTGCCCTGCATTTGTTTGATCCCTTGGCCTTGTTAGCTGTGTCTGCTAAATGTCAATCTTTATTTGTACTATCATTGACACCAGATTATTATATTGATTTTTTTGTCTTTTAAAATCTTAAAACTATAGCATAAAACTTCAAGAACATTTTTTAACTTTAAAGAATAAAAATATTTTATGTTAATATCATTAGATTCCGCAGGAGCCTTGGAGCCAAACCACTTTTCATGAAATTCTGGTTCCAACATTTTTTTCTTTGTATAAAACATCAAATGTTATTTTATTATTATTTTTAAATCATTTTATTGGGGGCTCATACAACTCTTATTACAACCCATGCATAGATCCACTGTGCCAAGCATATTTGTGCATTCATTGCCCTTGTCATTCTCAAAATATTTGCTTTCCACTTAAGCCCTTGGTATCAACTCCTCATTTTCTCCCCTCCCTTCCCGCTCCCTACTCCTTCATGATCCCTTGATAATTTATAAATTATGATTATTTTTAATATAGATCTTCCACATCTCAAAACTTACTTGTTGGTTTGGTCCACAGGTGTAGACACCCCATTTGGTATTAAATCAGCATGCTTTTTGTCCCAATATATCTGTAACCAAAATGTATTCCAATAGAAAACATGAAAGAACATCATCATGTCGCCAACTGCCTATACCCCAGTGTTGCTGTACACCATCTTTCTTTACAACATTTAAAAGAACAAAGGAAATAATTATTTGGGCAGTTCAGCCTTTTAAAAAGCCATCAGTCACCCACTACCCCCTGGAACGTGTCCATGTTCTACAATAGAAAGTATTCCCTGTATTTGTTGGCCTCGTTCCTAAGACTCCAACCGCTGACTCTTCGCTTCAGCTGTCAATCTATAGCTAGAAGGTATTACATGAGGAGGGGAGGGGAGGGAAGTCCTACAGTGCAGATGTGAACTTTTCTCAAGAAATGACGGTCCCTCGACCAGGTTGGAATGATGACCTCTGAGAAAATGTCACCAGCATCAGCGACTAGTTTGTGTAGAAGTTGGTAAATGGAAACTTATTTTGTTATGCCAACTTTTAAAAAGCGGCCTCTCCACTGTGAGATCACCATTGTTATTCTCATCATTGCTATTCTTAGCTGATGTCAGTCAGACTGATCCACAGGTTTTCCAAGGCCATGACCCCTTGGAAGCAGATTACCAGGACTTTCTTCAGAGGTACCTCTGGGTGTGCGTGAACACCCACACTTTGGGCTAGTCGCCGGGTGTTAAACAGTCTGTGTTACTCAGGAACATCAATTAGGAGAAATCTAACTCACAAACTCACTGCCACTGAGCCGATGCCGACTCCTAGAGGCCTCATAGACAGGCGAGAACAGGCCCGCAGTGTTTCTGAAACCATGACTCGTTATGGGAGCAAAAGCTACATCTTAAATAACTAAAAGTAAAAAATATTTTACCACTGTAATTAGTGTTACTTGGTGATGTGTTATAGAATTTTGTTTATGGCGAGTGGGGCGGGTGGGCTGGGAGCGGGGGGAGCTCAAGCAACCAGACGAAACCTAAACCATCCGATGGCTTGGCTCAGTACTCACGGAGAAGTGTAGACAGAGCTCTTCGGCAATGTCGTCAGCCTCATCACTGAGGACCTCCTGCAAACTCCTGAAGAAAATTTGGGTTTAAACATCGTATAGACTGAACTCTTCAACTTTTCAAAAATAATAAACATTTCTTGGGGAAAAACGGAACTTTGGGAGAAGTGGCAAGATCAGTGGCCTCCCTTCCACGTTCAGTGCCCCTTCCCAGAGTCAACTTCTGGAGTCGGAATTGTTGGCCGTCTGCTCTCGCAGAGGCTCAGCGGAAGCAAAGGGAACAACAAGGCATCCTTTCCTCCAAACTAGAGGTCGCAAACTGCTGAGATGGAAGAGGAAGTCCTGTCCCTCACAACCATCTAAAAATAGTTTCAGAGTCATAAATATATATTTACAAACAAATGACATCACCATTAATTTTTTTTTTCAATTTTACTTCAGTCACACGTATTTACTGAAAGGCTCAAGAACCGCAGTTTCCTGACCCCTGACCTAGACCAGTGATCCTCAGAGGGGTGATTTTGCCTTCTAAGAGACACTGAACCGAGGCTGGAGTCATCTTTAAGGAGCTCTGCTGGTGTAGTGGCTTGGCTGCGATCTGCAACGTGGGCGGTTTGACACCACCAGCTACTCCAAGAGAGAAAGACGGGACCCTCACCACCAAAAGTGCTGGTCTCTGATCCATGCCCTTTGTGAAGAGAGCACTGAATAGATGGGTGCCACAACGAAACGTGGTGACGATGTGGGTGGTGCCCAGCTGTTCCAAAGAATAGCGTGTGTAACCTTAAAGGCGTGTCTTCAAAAAAGTGAGGAGACATCCTCTAAGTCCACATGAAAGAAGAACGCCAGCCTGTGTGATCCAAAGATTGTAAATAATATGATCCAAATCCAGAAGAGGGAATGTTATCAGAGTTCAAATTATGTACTCCTGATTTGCAGAAGGCTACGGATTACAATGGACGTCCCAAATCCATTCAGAGGATCTACACATAAATGGACCGTTTGGTGATTTCCCTCTGGCCATAGTCATGGAATGACAATAGCCTGGTTTTCAGACAGAGTATTGTAGATGATTATAATAGATGAAAATCCATTATAATAGGTTAAAATGTAACATCTGATTTGACCCTCTTTGGGACGCAAAAATTTCCTTTAAACAATAAAGTGAAGAGAACTGCACGTGGACGACGCCTCCGGGGAATCCCCTCTGATGATAGACCAGGGATGTGGAGGCTTTGCTGTCACGCAGAAGGCATTGAAAAGGAAAAAGACAGGTCCAGCCAGGTTAAAATCTAACACCTTCTCACTTGATCTCTCTTTGGTTGATTTTAAAGTTGTTCTAGTTTTTAATATTTTCTGTTTTCTTTCCAACTGAGATTTTTCTCCATTTTATTTTGTTGTTCTTTTTGGGTTAGCTTTCTTTTTTGAGTCTTTGTTTTGCATATTTGTATGTTTTTCGGTATATGAAATACAGGCTGGATAAATCTTCAGAGACAGTGACTGGATTAGCTGGCAGTACAGCAAGGGAACTTGAGGTGAAATGAGAAGCTAGTAACAAAGAGTACAAGGCAATAATGTTCTAAAATTGATTGTGGCAATGATTGTACCCTTCTTGATATGATTGAACTATTGAATTATATGATATTTGGATTATGTCCCAATAAAGTTTTTGTTTTGATTTTTAATACTTGGACTGAATGAATAACCTTTGGTGGTTGGAAAGCTAAAGGAGTTTGGAAGTTTAAAAAAACTTATTTTGTTTTCATATTCATGGAAAGTAAAATTAAATTGAAAAAATAGAAACAAACAAATTAATAAAAATAAGAATTAGCATTTCAGAAACTCACAGGGACAGTTCTACCATCCCTATGAGTCAGCATTGACTTGAGAGCAAAGAGTTGTTTTGTAATAGCCTTGGCGGTCATAACTAGAAGGGGGGCTGTTTCTGGCATTGAGTGGAATTGCTGCCAGGCTTCCTACAATGCACAGGTAGCACCGACTACAAAGACTTTCCAGCCTAAAATGTCAAGATTGTTGATAAACCCTGATCTGTACTGTCAGGGCTTACAGGGTAAATCCAGGCAGTTGATTCTTCTGCTGACAGTACATGAGAGCAGAGAGCCCTTCTCCCGAACCTTCTGCCACCCCTACACTTCCTAACAAAAACGACTTCAGCAGTTGTCGATCTGTAAGTGGAAAAGACATCTCAATCCGTTGCTTCCAGTCTAGTGAAGATGAGCAGACTTTCCTTTTTTGACTGTTGTGTGGTCCCATCAAGTTGGCTCCGGCCCCCAGCAGCTCAGACACCCAGTCCTGCGGCGTCCTCACAACTATTGTTAGGTCGGAGTGTATTGTTGCTGCCACAGCGCCCGTCTGTTTCCTCGAGGCCCTTCCTCTTGTTCTCCGCCTTCTAATTTTCCAAGCACGGCGTCCTTTTCCACGGACTGGTCTCTCCTGACGACACAGCCAAAGTACACGAGATGAAGTGTTGCCATCTGGCTGCTAACGTGCATTCCGGCTTCCTTCTGAGACAGAGCCTTGTTTTCCTCTGGCAATCGATGGTGGTCTCAATAGTCTCCACCAGCACTCTAATTCAAATACATCGATTCTTCTTCGACCTTCCTCATTCGCGCTGTCCAGCTTTCACGTGTTTATGAGGTGACCGAAAACCCCATGGCTCAGGTCAGGCGCACCTTAGGCCTCAAAGTGACATCCCTGCTCTTCAACACGTTAAAGAGGTCTGGGCAGCAGATGCACCCAGCGCAACGTGTTGCTTGATTTCTTGGCTGCCGCTTCCCGGAGCATGCCTTTTCCGTTAGCGACCTCCAATGGGGGTCAGTGTGAGGCCGTATAGGTGCAGAGTGGCTCTGCTCGGCCCGGATAGGAAAGCTGGGACCGGCAGGAAGGAACTCAGTGGGCTGTCTTCGGAGCTAACCTGGGTAGGTCCAACCATCAACCTGCTGCCTACTAGTGAACGCTAACTCTTTACATGACCTAGATTTAGCCTTTCCACAGACTCCTGAATTAATCACTCATTTCCCTCTCTTTGTTTGGTATCCAGCATACCAGGTTCGAGGTAGACCATCCTGAATTCATACTCTGACTCTGTCAGTTTCTTATTGTATGTCCATTGACACGTTATAAATCTCAGCTCAGTAGCAATTAGCAACAACAATATGCATGCCAACATTTATATTTATATAGCAAAATACATGAGGGTAAGTAAAAAAATTGCTACAAAACCAAAGAAAACGTTCTTAACTAAAAATATCAAAATGTGAAGCTATTGTTTCTCAATGCACCCTCCATTTAGGTCAGTGTTTCCCAAAGCCATCAATGGGGGCTTCTGGAATGATCCCTGGGGGAAAAGCAGACTGCTTTTCTCCTGGATGCTAGGCTATTGTACAAAGTTTTCCATTGCCAAGTGAGGAATGCTACATAATTTTTTTTTTTTCTGAAAAGGGGGCAGTAAGCCAAATAAGTTTGGGAACCTATGCTCAAAGTCTATGTACTTCTGAAACTACTGTTTTTCATCTCTATAACCTTTATGCAAAGAATTTTATGCCCCTCAATTTGCATGATATCAAAACAGTTTAGGCGTCCTTGAGGGAATGAAATCATGATCCTTTTACGTCTTCTTTGAGTTTGGGAATGAAAAGAAATCTAAAGGGGCCTGGCCAGGTCTCTAGGATAGATAGGATGAAGTTTCCCAACAAGATTCACATTCAACAGCCCTTACTACCTTTGTAGCTCGAGAAGGTACATTGTTTGGGTAGGAAACATTTCCTGGGCATTTCCCTGGCCTTCTCCTCAATAATGAAGTTTCCATGTTCATAAACTGCTGCATATTAAGTTTTCATGACCATCCTATGTCCTTTAAGAAATTCTATCACAGTTACCCCCTCTCAATTCCCTACAGGACAGGGTAGAACTTCCCCATGAGTTTCTACTCTTTATGGGAATAGAAGGCCCCATCTTTATCCTGCGGAGTAGCGGGTGGTTTGGAACTGCTGACCTTTGAGATTGCAGCCAAAATGCTTAACCACTGTGCCACCAGGACTTCTAGATAAGACCTTAGGGATCCCCCAAAAGAGTCACTACAACCTTCTTAGCTGACCTCTTTGCCTGGAATTTAACTGACCCACCATAAGCCCTCAGAATCTACTGTTTTGATTGGATCTTTTTTAACAGCACAGTGGTAGTTACATCATCTGGTGTCAATTTGGGACTTGAGAGGATTAAAAGTGAAGGGGTGGAGTCTAGTCTCTCAACTGGGTCATAGTCAATGAAGCCTCTGTGTGGGCATGGTCTTCTCCTGAGAATTCTGGGAATTGCTGTATTTCCTCCTTGGAGGCAGGAGGCATTTCTCTCTGCTCACTCCCTGAGAGATACTCTACTGACAAGACACACGGCACTACACTGACAGACCTTGCACCCTGGGAATTGGAGGAGCCAAGTGGAGACTCCTGCCAGCGCTGAGATGCTTCCACCGCCACTGGATCCACAAGACTTTGCACCCACTGGCCTGTGAGCTTCCTGCATTCTGTGTCATTGCCTGCGTTTCATGGGTCTGAAGAGGACTTTATAGATTGGTATCAGACATATGGGCCAATATCAGACTTATGCACTTGATCTGGACTGAGCAGGGATGTTTTCTCAATATTCAATTGCTCGTGTATATAACCCTCTATGAGTGTCTGTAAATTTGTTTCTCTAATCTACCCAGCCTAACAGGCACTCAACAGGACTAAGACAAATACATTATCGAGGAAATATGCCTGCAGCCACCCAGTGAGTGCAGAGACGTGATCAAACATATTTTGCTTGAGATACGCCCGTGCATGTACGAAATGGAACCCTGGGAGCAGCCCTTTTCAAACTTACCCTCATGTATTTCTACGTGTGATAACACACATATATTTCTATAGCCAGGATTCCTGGTCTATCTGAGATGTCATCAGTATTTTCCTCTACAGGGCTTATCTCTTAGAACAAGTATTTTCCAACCCTTACTAAATAAATTATGACCTGCTGAAGTATTTGAGCGAAATGTATGTAGTAGGGATGATTTTCTCTGTAACAGTTGCTTTCCCTGTGAACAATTTGAAGGGACAACAGCATCATACCAATACTCGCTGCCATCACATTGATTCTGATGCGCAGTGGCCCCACATATCAGAGGAGAGCTGTGTTCCAGAGGGCTTTCAGTGGCTTGTTTTTCAGATGTTGATCACCAGGCCTTTCTTCTGAGGTGCCTTTGAGTGTATTCAAACCACCAGCCTTCTAGTTAGCAGAGGAGCATGCTCACTACCCTCTCCAGAGACTGCCTGTTTATTGCACTGGTTCCTAAAGAGAGAACCATTTGGCTTGTACTCGTTGCTGAAGGCTTAATCTGCAAGGCATGCTAAAATTCAAGTGAATGGAAGTACCCATACATACATTTATGAAAATTGGAAATCCAGCCTATGTGTGTGTACAATATTATTTATCTCTGCCTACACAGCCAAGACATAATAGATATAATCTAGGAATAGATATAATCTATTTACTTACTTCCCCAAAACGGGACTTAGTTCTTTTAAATCTTCCAGAGTTGGCATTTGTCCCAAAAGTTTCTTAAACAGAGCCAGTGGAAAAGGAAGGTAGGCAACATTTAAATTGAATAAGGAGAGGCCGCACAATATGCCAAAGAGGAAATATCTGTCCTTTTCAATTTCAGGCTGAAAAAGGAGAGAGAGGGAAAAAAAAACATAATGTATTATAAATAACCAAATATAGAAAGGGATAAGTAAATTAGTAATTTTCTGTATTTTATTTCCTAAAAGTTACAAATGAGAAGCAAAATAGGCTGTAGGAAAACAGACATTTGAGACTCTTAAACAGACTATAATATCATTTGTGTCTTCCATAGTTCTAAGTGCAAATTAATGAATACATTAATGAATGAACAGGAAGTTTTTGTGATCACTGGCACATATGGAATATTAAAAATATACTCAGATAATCCATATAGTTTTTACTATTGAATATTATCATTGCCTTCAAATGCATGTGGAAATGCTCAAGGCTTCAAGATGGTTCATTACAGTTCAAAACCCTGTTGAGAATTTCTGTTTCCTGGTGGTCTAGTTAAAGCGTAGATTCTGATTTAGTGTACCAGAGATGGGGATGCATATTCTCAGTATAGGTTCCAAGTGAAATGAAACGATTCAAACTCCTGAAAACACATGACCTTGAAAGGAAGTGAGTATTATGGATTGATTGTGTCCACGGCCATTCCACCCTCACCCCCAACCCATCTCAACCCCATAGAGACCAGTCCCTGAAAAAGGACATCAGGTTTGGTAACGTAGAAGGACAGTGAAAATGAGGAAGTCTCTTAATAAGATGGATTGACACGGTGGCTGCAACGGTGCTCCAACATGAACACTCGGAGGCCAGCACAGGGCCAAGACGCACCTTCTCTGCTGCCTCCTGCATCGTTCGCTGTGCTGCCCAGAGAATCTTTCAATATTGCAACTCGCGTCTCGGATTACATTCCCATCCAATAACGAACGAGAATCTACAGTTTATGAAGACCCCCAATTGACTCGTGAATATACAAATCTCTTATTAAAATAGAGATTCTGATTCAATATCTCTGCGGTGGAAATACCATTTGGCACCAGAGATTGGAGCGAGAATAACAGAACAAAGCTGGTTGGAAGGCCTGCTTCCCCGACAACTGTGAGAGAGAGCCTGGAATTCAGACTGCTAGTCTTCTGACCATGGGCGTGGGCTGGTGGTGCATCTGACGCTTGCCTCGTGGCATATCTGTTGCCAAGCTTAGGAAACCCAGACACTTTCAAAGGACATTGCATATGGCAGATGAAGGCTCTGAAGGCTGTCTCCTTCAGCAATACTTCAGTACAGCTTGAGTGTAGGTTCCTCTGGAGCCAAGCATCTGGGTGGGAACGTGACTGATGCTGCGAACTATGGATGTGGGGGGAAGGAAGGAAGGAAGACCCTGATGGTGTTGGCTTTGTTTCCCTTCTATACTCTGAAGCCCCGAATGAAAGACAAGAGAGCTTCACAAAGTTCACGGAGGAATTCCAATATCTTTTCATTCCATTTCCCCATGAACTTTGTGAAGTCTTTCTCACTGGCATCCTACTCGTATGGCCAGGCCATCCTTTAAGCCCACTGGGGAGATCACTCACTCGATACCCCATGCCGTCGAGTCAATATCAACTCATGGCAGAATGGTCCCCTGTGCGTTTCTGAGACTCAAGCTCTTTACCAGAGTAGGATGCTTAACTTTTTTTCCCTAAAAAAGTGGTGGTGTACAAAATAATTTGAGAGTCTGTGGTGTAGGTTGTATTTGAAGCCAACCACTTTTGAGATATAACAATGCAGACCAGGCACAGAAGGAACAGGAGAAATGGAGGCAGATTGATGGACCGATGTCACCTGGAGAATGAATGCTACAGAAGCGGAGACAGCATATTTCCCCAGAGCCCACAGAGAGAACCATCCCGCAGCGTTGGTTCCCAAACTTATTTGGTCTACCACCCCCTTCTCAGAAGAAAGCAAAACAAAACATGATCAGGAGGACCCCCTGCACAATAAAAAATTTTGAACTATAGATCATAATCCAGGATAAAATGTAGATAATCTGCTTTTGCAGCCCCCTGGTGGTGTAGTGGGTTATGCATTGGGCTGCTAACCCCAAGGTCAATAGTTCAAAACCACTAGCTTCTCTGGGGGTGAAAGCTGAGGCTTTCTACTCCCCACCTTGTTATTTTGAGAGAATTACCGTGCTGTAGGTCCCTATGAGTTGGGGTCAGCTTGCTGGCAGTGAGTTGGAGAGTTGAGAATTAAAGCGTCTGGTGGTGTGGTGGGTGGGCATTGGGCTGCTGCCTGCAAGGTCAGTGGTTGGAACCCACCAGCAGCTTCTCAGGAGAAAGAGGAAGCTTTCGACTCTTGTCAGGTGCTGCAGTCTCAAGGAACCCACTGGAGCAGTTCTGTTCTTAAGGCTCCACTGTCTCCATGGCAGCGATTAGGTATTTCTTGGTAGGTCATTTCAGTATCCTCCAGGGGGCAGTACTGCCCACATTGGGAAACACTGCTTTAAGGCTGCAACCTCAACTCACACTTCAACCTCCTAAATGATGAGAAACACTTTTCTGTTGGAAAAAGCCACCTTGTGATGGTATTTCTGAGGAGCTCTGGTGGTGTCATAGACTATAGGATGGGGTCCTAGCCAAGAAGTCGGCAGTTTGGACCCACCAGCCACTCAGCAGGAGAAAGATGAGGCTTTGTGTCCTGGAAAGGCTTACAGGGTGCAATCAACTGGGTGGCAGTAATGGTCTTTCTGAGAGGGCAGCACAAAAACACTCAGCTGGAGGCTTGATCTTTCTTAAAGTGATACACAGGACCTTTCTGTTGTTTCCCACCCATTCATCCTTCTCCTTCGCTTCCTTGTCTCTGCTGGGTCCCAAGTTTTCACTAGATCATTTGAAATGACATCTGGAAGTTTAAGAGTAAGGGGGTCAATAAGTAGAAGCTCAACATGTGGTTCTTTCTAGAGATATTTATTCTGTGCTATTAATAGAGAAAAGAGGGCAAGTCTTTCACTACATCAAGAAGGAAAAATGTTTTTATTGGAGGGAATCTTTATTAATTTCTTTATTTAAAATGAATCAGTTCAGCTTATTAAAATTGGCAGTTATTGCTCAGATTCAATCAATACTTTCTCTCCTAAATTGAAATACTCTCAATGAGAGCTTCTCAGAATCTGGGAAGCCACCAAATTATCCATCAAGAGGCATCTGGGTAAATGAACGATGCTATTTGCATAGAAGAGTAATTTGTGGTTAGTGACCATCAAATGGGCTACAACTTGAGGCAACTGACGTGAACTTTTGCTGACCTATGCCTTAGTAAACCACTAAGCAATAAAAAGAAATGAATTCTGGGTCCATACCATAGCATGGATGAATCTCAACATAATTATGGTGGTGACAGAAGGCAGATGCAAAAGACGACATCTTGATTCCATTATATAAGATTTAGAGAAAGTCAAGCAAAGCTATAGTGACAGAAAGCAGATCGGTGGTTGCCTGAGTGTCGGAGAAGGCAGGAGGGAGAGTTTTGAAAGAAATATGAAAAAAATCTTTAGTTGTGTTTTTTTACATCCTTTCATGGGTATAATAAGTACATCACAGACTCGCTGGCGGCTCAGTGTGTAAAGCACCGGCTACTAAGTGAAAGGCTGGTGGCTCACACCCACCCGCAGCTCCGCGGGAGCAAGCCGAGGCAGTGTCAAGACTGACAGCTTCAGAAACCCGCTGGAGCAGTCTCACTCCACCCCGGAGCGTCGAGGTGTCGGAATCAATCTGATGGCAAAGGCCTGTTTTCTGAAGGGTGGAGGTAAGTACAGCAAAACGTAGGAACTTGTATCATCGAAAATTATGCAATTTAATTGCCTGACAGTTATGGTTGTTTAAGAAATTTACTGTGCCTCTGTATCACCTGGGGACCTCGTTAGCACGTGGGTCTGACTCATTAGATAAGGGGGTGGGATTGTTGTTAGGTGTCATTGAGTTGGTTCTGACCCATTATGACCCTATGTACAATGGAATGAAACACCACATGGTCCTGAGCCATCCTCACCATTGTCCCCAGGTCCAAATGCATTGTTGCATCCACTGTGTCAATTCTACCCGTGAGGATCTTTTTCTTTTCCGCTGCCCCTCCACTTTACCAAACATGTTGCTTTGGCCCCAGGGACTGGTCTCTCCTGACAATATTTTCAAAGGATGTAAGACAAAGTCTTGCTATCATTGCCTCTAAGGAGCACTCTGATCATACATCTTCCAACACAGATTGGTTTATCCTTTGGCAGTCCATAGTATTTTCAATATTCTCCTCCAGCACCACAATTCAAATAAATCGATTCCTCTTCGATCTTCCTTATTCATGTCCAACTTTCACATGCATACAATGCACTGGAGGATACCATGACTTGGGTCAGCTGTACCTTAGTCTTCAAAGGGACAGCCTTGATTTCTATTACTCTAACGAAGACTGTGTAGCAGATTCACCTCATGCAGCAGGTCTTTTGATCTGGGGTAGGACCTGAGATTCTACATTTCTAATACCTTCCAAGTGATGCCGTAGTTGCTGGTCTACGGGCCATATTTTGAGATAGCAAGGTTCTGGGTGGTCTAAGCAATAGTATTTTCTATAGTTGGAGTGTTGCAATATCTGCTGAGGTAGTTACATAATCTGGTGTCAACCTTCGGAGAGGTCAGTCTAACCTGTCAGTCAGGTCACAGCTTGTTGACCTCATTTGGAGGTGCCAAGGAGATAAATATCTCACTGGAGGCCAGATATATTTAATATAGACCCTCTCTGCTTCACATTCCCAATGACAAGACACATGGAGGCACACTGATGGCAGCCAGGGCCCTGGAGCTGGAGGAGTCACGTGGAGACCCACGCCACCACTGATATGCTTCCACCACCACTGGCTGCACAAGACTTTCCACCCACCGGCCTGTGATCTTCCTGCACTCAGCGTCACTGCACGTGTTGTGTGATTTTGAAGAGGAATTTATAGATTGGTACTGGCTAATATTGGACTTATGGACTTGATCTGGACTCGGCTGTGATGCTTTCTTAATATAAAATTATTCTTTGATATAAAGTTCTCCCTTACACACATTTGAATGTCTATGACTTTGTTTCTCTAGTCAACCCAACTGATACATCTGCTGAGCTTTTTCCTGTTCTGAAAAAAAAAAACTTTGGGGGGGAGGGGGAAACAAAAGGAAAACTTACTTCGACTGGAAACCACATGCAGGCGCCGTCTTCAGGATACACAAACATTCCATAAGCTGGCTGGATCATCTCTTCAAACACACAGCAGAAGAGCTCGGACTTGACTCCTTGACCCTCAGAAACAATCTCTTGCATAAATTCAACCTGAGGACCGAAGACACACTTCCAGGTTTAGGTTTAAAATATAATGTCTTGATCTCCCAGAATTTTGCACAAACTCAGATGAGACCTGCAACCCAGTCTGGCTCGACTGAGCTCAGTGCATCTCCAACTGAACTGTACACATGGGAAACCATTCATTGCTGCTCCGCCTTAGCTTAAATCAGCAGTTCTCAACCTGTGGGCTGCCTTTCACAGGGGTCACCTAATGCATCCTGCATACCAGATATGGTAGTTACATTACGATTCATAACAGTAGCAAAATGACAGTTATGAGGTAGCAACAAAAACAATTTTATGGTTGGGGTCACCACAACCTGAGGAACTGTATTAAAGGGTCGCGGCATTAGGAAGGTTGAGAACCACTGGCTTAAGTCATTATGCAAGGTTTTCCTAGCCATGGGCAACTCATAGTTCACGAATAACCAAATGTGCAATGACACACCCCATAGCTGTTCTCTGAAGGATAAGAGGGGAATTACAGAAGCCATAACATGGATAACCATCATTAGAGGTACTGGATTCTATAAAGGAGACTGCAATATTTTATAAACATTTCCCCCCTCACCTCCCCATGCCCCGCATCATTAAAATATCCAGAGCGATCCTTTACTGTACCACCAAGAATTTGTTAAGGTCCAAGTCTTCAGCTCTTCTTAATTGGCGAAGAGTATCCTCAACCACATGCTCCCGTCTGACTCTAAGTTGAAATTCGGGTGGTGAAGGAAATGTATTGCTTTTTTGTAAAATCATTTGCATCCGATACTGGTATGCTATGCCTTCTAGCCCCTAGAAAAAGAAATATTCTCTTGGGTTTCTCCTTTTTTAGCTCATCTACCACAAGTATTTGCATTCAAATAAGCATTTTAAGGTCGCATACATGGATGTTTGCTATTACTATATGTGCTCACGTTGTAATGATTGAAGGCAAAGGACATCATAGCTACACTGTAGAAAATGAGAGACAGTAGGTAGAGAAAATATGGCACCTGGGAATTGAGTACCTGGGATCAATCACCATGGAAGAATATCTAGATAATTGAAAGCTGTTTCAGATCACATGTTATAGAGTAAACATGACCCTTACAGGCAGTGCTGGCACCCGACTCGCGGAGGCGCTCACCTGGCATCAATCTTTAAGCTGCCTTATCAATAAAGGCAATTTGGGAGCTCTATGTTGATATTAGCTTTAAGGCAAAGTCTGGAAGACTTGCTCCTAGAAGATTCACTCTCCTCCAAATAACTATGGTATAGCCACAGCATCGACTGAGTAACTCCCTAAAACTATATCCCTCCCCCCTCATAGCCTCCGTTTGTATCAATTTCTGCTCCAACCACCTTCTCTAGCACTCCCCTTTAGCTTTTCTGAGTTCTCAACACTCTCTTACTCTGAGTCTTACCTTCTTTGACTGGCAGCTTAACAGGGGAACTTGCTCTCCGTGCCTTGAGCTTAAGCTATTTTCTAGGGCTTCTGGTTTATCACAAGGAAAATTCAGGAGGATTTAGAATGCAAGCAAATGCAACTCTCCTGAGGCCTGTCCCACCATAGTGACAGGAGGACCGGTGGAGAACAAGTTCCCAGGTAGAGGGCAGTTGCTCATGTTAGCTTTCTACCAGCAACTCGGCTGCAGCCTTGCATCGGAGCTTGGGATAGCCTACCCCAAAGTCTTTGCAAGCATTATTGACGGAGACATTCATGCATGATTCTATAATAGGCTCTGCTTTTCCCTTACCAGGTTGTTCAGACGGAGCTGCAGGCTTAAAGGAAAATTGAACACGTGCTATTTCTAGTCCTTCCTGGTAGTAGGCCCTCTCCATCCTACAGCCAAGGAGTCTGTAGCTTATGGACACTTAGCAACAGTGAGTGACAAGGAGTAGCCAGCAATGTCCCCCACCAGGGAGAAGTGTCTGTGGCTGGCTACAGGCCCAACCTTCTCTCACCCCACTAGGTGTGGGTCTAGAAACCTGCATCTCATTTTGTTTCTCAGCTTCCCTCTTCAAATTCACTCTACATTGGGTTTGCCTCTGTGCTCTTATCTGTTTTAATTGCTAGCCTGTTTGAAGAGGACCACTCTGACCATACTCTTCAGCTTTCCTCAAGGACAGAACTCTGGAGTTGGCTGTCCAGCTGCACCCACGGCAGAGACTTGATAGCGTCACGTGCTCGAGTCTTTGCCATCTCTCATGGCCTGCAACCTGCCCTGGCCCAGCTCCTCCAACAACTGTAGGCGAGTTGTGGTTGTTAGTTGTCATCCAGTGAATCCCCACTCATGGTGTCCCCAGGTGTGCAGAGGGGAATTGCTGCAGAAGTTGCCGAGGCTTTGACTACTTAGGACCAGATCCCTAGGCCTGTTTTGTGGCTTTGATCTACGAACCTTTGAGTTGAGTGTTTAAACATTTGTGCTACATAAGCCAAAAATATCATTGTACCAGAGAACCCTAGAGGGAGCGACTTGTTTAAAAGAAACCCTAAGGGGGGTTCAGATTTGAAAAGCGCAGCAGCCGTAGTCCATTTTATCCCCTTATGATGGATTCTGGAGAACTTTCAACACTAGAGATACTGTCGACAAATAGCAATGGTCCAGTTAGCGTTTTGTGTAACATACTGGTGACCGATCTCTGGGCACATATACACTTTAGCTAGAAGTAGTGTCTTTATGCAGGCTGCTTACGTGATTCATTGGGAATTATAATGCAAGCTGTGTAAGATGATGTAAAGCAGAAATGTTTTATAACTGGAATGGCTTCTTTAATGGACACGAGGCCCCCAACTCCTCTATGTTTCCAACCAAATTCATTGTCATGGAGTCTGCCACCATTACCCCTCTATATGAAAGAGTAGACCATTCCCTTTGTTTTTTGAGGCTGTGACTCTTTATGGGAGCAGAAAGCCTCATCTTTTTTTATTTTCCAGCCCAGTGATTGATGGTTTGGAACCAAATCTGGCAAGTTCTCAACCCAATGACTAACCCACTGTGTCACCAGAGTTCCAGACCAAGCACACAGTCATCACTAAGCTAGATCAAGGAGGAGAATGAAGCAGGTACTAGATCGTCTCCGTATTGCTCAGAATGGGAAAGCAATGGCTAGCATCTAAAGAAAATGAAGACTACTGTGTTCTACAACGTCACATCATTATATTACAGGTACATACCATGCAAAAGGAAAATCTTCCTGAATTCTAAAAGAAATGAAAAATAAAAGAAAGAAGTTAGAACAAATCACATAGAGACTGAGAATTTATATGTACATTAAATATGGCATAAAGCAGAAAAAGAGCAATGATAGTTTTATGTAAAATTCAAAATATGATTTTGATAGCAGATAGTCGGGGCAAAAATATTTAAAATGTTAGCTGCCATGGAGACTCACACAGAATGACCGCCTGCACCACACACCTAAACATCCCCTGATCCTGCCCCATCCTCCCAGCTGTTCCTAGGCTTGAGCCCCTTTGTTGCAGCTACTGTGTGAGTCCATCTTGTCCGGGACCTTCCTCTCTTTCACTGCCTCTCTCTTTTACTAAGCTTGATGTCCTTCTCCAGGGGCTGGTCTCTCCTGGCAATGTGTCCAAAGTGTGTGAGAGAAAGTCTTGCTGTCTTTGCTTCTAAGGGGCATTCGGGTTGGTTCTTTTGGCAGTCCATGATGCTTTCCATATTCTTTACCAGCAGCATAATTTGAATGCATCAATTCTTAGATCTTCCTTATTTAATGTCCTAGGTTCACTTGTATATGAGGCAATTGAAGATAACACGGCTTGGGTCAGGTGCACATTGATCCTCAAACTAACATCTTTGCTGTCATTTTGAAGAACTGCTGTGTCTGATTTACCCAGTGCAACTTGTTGTTTGATCTTTTGTCTACTGCTCCCATGATACTGATTGTGGATCCAACCAAGATGAAATACTTGACAAATTCAATCTTTTCTCTGTTTATCATGATGCGACCTATTGGTAGAGCTGTGAAGATGTCTCCATTCTTTACATTAATTGTAACCCCCGAAGGCTGCAATCGGTGATTTTCAACAGCAAGAGCTTAAAGTCCTTCATACTGTCAGCAATCAAGACTGTGTCATCTGCATATCAAAGGTTGTTAATAAACCTTCCTCCAATACTGATGCTATATTCATTTCCATGTAAGTCGGCTTATCTGATTATTTGCTCATTATAGAGATTGCCTAAGTATGGTGAAAGGATACATCACTGACACACGCCTTTCCTGGTTCTAAACCCTGCAGTGTACCCTCTTGATCCATGTACAGGTTCTGCAGGAGCACAAAGTAGTGTTCTGGAATTCTCATTCTTCTCAAGGCTGTCCAAAGTTTGTTATGATCCACACAGTCAAATGCCTTGGCATGGTCAATAAAACACAGGTCAGCATCTTTCTTGAATTTTCTGCTTTCAGCCAATATCCATCTGACATCAGCAATGATATCTCTTGTTCCACATCCTCTTCTGAATCCTGCCTGAACCTCTGGAAGCTCCCTGTCAATGCACTACTACCACGTTGCTGGAAACAACAAAAATAGTAACTCAACTGGAGATTGTATGATAGAATTTTGCAAGACTAATGACTTCTCTTCTTGCAAATACCTTTTTTTTCAACAGTGAATATATGTGTGGAATTCTTCAGATCGAATATATGGAAATTGACTACATCTGTGGAAAGAGACGATGGATAAGCTCAATAGCAGCAGCTGAAATGCAGCCAGGGTCATTTTGGAGCAGACCATCAATTGCTCATATGTAAGTTGAAGTTGAGGGAAATGAAAATAAACCTTTTTTTGTCAGTTTGTCAGTGTGACAAACTGACAGACACGTGGTAGAAAACAAGTTCATGAGAGCCAAAATAGGACCCCCAAGCCTCACGTTACAAATTTGAACGATTCTCTGGGCAGAATATTCCAGGAGGCAGGAAGATCAAAGGAAGATGGAAAGGGCACAGAGCCAGTGCGCCAAGAAGAACTAGTTGACCTCCAACCATTTCAAGAGGCAGCATGTGAACAAGAGCCAATGGTGC
This sequence comes from Tenrec ecaudatus, assembly GCF_050624435.1. Taxonomy (NCBI): domain Eukaryota; kingdom Metazoa; phylum Chordata; class Mammalia; order Afrosoricida; family Tenrecidae; genus Tenrec; species Tenrec ecaudatus. The sequence continues at coordinate 134,242,844 of NC_134532.1, forward strand.
TGTAGGAAGAAGTCGAAGCTGCACTGAATGCATGAGCCAAAATCATGGCTCCAGGGGTTGGCAGAATACCAATAGAAATGTTTCAACAACCTGATGAAGCACTGGAAGTGGCACTCTCTGATCTTTCCCGGGAAATTTGGAAGACAGTCACTTGGCCAACTGACTGGGAGAGATCCATATTTGTACCCAGTGCAAAGACAGGAGACTCAATGGAATGTGCAAATTAGAAAGGGCAGAGCATTATAATGCTAAATTACCAAGTAATGGATAAATTATGATTAAATCATAAATTTAGTTGATGAATCACGAATTAGACTTAACGTATAACAATTATCAATGCTAATGCACTAAATAGAGGAGCGCTGCTAGTGTAGAGCTGAAAAGTGGTTGGCTGAAAACTGCCAGGTTGTCAGTTCAAAGTTAGCAGCTTCTCCATCAAAGAAAGATGCGGTGCTCTGTCTCGGTCAAGATTTATAGCCTGGGGAGCTATGTGGGCCGGTATGTATCAGCATCCACTCACCAGCACTGAGCTATGCACTAAAAAGCTGCAGTAAAGGCCATAAGAATCAAAACGATAGGAGAGAGAAGAAAAACCAGATCCATCACCGTGTGGAAATCAAACATCTCCAACCTCATTTATTGAGCAGATCCTTCCTTCCTCATTGCATGTGTCTGGCACCCTTGTTACGACTCATTTGACCAAACACGTAAGGACTTCTTCCCGAACACCCACTCTCCTCTACTGTCGGCTATTACAGCAAGATCAGCCTGGGCTCACTGCTCGGGCTTCATAAGGTAGAATGTTTGCAAATCAGGGAGCGTGCGTCCTCCTGTTTTACTCTTGTCCTTCACAATTGCTCCAGCTACTAGGGGGTCTCGAGGTTTCATATGATTTGTAGGTTTCCTTTATCTCTTTCTGCAGAGAAAGGCACACCGGGGACGCAGTGAGTTCCTTATTGGCTGCTGGCCACAAGGCCAGCAGGTGGAAAGCACCTCTGTGCTTCAGGAGAAAGACAAGGGTTCTACTCTGTCAAGAGTTACAGTCTCGGAAACCCAGGCCGGCCCTGTCATACAGGGTTGCTATGAGTCAACAATAAAATCTTCCTCATTACCATTCAAAGCAGCTTTAGCACTTCCTGCTTCCCGTGCAAAGTTGTCATTAAAGAGGAAGGATGAAGCACTATGCCACCTTTCCACTATGTTTTCTTTCAAAATAACCTAATAGCCCTGAAGAATGAGAAAACGTTCTTTGCTATTTATTAAAACAGGAGACATCCTGTTGACATTTCTAAAAAGAACCACATAATTATACGAGGGCCTTAAAAACATGGAATGGAAAAATCATGGAAACTTTCCCCATGAATATTTTTTAAAGCTTCCTCATAGTATCACTACACTTGTTTCTCGTCTGTGGACTATCTCGCTGGCATTTCCCAGTCACAGTCATAGTGAGAAAATGGCCATGCAACCTTCTCGCACATCATCGATGTTTCTCTAGCAGTGATGAATGCAGAAGGGGGAGGTGAGAGTGACGCTGCGGGGACGGCCACGTTAGACAGCAACTTGCCTGGGTCATGGTTTTCAGAGACACCGCAGGGATGTGATGATATAGTGAGCCATCTCCCTCTAATGACCTGATGTGTTCTTTCTCCATTTTTGCATAATGCTAGTTTGTATAAAGATCACGTCAGGAAGTGAGGAATGGGCACATTTTCAAAAGTTAACAAATGATTATAAAAAGGCATAGATCATAATAGATGAAATTGTTCAGTAAAAGGCTTATGGGGAACTTTATGATGGAAGAATCATGTGGTCACCATGTGAATCCATTGATAAATCTCAGTATGAGCCAGACAGCTAGACACAATGCGGTGAGTTATGAAGAGGTGAATGTAACACAAGTAAAGAAAAGTGTGAAATGAGGCAAATGCTGCAAAATACTGCTAATTATTATATATGTTTGCAATTTGGCATAATAAAAAGTACGGCATACATACGTGCATTTTAAGAAATGCATCAGCTTCCAGTAATTTCATTTTAGAGACAAAATTAAAGACAAATGGAAATTCACTGAAAATAACTACTCTGGAACTTTCTTCTGGTATCTAAAAAAGAAACAGACAAATGGTTTGATAATTTTTTTTTTAAAAGAGAGAAACTTCATTCTTTCACCTGATCACTGTAAATTATTTCCACCTATACTTTTGGAATCTGTTCCAAACAATAATAATGGCAACATATGTGCATATATGCTTGATACCATTGATGTATAGATTGTTATAAGAGCTGTAAAATCCCCCAATAAAATGATCTTTCAATACAAAATAAAATTATGACTATTAAGAAAAAAAGAATCCAAATTACCTAGAGTTACAATTCTTTAAAAATATATTTGTGTTTGTGAGTGAAATATACTCAAGTCTTCACCAATCATCTAATTTAGTGAATTTAGGATTTCAATGAGGTAATTTCCAAACTATACAATTACTAATGTGTCTCCGTTAACATGGGAAACTTTTCTAAAGCAAAACCATTGCTCTCACCATGCCTTTATTCCGAAAGTGTAGTCTCCTTCTGTCCAAAGGAAAGTTGAGAACACTGGAGAGCTCATCTATGTGGAAAGCATTTGTAGGCAGTCGGGAATTGACTCTGTTGACCTTAAAGAGAGTGTGAACTGTGAATTTCTTTTTCTATTAATAAATAATATATGATGCATATGTCTCTACTAATTAATGCATATTAATGTGACACACGAAATTTGTCAGGCATGGCACAAACCATGGTCCTGTTCCAGTTTGAATTGATCCTGCATAATTTATTGTCTACCGCAGGCAAGATGCATCAAACTGTTTTTTTTAATAGCCAGACAACACATATTCCAGGTTTGTGGGACATACAGTCCTTGTCACGACTGTGCAACTCCGCACCGGCAGTACAAAAGCAGCTATAGATGATACGTAAACAAATCAGCAAGAGTGTGTTTTAAAATTTTATTATTTACTAAAAGAAGAAAGTGCGTGGCCCACAGGTTTGTTCTGCATAGTGTTGTGCAGGGGCAGCGGCAATCTAGTGATCCTGAGCCCTGTATGACTCGGTGTGTGCATGTGGCTCCGCAGTAAAACGGAAAATGAAAATAAGGACTGTTATTTAGTGAATAGTGATTTCATTTGTTTGTAAAAAGATATTTTTGGCTCTGTAATAGTTTTTAAGTTGTTGAGAGGGATAGGATTGGCTCTTCCATCTCAAAAGTTGGCCGGCCCCACTTCGAGTGGGTAGCAATGACTAGCAGCCGCATTCATGGCCCTGCGTGAGACACTGTAGAGGTGGGGAAGGACTTAAGAGGTTGAAGAAGGCTTCTCAGAGGAAGAAATACTTGAAAATCAACGACTAAATCTCTAATGCAAGCAAGCAATCCCAAAGCTGTCAAGTAGGAAAAAAGAATCTAGGAATACACACGAAGGGAAATTAAAACACACGTACAGAAGGGGGCACACCAAACCAAAAGGCTGGGTTTTTAAACAAACAAACAAAACTTTTCTGATAAAATTGGTCCAAGGGAGAAACAGAAAAGGTAAAAAGAAGCAGTCATGCATGCCGATGGGGACCAGGGTGACTAAGGGGACCTGGGAAACCGTGGGTTTCTGTGCTCACAAGATACAAAAATAAGGAAGTTTTGGAATCTAGATAAAGTAATCATGTTCCTAGAAAAAGAAAGCAGACACGAGAAGAAACAGAAAAATATGAATAACCGTTGTTAAGTGAATTAAACTCCACATTTTAAATGTACCATAAAGAAGTCTTTAGTTTTAAGAGGGCTTACAGAGTAATTCTATCTATCATCTGAGGAAAAAACATGCATTTTCTCCCATAGAACTGAAAGAAAGTATAATTTATAAATTATCAAGGGCTTATAAGGGGGTAAGGAGTAGGGAGGGAGGGGGAAAATGAGGAGCTGATGCCAGGGGCTTAGAGAGCAAATATTTTGAGAATGATGAGGGCAATGAATGTACAAATGTGTTTTACACAACTGATGTATGTATGGATTGTGATAAGAGTTGTATGAGCCCCTAAGAAAATGATTTAAAAAAAGAACTGAAAAAGAGGAAATATTTCCCATGTTATTTCATGGGAACTTGATCCAGAATCCAGAGAAGGAGCTTATAAGAAAATAAACTTAACAGGCCATTCTCCCTCATGAACATCAGTACAAAAATTCTAAGCAAAATATTAGCAAACTGGGTTTGTTAATTATATAGAGAAGAATCCTGCTTTATATATGTCATATATAAATAACGTATCACGTGCAAGGTCAACTAGTTTAGGAGGCAAGGTTAGTTTACAATACTAACAGAATGAAAGGAGGAAACTGTATATCTGGTGAGAGGAGCGAGAGGAGCAGAGGTAAACTTTTAAACCTTAACATGCTTAGTTTTACCAGGTAGAATAAATTGCACAAAGAGAGACGGTAGTGTAGCCTATTAGGGTAGACCAATGCAGCGGATCTAAGAGTAGTTCATGAATTACAAGGGGTCTTTCTCTTAATGGGAAGTATTTATATACAGTTCAAAACTAATTAGGTATTTTTCTCTGTAAAGTGTATCAGCTGGATAGCTTCTTAGTTTCAATTCATGGAGCATGTGAAGAGAGGTTCAGGTGAATGTCTTCTAATTCCGTTTCCCAGGCTAGTTGTTCAGTTTTAGATTTAATAATATGTTGTTTAATTCATACCTATAATTGACTACTGGTAAAAGTTAGGAAGCATAAGAGTGTTGACTTTGATTGGGCAGGTATTTGAGTAATCGTCCAAGAGAATAAAAATGTATGCAGGCTGCACTAGAATGGAATGCAATTGCATAAATCATCTTCAAGGTGACTTAACCATGGGGCTAGGGGACAGCTCCAAGGTTTATGGGAGAGTGATTGTACAACTCTCCGTGATACGATTGAATTGTATGATATGTAAATTACCTGCCAATAACATGGTTGGGGGAAAAAGACTTTACTAAGAAATATTAAAAAGAGAAAATACAGTAACAATTGTTTAAAAGGAAAAATTGTATACAGAAAAAAATTTAATAAAACCCACATGCAGATATACCCACATACAAGTACCTGGTGGGAAGACTGTTACCCATGTGATGCCATGCTTCAAGAAAAAATTTCATTTATTTGTAACTAGAAATAAACTATTTCACAACATATAATTACATATTGTTTTTTGTGATTATTCACTATGCTTTAATTATGTTCAATTTGTAACAAGTAAAATACATCCTGCATATCAGATATTTACATGATGATTCATAACAGTAGAAAGATTACAGTTATGAAGTAGTAACGAAAATAATTTGATGGTTGGGGTCACCACAACCTGAGGAGCCATATTCATTAAAGGGCTGCAGCCTGAGGAAGGTTGAGAACCACTGTCTTAGGTTTTCCTGGGGTTGATCGCTTTTGAAAGCGCCAATGACTTTCTTCCAAACATTTCCCGTTTACATACCACTTCATAAAATACTAACTAATATTTGATTCTTAAAAAGGCAACAGGCTGAGTGAGGCCTAAAAGATTTTGAGTTAGCAAAATATTAAGACATTCCCTTAGACGAGCCCTTACCTTATACACTTCTTTCATCACTCTTAGAAGAACTTTAGTATCACCAGCACTGGCTTCAGTCCAACAATCCATTTGAGAAATGATGGCCTTTTTAAGCATCTGGACCAATCTATTCAGAGAAGATTCATGCAAAGATGCCCAACATTTCTCTGAGGGGGTAAAATCAGCAACCATAAATACAGGCAAAAAGGGAGAGGGGGAAATCCCTCAGTTTCTGTTGATTTTTTTAATGTAAGAAATAGATGATATTTTTCATTTTGATGTGACAATTCACAAAGTATCTTCCATAAGGGAATCATGCAGTTTACTATTCATTGCTCCCACATATGAGAAGAGCCATCTTGTTAATCATTGATTTACTATCATTATCCTTAAATACTAGAATTCAACATTCTGAAGAATTTATGATACTTCAATTTGATGCTTGACTTTATAATTCTTAAACTGAAAACTTTACCATATGTCTATGAATTCTGAAAATACCATTGATATATAACTCTATGCCTCTGGTTATATCTATATCATTAAGGACATTTTTATCCATGAAATGTAAACAGCTGGGATATAAAAGGATATATGGAATATAAAACAGCTTAATAATTATATTTTTATATTTCTAAGGTTGCAACTGTTGTCCTGTGCCCAAGGATGATGCATAGAAAACAAACCCATCAAATGTTAACGCATTATCAAACTAGTATCATTAAAATAGTATGGCTGAGGAGCATCAAGACAAGTTAATGTAACAGACCAGAGATTCTAGAATGAGATCCAATTTACATGAGACATTAGAATTAGGTCTAACACATACCAGATATTAGTACATGATACAGACGGCATTTCATACAAGAGGGCTTTAAAAAGCTCATGGAAAAATGGAATTAGAAGGTGATGAGTCCCAACGCCATCTGCAGTCTTCAGTCAGCCTGAGCCCGCTGGCAGATCCACTCTAGCCAAATGTAAGAGCCCCAAGAGCGTTACTGTCAGGCAGAGACCATTGTAACCTTGATTTTGTGGGGTCGCACTCGACACTCGGCCAGTTGACTTTCGTATAGACATGGCCTGAATTCATACTGGTGCTCGTATCTCTTAGTTGTTCCATGACAGGAATTTCTTCCCTGGGCTTTTGATTGTGGATGAGATCTTCTCTGTCTTACGCATTATTTGTATTTTTGCCTTCCTCACCCCCTTAGTGTGATTTGTTTCTCATTGTTTCCTGTTGGGCTTCTCAGCTGGGAAGCTCGGGAGGAGTGGATGCGTAATGAGAATAACTGATACAAGGGGTTGTAGGGAATGCAGGGGTGGGGGAGGGGCGATAGGGAGGAAAAGGGGATTTCCAGAGTACTGATAGTAATTGTACAACTCATTTTAAAGGCAGTTTAACCTGGGGGTGGGTTTGGGGGTGGGGGTGGTTGGGTGGTCGGGCTCTAAGATAGATGTGGTGGTGATTATACAATTTCCCTTGATATGATGGAATGATTGAATTATGATATGTAAATTATGTGCCAATTAAACTGTTGTGACAAAACCATTTCAGACACATGAATTTAAAATAAAAACAGGTAATGAACCTTTTAAGTCCCCTTATGTTAATGGGAAGAAAGTGGATCATTCAATAAAAGTGTTGAGAGATGTCTAAAATTATAAAGAAAAGCTTAAAAGTTACTCTAAATTCTATATGGATTAAAGACTTGAGCATAAAATTTAAACAATAAAAATTCTAATAAGGGTATATGAATTTTTTTAATTTAGTGAAGTAGACCTAAGTGTGATTCCAAATCCAGAAGTTATTAAAGAAAATGTTAATTTATTAGGCTGGATACAAAATTTTAAAAATATTTATTTATGGAAAAATACTACAAAGTAAAAATTTTTAAAATAATATAAGGAAAATATTTGCAACTTGAGATTTTGCAATTTTTCCATATATGACAATAAAAATTATATATGTAAAAATAAATGTTTTTGGCATTGTTCTAACAGTGAAAGCTTGGAAATAATTTTCAAATAACAATAAGGGATTAGTTAATTATATATTATGGTATATCATCCCAAAAGAACTCCATTCAGTCCTTAGAATGAGGCAGTTCTGTATGACCTATAACGGAATGATCTCCACAGCATACTATTAAGTGGGAAAATCAGATTATCAAAGAATGAGAATGTTACAGAGCCATCAAAAATACAAAAAATATCTCTAAATACATACATATGTACATATATGTATATATAAACCCACTGCCATGAAGTCCATTCTGACCATAGGGATCCTGTGACAGTAATAGAACGACCACGTGGTTTCTGGGACTAAATCTTTCTTTCTTTTTAAAAATCATTTTATTGGGGGCTCTTACCACTCTTATCACAATCCATCCATCCATCCATCCATCCCTGTGTCAAGCACATTTGTACATATGTTGCCATCATCATTTTCAAAACATTTTCTTTCTACTTGAGCCCTGGGTATCAGCTCTCCCCCCACCCCATGAACCCTTGATAATTTATCAATTATTTTTTCCATGTCTTACACTGACCCTTCATCTACTTTCCTGTTGTTCGTCCCCCTGGGAGGGCGCTTTATGTTGATCATTGTCATGGGCTCCTCCCTTCTTCCCCCACCTCCCCCCGTCCTCCTGGTATATTATTATTATTGATCCTGAGGGGTTTATCTGTCTTGGATTCCCTGTGTTGCGCGTTTTTATCTGTGCCAGTGTACGTGCTCTGGTCGAGCCGGATTTGTAAGGTGGAATTGGGGTCATGATAGTAGGGGGTGGGGGGAAAGAAGCATTGAAAAACTAGAGGAAAGTTGTATGTTTTGTTTCTGAGACTAAGTCTTTATGGGGGCACACTCTCATCGTTTTCTTATGGAGAAACTGTGTGTTCAAACTACTGGCCTTGTGATTAGCTTTATAATGCATGTACAACACTCTATATTATCAGGCTTCCTGTTTTATAGATACCACATATACTTGTTTATAAGCTGAGTTTTTCAGAACATTTTTAATGCCGTTTTTGTGGTAAAATTAGGTCCCTTGGCTGATATTCGGGTTAACTTATACTTGAATATATATGATAAAATTAGATATGATTCAAAGGTTTGTGGAAAAATTCAAATACCTTTCAATTCCAATTTTCCAATTTTTAAAGCAATCTCTTGTTCATTTAAGAGGGGCTATAAAAAGTTAGTGGAAAATAGAATTATAAGATAATAGAATTATACCATAAGCTTATAGAATTGGGTGACATGATAGTTCAGACTTCTATGGAGGGTCATTGAAATATTATATGGGAAAAATATTGAGTGATGCAGGAAGAATCAAAAGAAGATGGAAAGAATACACAGAGTCACGTGGGTACAAATAAGATCTAGCCAGCAGTTCACCATTTCAGGCAGCAGCATGTGAACAGGAACCCATGGTGCTGATGGAAGAAGTTCAAGGTGCACTGAATTCATTAGCTAAAAACAAGGCTCCAGGAATTGAAGGAATACAAACAAATGTTTCAACAAGTTTGTAAAGCATTGGAAGCACCTACTCATCTATGCCAAGAAACTTGGAAGACAGCCACTTGGACAACTGACTGGAGAGACCCATATTTGTACTCATTCGAAAGGGAAGTCACCCAACAGAATACTCAAATTATAGAACAATATCATTAATAGGACATGCAAATAAAATTTTGCTGAGGATCATCCAGCAATGGTTGCAGCAGTACATTGACTAGGAGCTTCCATAGGTTCAGGCAAGATTCAGAAGAGAACATAGAACCAGGCATATCATAGCTGATGTCAGACGGATCTTGGCTGAGAGCAGAGAATACCGGAAAGGTGTTTACTTAGGTTTCATTGACTGTGCAAAAGCATTGAATTATGTGGGTCATAACAAAGTGTGGACAGCCTTGAGAAGAGAGGGAAGTCCAGAACACTTCATTGTGCTCATGCAGAACCTGGCTATGGATCAAGAGGCAGTTGTGCAAACAGCACACAAGAATACTGTCTGATTTAGAATTTGGAAAGGGAAAATGTGGCATCAAGATTGGAAGAAGGCTTATTAAAAATCTATGATATGCAGATGACACAATTTTGCTTGCTCAATGTCAGAACTGAAGATTAAGAATTGGAACCTTCAATATGGATTACAACTCAATGTAAAGAAAAATGAAATCATTGCAATTGGACCAATAGGTGACTCATGGTAAATGGAGAAAAGCTTGGAGTTGTCAAGGACTTAACCTTGCTTGGATCCCTCAATCAATGCTCATGGAAGTAGCAATCGAGAGACACATTCACTACATTATGTAAATTTTCTGTAAAAAACTCCTTTAAAGTGTGAAAAAGCAAGGATGTTACTTTGAGGACTAAGATAGTTAGTTTATGGTGCCAGCCTGTCTAACACAAGGACTAAGGTAGGCCTGACCCAATCCATGGTCATTTCAACTGCCTCAGATGAATGTGAAAGTTGGACAGTGAATAAGAAAGACTGAAGGAAAATCTATGTATTTGATCTTGAAAGTATCAATGCCTGCCAAAAGAACAAACACATCTGTCTTGGAAGAAGTACAGCCAGAATGCTCCTTAGAAGCAAGGCTGGCAAAGCTTCACCTCACATACATTGGACAGAAGAGGCCAGTCCTTGAAAAGGACATCACGCTGGTAAAGCAGAGGGCAGTGAAAAAGAGGAAGGCCTTCAGCCAAATGGACTGATGTGATGGCTGCAGCAATGGGCCATGAGGACGGTGCAGGACAGGGTGGTGTTGCGTTCTTTTGTACATACGGTTGCTATGAGTTGGAACTGACTCAACTGCACCAATCAACAGCAACCACACTTGGTTTGTATGAGAAGAGTAGTGATCATAATAGCTTTAGCTTAATCTTTTATTGGGTTATTCAAAGAACAGATTGTCAAACATTTGAAACTTTGCTGATTTCTATATCCAAACTTCACTATGATTTCTCCTTGAGACTGTGACTTTCCAATGAGAATTAGGTACGAAAATGAAGCCCTTTGCTTTCAATTCAATTCCAATTTGTGGCAGCTCTGTGTGTACAGAGAAACTGAACAGAAAGTATAAGGAAACTTACTCAGGACTCCTAAAGACGTGCCGCTCATTTTACAAACCGCATCTGCAAATGGAACCACCAGGCTCTTCCAGTTGTAAGAATCCTGCATCACAGGGCATTCTGGGAGCAGGAGGAAAACTTCTAATGCTTCTTGGTGTGGAGAACGCATCGGAAGGTTCGCTAGCAGATTATCTCTGAGACATGTAATTATCTGTGATCAAAATATGTAGGGAAACAGCTGAGGATATATGAAATACGAAGTATCACAAAAAGAAAGACATGAAACCAGGGATTTCATTCTATTAAGTTCTTAGTGGAATAATAAAACAGTCTCTGAAATCTTCTCTTTAAACCCCATAACGCCTCGTCTCCCAAAGGCCCCTAATGTGACAGCCACCCCCGTCTTCTAGCACGGGAATGCCTCTGCATCGTCAATGAGGCACAAGCAATGGTCTGTCTTGGATTTCTGCCTTCAGCTGAGATTCATCTGACATCAGCAACGATAGCCCTCATTCCACATCTTTTTCTGAATCTGGCTTGCATCTTTAGTAGTTCCCTCTGGATGAACTGCTGCGCCTGTTTTTGAATTATCTCCAGAAAATGTTTACTGACTTGTGATATTAGTTTCTGCATTCTTTTAAGCTTGGAAGACAGAGGGCAGGTCCACACACACATTTGCTTGATATGAGCTTATTGGGACACATCTGCAAGGTATTATAGTTGTGTCTGAACATTCGTGGAATAGGCACCTTGTGTCAGTCATCTCATGTAAGCGTTTCTTATTTAATTGTGTTAGCCATGTAAAGGTGCTTCTGACCTTGATTTTACAAATGAGGAAAGAGAGACTCACTGGGCCCACTCAGAAAGTGACAGAGCCGGGGACCACATCCACATTTATCTGACCCTAAATCTGCCGTGATGGAGAGCATGCCATGTGCTCATCTCGCGGTGTACCAATCCTGCTGTATTTTCTCCCTGGGCTGGTCAACCAGAAAGACTGCGTTCCCTAGCCTTCCCTCCAGTTAGATGGTCAGATGACTGAATTCTGGCCTCCGCGAGGGACTCAAACTCTCTTCTTTTGAAATGTTCTTTGAGTTTTGAAGGGGGAAAAAAGAAGCCGAAGAGAGATCAGGGCTGTACAGTGGAAGGGGTAAAATTTCCCCACGAAATCCTGGTAGGACAGCCCTTGCTCAAAGAATGACCCGGTGCATTGTCATGGTGGGGATAAAACCTATTTAGCACATCCTTATTCACATTTTCTTCACTAACACAGCTTTCAATTTTCTTAAAATTTCTACCTAATAAGTCCCAGTGCCGCATACTTTGGGAAGATCTATCAAGACGATCCCTTGCAAATACAAAACACAAAAGAGTTGCCCTAATTTTCTGAGCTGACCTCCTTGTTTTGAATTAAACTGGCCTAGCAGAACCGCTTACAAGTCGTCGTCTGGAGTGGACCTGTTTGTTTCCTTCAAGGTCCCCTCATGAGACTAAAACAAATATCTGACTGAGAGAGCTTGTCTGCAGTGACCCGCCGATCATACTTCATGGGAGGCGCTGCTGCGTCAGTTTCACTTCATAGCAACCCCGTGGGAGCAGAATCAAACACAGTTTGATTTAAATCCATTGTCGTATCAATCCATCTAATGGAGGATCTTCCTTTTAGACTGGCTCCTCCCGATAATGAGTCCAAAGCGTGTGTGTGACACAATGCCTCACCATCCCCACTTCTAAGGTGCACTCTTACTTCTTCCACAACAGATGCGTTTATTCTTCTGGCATTCCATAGGACTGTCAATATTTTTCACCAATAATGGAGTTAAAGTGCATCAAATCTTCTGCAGTCTTCTTTATTCATATAGGGTGCAGATGAGGTGACAGAAGATGGCCTGGGTCAGGTGCACTTCAGTCCTCAGAGTGACAATGGCGCTCTTGAACTTTGGTTGAGCACATCTGCACATTTGATCTCTTGGCTGCTGCTTCCCCAAGCATGGACTGTATCGCCAAGTAAAATGAAATCCTTGACAACATGGCTCTTTTCTGCGTATCGATCATTGGGATGTGTTGAGACTGGTTTGGAATAAGCCCCTGCATCTGTGAGCTGAAATGCTGATAGCAGTACTGCGTGACTTACGGGGAAAGAATATGCGACTGACCGCGGGTAAGGGTTAAGTCAGGCGCAGCATCTGAGTGGAGTAAAGGATGTTAATCTGACAGACGAGGGCCCAGAGGAAGGGGCGCTGGCGGTGTTCTGGCTTACACAGTGAGCTGCTAACCACAAGGTCGGTAGTTTGAAGGCACCGGCCACTCCTTGGGAGAAAGCGGTGTCTTTCTGCTCCTAAAGAGTTGCAGTCTCCAAAACTGACGGAGACAGAAGGCAGTCCAGCCCTGTCCGATAGGGTTACTACGAGTCAGAGTTGACTCACTGACAGTGAGTGTGAGATTTTGGTTATAGGCTGGAGCCATAGGAACTTGTGCTCAGCCTCAGGGCAGCAAACGTAAAACTAACTGAGGCTTCGTTTCTTCTGACCCATACAAACCCTGGAGGGCAGGGAGAACTACTCCCCTGTACATCGTTATGGAAGCAGCTTGTCTCATCTTTCTCCTGCTGCACAGGTCTGGTTTCAAATTGCCGTTGACCTTCCAATTAGCAGCCCCTTTCTCAACCCACAGTGCCACTCAGGCTTCCTGAAACCTGACTATATCCCTCTTTCTGGCACATGCCTGATCCAAGCAGGAGCGAAACCCAAGTCAATCAATTAACTCTCCCGGAACAGGGAAACCTAACCTAGCCTTTTAGGACTTGATTGCTTAGTTTAATGAAGTGCAAAAATTTCCCCTCGGTCCACAATAAGGAAAGAGTACGCCCGAAGAGCTCATCTGAAATTTGCCCCGTATCGCCTGCTCGTTCCTGTGTGTCTGTGCTTACAGAGATCCTCCTATGCACTATACTCTGGGACTCCGGTGAGACTCCCAGCCAGACAAGAGGGTCTGATTTGCCGATGGAAAAAATAAAGCTCATACGTTCATGTGCACACTTAATCCTTGAGAAACCATTTCTGACAGATACGATTGAAATGCACGCTTGCCCGCCGCAGCTCTTTCGCTCACACCACTGAAGGAGGCGGGCCTCGGCAGCATGGACTGTGTTGGCTGAAAATGAAAGCATGCTATTCACCGGGGAGAAAAACAGCTGTCCTCTAATGTAAACTGGAATACAGCCATCTCATAATAAACACACGGAGCTTGTGGTGGTTAAATGTTGGTGGGGAAAACACTCATTATCTTTCAGCCACTTCTTCTGTGAACGTTTAAAGCCCCTTTGTGTTAGTCTCCTTATAATCCCTTTTCGCCCACGACGCCCCATAGTAAACACAGTACTTTCTGCTATTATACGTATGCAGTGAGTATTAACTATTACCAGGAAAGAAATCCATTCTTCTTTCAATAACTTCTTGAAGGTTTTTCTTGCCATCTTTAAGTCCACGCCAGTGGAAACTGTTCCTCCAGTTTCTCTTTGGACATTAAAAAAATTACATACATATATTAAGTCACATAGACATAGAAAGTGATAGTTCTCAAGTTCATACATCACTACTTGTTTCACATTTCAGATACAAGCTATTCTTGCTTTTTTTTGAATTAAAAGATCATTCTATTTGGGGCTCTTACAGCTCTTATAACAATCCATACATAAATTGTATCACGTATATCTGTACATAAGTTGCCATCATTATTTTCTAGATATTTACTTTCTATTGAGCCCTTGGTAACAACTTCTCTTTTTTCCCTCCCTCCACCCACCACCCTCGTGACCTCTTGATAAATGATAAATTATTATTACTTTCATATCTTATACCACCTGCTATCTCCCTTCCCTCGCAGTTTCTGTTGTTCATCCCCCTGGAGGGGTGTGTGTGTGGGGGGGGGTTATTTTTGTTTTCTTAAAATGTGCCTCTTTTCAAATAACCAACTTTCTTGACAAGCATGCATACACAAATGCCATATATTATGAGCCTCTGGTTAAAAGAGACTGGGCAACAGTTTATCAGCTCTGTAGCAATATTAGATCTTTACTAGATCAGTATGTTGTTCCTCTAGAGTTGTTCCTCTAAGTAAATCTCATGTCAGTATTACCGTTTCTTTAAAAAACTTGCAGCCAGACAAGCAGGAGATGAAAAGATCTTTTCAATTTCACTGCAAAAGTAATAGCATAACAGTTAAATTACAATTTACTGTTAAAAGGTACATAGTCTGACAAGATTAATTTTTATGGAGCTCGTTTGGTTTAAAAAGGATTAATAAGTAGAAGCACATCTCCTAGCAAAAACTAGGAGGTCTTTCTTATAGAAAACAAAGAGCAGAGAGAGGGAAAGAGAAGAAAGCAAACATCCTTCATGTATTTTGAGGTCAAATACGGTAAGGCTTACAGAATTCCTAAGCATCAAAACATATATTTAAGAGGATCTATTTAATGTTTAGGTGACTTGGCAGCATGGTGGGCTAAGCATTCGACTTCTAACTACAAGGTTGGTGGTTCAAGCTCACCACTTGCTCTCTGGGAGAAAGAGGAAAAGGAAGCTGTATGATCCCATCAAAAGGTTCAGTCTCTGAAATTCTAGGGAACAGTTCTACTCTGTCCAAGAGTCACAATGAGCGAGAACGGACTTTCTGGCAATGGTGGTTTGTTTTTTGGCTTGTTTCAGTGTCCAAGGAGCCCTGACGGTACTGTGGTTACAGCACTTTTCTGCGAGCCAAAAGCTCCATGGCTGGACCAACCAGCCTCTGCGTGGGAGAGAGCTGAAGACATACAACCTTGAAAGCCCATGAAGCAGTTCTACTCCAGCCTTGAGGGTGAGCACAAATCAAAACCAACTTAAAGTCCATGGCTTTGATTTTTTGGCTTGGCTTAGTGTCTGACCCAAAGCTTCTGAGCAAGCTGATACATTTTGCTGAGCCCACAGAGTCGTTTGGGACATCCCCATGAAGCGCGAGAAAGCAAGACTTTGAAATGAAGGGGTGTCCCTCTCTCCAGTAAAAACATCCAAACCTTTTCAAGTCTTGCAAAGGCTCTTTGTAACTGTAACAAGCCTGAATAATAAAATACAGATTTGTCCCTACAGTAAAATGCATCTCCTTTGTGTGAATAAATAACTTATGACATGGAGTTAATGATAGTATCATCTACAAGTTTCAAATATGAAGTTTATTTGGTTCCCATTGTTGCTAAATATTATGACAACTTCAGAGATGAATTGCTCAAATCATCTAGATTTGAGTATGAATTGTCCTACTGAAAATCCAAATGCATAGAGCGCTGGAGAACAGACTATGAAGATCTAAACACCCTCTACCTTTTTGAAGCGTCTGTGGAGAGAAAGAGCGCTTTCACGCACTGCTACATCTCCATCACCCAGCGAGTTGGCTGGATGTTGTATAACCTGAAACCATCTTTGTTCAATAACGCATGAGTGAAGTCGGGTTGTCATGCAAAGGCCTTTACAATAAAGCCCATGATCTCCTTCTTAAATCTAGGATAAAATGAGCAAGCCTTCAGAATCAGATAAAAGCGATTTATATTTTTTCAGTCTAAGTAACCTCTTAGCCACTTCATATTGACTGCTTCTTCTTTCCACGGTTATCCATTTTTCTGCCAGAGGCGGGTTAATTCGGATGATTTCTGGCAAGAGTTTCCTGGAAACACTCAGGGAACCAGTATCCTTCAAGAAAGACAGACAGAAAGAATGGTCAGTCAGCGTGTGCTCATCATGCTGAGGAAAAACTAACCCAGCAAGGCAGCTGGTGCTCATGGAAGAGGGACCCGGAGGGAAGGGGGTTTGGTGAACTGGATTTTGGATTCAGGCCTGGTTTTCCATTTCTGTCCCTGGATATTTTGCTTAATTTGAGTTTTAGTTTCATCATTTTTTAAAAAATTGAGATAACAGTAACTACTCCACTGGGTTCTTATTAAGCTTAAAATCTAGAGGTGGGAAGTATATATTTTAAAATAGGAAGTGTAATACCTGATATAGTGTTACAAGGTTGGCATGTGTCCCAGCAAATATGTGTTTGACGTGAGCATTTGCAAGTTCTGGAAAAAAATTTTAAAAACCATGATTAGAGGTTTTAGAAGTAAAAGTAGATCTGATGCAATCCCATGTCAACTTTACTTATTAACTCACAATTTACATGTCTGTGAACGGATGGTGACCACAACAGCATAACATATTAACTTTGATAAGTTGGAGAGTCATATAACTCACTTAGTGCAAAAGTTAACTTCTTATAAACTTGCATAATGAAACTGTTGAACATGCTTTCAAGAGGGTTGACTACATAGGTGAGGGGGTTTCCCAAAAGCTCCCGGGGAAACTCCATGACCTATTTATACAACATAGCTTGATTGAGATATAGCTCACATATCGTGCAATTCAACAGTTTGATTGTATTAGAAAGCGTCATGCAAACTCCATCATAATCCACTTTCGACCATTTTCTTCTTTCTTGTACTCATTGTTGTTGACTCCCGCTTCCCTCCACCACCCACCCCTGCCAGGCCCTAGGTAATTATTTGTCCAGTTACTGTCTCTCCAGGTCTACCTCTCTTGAATTCCCGATACTGTAAAAGAACAAAACAAAACAAAAAGCCCCCATAAAGGAGCCAGCAACAATGGCCAAATAAGAGAAAAACCTCACTCAAAGCCCAGAAAATATTTTAAAAACTAGAATAAATTCAAAATGGGCCAAACAGGAGATCAAATGTAAGGCCTTACATTTCATCTAAACTAAATCTGCTCCAACCCACTTTGCAATTCTCTCTGTCTGATATTAAGGCCATTTGCACCCCTAGACTCCATCAGAGGTGGCTCACTGGAACTGCATCGCCGTGGGGACTCTACAAGTGGATTTGGGGCTCGCACTATTATCCAGGTGTTTAGAATTTAAGCTCTGATACCATTCCGCCCTCTGGGTTTGGATTTTATTACTTACCGTTCGTAGATCACACAGGCCACTGTGCTTCTTCCAGGTGGACTTAGCTGACTGCTCACTTAAATGGTTGCTTGTTTTAAGAAAAGCCTTTAAGATGTCATTCTTCCTGATATCTGGACACCATCTGATTTCTAATTTTGTACTACATTTTGCTGTAGCACCCATATCTTCAGTGATTTCTTTCATGAGGGTGAGTGCCAAGTAGGGTCATGTCATAAGAACTTATTGTTCTTATATTAGGACTAAGATTAAATGCGATCTCAAAATTCATTCACACATGTAGGTTCACGTATGTCTCTGGCTCACTTTAGAGACCTTATTATCTTTCTATTGGAGTTCAACATTAATCATCCCCACAGGGCATAAAGCAACCTAAAAGGATATCGTACACATGTATAAATTCCTTTTCTCAACAGTGTTTTAATTTCCATTATCGATTACCCCTACTTTTCCATGGATTCTTTTGGAATCCCCTCATATATAAATGTCCGGTTGCTTAAGAGACTGATTTAGCATCTTCTTTTGCAATCTTTCAATTGTTAGAAATGATTAAAATATGGTAAGAATCACACGTAAGAAACAAAATCATGAAGTACAAATTTAAAATGAAAGTACTGAGAGAACCAAAGGCAGCTGGATACTATTTCTCCTTGGTGGCATCACTTAGCACAGCATCATAGGTGAGAGGAATCAGTCTTACCATCAGCAGAAATCAGGCAGCTGACATGGAAGTTATTCGTCAGGGCATCCGGATGAGCTGAGCTGCTTGCGTGACTTGGTCCACGGCCAAAAGATAGCACTTGACAAGTGGTGTGGACATATGCAATGGTGTGGTAGCTACAGGAGAGAGAATACAACACAACGAAGACTGGAGTGCTCCTGCTCGTGGTGGGAGGGGCTGATGTGCCCTCACACAAAATAAAGGATTTCTATCCAAGTACCCCAATATCCTTTCACAATGCTACTCTCGGAAGGGTCTAAATATTGAGGAGGGTTCTAAATAACAATGGATGCTATTAACTGATTATTAACTTTAAAGTGGAATATTATTGATGGGCGATGGCCTATATGCGGTTTCTACCACTTTTGTTTTAAATATAATTGTTTGTCTAAGTAAATAGTTAGTAGTTGCTGATAAGGGCCATTGACTCTTATCGAGCCTGTGTGCAATAGAACAAAGCACTACCTGCTCCTGCACTGTCCCCATCATTGTGATTACGTATGAAGCCACTATTGCAGTCGTCTGTCAATTCATCTCTCTTTTGGCTGACCCTCGACTTTACTAAGCATGATTTTCTTTTCCAAGGTCTAATATCACCTGATAACACGTCCAAAGTACGTGAGATAAAATATCTCCATCTGCACTTCCAGGAGCATTCAGGTCATCCTTCTTTCAAGACAGATTTGTTTGTTCTCCTAGCAGACCAATGGATCTTTAGTATTCTTCACCAACAACACAATTCAAATGCATCAGTTCATTGTCCAACTTTCAAATGCATCTGAGGCAATTGCACACATTATATTCCAATATGTCCTCATCATTAGGTTATAGAAAGCTTTGACTATAGATGTAAATATACATCATCTAAAATATAACAAAGGTGCTATCCAACACCCGTCTTTCTGTTTGTCACGCTGTGGTGGCTTTCATGTTGCTGTGATATTGGGCCCTTAGGCACTGGTATTTAAATGCCAAAAGGGTCACTCAGGTGCACAGAGGTCACTGAAGCTTCCAGACTACATTAGACTAAGATGAAAGGTGTGATGATCTATTCCCGAATATTAGCTAACAGAAATGTTTGGATCACAACAGGATATTTTCTGAGAAACAGGTCATCATGTTATGCAAAAAAGATCAACATGCGTCAGAGCTTACTCTATGGCAAGTGACAACGCACTTGAGAGTGCTTTGTTCGCTCTTGTCTCATCAACTCAAATAGCAAGTACTGCTATTTGTGTAATATTTTAGGGCAAGAAAAAAGAACCCTGGACACTCTAAACTCTATTATAAAGAAATGAATATGAATAAAGGAAATATCTCTGAAAATAGCAGCTACATGTTAAAGTGCTTATGGAGCTTTGGTGGCACAGTGATCTCAAGTCCAGCTGCAGTCCGCAACGTCAGCGGTTCTATCCTGACCTACAGAGTTGCTGAGGCTTGATGGCAGTGAGTTTGATTTGGGGGACAGGCTTAATAAAATTCCTCATGGGTGATGTCTATGTATGAAAATATAATACTTTCTATCTAGACAAAGGCATTGCTGGATGGTACTCAGCATTATGGTGGCAGTTCAAATCCACGCAGAGGTGCCTGGGAAAAGGCCATGAGGTCTACTTCTGATAGATGGCAGACAGGAGACCCTGGGAAGTGCGTTTCTACTCTGAACACATGGGGTCAGCAGGAGCCCGAATCGACTCCACAGCAACCACTTAATGGTTACTCATGGCAAAGTAGTACTGGTTACTCATGATAAAGCAAGCTATCACCATCCACAGTCGATCTGCGAAACTAGGCCATCGATTCCTTCCACAAGTTGCGGGCCTCTCTTCTCAGCTGTGGAGTTGTGTCCCAATTGTCCAAAGCTATTGTCTCCAAATGTAAACACCTTCCCATCCTGTTTAAAAGGAGAGACATCAGAATTATTTCCACCTAAACAATTACCAACAGCATAAGGATTAAGTAGACTAGAAAGTTAATAGGAGGTAACTTCTAAACTTCATGGGGAAAAAAATCTCTTTTAATTCAGTTTTTCAATGAACTTTTTAAAGTTCTTTTGTATGGAAATAGATTGTGAGATACAAACTTTAAATTGGGTATGTGTCCTTACTTCCTTCTAATGAATTCAAAATTAACAATACAACATAAAAAAATCACTGGAATAAATGAATGCATAAATTAACTCATTTTAGACTTATGCCAAAATGAAAGTATAAAGTTATCTTATTTATTTGAGTATTTTCCTGAAGATAATCTCTTTTGAAAAGATGATTTGGTAAGTAAATGCAATTCTAGCTTTCTCCTACCAACTACCAACTATGAAAAACATAGTAACTGAAAAAAACTGAGGGTTCAATATATATAATATATAGATATATATACATACACATGCATGCAAGTATTTGGGACAAATAATTAAAACTAATTTTTTATTACTTTACATAAAAACCTCAAAGAAATGTGATACTTTCTAGAAACACATTATTTACACAATCTAAGGTTAAAAAATTTCTGGAACAAATCCATCACCAAAGAAGAAATTGAACAGGTCATTGACACCTTCCTACTCCCTCTCCCCCCAAACAACAACAACAAACCACCACAACAAAAAAGCCTGCCCCAGATGGCTTAATTGGTAAATTCTGCCAAACATTCAGAGGAAAATGGACACCAATTCTACTCAAACTATTTCAAAAACCTAGATAAGGATGGATTGCTTCACAACTCATTCTATAAAGCAAAGCATAGCCTTGATATTAAAACAAGTCATAGATACCACTAAAATAACAAAATCACATAATTATAGAGCAGTATCCCTTGTGAACATACATGCAAAACTTTTCAACAAAATCCTAGCCAATGGGATCTAACAATATATCATGAGCTAGTAGAATTCATACTAGGTGTGCAAGGATGGTTCAGCATTACAAAAACAATCGATATAGCTCACCACATAAATGAACTAACAAATCAAATCAATGTAGAAAATACATTTGACAAATGAATACCCATTCCTGATTAAAAAACTCTCAGCAAAATAGAAATAGAAGGGAAATTCCTCAACACAGTAAAGGAAAGGGTCTATACACAAATAAACCTGTCTTGGAAGAAGTACATCCAGAAAGTTTATTAAGTTAGATGGTGAGCTTTCATATGGAAAAGGCACCTAATGACAGTGACATATACAAAAAACTTATGGCCTATATTAGTGTCACTGATGAGAGGCTGAAAATATTCTTGTAGCAAAATGAAACTAGACAAGTGTATCCTTTATCATCATTCCTATTCAAAATGGAGTAGGAAAGAAAGAGAAGGAAAAAGCATTCAAATTGGTACTGAAGTGAAACTACCTTTATTTGTACATAATGTGATCCTATAGATAGGAAGCCCCAGAGACTCAACAAGAAACCTACAGGAATTAATATAATGATTCCATAAAGTGACAAGGTATAAGATTAGTATATAAATTCTATCAGAATCCTCTACAACAACAGAGAAAGGAAATTCTAAAACGGAAATCAGAAAAACAATGCTATTTGCAATGGTCACCCAATAGCTAAAATCCTTAAGAATCAACCCAATATATACGAAAGATCTCTACAAAGAAAACTATAAAATATCACTATAAGAAACTTACATAAATAAAAGAATATACCATGTTTTTGGAAGACTGCAACTGTGAAAACCAATACAGTCTAGAGATATAATACAATCCTGATCCAGAATCCAAAATCCAAAATCATTCTTTAAAGAGATAGAAAAATCAATCACCAAATTTATATGGAAAAGAGATCCTAGATAAGCAACGCGCTCCTAATAAGAACAAAGGAGGAATACTGCATAGCTGTCGTATTCAAAATAGCCTCATCTTGGTACAATGACAGACACATAAAGAAAGAACTAGAGTTGAGAACCCTGAAGTAAGTCTGTCCACCTATGCACAGCTCATCTTTGACGAAGGCTGAAGCGATAAAGTGGGGAGGAGAGCATCTTGGTATTGGCAAACCTGGGTATCTGTTTCAGGGAAAATGAAACAGGATTCAGGTCTCTCACATAAACAAAAACTAAATCGATCAAAGATCCTGAAGGTAGCCCTAAAACTATAAAGACGATCAAAGAGAAAACAAGGGCAATGTTAAGGTCCTAGTACATGATATATGTACACTATCAAATATAATTACAAATGCACAAACAGTAGGAGACAAGCTAGATGACTGGGACTTCTTAAAAAGAACCCACAGACTGGGAAACATTTTTTTGCAATGATATATTGGACAAAGGGCTACTCTCTAAGATTTATTAAAGCCTTAACACTTTTTTTTTTTTAAAAAGGAAGAGACAATGCAATTAAAAATGGGTAGATGACATTTCATTAAAGAAGACATTTGGGCAGGCAAAAAACACATGAAAAAGTGTTTGTGGTATTTAGTCATTCAAGAGATAAAAACCAAAACACCAGTTATTTCCTCACCACAGAATTAATAGCTAAATTTTAAAAATCCCCCCAAAATCCCCCAAAACAGAAATGCAAAAATGCTGGTGGGGAGCTGGTGAGATTGGAACCCTAATATACTGCTGGTGGAACTGTAAAATGGTGCAATCACTATGGAAATGGTATGGTGCTTCCTTAAAGGTATGTAAGTAGAAATACCAGATATGAATGTCCTAGAGAAATAAGAGTCATATGTGACGATAGCTGTACACAGTTTATCTCAGCATTATTCACGTAGGAAAAGGATGGAGACACCCTAAGTGTCCACCCTCAGATGTGTGGATAAACAAGCTATGATATGGAATTCTGCACAACATTAGAAAATAACAATAAAATATGTAAAACAGCTCATAACATGGATGACTCTAGAGGATCTTATGCTGAGTGAAATGCCAATCACAAAAGAATAAATATTGTATGAAATCACATGTATAAAAAGAAAAGTTTTACAGAGACACGTATTTAATAGTTGCCAGGAATCAAAAGGGGGAGTAAATCTCAATCTGCGGTTGTTGTTAGGTGCTGTTGAGTTGGTTCCAACTCTAGTGACCCTAATACAAGAGACCCCAAATCCTTATCTCACAGGAAGACATGTGTTACCTTGTGTGAAGGCAGTGGGAGAGAAATGAGGCCATCCACTCCCATAAAGATTTACAGCCTTTTAAACCCTATGACTCAGAATAGATGTGGTGGCAGCGTGTTTGGGTTGTTTTTGTTTGTGTGAAGGCAGAGGTGATATACAAGAAGGGGGAGGTCAGCACCCAAGCCATCGGAAAACACTAGAAGGAGCATAAACGTTAACAGCAACAAATGCAAATACAGCTAGCTGCATTAACAGTAATGGTAATAA
Source organism: Tenrec ecaudatus (assembly GCF_050624435.1). Lineage (NCBI taxonomy): Eukaryota > Metazoa > Chordata > Mammalia > Afrosoricida > Tenrecidae > Tenrec > Tenrec ecaudatus. The sequence goes on from NC_134532.1 coordinate 134,266,567, forward strand.
TTTACGAGTAGATATATAGATAGACATACAGGTTGAACAGGTAAAGGAAGGCAAATGGGACTACCACCGGGATGATATATATAGTTTGACAAGGGCTATTTCAACATGTGTATGTATATGTGCTACAAATAGATCCATGAATATAGTAGAGTATACAGGAGGAAAGCGATGAAACCTTCTTAGCCATAACTTAGCACCTTGAAGAAATGAGTTGCTGGGCCTGGAAGCTCAGGACCACAGTCTCAGGAGACAACACACAGGGCACAAAGACAGCATTCTATACGTGTCTTCCAAAAGTTCATGATAAAATTTTTCCACATTTTTGAAGCCCTTTTCTATATCTTACTTTAACACATTTCCCCAATGCTGTGCATCATTTGAGCTCTTAATTACAGCTTTGCAGACTTTGATGGGCAGCACTGGAGCCTTGAAAGCTTGTAAGTGGCCACCAAGGGTGCAACTATGGGTCTCTCCCCTTTCGGAGCAAAGAAGAAAGAAGACAATCAAAAGTGCAAGAGAACAATCAGCCCAAAGGACTGATGTTATTATTACTAATAATGAACTTGTTATGATCCAGAGTCAAAAGCCTTTACATAGTCAATAAAACAAAAATTAGCATCTTTTGGATATTCTCTGCTTTGAGCCAAGATCTCTCTGACATCAGCATGGATATCCTTCATGCCACATTTTCTTCTGACTATGGCTTGAATTTTTGGTAGCTCCATGTTAATAATGTATTGCTGCAACTCTTGTTGAATGATCTTCATTAAATTCTACTTGCATGTGATATTAATGATATTGCTTGAAAAGTTCTACACTTTTTTGTGGAATAAATATGGATTCTTTCCAGTTGTTTGTCTAGGTAGATGTCTTGCAAAATTGTTGCCATAAAATAAAGGGAAGAACTAGGAGACAAAGGGTATTTATAGAGATCTAAAGATTGTAATGTACATATGTAAATATATTTATATTAGAGTGTGGGGAAACAGATCTATATGCATATAGGTTTAGTATTAAGGCAGCAGATGGACATTGGGCCTCCACTCAAGCACTTACTCAATGCAAGAACACGTTGTTCTATTAAACTGGCATTCCAGGATGCACACCTTCCTGACACGATTGCTAAAGAAAAATGTGTGCATAAGCAAATGTGGTGAAGAAAGCTGATGGTGCCCAACTATCAAAAGATATAGTGTCTGGGGTCTTAAAGGCTTGAAGATAAACAAGTGGCCATCTAGCTGAGAAGCATCAAAGCCCACATGGAAGAAACAAACGAGCCTGTCTGACCACGAGGTGTATAAGGGACCGGTTATCAGACATCAAAGAATAAAAATCATATCAGTGGGTGTCCACCTTCCTGATATGATCACTGAAGACAAACGTGTGCATAAGCAAATGTGGTGAAGAAAGCTGAATGGGGTCGGCTATCAAAAGATACAGTGTCTGGGGTCTTGGAGGCTCAAAGATAAACAAGTGGCCATCTAGTTCAGAAGCAACAAAGCCCACATGGAAGAAGCACACCAGCCTGCGTGACCATGAGCTGTCAAAGGGATCAGGTGTCGAGCATCAAGGAACAAAAAAACATATCATTGTAAATGTGGGTGAGTGCAGAGTGGAGACTCAAAGCCCATCGGTAGCCAACCAGACACCCCCTTGCTGAAGGGTTGTGGGGAGGAGATAAGCCAGTCAGGGTGCAGGGTAGCAACGAAGAAACAAAACTTTCCTCTAGTTCTTAAATGCTTCCTCCCCCGCACTATCATGATCCCAATTCTACCTTGCAAATCTGGCTAGACCAGAGGATGTACATTGGTACAGATAGCAACTGGAAATGCAGGGAATCCAGGACAAATGACTCCTTCAGGACCAGTGGTGAGAGTGGTGATGCCTGGAGGGTGGAGAGAATGTGGGGTAGAAAGGGGGAACTAATGATAAGAATCTACGTAAAGCCTCCTCCCTGGGGGAGGGACAGCAAAGAAGAGAGTAGGGGGACAATGTAACATATGACAAAATAATAATAATTCATGAATGAAGGGTTCATGAGGTAGGGGGCAATGGGGAGGGAGGGGGTTATGACCACCGATATTAAGGGCTCAAGTAGAAGGCAAATGTTTTGAGAATGATGATGGCAACAAATGTACATTATGTGCTTGACACATGGATGGATGTATGGATTGTGATAAGAATTGTACGAGCCTCAATAAAATGATTTAAAAAATTCTTTCCATAGTTGAGTGAATGCTTCCAGTGTTGCATCACATTTTGAACAGCGTTTTGTCAATTCCTGGGGTCGATTTTTTCACTGATGCTTTCAGTATAGCTTGGACTTCTTCCTTCAGAACCATCGGTTCTTGATTACATAATGCCTCTTGAAATGGGTTCATATTGACTAATTCTTGTTGGTACAGTGACTGTGCATTCCCTCCATCTCTTTTGACGCTTCCTATATCATTCATGATGATGCTCATCACTCTCACTCAGTGCCAACCAGTCTATGCTGATGTCCTACAGTAACCTTTTCAGACTGCCCCTGTGGATTTCTGAGATAATAACTCTTTATGCCACCATCTGTCTATCAGTTTGTTGTACTGCGGTGCTTTGAGTGTCACTGTGATGCGAGAAGTGATGTCACTGGTATTTAGAATGCCATCAGGGTTCACCTAATGCGCCCAGGTTTCCACGAAGCTTCCAGGCTAAGAAGAGACAACAGGGAAGGACTCAGATCCCCACTTCAGAGGAAGGAGCCACTGAAAATCTTATGAATAGTTTCAAAACATGGTCATGTACTGAAGAACTAATGATAGACAGAGAATACTGTCGGAGATACTGCCGGAGGATAGGCCCTGCTGCTTGGAGGGCACTCAAATTGTGATTGAGAAGGGAAGGTTTCTCGGGTGGAGTAGTTCATGGTGACATGAGTCAGTTAAATCGTGTGGGAGTGGACCCTTCAGGGTCTTCGTTTGTGGATTGGGAATGACTCAAGATAAAGAGAAACAGCCCCCCAAATCTGCTAATGATAGGAACTTGGAATATGAGAAGTATGAATCTAAGAAAATTGGAAGAGGCCATAAATGAAAAGGAACACATAAATATAGATATCCTAGGCATTGGTGCACTGAAATGGACTGGTATTGCCATTCAGAACCAGAAAATAATATGATTTACTATGCTGGGAATAACACAATCAAGAGGAATGGTGTGGCATTAATGGCCAAAAAGATATTATAAAATTAATCATGAAGTACACCACTATCTGTGACAGGATGATATCTATCCACCTTCAAGGAAGTCCTATAAATACAAATATTGCTCAAATTTATTCACCAAACACAAAATGGAGTGGTGAAGAAATTGAAGAACTCTACCAATGACTTTACTCAGAAACTGATCAAACTTGCAAACAAGATCAATTGATAGCTATTGGTGATTGGAATGCAAAAGGTGGAAACAAAGAGGAACAGTAGTTGGAAAACATGGTCTTGGTGACAGAAACAAAACTGGAGATCCCATGATAGAATTTTGCAAGACCAATGACTTATTCATAGAAAATATATTTTTTTCAGTCACACAAAATTGATTATGCACATAGGCTTCTTCAGAGGGACTGAACAGAGATCACTTTGACTCCATCTGAGAGAAGAGACCATGAAAAAGCTCAACATCAGCAGCTAAAGCTAGGCCAGGGGTTGTCTAGAACAGACCATCAATTGCTCCTATGTAAGTCCAGGATAAAGCTGAAGAAAATTAAAACAAGTCCGCAAGAGCCACATTATGAACGTAAGTCTATCCCAGTTGAATTTTGAGAATATCTCAAGAATGTATTTGACACATTGAATACTAATAACAGAAGATCTAATGAGCTATGGGAGGACATTAAGGCCCTCGCTCAGGAAGAAATCAGAAGGTCTTTAAAAATACAGGATATAAATAATGGATCTAAGGGATGTCAGAAGAGACTCTGATACGTGCTGAAGGAGATGGATTGACACAATGGCTGCAACAATGGGCTCAAGCATAAGAACAATTATGAGGGTGGTGTATGACCATGCAGTGTTTCATTCCTTTGCATAGGGTCCCTATGAGGGAGAACAAACTCGATGGTAGGTAACAACTAAGAAAAACTCTTTATGGGAGTAGGAAGCCCTATCTTTCTCCTATGGAGTGGTTGGTGGTTTTGAACTTTTGACCTTGAGGATTGAAACCCAACTCATAACCACTATGCTGCCAGGGATCCTTATGTTGCTCAAAGAAACACAGAAACATTTAATATTTCAGCTTGAATGTTCCCTTCCATTCTTTCAGCTTAGTGCATGCTGACCATGTTCTTCCTTTTTGTTTCTGTAAGTCTTTACACATCTTGTTAAAATACTTTACACGGTCTCCTGGAGCTGTCCTTCGGAATTTTCTGTTCAACTCTTTACTTCATCATTTCTTCCATTTGCTTTAGCTACCCTATGCTCAGGAACAAGTTTTAGAATCCCTTCTGACATCCACTTTGATTCTTTCCTTCTTTCCTGTGTTCCTAATGACTATTTTCCTTTCTTCGTGTATAACTTTTTAAATGCATCCCACAGTGTGTCAAGTCTCCTGTCGTTAGTGTTCAACGTGTCAAATCTGTTCTTGAGATGTTCTCCAAAAACAGGTGGGACACACTCAGGGCTGTATTTTGGTCTTTGTGTTTTAATTTTCTTCAACTTATATATGAGCAATTGATGGCCTGCTCTAAAGTCAGAACATTCAGTCACTTTGGGCTGATAATGAACTTCCCCATCAACTCTTCCCATAAATGTACATTTGAATCCTGTGCATTCCAGCTCACGTGGTCTATGTGCATAGTCACTGATTATGTTGTTTAAAAAAACATATTTGTGATGAGGAAATTGTTATTCTTTGGAAAATTCGATCATATATTCCCCAGCTCCATTTCTAGCACCAAGGCCATATTTTACAACTACTGATCATTCTTCTTTGTTCCTGACTTTGTATTCTAATTACTTGTGATTATTAATACATCTTGATTACACATGTGATCAATTTAAGATAGAAGTTGTTAGAATTCCTTAATTTATTTACCATTCGCTTTCGTGATTGGTATGTGAATTTGAATAATAATTGTATTACATAATTGGTTCTCCTGGTAGGGATATGTCTGTATGCTAAGCAAATAATCAAAGAAACTTAAGTATAGGAAGAAAAATGTGGTATCAGGATTGGAAGAAAATTTATTAACAACCTGTGATAGCAGATGGCATGAACTTGCTTGCTACAAGTGATGAAGACTTGAACAACTTGCTGATGAAGATAAAAGATTGCAACTTTCATTATGGAATACAAGTCCATGTAAAGAAAACCAAAATTTTCACAATTGAACCAATGGGTAAAATCATGATAAATGGAGACAAAGGATTTCATCTTGTTTGCAGTCAAGGTGTCAAACAACATATTGCACTGGGTAAATGTGCTGTACAAGACCTCCTGACAGTGTTGGAAAGCACTGATGTTACTTCAGTGTCTAGAGTGCACCGGGCCAAAACCATGGTATTTTCAATCATGTCATATCCATGTAGAAATTGGACACTGAATAAGGAAAACTGAAGAACTGATGTATTTGAATTATGATTCCAGAGAAGAATATTCAAAATACCATGCACTGCCAAAAGGGAAAAAACAAATATGTCTTGAAAGAGGACCACCAGAATGCTCCTAAGAAAAGATAGTGAGACCTCGTCTCATAAACTTTGGACATGTTATCAGGAGAGACCAGTCCTTTGAGAAGGGCACCATGCTTGGGAGAGTAGAGGGGCAGCAATAAGAGGAAGCCCCTGGACAAGATGGACTGACACTGTGGCTACAACAATGGGCTCAAATCTATGAACAGTCAGGAGAATGGAGCACGACTGGGTGGTGGTTTGTTCTGTTGCTCACCGGGTAGCTGTGAGTCAGAAGCCACTCAAAGGCACCAGCCTACAACCATGTTACATGAACGAAGACACCTGGGAGGTGTGCCTCCTTAGAACAATCAACCGTATGAGCTCAAAGGGGCATTCGCCCATGGGTAAAGCTCCGAAGGCAAGAAGGGATAGGAAAACGGATGAACAAATATGGTTGAGGCCAGAGGCAGTGGGAAGAGTGATGTCACAGGGTGGGGAGGGACAGCAATGCCCTAGAAGCACATGATACACATTATTGAATGGAAAACCAATTTGTCTTAAAAAGTCACTCCAAGTTCAATAAAACTTTAAAAATGACTTGGCTTATATAGCTTAAAAATTAATATTTCAATCACAGAAATAATTGTCAAGTCTACTTTTTATGACTACGGAGAAAACCCACGCTGCTAGAATGTATGATATAGCCAATAAAAGGAGAGAACAAAATTCAGACGAGTAGCTCAACACTGTGCAGAGCAAGAAATTTGAAGAAAGTGTATTTTGGTCTGTACTATGAATTATTGAAAGCTAAAAATTACATTGTTCTATAAAAATTTTCATCAGTAAAACTACATTATGAGAGAATGGTTGTTGGAAGGATTAGCGCCTGTGAAAATCTAATTTAATAGTTATCTAAAATTCTCTAAAGGTGATACTGGCCTTTGTATGAGATTTGAAAATTGCTTTGTTTATATTTGGTTAACCTCTCCTTTTACGATGTGTGTACATTGGGTTGTACCCAACATATAGAGCTATCAGTACACATACCTTGGGGCAATATTTCTCTGAAATTAAAAATCATTGTAACGCATCGGATTTACCTGGGTAAGCACCGCAGTGTGCTCATAGCCACAGCTGACATATGTCACACCTAGATTCTTCAGTGCACCGATTGAGCGAGGCTTGTAGCTCTGCACTGCTAAAAACAAAGCAGAATTTCTAAAGAAACAAGCTCAGATTTCATCATTGTTAATAAAACATCTACACAATTAATTAAAACCATTTCAAAGTATAAAGAATCACAACTATGCATATTAACAAAGAAAGGGGAATCCATGCTTTAGAAAAGAAAAACAAAAAATTGGCATTTCAGAATTTCTTTCTGGAAGCAATTAACCTTCTGCAAGACCTGAGGGTATTAATCTTAAAACGACACTTCAAGACTGCCTACTGTCATTGTCTCCCAGGCATTTATGTCACACAGTGGTTGCTGTTATTAGTTTGGTTAAGAAGGGACAAGAGAATGAAATACTGCCTGGTCCTGTGCGGAGCTCACAAACATCACTGGGTGGGCGGGGCCCCTTGTTGCAGCCACTGTGTGCCCCTTTCTCTTAGGAAGGGTCTTTCTCTTGTCCTCTGATCTTCTACTTTATCAAGTATGATGACCTTCTTCAGGGACTGGTCCCTTCTGATAACATGTCCAAAATACGAGACACAAGTATTCTGATTGTGCTTCTTCCAGGAGAAATTTGCTGTTTCTTCTGGAAGTCACATTATATTCAATGGTCTTTGCCAACCTCCCAATTCAAAGGCAGCCATTGGTCTCCAGTTTTTACTAACCAGCTTTCACATGTATATGAGGCCACTAAAAATAGCATGTCTTGAGCCATGTGCACCTTAGACCATCCTAAAAGTGACTTCTTGGCTTTTCAACAATTTATAGGTAGTCTTCTGCAGCAGGTATGCCCAAAGAAATCTTGGCCAAAATACATCAATTAATCTCTCAATTATTGTTTCCATGATACCAGTTACATAATCTGGTGTCAATTTGGGACTCAAGAGGATTAAGAGTGAAGGGGTAGAGTCTACTCTGTCAATCGGGTCATAGCCAATGAGGCCTCTATGTGGGCACGATCATCTTCTGAGAATTCTGGGAAATCCTGATTTTCCTCCTTGGAGGCAGGAGACATTTTCTCTCTCTGCTCACTCCCTGGGAGACATTGCAGCTGACAAAACACATGGAGCTATGCTAGTGCCCTGAGCTGGAGAAGTCACGCAGATCTACCTTGGTGTAACTAGACCACTGAAGCCACGTGGAGACCCCTTTCAGCACTGAGATGCTTACAATGCCACTGGATCCAAAGACTTTCCACCCACTGGCCTGTGATCGTCCTGCATTCGTCATCCTTGCATTTATTTTTTGAGTCTGAAGAGGACTTTATAGATTGGTATCAGACATGTGGGCTAATATCGGACTTATGGGCTTGGACTGGACTGGGTTGAGATGCTTTCCTAATGTACAATTACTCTTTATATAAAACTCTCTCTTAGACACATAGGAGTTTCTATGGATTTGTTTCTCTAGTTTACCTGGACTAACACAGGTGGTGACTGTGAGTCCAAGTAAAAGTGAAATTCTTGATTATCAATCCATAGATCCATTAACCCCATCATGAGGATTTCCAACTGGTAATTAAAAAAACAAACAAACAAGCAAAAAAACATTTACTTGAGTAACAAAGCTATCTTGTTACCTGAGGCATTGATGCCACTGAGTGCCAACTGCCCAGCGTTGTTGCTTCCCCAGCCAAATGAAGTGCCAGAGAGAGACAGGGCGAAGCTGTGAGCCCCTCCGGCAGCCACCTGAGCCAGTGGGATCCCCTCCAGGGACTTCACCCTCTGTGGACTGGTTTGAGAGGGGAATTCCTTCCCGAGACCCAGCTGACCTTGGCTGTTCTTTCCCCAGGAAAATACTTTGCCATCTACCAAAACACAAACACATACAGAGAGACAGAGAGAAGAAGAGAGAAATTCAGATTTGCATATACATTTAAATACTACATTCAAGTAGAAAGGACCACCCTGGCTCTACAAACCTTTAAAGAATAAATCGGTGATAACAGAAGAAATAGGATTAAAGTGCTCTGTCTGTTGCCAAGGAAGATGATCAAGCCACTATCAAACACCTCTTCGACTGCCTCCTCTCCCTCCCAATTCATGACAATTGTGTTCTTTCAGCTGCTCTGTCTAAAAGCAATCTTGGAGTCAGCCTTGACTATCCTCTTTCTTCCACACTCCCCAAACTCTGGAGCCCCCAGCTTCAATCAAGTATCCTTGTTGTACAACATTGTGTAGGTTACCGCTGAAATGTACACATATTTGTGATGGTAGAAAGCTCATAATTCACCTAGGAATGGAGGCATACTTGCAGAGATACATGAGAAAACACCAGAAGGCCATGGCAATATAATGTTTTTTCTCCATTTGGAAATCAAGATCGAAGATGGACACAGGATTTGGGAGGTTAGTAGAAAACTGTGAGTCATGGTTTTGACATCTTGATTTTCCTTTCTTGGGTATCAGTCAAACAAATAGCTTCATCTATCCTGGCTTGATGGTGTGAGCAAAGGGCAAAGGGCTGGAAATTGAACTTTGCCCAAGTTCCCCAAGAAACTGCCAGTCAAGTCGTGTGAACAGAGAGGGCTCTTTATGACATGGGGTATGAATTAGATACTGTGTAGTGTATATTAAGAACAAAGAAAGTTGGAAAACTATGAAGAGCAACACATTTTTGAAAATCTGGTGCTAAAAACTTCAAAGTATATTAAAATGAACCCCAATGCATTAAAACAAACAAGGAAAAAGCTATCCTTTGTACTTAAAATGTCATTTCCTTGTGGGACAGGATTTTTAAATTCTCAGTGGAACTCAGACTTTCTGGATCTATTGAAGCTGAATGAATCCCTGAAACTACTGCTCTGAGACCATCTTTACACTTTAAGTCCAAACTATTCCCTAAAGTCTTCTTTAAACAAACAAACATACAAAAAGTTGATCTCAGTAAACTACATCGACTTTGAACACTGTGCTCATTTTAACCAATTATTTCAGTGAGATCAAATTGAAGACAGCAACACAAAAAGTCGAGGAGAACTTAAAGGTAATGAGTTTAAGACAATGGTAGAATCACTTGGGTAAAAACGGTAGTCCGTCTTCAAGTCTGACACTGAACTGAGCCCCCCGTGGCTCAATTTTTACTGAACAACAAACAGATCTGTAAAGGAAACACCAACAATGCTAGCATGGTATGCACACCTTAGCATAACCAACCACTTAAGACCAAGACGCAGCAATTCCCCAAGGACAAAGTGCAGAGGGTTGGGAAGCAGGGAGCACAGGGAAGGAGTGGGACAATGGTGGCACACTAGATGACTTGAAAGAAAATGTGTAAGAATGGTTGAGTGGGAAACTGACAAGCTGTTCGGTAAGCCTTTGCCCAAGCCACCATTAAAATAGTTTTAAAATAAATTTAAAAAATTTAAATTAAAAGTTAAGCTTGTAAAAAAGCTGGCTATTTCTCAAATAAGAAAATTAACAAATGCCAAAAAAGAGAGAGAAGGAAATCGGCGTCCGCCCACTGTCTGCGTAGAAATTGTCGGACCAGGGTGTCTCTTGGTGTACGCACCGCTACAAAAACAAATGCATGAAAGCAGAAGGCGGAATAAACTATGTGCTTTAACGACCTAAAAACAGTTATTTCCTATTGATACTCAGGAGGCTCAAAAGTCAATCACATTTTTACCTTGTGCTAATGCCAGGGAGTGGTAATGTCCACAGGAAACCTGTATTATTTTTATACCAGCCAAAGCATTTACTTTCCTATAATAAAAATAAGATAAAGCCTTTAATCATTTAGGGCAGGTCACCAAGAGGACTAAATACTTCAAACTAAGTCGGGTCATGCATGTGACTTAGGGAAGCCATTCTATGTTCTTGTATTTCTGTAGCACCTTTCTCCCAAAGCCCACGAACTTTAAAAAACATGGTATCAACAGGATTGAATCCAAAGCATCATGCTATGCAAAAATGGACAATAATGTCATATAAACTAAAACAACAACAAAACCCCACAGTCTTACTGCCAATGAGTCAACTCCACCTCATAGTGATGCTATAGGACAGAATAGAACTGCCTTCCACCCCCACCCCCGCCCCCGCCCCTGGCCTTGTGGGTTTCTGAGACAATAACTCTTTATGAGAGTAGGAAGCCCTATTGAGTGGCTGGGTGGGTCCCAACTGCTGACTATAGGACAGAACATGCATTATATGATGCTTTAATTTTTTTATAGATACTAGACAACCTAAAATAAAAATGTTTTTCTTCATACACATCCCCACTGCCAGTGAGTTGATTCTGACTCACAGGGACCCAATAGAGCAGAATAGAGTTGCTTCCAAGTGTTTCAGAGCCTTTAGATATTTATAGAAACAGAAAGCCTCTTTTCTCATGTGAGGAGTGGCTGGTGTACTTGAACTATTGATCGTATGGCTTGACAGTCCAGTGCATAGCCAACTAGGCCACCAGGGTTTTCTTTATACTCACAAAGCACAGAATTTATAGGATTCTAGTGGCATAGTGGCTAGGCATTAGGCTGTGATCCTCAAAGTTTGCAGTTTAAATTCACCAGCCACTCTGTGGGAGAAAACTGTTAGCATCTCGGAACCCCCCCCAGGGGCAATTCTAGCCTGTCCTCTGGGTCACTGAATCAGCATCAACTTGAGGGTATGGAATTTGATTTTTTTTGTTACCTATAAGACTTAATTTAATCTCTGTGAGATTAAAAAGCCATGAGGTGAAGTCATACGCGATTCCCATTTAATGGGTCAAAACCATATAATTACCAATAATCCCACATGGCTCAACCTGAAAGACCTCAGGAAGCTTAACAGTTGTCAAGTTGGAGAATGGGCTCAAACCCTGGTCTTTTCATTCCAAGTGCAAGGCGTATTTCACAGAGCTACAGAAATCTCTCAAGATTTAATATCCAGAGGCAGTAATAAATAGCAACTTCCTAATATAAAAAACAAACAGACCCATAGCTTTAAACTTTGTTAAGTAGGTAATTCATCACATACAATGCAGAGTTGACTGCCTATCCTGTCACTTGCCCTGTTTTTGAAGACATGTGAACCCCACTTTATTAATTAAAAGTATTTGAACCCAATGGCTCATGGTAGAGCAAAACGTTGTATTCCTCCCCTCCCCCAAACAAACCAACAAAACCCTTCAAACTCGCTGCCATCAGGTCAAATCGGGCTCACAGAAACCCTAGCATAGGGTAGCACTGATCCCTCCCCAACTGTAACTCTGTAGGGCAGTAGAGAGCTTCGGGAGAAGGTAAAGAGGCTGGTGGCGTCAAACTGCTGACTTTGAGGTTAGCAGCCGATATCTTCTCATTTCACCCTGCCCGTTCTCTTCACAGGATGCGAATGAAATCATAATCGATGTTAAAGCGGTTCTTCTTGTCGCCCTTCCTCATTGGATGGTCGTCATTGTGGTCAGGGGTTTGTTTTCCATGGCCATCTTTGTACATGGTTCTAAAAAATACTAAAATAATCGAAGTACTTACTTAGGGGTAAAACTTATTTCCTTAAATTCTCCAATTCCCAGCTGTCCTTCGGAACCAGCTCCCCACGCGAAGACCCTTCCGTTGAGACAGACTGCCAAGGAGTGCTCCTTCCCACAGCTCAGGAGACCCACGTTCAGAGTTTCCAGTGCCCGAATCGGTCCTGTTTTAAAAAAGGCAAAAACAAAGCAAAACTCCCACCAGATGATTAATTGAATAGATTCAGGACCATGCTGGAAGGCCCCCTGGTGGCGTAAGGCATAACGTGTTGGGCTGCTAACTACCAGCTCCACAATTCCAAACTACCACCAGCTGTTAGTAAAGAATTACATCTCAGAAACCCACAAGGGCCGTTCGACCTTCCCTACAGTTGTGTCAGGAATCAAAAGGCAGTGAGTGAAGGCAGTGTTCTCTTTCAAAACCTCTAGTTCAGTGGTTCTCAGCCTTCCTAAGGCTGCGGCCCTTTAATATAGTTCTTCATGTTGTGGTGATTCCCAATTATAACATTATTTTCGTTACTACTTCATAACTGGAATTTTGCTACTGTTGCAAAGCATAATGTAAGTATCTGAAATAAGGATGTATTTTCATTGCTACAAATTGAACATCATTAAAGCATAGTGATTAACACATTAATTAAAGCATTTACCCAGTAATTATAACTCATGAAGTGTCGCTTTACTTCCAATACTGCTGCTTTCAACACAGCAATTGATTTCTACCCTGTCACATACACCTGTATTTGTACGGGGTGTGTGCTATGAGGTTGGGGCGATGATGTCATCAGGCCCGGTACTCTATGTACTTATATGTGGGCGACCCACCTGGAGACGGATAGAAGAGCAGTGTCTCTGTTCCTAAGAGCTTCAGAAATGTGTTTGCTGATGCTCTTAGGCGACCCCTGTGAAAGGGTCTTCAACCTGCAAAGGGGTCGAGACCCACAGGCTGAGAACCGCTGCTCTAGATGGTCAGTAACTTGCCCGGGCTACTAACCTAAGAAAGAGCGCTGGTGGTGTAGGAATGAAACATTGGGCTACTAAACTGAAGCTGAGCAATTCAAAACCGATAGCCTGGGAGAAAGGCTTTCTACTCCTATAAAGAGTTATAGTCTGGGGTATCCACAGGGGCAGTAATACCCTGTCTAGAGGGTTGCTACGAGTCAAAATCGACTCTCTGGCAGAGTGAAACTACACGAAAGATTAGCAAGTTCAAACCCACTGGTATCTTGGAAGAAAGGTCTGGCAATCAGCTATCCTTAAGATACGCAAACCAAATGTGAAGCAGAAACACCTCAGAGGGATTCCTAGGAAGTAACCCTTACTAGAGCAGATCCACCGGCGGGTTGATCAACAAGGAATACGCCACCGCAATGTTGTCTTGGAAACCCCAGGGAGCCCTTTGGAGTTGGAATCTCCACAATGGCCAGAGACTGGACTTTTTATTTTGCTTTTATTGTCATCGCATTGTTTTGTGGAGCCCTGCTGGTGTAGTGCTGCGCGCTGGGCTGCAAACCACAAGGTTTGGAAGAGAGACGAGTCAGTCCTTCTACTCCTGTTAGCGTCTCAGAGACGCACAATGGCGGTTGCAGTCTGCCATCGCTATGAGTCAGAGTCGACCCCATGGCAGTGAGGTGTTCACACACACCCTGCTCTTCCTGGTGGTGTGAAAATATAATCTATAGGGTTGTATAAACCCTTCATCTACAAAACTGACCATGGTTTTAATAAAGGATATATATGATTTTTATATGTAACACTACATATCATATATATTCTTTATAAAGAACTTCATGGTCAACAGTTCGAAACCACCAGCAGTTTGGCGGGAGAAAGACTGGGCTTTCTAAGGTCGCTCTAAGTCAGTCGGTGTCTGTGAGGTGGGTTTGGGTATATGGATATACAAAGAGGAAATGCATCAAAGTATTAGCAGTAGTTGTCTTTGGGTGTTGGAATTATAAGCGATTTATTTCCTGTGTTTCTACCATAACAACAACGCCTTAACATATATATTTTTGATCTGTTAACACAAGTGACGCCCCTGCACATTTCTGAGGGAGCTAACGCGGTAGGACCGCCAGGCTAACTCCTCCCCTCAGGGCATCCGCAGACCAAGGGGCTGCTGGAAGCGCAGGCGCCCTGGACCACACCCCAGTCTAGGCGCGCAGTCAGGTTAGTTTCGGTTCTCAGTTTCACTTTACCGATACATTTGAAACCAAAACAAACCCCAGGCAGATCTCGAAACCGAATCTTAGCTAGGCTTGGGCGACACGGTTAGAGGGACACGGTTTTAGCTCAAGGAAGAAGCCCAGTGTCCCTGGGGTCCTTTCAGCGCTGGGCTGGTGACCGCAAAGAGCAGCTGTTGGAACTCGCCTGCCGCCCTCCCAAGCAGCGACCTGGAGATCTGCTCCCCTGAAGATCACAGCCTAGAAAACCTTACCGGGCAACCTGTCACAAGGAGTCCCAGTAGGTGTCCTCAACTCTGGCGCCCCAACCCAGCCCTCCGGTTTGTGCCCCTGGGTCCTGGCGCTCACCTGGTTGCGAACGGTGGGTCTCGCCTCTCTGGCCCAGCTGGCCCCTGGAGTTGTCACCCCAGGCGTGGACAGCGCCATCACTCAGCAGCAGCAGCGAGTGGCGCTCCCCGGAGGCCGCCTGCAGCAGTCTCAGGCTGCCAGCCACCTGCTGGCACAGGGGACCCCTGGAGCCCTCCACCCAGCACAGGTACTTCTGGCTCTGAGACGGAGCCCCTCCAGGAGGCGCTGACTGCTCCATCCTGGACAGGATCCCAAAGGAAAGTGATGTGTTTTGTGACTTTCGGAAATCTGGAGGCTGGGTGGTACAGCCCCTTTCAGATCTCTGCCTGACTTTCAATTGGTCCCTAGTAGCACAATCTAGGTGAGGCAACCAGGGAGGAACCTGATTAAGCATTTTGAGAACATAAACCGATAACTGTAGAGTGCTGTCAGTTAGCAGTCGCTGCGTGGTGCAAAACCTTCTCAGTGGTTCTCAGCCTTCTAATGCCTCTTCCTTTCATACAGTCCCTCCTGTTGTGGTGACCCCCAACCGTAACATTATTTTCATTGCTACTTCCTAACTGTAATTTTGCTACTGTTGTGAATCGTATTGTAAATATCTGATGTGCAGAATGTATTTTCATTGTTACAAATTGAACATAATTAAAGCATAGTGATTAATTACAAAAGAATATGTAACTATGTATTGTGAAATATTTATTTCCAATTCCAAATAAATGAAATTTGGTCTTGAAGCATGGTGTAACATGGGTAACAGTCTTCATGCCGGTACATGTATGTGAGCATATCTGCATGTGGGCGGACCGCCTGGTCGGTTTCTAAGACCATCAAAAATATGTGTTCTCCGATGATCTTGGGCAACCCCTTTGAAAGGGTCCTTCGATCCCCAAAGGGGTCGTGACTCACAGGTTGGTTTATTGGGGGCTCTTACAGCTCTTATAATTATCCATACATCAATAATATCAAGCATATTTATACAAATGTTGTCATCATGATTTTCTAAACATTTACTTCCTATTGAGCCCTTGGTATCAGCTTCTCTATTTTCCCTTCCCCTCACCCTTGTGACCCCCTGATAAATTATAAATTTATTACAATTTTCATGTCTTACACCGACAGCTGTGCTACCTCCCTTCCCCCATGGTTTCTGTTGTTGGTCCCCCTATAGTGGTGCGGGGTGGCTATATGTCAATCATTGTGATCGGTTCCCCCTTCCTCCTCTTCTCTCCCCACTTTCCCTCTGCCCTCCTGGTAGTGTTATTCCCATTCCTGTTCCTGGATTCTGTGTGTTGTGAGCTCTTATCTCTTATCTATAACTGTACACATGCTCTGGTCTAGGCTGCAGTGAAAGGCAGGATTCAGGTCATGATAGTGGGGAGGTTAGGAAGCCTCAAGGAACCAGAATATTGTGTTTCATTGGTGCTGTGCTGCGTCCTGGGTGGCTCATCCCTTCCTTGTGACCTTTCTGTGAGGGGATGTCCCATTGTCTACAGATGGGTTATAGGTCTCTGCTCCGAGCCCCCTCGTTCTCAATAATATGGTTTCTGCTTGTCTGTGGTTTTCTGCTGGCTGTTACCCAATCCCGATGACACCTCATAATCACACAGGCTGGTGTGCTTCTTGTTGGTCTTGTTGCTTCTCTGCTAGATAGCCACTTGCATAACTCTAAGCCTTTATCATCCACTTTCTTCACCACATTTTCTTCTGCACCCATTTTGCCTTCAGCTATTGTGCTGGGAGCGTGAGCATCATAGAATATCAGGTTGTCAGACAAAGTGTTCTTACATTGAGGGAGGGATTGAACAGAGGCCCGAAGTCCATCCACTACCTCAGTGTATTGCTATAGAAATATTTGTACAAAAAAAGAGAAATATTTGTACATAGGCCAATACCTCTGTTTTTATGGATTAATGTATTTACATATATGAACACCTATACTTATACCTGTATCCATAGATTTGCTTCCTAGATCATTCCTCTGTTTCCTTTTACCTTCCTCCTGTCCCCACCATCACACTTGCCCTTTTTCTGGCTCTTAGCAATTCCTCTCAGCTAGAGTGCTGTTGCTCTCACACCTCCAGGATCTCTATGTCCTCCTCATTATTGATTCCCTAATTGTTCCCCTCTCTATGGCGCTGTTTGCTCACCGCTCCCTTCCCCCACTTCCTCCTCCCCTTAAGTCCCTCCAGAACCTGTGTTCCTGTTGCTTTCTCCTCAAGTTTGTTTCCAATGCCTGTCTTATATAAGTAAGCAAACCAACAATGACATAGACCAAACAAAAAAAAACCAATAGATTAAAAAAAAAGGAGGAAATGCAAAAAAAAAAAAAAAAGAAGAAGAAGATAAAGAGAAGAGAAAAAAACATGTATAATTCCAGGTCTGTCCCCTGACCTTTATGATTATCTCCCCACTGGTCCTGGGGGAATTCCGGGAACTGCCTCTCCTAGCCTGAAGCCCATTTTTGAGGCTCCACGGAGGCTTTGCTTTGCTCCTGTTACTGACTGGTATGTTCTCTTCTTGTTTTGCCCTGCTGCAGGGGGATTCAGACTAACTCCCTGCTGTGTGTCCCCAGTATTGTCCTCTGTCGCAGTATACTGCAGTGAGGGGACACGATATCTTGAGCTGTTGTTGGGCCTACAGTCCTCTCTGTGCCTTAGAAGCTCCATGCAGGGACGTTGTCTTCCAGGCTTGGTGTACCAATATGGGATCTAGACTGTCCATCTGTTTTTCCTGTTGGTTTGCTTCTGTGTGGGTGTGGCAGGCTGGTCACCTCTCCTCAACCCGTAGGTTTAGGGTTGTCCTCTGTAGCACGTACTTCTAGGGAGGTCAGTTTGGCTCTGGTTGGGGCTGACCCTGTAGCCCACTCTGTTCATGAGTTGCTCCATGTGGTTACATTGCCCTCAAGGTTTGGTGTGCCATGGTGGGGTCGGCATGCACACTCCCCATTCTGCGGAGACCTAACCAGTACTCTCCCCCTGGGGGAGGTGGTTAGTGCCCTGCTCCTCTACCCCCACCATGCCATCATCTCCACCACCTGTTTTCTCCCTTGCCCTCCCCCCTTTCCCTTCTTTGTGTTGGAATAACATGTACATCCTTGGGTTTGGTAGGACCCCCAACCGACTGCCTGTACCTCAACCCATAGAGTGTGAGATAGGTGACTATTCTTCAACACCTACTGTGCTTATTATACTTTCTTCAGGGGACTCATGTTGTACTTGTCCTTTTGTGATTAGCTAACTTTGCTTAGCATAAATTCCTCCAATTCTTCCCATGAAGCAATGTGCTTCATGAGCTCATCAGTGTTTTTTCAGTGATAGGTAGTACTCCATTGTGTGTGTGCCAGAGTTTTCTTATCCACTCATTTATCAGTGGACATTTAGGTTGTTTCCAATTCTTTGCTAGTGTAAATTGTGCTGCAATAAACATTGGAGCACAGACAACTTGTTTATTTCTTATCTTTTCTGGGTATATGCCCTGTAGAGGGACAGCTGGATCATAAGGTAGCTTGATTTCCATTTGCTTTAAATTTCACCAGATCACTTTCCATAGAAGCTGTATGCATCTACTATAGAAAGAAATCTAGAGATATTTATATGTATGTAAGAGAGAACTTTATGTAAAAGAGCAATTGTACATTGAGAAAACATCCCAGCCCAGTTCAGATCAAGTCCATAAGTCCAATATTATACCATATGTCCAACACTAGCCTGTAAATTCCACTTCAGACTCACACAACACTCAAAATCATGCTGAGTGTAGGAAGATCACAGGCCAGTGGGTGGAAAGTCTTGTGGATCCAGTGGAGGTGGAAGCATCTTAGTGCCGGTGGGTCTCTGTGTGGCTCCTCCAGCTCCAAGGCTCTGGCTGCTATCAACATAGGTCCATGTGGCCTGTCAAAAGTTATGCCTCAAAAGGAGATGAAGCAGAGAGTGTGTGTGTCCCATCTCCATTGAGCAATTTATCTCTGTAGTGCCTTCAAATGATATTATCAAGCTGCGACTTGTTTGACAGGCTAAATTCTACCTCTTCACTGTAATAGTCTCAAATTGGCACCAGATTATGTAACTACTGCAGTGGGTTCTCTTTACTTTCTTGATGAAGCCTTTTGACACATGCAGATATTTTATTCCGAGTTATCCACTTTTGGATTTCAGGTTAACCTGTGCATGTACCCTTCCCTATTGCAGTTGACCCATGTATTCCTTGAGACTAGGTTCTTAGGTTTGTCCCAGTTTCTTCATTGATGCTCCTGATAGTTTGGGGTTTTACTTCTAGGTCTGTAATCCACCTTGAGCTTTTTTCTTGTGCATGGGTGAGGTAAGGGTAAACAAGACCCATTTTTTTACAAGTGGATATCCGTTGTTTTCAGTACCACTGTTAAAGAGGGAATCCTCCTCCCACTTGATGCTTTGGGGGCCTTGTCGAAGATCACTTGTCTACATGTTTATGGTTTTATTTCTGGATTTTCTGTTCCTTTCCATTGGTCTAAGTATCTGTCATTATACCAGTACTACACTGTTTTGACCACTGTGACTGTGTAGTAGGTATTAATATCAGGTAATGCAAGCTCTCTGACTGTGCCTTTCTTCCTGAGGACTTCTCTTCTAATTCTGGGCTTATTCCCTCTTCATATAAAATTGGTGATCATTTTTTTACAATTCTTTGAAGAAGGTTGTTGGTATTTTAACTGGGATAGTGTTAAACTTATATAATGCCTTGGGTAAGTAAGATTGACATCTTTACTATATTGAGGCTTCTGATCCATGAGCATGGGATATTCTCCCATTTTTGAAGGTTGTTTGTGGTTTCCTGTAGTAGTGTCCTGTAGTTCTCCTTTTATGTCTTGCGTTTTTTTGGTTAGATATTTCCATTTGTTCTTGGCTACTGTGAAGGGTACTGCCTTCTTGATCTCCTCTTCCATGATCTTGTCTGATGTATATAGCAAACCAATAGACTTATTTTTGGTGATCTTGTATCCTGCCACTCTTCTGTATTCCTCTATTGCTGTCAGTACTCCTCTTGTGGAACTTTTTTGAATTTTCAATGATAGAATCATGTTGTCTGTGAATAGCAATAGTTTTACCTCCTCCTCCCTCAGTTGGATACCTTTAATGTGCTTCAATTTTTCTTACGTTGTTAGCCAGGGCCTCCAGTACGATGTTGAATAGAAGTGGAGATTAGGGGCAATCTTGTCTGGTTCCCTTTTTCAGTGGGATTGTTTTAGTCTTTTCCCCATTGACTATGATGTTGGCCATTCACTTTTCATAGATAAAGATAACTTGTATTAACTTGAGGAATTTTCCTTCCAATTCATATCTTCTTGAGTATCTTAGTTAGGAATGGGTGTTGGATACTGCCAAATGATTTTTCTGTGTCTATTGATATTATCATGTGATTCTGATACTTCTTCTTATGAATGTGGTGAATAATATTGATGAATTTTCAGACATTAAACCACCCCTGCATCCATGGAATTAATTTCATCTGATCATAATGGATGATATATTTTATATACTTTGTATTTTTGGAAAAGATTTTGTTGAGGATTTTTGCATGTATGTTCATATGTTCACTAGAGATATCAGTCTGTAGTTCTCTATTCCTTTTGGATCCTTGCCCTGTTTGGTTATCAAAGTTATACCGGCTTTGTAGAATGAGTTTGGGAGTTTGCCAACTTTTTCTATGCTCAAGAATAATTTGTGGAGGATCGGTGTCAGTTCTTCCCTGAATGGTTGGTAGAATTCTCCTGTGAAGTTGTCTGGTCTGGGAGCTTTTTTTTTTTAAGTAGTTTTTGATAGCCGTATCTATTTCTTATTTTTTATGGGTCTGTTGAGGTTCTTGATCTCTTTCTGGGATAATCTAGTGAGCGATTTTTTCCATGTATTTGTCCATGTCTTCCACATTTTTGAATTCATTGTAGTACAGACTTTCATAGTACTTTTCACATGAAATTCTTGATGTTATTCCACAGCTCATCAAGCCTTCCATCATTAATGTTCAATGCCTCCAATCTGTTCTAGAGATGTTCTTGAAATTCAAGTGGGGTAGATGCCAGGTCCCATTTTGGCTCTCATGGAATTTAAAATTTTTTTCCAGCCTCTGTCTGAACTTACATGAGCAATTGATGGCCTGCTCAACAGTCAGTCCCTGGCCTCATTTTAGCTGCTGATATTGAGCTTCTCTGTTGTCTCTGCCCACAAATGTAGCCAATTTCAATTTGTATTCCATCTGGAGAATTCCACCTACATGTGTAGTCATTGTTTGCGTTGTTGGAAAAAGGATTTTGTGAAGAAGTGATTGGTCTTGCAAAATTTGATTATGTGATTTCTAATTTAATAGATCATTAATGCATCCTGATTATATGTTTGATCAATTTCAGAACAAATTCATGGGTAAAAGTCTTCAAGTTTTTCATCACTAACTTTAGTGGTTGGTACATGAATTTAAATAAGGGCTGTGCTATATTCCAGTGACATAGCTTCCAGTGTCACAACAACAAGCAAGACAGTATGGCAAACTAACAGACAAGTGATGGGAAAGCTCTATGGAGCAATTAAATTCTGACACATAGATGGTCACTCTGAGCAGAATCAGCTAGGCTGCAACTGGTGACAACAGGGCCTTGAGTCAGTTCTGACCCATAGCCACCCTATATGTGTATTAAAGTTTAAATTCTGACCACTTGGTATGTGGAAGGCTACCGTTTACAGGGAAGCTTTAAAGCTACTTTTGAATCTTTACACGGTCAGTCTCCTGTGAATTTTTTCTGACCACTGACCAGCAATGGGAAACGCTTTGCCCTCAGGCAGTGTGTATTTGAAAGTGCATTACTACCACTCCCTTCACCAACCCAGGGAAGGAGTCTCATTCTTAGGGACCTTCCAGGGTGTGCTCTTGATGGAAATTGGTCTACTAGGGCCACATTGCCATGTGTCACGCATCCCCCCAAATCACCTTGGTCTCAGGGCCGTGAACCAGTCTTGTAAGATTTTCTAGGCTGTAATAATGTGTATATCCAGTCACAGTCCCTTTTCCACTTCTGTAGTCCTGCCTGCTGCTGTGATGGATTGATCTGCCATCAGTTACGATCTTATGATGATTAACTCTGTTCTCTGTGTCCTATTTAAGTTCCATGTGTTTGTGACTCCTGGGATAGCATAATAGCTGCAGGCTTATAGTATCCCTCATCCTGATGATGTGTCTATTTTTCCTGTCTCTGTCCTGTTTAAGGTATATGAAATATATGTCTATAAATTATATTTGAATGCCGGGGTAACTTTTATCTCCTAGGACATACAACAAAACAAACTACTGCCGGATCCTGACCATCCTCACAAATGTTCCTGTACTTGAGACCATTGTTGTTGCTACAGTGTTGATCCATCTTGTTGAAGGTCTCCCTCTTTGGGGATCTCTCTAACAAACATGATGTTGCTATTTGGTCCATACCATGGAGAGATGGATCTAATTACTAGCTGCTCCACATCGAACAAAGAAAGAAGAAAAATTATTTGGAGGCTAGCCAACAGAGCATCAACAGCAACAAAGGCTTCTTAGTATGTGTTAGAATTATCCAAATTTCCGGGCCTCCACTCAAGTACTTCCTCAATGCAAGAATACTTTCTTCTATTAAATTGGCATTCTATGATGCTCACCTTCCCAACACAACCACTGAAGACAAAGCTGGTGCATAAGCAAATGTGGTGAAGAAAGCTGATGGTGCCCGGCTATCAAAAGATATAGTGTCTGGGGTCTTAAAGGTTTGAAGATAAACAAGTGGCCATCTAGCTGAGAAGCAACAAAGCCCACATGGAAGAAGCACACCAGCTTGTGCGATCATGAGGTGTCGAAGGGATCAGGTATAAGGCATCATCAGAACAAAAAATCTTACCATAATGAATGAGGGGGGCAGTGTGGAGTGGAGACCCAAAGCCCATTTGTAGGCTACTGTACATCTCCTTACAGAAGGGTCAAGATGAGCCAGTCAGGATGCCATGTAGCAACGATGAAAAATACAACTTTCTTCTAGTTCCTAAATGTTTCCTCCCCTCCCCCTGCCCCCCAACTATCATGATCCCAATTCTACCTTGTAAGTCTGGCTAGACCAGAGGATGTACACTGGTACAGATAGAAACTGGAAACACAGGGAATTCAGGGCAGATGATCCCTTCAGGACCAGTGGTGAGAGTGGCGATACTGGGAGGGTTGAGGGAGGGTGGGTTGGAAAGGGAGAACGTATTACAAGGATCTACATGTGACCACCTTCCTGGGAGATGGTTAACAGAAAAGTGGATGAAGGGAGACATCAGATAGGGCAAGATAAGACAAAATAATAATTTATAAATTATCAAGGGTTCATGAGGGAGGGGGGAGCAGTGAGGGAGGGGAAAAATGAGGACCTGATGCCAGGGGCTTAAGTGGAGAGCAAATGTTTTGAGAATGATGAAGGCAATGAATGTACAAATATATCTTACACAATATGTGATGAGAGTTGTATGAGCCCCTAATAAAATGATTTTTAAAAATTAATAAATTACAAAAAGAATTATCCCAATTTCCAAATTCTGTGTAGACTAATTCTTCTACCAATATTAATCACATATTACATGAAGTGGACTATTATTCTTAGTACACGACAGACTACACAAAACCATAAAACACAGCAAGTACATAAGAAATAGTGAATACGTAAAATAAGAGTTTCATAATTCATTATTTAGACATCTACTTTCCAACAGACTACCCATAAGCCATCTTATATAATGACCAAGAAATAGGGAAGGGTCAATTGAACTCCATCCAGGGTTCAACTAGTAAGTAACACTCCAAGCTCCTGTTGAATCCTTGGAAACAATCAGAACAATCAATAATAAGCATGTAATAAAATTGATTCTATGTAAACCTGGCTGACTGAAATCATAGTGGTGGCAGTCTTGCTCACAAGACTTGTCCACTCCTCACCCTGTCCCCCCAGGAACCGGTCCCTCCAAGTAGATTATTGGCAATGTTGGCAAAGTTAGCTGTCATCAGGATCCCCACTCTTTTATTATTCATTACAGCAGTTCCCCTCTATTTATCACCACCTTTTAAGCTGTTGTGATTAGCTGCCCTCAAGTAGACCTGACTCCTAGAGACCTCAGGCAAAACAACAATAAAAACACACCTGCAGTCATCCTCAAGATTTGTTGTGGATCAGACTGTGTTTACACAAAAATGCAAACTGGAAACCTTTATTGTTTGCCACTGAGATCCCCCCTCTACAGGACAGAGTAGAACTAGTCCATTTGGTTTCCTAGGCTGTCCTAACCAGATCTTTTCTCCTTCAGAGCAACTGGTGAATCTGAAACACTAGCCTAGTAGTTAACAGCCAAGCACTTAACCATGGTGCTACCAAGACTCTTGGCTGAAAACAATAGAAGAGGATCCTCCCCCCTCTGCCCCTATTCTTTCAGAATTCACCTTAAGTAACTTGTAATTACAATAAAACCTGTGAAGGTCACAAGTTATTTAAGGGGGGAATCTGTTCAAGGAAAGCTTTGATTCATATTTTCCACTAACAGAGAATATAGAAAAGTGCTGTTACTTCTAAGAAGAATGTGCACCTTCAAGCAGCAGAGTGACATCACAAACTCCAAGTTAGTGTCAGGGAAGCAGTAGTCAAGAGATCAAGACACATTGCATTGGGTAAATCCTCTGCACAAGGCCTCTTCAGTGTATTGAAAAACAAGGATGTTACTTTGAGGACTAAGATGTGCCTGACCCAAACCATGGTATTTTCAGTTGCCTCCTATTCCTGTGCAAGTTGGGAATAGAATAAGATAGATCGAAGAAGAAGAATTGTGGTGCTGGAGAGGAATATTGAATGCTGCTTAGAGGCAAGAATGGAGAGACTTCACTTTACATACTTCGAACATGTTGTCAGGAGAGACCACTTCCTGGAGAAGGACATCATGCTTGTTAAAGTAGAGGGGGAGCTTAAAAGAGGAAGGCCCTCAATGGAATGGATTGACACAATGGCTGCAGCAATGGGCTCAAGCAGAGGTCCTGCAGAGAGTGCAGGACCAAGCAGTGTTTCACTCTGTTGTGCACAGGGTGCTATGAGTCAGAACTAACAACAACAGCAGGTTAGAGAGAGAAGGAAAAAAGTTTATTTGAACCTGACACCTATTTGGGGGTCCAAAAAAGGCCCCAAATCTAAAAAAAATTAAAAATAACATTTATTACATCTCAAACAGGACAGAGACAAAGACGCATCATCTCGATGAGGGAGCCCAATAGCATGAGGTTGTAAGCATGTCCAGAGGTATACAGAGAACTGGAGATGTAAATAGGGCAGGTGAGGGCAAAGGAAACTGTCAGAAAAGGGGGATCAGATAGGATCACAGAGTGAGACTGGCATCAAAATTGGAACGGGCACATTAGACTAGAGCTTACAAGACTGGTCCAGGGCCCTCTGATCAAGACCGTCAGGATACACCCATTAATAAATACCCTGTGGTTCCATAAGGCGCTTGCCTAAACATGTCTCTAAAGAGAGATTATTGCTCCTAACCCCTGCTTCCTACACACACACACACACACACACACACACACAGAGAGAGAGAGAGAGAGAACCGGCTAAGGAAGTAGTAGCAATCAATCTACTTCCTAATGTACTCTGCTTGAAGGCAAAACTGTTTTGTGCTGTTGATTAATCGTCAGAAGAATTTAAGTGAAGACTCATAAATGAGTTTAGGCCTTCCATTGTAAACCATAGCCTTCTGCAAACTTTGTGTGCAAAAATTTACACTCTGCCACACACCGGAGGAGAGATGGAGTCCTATTTGTGATCAGAAAACATATAGTTTATATACATTCATACAGCAATGCACATTTTGAGAGCCATGGATTTATACAGGTCCTTTCTGTTACTCAAGTCCCTAGGTCCACCACAGCAATTAGATGAAAGGATAAAGACAGCATTTTTGATACACAAGCACTCTCCTTCCATGTTTCCTTAATGAACCTCCAGGCACAGTTGCTCAGAAGGCCCTCCAGACCAAATCATCCTGACTATATCCATGTCTTATACCTCTCTGTAAGCAATGTAAAAAGTTATAAATATTTCACAAAGGCCAAGGTAAGGAAGCTGGCAAACACTACATTTGACGAGCTGCAAACAGGGGCTAAGTCTAAGTTACAGTGGCAAAACTGCACTTGTCAAAGACGGAAACTCCCGAGAGCCAGAAAATCAAGGCAGCTCCCTCAAGTTCTGAGTTTCAGTTCTCACTTTATAAATTCTTTCTCTGTGTGATAGTTAAATAATTGCATGTCAACTTGCTAAATAGGTCATAGGGGTGGAGTCTAGCCTATCAATCAGGTCATAGCCAATGAGGCCTCTGTGTGAGCATGGCCTACTCCCGAGGGTTCTGGAACGCCTGTCTTCTTCCCTCAGGTGGTACACACTTTCCCTTTGAGAAATTCCTGTTGACAAGCCACATGGAGCTACGCTGATGGAGCCAGAGCCCTGGAGCTGGAGGAGCCATGTGTAGGTAGACCCATGCCAGAACTGAGTACTTCCACCACCACTAGATCCACAAGACTTTCCACCCACTGGCCTGTGATCTTTCTGCATTCGGCATCATATATGTGTTGTGTGAGTCTGAAGAGAAATTTACAGACTGGTATCAGACATATTGGCTAATGTGGGACTTATGGACTTGAAGCTGGACTGGACTGGGATGTTTTCTTAATATGCAATTACTTTTTCATATAAAGCTCTTTATTATACACATTTGAGCATCTATAAATTTGTTTCTCTAGTCAACCTGGACTAACACACTGTGTCTCCTAAAAGTATGTAAGCCAAGAAGATTTCCTGGGAACCATTTTTTAAAAAATAGGTAATCATCAAGAAAGATCTCATACCCATTGGTCAGTTTCTTGGTCGAAGATTAGCATAACTTGAAGGATGCTTGTAGGCTGTCATGAATAGCAACAACAACAAAAGCCCAGCCGCACTGCGTCAACTTGATTCAGACCAGAGAGAGCTTCCCCTTTGGGTTCCCGAGACTGTACCTCTTGACGGGAGCTGAAACCTTTCTCCTGCAGAAAGTCTGGTCATTTGAAATGCTGACTTTGTCTCGAGCAGGCCAACGAGCATCGTATTCCTTACACCACCAGGGCTCCTTCGAAGTAGTGCAACATTAGCAATTTTATCTTGGAAACGTAAATGTCATGGATGGTATCTACTGAGCATTATGGAGATTGAATTATGCTCCTCCCAAATGTGTGTCGTAAATTTTAACCACTGTCTCTTTAGAGTCCTATTTCTTCCATTATTTCTGCAGCTTACAGATTGAATAAGTATGGTAAAAGATACAACGGCCCTTTCATGATTTTGCTTCTGACATACTTTTGTATTGGCATATGATTCACACGTTGTACAATAGTTCAACCAAATTGCAAGAGTTGTGCAATCATCACCCCAATAAACCTTAGAACATTTGTTTCTTTCTCGTACTCACTGTTATTCGTTCCCCATTGCTCCAACCTTCTCTGCCACACCCCCGTGGAACCAGTAAGCCAGTTACTATCTCCATAGATTTAGCTATCCTGAATTTCATACACAGAAAAACATATCTTAAACAAGATGAGTTAGTTAGTTTATTGTGCCAGCCTGGCTGATAAACACATGTGGAGTTCAATGAAGGGCAGAGAGATAAATGGCTCCGTGAGCCTCGCCTTTCTGGCTCTCGGGTCTCTTGCTTTCTGATGATCGGAGCAGGGTGCAGCTGCCTTAGCTGTTCCCTGCTTCAGCTGGCAAGGCTGACTTCCTGCCAGACATCCCTGAGCAGAAGCCACATGGACCTACCCTGATGCAGGTCTGGGTACTGGAGCAGCCGTGTGGAGACCCCTGCCAGCGCTGAGATGTTTACACGTTCACTGACTTGGCTTTCCTCCTGCAGTCAGCATCATAGTGTGTGTTTTGTGAGATGGAGGAGGACTTTGTGGACTGGTGTTGGATATATATGGGTTAATATTGGACTTGTGGGCTTGGGAAGCACTGGGTTGGGATGCTTTCTTGATGTGTACTTACCCTTTATATAAAACTCTTTCCTATACATGAATTTCTGTGAATTTGTTTCTCTAAAGTTCCCAAGCTAACAACAATAACAAAGTAAAACAGAGAAAACCCTCCATTAAAAAGAAAGCACACAATTTTTAAAAGCTAGAACACATTTAAAGTGAGTCACGAGGGAGATCAAATGAAAAGATGTTGAATTTTTACCTAAGTAGCTTTTCATGATCTTACACCAGGCAATCATTCTGTTCAAGTGACTGTCTCTTGGCTTCTGCCTGAGCACAGCTAAGCGTTGCGGAATTCCCTTTCTGTGCAATGTGAGCCGACGTCTGTTCTGATCCACACAGTCCAAGGCCTGTAAGTTACTGAAACCCAGGTAGATCTCTCTCATCTAGTGGCTGCTTTCAGCGCAGATCCAGCTGCTGTGGGCAATGATGTTCCTCGCTCAGTGTGCTCCTCTGAGGCTGCTTGGATTCTGGCAGTTCTCTGTTGCTGTCTTGCCGCCACGGTGTTGGAAGGATCTTAAACAAAGCTTCACTTACTGTTGCATTATCCATGCTGTCCGATGCTGGCTGCACTCGCTGGGACCCACCGGTTCTTCTGCTGGGCGTGGTGCCTGTGCTTACTGAGCTGCTCTTTCTCAAAGAACACCCTGATGGGAAACCGAAAGTTGACCGAAACGGATGCCATCTCATGTTTAAGATCACATTCTGGAGAAGGCTATTTAAAACTCATTTCATACCATAGTTTTTTTGGTTGTGGTGGTGGTGGTGGTTATGTGTTTGTTTTGTACTAATTTTCCGCTAACGTGACTTGTGAAGCAGAGAAAGGAGTTTCAGTGAAACAATACACTGTCCTACGTACCTCACACATGCCCATTTCTTTCACAGTGTTTCCAGACACAAGCTTCGTAATAGCGCCGCAAGGTCCACACATACACCCATACAAATGAACAAACTGAGCTTGAGAAAATTTAAATAATTTGATCTCCTCCCCAAGTCTAAGCTAAGTGGGTAACCTCAGAGCCCAGCCCTCCCCTTTCCACTCCCTTGCCAGAAAAGAGTCAAGTGCAGTGGCAACGAAGCAGTGCCATTTCCATCACGCCCAGGCGGCTCGCTGGCAAATGGTATGACGGGTTTCATTGCACATGGGCGTGGTTTCCCAGTAGAAGGAACACCAAACGGAAAATCAAACTCGCTGCCATGCATTGATTCAGACTCATAGTGACCCCATAGGGCAGGCTAAGCGCTGCCCCTGTGGGTGTCTGAAACGCTTACTCTTGACGTTTGAAATAGAAAACCTCATGATCCTCCCCGAGAAGGAGCCCTCTGCCACCAGGGCTTCTAGAAGGAGAACGGCCTTCTGAAATCTGATTTTGACTGATGTAGTGGTATGGGTTAGGCTATGATGAGCATGGTGGGCAGTTTGAAACCACCAGCAGCTCGGAGGAAAAGAGACTGATCTTTCTACTCCTGTAAACAGTTACAGTCTCGGAATCCCTCGGGGGGTGGCTATGAGCATCGGGACTCCTCAATGGCCTCGAGTTATACATAATGCAGTCACTGCTAACGGGAAGGATGGAAGTTCAAGCCCATCTACAGATGCCTGGTTGGGGGGTGGGGGTGGGGGGAGTCAGATGGCTTCTTTCAGTCAGTGAAAACTCCGTGCCGTGTAGAGCTGCTCACACGTGGGTTCAGTGGGAGGCTCAGTGGACATCAACGTTTTTTAAGGACAGGAAACAGTAATTTTGAATTTCAGCTCTAGGTGGCAGTATTAGGCAACCTGCTCTTTTGAATCTTAGGAAACAGCTAGATCTCCTTTCCTGGGGGTTAGTAGGCAGCGTGCTAACTCTCTTCTGTACAGATCTTGTCATTACCTATAAGGATTTCTTTTGCAGTATTGCAGTATTTTATTGCTCGAATTACAATGAAAAGAAGATAAAATGCTACAGTCACATGTTGTTATAATAGCAAAACTTTATTTATATGAAGTCTACTGGTCACCTCGCCACTCTCAGAAGTTAGTCCTGGAAATGGTGGCCACACAAGCTTCTATGTTGTTGCTGGGTGCCATCTCATGGGTGCCAACCCACAGCGACCCTATCCTCACCAGTGTTCCTGTGCTTGAGCCCATTGCTGTAGCCACTGAGTCAGTCCATCTCATTGAAGGGCCTTTCCTTCTTTCAATGCACCATGATGTCGCTCTCCAGGGACTGGTTTCTCCTAAAAACGTGTTCAAAGTATGTAAAATGAAATCTCACCATCCTTGCCTCTAAGGAGCTTTCAGACCATACATTTACAATAGATCTGTTTGTCCTTTGGGCAGTCTGTGGCACTTTCAAAACTCTTCTCCAGCACAATTCAAATACATCCATTCTTCTGCCATCTTCCTTAGTCAATGTCCAACATTCACATGCATATAAGGCCATGGAGGATACCATGGCTGTGTCAGGTGCACCTTAGTCCTCACAGTAACATCCTGACTCTTCAATACTATAAAGAGGTCTTGTGCAGCAGATTTACCTAATGCAGTACGTCTTTTGATCTCTTGACTGTGGCTTCCATGAGCATTGACTATGAATCCAAGCTAGACAAAATCCATGGCAACTTCAATCTATTCTCCACTTATCACGATGCTACCTATTGGTCTAGTTTTGAGGAGTTTGGTCTTTTTTACATTGAGTTGAAATCCATATTGAAGGCTAAAATCCTTGATCTTCATCAGCAAGGGTCTCAATCCCACCTCACCTGCAGCAAGCAACTTGGTGTCATCTGTACATCTCAGGCTGTTAATATGAGCCTTCCTCCAGTCCTGATGCCCCGTTCTTCTTCCTGTAATCCAACTTCTCTGATGATTTGCTCAACATACAGATTGAATAAGTATAGTTAGATGATAGAACCCTGACACACACCTTCCCTGATTTTAAACCATGCAGTATTTCCTGATTGTGTTAGCACAGCTGCTGTTGAGCCATGTACAGTTTCACAGGAACACAATCCTCACTCTTCTCAAGGCTATCCATAATTGTTATGATCCACACAGTCAAATGTCAAGGCAGAGTCAATAAGACAGAAGTAAGCATCTTTCTGGTATTCTCTGCTTTCAGCCAAGATCCGTCTGCTGTCAGCAATGATATCCTTTGTTCCACTCCTCTTCTGAATCCTGCCTGTCAATGTACTGTTGCAACCATAGATAGAGGATCTTCAGCAAAATTGTACTTGCATATGATATCAATTTGCACATTCTGCGGGTCACCTCTCTGGAATAGGCCTAAATATGGATCTTTTCCAGTCACGTGGCCAAGTAGCTCTCTTCCAAATGTTCTAACATAGATGAGTACTTGCTTCCAGTGCTTCATCAACCTGTTGAAACATTTCAGTTGGTACTCCATCAATTCCAGGAACTTGTTGTTGGCTCATGCTTTCAGTATAGCTTGAACTTCTTCCATCAGCACCATTGGCTCTTGCTCATTTGTTTCCTCCTTGAATAGTTGAATGTCAACTGATTCTTTTTTGTTCACAATTCTGTGTATTCTTTCCTGCATTATTCAATATTTTGACCATAGAATCTTTCAATACTGCAACTCAAGAGTTGGATTTTATCTCTTGTTCTTTCAGTTTAAGATATGCTGAATGAGTTCTTTTGGTTACCTAATTTTAGGAATAGTATGTATCATTATAATATCTGCCTTTGTTGCCTGAAGTTAAACAAGCAGCCTTCTAGCAGGGAAGCAACAAAAATCCCACATGAAAGAAGCACATCAGCCTTTGTGAGCACGAGGTGTCGACGGGAGTCGGTATCAGGCATCAGAAGACCCAAAACAATCATATCGATGGGAATGAGGGGGCTCAGAGTGGAGGCCTAAAGCCCATCTGTGGACAATTGGACATCCCCTCACAGAAGGGTCACAAGGAAGAGATGAGCCAGTCATATAGCATCGACAAAACACAAAACATTCCTCTAATTCTTTAATGCTTTCTTCCCCCACCTCCATCATCACCCCAGTGATCGTCACCTTTTAAACTCAGCTAGACCAGAGCATGTGCACTAGTGCAGATAAGAGCGGTCAACACATAGAATCCAGGACAGATAACGGCCAAGGAACAGCAAAGGGAGTAGCAATACCATGAGGGTAGGGAGAAGGTAGGGGGAGAAAGGGGAACCTATTGCTAGGGTCAATGTACAACACCCATCCCCCCACTGAGGGCGAAGAACAGAAACGTGGGTGAAGGGAGATAGTGGATGGTGTGAAATGTGAAAACAATTATAATTTATAATTTATCAAAAGTTCATGAGGGGGAGAGGGGGGAGAGGGAGGTAAAAAAGAGGAGCTGATTCCAAGGGCTGAAGTAGAAAGAAAATGTTTTGAAAATGATGATGGCAACATATGCACAAATGTGCTTGATAGATTTTATAAGAGATGTAAGATTCCCCCAATGAAACACTCTCTCTCTCTCTCTCTCTCTCTCTCTCTCTCTCTATATATATATATATATATATATATATATATATATATATATATATATATATATATATAGAGAGAGAGAGAGAGAGAGAGAGAGAGAGAGAGAGAGATCCTTTGTCTTCATGTTTCCCTTTGAAATTTTCTATTCAGCCCTTTGTTTTCATCATTTCTTCCACTTGCCTTACTTACTCTATGATTAAGAGCAACTTGAAGAGTCTCCTCTGATGTCCACTTTGATCTTTTATTTGTTTTGTGTCTTTTTTAACTACCTTTGCTGTCTTCACCAATGATGTGCTTGCTGACCGCCCGCTGCTCATCAGGTCTTCTGACATCAGTGTTCAATGTCTCCAATCTGTTCTTGAGATGTTTTTGAAATTCCTGTGGAATAGACTCCAGGTTTTATTTTGGTTGTATTTGTAGATATGCCCCCACTTTTCCTCACACACCCCTTCAACCTGCCTATCTCTTCATAGATCACCATTATTGCAGGGTCCTATCTTCTTTAGATGATTCCTGCATCGTTCAGTAGTTTTCCTTTGTTGTTATTATTATGTGTTATTGAATTTATTCCAAGTCATAACGACTCTTTGTGCAATGGAATGGAGCTCAGCCCCGTCCTGAATCATTCTCATGATGATTGTTACGTGTGAGCTTACTGTTATAGCCACTGCTCCAGTCCATCTCCTCAAGAGTCTTCCTCTTTGTTTCTTTTAATCATTTTATTGGGGCTAATACAATTCTTATCATAATCCATCCATCCATCCATTGTGTCAAGAACATATGCACATTTGTTGCAATCATCATTCTCAAAACATTTGCCTTCTACTTGAGCCCTTAATATCTGCTGCTCATTTCCCCCCTCCCTCCCCACTCCCCCCACCTCATGAACCCTTCATCATTCATAAATTATTATTATTTTGTCATATATTACACTGTCCGACATCTCCCCCAGCCTTCTCTGCTCTCCCTCCCCCAGGGAGGAGGTTATACGTAGATTCTTGTAATCAATTCCCCCTTTCTACCCCACATTCTCTCCACCCTCCAGGCATTGCCACTCTCACCACTGGTCCTGAAGGAGTCATCTGTCCTGGATTCCCTGTGTTTCCAGTTGCTCTCTGTACCAATGTACATCCTCTGGTCTAGCCAGATTTGTAAGGTAGAATTGGGATCATGATAGTGATGGGGAAGAAGCATTTAGGAACTAGAGGAAAGTTATATGTTTCATCGTTGCTACCCTGTGCCCTGACTGGTTCATCTCCTCCCCACAACCCTTCAGTAAGGGGTGTCCTGTTGGCTCCCAATGGTCCGATGGTAGTGAGTTCTCAGAACTTATTAACATTAGGGTGTTCCTCTTTTTAACTGAGTCTCTGCTTCACCAAGCACGAAGTCCCTTTCCAGGACCGCCTTTCTTGATAACAGCACCCTGATGCAAATGCGGCCATCCTTCTCCATCCTCCCTAGTCATTGCCGCGCTTCCATTTGCACACGAGATGACTGAAGATACCCTGGCTTGGATCAGGAGCATCATAGTCTTCAAAGTGACATCTTTGCGCTCGAACACTCTAAAGAGGTCTTGTGCAGCAGACACACCCATTGCAATATGTTGTTTCACTTCTAATGGCTGCTTCCATAGCATTGATCGTGGAATCAGTGAAAATGAAACTATTGACAACATCAAGCTTTTCTCTGGTTATTATAAGGTTGTCTGTTAGTCTTGTGAGAATTTTTGTTTTCTTTGCAAAATCCATAGAAGCGATAGTATAACTAGATACTTGAATTTTTATTTTCCGGGTTTTCAACTGGAGAAATACAGAGCAAATTCTTTCTCTGTTTTTTTTTAACTCCAGATCTTTGTACATTTCATTATATTTGCATAGAGTAGTCATCCTGTCCCGTGACCACAACATTCCAGGGGACTCATGATGCATGGGAGCTCCGGGGCCTTGCTTTCTGTTCAAACTTGAACTTACTTTGAAAGCAGAAATAAAGCAATAGAATTCTCGCAAATCAAAATAAGCAAGGAATTGTATTTTTCCCTACTGGTGTTAATTACCTGTATTCGCCAAGCATTTTGACTGAAATTGACAAAATTGAAGCAAAAGCCTGGTTGAGTAATCCATAGTTCCGTCATACCTTATCAGTCAGCCCAGAGTAGAGACTCTCAGTTGAATATGCAGGTATCACAAAGCAAAACATGCATACCCTTTTCATACACGATAACAATAGCCCAAAGGTGGAAGCAACCCAAATATCCATCAGTAGATAGATAGGTAAACAAAATGTGGTACATAATACAATAGAATATCATTCAGTCATAAAGAAACACTAAGTTCTGATGCATTCTACAATGTGAGTGCT
Organism: Tenrec ecaudatus; assembly: GCF_050624435.1. Taxonomy (NCBI): domain Eukaryota; kingdom Metazoa; phylum Chordata; class Mammalia; order Afrosoricida; family Tenrecidae; genus Tenrec; species Tenrec ecaudatus. The sequence goes on from NC_134532.1 coordinate 134,301,257, forward strand.
AGAAAAAAACATAAATACTAGAAAATAATATACTGAGTGAAGTATGTCCATTACAAGAGAGCAGACATCGTTGGAATCCACTTATATACAATGACAAACCTTTATTATTGGTGACTAATGAACTGGTGGAAGGAAGAATGAAGATTCAGTGCAATGAATAAGAAGTTTCTGTTGGGACCTAGGTAGTGGTAATGGTTGCATAACATTGGTCAGAGTAATGAATGTCCACTGCACACTCAATTAGAGCCTCAAGATGACTCAAACGCAAATGTTATGTTGTAAACAAATATAAAACCACAAAAAAAATTTATAAACAGATAAAAAATAAGTAACATAGAAGCAGTTGATGTCGGTGAAACGATTTGGTAAGGGATAACAAGAATGGTTGCATAATACGTTTTGCAAGAGTATCACAAGTATCATTAAATTATGCACATGAAAGTTGAGATGCTGCATGTTTTATTGTATGTATTTGAAACACACACAAAGTGCTGAGATGGGGTTTTGCAGTATTTCCACTGTTCTAGTGAGAACAAAATACATGTGTCTATGAAGAGATGCAAAATATAAATTACATAATTTCAGTGATTCTGCATATGCATTAAATACACTTAGATTCATTTCAAACTGGCTTCACACAATATGAAGATGAATGGTAAAATTCATTTTATTATTTAAAATAGTTTTCCTTTACTTAGACAACTACAAATCAAAACAATTAGAAGCTTTCAATAACAAATAAAAAACACCAATACCATGTTGAAAGAGAGTTCGTATACAAAAAGAAAAAGCTTTACATTGTAGTACCCTTAATAGCACTACTTTCTTGTGTTTGAATAAAGGGTCCCCTTTTTTCACACTACATGGGCCCCACAAAGTATGGAATCAGCTTTGGGACAAGGTTGATAACTCTCTCAAGCTATGCAAAGGTTTCAAATAGTTTCATCAACTTATCTAACTTGTTCTCAAGTCTTAAGCTTCTCAGTGGGCAAGAATCTTAAGCTTGCAATTTAAATCATTACCATTCACTCTCATTTAAATACTCGTCCATCACTATGGTGAAGTCAAAGTTCTTAATATGGCTTTTCTCTCTAGGTCTCTCTAAGTCCCACCAAATGAAGGGGAGGAGCTCTGCAAATCATGTGAGGGAAACACTGGAAGAGGGAATTGATTGCTCTTGATGGTCATTCCCCTGTGTGTAAGAAAGCCTCCTCAGAAGCAGAGAGGGACTGTCGAGGAAGAAGAACTTTCCTGGACTGTTGAGGAAGAAGAACCACTCGTGGAGCCTGATTTGAGATGTTTGCGTACAATGGCAGAGGCTGAGACTAGAAGCAAGGGGTTCAGGAGACAGACCAGAGGAGCAGACTAAGAGCCTGTTCGGCAGAGCAGTGGGTGGGCTTGCTGACTGAGCAAGGGACCCTGCAGCTAAGAAGCTGAGCACCAGCCAGAGACTTTGCAGCTGGCTGAGGACCAGTAGCTGCACCCTTCATACTTTCTGATCCAGGTGTGTGGTAACTTCTTACTTTCCTAATAAGCCCCCATAATTGTGAGCGCTGTCTGTGAGCTTTTTGTGGCCACTGCATGAGTCATGAAACCCAGCAGAACAACAGAGGATCGTGGAAGGAACAGCAGGTGTCAGCATTGAGTGAAGCATGATGGAGAGCGGAGGCCTGTTTAAGAGAGGAAAGAAAGACAGAGCAGGTGGGAAGCCTGTCTGCCCTCTGTCTGTGGCACTCTGCCTCGGACCGGTGTGGAGATGGATTCTCCTTCTCCCTTGTGTAGGCAAAGGAAGTTAGGTTTGACCCCGGAGCTGTTTTTTGATATTACGTTCCATACATTCCCCCTTCCCACATCTTAAACATTGTGGGTTGGCAGAGCATCTCTATAAATGGACCAAAGTTCAGTGCTGCTGCTGTGGAAATGTTGTTGTTGAAGGCCCATCTTCTTGAGGGCCTTCCTCTTGTTCGCTGCCCCTCTCCTTTAGCAAGCCTAACGTCCTTCTCCAGAGACTGGTCTCTCCTGACAGCAGGTTCAAAGTATGGAAGATGAAGTCTCGCCATCCTTGCCTCTAAGGAGCATGCTGGCTGCACTTCTCCCAAGGCAGATCGGTTTGTCCTTTTCACAACATGTGGTAATTTCAATATTCTTCTCCAGCACCACAATTCAAGTACACTGGTTCTGCTGCATGTGACCTCTGTACTCCTGTAGACCAGGCGTCACTGAAGCCAGGGCAGGAATGAGGATAAGGTCCCCAAGGGATGGGCATTAGAGTCAGACGTAAAATGGATCAAAACCAGAACCTTGTGTCCTGCTTACATTTAAATGGGCAAAAGTATCGAAGGGGAGGATGCTCATGAGGCTAAGAACAGAGAATTAGGAGCGAACAAGAGGCGCGTGGCCACGAGGGGAGCTCTTCTTTACAAAGAAAGAGTCTCAAACCAAGAGCAATGAGATGGCGTGCATGTTTCAACAGAGCAGGATAGAGACGCAGCTGTTAGAGCTAGCAATTAAAGAATAAAACTGAATTTCTCAGAAAACTGAAGCTAGGCTAAGCTATTTTAACAATATGCCTTATTTAACTTTAATTATTCATGCATAAACTTGATCATTTTAACACATGACCAACATAAAAATAATTCACGAGCTACACTTTGCACTGTTTGGTTCATATGAATCCTTGAGCTCTGGTGTATAATTTACCTACACAGCCAACCGCAATGTGGACTGGCCGCAGTTCCCGTGCTCAGTAAGCACGTGCGGCTGGAGTTAGGTGGCAGCAAAAAGTCAGCTCCACATCGCAGTGACCTTAGTCAAACGGAGCGAAGGTCCCCTTCCTGGATGACAGAGAGGGCTCTCGGTGTGATGTTATTGGACCAAGGCAGCTGAGGCGTCCATGGGAAGAATAAATAGCGGAGTGCTTGCCAGCACCTGGGAAGAAAAGTCAGAAGATTCCCTCTGACAAAGCAGCCACCGACCATCCTGGGGCACTGTACGACTCTGACCCACGTGAGCTGCCCTTCGTGGGATTCCGCTCCAGCGAAACTAGCAAGGGCGCTCAGTCTTTTCCTCTGCATCCTTCTCGGGTTAAGCGCTCCCCCGGCACTTTACAGACCCATCAGCTCTCCACACAGGGAGGGAAAGCAGGTCTGGCAGCTGCAGGAAGCTCTTCAGCCCAGCGAAGGGTGTCCCCGCTCTTGACAATAAGGTTCCTAGGGCCCACGGGGGAGAGATGGTGGAGGGACTCGAGGGGATTTAGTGGAAGCCCTGCCAGGATCTTCACAGAGGAGACCCAGGACACCGCAGCGTCATCCTATAGGAGCTACGGCTACCATGTTGCTGATCTCCAGCCACATTCTCTGAAAGATCATGTCCCAATTGGGAAGTAGTGTTCTAGAGATCCCTCAGCATGGGAGATTTCAGAGAGAAGCCATTCGGTGCTGCTCTTTTTCTTTTGTTTTCCATATTACACTAGGAGATTCTGGGCGGTGCAAACAGGGAAGAGCTGGGTGCCTGGTGTCCATCTACTTCAGAAAGACCACAACCATGGTAAGATCCTAGGGATAAAATCCTACTCTTGTTGGAAAGGGGGAACTGATTACAAGGATCCACATGTGACCTCTTCCCTGGGAGAGGGACAGCAGAGAAGGGGGGAAGGGAGACTCCGGATAGGGAAAGATATGACAAAATAACGATGTATAAGTTACCAAGGGCACATGAGGGAGGGAGGAATGGGGAGGGAGGGGAAAAAAAAAAAAGAGGACCTGATGCAAGGGGCTTAAGTGGAGAGCAAATGCCTTGAGAATGATTGGGGCAGGGAATGTATGGATGTGCTTTATACAATTGATGTATGTATATGTATGGATTGTGATAAGAGTTGTATGAGTCCCTAATAAAATGTAAAAAAAAGAAAAGAGAAAAAAATGATTAGGGCAAAGACTGTACAGATGTGCTTTATACAACTGATGTATGTATATGTATGAATTGTGGTAAGAATTGTATGAGCCTCAATAAATTGCTTAAAAATAAATAAAAAATAAACATAATCTATAAAAAAAGATGTTAATTCCAGATATGACTGAGATCACATTTAAAATCTCTTTTTTTTCCTTTGGAAATAAATCATTTAAAAATTAAAAAAAATCCTACTCTTAACATAAGTTACAATCGATTTGACAGCAAAATGTGCAGGAGGGGGTGCATAGAGAGTCCTGTCCTCATTTTCATGAGACTGATCTTGAGCATGTGGTTTGACTGGCAGATACAGGTGAGTACGAGATCTGATAGTACTTGTGGTACCATCCCGTGGCTCACTCAGTATTACCGAAAACAGGAAAACTGAACACGGGCAGGGTCATGTTGATTTCCTGCCCTTGCTGGCCAGGCTCCCAGGGCATCCATGGTCAGACACTGGATAACGTGGCAGCAGCATTCTTCTTACATACCAAACCACGAAACACACCAGTGATGCCATGCCTCAGGGTGAAACTTACTGTGGCTCAGAATGATGACCCCAAACAGGGGTTTCTGGGTTGCAAACTTTATAGCATTCAACCACGCCACAGACATGGGCGAGTGGATTTGGGCCTCCCAGGATCGGAACACAAGGTAAGACTCTGTGGCAAAAGTGAAAACGAGAGTGGAGAGGCCTGAGCCTGGTGGCAATGGGAATTGTGCACATCCCCGAAAAATGTGTCAACTTGGCTAGGACATGATTCCCACTCTTATGTGAACACCCTCTCTTTTGTGATCCAATGTCATAATCCTTCATTTTGTCATGTATTGTAAATTCTAACCTCCATATGTTAGCGCGGCCGTTATCAGTGTGGGGTGTATCTTGAGTCACAGTCTTTTAAAAAATTTAATCACAGTCTTATAAAAGGGTAAGATTCAATTTATACCCTTATGTAAATGTGTTAGACCAGGTTGCCTACAGAAACAAATTCAGTGACACTGACAAATGTATAAGAAAGAGCTTCATATCATCAAATAATCATATATCAAAAGAAGACATCCCAGCCTAATCCAACTCTAGTCTGCAAGGCCAATGAAAGAACTAGCTCTCTTTAAATTCACATAGCTGCAGAGTCATGTGGATCCAAGTTCAGTGGACATATGGGAAAGTGCCCACAGCTCTCAGGATTGGGTGGCCCATGTAGGACATCCATCAAGACAGGCAGAATTCTAGCAGGCAGGAAGGCAGAGGGGCAGAGAAAGAGCATTTCTGTTCATCTTGATCTTATACAAAATGCTTATGACATCAAGTCGGTGTCATCAGGCTGTGACTCGTTTGACAGGTTTACTCCACCCCTAGTCAGGAGCATCTCCAAAATTCAATCCCCCTGCTACACAGCCGATGCTAATTCGTAGCTTCCATTTAGGACAGGGTCGAACTTCTCCACGAGTCTCCTGAGACGGTCATTGCTCACAGGAGTCAAAAGCCCCATCTTTCTCCTGAGGAGTAGCTAATGGTTTCAAGCTTCTGACCTTGCATTTATCAGCCCAACTTGTTTTGTTGTTGTTTTTAATAGTTGGGATTTAATACATATAACATATCATTCCATATTTCAATCACATCAAGTAGAATTGCACAATTACGACCACAGTTTCCAACCGTTCTTCTTCTATGTGAACTCTTGACATTGTCTCCCTTTTATCCCACCACCGCGACTGCCTCCCCCCGCCCCCCACTTCCCTCGAAACCTTTATTCTACTTGCTGTCCCTATAGGTCCATCAGTCCTGGGTTTCATGTACCAAAAAACCTAAAAGCACGTACCACAGCTTTAAGAGGGTGACCTCCATTGGCATAACACCTCTGAGATACACTCCGCTATGAACAAACAAAAAGCAAACAAAGCAATACAAACTGAAAACACAGACACATTTGGAAACCAGATCAGATCCACTCTGCATTATAGGGGGGATTTATTGACAAAATTATAATTGTTCAGGTCAGATGTTTGCCTTTGATCTCGATACTCATCTCTCCCAAGCACTCAGTTCAGTGGTCCATTTCCTCCCATTCCTCCATTTTAGATAGAGGGAGTTCTCTGGAAGCGGATTCCTAGGTAGCTCCACCAGACTCTTAGGCTCCTACTGTCACCCATCGCTTTCTGCACACCAGAGTCTCACAATGTAGGCTCTGATACTGGTCCCTCCTTCAACTTCGGATGATATGGATTTCAATCCTTTGGTGACTGATGATGGTGTACTTCTTCCATGTGGACTTAGCTGACATCTCACTTAGATGGCTGCTTGTTTGGAGATAAGCCTTTAAGAGCCCAGACACTATTTTACCCGATAGCCGTGCACCATCGTGTTGCTATAGCATGCATACCTTCCGTGTTCCCTTCCTGAGGGTGAGTTTCAAGCAGGCCATGATGTAAGAACTAATTGTAATCAAGTTGGAACCAGATTTAGTGTGAGCCCAAAACCCATTCCTGGATTATGCTTTATTTTGTTTTTCTTTTAATTTGCTGTAACTTGGGAGTTAATGCCTATGTCATATCATTCCATAGTTCAATCCCATCAAACAGAATTGTACGATTGCTTCCATAACCAGTCTCCAAATGTACATTTCCTTCCTCGACTCCTTGACATCATTTCCCTTTTATCTCCCCACCTCCTCTTTCTCCCCGCTCCCCCTGAAAACCTTGTTCTATTTGCTTTCCCTATAGGCTCAATGTCCCTAGGTTTCATTTACTGACAAATAACACAACTTCAAGAGGCTGACCGCCACCAGCAACACACCTCTGAGATACATCCTAATGTGAACAAGCATAAGCAAAACAAAACGGAATGCCCGTCACAGGATTGCTGACATAATACTTATCTTCATGCGGCATCTAGGGTGTTGATGCAGCAAGACCCTGTTTGTCCACCACCAACAGTGCACCACTCCTGGTGCAGCTCTCTCCTGCTTCCTCAGACACCAGGTCTTTTATGACTTACGTCCTCAGGTTCCAAGTGTGTCTGAGGTAGAGGCCAGTTCACCCAGGGGGGTTCCTGCATGGGGTCTCATCGATGTAGCCCTGGAGCATGCTGTGCACCCCAAACATCCAGGATTCAGTGTCCTAGCATTCCACAGCCCCCTGCCTGGGTGCCCGGGATACTCCCTTTCCCTCAACAGACATGCACACCTATTCCCCCAAATGGTGCTGCCTCTCCTGTCATCCCTCTGACAGGGTCACCTTCCTCTCTGGGGAACCTCACCCAAAAGCCACACGGCTACCACTCAGCAGACAGCACCCATCTCCCCTAACCATTTGATCCCAGCTGTCCTAGGGTGCCCTCCCGCCAGTGACCTACACTACTGGAGCAGACACTGTGGCTTCATTGGCACTGATGCCTCAACCTGCCCACTGTGGGGTTTGTGACAGCAGCACTAGAAAATTAAGGTTGGAATGTAAGATCTGATTTGAGGAACAGTGGTCACATTGATCTAATGGCATTTCATGGCTGATGCACTGGGAAAGAAGGGGGAAATTAAGCATAAAGTAGACTCTGAAATTGTGTTTAAACACATTAGCAATAATTCTTACTCAGTGATGAACATGGTAATGGAACATCTTGTCCTCCTGATGAACACTATAATGGAACAGAACTTTTGGTTGCCTTGAGAAAAAGGCTTTATTCTTGGTCCCCAGCCTTTGCAGTGCCCATATTGTGGAGAGTGGGGTTATCTATAACAACCACTCCACTCTGCACTTCTCTGGGACCAGAGTTCAACCCCCGTTCAAATATTTTTCTGCACACCCTTATCAGCAGAAGTAAGGGACTTGTGCTTGACTGGCTCATGGCTCCCTATGTGGTTGCAAAGAAGCCCTGGTAATGTGAGTTACACATGGGGTTATTATTCACAAGGTTAGAAGTTCAAAGCCAGCAGCCCCTGCAAGGGAGAAAGATGTGACTTTCTGCTCCCATCGTGATTCATAGCCTCAGAAAACCACAGGAGTGGCTGCCCTCTGCTCCACAGGGCGGTGCCGAGTCAGAACAGACAGGATGGCAGTGAGAGAGTTTGTTGCATCGGAAGCGGTGAACTCTATCTTCCAAGACCCACACACTTCCATCAGGAGACTCATTACTACTTGCTTAAGGGCATCTTGTACCTTAGGAGCAATGCTACGCAGTGAATATCCTTGTGGGCAGATGAGATGACAGCAGGTTTGTAACTATTGTTGTTATTAATAATCAGGAACTAGTTGACACCTGTACTCATTTTCATATCTTCTAATTCAAACTATAAGCTATTTCCTTACCAGTTTCTGCCTCCACCCAAATGAGCTGCTTGGTTTGCCAACATCACTGTACTATTTCCCACGACAGCTCAGCAATGGGAACCAGGGAGGCGTCCATCAACAGATGAATGGGGAAACAAAATGCACTACGCGCAATTATAGAGAGAAGTGAGGTCCTGATTTATGCTACAACATCAACGAAACTTGAAAGCAGTAAGCTGAGTGAAGTACATCAGCTTCAGAAAGACAAATTACATACGATCTAATACTTGAAATCAGCAAATACATAGGCACCAAAGATGTTTAGTGGCTACCGGGGGCGGTGGGGTGGAGTGTGGGGGACAGGGCGTTTGTACTTAAAGGTTTAAAAAACAGGGGGTGGCAACGTCAGAGCTTGTTTCTTACTTCACCAGGGAGGAGGGAGACTCAACATCAGCATCAGCCCTAAACAGGTTTCTATGAGGGAGAGGTCAAGCGAATCTCTACCCTCCAACCTTTTTTTTTTTTATCGTACCGATTCTGACACCACTTCTCTCCCCAACAGCACGCTCTCCTACTCCGCTGTGTTTGCTCATTGCTTGCAATGGCCACACCAGAAGTCACACACAACACTCATAGTTCTGGAGCTTATGAGGGAAGGAACAGGATACAATTCAGGCTTGACTCAGGATACAGTTCTTTGGTTAGGACCGCCTCCCTCCACCTGGTCTTTGCCCTGCTCAGGCAAGTGTTACAAAGCTCTTTAGCAACACCGGTAAGTGCCATGAACCTCAGCTTGAAGACACTCAGCTCTCTTGTTCAGAGGTCAACACTCCCATTCCAACCACTTTACTTTGATCTATGGCATTGGAACTACCTGTGTAGCAACCCACCACCATGGACCCCAATGGAACCATGATGTCCTAGTCATTTTAACAATGCAACCATATTGTCTTAATTAGCCTGAGTATAGCCATTGTACTAACCCAACTAGAACCAATTTGCAAGACCTGTAATTCCTCTTGTAACTGCTGTCACTGCTAAACTGTGCCGTTTACATTTAATTTTGCTGTAAAGTGTCTAAAGCCCTGTTCCAAGTTCCCCCTTTCCTATATATTGAGTCACCACCTGCCCCCTATGTCTTGTTTTCTTCCTTGTACAAAAAATTCCCACTTTAAGCACTCGGGGTCTTGGGAGAATTAGGCCCTAGCTGCACGAAGGCCGCTGGCTGGTGAACCAGACACCAGCAACCAGACACCAGCTCTGAAGGGTGTACTCTGTTCCCATTTTTCTTCTCGGTGGTTGTGAAATAGCCATTCTGTCTGGTATTGGCTCTCTTAAGTTGTGCAGGATGGAAAAACTAAACAATCTCTTTCTTCATGTTCCATACACTCTATTTACATGGTCCCATCCTCCAAAGGGCTCCATGCACCTTGTTTGCACTATTAGCAAATTATGCGACCTCCTTGGTACTCCAAAGCACCTTATTGGCACAGTACCACCCAATCATTGGTGGGAGTTACAAGATTAGAGTTAGACAGACCATATAAAATGGACCCATCGTAACACAGGAGGCACTGAGTTGATACTAACGGTATTAAATACTTTGGAAAGGAATCGTGCCATAGATTGAATTGTGTTCCCCCAAATATATGTCAACTTTGTTAGGTTATGATTATCAGTATTATGTAATACCCTCCATTTTATGATCTGATATAATTGGCCAATGTGTTAAAAATCCTAACCTATCGGGGAGCCTTGGTGACACAGTAGTTACATGGTGGGCTGCTAACCAGAAGGCGAGCAGTTCAAAACCACCAGCTGTGCCACGGGGGTAAGACAAGGCTTTCTACTCCTGTAAAACGCTATATTCTCCAAACTCCACAGAGTCAGTTCTCTCTTACCCTAGAAGGTCGCTATGAGTTGGAATTGACTCGATGGCAGTGATTTTGTGATGTTATGAGGGAGAACTAGAGATGCATATACATGAGGAAGGACATAATTGACAGGATTTGGTTGTGTTTTGAGTTAATCCCTTATGAGATGTGCAAGAGATTAAACCAGCGTGGAGATGTCAGAGGGACCACCTATCACCAAGACAGAAGAGCCAGGAGTGGAATGCATCCTTGGGACTCAGGGTCACTGCACTGAGAACCTCCTAAACCCAGAGAAGCTTGATGCCAAGACACGTGGAGTTCTTCAAGAGAGCAAAGCTAGGCCACAGATGTTGAAAAGTGAAACGGATCTTCCTCCAAAGCCAACAGAGAGCACACATTTGTAGTTCAGTCATCGGGACTCTTAAATTGTGAGAGGATACATGCCTGTTCATCAAAGCAATCCACTTATCTTATTTCTATTAGTACAGCATTGGGTAACTAAGACAGATAGTGGTAGTGGTTGAAGAATAGGAAAAATGCAGTCAATGTTATTGAGATATCCATGTATAAATTACTGAATTGGTGGATGTTTTGTATTCTTTGACCACAATAAGAATGATTTCATATCTTATTAGGGGGAAAGCATTTTCCACCTAAGGAGGCATTCACTCTTAAGTAGTGTATTAGCTCTTAAATTCTGAGCTATAGGTTTGGGCAAGGCTGTGGTTTACAGTGAAAGCCCCAAATTCATTTTTGAGTCTCCTCCTAGATCTAGCCTCCACACAATCCTTTCTGACTATTAGCCAGTGATCTGACTAGGTTTGCCTTCAGCCAGAGTGCGCTTGAAAGCGGATCACGATTACTCCCGTAGCCAGTCTAGGCAGTGGCAGGCGAGCCTTAAGGGACTTGCCTGGTGTGTCCTTGGTGGGACCCATGATCCTGATTCTGTCCTGACTGCCTTGGTCAGGGGATCCTGAACCCATCTTGCAGGCTTTCCTTTCTAGAATTGTGGGCGCATCCCACTCATGGTCCCTTTCCTGTGTCTGCAGCCCTGCCTGCAACTGGGATGTTTTGGCGATCTGACACCACTCACGCTTTTGTGACAGTTTCCCTTATACTCCATGTGTCATTTAAATGGCTGAATTTCGATAAATTCTTGGCTGCCGTGACGGCCTCAGGCTGATGGTCTCCCATCCAGATGAAGTGTCTTTGTCTTTGCCTTGCTTTCACCCTGTTGAAGACTTCATAAATGTGGCTGTATAATTATATTTGGGCTATAGGACAGTTCCAATTTTTCCCCCTGTCCCCCATCCCCCAAAGGGTCGAGGAATATCACTTTAGAAACGTTATGGAACTTTTGTCTCAAGATGATTAAATCTAACCGAACCGATGGTCTGCATGTTGGTGTGTGTGCTCATGGGTGCATACGAATAACATGAGTAAAATCTGTATGAGAAAAGCAACATGATTGGAGAATAAATGAAAGGCTATAGACCTTTAGAGATGGCTACGGAGCGGAGATTACATCTCATGGAGAATATTACCGCTGCTACGGTGCTTTAAGGAATGTGAAGAATTTCACCGGACAGAGATGTGCACCTGACATGGGGGAATGTCATGAAAAACGAAAGACAGGGAAAGTGAAATCGGTAGAGTGATTTCTATGTAACATTCAAAATGTAAAGCTCCAAAGCGTCCGAGTCTCTTGAACCCCTTCTCTGTGAGGAAGTCGTCCAGAACAATTTGTCCAGGACCTGGAATGGATGTGGAAGTGCTTGATCAGCTATAAAGAGAAGAAGGTGAGACAGATTTTCCTTTTCCTGAAAGTGGAAGAGACCGAGGCTGCTTGACCCAGGAGGGAAAGAATGCAGGAAACCCTTGGAGGAAGCCAGAGGCTAACGTGCGGTTTGAGGAGACTGTGGCCATCGCCTGACTATCTGTGGTGCTCTCTATCGTCACCAGCATCATCTGCTTCACCTGCACCTGTTGCTGGTTGTATGAGATGTGCTGCCGACCCTGTCCTATTGTGACCACCCCCTCCACCAGCCCTTACCCACAGCCTCCCAGGGCACTGCCCAGCTACCCGGGACTGGTGGACCAGGGCTCCCACCCCATGCTGCCTCAGCCAGGGGATTCAGTAGCACCCTCCCTATGCAGTACCCACCACCCTACATGGCCCAGCCTGTGGGCCTGCCTGCCTACCATGAGAGCTGACTGGAGGTTCAACTGCACCCTATCCTGCCAGCCAGCCTCCTTTCAACCCAGCCTAGGTGGTTGCCCCGAAGGCAGACCCCATAGCCTGCCCTGGCTGCCAGTGTGTGTGTGTGTGTGTGTGTGTGTGTGTGTGTGTGTGTGTGTGTGTGATGTATCTGCTGGCATGGTTCTTCTCTGCCCTGTCGTGTGATGCGCATGTGTCTATGTGACAGTGTCTACTCTCTCTGTACTCGCGGCTTCATCTGATGCTCAGGGGGTAGGGAACAACCCTCGCAGGGTGGGCTGGCACCAAACTCTTTGTCCTCGCCCTTCCTTTGTACCTAAGCTTGCTGAACAATCCCGCAAACTCTAAGGAAGGGAGTCAGGTTGGGGGGTGGGGCTGTTTCTTTCTAGAATACTCTGAGCCTGGCACACTAGGATAGCCCAGCATTCTTTGGGCAAGAATGCACATCCAGAGGGGTGACTGCTGACAGCATGTGCCAGCATTCTGGGTCCTGGTCCTGGCAGAGTGGTCAGTCGGGCCGTGGCTTCATAGGGCATGCGCGCTCCTCTCCCAGCTAGCCAGGCTGCAGGGGAATGAGTCAAGTGGGGAGCTGGCTAAGCTGGGTTCTCATCCTTTGGACAAAGTCCCAGCGCTCCCGGGAGCCTGAGTCTTGCCCAGTGGGCATCGGCGATGCCAGCACCCCGCAGGTCTATCTCTGTTACCCCAGACTGTTCTCAGGGCCAGTTTCAGCACTCAACAGTTGTCTGTCTGGCCTTGCACCCCTGGGACCAGCTGCCTGCAGTCCTTGCCTTAATGGGCCGGGGGCTCTGTCTGCGGTCTTTAGAATTTGGTCTTTGCCCTGCAGGGTTTTTAGCCAAATACTTGCCCTTGTGTTCTGTGTTCTGCCCCACAACCTGTGACACTGTTGGGAGGCTGAAATTCCTGGGTACTGGGGTTGGGGGACTGACCTCTGAGTCCCTAGTCCCTGACACCAGCACAGTGGGATCAGCTCCTTGTACCTCAGCCACAACTCATCTTGAGCAGGACACTCTGGCCAAGGGGTTGAATGGACCAAGGGCAGGGGTGAGGGGCGGAGGGTGGGGAAGGCAGAGTGCAGGCAGCTCAGGCCTTCTGAGTGTGGCCATGTCCCATCCTGGCCTGGGTCTCCGCGGCTGCATCTCTGAGAAATGCCCCGCACTCGGTCCCCTGGTTATAATAAAGGCACACATTTGGGGGCCGGGGTGGCAAGAAGAAAGTATGCCTGGTTTTAGAAGCCAGTTCCTCAACCGGAACTTTATTTAGTAATGAGGAGTTACTACGAAAAACTTGAACAAAGGAGGAGATCTATGATTCAATCAGAGCCTAATACAGACGTTTGAATCCAGAGGAATTTCTCCGATGCCAGCTTAGCTCAGCAAGTCTTTGCCAAACCTCCACCACAAACGGCAGGACCTAGGACTCATGCTGCGTGACTCAGGCCCTTAAATATTTGCCCTTCTAACTTTCTACCTTCCATGTAACTTGGCAAATCACAGCAGAAATTACTATTTAGTTATGGTTTTTAAATCACCATTTAATTTAAAGATGCATGTAGAGGTCTGGGAATAGAAGTGGAAGAAATTCAGAGAAAGAAAAATGATGGGGTGGATTTGAACCACTGACCTCGTCGTTGGCAGTCCAAGGGTTAGCCCATGCCACCACCAGAAATTTGAGGGATTAGAGAGGTCACCTGGCTGCTGGGTGTTGTTTACTTTTATTTCTGTGACTTAGCCTCAGGTGAGTTATGGGCTCCTCTGAACTTCACTCTCCTCTTCTAGAGATGGAGACAACATTCCTGCCTTATGAAAAGTTCCTAGTAGAAGCTTGGCACCTCAGGGAACACCTAATCAATATCCCTTCCTCCCTTTTTAGTCATGAACGTGTCCAAAGAGGTTTTTAACAGAAGGGAATTCACATCAGTTTCTGAATAACTTAATTTCATAAATTTTGGAATGTCAAAACCAGGAAATGGCTAGAAATAGATAATAACTAAAGTAGACCTCTCCCCAGAACATGGGACAAGAATCCATGCAGCCTACTGAAATTCTTAGATTGTGCATTATAATTCTAGCAATTCTTCTATAATTGGCTGTGCTCCCGTAAGAAAAGCACAGTTTCAGAAACTCACAGGAGTCGCTCTGCCCCCGTCATATAGGGTTTCTGTGAATCAGCATGGACTTGATGCAGTGAGTTTTGGGTTTTGTCAGAACTGAATTGTTTAAGCTTTATGCTTCTTTCCTAAATAATCTCTTCTAATGCTGCTAAAATCAGCATTCAAGAACACAAATGATGTATTGAATTGGGAAAATCTGCTGCACAAGACCTATGAAAAGCTCAAAGAATAAAGATGTTATTTTGAGGACTAAGGTACATTTGACCTCAGTCCCCTTCTATGCAGGTAAAAGCTGGATAATACATAAAGAAGACTGGAGACATTTTTGTGCATTTAAATTGTGATATTGGGGAAGAATATGGGAAATGCTAGGGACTTCCAGGAGAACAAACACATCTGCCTTGAAAGAAGTGCAGCCAGAGTGCTCCTTGGTAGCAAGGATGGTGAGAATTTCTCTCACATGCACTGGGCAGGAGGAGGGACTGGTTCCTGGAAAAGGTGACCACACTTGGTGAACGAAGACCAAATCCAAACTCACTGTCACCGAGGCAGTGCTGACTCACAGCGACGCCCTGTGGGTTTCTGAGATGGGCACTGTTCACAGGAGTAGAAAGCCCAGTCTTTCTCCCAAGGAGCTACTGGTGGCTTTGAACTGCCAGCCATGTGGATCACAGCCCAATGGGTAAGGAGAAAGCCCTTCAGTGAGAAGAGTGACACAATGACAGTGACCAACCATGGGCTCAAACCTGATGATTGTGAGGTTGGCTCCCGACTGACGTGCTGTACCGGGACGATTCTGTTGAACGTGGGGTCACAATGCGTCTGAACAGACTCAGCGACACCTAACAACAACAACAACAACAATGAATGTTATAATAAGTCCCTGGGTTGTGAAATGGTTAATGCGCTCGGCTGTTAACTGAACCTTCTGAACTTGGAGTCCATCTGAAGCTCCCTCACCAAAAGCCCTCCAATCTACTTCTAAAAGAGAAGCCATGGGGAACCTGCGGGACGCAGGTCTACACTGACACGCAAGGCGTTGCCATCAATGGGAACTGGCTTGATGAAAATGGTCAAGATTATAGACCGCACTGATCTAATTGATTCATGGCTTCCCCCCACCTGCATGCTCCTTCCAAGCAGGGTGTCTGTCTGTCAGTCTTGTTGCTGGGAAAGGCTTGGTCCTGGCTGATTACTGGCACTCAGTAGACACTTGACTATTGACTAACGAAACAGAACCAGCAGAATTGCCTATCTTAGGATCTCGGCACTACTTCTCCTTCACAGTGAGCAAAGCAGCTTCTTGTTTAAACAAAAAATAGAGGGTGGGACAAAGTGTTAAACATTCTCCCAGCTGCAGCCTTCTGACTTCTGGTTAACCCGTCTGCCTGAAGACTCGCTTTCCTGCCATTGTACACTCTTACAGCGAGTGAAAACCCCGAAATCCATGGCTTTCTTTTGCGAGGGCAGGAAAGAAAAATAAGTTATTTCAGGGAGCTTTGCTGTAAGAAAATAATTTTCTCATTGGCATTTTTCCTTAGCACCATCAATTGGCAAGACTTTTTGCTCAGGACTGAGCCTCTCCATCTGGATTCAATATCCCCTCACTGCATTCCACCCAGGATTAGTCAGATGGCCTTCAGACTGCGCATTTACACATTTTCACAATTCTTCACAGGGGCCTCACGGTTGTCCCTGCTTGTTTTAGCCTGAAGTTCCAAGTAGCGACTGGTTGACTGATTCGCTCCAGGCAACTAAAGGCATTGTGGAAGGACAGACACAAAGACAAAGGAACAGGCTGAGTTTCATTCTAAGGGTTCTTCTCTCTTCAGTCTGACAGAGAAGCAAGTCCCCCCACCCAAACAGGAATCTCTTTAAAGAATGGATTTTCCCACCACCTTCATATGCTATTCATTTGTAGTAATAACTATTAAAATCAACATATCAGGCTATTTTTTGAACCAAGGAGAATTGTCAATTTATGTCCTTTTCTAATGTGACTCTCGGTTGTTGTTCGAGGCCATTAACTCGGTTCTGATTCACAGGGACCCCGTGTGCAACAGAACAAACCACTGCCCGGTCCTGGGCCACCCTCGCAATTGTTCTCATGTTTGAGCACATTGTTGCAGCCACTGTGTCCCTCTGTCTTGTGGAAGGTCGTCCTCTTTTTGGCTGCCCCCCCCCCCACTGTACCAAGCATGGTGTTCTTCTCCAAGGACTGGTCTCTCCTGCTGACAGGTCCAAAGTATGTGAGACGAATCCTTCTGAGACCTATTAGTTGGTTCTTTAGTCAGTATGTGATACTTTGGATCTTTTTTGCCATCGTAGTTCAAATGCATTGACCGTAGTTCAGTCTTCCTTATTCAATATCCAACTTTCACACGCACCTGAGACCATGAAAAGTACTATGGCATGTGTCGGCCATACCTTAGTCCTCAAAGTACTGTTCTCGCTTTTCAATATTTTAAAGAGGTCTTGTGCAGCAGATTTACCCAAATGCAATGTGCCTTTTGAGCTCCTGACTGCTGCTTCCATGAGCGTTGATTGTGGATCCTAGCAAGCCAAAATTCTTGACAACTTCAACCTTTCCTCCACTCTTCCCGATGTTACCTCATGGTCCGTGTGAGGATTGGGTCTTGCTTACATCGAGTTGTCATCCACACTGAAGGCTGCAGTCCTTGACCCTATCAGCAAGTTTCTCAAGTCCTCCTTGCTCTGAGCAAGGGAGGCTGTGCCATCTGCCTCTCACAGGTTGTTAATAAGCTTTCCTTTGATCGTGATGCTAAGTTCTTCTTTACATAATACAGCTTCCTCGATTATTCGCTCAGCGTGGGGACGGAATAAATATGACAGGAAGGTACAACCAGGATCCTCATCCTTCTGGTTTTAAGTCATGAAGTAGTCCCTTGTTGTGTGCACACATCCATGTACAGGATCTGCATAAGCCCAATGAAATGTTCAAGGCCGTCTATAGTTTATTAGGAGCCACATGGTTGAAAGCATTGCTACTGTCAATAAAACACAAGTAAACATCTTTGTCATATTCTCTGCTTTCTGCCAAGATCCATCTGACATCAGCAATGATCTCCCTGTTCCATGTCCTCTTCTGAAGCCACCTGAACCCCTGCTAGCTCCTTTTCAATGTACCGCTGCAACCATAGTTAGATGATCTTCAGACAATTTTTACTTGAATGGCTTTAAATATCCCCAAAAATTCTGTATTGAGTTTCGTATTTCTCTTCCCTCTTAAAATATATGTATTTTAAAATTAGTTACCTGTACATGTACTGGCAATAAGAGAAGGTCAGGGAAAATCTAGAGCTGCTTTAACAGAAGTACCAGAATTAGGTATTTTAAAAAACATAAATTTATTTTCTTATAGTTCAGGAGGTTATAATTTTTAATTCAGGACACTAGTTTATTGATTTGGGAAACAACTCTTTTTGGTGGAGGCTCAAATTTGGAAGGAAATATCCTAAAGCTCTACATGGTTGGGGGGGGGGGTGAGACTCAAACTAAGTATAGACTCCAGCAGAGGCTTTTAGCAAGGTGGATTTTCCTCAGATGTGAAATTGAAATAGGAAAGTAAATTTGCTAGCTCAAGGCTTACAGTATGAACTCTTTCAATATTACATATTGGAATTGTTATTTTTGAATTTATGTGAATTTCTAAATTTCTTAGGCAATGTTTTTTTTATAATAAAACAAAAATATTTCTTATAAAAACTTTCTTAAACAGTGGTTATATATTTATAATAAATATATGGGCTTCAGAATGTTCGTGGAAAAATTCCATTGTCTTTTAATACCGTTGTACAGTGTAAGACATGACAAAATAATAATAATTTTTAAATTATCAAAGTTTCATGAGGGAGGGTTGGGGAAGGAGGGGAAAATGAGGAGCTGATGTCAAGGGCTCAAGTAAAAAGCAAATGTTTTGAGAATGATGATGGCAACAAATGTGCTTGACACAATGGATATATGTATTGATTGTGATAAGAGTTGCATGAGCCCCCAATAAAATGATTAAAAAATAGTTTTGTTTGCATATATTTCACCTACCATACAACTCCATATTTTAGTCATATTAGGAAGAGTTGTGCAGGCATCACCACAATAAATTTTAGAACATTTTCTTCCTTCTTGAACTCAGTGTTAGCTTCCAACTTGCTGCTAACCTCTCCTGCCATGCCTCAAGGACACATTCAGTCCAGTTACTGTCTCTGTAGAATTACCTATCCTGGGTTTCACATATTGAAAAACATACCAAAAAACCAACATCAACAACAAGGACAAAATAAAGAGAGAAAAACTTCAATCAAAAAGAAAGCAGAAAATATTTTTAATGGAACAATTATAAAGCAGGTCACAATGGAGATCAAACTATAAGGTGTTAAATTCTAGCTTGACTACATCTGCAATTATCCACTTTGCAATGCACTGTGTTTCAAAGCAAGGCCCTTCCCATCCCTAGAGGATTCCACACATGCATGTAGATGTATGTGACTTTGCGATGCTCTCTCATACATGTAGATGTATGTGACTTTGCGATGCCCTCATGCTTGCAGATGTATGTGACTTTGCGATGCCCTCATGCATATAGATGTACGTAACAAGGATTCTGTTATTTTCATCCTTTCTATGTGTGTAGTTCAGTGGCATTTTTACAATGCTATGCAACCATCACTCCCATCCCTTTCCAAGTGTCCAATCACCTGAAAAGAACTCCTTTTGATCGAAATTTAAAAAATTATTTTATAAAGAATTGCTTTTTAAAACTCAAAGTCACTTCAGAAGTGGGGTTTGCTTCCCCCCTCACAAACGCAACCCCCTGTGTCTGGTAGCACCCTTCTCTGCACAGCCTCTGCTCCACCTGAGGCCCAGGGTTGGGTGCCAGCACTTCTTCCCTGCATGTGGACATGCCACTCTTTGCCTGGAGGGACCAGCAGAAACTTCCAGTGCTAGATGAGCAGTCTGGCCCTGGATGGACAGTGTGTTTGGCTCGATTGACTGGAGAAACAAATCCAGTGACACCTATATGTGTAAGAAAGAGCTTTATATCAAGAAGTAATTATAAATCAAGAAAACATCCCAGCTCAGTCCAACTCAAGTCCATAAGTCCCTCTTCAGACTCCTGCAGCCACATGCAATGATGCAGAATGCAGAAAGATCACAGGCCAGTGGATCCAAAGTTGGTGGATAAATGGCAGCTTTCTGGAAGCTCTCTGGGTCAGCAAGGCAGAAAATCAAGGCAGAGAGAAAGGGGGAGGTTCCTTGGGCCCCCTTATGGGAAGGCCACGCCCACAGGAGGCACCACCAGACTGTGAACTGATTGACAAGTTGAATACCACTCCTACACTTCTATATCTTCAAGTTGACATAAAATTATGCAACAATTACAGAAAGGGACACCTTCTAGGACCAGATTCCCTGACCTAAGCTGCCCTCTGAAACTTAGGAACTCTTTCCAGACCAGGCACCCTGTTCTCTGAAGCCCTCTGGGCCTACAAAATCTCCTTCTAAGAACAGGCACCCGAACACCAAAGTTGCCCCAACTCCAAGCTGACGCAAACTCCTTCTGGACTCAGCAGCCCTGACTGCAGGCACCTTCTAGACTCGCACTGCCAATTACTCTAAAGGAGTCAAATAGGAGGTTCCTATAAAGGATGGGAGGAAAATGCAGAACAAAACTCAAAATCTTTCAAAGTCACTTCAGAATCATAAAAACAGACAAACAAAAAACCCCAGGGGCATGGGAACACTAAAGAGGCGTGCACACTTTAAAACAATTAACCCGTTGAGATCAAAAGGGCAGCATTCACCCAAGGACAAAGTTCAGAGGGGTTAGCCAAGAAGACGAAGGGAAACAGAGAGGAAGTGGAATACGTGATTATGCTACATTTGGAGGGTCCCATCCAGGCCATGGAAAAAAAATGGTATGAATTGGTGAGTGGAAAACTTGAAGTAAATAATCTTAGACATTTGGAGTCTTGGGACCCCCAGGTGGTGTAAATGGTGAAAGGACCGGGCGATGCACTTCAAAACTGAGCAACGCACTGACAACCTTCTCGGGAGCGGTTTTCCTCTAAGGCACATGAGATTTCCCAGAGTTGGAATTGATTTCCCAGCAACTGGAATGAGTCTACAGCAAGGAACATGTTGTGGCATAACATGGTCGGGCTTAGGAGGAGGAGGAAGGAAGCTATGACTGGTCAGTGCGCGTGCCTGTGGAGGTACAATGGGAGGAGCTGGGATAGCCTTGACTGTGGGAACAGAAAAGAGGGAACTGCTGGCAGGACCTTCAGTCAATCAGCAGAGAGGAAAAGGGAAAGGCAAAGGGAGGGCGCACAAGGACTGGGTAATCAATGGCTGTGCTAGGAGCCGGCCGGCTGATTGGATGGCTACCTGGCATATTCAAATCTAATTGTCTGGACCACAAGGAATGGAAGAGAAAGAGATCCCTTTTTGTGTATATTCATATTTTGACAGGAGACTGAATTATGGAAATGTTGGGTGGAGATATATTCATAATTCAACTTAAATATCAAACGGATACATGATGGTGTGATTGGTGTGCTCCAAATAAATAGCTATTAATCACATTGTGCCAAATCTCGCAGTACACCCAATACAGATCACGAGGTATCCAGCCGTAAGTCTGAATAACTGTACCCTCTGATCCCAAGGTCTAAGCTCATGTTCATGATATGGTTGGAAGTTTAAATGATGATGTCATTTTTACTCGTGAGCTCTGATCTAGGTCCAGGTGGCAAGGATCAGAGTTGGATGCTCCACATGGACAGCTTGTGTGAAGACCAGTGATTGTCCAACTGGTGACCCCACTCTGAATGGCAAAGGCTAGAGAGAAGGTGCTTGAGGCTGGCTGATGGTGAGGAGAGGGACGTGAACATGTAAGATGCATAGGCAGTGTTTTACCATGGGATATTCAGAAAAATTAATTTTCACCCTTATACAAATAAAGGGAGAAGTGAAAAGGTTTCATCACTTTATTAAAGATTTTTCTCATACCAAACTTTTATTTTTCTAGTTAAAAAAGAGGACACTACTTATTGTTTGTTTAATGTTTAGATGAAATAGACCTATCAATAAATAACTCGAACTTATTGGTGATAATTGTGCATTTGCTAAAGAGAAGTAGTTTATTTTCTGTGATTTGGAAGTCATTTTTGATTTACAGTAATTAGAGGCATGGAAATGGATGAGATTTGAAACTGAAGCCAAGACTTTCATTGGCTGTGATTCAGACTTGCAGTGAATTTTTCCACAGACCACACCCTCTCCTTTGACAGGAACCAAACAAGCCCAGCTACAAATCAGAAGGTGAAAGGACCTCATGGGTCAGGATGTAGGAATACATTATACAATAGAGTGAGTTAATCCTCCGGACATCCTCACTTTAGACAGGTCTCTGGTTTGAAGCACTCTTCCTAACAGGAAATAATTACTGTAACAATTCTGTTAGGCCACAATCCATTTGGTGTCTCAGGAACTCAGAAAGCATTTGCCACGTAAAGGGAAACGCTGGAGTGAGTACACATTCAGAGAGCAGTTTGCCCAAGAATGCTCAAAGGCATGGAAGGATTATTCCAGTCTTCCCTTAGAAATAGGAAGCTACGTAGATACACTTGACACGCTATTGCTTTTAACGTTGGATAGAGAATTAGCTATTTCATCAATAGTCTGCTTCTCAGTGACTATCCACCAAGGAAAAATACACAATTAGGCTTCATATCATGTGTTTGCACTATTATTAAAATCTCTTGGACAGATGTTTATCTGACAGGAATTTAATGAGCTCAATACCTGAAATTTAAAGGAAACCCCCCCCAAAAAATGCTTCAAGCCATAAGGCAGAGTGGATGAGCTTTACTGTGTGACCTCATTGTGAAATTGCTTCTCGTTCTGACCTGATGATGCAGAGATGGAAAACAGCATGCATTCATAGAGTGAGCGTGTCAATATTTTTCTAGAAACTTCGGCCATTTGTATCAGCAAAGCAAACAAGTATTGTTTTGTGACACTCTGGTCTACATTCATTAAGAGCATCTCTAAAATGAGTCAGACATCCCAGCAGGAAACAGGAAGCAGATGACGCGCACAAATTAGGACAGTCAAATATATTTATTACACAGATGATTTACCAAAGTGTGGGAAAGGTATAGGAAAATCACAAGGAATAGCATAGTATTATCCTAGGGATTTTAACACTCCTAAGCCTGAGGGCGGGAGAATGTCATGAAATACTGGAAAGAAAACTTAAAGCTTTCTCTAGACTTGAGTACTATGATCATGTTTGCTGACTATGAAATTACGTAAAGTTAATATCATGGCAAATGTACTGAATGATAGGGTTTTGTGTTTGTTCGCTTTGCTTTTAGTAAAATGAACATTTGAGAACTCATTACCAAAATGAAAAATTTTCATATACAAAAGTATTCATAACAGCAAAAAGGGAAATGCAGGAAGAAACTATATTTCTAACAAGAGGATAATAGTTAAGATAAGTATAGTCTGCTCTATACATGAAAATATGTTAAGGTGAACATTTTGAAAATATATTTTCTCCTCATAGATTTTCAAATTTTCTGCAATGGTAGATCCTATTTTACGTAAACATTTTATTTTAATAGTTTTATTGAAATATACTTCACATGTCATGCAATTTAATCAGTCAATCATATTAAGAATAGTTATGCAATAATCACCAAAATCAATTTCAGAACATTTTCTTGTTGTTGTTGCTAGTTCCCTGTTCCCCCTATCTTCCCCCGCCATGCCCCTAGGCATGTCTAGTTACTGTCTCTATAGATTTGCCTAGCCAGGATTTCATAGACATAAAATCATAAAACATAAGCAGAAAGCAAAGAACAACAAAAAACCCAATTGGACAAAACATACAAAAACTTATCAAAAATAAAGCAGAAAATATTAAAACGGAAACAATTTTAAAATGGTTCAAAAGGGAGATCAAGTGACAATGTATTACTATATTTACCTGACAGTATCGGCCATAATAAACTTTATAATGCGCTTATCTGTTAGTAAGGCTCTTCATCTCCCTGCACTATGCTCAGAGGGGATTCCCCAGAGACTTAACCCAGGTGAGGTCCCTGAAAATGGATTTTGGGCTTCCACTGTCACCCATAGCTTTCTGCAGAATTCTGCAGAATGGTTGCGCAAATTTACAATCCTTGGATCACATCTACTGGTGTGCTTCTTCCATGTATACATAGATGATAACTCATGTAGCTGGATGTTTGTTTTAAAACAGACCTATAAGACCACAGGAGCTATTCTTTCTGATAGTCAGGCACCATCTAGTTTCTTCATTACACTTTGCTGTGGCACCCATGTCTTCAGTGATCTCTTCATGAGGGAAAGCATTAAGTTGGGCCATGTTATAAGAACCAGTTATTCTTAGATTGGGGCTAGAATGAAGTATGGGCCGAACGCCATTCATATATCTGTGGTTTACATGTACTCCTTGGCTGGTCGTTACAAGCACTTCCTCATGTGTTTGTAGCTATTTGAGTGTCAGCCCTCGTGAATTGACTGTTCATGTTCTTTGCCCAGTTTTAATTGGATTATTTGATTTTTTATTTCACTGAGGTGCTGCAGAATTCTATGGACTTTTATTAATTAGTCCCCTGTCCGTTGTGTCATTACTAAATATTTTCCCCAATCCGTGTGCTCTCGTTTCGCTTTTGATGAAGTGTTTTTTGATGTTCAGGTTTTAATTTTAATATGTTCTAGTCATCTATTTTGTCTCCCATGGTATGTAATTCCTCTATTAATTTGGTTTTCTGTATATGCCTTGTAACACTTTTCTCACTGATGACCTGGATAGCTCTGAGATTTACATTTAGGTCTCTAACCCATTTTGAGTTTGTTTTGTGCATGGGGTGAGCTATGCGTCCTGTTTCATTCTTTTGCAGATGGAGATCTGATTTTTCCAGCACCATTTGTTGAAGAAATGTTGCTTCCCTAACTGGGGTTTTTTGATCCTTTGTCAAAAATCAGTTGCCTTTACGTCAGTGGTTCTCAAGCTTCCTAATGCCACAATCCTTTAATACAGTTCCTCATGTTGTGGTGGCCCCACAACCATAAAATTATTTTCGTTGCTACTGCATAACTGTAATTTTGCTACTGTTATGAATCAGGTGACCAATGTGAATGGGTCATTCGACCCCCAAAGGAGTTGTGACCCACAGGTTGAGGACCACTGCTTTAGGTGGCTGCTTTTATTTCTGGGTTTTCTGTCCTGTTCCATCGGTATGTGCATCCATGCTTGCATCAGGTCCAGGCTGCTTTGACCACTGTGGCTGTGTAGCAGTTTTAGAGGCCAGGTAGTATACAGCCTCCTATTTTGTTTTTCTTTTTGAACAGTTCTTCCTTTAACCTGAACCACTTCCTTCTCCATATGAAGTTGATAATTAATTTTTTTTCATTTCTTTAATGGATGAAATTGGGATTTATATTGGAATCTCACTGTTTTTGTAGACTACTTTAGGTAGTATTGACATTTTCTCAATTTTACATCTTCCTATCCATTAAAACAGGATAATCTTCCATTTGTGTAGGTCTCTTTTGGTTTCTTGTCATAATTTCCTATAGTAATTTTCTTTATACAGGTCTTTTGTTTCTTAGCTTTGCTGTTGCTAGGTGCCATCCAGGGGTTCTGATTTATAGTGACCCTTTGTATAACAGAACGAAACAGTGCCGAGTCTTGTGCCATCCTCACACTTGTTACAATGTTTGAAGCCATTGTTTTAGCCACTGTGGAAACCCACCTTGTTCAGAGTCTTCCTCTTCTTGCTGCCCATTTACCTTATCAAACATGATGTCCTGCTCTAGGGACTGATCTCCCCTCACAACATGTCCACAGTACACAAGATGACGTGTGGTCATCTTTGCCTATAAGGAGCATTCTGGCTCTACTTCTTCCAAGAAAGCTTTTTTGCTCTTTGGTAGTTCGTAGATCATTACATATTCTTCACCAGCACCAAAATTCAAATACACCGAGCGTTCCTAGCATCCAACTTTCACAAGCATATGACACAGTTGAAAATGCCATGGCTTGGGTCAAGCGCACCTTAGTCCTCAAAGTACCATCCTTGATTTTCAACATTTGAAGAGGTCTTGTGCAATAGATTAGGTTAGTTTCATTCCTAGTTATTTCATCTTTTGTGTGGCTGCTGTAAGTGGTATTGTTTTTTAGATGTCTAGAGCTCTCTCCACTGAAGATAGGAGTCTGATTTATTTCTGCTTGCTACTCTTTTATTTTGCTGTTTTACCAAATCTCTCAATTGCTTCTAACAATCTTTTGTGGAGCCCTTGGGGTTCTTTCTCTATAAAATCATATAGAGATTAGTGAGATTTCAAATAGTGAGATTTCACTTCCTCCTTGCCCAATTGTATTCCCTTGATTGCTTCTTGTTGTATACTTCTTCCCTAAGACTTCCACCCTGATATTGAGTAAGAGTGGTGACAAATGACTCCCTTATCTAGTCGAATCAGGACAGGCCGTCCAGAAGTCAGCAGCAATATGCACCAGTTCACAGGCTCAAATATCTTATCATCATCTGGTCACGGCTGGTCAGCTCGATGTGTGCTGCCTCATTTAGCCTCACCAGGATGCCCATTTCGCTTTTGGACCATGGGCCCCTTTACAAATTCTCAACATCCCTAGCCCCTTGGGCTAGGTCATGCCAAAGGCTCAGGTTCCGCTCAACTCTAAACTTCAGACCAGCCAACCTGCCCTCGTCTCTCCTCTAGTTCCTGCGAACCAGGTCCACAGGTGTCAGTGGCTAGACTCAACCCAGCTCTTTATCAGTGCTTTCCTCCCACGTTCGCCCAACAAGCGGATCTAGGTGGTCACCCACGAGCTTTTCAGGCTGCCCACAGGAGAGTTCTTCATGGCTCCATATTTTTCCATCATCAGGAGCAAACTGCCAGTTCAAACTGCAAAAAGGCCAGAAGTCTCCTTTTATTACATTTCAGTGTTCCAACAGCTTTCTCAGTAAGTCTTTTCAAATGCAAATATATTGAGTACTCAAGGCACTGGGTAGGGCTTCCCTTTTCTAAGCCTTTTTTGCAAGCATTGCATACTAACACATTTAACAGATCCAGTTTAATGGCTAAAGGCAGTAGAATTACAAACTTTCTAAAATAACAATAGTTAGAAGAAATCACTATAATCCTAGTACAGCTAAATCCTAAACACATTTTTTCTTTTTCTTTTTTTACATTTTATTAGGGGCTCACACAACTCTTATCACAATCCACACATATACATACATAAATTGTATAAAGCACATCCATACATTCTTTGCCCTAATCACTCTCAAAGTATTTGCTCTCCACTTAAGCCCTCTGCATCAGGTCCTCTTTTTTTTCCCCTCCCTCCCCGCTCCCCCCTCCCTCATGAGCCCTTGATAATCCACAGATTGTTATTTTGTCATATCTTGCCCTATCCGGAGTCTCCCTCCCTCCCCCCCCTTCTCTGCCATCCATCTCCCAGGGAGGAGGTCACATGTGGATCCTTTTAATCAGTTCCCCCTTTCCAACCCACTTACCCTTCACTCTCCCAGCCTCGCCCCTCACACCCCTGGTCCTGAAGGCATCGTCCACCCTGGATTCCCTGTGCCTCCAGCTCCCATATGCACCAGTGTACAGCCTCTGCCCTATCCAGTCCTGCAAGGTAGAATTCAGATCATGGCAGTTGGGGGGAGGAAGCATCCAGGATCTGGGGGAAAGCTGTGTTCTTCATTGGCACCCTGACTGACCCATCTCCCCTCCTAAACCCCTCTGTGAGGGGATCTCCAGTGGTCGACACTTGGGCCTCGGGTCTCCACTCTGCACTTCCCCCTTCATTCACTATGGTATATATATATATGGTATATATATGTATATGTACACATACACACACACACACATATTCTTTTTTTTTCATGATGCCTTATCCCTGGTCCCTTTGGCACTAAACACATTTCTTAAAACAGTCAAATTCAATCATTTTTTAAATCTAAACTATCCCATTCATATGCAATATGGCCTTAGGCCTCTGGCTCCACCACTAAGGTTGGGCATTCAGCCAGCTATTTTGACTAAACATCATGGCCTCAGAGAAGTTCAAGAAGTGATTTTTCTCCCTGAGCTCAAAATTTGCATCTATCATATTCATTTTCACCTGGAAAATGAATTTTCATAGTGAAATAGCCAAAGACAACTAGGAATCAAAACCTTCATCTCCCATGTCCTTTCCAGAAAAGATCCCAGTAAACTTCATTGTCATGATTGACCTCCAGCATCCACTCTCCAGCTCCATGAATTGTGTCTCTTGTACCCTACTCCCCAGGTACTATAATGTGTTAGGCCAGATTGACTAGAGAAACATATCCAGTGACACTCATATATGTATAAGAGAAAGCTTTGTATCAAAAAGTAATTAAATACCAAGAAAGCATCCAAGCCCAGAAGTCACCAAGTCTGATAATAGTCCATAAGACTCTCTTCAGACTCACGAAGCCACCTGCAATGATGCAGAATGCAGGAATATCACAGCATGGTGGGCTCAGAGTCATGTGGATCCAATGGCAGTGAAAGCATCACAGGACTCTTGCCACAGTCAGGGTCAGGCAGCAGGAAGGTCCAAGCAGAGAGAGAAGGGGAGATTCCCAGGACCCTCCTTATAAGAAGGCTATGGCCCACAAGGAAGCTCCATCAGGCTGTGACCCGATTGACAAGTTGAATACCGCCCCTACACATTTATTATATCTTCAAGTTGACATGACAGTATGTAACTACCACAGGGCTCATGCCTTTGGTCAATGTTAAAGGGGAATGTTTCAGTGTGCTTTGCTGTTCTCTCACATTAAGAAACTTGGGGCTATTTAGCATATACATTGATTTTCTCAATGCCAAGAAGTGCAGGATTTGCCTCCCAGTGGACCTCTCAGGTAGATGCTGTAAGGACTGTCCCATGCTTGTCACCTGGCAGCCATATTCCCTTTCTCCCCTGTTTATGACTGTTTGTGCCATTGAGTGAGTTCCAATCCACGGTGATCTTATGCACACCCAGAAGAAAATGCATCGTGGTCCTGCATCATCCCCACAGTTCCTCCTATGCTTCAGCCCATTGTTCTAGCTATTGTGTCTGTCCATGTCCTTGAGGGCCTTCCTCTTTTTTGCTGCCCCTCTACTTTACCAAGTATGATGTCCTTCTCCAGGGACTGGTCTCTCCTGAAAACTTGTCCAAAGTATGTAAAATGCAGTCTCATCATCCTTGCCTCTAAGGAGCACTCTGACTGTACTTCTTCTAAGACAGTTCCATTTGTCCTTTCAGCAGTCCATGGTACTTTCAATATTCTCCAGCACCACAATGCAAATGCATCAATTCTTCTTCCATCTTCCTTATTCAATGTCCGACTTTCACGTGCATATGAGACAATTGAAAATACCATGGCTTGGGTCAGGCACACCTTACTCCTCAAAGTAACATCCTTGCTTTTCAATACTATAAAAAGGTCTTGTGTACCAAATTTACCCAATGCAAAGTACCTTTTGATCTCCTAATGGTTGCTTCCATGAGTATTGATTGTGGAGCCAAACAAGACAAAATTATTGACAACTTCTAAGCATCCTTCATTTATATTGATGCTTCCTATTGGCCAGTTGTGAAGATTTTGAACTTCTGTACATTGAGTTGCAACATATACTGAAGGCTACAATCCTCATCAGCAAGTGCTTCAAGTCCTTGAAGCAAGCAAGTCGTGTCATCTGCATGCATTAGGCTACTAATATGCCTTCCTCCCATCTTGATACCCTATTCTTCTTCATATAATCTAACTTCTCTGATGATTTACTCGGCATACAGGTTGAATAAATATGGTGAAAAAATACTAGCCTGAATCACACTTTTCCTGATTTAAAACCATGCAGTAGTCTCTTAGTTTGTTCACCCAATTGCCTCTTGGGCCATGTGAAATTGCCTTCTGTTCCATGTAAAACTTCCTCTTGATCTCCCTGTTTAAGACATTTGAAATAGCATTTAAATGCATTTTTAAAATGCTATAAAAATGTACTTCAAGGGGTTGAACATTTTCTATATCTTGATCATAATTGAAGTTACTTTGAATACACATATATAAAAATGTGAAACATATACTTAAAATTAAGTGTACCTGGTTAGTCTGGGTACACTAGAGAAGCAAATCCATAGACATTCATATGTGTAAAAGAAAGAGCTTTATATACCAGAGCAATTGAATATTGAGAAAACATCCCAGCCCAGCCCAGACCAACTCCCTATATTAGCCCATATGTTTGATACCAATCTATAAAGTCCTCTTCAGACTCACAAAACATATGCAATAACACCAAATGCAGGAAGCTCACAGGCCAGTGGGTGGGAAGTCTTGTGGATCCCGTGGCCTTGTAAGTGGCTCCTACAGCTCGCAGGGGTCTGGATGTATCAGGGTAGCTTCATGTGGCTTCTCATCAGAAATATTTCACAGGGAGTGAGCGAGTGTCCCACCTCCAGCAAGCTATTTGTCACCTTAGCACCTCCAAATGAAGTCATCAAGCTGCAACCTGATTGACAGGTAAACTCCACCCCTTCTCTCCTAAGTTTCAAATTGACAACAAATTATGTAACTATCACAGTACCAAATCAATGTAAATTTATAAAGAAAGGGTTTTAAAAATTGCAATACATAAAGTATGCTGTATCAAATGAAGTCAATTATATTTCGTTTAATACTTATCTCTGGCAGTTTGCCAATGCAATAGACTGTGATATTGCTGACTTTTAATCTCAAAGACAAAATATCTTATAACGTGTCTAATTGTCACTGCATAGTCACCTCAAAACTCTAGTCTCTAGATGTACAGGGCCATGCTATTTTGGTTGTTAACTTAGTAGTCATTGACAATAGAATGCTGTCTAAGCTTCAGCATTTCGAACATCAGAAATTGCTTTCAATGGAATGTGGATGATATCTGCGCTCCTCAGTCTTCCCTATTGCTATCAGGCAAGGATCCCACATGCTTCCACCCTCTATCCCTCTTTTTCCACTCTGACGTCAATCATTCTTCTCACAGCACTCTACTTCTATGCTACGTTCAATTATTGGCTTCACTGGCCACACAGAACTTATTGCCCATCCTCACGATTATGGAGATTGATAAGGGAAGGTTTACCACAAAGCAGGAACCAATAAGCCATATGAATACAGTTTACAGCAGCGGCTCTCCTTAGCCAGCAGCCAAGTCTCTGGTCCTCAACCTCGGCCACTTTGTTTCTAGGCCTCTGCCTCCACAGACCAGGAAACCAGTTGTATCTCTGGCTGATGGTCCCATAGTTTCTGTGCCGCAGTCTAGTGCCTCTAATCTTGACTCCACCGCTTCAGACAGAGATCTGGAATGTGCTCTTCTGATGGTCCAGGGTTTTCTCACTCTCTGCTGCTGCTGCTGCTGCTTAACAGATGGCTCATTTTTATAGTCAGGGGGAATGTAATAAAAATGGACCAGTCCATTTTATTTCTATTACATACTCCCTATTTGCATAGTCCTGCACAGCCGCAGAGTCTTGAGCAGCAGAGCCGAATTAAGATATTTCACTCCACTACAAAAATAAAGTGCAAAATATAGACTGAGACTGGGGGCTCAACTGCTATTGAAAACCCCAGAAAAATGATTCCTATTTATATTACCACTTGTCCTTTGTATTGTCCTTTTTACTTGCTTATTGTTCACAGTGAGTATCAGTAGGACAAGCCAAACCAAACCAACCAAACTCATTGTCTTCTGACTCACAGAACCCAACTTACCATCATTGGAAACACTTTGGATACACAGTGAAGTCTAATGTTGTTTAGAAATCAGTAATCAAAGCCAAAGCTAGAATACAAACATTTCTGAAATACACTCCTGAAATTTGGATATACTGGCTGGACCATGCTCTGTTTGTCAACGAAATGTGAAATTGCAATGGAAATGGTCTTTTCATTTAAAGTTGTTCGTTTTCATTTGTAGTCATTACGGGAAAGAGTAAGTCTGACCCCTCAGTCTGTGTGCTCCAACTTCCTCCAAACACCTCTTGACTGGGATATTTTTTATGAACAAGGGAGAATGCCCTAATTAGAACAACATGTGGAACTCAAATATAATTGTCATGCACTTAGCTTATTTTCTATGACCTGTAATAGTGCCCATTAGGAGCAATGTATAAAATAGAAAATGGTATGTAATCTTTTCACCACACCTTTGATTTCCAGTGGAGGTGTGAGACTTTCACTTGTGTCTTCATATTTATAATTCCTCATTATTTTAACATGAGAATTTTGTAAAAACTAATCAATGGTATTGTTTGAAGGCCCCAAATATATCAAGTGCCCCATTTCCCCAAACCCTTGATTTCTTTCCAATCAAAGACATTACATAATAAATGAGAAACTATATTATTATAATTCAAAATATGTTTCTAGTTATTTAATAATTAAAAGGATGATTTTTATGTTTGCCATTCAAATTGAAGGCATTTCCCCTCACAGGAAATTAGCAACTAAAAAAGTCAGCGGAACTATTCCCTACTAGCCTCCTGACACTCGAGAACAGTGCCTCTCGCTGCTATCCTGATTCCTCCTGAAGTCTCGACCTCAAACCTCACTGCCAACCATGCGTACTGGAAAGAACTTTTCAAAATGAAGATTCCTGGGCCCAACCCACAAAGAATCTGATTTAGGGAGTCTGAATGGGTACCCCAAACTATGCATATTAACAAACTTTAACAAATAAGAGTTTCTAGTACAGGTGGTGCTTAGACTACTCTTTTGAAACACAGCCCTTGGTTCTCACATGAAGGACCGGAATCCATAATTAAGCATCCACTACCTAAAGACAAGGAGTCCTGGTGGCATAGTGGTTGGTTACACATGGAGCATCTAACCATAAGGTCAGCAATTCATACCTACCAGCTGCTCCTCAGGAGAAAGACAGGGCTTTCTACTTCTCAGAAACTCACGGAGGTAGTTCTACCCTGTCCTAAAAGGTCACTATGTGTCAGGGTAATCCTGCCCCTAACACACCATCACGGGTCCGGTAGGCACAATTGTACAGCGATATTAAGTAAAGACTATAGCAAAGTCATAGAGAGCATGAGAGATAGAAGAGAGATTGAAATAATGGAGTCAGACACATTTCATAGTAGCATGCTCACCTCAGCCCAGCTTGGTGGTCCATGCGGAAAGAGACATATTTAATGCTAACCAAGGCTTTTATATTATCTGGGGACATGCAAGTCCCCTAATCACAGGTGAAGAGATACCTCATGGTAAAGGGTTGTGCTATAGGTAATACAGTAATAGGAGGGGGTGATCTAGGGGTATACACGCAATAGGAAGAGGAGGGATTGAGGGTATACATGTGGCAAGATGGTCGGATCTTAGATTCAGATGGCAGCCTAACTTTGGATGTCACTGAGCCAGTTTGACCTGTTCCCTGGCTCAACTAGAGACCATTATTAGTAGGGTGTGAACCCCACCTACAGGAACCAAATGAATGACTATAAGCCTTTAGGGGGAAGTAGCCCATTGTCCTTAGCAGCAGGGAGCAGGCCTACTCTGGCCTACTCTGGCAGCCCACTGCCTTCAGGGAAGTAACTTGACAATTATTAGCTGCAAGCAGTGTCCTAAGTGTAACATATTTTGGGGAGATGACTTGGGAGAAATCTTTCTGTTTCCCACAACTATGAGTCGGCACTGACTTGCTGGTAGTGACCTGAATACAGCAAACAAGAATTACACAGACACACACACACACACACACACACACACACACACACACTCCCTTGAACCAAAGTTACACTAATGAAACCTTTAGCTTAGGTTTGAGAAGCATGCTATGTTGGGCCTTTCCTTGCTTCCCTATCCTGTTCTGCGGAAGCCCCGAGCCACGCCATTGATGGCTTTTCCATCAGGGGAACATTTGAGCAGAGGGTAAGACTCTTCACCTGCAAATGTTACATTAAACAGGAAGCAGATGTTCAGTAGAATAAGTTTTTTTATTAATCTTAGATTGCCCTAAATGTTCAAGTTTTCCACTGCCAAAGAACATCAGTCTGAGTTTAGTGGCATGGTTTTTGCCCTGGGTTCTACCTATTTTAAATATTTCGAAATCCTTGTCTTCTCAACCCTAAGGCTTCCTTTTCAAACTAAAATCCAGTTCTTTCACTTGTTCCATTGTTCTTCATTTGTCACAATTTCCCATCCTTTACCTGGTTATTAACTTTTGAGCACTTTATCTTGCTAAATCCATCTTCAAGGGTGACTCATTGGTAGATAGATAAGGCATCAAGATCAGTGAACAGAATTCTGGGAGGTAGTCAGTGGTGGTATTCAGCCAGTTCTCACGGGTTCCGCAGAACTGACGCCTACATTTTTGTTGAGTTTGGTAAACCAGTTGTTATAATGGCACTTGTCATCTATATTGTCTCAGAGGGAAATCACAATGTGGAAATCACAAATTTACATTCATTACTCTTTTTTAATGTTCATCTGTGTAGTCTAAGCATCTGTAGTAATGTTCATCCCACCATAGGTATAAAAACCTAGATGGAAGTATCCTTGTAATATTTATGTATTATTCATTTAATAAAATTCATTATACTTTTGATGAAATATCACATTTTTATTCCCTTGTGTTTGCTACTCCAGTAAACAAACATATAAGGTCAAGAAAAAAGTACCAAACTACCAGACGATGATATGTTGTCCTTCCTTTCAGCTTTGAGTTTTGCCTGAGCATCCCAAAAGACACTGTGAGTGAGTTATGCAATTCCTGAAAGTGTCCCAAAAGCTAAAAATATTATCAGAACAATAGCTGTAAGTTCAGCAGAAGTGGAAAGGGTTTTTGTCAAAGATGAACATAATATGTTCAGAGATAAGAGGTCACCTAATTGTGTCTAACAGATCAAACACAATGAATATTATCTAACTGATCTATCTCTAAAGGCATGGGATCCCACTCTGT
Organism: Tenrec ecaudatus; assembly: GCF_050624435.1. Classification (NCBI taxonomy): domain Eukaryota; kingdom Metazoa; phylum Chordata; class Mammalia; order Afrosoricida; family Tenrecidae; genus Tenrec; species Tenrec ecaudatus. Next base: position 134,335,746 of record NC_134532.1, read on the forward strand.
GGTAGTGACATAATCTGTTGTCAATTTGGCACTTGAGAGGATTGAGAGTGAAGGGATGGAGTCTAGTCTGTCAATCGGATCGTAGCTAATGAGGCCTCTGTGTGGGCATGGCCTTCTCCTGAGAATTCTGGGAAATCTGGATTTGCCTCCTTGGAGACAGGAGACACTTTCTCTCTGCTCACTCGCTGGGAGATTCTCTACTGACAAGACGTATGGCACCACTCTGATAGACCCCGTGCCCTGGGAACTGGAGAAGCATGTGGAGAGCCCTGCCAGCACTGAGAGACTTACAACGCCACTGGATCCTAAGACTTTCTACTCACTGGCCTGTGATAGTTCTGTATTCGGCATCATTGCATGTGTTTCGTGAGTCTGAAGAGGACTTTATAGATTGGTATCAGACATATGGGCTAATATCGGACTTATGGGCTTGGACTGGACTAGGTTGGGATGCTTTCTCAATGTACAATTACCCTTTATATAAAATTCTCTCTTAGACACATATGAGTTTCTATGGATTTGCTTCTTTAGTTGACCCAGACTAACACACACTCCTACAGTGAGAAGATGGTTAAGGAAAAAAAAACACACAACTAATGATGTTCAGCTAAAAGCGAAGAATGTTGCAAGTGAGGCGTCCAATCAAGAAGCAACATGGAAATACCTTAACGAACACTTTTATTGTTTTTGTCGGTTTTTAAATATTTTCATTAATATTTTAAATATCTTCCTTATAAACATAATCAAGTGTTAGGTACCTCTTTTATTGTTCTTATTTAACTTTTAACTGAGTGAAATAATAAAGTACCTTTAAGTGTATCTTTTTTTATACTTGAAATGGTCATTAGGGCAGCAAACTGGTGTTAAATTATCTGAATCTCACCATTGGATGCATCCTTTGATCTTTTGCAGCCTTCTTATAGAAAATGTATGAAAGGCACCTAATTTTTTGCCAATATAATAAAATTTTCAGGCAATCATTTATCCAATTGTTTGATAATCAAATGTGAAGTGCCTACTCAGTATGACGCATTCATATTAGAGTGGAGATTAAGAACAAAACAAAATGAGATCATAGTACACTTCAGACAAAAGGTTCAAAAGGAAAGAAAGCAAAAAACTCACTGTCATTGAGTTAATGACGACACACAGCAACCCTGGAGGGCAAGGAAGAACTGGCCCTGTGGTTTCTAAGACTAACTGTTTAGGGGTTTATAACTGCTGACCTTGCAGTTAGCAGTGTCTAACTTGTAACCACTGCACCACCAGGGCTCCCCAAAACAGGGAGGGAATGATTATATGGAGTAAGAGGGCTAAAATCTAAACTAAGGATAAACACAGGATGCTATGGAAGAGTGATGGTTAGATTTTATGTCAACTCCATGTACCTAAGTCAGGAACCCTGGTGGCATAATGGCTAAGCATAGAGCTGCTAACTGCAAGGCCAGCAGTTCAAAGCCACCAGCATCCCTGAGCGAGAGAGAGTGATGGGACTTTCTACTCCACAAAGAGTTCCAGTGTTGAAATTTTGGAAAATCACAGGGGCAGTTCTATCCTGTCGTAGATGGTCACTATGAGCCGCCAACCACTTAGGGCAGTGAGGTGAAGGTGCTAGTGGAAGCCCAACCTATCAATCCGGTCCCAGACCGATGACATCTCACTGGGGATGTGGTCTTTTGTGTAATTGAGACCTTGAAAAGAACTGAGGCCTCTTTTGTCCTTCACCTTCTGTGGATCTGTATTCTGTCTGTTTCATGGATCTCCCAGGTGCCATCGGCAGACTGCTGATCTTGGATTCATTTGGTCAACCTCAGATTCATTCTCCTCTGCCTCAACCAGTCTGTGGCCCATCTGCTCCCTGTTCAGTTCCTGAAGCAACCTAAATCAGAAGTTTCCAGCTTACATCTGACCTATGGACTTGAACTGGTCTAGACTCACCTACTTTCACAATTGTGTAAGCTGTTTCTTGACATAAAGCTCCTTCTGCAGACATACACGTACAAGCATTCCTAGTTTTGCTTCTCTAGAGAACCCGGCCCAACAGGAGATTTTCTTAAATGGGAGTGCAATTAAGTGTGGGAATCAGAGAAGTTTCCCAGGAAGAGATGATATTCAGAATTGCTTCATCTAAATCAACTGAGTACTCATTTCCTACACTATATAAATGCTGCCAGAAAAATATTTAAATCTGACCCAGGCAGAAGGCCTCTAGGAATGAGAAAATCTGAATAGGCCCAATCTATACTGTGAAATATGATTTAGCAATAGCATAAGACAACTGGAGAGAGCCCAGGGCTCAAAGTGACCAACTTGATTTTATCAAGTGGAGGTGGTTCCTAGTTACTGTCATAAAAGTCAACATAACACAAAAGATGTATGTTAGGAAGCTTTCTGTTATAAATGGGAAAATCTCAAATTGGTTTACATGAAAACAGATTTCCTGGCTCAATAGCTGGAAGATCAAGGAATGAGCTTTGAGCAAGGCTTTATGCAGACACACGATGTAATCGTCTTTTCTATTCCATTTTCAGGCCCCATTTTCATCTTGGAGTCCATGTTTGGAGCAAATAGTATCAGATTTGGCTGCTGACTGAAAGTCCACCCAGGACATGTTAGAAGGAAAGCTTGATGATCTACTTTAAAAATCTGCTATTACAAACGTAGGAAGTACGGTTCTATATTGATATACATAGGGTGGCTATGAGTCAGAGTTGACTCAATAGAAACTTGTATCTTCAGGTTTATTTTCCTCTTTGTTGATTTCATTCTCAGCTAGCTATGTGGTCATCCCCATCTATGTGATAGTAGTTTAGCCACCCCAACATGATTAGCTTCTATGTCTTAGTATGGGTTATCTGCTCAATAATTTTTCTTTGAGAGGGAATGAAACAATGGAATTAAAAGGGGAAGTAATGAAATACAACCAGGAATCCTTGATTGACTCCAGGAACAGGTTTACATACATATATTTACCACCTTTTAATACACATTTTAGGACATACCTTTCCATAGGGTAGATGTGCCCACGTATCCACATTGCTATGAGCCAGAATCTAATAAATGCCCATATAATTTTTGTTCACTCATCCCTTAATGTTAGTATCTTAAATAAGCATGATACATGTGTCAAAACTAATAAATTAACATTGGTAATGTTAGACAAATAGAATTGAGTTTCATATTTTGAATCATAAATGATGTGAGGAAACTAAAGGAGATATGGTAGAGATATGGTAGAGTTACACTTTGGACTGCTAACCACAAGGTCTGCACTTTGAAACCATAGCCGCTCTGAGAGAGAGGAAAACGAGGTTTTCTGTTCCTGTACAGATTTATGGTCTTGGAAACCCACAGGAGCAGTTCTACTCAATCTTCTAGTCTTGGAAACCCACAGGAGCAGCTCTACTCAATCTTCTAGGGTTGCTGTGCTAGGATAGCTTTGATAAAGAGCATAAGTAGCGACACTAATAGGTGTACGTATGTAAAAAGAGACTGATATCAAGAAAGGGCTCACACAGTTCCAGAAGTAGGCAAGGTCAGTCCAGTTCACATCATTGGTTCAGAGGTCAACTGGAGGTTTAACTTATGCAGCTGAGGGTGCTGATGAATCAGGAAGCAGGAAAACCACCGGCTGGTAGGTGCAAAGTCAAGCAAATCCAAGGTCAGCAGTTCATTAACGACTGCTGGGACTGAGAGGCAATATGGAGGATGATCAATGAACCAGGATCCAGACACGGTAAAAGTGAAGCTTTCCCACACAATCTGCCTAAAAAGGAGCAGATTACACAGCCAAAGAGACTTTCTTCCAGTTTTATCAAGACTGCCACCTAATCAAAGGGGCTAACCCACCACAGCTTCGGGCTGCTCACAAAGTTGATGGCATTATGATAGAGACTATCACAGAGTTCATTGCATTTTATTAAAACCCATCATGGAGAATTACTGCCAAAAAACTGAGAATGCTGGACCAACCAACTTGACGCAACCCTAACGGTCGTCTATAAATCATAATTGATTAGATGGCAGTGAGTTTTATTCTGTGATGAAGCCAAATTACTTGAAATTGCTTTCATCCAGAAAAAGGAATCAACAGTGGAGGGCCCTAAAGATTGCTCCCTGAAGTGACAGAGGCACCGGAAGCTAAAGAACTGGGAGCATGAGACAGAGCAAAAGAGTCACGCTGAAATGATGAGACCATCCGGTCAGACAGAGGAGCGGCACAGAGACTGTGAGGCAGAGCATGCTTGGGTGGATTTCCTTGTGTGTGCATACATCTTGTCCTAGCACAGACATTATTTTGCCTCCAGATAGATCTTGAAATGTTCTTTTTGTCAATGCATGCAACGCCACTGAGTTGAATTATATACTGTATATGGCACATGATGAACCTATGTTTTCATTCCTCATAATCTGTCTTCTTTGAACCCTTCTTTTCCTGGGAACATGATCCATTCCAGTAAGCAAGTACTATTTATGATATTTATGACCAGACCTGGCGTAAAACATGACCAGACCAGACGCCAAAATATGAGCAGAAAGGATACTTATGACCTTTAGGTCACCCTAGAAGAAAAGTACTCTTTTCAAGAAACCAAAAGTTCCATGATTGAAAGATGTCCCCAGATCAAGATGAAAGACATTTGAAAAGCATGGGGTCTGATAAGCCATATCCTGTCAAGAATTATAACCCGCCCTCATGCCTGCTCATGATTGTTCCCGAGATGTCTGTTACATGTCTATAATCCCTTCAATTTACTTCTTGGTATACATGTAAAAAATGGCAAACCCCCTTTTCAGGAGCTTGCCATCACAACTCTAGTCTTGGTTTGCTTCTTGCCTGATCAACTGAAGTAGTTTGCCCGCTTAAACTTCATGCAGTCTCTGTCTTTGTTTCTTAGCAGATCCCTGGGAGATCTGGGTCGGTTAACAGAGAAGCTACTGGACACACCCTGAGAGGTCAAGAACTAAGAAGACAGGTGTGCTAGGCTGGTGAGAAGAGGTGTTGTGGGGGGAACAACAAATGTATCCTTACTGTTTTATAGCCTGTGAGCTTCCTTAGTAAACCCCCATAATTGTGGGTGGTGTCTGAGTTCTGTGGCCATGGCAATGAATTAGCAAAGCCACCCTGGGAGGACAGGGATGTTAGAAAAGAGTAAAGAAGTGTTGAAGGTTGAGGCATATCTGGCAGGGGTCTTAGAGCGATCACACCTAGGCTGGGGTGGAGTGGTCATCTCCTTCTGCATTTTGCTGCCAGAGGAGGCCTGAGATGCCCCTATATCATTTTCCTCAATTCCCAACCCAGAAAAATAGAAAAGAAAGAAAAGTTTGAATATTGATTAAGTATTAAATCAGAGTGTGATGCATCTCAGGCAATCCACTAAAGAAATTGCAAACAGGGTGGCCTAATTTACTTTACTTATGTAGTTTGATAAAAAAAATCTCCTTACTAAATGCAGTTAGCTTAAGGTAATGTTTTCTCAAATTCAATTGCTTTTGTATATAAAGCTCATTCTTATATGCATAAAAGTGTCTCTATGAATTTGTTTCTCTAGTCAACCCAGACTAACACAGTAGCTTGGTTTGGGTTTTTGGTTAGAGTTAATACAGCCTTGTGAATTCATTGTGATCATTCACCAACAATGTGGCAGATTTTCCCCAAGGAAGGGCATATTTGAAAGTAGATCATAACTCTTAGACTTCTCATAGAGAGTGATTTTGCCCGGGGTGAATTTGCGTAGGCATGTCTTTAATGATTTCCAAATGTGAGTCGTTACCTGGAAGTTGGGTACTAGGCCTCCATGGTCATGAGTCATACCCTGACCATCAAGCAGCCCAGTGGTCCAAAGACCTCTGAATCAATCCTGGAAACATTTCTAATTTGCAAATGTGTACACATCCCAATCATGGTCATCAACAGTGATGAATTGATCATCCACCAATCATGATTCTGAGTATTTTAAAAATTGATCAGCAGTTAGAGACCACTAGCTGCTTTGTTGAAGAAAGAGGAGGCTTTCTGCTCCCATAGGATTTACAGCCTTGTAAACCCAAGCAATAGTTTATTCTGCCCTATAGGATCACTATGAGTCAGAATTGATATGATGGCCACGAGTTTGATTTTTCTAAGAAGTCCTAGTGGTACCATTGGGTAAGTGTTGGACTTCTCAATATTGGAGTTGCACCACATGGGAAATATGAAACTATCCAGATTCCATGAAGACTTACAGCCGCAGACACCTGATAGAGAGTCACTAGGAGTTGGAATCAACTGGAAGGTAATGGCTTTGGTTTTTGATTTCTTGGATAATATAGTGGCCATGAGTCCTTTGGACACCACTATGGCCCCATGCTGATGATTTCCCTCATCCACATACTGTATATACTTGACGGCTTATATGCGAGTACATATGGTCATTTCTCTTAGAAAATTTTATTTATCATTGCAACCTATTTTTAGCACATTGCTTGTGATGGTTGGCAGTTTGAAACCACCAGCAGCTCCTCAAGAGAGAGAGGGATTGGGAATAAACAGCTACGATCTTAGGAGCCCACAGGGCGGGCCCTGAGTCAGCATAGACTCGATGGCGGGGATTCTGTTGGTGCCACTGTGCACCGACCCGCCGAGCTCGTCTTTCTCCCAGAGCTGAGACAGTCACCATGTTTAGTTTCTCAAGTCCACTTTCTCCGCTCTGCTGCCTTCGTTGTTTCATCAGCCCCTGCTTGGATGGATGCAACAGTTACCAACTTTTCCCCTTGCTTTCACCAGTTTCTGCACTAGGTGTCCTTTAAAATGGTGTGAAAAATCCTCTCTAAAATACAGGTCCGTACGCATGGAGCCCAGTGTAAACTCCTTCACTGATTGAATCAAGACCAAACTCTTGAATATGCTCAACAATCTGTTTCCATTCCAAACTTTCATCTTCAAGTCTCACTGATTGAATCAAGACCAAACTCTTGAATATGCTCAACAATCTGTTTCCATTCCAAACTTTCATCTTCATGTCTCTTGCTATTTCTTACCGCCTGCCCAAGGCACTGGCAGTGAGGTGGGCTAACCCAAGATCCACAATTCAAACCTACCAGCCACTCTGGGGGAGAAAGGTATTTATTTATTTGAAGTGTATTATTCTGGTAAAGATGAACAGTCTTGGAAGCCCAAAGGGGGAGTTTTCCTCTGTCCTACATAGAGTCAGTATAGCAGTGAGTTTAGGTTTTGTTTTTTATTGGGGGGTGGGGCTTTGCCTAATGCTCTAGCCACAGAAAAACAACTCTAGTTATTATTTTTGTGTATCTCTTGCACTGGCGTGATTCCAAGTCTGTGCACATACCCTCGCCTCTCACTCTACTGATCTCCTATTATTTTTTAACCAATGCATTGCTTCTTAACCTTCAACCCAGTGGGATTCCACCCACCCCACCCACTTCTGTGAAGTCTTTCTCAACAATCCCAGGCAACGTTAACCACTGCCTCTTTTCTGGTCCTTCAGCACTTGATACGTAGCCCCACCTTTGCACTGAACTGGTTGGGCTGGAGTTATGTGTTTATGAATCTATCTTTACAACAGGCTATAATCTACTTAATGACAAGGAGAACACTTTATCTCTCTTGGTTTACCCATAATCCAGTCCAAATGCTGGGCACATCAAAGATGTTTAATAAATGTGTGGCGAATGAGTAAACTAGTGAGTGAATGGGTTAGCTACATTATCTCAGGAGACAGCTATATTAAAGAAGAAGGAATAGTATACAGGCTCGACCATGTGACTTTTGACAAATTCTTAAATACACTGCGCCCCAGTTTCCTTATCCATAAACTAGAAGCACTAATAGCTCCTCTCTTTATGGTTGCGTGAGGTTTAACAACGTGAACATATATAAGCTGCTCGTAAGCGTACCTGGCACGCAGGAAGCACTGTCGATGGATGGCTGTTGCCAGAAGCTAGTGAGTGGATGTTCAACTCCTGGGGACCCCATGTGATAAAGTAGACCCACCCCAGAGGGTTTTCTAGGCTATTATCTTTAAAGCAATATATTTCCAGATCTTTTTCCCATGGAGCCTTTGGGTGGGTCCAAGCCACCAGCTTTTAGAGGCAGCAGGTTTCATTCTTATATATTAGCATTTATTATTATTATTATTATTGCTGTTTTTCATGGAGAGAGAATTGTTGTAAACTCCATAGCATGTAGAAACTATTTTGTTTTCATTAATTTCCAATCTCCACCACATTGAATAAGCATCCAACAAAGATTTATTGAGTGAATATCCAAATACGGAAAAAGAGGGGGAAATGAAGAAAACCCGCACAGGGGCAGATGGGCATGCACTCAGCCAAAAAGGATTAAGATGCATTTAAATCCATCTAGGTGCCCTGCGCTGAATTACTTGTGTATACTTGAAGTTCCCAAATCTTCCATTTCACCCTCATGTGAACCGGGACTCTGCCCAGCTGAGTAGGGATAGTTTCTCCAAAGGCAGAGAGTAGGAAAGCATTGCTGAACTCTTGACTGGGGTCTCATCCCAGGGGAAAATGATAACCAGAGGCAGAGTCACTTAGTAAGACATTAAGAACCAGTGAGAGCAGTTTCTTCTTCTACAATTCACAGATTTGTGATCCTGCAGAAGCTCAGTTGTCTGGTCCTCAGCCTGATCTGTTAAGATCCAACTACACGATAACACCAGGACTTCATCCACCATCTGGCATCTGCATTGCTGATGAACTGTATGAGCCCAGGGCTGATATGCTTCTTTAGTATCCAGAAAAGCTTCTGAAAGAAGGAACATGACCCCGGAACATGTTGCTATGTCACCTGGCTGGTTTGAAACCTAAACTGTAAAAAGAAAACAAAGAAGGAAGGTATGTTCATGAAGAGTAGTTCCATGAGGATGACAGAATATAATTAGAAGTATATCTTAGAAGTATATCATGAACTAATCAGTTAATAAGGAACCCAATCAACTAATTAGTTAATAAGGAACCCAAAAGAGCTAAGACCAGATCCAATTGAATACAGGAATTTTATAAATCACAACCTTTGGGGTTATCTTTTCATCACTAGGGAAAGAAACAAAGCATGTACCTTCACTAAGTTTGCCAACGTAGGGGTCCCTAGGTTCCTAAGAGCCTAGTTGCTAACTGAGCAGTCTATTCAACGATGCTAACTGAAAAACTGGAGGGCCAGGTCCACTCAGAGATTCCTTAAAAGCCTGGTGATCTACTCCCCCAAATCAATGATTGAAAACCCTGTAGAGCATAGTTCTCCACTGACATGCATGGGGTTGCCATGAGTTGGAAGCAACTTGCATCAACTGGTTCCTCAAGAGTAAAAGGGTGATTTGAACGCTGTCTCTCCCTCCTAGGGTATTAAATAATTCTTCATGAGCCTGATAGCAATGTCCAATCTGACATTAAAAAGACATGCCACCACATTTTTGCCTTGTTTCCAATCCTAAAATAATGTTCCTGAATAGGAAGGGTTTACTCTGCTTTGTTCATTGCTGTATTACTAACATCGGTGCTTGACAAATAGTTGTCGAATGGATGGGTGGATGCATACATGATAGTTATGTTTGAAGAATGCCTTTGATAACTGGCTATTTAAATATGTTTCCCATTTATAATGTATTTACATTTCAAATTCTATTAGAATATATTTAGTTAGACCACAAATATGCCCCTATCTGTAATGTCTCCATGGTCCCAAGAAATCCTGATATATATGAGCAGCAAAGTTTTTATGAGACAGTGCATTCAGCTATTCAAAATAGCAAACAGGGGCACATCTTTTCTCTTACATCCCAACATAAAATAGGGTCAGACCCATTTATGTGGGTTCGTGAGGTGGATGATTTTAGGGAAGATTAAAGTGCAGGATAACCCCAGAGATAGTGCCATCCCCTGGAGTTAGTAACACTCTCCTTGCTCACTGCCTCCAGTCGAGTAATAACTCTAGGCCTGGATGGGAAAGGGGAGGGCATGGTTATTTGAGCAGGAAAGCAAAGAGTGTCTTGAGAACTGCGGTCTAGGCTTCAGGCTACTGTCAGCTTGAGCAAGGGAACAAAGACATTTACGTAATACCCTTACCTCATTCTCCTCTTTCCCTTCACCTGCTAGGACTCCCCAATGGGTGGATCTCACTGTGAGCCAGCTGGCAAGAGAAACCTCTGTAGTGATTCTAACAGATGAGTCTCTAGACAGGAGAGATTGGAGGGTAGATTTGGAGGGCCACACAGGAGACAGATAGCAAGAACCTTGAAATTAAACCATAGATAGAGCAGTAAAGTAAAATTGTTTTGGTTTGCTCTATTTTGTTGATTCTGACATTACCTGGCAAGTCGATTCTGACGTTCCCCTCTTGAATTTCATGTGGACAAATGATGGAGGGTGGCATCTAAGATTAGTTCACATTGTCAATTGTACCTTATGCTCTTGGATACTCACTTCAGCATAGCCTACATGCCCAGTAAGGAGGACATTCACCTGCCTTTGAAAATATCCATGTGGTGATAATCAGAGCCTCCTAAGAACATCTGCTTGCCAACACTGTGAGTGAGTCATCTCAGAAGTAGATCCTTCTGTCCCAGTCAAGTCCTTAGAAAATGATGACCTTAGCTGACATCTTTACTGGCATCTTTAAAAAGACCATAAAAAAAGACCTTGTAAAGAACCACCCTTTTAAGTAGCTCCCAAATTCTTGGCCCTAAGAAAACATGCGAACTAATAAATGCTTGCTTATTGGTCTTTTTTAGGCAAATAAAAGTAATTTGGCACTTCTGGAGTGATTTCCTACTAGATAACTAGCACATGAGTATACTGTTATCCTTAGCTACTTTTTACCAATTGCACTTATGTGTTCATTTAAATAAAACAATTCAAAACTATATATGTTCTGTCTATAAACAACAAAGATATATTCTATTGTTGTAGGCTTTCTAACAGTATATATGGACATTGTGCAATTTTTAAAATGTGAATATTTTATTGGTATCAATATATTTTTAAATAGATAGTCTGTGCCTTTACTCTAAAATTACTATTGATTGCATACAGCATGAGGTGAGGTATTTGTATAATATCTGGTAAAAAAGAATTTATATACAGTATTGTACACGAGATAGATTCTTATGAACCTTTATGTCTTTGGAAATGTTAAAATTGATCAAAAGCCTATTTTAGAAATTGGTCTTAGTACTGTTGGCAACCAATTCACTGAAAGCTACATCTGAACATCTTAACAGTAGGTTCAGTATTGAGCAGTCACAATGTAAGCAATGACCATCAAGAACAGTGACAAGTAAAACAGCACATTTCTATTCATAACTTCAGACTTGCACTGTGCGTAACTGTGGTAGTTACATAATATGCTATCAATTTGAGACTTAAAAGTGTAGGGGTGGAGTTTAGCCTGTCAATCTGGTCACAGTTTGATGACCTCACTTGGAGGCACTTAGGAGGCTCCTTAGAGGTGGGACACACGCTCACTCCCTGTAAGACTTTATTGATGATGAGCCTGATGGAACTACACTGATGCAGCCAGAGCCCAGAGCTGGAGGAGCCACATGGAGACCTACCCCAATGCTAAGATGCTTCTACTGCCATAGGAACCACAAGACTTTCCACCCACTGGCCTGTGATCTTCCTGCATTTGGTGTCATTTCATGTGTTTCATGAGTCTGAAGATAACTTTATAGGTTAGTATCATACATATGGGCTAATATTAGACTTATGGACTTGAACTGGACTGGGCTGGGATGTTTTCTCAATATTCAATTACTCTTTGATATAAAACTCTTTCTGATACACATATTAGTGTCCATGAATTTGTTTCTTTAGTTTACCTAGACTAACACATTATGGTACTAGGAGTGGGTACTAAAGAAACCTATCATAACGCTGCAGAATGGAAGCTAGTTTGACCCCTGCCTCATGGTAGATATTGTTCTTTGGCTAGCCAGAAGTCAGATATGCCCATGTAGTTTACTGGGTTGTTTTCTGGACAGAATAGGGGAAGTTGACGTTTTGATTCTTTTGTTTGGTTGTTGTCTTTGGCTATTTCTGTTTGAGATGATGAAAATGAATATTGTTAATGTGTATTTTGAGCTCAGGTGTAGAACTCATCCCTTGAATTTCTCAGATGCCGTGCTGCTTAGGAAAAATGACTGAAAGAAGCTTAAAATTGCTGACAGAAAGCCTGGCTTTGCTGTCAGAGCCCCAATCCCATATTTTGTATCAATTGAATAGTTTATATAAGGATTAAGATAAAAGAGACCAAGGGCACATGAGGGAGGGGGGAAAGGGGAGGGAGGGGAAAAAAAAAGAGGACCTGATGCAAGGGGCTTAAGTGGAGAGCAAATGCCTTGAGAATGATTGGGGCAGGGAATGTATGGATGTGCTTTATACAATTGATGTATGTATATGTATGGATGGTGATAAGAGATGTATGAGTCCCTAATAAAATGTGAAAAAAGAAAAGAGGAGAAAAAAATGATTAGGGCAAATAATGTACAGATGTGCTTTATACAATTGATGTATGTATATGTATGAACTATGATAAGAGTTGTATGAGCCCCTAATAAATTGTTAAAAAAAAAGATAAAAGAGATAAGGATTGAACTTGACTGTTTCAAGATTTGAATTTACTATCTGATTCTACTTTATTTATATTTGTTTCTTTTGCTTATTGTTATTGAAATAATGATTGATATAAATAATTATTGGGAAGTATGAAAATAGAGAGTTTGTAAGGCTTGCCTTCAGCCATTAAAATTTGAATCTTTAAATGGGTTAGATCATGCCTGCATGGAAGGCTCTGGAAAAGATAAGCCCCACCCAGTGCTTTGGAGTATTCAAGACATTTGCATTTCAAGAGCCTTGCCTAATAGGAGGTTGACAGATTGAAAGGGAAAAAGGGGGGATCTACATGGATTTCTAAATTTTGAACTAGTGGTTTGCACTTGAGACTGGAAAAAATCTGGTACCATGAAGAAAACTCTTCTCTAAGACTGAAGGTTAAAGGAAACCTGTGATATTTCTGCATTCGGCATCATTGCATGTGTTTCATGAGCCTGATGAGGACTTTATAGATTGGTCTCAAACATAGTAACTCTGAACATCATATCTCCTTGTTTAGAAATCACTTGAATTTTCATTTATACAGTAGCTAAGATCAGTGGCTATCATTTATCAAAACAGTGACTAGGTGGTGGGCACTTTCCTTTTTGCTTGGAAATGCATTTCTTCTTCTGAGCCAGGGCTACTAATGAATTGACTTTTTGGGATAGTATCAAAATAGCTTTGCCTAAATAGGTCTCAATATCCAGATGGAGAGTTTTGATTTTAGAAAGATACAAAAAGGCTTCAAAACATTCATGGGAAAATTCCTTTATCTTTTAAGTCAGTGTATTCATCTGGGTTAACTAGAGAAACAACTTCAATGTCAATCATATATGTATAAGAAAGAGTTTTATATCAAAGAGTAACTGTATATTAAGAAAATATCCTAGCCCAACCCAGATCAAGTCCATAAGCCCCATATTAGCCAATAATCACAATACTAATTCATAAACTCTTCTTCAGATGCACTCAATCACATGAAATGATGCAAAATGAATGAAGGTCACAGGCCAGTGGGTGCAAAGTCTTTCTGATCCAATGGCAGTAGGAGCACTGCAGCACCAGTGTGGGACTCCACATCGCTCCTCCAGCTCTCCCAGTGTGGCTCTTCAACAGGAAGGCGAAGCAAAGAAAGAGAATGTGACCTGTGTCTAGGGAGGAAGAGAGGACATTCCCAGAATCCTCATGAGAAGGCCGTACCCACAAGGAGGCATCATTAGGCTGTGACCTGACTGATAGGCTAGACTCCACCCTACACTTTCTTATGAAGTTGCCATGAAATTATGTAACTGACACAGTCAGCTTTTTTCACACACTTTTTGAAGCCCCCTGATATGTTGAATACTTTTGTGAATCCATTTTAGCCCAGTAATTTGATGACTCCTTCAGGATATATTTACTCAATACTAAATACTGAGTTAAATTTTAAGGGCTGCAAATTGGTTTCTCCCTTCAAAGTTGCCCTCCTGTGTTATAAGCAGTCATTCAACTGGCAACAGCACAGATCAAAGAGGCTCCTTAAATAGTCCAGTTAAGTGGGTCCTTAGATCCTCAAGGTCTAAGATCTCGATTTTATATACAAGGAACCTGGGTACATAGTTTCATCTCCCAGGGCTTTGATGTCAGACAACTTCACTGTGACAAAGCAAGACTGGAGCCCAGAGAATAAGACTGCTCTCTCAGTGTCCTTTCCACTGGACAAACCCGCAGACATGAGTGCTCTACTAAGTTGTGACGTAAAATCACATTCTATATGAAGTCTTCTCCAAAGCATTAAAGTCAGGATATTATATAGACTGTTTTTAATCTGAGCTGGAGGAGTAACCAGAGGAGCCCACTGGTTTACTCACTGGGCTGCTAGCTATAAGGTCAGCGGCTCGAGGCAACAAGCTGATCCTTGACAAAAAGATGAGGCTGTCTGCCACAACTATCGATTGAACAGCTCCTACAAGTTAAATGCTTTGGTAGAAGTTAGAATGGATCCTTCTCTTAAAACAAACATACAAACAAATATGAAACAACTTGGTGGAGATGCTTCATGAGTGGGCAAACGTAATTAAGGGCATGTTTATGTGTTTTTCTCTAAATTTGTCATTTTCCTCGAGCTAAAACAGAAAAAGAAAAAAAAGAAGTAAAGAGAATAGTGTAATAAACCCTTATATACCCTTGTATACCACTAGACTGTTTAGAAAAAGTCCAAGTTAAACAGAGAAAAAACTAAAAGACATTTATAGAAGTATAAATATAGGCACATATATTCATATATAATGATACATATATAGGTCTATGTACATATATTTTTATATTAAATATCAAGGTAGCAGATGGACATTGGGCCTCTACTCAAGCACTCCCTCAACGTAAGAACACTTTGTTCTAATAACCTGGCATTCTGTGATGCTCACCTTCACAACATGACTGCAGAAGCCAAAAGTGATGCATAGGAAAATGTGGTGAAGAAAGCTGATGGTTCCCAGCTATTAGAAAATATAGTGTCTGGAGTCTTAAAGGCTTGAAGTTAAACAAATGGCCATCTAACCAGGAAGCAACAAAACCCACATGAAAGAAGCACACCAGCCTGTGTAATCATGAGGTGTCAACAGAAGCAGTTATCAGGCATCAGAAGACCCAAAACAGATAATCATATCTATGCAAATTAGGACGGTCAGAGCAGAGATCCAAAGGCTATCTGTAGGCTATTGGACATCACCTCCCAGAAGGGTCACAAGGAAGGGACAACCCAGTCAGGGTGCAGTATAACACTGAAGAAGCACACAACATTCCTCTAGTTCTTTAACGCTTCCTACCACAATTATAATGACCACAGTTCTATCTTATAAATGTGGCTAGACCAGAGCAAGTACACTGGTACAGATAATACCTCTCCACATACGGAATCCAGGACACACAAATTGCACAGGAACAATTATGGGAGTAGGGACACCATGAGGGTAGGGGAAAGATGGGGGGGAAGGAAGAGAGAGGGGGAACAGATCACAATGATCAATGTATAACTCCCCCACTCCCCAGGGGGACAAACAACAGAAACCTAGGGGAAGGGAGACAGTGAACAGTGTAAGATAGGATAATAATGATAATTTATAATTTATCAAGGGTTCACAAGGGTGAGAGTGTGGGGAGGGTGTGGAAAAAGAGGAGCTGACACCAAGGGCTCAAGTAGAAAGAAAATGTTTTGAAAATGAGGATGGCAACATACATGCAAATATGCTTGATGAATGGATTATTCAAGAGCTGTAAAATGATTTTATTTAAAAAAGAAAGAAAAAGAAACAATCCAGATTACCATAAAAATCCATAGTAATTCACCATCAATCTCTAAAAGATAGAATCTATTTAAGAAAATAGTGTTATTGACACAGGTTAAATAAAAAATTGGAACATAATTCAATAGACATATTGCTAAATTACCCTCTGAGAAGGGTGTAGCAATTGACATTCTCACCCCCAGCTTAGGGCAGTGCGAATTTCTTCCACCCTTGCTACCCATGATATTATCAGTGATTTTCATATCTGCCAGTACAACAGAATTGAAAATAATACTTGATCATAGTTCACACTTCTTTGAAGATTAATCAGGGTAAGCAATTGTCATATATTTAGTGGTCATTTCCATTTATTTCATCTATAAATTGCCTAATTGTCCTATTTATGTATTCTGCTGTTTTTCTATGCATCGATCTTACATTTCCGATTTATTTGTACATTAAAGTAGCAAGGATTTTTTAAACACTTTTATTGGCATATGTTTCACATATCACACAATTCAATAGTTCATTCGTATTTAAAAGAGGTGCACAATCCACAATCAACTTTTGAACACTGCCTTCTTTTTGTATACTCATTGTCATCCTCTCCTCACCTCCCACCAACCACCCCCCCCCCATCCCCCAAAGAAACCCTCCCTGCAGGCATGGGCTCCATGGCTTTACCGGTCCTGGAATTCTTATACAGAAAAACATAGTAAGCAAAACAAAACGAAAATCCCACTGCCTTCTGCATGATATCAAGACTGCTCATATCCCCGGTCTATGGTCAGAGGGTATTCAATGGAGACTTAATCCATGTGGGGTCTTGCAAAGGACTTTTAGGCTCTAGCTGTCATCATAACCTTCTGAAAACTGGGTGATCACAATTTAAGCTCTGATACCATTTCATCCTTTGGATTGTATCGTGCACAATCTTTAGATCACGCAGGCTGGTGTGCATCTTCCATGTGGGCCCAGTGGATGCCCCACTCAGATGCCCGCATGCTGGAAGACAGGCCTTTAAAATCCAAGATCCTGTTCTTTCTAATAGCCGAGCACCATCTAGCTTCTTTGTCACACTTTGGTAAAGGACCCATATCATCAGAGACCTCTTCATGAGGATGAAGATTGCAATGATCTTTAAAACACATAGATTGCATCATTTGTACTGCATATAATAAAACAGTATGAAAATGAACTTTGCTTCCAAATAAATATTTACGTTACTCATGCTAAAGCCATAATATAGTAACACTAGGCAACTATTAAGAAGTACATATTGATAGAGAAAGCTGCTATCTATTGATTAAACTACCTGTATTGACATAGAACGCTATCCATAATATATTGAATGAAAACAAAATTAACAAAGAAGGGTTCTGAGCAACAGGATACAATTTGAGCATAAATTTATGTCTACAATTGTGCAGGGAATATTTTGAAAGGACAGCAGATACATTTTGCGTCTAATCTTATTTCATGTGGGAATACAGAAACTCTGAGAAGTTATATAACTCAGTCAATAATATTTAGCAGTAATTGGCAAGGACAAGAAATGAAACCACATCCACCTGGTGAGACCCTTGGCTTAGCCCACTGTAATCTGTGTATAAGAAGAGGGTCTGTGAGGGGACGCCAAGAGCCACGGGCAGCGTGGTGCAAAAGTTGGCATTACAGTGTGTCCAATAAGGAGTTTGTTTCAGGTGACTGAGCTATGATACATGGCTGGACTTCCAGAAACTCTAGGAGCACAGCATGGGCCATGGTGAAAGGGCTTGTTTTATTTTCAATTTCTCAGAACAAAGTTTCAAAGTTTTGTTTTGGGGAAATCCACCTCTGGCAATGGACCCTTGAGTTAGTAAAGAAAGGTGGTGAGACTCCATCTCACAAACTTCGGACAGGCTATCAAGAGAGACCAACTCCTGGGGAAGGATCGTGTGCTTGGCAAAGTGAAAGGACAATGAAAAAGAGGGAAATCCTCAAGGAGATATCTTGAGGCTACAGCCGCAACAGTAGGCTCACACGTCACACTTACCAGGAAAAGCATAGGGCCAGGCTATGAGCCAGAAATGATGCAATGGCACCTAACAGCAGCAACAACAACCGTGGGAACAACAACATTTGTTAAAGCCATCCATTTCTGTTGTAGCAGCAGGAGCTGACCAAAACGGGTTTTCAAAAATAAATCTTACCTTTTTATGTCTTTCAAGTGAACCAGAGATGTGGATACACACACATACATGCAGGAATGGAGTGTGGGTTTGCACTTAATTCTATACCCAATCTACAAATAACTAGTTCTTACAGCATGGCCCTGCTTGATGCTCCGCCTCAAAGCGATCACTGAAGATATGGTGTTAGAGCAAAGTATTGTGAAGAAATCTGATGATGCTTGTCTATCAGAAAGAATTGCTTGAGAGGTCTAATTGGGCTGTTTTCAAATAAGCAGCCATCTAAGTGAGGCACCAACTAAGTCCACCCAGAATAAGTGCACCATAATTTAAATTTTATTATTCAGATCCAAGGATTCTGAATAATAAAATTTAAATCCAAAGAAGGGAATGGTATCGGAGTTTAAATTGTGAACATCCAGCTTGTAGAAGCCAGTGAAAGCCCCCAATCCATTTGCCAGGGCCACATATGGGTTAAACCTCTGGCGAATCCCCTGTGAACACAGGCAATGGCTCTAAATAGTCTTAGTATCAGAGAGGGTTATAAAGTCAGTGGTGGCAGATGTAGTGAGGTTAAAATGCAATACTTATCATTTGATCTTCATTTTGGCCATTTCAAAGACATTACGATTTTTAATATTTTCTACTTTCTGTTCAATTGAGATTTTCCTTATCTAGTCATCGTTGTTGGGTTTGGGGGTTGTTTTTGTGTTTATGTTTTTATAATTTTCTCTATACAAAATCCAGGATAGATGTATCTATAGAAACAGTATCTGGATTAGTAATTACCTAGGGGAACGGGAGGACAGGAATGGTGGGGCAACTTCTATAAAACAGAGTAAGGGACTTGGTGACGCACCCTCTGCTACCTTTGCCACTTCAGATCAGAATCTGGAAAATGTTCCACTGGGGCTTTTTGTTCTTCTTCTTATTTTTTTAATTAATAAAAAGTTTTTTATTATTAATTAGGGGTTAGTGCATATATCATGTCATTACACACATAGTTCATTCATGTCAAGCAGAATTGTACAATTGCTACCACAATCCATTTCAAAACATTCTTTTTTTTCTGGACACCTTGACATCGTTTCCCTTTTAACCCCATGCCCCAAACTCTTATTCTATTTGCTGTCCTTATAGGTTCATCAGTGCTGGGTTTCATAAACCGAAAAACATAACACAACCTCATGAGGGTGACCTGCAATTACACAATACCTCTGAGATACACCCAAATATGAACAGAGAAAAATGCAGAAAATGTTGAAAACCAGATCAGATCCAGCATACATCAGTTCACTGTCAGCCCACAGGCTTCTGCTGCCCAGACTCTCAAATTTTAGGCTCTGATACTAGTCCCTCCTTCAATTTTGTATTATGATTTACAATTCTTTTGATAATGGTATACTTCTTCCATGTGAACTTAGTTGATATCTCACTTAGATGGCTGCTTGTTTGGAGACAAGGCTTTAAGACACGAGATGTTATTTTATCTGACAGCCGGGCACCATGTAATTTCTTCACCACATTTTGCTATAGTGCCTGAGTTCCCTTCCTGAGGACCAGTATCCAGCAGGGCCGTGATGTAAGAGCAAATTGTTCTTAACTTGGAGCTAGGAATTTAGTGCAAGCCCCAAATACATTCCTGGATGTATTTTTTATGTATTATTAATTGAGAGTTAATACTTCTATCATTCCATAGTTCAATTACATCAAGAGAATTATACAATTGCTCCCATAATCAGTTTCCAAACATACTTTTTATTCTTGGAACTCCTTAATATCCTTCTGCCTTATACTCCACCACCATCCCTGTACTTACCCTCCTCTCCCCAAGAAACCCTTATTCTACTTGTTGTCCCTATAGGTTCACCAGTCCTGGGTTTCATATACCGAAAACCAGAAAAACATACAACACAACTTCAAGAGGGTGACCCCAATGACATAAGACCTCTGAGATACCCCCTAATATGAACAAAAAACTCCAAAAGTAATACAGAACATCTGTCACAGGTTTTCCAGAATAATACATATTGTAATACAACATATAGGCTATCGATGTAGCAAGGCCATTTTTGTCGGCTTACCAACAGTTCAACACTCTTGGTACAATTCTCTTCTGCTTCCTCAGACACCAGGTATCTCCCGACTTACGTCCTCAGGTTACAAGTGTGTCTGAGGCAGTCTAGTTCACCCAGTGGAGCTTCTGAATCAGATCTCATTGTTACAGCCTCTGGAGTGTGCCGTGCACCTTGAACATAGAGGATTCAGTGCCCCAGTGTTCCACGGCACCCAGCCTGGGTCCCCAAGATACACCTAGAAGCCAGGGTCAATATGGCCCTTTTGGTGCATACCAGCAGACACTCCCCCCAATGCTCCCCCAAAGCCTTTTAGTCATTCTTCCCCCAATTGGAAGTCAGTCCTCCTGCTTCTCCTACCAACAGACATTCAGTTGTGTTCCTCCAGATGTGTTTCCTCCCCCTCCCCTCTCCTGACTTGATTTTCCCATCAGCATCCCTCACCCTACTAATAGGGCTGTCTACCTGTCCAGGGGGACCTCATTATAGATTTCCATGGCAACCACAGTAATGACGGTCTCTCTTTGCTTCCAAGGTGGCTCTCTTAAACCCAGAAGAATGGCAATTGACCAATGTCTCTTAGTGTTTCACACACCCCAGTTCATTGTTGTTTTTGTTATGTCCATCAAGTAGATCCTGACTCATAACGACCCTCTGTACGACAGAAGGAAGCACTGTCCCGTCCGCCCCATCCTCACAATCTTTCCTGCACATTAGCGCATTGTGGCAGCCACGGTGTCCACCTATCTTGTTTAAGGTCTTCCTCCTTCTGCTGCTGCTTTATTTTGTCAAGCACGATGGCCTTTTCCAGCGACCCACAGTACACGAGATGGAGTCTGGCCATCCTTGCCTCTAGGCTCTACTTCTCCAGAGACAGATTTGTTTTGTTCTTTGGCAGTCCATAGAACTTTATATACTATTTTGAAGCACCACATTCAAATGCATCGATTTTGCTTAGGTCTTCTTTTATTCAATGCCCAACAATCACATGCACATGAGGCAAGTGAAAAATACCATGGTTTGGGTCCGACACATATTAGTCCTCAAAGTAACATCCATGCTGTTCAATAATCTAAAGAGGGCCTGCAGAGCAGACTTACCCAATGCAATTTCTCTTTTGATCTCTTGACTACTGCTTCCATGAGCATTGACTGTGAAGCAAGACACGATTCTGACAACTTCAACCTTTTCTCCATTTATTATGAGGTTACCTGTTGGTCTAGTTGTGAGGGTTTGGGTCTTCTTTACAGTGAATTGCACTTCATATTAAAGGCTCCCTAGACTACAGTAAAGTGTTGTCTGCACCAAGCCCACTGTCATCAAGCTACTCTGACCTCACAGTGACCATATAGGATGGTCACTATATGAATGACCATATAGGACCATACAGGCATTCCACAGTTTCTGAGGCTATTAATCTTTATAGGAGCAGACTGCCTCATCTTCTCTGAACAGCTGTGTAATCAGACATAATTGTACCTAATTAAAAAAATCACATGTCACAGAAACAACCAGATTTTATTTTCAGTGGATTGCTTTAATTTTTCACATTTAAAAATTACTAAAAAAATCAATCACATCAGATTAACTCTGTTGTTATCTATATCATTTTTGCTTTACTCTGGCGTTTCTCTAAAAAATGCCTATAAGCATAGTACTTAATCTTCAAACAAAAAGGACTGACTCAGGCACCCATGGAGAAGATTGCTCCCAACACTCTGAGAACAGGTTTTAATGGTATTGCTTAAATAACTGGGCTCATACCCCTGGTCTGAATTAGGATTTCCAGAATGCTAGGTGCCTGTATAGTATAATGGTTAAGCACTGAGATACAAACCAAAGGTTGGCCATTTGAAGTCACCCAATAGTACCTCCGACAAAACACCTGAACATCTTCTATGTTTTCCCCATAAAGATAACAACTAAGAAAACCCTATGGACACAGTTCTTCCTTGTCACACATGAGGTCACCCTGAGTCAGAAATGAATCAATGACAACCAGTTTAGTAGAGTGGATGGGCTCATGAGACTGCTAACTGAAGTTCAAACAGAACAGGAATTGATACCCGGACAACCTATGAAAGCCAGGACCTACATAGGATCGAGACATATTAGAAAAGGGAAACTCACTCCCTTGATTGAGTGTAGAGATGGTAGAAAAGTGCTAAAACTGCATTCCACCAAGGGCAGAAAACTTGGGAGACCTGGACACGCAGGGCAGTCCTGTTGACATCTGCCTCTCACAGGCTTCCCCATACACAGGGCTAAAGGAGTGGATGACGGATGGCCATGAGTTTTGTTTGGAACGCTGCTGTTGCTGTAACGCTCTATTCTCTCTATAAGGAATCCTTTCTGTTCTCTTAAGAGCACTAGTGCTGTACTAGGTCATAAGTGGGGCTGCCAGCCAGTAGGAGTTCAAATCCACCAACCACTCTGTGGAAGAAGGATGAGGCTTTCTGCTCCCATAGAAAAGCACAGCCTCGGAAAAAGATGTAAGGATTGTCATAAGAGCTGGGAGAGCCCCCAATAAAAGGATTTATTCACTAAAAACATTTTTTTCCTTTAAGCGATTTGTAACTCCTAACCATTGAGTAGCCTATGCTATTGTTACAGAAATCAAGCATTTATCTTTGTCTTTCAGCCGGATCCTTCCAGATTTGAAAACTTTCATTGAGTATTCTTATTTTCATGGCAATACACTTGTTTACATAGGCTCAGTAAGGCTTTGTGCTTCTAATGAAAAGGGCATAATTGGGAATATTGGCTGTTTAGCAAAGCTTTGGCTGGGACATCATATGTGAGACTGATGCTCATAAATAAGAGATGACTCCACATCAAGGGAGCTAAAGTTGACTTGGTGGAACCAACACATAGAAACCCCTCCCAGGAAAACTAGCCTGGGACTTAGTTTACAGAGTTCCCAGCCTTACAGGTAAAGAAAGAAAGTCACTGCATGGTATCCCCAAGCAATACACAATTTGGGGACCTCAAAAAGAGAGAGGCTTAGGTGCCGTCCACTTGACTCCGACTCATAACAACCCTATGTACCACTGAATAAAAAAAACCCTGCTGGATTCTACAAGTACTAAAGACAAAATCTGATGGCAAGTTCTTAATTTGGTTTCCTGACCCTGAGAGGATTTTTTAAAAACTCCAGTCTGAGAGTCCTTTGAAAAGTTCGAGCATCATCAGCTTTCCCCGAGGGCCGACAGCCTTATTGAGACACTAGCTTATCGTGTATTTTCAAGGCTCGAGCTGCAATACTGAAAGGTTCTATGGATAACATATTGAATGATGCAGGAAGCATCCAAAGAAGATGGACAGAATACACAGAGTCACTGCACCAAAACAAACAAACAAACAACTAGTCAACATTCAACCATTTCAAGAGGAAGCAGCAGATAGTTCCCTGATGGGTCTGGGTAAGAAGGGGGTGGTGGGGGCAGAGATTGATGGTTTATATGATTCGATTGTGAGTGATTGTTAGCAGGGCTAACTGTGATTGTCATCCTGATGTGTACAAAATGAACCAGCTCAGAAGCAGGGTGTGAGATCACACTACCAGTTAGGAAAGAGTCAGAAATAGATGTGGTCCTTTGAACCCTGTGTCTGGTTTGCCTTTGTTTTTGCTTGACCTCTCTTTCTTGGGACTGGAGTTTTGGCCTATCACCTGACCCAGTTTCTGAAGCCTAGCCCATGAAGGTGTGATATCTGAGCTTTGGAATTTGGGGATTTACCAGCACCCACAACTATGTGAGCCATTTTCCTTCTTGCTGTGAGTTCCGTTTGACTACTGCAGCAAATTTTAGAACCCTGGGACATCAGTAGGAGGAGTGGAAGTTGCGATTGCAAAGTGGGACATTTGGGACATATTTAACTTCCACCTTCTTGGGACTAGCATTCATTTTCTAAAAGAAATCATTCCCACTGATGACAGTGGGTGGGATCCTAAAACAGCTTTTGCCATCCCTTCTCAACAGATGGCACAACTGACTTTGCAGACACAATTACAACCTGAGTCCTCAAGGACTATTTCTTAAGCCCAGCTTCACGCCAATCCAGAAATTCATAACCTTTCTAGACTGCTCAGTGACAAATGAACACCATTCTTCTGGAACAAAAGTGAGAATGGCTAATATTAAATTTTACCTGAGTTCTATGATGGGGGTGTAGTAGTTACATAGTCTGGTGTCGATTTGGGACTTGAGAGGATTAAGAGTGAAGGGGTGGAGTCTATTCTGTCAATCGGGTTATAGCCAATGAAGCCTCTGTGTGGGCCTGGCCTTCCTGTGGGATGCTGGGAATACCTGTATTTCCTCCTTGGAGGCAGGAGACACTGTCTCTCTCTGCTCACTCCCTGAGAGATGCTCTACTGACAAGACCCATGGCACTACGCTGATAGACCTTGTACCTGGGAACCGGAGGAGCCAAGTGGAGACCCTGGCCAGTGCTGAGATGCTTGCACAAGATCCACAAGACTTTGCACCCACTGGCCTGGCTTCACCCACTTCCTGCATTCAGCATCATTGCATGTGTTCTGTGAGTCTGAAAAGGATTTTATAGATTCATAGCAGACATATGGACTAATAACGGATTTATGGGTTTGATCTGGACTGGACTGGGATGTTTTCTCAATGTTCAACTCTTCTTATATATAAAGTTCTTTCCTATACATATGAGAGTGTCCAGGAATTTGTTTCTCTAGTCTACCCGGACTAACACAGGGGGAAATGAGTGATGATTAGGGATTTCCTGCCACCCTCTGTGGCTGGAAAAAAGCTCACTACAAATGACCAGTCCTTCTATAGGACAAAGGGAAGATTCACAGATACCTTGTTTAGCTGTGATAAGGCCAGATACAAACTCTCATAAGTGAATAGTTGAATTGCTTGTCCCTACTGATCAATCATCTATAAAATGCTCCTTAACCAGACATTGGTTAAGCTTGTCTCCACTCCCGAGGCTCTCAAGGTCCAGCCACCCTCAGCCTAATTGTATATGTTGTTGTTGGTTGTTGTTAACTGTCATGTCATCGGTGCTAAACCATAGTGATCCTGTGCCCAATAGGCCAAAACACTGCTCAGTCCTGCAGCATCCTCACAATTGTCTCTATGGTTGAGCCTCTTTTTGCAGCCACCATGTCAAACCAACTCATTGACGAATGAATATACTATTTCATAAGGACCCCTCCAGAGAAAGAGACATCTCAGTGTAGAACATTTGCATTTAATATTCCATGATGTTATCCTTTTATTTCATTTCCCCATATCTGTTTTTTTCCTATCCTTGTTTACTCTCAATTCTATAAAAGAAAACACTTGCTGATCTATAGTTGGCATTTTCTCCTTATTGTAGTTATTCCCCATCCCCTACAACACTCTGCAAGCTATGCCAAAAAGCATTGACTTAGCTTCCAGCATCACAGCAACACACAAAATACAACAGTAGGACAAATTCCCAGACAAGTGGTGATCATCGTTGTCTGTTCTTAGTCTGGAAGCTCCGCTGAAACCCATCCACTGATGGTAAAGAGATGTCAGTGGAGCTTCCAGACTTAGCAAAGAACTAAGGTCTGGGATCCTCACTTTGGAGGAAGAAGCTCCTGGAAACCTTATGCAGAGCTTTGAAGAACTGTCAAATACTGGAAGCCTAAACAAAGAAACAGAGCATTGTCGGAAATACTGCTGAGAGGTGGCACTAGAAATGTAACTGAAAAGGAGATGATTTCTTGGAGGGGAATTGACCATGGTGATGTTAGTCTGGGACAGTCTGTAGGTGTGGAGACTTCGGGATCTTCTTTTGCTGGTGGGACATGACTCAAGGTAAAGAGAAATAGTGGCAAAATTCTTCTCATGACCAGGACTTGGAATGTGCAAAGTATGAATTTAGAAAACTTGGCAGTGGTCAAAAATATACCGGAATGCATGAAGAGTGATAACCTACGCATCAGTGAGCTTAAATGGACTGGATTAGTGGGGGGTCCACCTCCACAGTCAAATGGTCCCGTGGAGTGATGTGCATAATTGAAGAAGAGAAAAAATAATACAGAAAAAGAGGCACAGGGGACTCAACTCCATTCTCTGGAGAAGAGAGAAGAGGGAAAAGTCTGAGATTTATTCAAAATTGGTTTTTATAGTTCTTGAGGCATGCAAGCTATGCATATCCATCAAACAAATGGGCAATGTACTGATCGTGAACATTCCAAGCCCTTAAGAGGAATTCTTCATAGGGAGACCAGGTATGCAAGAGAAAGG
The DNA here is from genome assembly GCF_050624435.1 of Tenrec ecaudatus. Taxonomy (NCBI): domain Eukaryota; kingdom Metazoa; phylum Chordata; class Mammalia; order Afrosoricida; family Tenrecidae; genus Tenrec; species Tenrec ecaudatus. The sequence continues at coordinate 134,362,124 of NC_134532.1, forward strand.
GGTGCAAATGATCATTAAGGCAAGATACTGTATCTTTTGATAGCCAGGCACCATCAGCTTTCTTCACCACACTTGCTTGTGCACCCGTTTTGTCTTCACCAATCATGTCAGGGAAGGTGAACATCACGAAATGCCAGGTTATTAGGACAAAGTGTTCTTGTGTTGAGGAAGACTTGAGTAGAGGCCCGATGTCCATCTACTACCTTTATAATTAACAGATAGATATATGTATACTGATCTATTTCCTTGTTGTTATATAAAAATATATTTACATATGTATATGCCTGTATTTAGACCTCTATAAATGTCCTTTGCCTCCAAGTTCTTTCCTCTATTTCCTTTTACTTTCCTCTTGTCCCACTATCATGTTTGGCTTGAAGATAAGCAAGCAGCCATCTAGCTGAGAAGCAACAAAGTTCACATGGAGGAAGCACACCAGCCTGTGTGATCATGAAGTGTTGATGGAATCAGGTACCAGGCATCAAAGACCCAGAAAAAAATCATATCAATTTGAATGAAGGGGAGTGTGGAATAGAGACGCAATCTGTAGACAATTGGACATCCCCTCACAAAAGAGTCACAAGGAAGAGATGAGCCAGTTAGGGTGCAGTTTGGCCTCTGTGAAACATACAACTCTCCTCTAGTTCTTATGCTCCCCCTTCCCCACTATTTTGACCCCAATTCTACCATATAAATCCATCTAGACTACAGAAAAGAGCTGGAAACACAGTGAATCCACGACAGATAAACCCCTCAGCACCAATAATGAGAGTAGATACCAGAAGGGTAAGGGGAAGGTGGGGAGAAAGGGGAAACCAATCACAATGATCTACATACAAGCCTCTCCCAGAGGAATGGGCAACTGAAAAGTGGGTGAAGGGAGACATCAGTCAGTGTAAGACATGAAAAAAAACAGTATTTAAATTATCAAGGGTTCATGAGGGAGGAAAGGAGGGGGAGAGAGGGGAAAAGGCATCCCTTAACTGGCTACATGATGCGTCACGTGTCTGTAGGACACAGATTTATATTAGCATTTATTGGGCGGGGGGAAAGGACGGGGGAGATGTGCTATGGAGAAACATCCTTCCTGGAATATTGTGTATTGAGGTGCTTTCCCCATATTTTGGATTGTGGAGACGTGCATCATGCCCTGTGTTCACGAGTTCTGGGAGCAGGCTTCATACCCTTCTTTTAGGTTCTCAGTTTCCCACCATATTGGCCAGATTGAATTAGAAAATCATGATTTTCTATGCTGGGAATAGCGCAATTAAGACGAATGGCATGGCATTCATTGTCAGAAAGGATTTTGCTAAATCTACCTTGAAGTGCAATGTAGATAGGATCATATCTATCCACCTTCTAGAAAATCCAATCAATACAACTATGATTCAAATGTATGCATGAGCCAAAAAGAAATGAAAGAATTCTACCAATATCTTCCATCAGGAAACAATCAAACATGCAATCAAGATGCATTGATAGTTATCGATGATTGGAATGGAAAAGTTGGGAGAGGAAGGAACAGTAGTTGGGAAATATGGACTTGATGACAGGAATGAAGCTGGAGATTTCATGATCCAATTTTGCAAAAGCAATGACTTCATAGCAAAAAACCATTTTAAAAATAACATTAAAGGTGACTCTAACATGGACTTCCCCAGATGGAAACACAGAAATCAAATTGACTACATGTACAGGAAGAGAAGATGGAGAAACTCAATATCAGCAGCTTAAACCAGACCAGAGGCTGAATGTGGAACAGACCACCAATTGCTAATATGTGAGTTCAGGATAAAGCCGAAGAAAATGAAAACAAGACCACTGGAGCCAAAATATGACCTTGAGTTTATCCCACTTGAACTTCAAGAACATCACCAGAACAGATTTGATGCACTGAGCATTAATGACCTGTGTTAGAACATCGAGACCATCATTCATGATGAGAGCAAAGGATCAGTAAAAAGACAAGAAAGAAAGGTGATATCAAGTGGATGTCAGAAGAAATTCTGGAACTTGCTATTAATTGTAGAATACCTCAAACAAATGGGGAAAAGAATGAAGTCAAGAACTGAATAGAAAATGTCAAAATGCAGCTCAAGATGGTTAATTCAAATATTATAATAAAATGTGAAAGGACCTAGGATTAGAAAAACAAAAGGGAAGTACACACTCAGCATATCTGAAATTGAAAGAACTCAAGAAAAAATTTAAGTCTTGAGTTACAACTTAAAGGTCTTATAGGCAAAATATTCAATGATGCAGGAAGCTCCCCCAAAGATGGAAAGAACATAGTCACTACCATAAAGAACAGTAGGATAATATGAACAAGAACCAATCATGCAAAAGGAAGAAATTCAAACTGCACTGAATACATTAGCCAAAATCAAGGCTCCAGGAATTCATGAACTACCCAGAGAAATGTTTCAGCAAACTGAAGAGGCATTGGAAGCACTCACTCATCTATGCCAAGAAAATTTTAAGACAGAAACTTCGCCAACTGACTGAAATAGATCAATATTTGTGTCCGCCCCCAACTCCCCAAAAAGACCCAACAGAGTATCTAAACCTTAGAACAATATCATTGATATCGCACACAAGGAAAATTTGTTTAAGATTATACAATGGTTGCAGTAGTACATTGACAGGCAACTGCCAGAAGTTCAGGCTGGATTGAGAAGAGGGATATCATTGCTGATGTCAGATGGATCTTGGTTGAAAGCAGAGAATACCAGAAAGATGTTTATTTGTGTTTCATTGACTATGCAAAGGCATTCAACTGTGTGAACCATAATAAACTGTGGATAGCCTTGAGACGAATGGGAATTCCAGAACACTTCATTGTATCGTAGAGAACCTGTACATGGATCAATAGGGAGTTGTGAGAACAGAACAAGGGAACACTGCACAATTTAAATTCATAAGTGTGTCACACATGATTTAAAGGTGTGTGTCAGGGTTGTTTCCTCTTCTCATACTTGTTCAATCTGTATACTGAGCAAATCATCAGACAAGCTGGCTAATTTGAAGAAGTATGTGGTATCAGGATTGGAGAATGGCTTATTAACGATCTGTGATGTGCAGATGAAACAGCCTTCCTTGCTAAAAGTGAGGAAGAATTAAAGCACTTGCTAATGAAGATCAATGATTTTTGCCTTCAGTATAGATTACAACTCAATGTAAGGAAGACCAAAATCCTCACAGCTGGGTCAATAGGTAACATTATGATAAATGGAGAAAACGTTGAAGTTGTCAGGGATGTTGTATTGCTTGGAACCAAAATCAATGCTCACGGAAGCAGCAAGCAAGAGATCAAATGATGCACTGCATACTGGAGAGCACGGATGTTACGTTGAGGACTAAGGTGCATCTGACCCAAGCCATAGTGTTCTCCACTGCATCACATGCATGTGAAAATTGAATAAGGAACATGTTAGACGAATCGATTCATTTGAATTGTGGTGCTGGAGAGCACTGCTGAAAGTCCCTGAGACTGCTAAAAGGGCAAATTATTCTATAATGAACGAAGTAAGGTCAGAGTGTTCCTTAGAGGCAAGGGGGGCAAGACTTCATCTTACATACTTTGGACAAATTGTCAGGAGAGACCAGTCTCTGGAGAAGGAACTCACGCTTGTAAAAGGTCAGAAGAAAGGGAGAAACCCTTCCATGAGATGAATAGGCACAGTGGTTGCAAGAATGGGCGCAAACATAACAGTTGTAAGGATGGCTGCAGGACAGGGTGATATTTGGTTCTGTTGTGCACAGCATCTCTGTGAGTCAGAATCAACTCCAGGGCCCCTAACAACCACATGCTTGGGCATGCAATCCCATTTGGGAATAGATTTATTCATCGTTCTATCAATGAGGCGGTTGCAGGGTAGAGTCTTAAATGGATATAAAAGCAGATTAGACCCAGAAGGAAGCATCAGTGGAGGCAGATCGATGTGGTGTGTGGAGATAACCAAGGAATCAAGGAAGAGAAGCTGAACCAACCAGGACATTCCCTCAAAATGCACAGGGAAGTCTTCCCTTAAAGCCGGGTACTGAATTCAGACTTCTAGCCTTCTCATTTGTGAAAAAATACGTTTTTATTCCTCAAAACCATAAAACTTGTAATGCCGCTGCTTTTGCAGCACTAAGAGACGAAGACAAAGGAGCGTAACAATTGTATGCAATTCATCTATGGAATTTAAAAAACTTATTCTGAAGTATTTTGCATATAAAATCTAGACTACTCAATGCCAAAATATATTTATTTTTAAAATAACTTATAAAATAACTAAGTGCTAGCCCTGATTTCTAAGTCTATATTTAACACTACTAGGGAGAGAGAGAGAGAGAGACAGTTGGGTATTTTCCCAGAGTATGCTAATTAGCTGGAAAAACAATACTCTCTTTTCTACCATTGGATGAGAGACTGGCCAGTAGAAGCAAAGTTCAGCACCTACACCCACTCTGGGAACCAAATAAGGATATGCATTTGTACAAGCCAATAACTCATGTTTCTGGTTGCCAGGCAACCAGTGACAAAGATGACTTTCATGTTCTCCTACAATGTTACCTTGAGCTTCTGTGCTGTAATCTAATGCACCTCAGAAGAGAGGAATACATTCAGGAGATCATCTATCCTTGCCAGCAAGTTCCAAAAATGATGGCATTTTCCCCTAAATACTGTGTAGCTGGAGCTGTTCACCATCTGCTAAAAATGACGGTAGTTACTCAAATATTTATTTCCAGTCTATTGACAAGGAGAGTATTTACTATTCTTGAATAACATCAGGGGATTTTTGCCCTTTCAGACATATGCTAACAGCAGTACCTATTATGTGACAGTACACATTACATGGCAATAAACACTGCCACAGGTGTACTTCTCAATAGGACATTCTACACTATGTCTCTCAACTAGAAGTATACAATAGTAATTTTAATTTGTTTATGTCTTGTTTTATATGTGCTCCATGTAGTTTCATTATTTGTCCAAAACTGGGCATTTAGACGCACCTCAGACATACTGTGTGCTTCAAGGTACTAACCTCATGTGTATTGATGGGACATTTGCTTGTAGCTAATTGAATTCTGGTAGTCAAATGTAAGACAACAAGGGCAGACTATGTTTGCTACTGTTTTACAGATGATGAAGCAGAATACAGAGCGGCTAAATGCTTGCAAAGGTGTCACATTGTACTAAAGTAATCTTGGACTCCAGAGGTAAGTATACTTTCCATGATACCAGTAGACATTCCAATCGGTGGACTTGTTTTATCTTGCCCTATTATTTCTAGGCAGAATAGTATCAGGTTCAAAACAGACTAAATCTTAAAAGACAAGGGAAGATAAGTTATATGACTCTCTGTTAATACTCATTGTCATCAAGTGGATTCTAACTCAGAATGACAGTATAATTGCTCCACAAGGTTTCTAAGACTGCAAATCTGCCAGGGAGCAGAAAGAAAGACTAGTGGGTTTGTACCTCCCACCTTTCACTTAGAAGGGTTAGCTTAGCCACCACACCCTCCGGTTTCCACTGATAATACTTAGAGAATAGTATACTTTCCCATTGCAGCAGCCATAATACATAAATGCATTCCTATCATCTCCCTATGAGGGAAGACTGGTTAACACATGAGTTAAGCTGATGGCTATTAACTGAAAAGTTCGTGGTTCAAACCCACCAGCTGCCTTGCTAGAGAAAGATGAAGTCATCTTTTTCTGTAAAGATTTAACATCTTAGAAATACTGATGAGTAGTATTCTGTCTTAGGGGGTTGCTCAACTCACTATTATAGATTCAATTTGGTTTGTTGCAACCCTATAGGACAGGTAGAAGTGCCCCTGTGGATTTCTGGATGGTAACTATTTATAGGAGTACAAAATGTCCTCTTTCTCCCATAGAGTGGTGGAGAGTTTTGAACTGCTGACCCAGTGATTAGCAATCCAATTCATAACCCACCGACTCTAGCGCAGTGGGTGTGTTTTAACTTCCTCTGCTTAATCTCAATTTTAAAAAAATCAAAGATCATGTTGATTTTAGTATCAAACCTGGTGCAACGTAAAACCAAAAATCATTGTTTCACTTTATTTGAAAATGTTATCAAGAGAAATCAGTCCCTAACAGGACACCATGCTTGGCAAAATAGACCATCAAAAACAAAAACAACACAGCCCCCTTTTTTTAAGGACCTCTGGATGGATTAGAACCACCAACCAAGACTTAGCTGTTGGATGTATAACTAAGAACATCACTGGGACGCTCCAGGTGAGGTGAGGTTAAAATACAGCAGCAAACATCAAATTATCAATGGCTCACACATCAAAGGTGTGTTTTTCACTCAAGCTACATGGCATTGGTGGGTTGCCAGGGAGACTACTCTTCATAGCTAGGCAGGGATGTGAGCTGAAGGAGCAGGCATTATCTGGAATGCTATTGGCTGTAATGTCAGAGGATGGTTCGCACTACTGGAGCAGGATCCAAATCAGAAACGCACTGATTCTTTCCACTCACCATCATTGGCCAGAATCAGTCACATGGTCTATATATTAGCCAGAAGGGGGACCAGGAACTACCTAGAAGATAGAAAGTGAGAAAAAAATTTTCCTTGATTTTGAACTTCTGTGCTTGAAATAAAATTTAATTTTTTAATTTAAACTACCTTAAAATGCAATTATCTTCATCAAGGTTTCATATGAAAGACTGACACATGTGAAATTAAATAGTTGAAGCTGGTCAGATAAGCCGGAGATGGAAAAGGAATGATAATTCAAATGTTTTTACCACTGGCACTCGGCAGTGGCGTGGATGGTACACACTGGGCAGAGATCCACAGGTTCAGCGGTGTGAAACCCCCAGCTCCTTGGGAGAAAGACAGGGATTTCTACTCCTGGAAACAGTTCCAGTCTCAGGAAATGAAGGAGGCAATTCCATCCTTCCTGTGGGTCGCTGTGGGTTGCTATGAGTCAACATCTGCTCCATAGCAGTGGGTTGGTACTGGCAAAACATATGTGTTCTACATTGTGGAGACAAATTACACATAGAGGAAAGTTCTGTTTTGTTAAAAATCATTTTATCGGGGCTCATACAACTCTTATCACAATCCATACATCCATCCATGTGTGTCAAGCACATTTGTACATTTTTCGCCATCATCATTCTCAAAACGTTTGCTTTCTACTTGAGCCCTTGGTATCAGCACCTCATTTTCCCCCTCCCTCCACCTCCCTCATGAATCCTTGATAATTTTGATAGTCTGGGTACTTTAGAGAAACAAATCCACAGAAACTCATGTATAAGGGAGAGTTTTATACAAAGGTTAAGTGCGCATCCATAAAACATCCCAACCCAGTGCTGCCCAAGCCCATAAGTCCAACATTAACCCATATGTCCGAAACCAATTCACAAAGTCCTCCTCCATCTCACAAAACAGACGCAATGATGCTGACTGCAGGAGGAAAGCCGAGTCAGTGAATGTGTAAGCATCTCAGAGCTGGCAGGGGTCTCCTCACGGGTGCTCCAGTACTTAGGGCTGCATCAGGGTAGATCCATGTGGCTTCTCCTCAAGGATGCTTTGCAGGACGGGAGACTTGCCAGATGAAGCAGGGAACTGGCTAATGTAGCTGCACCCTAGTCTGACCATCACAAAGCAAGAGACCCAAGAACTAGAAAGGCGAGGCTCACCAAGCCATTTATCTCTCCACCCTTCAATTAACCCCACATGTGTTTATCGGCCAGGTTGGCACAATAAACTAACTACCTCAATACTTTAAAAATTATTATTATTTTGTCATGTCTTACACTGTCTGGAGTCTCCCTTCACCAAATTTCTGTTGTCTATCCCCCACGGAGGGGGTTACATGTAAATCCTTGTAATCAGTTCCCCTTTTTATCCTACCTTCCCTCCACCCTTCTGGTATTGCCACTCTCACCAGTGGTCATGAGGGTTCATCTGTCCTAGCTTCCATGTGTTTCTAGTCCCTAACTGTACCAGTATACATCCTCTGGTCTAGCCAGATTTCTAAGGTAGAACTTGGATCATGCTAATTGAGGGGAGGAAAGTTGTATGTTTCATCGGTGCTACACTGCACCCTTACTGGCTCTTCTCCTCCCTGAAACCCTTCTGTAAGGGGATGTCCAGTTGCTTACAGATGATCTTCGGGTCTCCACTCTGGACACCCCCTCATTCACAATGATGTGATTTTTTGTTGTTGTTCTTTGGTGCCTGATACTTGATCCCATCGACACCTCGTGATCACACAGCCTGGTGTGCTTCTTCCATGTGGGCTTTGTTGATTCTCAGTTAGATGGCTGCTTGTTTACCTTCAAGCCTTTAAGACTCTAGACGCTATATCTTTTAATAGCTGGGCACCATCAGCTTTCTTCATCATGTTTGCTTAGGCACCCATTTGTCTTCAGCAATAATGTCAGGAAGATGAGCATCATGGAATGCCAGTTTAATAGAACAAAGTGTTCTTGCATTAGGTTAATACTAAACCTAAAATATATGCACATAGATCTATTTCCCTATTGTCATATATAAATACATTTACATATGCACTTGCCTGTATTTAAACCTCTGCAAATGCCCTTTGCCTCCTAGTTCTTTCTTCTATTTCCTTTTACTTTCCTCTTGTCCCACTATCATGCTCAGTCTTCATTTGGGTTTCAGTAATTCCTCTTCATTACATTGCCCTTGATCACCACTGATTTTGGATCACTTGTTGCTTCCTTGTCCCTGTGGTTATTAGCACTCACTTCCTTTCCCCCACCTCTCCCTCTCCCATGCCCTCCCTGAACCATCAGTCCCATTGATTTCTCTCCAGATTATTTATCTCGCTTATTATATCTAGATAGACCTGCAGAGATAATAATTGAACAAAAACAAGACAGAGCAAAACAAAGCAACAAAAGAAAACAAAACAACAACAAACCAATGACAAAAATAGGAAAAGCCTGTAAGTAGTTCAAGATGTGTTTGTTGACCTTTAGGAGTGTTTTCCGGTCAAGTCTGATGGGGTGCCATGCCCTGACCCCAAAGTCTACTTTTGGTACTCCTTTGGGACTTGCTTGCTCTGGTCCCCTTTCTGTTCTGCTGGACTCCCTTAATGTTTTGCCTCGGTGTGGTGGTGTTAGATCCAGTGCAATTCACACACTGTGTTTTCAGTGTTGTCCCCCGTAGGGCTATGGGTCAGTGAGGGATGTCATGCCTCATAGTGGGGTCAGTCATATGGTCTTCTCTGTGCATTGGCTGCTCTGAGCAGGAATATCATCCTCAAGACTTGGTGAGCCAGGATGTGCTCAACTCGTTCTTCCTCCCCCTTCATTTGCTCCTGTGTGCTCTGATCAGACATGTCCCTCTCCCTGAGCTGCAGCTTCAGTGCTGTCCTCTGAAATAAATCCTTCTGTGAGGAGGGTCAGGTGTCCCCATAGTTGGAATTGGGGCCAGCCCCTGAGAACTCTCCACTGGTTCCCTACTCCATGACGGTAAGTTGCATTCGCATCCTGGAGCACTGGGTTAAAGTCTGGTCCCTCTTTCCCTTGGGTGGGTTAGTACCCTGTTCCCCCAGTACCCATTTCTTTTTATTTCTTTTCTCCCCTCCTTTTTAATTGGATATCATATGGTGAGGAAGCCAGCCCCTCACACTATCATGAGTTCAGTATGCACAATTGTACCGTTAAAACATATAAAGATTATAATAAAGTCACAGAGAAATGGGAGAGACGAGAGAGAGAGAGAGTAAAATAAAGAAGTCATACACATTTCATGGTAGCATGATCCCCTCCTGGATGACCAGGATCTCAACAGCCAGGTCCACATACAGCGTAGGCAGAGAGGGCAGGAGAGCGAGAGAGATTTATTACTAACCAAGGCTTACATATCTTTTGGGGGTGTGCAAGCCCTTAATTACAGGTAAAGACATATATCACAGGAAAGGGTTGTACAGTAGGCATAAGTGTGACTGGAAGGGGATGAGCTAGCAGTATACATGCTATAGGAAAAGGAGGGACTACGGGTGCACATATGACAAAAAGGGCAGGCCCTAGACTCAATATGGCAGCCTAACCTTGGTCACTCTTGAGTGGGCTTGACCTCCTTGGGCTCTCTTTCAGGGGAACAAGCTACTACTCTCCTTATCAGAAGGGAGTGAGCCCTATTTAGGGTGGAACAGACTATACAGTTGGATTGCTCTAGATCAGGGGTCCTCAAACTTTTTAAACAGGGGGCCATTTCACTGTCCCTCAGGCCCATTGGCGGACCGGACTATAGTTTAAAAAAACTGAACAAATTCCTCTGCACATTGCACATATCTTATTTTGAAGTTAAAAAAATGGGGCAAAAACACCCAGCAACCTGGATAAATATCCTCTATGGGTTGCATACATTCCATGGGCCGTAGTTTGAGGACCCCTGCTCTAGTTGACTTATAACCCTTAGGGAGAATAACCTCTGAACTACTTTTGTTGACCTCCAAGTGTATAGTCATTTACCGTGTGTGGCAAGCAACTACGTTTGGCATATATTTGGGGGAGAAAACTTGGGAGAAATCTTTCTGTATCTCACAATTTCCCCTTTTGTTTTATGTATTAAAACCAAGAGGAGCTACCGTGGCTACATGGTCAGTTTCTATACCTTGAAAGCTGTCAAGACAAAATTGATGACAATATTAAAGTAGCCAAGTGAAAAATTCAGGCTTATGGCAAGCATTTTGAATCTAGGTTGGGAATAAAATCTTTCCATGCCCATCTACTATTGGGGAAAGGTATGAGAGAGTTGGATGCCACGGTGGGAAGAGATAGAGCAAACTAGGAATGTTTGCTTCTATAGTTAAAGCTGATGGTCATACAGCAATCAGTTATGTGCTTGTAAGAGATGACTTGAAGTCAGCAACCTATTGAAGGGTGAAGTGGGGAACACTATCATGAGCATGTGATTAGGACTTCCCTATAACTCACAAGGGTGAAGGCCTCCCTCCACCTCTAGACACGCAGTCCGCCAGGCTTCTTAGCATGAGAATAAATAAAAATAAATATATAAATATACACTCTCTTCCCTTTCTCTGCTCCCCAGTGTTTGCTTTATGCACAAAATTCAAAAGAGCAATGAAGACTGTATGATTTTCCTTCATACACCTTAGCTTTCTATAGAAGCAACACATGATACCCAGGACAAAAATTATGATTATGAGCAGCACTGTTAGGCTGAAACCCAGGCTATGAGCAGTACTTTGAACCAAAGTGGAAGGTCCAATCCGATTGTTTAATCATATCAGAGCCAGGGGATGTCTTGAGTCTGTCTTTGAATGTATGGAAAATATCCTTTTTTTAGTTGATTAACATCTAATTAAATGTTTCCCTTAAGCCCTTGCAAATGTTTTCTAATCAAATCCCAATCATGCAATTTCTTATTATATGCGTAAGGAATTATACATTCCAATCACATTTTAACATTAATTGATGTTGCAAGTCCATGATTTGATTTTCTAGCAAAAGAACAGTTTATTGTAATAGTCCAGTCACTATGGTATAAAATTTTCAGTTATGATAATGTCTGTCTGGTAACATCAGCAATGGCGGAAATGATTGAGTATCAGGACAGCAGCAATTGCCATTCTCACAAGTCTGCAAGGTCTTCCTGATGTATTAGATAACTTCACTAACAGGACAGGGATCTCTGGGCTGTTCTCTAAACTCGCAGGTCATAGCATCAGCATCCTCCTTTCTTCTGGGCCTTGCTGGTTGAAGAGAACTTCACCTATCTCCTTTGCCTATGAAAACATAAACAAATAGCACCTCCCTTCTTCTTGGGATTCAGTCTAGCTGGTGGTCCTTCAGCCTCCTGGATGGTTGCCTGATTTTCATTCACTCTCACTATTGTTGCAGATGACTTCTTTGTTGTGCCTTCCTTTGGTGATCCCATTACCAAAGGGTGTTGTTGGATGTTGTTCCCCTTCATACATCAGACATAGCTCTTAGACTTTTTAAAGCTTCTCTGATGATCTTATTATATTTTTGTTGGCATTTGTTAAAGCCTATTTGGCTGTCCTCTAGGTCACTGGTGTAGTCCTCTGCCTCCTCCAGTAGATTGGCGAAGTCTGTGGATCTGCTAATTCCCTTTGATGTATGGTCTTTATCTCCTCTATCATTTCATCCTTTTTCTGTACTGTTCCCCTAAAATTCTATTTTAACCTCCCTGGCAGTAATCCTGAGTGTGGCTTAGGGTAAATGTTAACTGTGTATGAAAGTTTATCATACCTGGAATGTCTACTAGAGAGATTAAAATGAAAATATCTTAAGAATTATAGGCCTGCAATATACAACAAGTTTTATGCAAAATAATATACCACTTTGGGTACTAAATTACTGACATAATTAGACTGCCAGGGAGGTTAAAATAAAAATCACTGGTGGAAGTTTCATTGGACTGAAGAGCAAAATATATAACTTATTTACATCCATGTTTCGGCAGTTATCCCAGTGGCATAAAGATGTGACATCTAGCAATAAAGATCCCAAACAGCAATAAGACTCACTGTCACCAAGTTGATGCTGATTCATAGAGACCTTATAAGACAGAGTAGAGCTGTTCCTTTGGGTTTCTGAGGCTGTAAATATAGAATTTTACAGATGCAAAAAGTCTCATCTTTCTACCAAGGAAAAGCGACTGGTGGGTTTCAACTGCTGATCTTGCAGTTAGCAACCCAATTTATAATCCACAGCCACCAGAATAGCCCTAACCATGGAAAACGGCCTGAAAATATCCCAGGCACTTGTTTTAGGCATGAAGTCAAACGTACCACATAGGCAGATACCTGGAAAATTGTTTTTCTAAAGATACAAAAATATCCATTTCAAATTTTTCAGCAAAAGGCGTTTTGATTATTCATTAGAGTATTATTAGTTTTTAAAAATTCATTCTTATGTAGTGTTTAAATCATAGAAGGGCTAGTAATCATTAAGAAAAGTGGGTAGAATTGGTTAAATTTCAACTGGTTTACACAGATTCCTAGGTCCTCACTTGATTTTTTTTCTTTTAAAAATGAAGACTGGAGTTATTTATTAATCTTCTTAAGAATTCTGATCCAAAGCACAATAAAGGCCACAGACCAGTAAATAAAGAACATGGTTTTTGGTTACTTTACAACTGCTGCTGCAGCACTTTCACTAATCGTGCTTTCATCGCTTTGAGTTTTCTTTATTTTTTTTAAATTATAGAATTTATGTATATTTAGTCATTTTATTGAGGGCTTGTACAGCTGTTATCACAATCCATACATACATCCATTGCATCAAGCACATTTGTACATTTGTTGCCATCATCATTTGCAAAATATACGCGCCCTTGGTATTAGCTTCTCAATTTTCCCCCTCCCTCCCCAACCTCCCTTCCTTATACTTTGAATTTTCAAATGACAAAAAAAAAGTTTTATTCACTTCTCTGATTAGAAAGATTTTAAAAAGCTTTAAATATCTAATGGTTTACCAGATATGTGCACACACACCTGTTTCAATTAACAGGAGATATATAAAGTTACTAGGTTTTGAAGACAAGATAGATTCGGTTCCTATGCCTTTAGAAACCTTTCCTCTGAATTTATGAATTAGCTAAGTAGCAGATTGTACTTTAAATCTCAAGTCACTTAAATTTATATAGGTTATTAGCATTATTCTTAAATATACAATAAAAGAAAGCTGTACACTTAATTATACAATATAAACAAAACTGTAATATTTGGCAATATTAATTTTGTTTTTTCAAGATAGTAGGCAACCCATTGCTAGACACCTTAATCTGAAAACACAATAGGTGCATCTGAATGACATACATGCTGTATAATGGGCCCTTCTTTCTTTTTAATAATTGAGTTAAGTAGTCTTTGATTACATTTTGACAAAATATCAAGTAGAGTACATTCTATTGTTTTCATTCCACTTCTCATGTTAGTCTTCAGCAGAAAATACTTGCATTAAAGCATTTAAGAAGAGTGGGTATCATTCCCAATTCTCCTAGAAGCACGAAAGATTAGAAGATGGTCAAAGAGGGTCAAAAGGAAGTAACACTGCATCCCATCCCCACACACATTATATTTATTTTATGTATGTTCCGAATTTGAAAAATTCCCCAAACATGCTAGCCCTTTACTTGATATTTTATAAGCCTCCATCCCACCCACCTACCCTCAGTCCTACAATCAGTATGCAGTTAGGTTTTGTGTCAATTTGCCGGGGTCAGTATTCTAGTGGTCTGGCAGTTATGGTTTAGTAATCCCCCATAAAGGGTCTTCAGAGAGCAACTAACCATCTGCAACACTATTCAGGTGGAAATCAACCCCTTACTCAGGTCACAGTGGTTTTTTAAAAAAAAAAATCATTTTATTGAGGGGATCTTACTTATATATATGTTGCTATCAACATTTCCAATTTTTTTTTCTACTTGACCCTTGGTATCAGCTCCTCACGTTTCCTCTCCCTCTTCCCACCCCCACCCCGTGAATCTTTGATCAATTAGATATTATTGTTGTTATTTCATATCTTACACTGTCTGTTGTCGCCCCTCATCTACATTTCTGTCATTTGCCTCTTTGGTGGGGAGGGGGGTATATATAAAACTTTGTGATGGGTTCTCCCTTTCTCCTCGTTTCCTCCCCATCCCCCTACCCTCATGATATCATTACTCCCACTACTGTTCCCGAGGGTTTTACCTGTCCTGAATTCCATGTGTCAAGAGCTCTTGCTTGATTTTTACTGGATGGATTCTCTGTCTATTTCATTCACTTCCATCTAGCTCATTCTAGTCCTTTGGACTTGAGCCAGTGGCCTACATATTACATGCCAATCACAGAAACCCTCACTGACCTGCCATCTGACCTGCTGAACTTGGATTCATTCACCTTTACACCACTAGCCTGTGAAAACTGGGCCACTCCTACATCTGTGTGAACCATATTCTTGTTATAAATTTATTTTTACAAATGAGTTTGTATGCGTGGTGTGTGTGTGTGAGAGAGAGAGAGAGAGGAAGAGGGAGAGAGAGAGAGATGATTTGCTTCAGTAGAGAACCCAGTCTAAGATACCTATCTTGGGGAAAATTTCCTGATAATCTAAACCAAACCCAAACTACTGTGGACTCACTTCCAACTCAGATTGAAGCCCCTGTTTTCAGGAATTGTTCAGTTCTTCCCACTATGAAATGAAAAAGGAAATAGGTCAACTTGAAGTTATAAAATTGTGTATCATCTTTGTGTTAGTCCAGGTAAGCTAGGGAAACAATTCGCAGCCCAGTTCAGATCAACTCCATAAGTCTGATATTTTCCCATATGTTTGGCACCAATTTATAAAGTCCTCTTCAGACTCACGAAACACATGCAATGATGCCGAATGCAGGACAATCACAGGCCAGTGGGTGGGAAGTCTTGTAGATCCAGTGATATTGTAAGCATCTCAGCTCTGGCAAGGGTCGCCACCTGACTTCTCCAGGTCCAGGATTCTGGCTGCATCAGGGTAGGCCCATGTGGCTTCTCCTCAGGAATGTCTCTCAGGGAGTCAGCTTTGTTAGTAGAAAGTCTCCAAGGAAGTGAGGAGAGAGAGAGAGAGAGAGAGAAAGAGAGAGAGAGAGAGAGAGAGAGAGAGAGAGAGAGAGAGAGAGAGAGAGAGGTGTCTCCCACCTCCAAGGAGGAAATACCAAAGTTCCCAGAATTCTCAGGAGAAAACCATGGCCACACAGAAACCTCATTGGCTATGACTCAATTGATAACTAGACTCCACCCCTTCACTCTTAATCCTCAAGTCCCAAACTGACACCAGATTACGTGACTATCACACTCTGCTTTCTTTTGGGTATTCTGCGGTGGTCTGAATATTGAAACAGTCTTGTGGTAAACTCTTTGTAATATGTTTTACTATGTTCCATAAAGCAAAAGTTGTCAAAATATCATTCAACTTTTAAAGCAGTAAGCTGAAGGCTTTATTTGCAGTCAATTGTAGTAAGACATAGAATGGTACAGTTTTAACTGTGAGCTCCAGGACTGTATAAGACCTATGATGTGCATATTAGTCAGGACACCTGAACTGACCTGCTTAGCAGGTGAATGTGTGTTAGTATCCAATAGTAAGAGGATAATATCCAAGTCATGCTTTTCTAAACTTCTGGATAAGCAATTCCAAAGTGCATAAAAAAAAAAGCCAAAATAAAATTAATAAAAATATTTTACATTTCCTAGCTCAAATGATTCCATGGTGTTGCAAAAAGTTTGGCACGTTTATAAGAGCAATGTCCTTCATAATTTGTCCCCAACAGGGGTCCAAATGCTTGACCTATACCAGTAATGGCATTATAGTATTGGTGGACAGAATTGAAGTTAAAATTCAATAATCAAAATTTCCCAACAGGATGGGGCATTCCTGGAACGCATATACAAGGATGATCATAATAGTGCTCTTCATATTAGACCCAAACTAGAAACAACCCTCATGCCAATCATTATAATGTTGAATTTATAATCTATGGTATAGTCACACAATGAATAAATTGAATGATATGTACATGTATTAGTCTGGGTAGACTAGAGAAACAAATTCATAGACACTCATGTGTGTCAGAGAAAACTTTATCTCAAAGAACAATTGTACATTAAAATAACATCCCAGCCCAGTCCAGGTCAAGTCTGTAAATCTGATATTAGCCCATTTGTTTGTTACCAGTCAATAAATTCTTCTTCAGGCTCATGCAGCACATGCAATGATGCTGAATGCAGGAAGAAAGATCAAAGGCCAGTGGGTGGAGAGTTGTGTGGATCCAGTGGCAGTGGAAGCATCTCAGCACTGGTGTGGGTCTCCACACGGCTCCTCCAGTCCCAGGGTTCTGGCTTCATCAGTGTAGAACATCTAGTTTGTAAGCAGGAAGATGGATCAGAGAGCTATTTATCTCCTTCATACCTGCAAATGATGTCATCAAGCTATGGCCTGATTGACGGGCTAGAGTCCTTCCTTTAGCAAGTTGACAGGAGATTATTTTTCCTGTCATTTCATGTGCGTTGTGAGTCTGAAGAGGACTTTATAGATTGGTATCAGACATACGGACTTATGGACTTGATCTGAACTGGCCTGGGATGTTTTTTTCAATATTCAATTACTCTTGTCTATAATCCTCTATCTTACACACATGTGAGTTTCTATGGATTTATTTCTCGCATCTACCAAGACTAACACAAGTATGTAACTAACACAGTACATACAACATAGAAGGATCTTAAAAACTAAATGCTAAAGGAGGCAAACACAAAAGGCACATTTTATGACACTATATATTAAGCACAAGTCAGCATTGACCCATAGCAGTGAGAGAGTGAGTGATGGGCAAAATTAATCTATGTTGTTAGAAGTTAGAAAGGAGGCATGAGAGAAGGTTGATCTGTTTAGTGGCGTAGGTACACAGAGTGAAAAGGTATTGAGCTGTAGGATATGTTCACTTTTCTACATATGTAGTATCCTTCCATAGCCATTGCCATGGAGTCCATTCTGACTCACAGTGACCCTACAGAGCAGCGTAGAACTGCTCGCTAGGGTTTCTGAGACTGTGACTCTGTGGGAGCACCCCAACAGGCAATCAATTGTGCCATCAGAACACCAATGTGCTTTCATAATAAGTTTTAAAGAATGCCAGAAAGCTCACAGAAATCAAGTGTCAACGCAAGCTAATAATCCGCGATGTCATTATTGGGATTTGAGAGCCATCGGTGTGATGAACCAAGCGGGGTACACTGGGACATTGAACGGAGTGTTCGGTGAACTGGATTCAGAACGGCTGTTGCTGGACAAGGACACCTAAGGAGGCAAAATGAGCTAATACTCATTTACCTTGAAAGTCTCCAGTCACTCTGCTTCTGTCTACTTCCAGTGGCATTACCATAGTCCAAACCCAGTCATCTTCCGTGGGATCCAGCCCCACATCCAGATGTGTCCTAAGGGGCAGTTGTGTGACTGGGGGGTAAATTAAAGAGACACGAGACAAAGCATGAAGGGGGCCACCTCTTCTGATGGAGACCAGAACCAGAATGCGGCAATAATCTATTCTCTCCAGCCTTACATAATCTCAGGCATGCAAGCCCTGCTAAGCACAGAGCAAACAGGAAGGGGCTGTATTCACAGAACATGAGGGGGTCAGGCTAGGAGTATACATGCAGTAGGAAGGGCAGGTACTAGAGCAGTGGTTCTCAACCTTCCGAATGCCATGACCCTTTAATACAGTTCCTCACGTTGTAACCATAAAATTATTTTCATTGCTACTTCATCACTGTAATTTTGCTACTCTTATGAATCAAGCAACCACTGTGAAAGGGTCATTCGGCTCACAAAGGGGTAGCGACCCACAGATTGAGAATCGCTGAACTAGATGCACATATGTGACACAAAGGTACAGGATCGGGCCCTACTTAGCATGCGGCAGACAATAGGCTCTGATTGCTCTTGATGGCAGCCAACCTTCAGGGAAGTAGCCTTCAAGCAGTTACCCTTTGAGAGAAGAGCAAGCGACCATGTCCTTGTAAACAGCACAACAAAATTGGCACTATCCTGGGGGAACGTTGAGGGGAATAAATTTTACTTAGGAGAATGTGACTGGCACGCATCTCCAACCTACGGATGTGAAGCTTGCCCCCTATGGCAGCCCCAGACTCCCAGACTCCTTGAAGCATTTGTGTTGAGGGTTTGTCCAAATACACTCTCTTCCAAGTCCTGTTTCCCACAACCTGTCACCTTGAGATGCATCTACTATTGACTCTTCACCATTCACTCAACAGCCTGTTCTAGCAGTTCTCCACACATTAGAGGCTTTCCCCGCTTTGTGTACAAAGCCTGAGCAGACTCCATAAATTTAAAATATATAAAGCGAGCTCAATGGCATGACTCCGAGGTCTTGCCCCTGTCTGCCTCATCTACTCATGCCAGGCTGCTCCCACCTCCTCACGAAGCTAGAGACACACTGGAAGGCTTGATTGTCTTCCAAAATGCCAGCTGCCCAAGCCCAGGATCTTTGCTCTGCTGTCCGCTCTTGCCTGGAACATTCATTTCTGTACTCATTTCACAGTTAATGAATGCACTTCCTTCTAAACTAAGTTCACGGGCCACTTTAGAACGGGATGTGAATATGTTTTAACTGTGGTAGATATGTATTGGTAACAGAATATTTGAAAATGCATCTTATATTACAGTGACAGTGGGTTCATTACGCGGTTAACTATTATTCGTTCCAAAAGTTAACCATCCCCCTGAAGAGAAGCACCCTTCCCCGTAAAGGTACGTTTCACACCTTTATCTAAAGATATGCTTGGCAAAGTAGAGGATCGGTGAAAAGGAGAGTTTCAGATTCTGAGCATTAGGTTTGTGGAAGGCTATGATGACAGGGAAAGGATGGAATCCACTTGGGATCTCCACGAAGAATGGGCCCCAGGAGAATTCTTTCTAATCACTGACTGGTAAGTGCCCGCCTGCAGAAACTCTTACCTAATTCACAAGTCAATGCTGAACCAGAGTGACCCTACGGGACTGTTAGAAATGTCCCTGTGGGTTTCCAAAACTGTACATCTTTTTTCTGATAAACAGTTTTTGGGGGATACAATACAAATATCATACAATCTAATAGTTCACTCATACCAAGAAGAGTTGTATAATCATTATCCCAATAAATTTTGGAACATTCACTTTCTTTTAAAAAAAATCATTTTATGGGGGCTCATGCAACTCTTTTTTTTAATTTGTACACATTTTATTTTTTTAAATCATCTTATTGGAGGCTCATACAACTCTTATCACAATCCATACATACATCCACTGTGTGTCAAGCACATTTGTACATTTGTTGCCCTCATCATTCTCAAAACATTTGCTTTCTACTTGAGCCCTTGGTATCACCTCCTCATTTTCCCCCTCCCTCCTCCCTCCTCCCTGCCTCATGAACCCTTGATAATTTATAAATTATTATTTTGTCATATCTTACTCTGCCCGACATCTCTCTTCACTCACTTTTCTGTTGTCCATCCCCCACAGAGGGGGTTATATGTAGATCCTTGTAATCGGTTCCCCTTTTCTACCCCACCTTCCCTCTATCCTCTCGGTATCACCACTCACACCACTGGTCCTGAAGGGTTCATCTGTCCTGGATTCTTCGTGTTTCCAGTTCCTGTCTGTACCAGTGTACATCTTTTGGTCTAGTTGGGTGTGTAAGGTAGAATTGGGATCATGATACTTAGGTGGAATGAAGCATTGAAGAACTAGAGCAAAATTGTATGTTTCATCATTGCTACACTGCACTCTGACTGGCTCTTCTCTTCCTGCCACCCTTCTGTAAGGAGGATGTCCAGTTGCCTACAGATGGGCTTTGGGTCCACCCTCCGCACACCCCCTCATTCACAATGATATGATTTTTGTTCTTTGATGCTGATACCTGATGCCATCGACACCTCATGATCACACTGCCTGGTGTGTTCTTCCATGTGGGCTTTGTTGCTTCTGAGCTAGATGGCCACTTGTTTACCTTCAAGCCTTTAAGACTCCAGACTATATATCTTTTAGATAGCCGGGCATCATCAGCTTTCTTCACATTTGTTTATGTATTCATTTGTCTTCAGCGATCGTGTTGGGAAGGTCAACATCATGGAATGTCAATTTAATAGAACAAAGTGTTCTTATACTGAGGGTGTCCTTCAATGGAGGCCCAATGTCCATCTGCTACCTTAATACTAAACCTATAAATATATGCACATAGATCTATTTCCCTATTGTCATATATAAATATATTTACATATGCACATGCCTGTATTTAGACCTCTGTAATGCCCTTTGACTCCTAGTTCTTTCCTCTATTTCCTTTTACTTTCTTCTTGTCCCACTATCATGCTCAGCCTTCATTTGGGTTTCAGTAATTCCTCTCGGTTACATTGTTCTCGATCAAGTCCTACCAGGCCTCTTACACCCTCCACGCCACTGATTTTGGAGCACTTTTGGTTCCCTTGTCCCTGGGTTTGTAAACACCACTTATTTTCCCCCCACTTCCCCTTCTCCCGTGCCCCCCCAGAACTGTCAGTCCTGTTGTTTTCTCCTCTAGATTGTTTATCCCACCTATCTTATCTAAATAGACCTGCAGAAATAATAATATGCACAAAAAGAAGACACAGCAAAATAAAGCAACAAAGAAAACAAAACAGGAACAAAATAATGACAAAAAAAGAAAAGCCTATACGTAGCTCAAGGTCTGTTTGTTCACCTGTAGGAATGCTTTCCAGTCGAGTCTGATGGGGTGCGATGCCCTGGCCACGAAGTCCATTTTTGGTACTCCTTCGAGACTTCCTTGCTCTGGTCCCCTTGCTGATCAGTTCCACGCCCTTAGTGTTTTGCCTCCGTGTGGTGGGGTCAGATTAGGCACAATTCCCACACTGTGCCTCCAGTGCTGTCTTCTATAGGGCTATGGGTCAGTGAGGGATGCTGTGTCTCATAGTGGGTTCAGTCATATGATCTTCTCTGTGCATTAGCTGCTCTGCGCAGGCATATCGTCCTCAAGGCTTGGTGGGCCAGGCCAGGTTGTGCTCCACTCTCTCTTCCTCCCCCTTCATTTGCTCCTGAACATTAGCTTTTTTATACTTCTTGTTATTAACTCTCAATTTTCTCAAACCTCCCTGCCACACTCCCAAAGAACCATTAAGTTTCTATAGATTCATTCATCCTGCATTTTATGTACCAAGAAACATACAAAAACACAAAAAAGCTAGCTACAATAACAAAGTAGAGAAAAGATCCGAGTCGAAAAGAAAACAAAAATATTAAAAATTAGAACAACTTTTAAATAGGTCAAAAGGGATATCAAATGATAAGGTGTTAATTTTTTTAGGTGTTCGATTTTAACCTAACTATATCTGCAACAATTCGCTTTCCAATGCACTTTATATGATAGCAAGGTTACTCACATCCCTGGTCTGTGTTCAGAGGGGATTTACTGGAATCGTTTTTAAAAATCACTTTATTAGGGGCTCATACAACTCATATCACAATCCATACATACATCAACTGTGTAAAGCACATTTGTACATTCATTGCACTCATCATTCTCAAAACATATGCTCTCCACTTAAACCCCTAGCATTAGCTCCTCATTTTTCCCCATCCCTCCCCACTTCACCCTCCCTCATGAACCCTTGATAATTTACAAATTATCATTTTGTCATATTTTTCCATTAAGTAGGTTTTATAAGCCAAGAAAATAAAAAACTCATTAACAGCAAAATCGTCTCTAATTTACAAAACCTGTAAACAACACTTCTGCCCAGCATACTTGAGTTACTAGCAAACACGGACAAAAGAACCCAGCTGGAGTACTTGTAACTTAAAAGGTATATTTTATACCTGGAAAAATTATGAAGAAAGTACAACTTACTTTTATACCAGATTATTCAGTCTCCGTGGAGTCTGTCAAAAATTGCCAATGCCAACTATATTTCAAGATGTCATGGCGGGGTATTGGGAAAAGTTTTCAATTAGCAATAATCGTGCCTCTAGTAAATCTCATTTGCTGTGATATTGCCACTGATTGTGCAAAGCTATACTTTGTCACATCTTACAGTGTCCGACATCTCCCTTCATCCACTTTTCTGTTGTCCATGCTCCAGGGATGAAGTTATATATAGATCCTTGTAATTGGTTCTCCCTTACCACCCCACCCTCCCAGTTATTGCCACTCTTACCACTAGTCTTGAAGGGATCATCCGCCCTGGATTCCCTGTGTTTCCAGTTCCTATCTGTACCAATGTACATCCTCTGGTCTAGCCAGATTTGTAAGGTATAATTGGGATCACGATAGTGTGGAGGTGGGTGGCGGGGAGGCGGGAGGAAGCATTTAGGAACTAGGAGAAAGTTCTATGGTTCATCGTTGCTGCACTGCACCCTGACTAGTTCATCTCCTGCCCGTGATCCTTCTGTAAGGGGATGTCTAATTGCCTACAGATGGGCTTGGTGTCTCCACTCCACACACCCCTTATTCACAATGATATGAATTTATTTCAGATGACAGTGCAGGGAGCTGCAGCTCAGGGACATATCTGATCAGAGCACACAGGAGCAAATGAAGTGGGGGGTGGGGGTGGAGCACAACCTGACCCACCAAGCCTTGAGGATCATATTCCCACTCAGAGCAGCCAATGCACAGAGAGGACCATATGGCTAGCCCCACTATGAGATACGACATCCCTCACTGACCCATAGTGCTATAGGGGACAACACTGGAGACACAGTGTGGGAATTCTTCCCAATCTCCTCCCACTACACCGAGGCAAAAACACCAAGGGCATGGAACAGACTAGCAAGGGGAACAGAGCAACGAAATCCCCAGGAAATAGCAAAAATAGACTTTGGGGTCAGGGCTTGGTATCCCATCAGACTCCTCCGGAAAGCACTCCTAAAGACCAACAAAAAGTTCTTGAACTAACTACAAGTTTTTCTTTCTTGTTGTGTTTTGTTTTTGTCATTGGCTTGTTGTTGTTTTATTTTGTTGCTTGATTTTGCTCTGTCTTGTTTTTGTGCATATTATTATCTCCGCAGATCTGTCTAAAGAAGATTGGCTGGATGAACAATCTGGAGAAGAAAACAATGGGACCAACATTTCTGGGGAGACATGGGAGAGGAGGAGGTGGGGGGAAAGGAAGTGGTGTTACCAAACCCAGGGATAAGGGAACAACAAGTGATCCAAATCGAAATCTTAATCCATGTGTATATTTCTTTTTTTCCCTTAACTGGAAGACCAGAGGATGTACATAGGTACATATAGCAACTGGAAACACAGGGAATCTAGCACAGATGACTCCTTCAGATCCAGTGGTGAGAGTGACAATGTCTGAAGGGTAGAGAGAATGTGGGGTAGAAAGGGGGAACTGATTACAAGAATCTACGTATAGCCTCCTCCCTGGGGGATGGACAGCAGAGAAGAAGGCAGGGGGAGACATCAGACAGTGTACCATATGACAAAATAATAATAATTTATGAATGATGGAAAGGTTCATGAGTTAGGGGGGAGTGGGGCGGGAGGGGGAAAATGAGCAGCAGATATTAAGGGTTCAAGTAGAAAGCAAATGTTTTGAGAATGGTGATGGCAACAAATGTACATATGTTCTTGACACATGGATGTATGTTTGGATTGTGATCAGAATTGTATGAGCCCCAATAAAATGATTTAATAAACAAACTTTTAAATGAGCCAAAGGGAAGAATCAAATCAGTTGTTACATTTTCACCTTGCTATTTCTACTACGGGAATCTCCACAACACTCTGTCTGATAACAAAGCTTTTCACATCCCATGACTATGATTCGAGGGAAATCACTGGAGGGTTAATTCATGTGTGGACCCTGCAAATGGGTTGGGGGCTTTGCTGTAATCCATAGCCTCTGGAAACCAGGTGTTTACAATTTAAGCTCGGATACCATTTCCTCCTTTGTGTTTGGATTTTATCATTTTCAATCCCCAGATCACAAAGGTTGCTGTACTTATTCCATGTGGACTTAGTTGACGCCTCACTTAGATTTATGGCTACTTGTTTGAAGACTCGCCTATAAGACCCTAGATTCTATTTTTCTGATAGCCAGGCACCATCAAATTTCTTCACTACATTTTGCTGTAGCACCCGTATCTTCAGTGATCTCTTCACAAGGGTGAGTACCAAGCAGGCCCATGTCATAAAAGCTTATTTTTTTTGGGGGGGGGGCTGGTGCTAGATTTAAGTGCTAACCCCACATCCACTTATATATCTAGGGTTTATATATGTCTCTGGTTCAACTTAGAGACATCATTGCCATTTTATTTTAGAGAACATTATCAATCATCTCCATGGGGTATAAAGCCAGTCTGTTGAAAATGTCATTAATTAAGCCAATTGGCAAGGCATTTAAAACAGAGTTGAGAAAAGGAGATTATCGACAACAATACATGAATTATTGACGCGTACAGATTAAATTCTTAAGTGGCTGGAAGCTATTTACACAAACAAAGGGTGTTGGCAATAAGGCAAACTTCAATAATATTCACTGGCAATGGCAGAACGAGGCCTACCAGATGAATATATAACTCAATAAAGCAAGAAGTACATTGAAATAATAAGGGTGTGATATTCTGGCAACCACCCCAAATCCTTGGCAAGTGCAAGGTTGGAGGATTTTTTTCTTGCTTGGTTCCACAACCAATGCTCCTGGAAGCAGCAGTCACGAGATCACACGACACCTTGCGTTAAATACTCCTGCACACGACCTCTTTAGAGTATTGAAGAGCACGGATGGCGAGCAAAGAACGATTCACAGGAACGTTTTAAAGAACAGCAGGAAACGGGTAGACTTTCTGAGACAGAAGGACTGCCAGTGCAGGCATTTGGTGTCTTAGTGGTCACAACCCCGCCCCCTTGACCACAGCGCCCCACCCTCCTCCTCTACACCCCGGCTTGGTGCAAAGCCCGCGGCCCCACCCAGCACCAGGAACCCCTTTATTGGCCCGCGCTCCCAGGCCCGTGGAGGGCGGGGCGCCGTCGCCAGCCGCCACTGGGCCCGGTCCGCGTCGCTCTGCCGAGTGCAGCTGCATGTGTGCGAAGTCCAAGTGCGGTTGCGGGAGAGGCTCGTTCCCAGCGGCGTCTGTGATTAGCTGCCGCCGGCGGCCTCCGCGCCAACTCGCCCGGCGCCGATTGGCGGGCGTAGCTGTCAGTCCGCGGAAACAGACTCCCCTCCTTGGCCATCAGGCCAACAGCACTGAACTATTTTCGAGAATTTCCAGCAGGCAAGCCTGCTCTGGAGATTAGGACGACGGAGGGGGCGATCTCATTGACAGGCCGAGAACGCCCTTCCCTCCCCTCCGTTGGCTAATGAACACATTCGCAGGAACATAACCACGAGGTAAGCGGCCAAGAGAACGCGATCCCTTTATTTCTGCTAACCGTTTATAATGTTATTTATTGGCCGGGGCTCACCCCATCGGCCCCAGCCCCCTGGAGTGGAGATTAAAGGGAAGGGCGGTTTAAAAAGAAGGGGGGTTGCTTTCATTAGGAGACCCCTGGGACCAAGCCCCACAGTCAAACGCTCTTCGCGGTGCAAATCTCTCTTCCCTTTTGAGGTCGAGAGAGCCTTGTCGCCGTGCGGCCCACTAGTGGCGTTTCCTGTCCAGATCGCACGCCAAGCCTTGAACTTGACCCTTTCTGAAGGTGCATGTGGTACCTATCTTCCAGCGGGTAGGGTGGGCTGGGTCTGAGAGGTGGGGATTCCCAGGGCGGAGGGAGGCGGGCAGGGAGGATGAAAGGGAAGCAGGACTTGCCCGCTCCCATCTCGCCTGCCTGCGTTTATTCCAGTGAGACTCCGAGGGCGCCCAGCTCTAAGCCCCTGGAAGCAAGGATGCTGTTGAAGGGAGCAGGGCCCTGTCGCCGCAGCTGCTGCTGCTGCCCAAGCGAGCGAGACAGGGCGACGCCTGGGATCTGTATAAGAGCTAGAGGTTGGGACGTGGGAGACCCAGCGGCAGAAGGTACTGGGAGAACCAAGGCATCTGCCAGTGCTGGGGTGTGGCGCTTGGGGAGGGTGTTCTAGCTGCATATGCCACGGCCAGAAGCTGCAGCCTAGAGTCCAGGATCATGAACTGCCCAGGGATGGACTTACAGGGGATCCTTGTCGAGAAGGATGCAAACGTCTCATTGGTTTTGATCTGTGGGCTCGGGGATTTCATTTGCCAGGAGAGGAACCATGATCTCAAGGCTTGTAGCTGCTGTCTGAAAATTTCTAGAATTCGCCGGAAGGAACAAAGACAAGGCTCTGCGTACAAATGGCCAGAGGATTGCGAGTGCCCTAAAGCTCTCCTGGCTTTCTGTGAATGTGCAACAAGGCCATAGGCTTTGCACTCTCCGGCACCGCCTGTGCATAGAATGAGGTGGTCAGATGGCTTTGGAATGGCTTTGGATGTAACAGATTGTTATGGTGTGGTGGTGTGCCTGAAAGAAGAATGAAGAACGCGAGTGTCACTGTGTGTCTGTTTACTGGAGATGAGCAGAGAGACCGCTGGATCTTTTTCTTTTAAAGATCATTTTATTTGGGGGCTCTTACAGCTCTTACCACATCCATGCATCAATTGTATCAAGCACATTTATACATATGTTGCCATCATTTTCTAAACATTTATTTTTTATTGAACCCTTGGTATCAGCTCCCCCATGCTCCCACCCTCGTGAACCCTTGATGAATTATAAATTATTATTATTTTCATATCTTACACAGACTGCTGTCACCCACGTTTCTGTGGTTTGCCCCCTGGGAATGGGGTGGCGTTGATCATTGCAAATGGTTTTCCCTCCTCCCCCCACCTTCCTCCTACCTTCCTGGTATCCCTGTGTTGTGAGTTCTTATCGCTACCTGCTTTGGTGTATAAACTCCATCTAGCCAGAACTGAAAAGCAGGACA
Organism: Tenrec ecaudatus; assembly: GCF_050624435.1. Lineage (NCBI taxonomy): Eukaryota > Metazoa > Chordata > Mammalia > Afrosoricida > Tenrecidae > Tenrec > Tenrec ecaudatus. The sequence goes on from NC_134532.1 coordinate 134,389,570, forward strand.
GGGTCATGATAGTGGGGTGGTGAGGGAGCTTCAAAGAACTAGAGGAATATTGTGTTTCATCGGTGCTATACTGCATCCTGGTTGACTCATCCCTTCCTTGTGATTCTTCTTCAAGTGTATGTCCCACTGTCTACAGATGGGTTTTGGGTTTCTGCCCTGAACCCCTTGTATTCAAAATGATATGTTTTTATTTGGGGGGGTGGTCTTCTGATGGCTGTTACCTATGGGCTTGTTGCTTCTCTGCTAGATGACCGCTTGTTAACTTTAAGCCTGGAAGACCCCAGGCATTACATCTTTTGATAGCCAGGCACCATGAGCTTTCTTCACCATATTTGCTTTCATTTGTCTTCATCAATCATGCCGGGACAGTGAGCATCACAGAATGCTAAGTTGTTAGAACATAGTGTTCTTGCATATCCACTTCTTCAATGTATTGCCATGCAAATATATGTACATAGGGCAATACCTCTATTTTTAAAATTTAATATATTGACGTATGTACACACCTATGTTTATATCTCTATCCATAGCTTTGCTTCCTAGGTTTTTCCTGTTTCCTTTTACCTTCCTCCAACGCCCCACCCCCAATCACACTCATTGCCCTTCTTTCAGCCTCTTAGTAATTCCTCTCAGCTCAATTGCTGTTTCTCCAACACCACTGAGATCTCTACATCCTCCTTGTTGTTGATTTTAATTTCCTAGCTGTTCCCCTGTCCATGGAGCTGTTTGCTCACTCTTCCCTTCCCCTGCCTCCTCCCCCAAGTCCCTCTGGAGCCATCATCTAGTTACTTTCTCCTCGACCTTGCTTCCCAGTCTTATCTTACATGTGTGGGCAAAACAACAGAAACAAAACAAAAAGGAAACAAAAGATTGAATAAAAAGAGAGAGAAAAAAAACCCTAGTCAAACAAAACCAAAAAAGCATACATAACTCCAGGTCTGTCTGCCTACTTTTATAAGTATCTCCCCACTGGTCCTGGGGGGTTCTGGAACCTGCCCGCCCTGGCCTGAAGTCTATTTGAGGGCCTCCTCAGGGGTTTGTGGCTTTGCTGTACTCCCATTGCTTATCTGTATGTTCTCTTCTTGGTTCACCCCACTATGGGGGTGGGTGTCAGCTGAGATTGGACACACTCCCTGTCATGTGTCCCCTGTATTGTCTTCTGTTGCAGTGTGCTCCAGCAAGGGGACATCATGTCTTGAGTTGTTGGCCCTATAGTCCTCTCTGTGACTTAGCAGCTCCATGCAGAGCCGTCATCCTCAGGGCTTGGTGGGCAGTACAGGATGCAGTCCCTCACTCTCTTTTTTTCTCTTGATTTGTTCTGTGTGGGTGTGCCAGGCCGGCCCCTCTCCCCACCCTGTAGGTTTAGTGTGCACCACTGGATCTTAAAACAGCTCAGTTAGGCAACTTATTGTTGTAAAATGTATAGAACCCAACAATTGCCAGTTCAATGTTTTTCCTGCCTTCAATTGAGTGGCATCCATTACAATTGAGTGGCATCCACTTTGGCCTGGTGGCGTAGTAGCTACTTTTTAAGCTGTGATCCTCGTGGTCGGCAATTTGAAACCACTCGCACCTCTGAGAGAGACAGACTGGGTTGTCTACATGTGTAACCCGTTACAGTCTCATAAACCCACAGATGGGTCGCTATGAGTTGACACTGACTTGATGGCAGTGAATTTACAGTTTTATATTCCACATGTAGCCATCACCCATGATCAGTGCCTATTTCCCACCACTATCACTAGAAATTGAGTTACACATGTTGCGCATCAGTCTCCAGGGCCACCATCACACACATCTCCCTCCCCTGGAGGCGTGGTGAAGTAGGAAGAGGAGGGTGCTGGTCCTATAGTACAGAACGGGAGGGAAACATGTCTGTCCAAGGAAGTCTAAGGGGGATGATCTGTGGCGTGGGTCCACGTGAACTGAACAGTTTAAAGGTCACCTACAGGACTACAATAATGCGTACTTTTCCACATCCAGCCTAGGGGAAGTCCGGTGGGCCTCTGCTACTTCCTTTCTCACTCAAGAATTGTTGTGGCTGCCGTGTGTTTTGGGGTTTCCCGTGGGGAGATAAGACATATTCATTCTTTCTCAACTCCCCAGGCAGAGAAATACATTGTGGAAGCTTTCCTATCATTTGAATTTCTTGGGATGCAATAAACAGATTTGTGCAGGTCCTTTCTTAGATCAGGGATATTTGCTTTTAGACTTTCCGAAATATCCTTGTGTTTCTCATGTGGGCGTCTAGTCATGTTAATATAACCAGATGGGAGGACCGCTTTAAAGTGGGCAGGTATGAATGCTTTCTTTAGCTTGTTTTGCTGGAGGTAATTTAAGCAGGCTTCACTAGTACTTGAGTCCTTCAAACTCCTGAAGAATTTTGGCAGTTGCTTCTAGTGACCACAGCAAACTGCCCTTTTGACCTGCTTTTCAACATTTCAAGAGGAGCTTGACTCAAATCCCAAATGCACCAGGGTTAACGCCTCCTTTTTCTAAAAATTAGCTACTCTGGAGGGATTATCAAATGGAGTTTGAAGAAAACAGAAACAGGCATAGCAATTTTATACCCTTACTGTGACATCTGCACCCGCCCCTCTCCCCTAATACTTAAAAAAAATTAGGTCAAGGAACCCTGCTGGCATAATGGGTCACACATTGGGTTGCGATCTGCAAGGTCAGCAGTTCAAAACCAGCAGCCGCTCTACTGGAGAAAGAAGGAATTTAGTCTCAGGAACACAAAGGGGTAGTTCTGCTCTGTCCTTGTGGGGTCACTAGGAGTTGGCATGAGGCCGGCAGCAGGGAGTTTGGTATAAGGTATCTTTTATCTATATGGTATAAAGCTACTTTGTACATGATCCCTGTTAATAATTAGGATTTCTATTGTTAGATTGCATTATCATTTGAAATGCACCACAGGACATTCTCTATAGAGGTAGCCCGTGAAAAGTGAAACTCGCATTTGGCATTTGTTTGGCATTGCTTTCAAGCTCCTCCCCCAGGTGCTGCGCTCAGCATCTAAGCGTCAAGCCACTATAGCTTTGAACTGTGACCGTGAACACTCTCTGTCAGTGTTAGTTTCGGTTTTACGTGATGGGTTATTTGGTATCATTTGGTCAGGCAAGCTATGGGTCTGGAAATGCGCAACAGTTTTCTTCAGAGAGGAATGTAGAGTGTTACTGGGAAACCCACGTAAGCCAAAATGATTTATGCCCCAGGACCATGCATTTCTGTAGGAAGTGTTCTCGGAGTTCCCAGGAGCCTGAGTGTGACCCCTGAGAATGGAGATGGCTGAGGCCACCTCTGCTGCCCCTTTAAGGGCATACTGCCCAAACTGCCTCTTTTAAGGTCTGACTGCAAAACATGCTGAAGGCTGCTTTCTGTACAAGTGAAGGTCCTCTTTGGATCTCTTTCAGCTAGAGGAAATGTTAGATCTCTCTCCTGGGAGAAATATACCTCTGTCCTTGGTTTTGCTCAGGAAAGAATTCACTCCAAAGCATGGATCATGAACCAAGTGAGTTTTATGAAAGATAGAAGTTTCAGGTTTACACAGGCACCTCAGGGTCCCTCACCCCGGCACGTGGAGTCCGGAGGCCAGAGATCACTGCATGACCTCAGAGGAGCAGTTTGAGAAGCCGAAGGGGCCACAAGGCTCAGGATTCTGGATTTTCAGGTCCTCCACTGGGAGGCATGGTCGACTAACCTGGTCGACCCCATTGTCTGACTTGAATTCACCAGGTCCAGAAGGGCCAATCCAGGCGTAATGCCCACATAGGTGTACCACCCCTTCCTGGCCTGAAGCTCGAACCTCTGAGCATGCATAATGGACACCCCAGTCCCTATGCTAGCTACCTAACATTTCCTCCCTGAAGAGATATGGACCCAAATCTTTAGGGTACTGGGCAATGACATCTCTAGTTACTTCCTGCTAGCTAAAGGGGCAGAGTGGGGCTTTAGGTCCACACCCTTCCTACTCTGCTGGAAGGGGTCGTCCACTCAGAGCCCAGGATGGATAAGGTTGAGGTGGTCCAGGAGATGGTGGTCCTGAAGCTGGCACACTTGGTTCAGAGACCTTGGTAACCTGAGAACTTCTGGAAAAAAGAAACAGGTGAACAGTTTAGGTGAGACAGGGGTAAGGTTGTGAGGTGGCAGTGCCCTTGGAGTTTGGTTAGTGTGATGGGAAGCAAAAATCCTTCAGACTGACAGGCCTGGGTGCTTGTTCCCTGTAAACCCAGGAGTGGGGTAAAAGCATCCACTGGCTTTGAGACTGTGAGGGGTCTGAGGTAGAGTTCTCTGTGGGGCACTCATCTGTCCTGAGGTGGCAGAGAAACACCCCCCACAGCTCTCAGGGGTGCTGGTCTGTGTGCTCCACTTCTGAGGGGTCTGGGTGCAACAGCTTCCAGGGTTTCACCTGTGAATGGTGCCTGAAGTCCAGGGAAGGTGAGGGCAGGACAGGCAGCCCAGTGTCTAGGAGGACACCCACTGACCTTGCTGCCACATTGATCAGCTGAGGTTCCAGACCCGCTACAGCTCTCCTGCTGCTTTGCTGACTGGGCAGGGCCAATCGTTAATGAGCAGCTGCTCAATGGCCTGTGGGCATCCTCCCTCTTGGCTATCTGCCATAGGACAGCTTGCCTACAGGGGTGGCATGGCCCTTGGGCGGGTCTTTGCAGGCTAGGGCAGTTCTGTGCCTAGTGGCCCCGTTCCTGACACACATAGCATTGACACTTTGGTCACGGGTCTGGGAAACCTGGCGGGGGGGGGGCGGTTGACGGGCAGTTAGCAAGTGTGGCCAGCACTTGGGGATGTCTGATGTCCTTCCTTCTCGCCTTCTCCTTGGCCTGAACCTCCGGTTCCTGCTCCCTGTGGTAAAAGGCCGAATTAGCACAAGTAACCATCTCCTCGTGGGTAGTCCTTCACGTTTCTGCACTAATCTTTGGAGCTTCTTGAGAATGTCTGGTGTAGCTTGTGTGAGAAACTTGTCCCTGAGTAAGATTTGCACCCATAGGAATCTATGTCTATGGCAGTACGATTCCTCAGGACCTCCTTGGCCACTCTAAAAAGCCTACAGGAGGTTCCACAGTTCCCTGGTGAACTGCTGTCACTTTGGCATAATTAATGGCCTTTCGCCTGCCTGACTTTAGTCCACTCGTGATGCACACCAGGAAATGTTCACAAGCCCACTTGTCCTCGGGATCACTCTGCTTCTAAGCAGGGTCATTTGAAGGTAGAGCAGTGTCCCCTACTAGATACGTATCATTCATCACATGTAACTCCTCTGTAAACTTCCTAGAACCTTTGAGCACTCGTTCTTTCTCAATGTCTGTCATGATCTGTCCCAGTGTGACCATGACACCCTTCCAGATTAGAGTGAGGTGCTGAAAGTGTTCTAGGTACTATTTGGGTCTGAGAGTAAGTGCCCAAGTCACTTTTAATTTTCTTGAGTTCAATTAGAGTGAAAAACTTGCAGACTGCCTGGGGACCAAACACTCCAGCTGCCTCTCCTATGGGTAGAACATTGGCAGGTTCAGGGATAGGGGAATAGTTGTCACTAACCTCATGGTCCCTTAAGCGTTCCTGGGTGCACTGGAACAAAGGTCTTTACTGCTCTTCAAAAGGAACAATGCTCTAACCTGTGTGAGCTCTGCCCACTTCCCGTCCCTTCACAGAACTGGTCTAGCCGAAGCAGGCCTGGAAGGGAAAGTGTGCCATTCTCTGGCCATGATTCTCCTTTTTCTAAACAATACAGTTACAAAACAAAATCAACTTGTTTGTCCAGGCTCTCCAGATCAAATCTATCCCATTTAGACAGAATACATCCGGGGGTGGGGTGGGGTAGGGCGTGGGGGTGGGCAATTCCTGGGTGTCAAGCTGGTAAGTCCCATCTAGAAAACACACAACAAGGAGGTTATTGAGGTCAATAACTGACCTCAAGGTCAATAACTGCAGCTTCAGCACACACCTCTAGGGTGCCATAAATCTGAGGTCTCAGGCATTTGCTCCCCTCCCTTGGGAACCAGTCTCTGCAGTCAATGTAGGTTCAGACCATTCTCTAGACCACAGGCTAGGAGGGCCACTGTTTGGGGTGGCTCCACAGCCTTCACAGTCTGCAGGAGCAGACTCTCAAATCTCTGAAAGTAAGGGATGTTTGTCCAGCAACTAGGGAACCTTTAGGGAAATTGGGGCAGCAGAACCGTGTTAAGAGCTGTCCCCAAAGGTGTTGGAGGCAGTATCACTGAAAGGTGAAAGTTAACAGTCACTCGGGCTAAGCTTCCACATGCCTTTGGCCTAGGCCTGAGCAACGGGAGACCAGCTGGTAGGAAAAGGACAACCCCATGCTGGACGACACTAAAGCAGCTTGTTTGTAAAACCAGGAGAAAGCTAAAGGGAATGGAGAGTGGGGGGAGGGAAGCATTTGGCTCCCAGGACTAGGCAGGGCTAACTCCCAGGGCCCAAGCAACCAGTGACCTAGGCACTGTCCCCCCACCCCATGTCTGAAGTGGCAGGCACCATCTTGGCCAGGGTCATACGCTCCATTGCCCAGAAGCCCAAATGGCGGACACTGGGTGACACCATTTTGCCAGAGAACAGGGAGTCACTTGTTTGGGAAAATGATGGCCAAAGCTTGCAGCCTAGTTGAAAGTCAGCGGGGGGTCGGGGGGCAGCAACTGCAGAGTCCTGCAGAAAACAACATGGCTTACGCAGGTGTGCCCAGCCACCTAGCTGGCCAGAACACAAGGCAAACCATTGAAAATCAAAAAGGCATAGAGTTTCCATCCCATCCCAGGAATCGAGCCCCTAGAAACACAGAAAGGCAGGTACAGAGCCCCAAATTCCAATGAGAATAGATGAAAAGACAGACAGAAGAGGATGGGGCTGCCACAATACATTATGTGTGTCCCCAAGAGCCCACCTCCATGGTGTTTTGGTGGGAGGAGTTCAGCCCAGCTTCCTTTCCAATTACACGCTGTCTCCCGAGGGTGGTGAGGTGATTAAAAAGTCCAGAAGGTGCCCCCAAAACCCGTGAGACTAGGATGTGAAGGTCTCTGCAGGAAAATATCTGTGGCTGGCTTACCTTAGAGCCGAGTCATGGTACCAGTATTTTAGAGCTCTCTTATGGGAGAAATATACCTCCGTCCCTGACTTTGCTTGAGAAAGAATTCACTCCGAAGCCTGGATCATGATCCAAGTGAGTTTTATGAAAGATAGAAGAAGTCTCAGGTTTACACAGGCACCTCAGCGCCCTTCATCGCCGCACGTGGAATCCTGAGGCCAGAGGAGATCGCTGCACGGCCTCAGAGGAGCAGCTTGAGAAGCCGAAGGGGTCACAAGACTGGATTCTAGCATTTCAGGTCCTCCGCTGGGAGGGGTGGTCGACAGCATTGGCTGAATTGAATTCACCAGGTCCAGATAGGCCAATCCAGGTGTAATTCCCAAATAGGTATACGACCCCTTTCTGGGCAGAAGCTCAAACCTCTGAGCAGGCACAATGGGCACCCCAGTTCCTATTGCTAGCTACCTAACAGAAACAGGTCATCATGGAAGTCGTTCACAAAAGCAAACTGGCATAGAGAGAACGTTCAAAAATGGGGGATATGTGTAGAGCTGTTGTTGCTGAAGAAAATGTAACCTACAAATCAGAAGTGAATGAATGAACCCCTAAACCTACTTCTTGTCCACCCTTGAATGAATTATTCACTTACAACAGTGACTGGACATGACCTTTCCCTGCTCTTGCTATTGTTGTTTTGTGCCTTTGAGTCAGCTCCAGCTCTTGGTGGCCACATAGCACACAGCAGAAGGAAACACTTCCTGGCCCAGCACCATCCTCACAATTTTTGTTTCCTTTGAGCCCCCCTTTTTTATTTACAGCTACTGTGTCAATCTATCTCATTCAGGGTCTTCCTTGTTTAAAATTTTTGCTGACCCTCAAGTTGGCCTAACAAGATGCTCTTCTGCAGGGATTGCTTCCTCCTGATAGCATGTCCAATGTAGATAGGATGGAGTATCATCATCCTCACTTCCAAGGAGCATCCTAGCTGTACTTCCAAGATAGATTTGTTTGTTCTTCTGGTAGTCAATATCGAGGAATCAATATTCTTCACCAATAATTCACAGGCATCAGTTATTCTTTGTGTTTCCTAATTCTTTCCTGCACATTTGCATGCTGATGAGATGAGTGAAAGGACCATGGCATGGGTCAGGTGTACCTCATCCTCCCTCAAAAGGATATCTTGACTATGTAATATTTCAAAGCAGGGGTGGGGAACCTTTGTTCTTGCCAAGCATCATTTGGATATTTATAACTGGGATGCAAAAGGGTTTTTCCCCAGGTTGTACCCCGAATATATGCCAAACCCAGGATGCTACTTGCAACACATGGTAAATGACTACACACTTGGAGGCAAGCTGCTTAGAGATTTTCTCCCTGAGGTTATCAGCCATCTAGAGCAATCACACTATTGTCTGATAAGGATGGTGGATTGTTTCCCTGAAGGAGAAGCCCAGAGACAAGGTCAAGCCAACTCAAGGAAGATCAAAGTTAGGCTGCCTTAGGATCTGCACATCTTGTCACATGTGTAACACTAGCTCATCCCCTTCCTGTCACGTGTATGCCTGTTGAACAGCTCCTTCTTGTTACGATGTGGTTACCTGTAATCTGGGTGGCTTGCATGCTCCCCAAGTGGACATAATCCTTGGTTAGAATTATACTCCCTCTCCTACTCTCAACTCCCACATCCATGTGGACCATCAAGTGGGGCTTAGTGAGCATGCTACCATAGTGAGCATGTCTGACTCCTTTATTTTATTCTCTCTCCTTTCATCTGTGACTTTACTATGACCTTTATGTATTATCACCGTACAATTGTACCTACAGACCCTGAAGTTGTTAAAGGCGGGCTTACTCTAACAATAACATCATTTACAGGCCATATGAAATTGTCAACTTAAAAATTAGTCTGCTATATTTGGTCCAACATTTCATTAATTCATCCTTATAGTAATGACCAGACCTGCTTCTCTTCGGTGAGGCGCATGTGATGTTAGCTGGTATTGATGATTTGGGGGTCCTTAAGTGTCCTAAGGACTGGACGTTCCCAGACCTGCTTTGAAAAGATATCTTGTCGCAGATTTGCCCATGGTTTGATTGCTGAACTGCTCCTTCCATGGACATGGAAGGAGTAAAATAATTTTCCCAGTAAAGATAAATTCTTGACAACTGCAATCTTTTCTGTGTTTATCATGATGTTGCTTAAATAAGTTGTACAGTGGTGAGGATTTTTGTTTTATTTATATTGAGGTATACTGAAGACTAGGTAGTCTTTGATCTGCATCAGTAATTGCTTCAAATCCTCTTCACTTTCAGCAACAAGGTGTAACCTCTGCCTGTCATAGGTTGCTAATAAGTCTTCCTTCCATCTTCATGCTGTGATCGTCATGAAGTCCCAATTCTTGTTTGCTTAGCATACAGATTGCATAAGGATGGTGAGATAGGGTATTTCAACATGTGGGTTTACCTTCATTGCACAAAGAAAATACCTTAGGCATAATCAAACACCCCGAGGGAAGTAATCACTGCACATGTGGGCTCAGGACTGTCATTTGTGGGACACTACATTCTTTTGACTTAACATAGTCCTCAGAGACAATGTTCTACATCCTATATTGGTAAGTAGTAACTGAGGTATTGGATGATTAAATTGCATGATCTGTGAAGGATATCACAATAAAACATTTAAAAAAAAAGCTAGTAAGTGGCCATCTGCAATTGTTGGTCTCACCTGTCTGGAAGAAAGAAAAGTGGTGAAAATCAAAGGCACAAGCAAACAATTAGTCCTATGGATGAATGGATCACTCTAACACCTGTCTTGACAACCCTGAAGCAGATGAGCTGCGTGGTGCCCAGCTACCTCCACCACCTTCGCTGAAAAGGGGCACAGTAGAAGGTCCTAGACAGAGTGAGGGAAGGATGTAGAACAATCTCAAAATCATCCAAGAGATCACGGAAGGTTTGCTGGTGAGATGGAGATTGGGAGAACACCAGAGACTGTGGCATTCGGGTGTGCAAATGAAACCACGCTGGGGCTCGGTTTTCAGACAGGTCTTTAGGGGGAACTACCAGACTAGGGAGAAGCCTGCACCTCAAACTAATCAAGCATTTACAATCGAAGAGCAGCATCTATACAAATTTCTGATTGGCCTGGAAAGAAGGAATGGAGACAAAGAGGAAGTCGGATCAAATGAAACATCGGCGGACATCTTTCTGGTATTCACTGCTTTCAGCCAATATCTGTCTGGCATCCACAGTGATCTCACTCCCTGTTCCATAGCCTTCTGAATCAGCCTTCTGAATCCAGCTTCAGTGTCTGGCCATTACTGCTTGATATATTGCCATAACCACTTTTGAATAATCTTCAGCATAATTTCATTTACATGCTACCCTGTTCGATAATCCCGTGTTCTGTTATCTAGAGTGGGCACGAACACAGAGCTTTTCCAGTTGGCTGGCCAGGGGAGAATTGTCTCGCATGATTTCCTGCCCAGGATGTCTTCTCCCCTGTGGTGTTGCTAATGGGTTCATTTGGCAGCTGAACACTGCACCATTGTGCCACCAAGGTGTCTCAATTCAAACCTGTGTCTCAATTCAAACCTGTAAGGTGAAAGAATGTCACCCTTGACTAGGCCAATGGAAACATTCCATTTCACAATGGTGGGACTGGATGGTGCCTGGTGTGGCAATAAGTTGGGAGCCACGCCTTTGCATCAACAGATAAGACTACCCAACCCTTGCCATTCTCAAATCTACCATCTTCTCAAGTTGGTTTTCGTTCTTACTACAACTGAACATGGGATGCTGGAGATGAATAATTGCTTACAACTTTGAGTAGAAAATGACCAGAAACAGAGCTCGCCCCCACCCATCCGGGCACTACAGAATGTTGTCAGTGCCAAGGAATCCCCCTGACTATACTCGGGAATGCCTGGATAGGCTTGAAGGATGAGCTTGTGAGTAAAGTCAGGAAGTGGAGGTGCACTTGCAATGCAAGATCAAATCACACCACTTTATTAAGATTGAAGGATCAGTCTTTTATTACAGGCAGCTGGGTCAAGCAAAGGAGGTTAGCGCCCCCATCAAGGGTAGCAGACAGGCTCTATGCAACAGTTAAACCAGGGGCTGGATTGGGAGGGAACATTCAGTAGTTACATTCTTTGTCTATCCTGCAGGCAGGACCTGGGGAGGGGGTCAGGAGAGGACACCTGCCAATGAGTAAGATTTACAATGTTTCTTGCTTATCTGTCAGATAGGCTAGAGGAGGGGTTAAGGCAGTGGTTCTCAACCGTCCTCATGCTGAGACCCTTTCATTCAGTTCCTCATGTGTGGTGACCCCCAACCATAAAATTATTTTCGTTGCTACCACATCACTGTCATTTTGCTACTGTTTCAATCGTCATGTAACTATCTGATATACAGTACTATGCCCAGGCAGTGACTAGAAGCTAAAAGGTTGTCGTTGAAACCTATTGTGAGGTGCCTGTGTCAGACCTGGCAGTGTGCTTGGAAAAGTGACAGCCCTGGTCACCCTTTGGAGCACAGTTCCAGCCTGCACATAGGGGGTGTCATGAGTTGGGATCCCTTCAGTGGCAGGCAACAGCGATGTGTTCTACTAAAAATGATTAATGGAGCCTCCCTTTCTTTTTTCCTTTTACCCAGTTTCATCATCTCTTGAAGACAGTCCGTTCCTGTTCCTGTGGCCTTTCCCTCATTGCTAAGTCCCCTGGAGCTGCGGTATGTCAACAGCTGCCTTAATTACTTTGGCAAGACATGGCCGTAGCCAGGTGACAAGGCGGGTGCTGCTCAGCTCCCGCCTGCTGCAGGAAGACCGGCGCGCCACGCCCGCCTGCCACGGCTCCACCTCCGAGCGCAGGTGGTCCCGCTTTGACCCCGATGGCAGCGGGCGGCCAGCCACCTGGGACAGTTTTGGGATCTGGGATAATCGCATCGATGAGCCAATTCTGCTGCCACCCAGCATTAAGTATGGCAAGCCCATCCCCAAAATCAGCTTGGGAAAAGTGGGCTGCGCCTCGCAGATTGGCAAACGGAGAGAGAACGAGGACCGTTTTGACGTGGCTCAGTTAACGGAGGAGGTGCTGTACTTCGCCGTGTACGATGGGCACGGGGGACCGGGCGCCGCGGATTTCTGTCACACCCACATGGAGAGATGCATTATGTACGTACAATGACTTCCACTCTTTGCCGTCTGCTTTATGCTTAGGTTGTCAGCGTCCAACTTCGGGACTGCCAAGCTTGGCTGTTCCTGAAAGAGCGGTAGCTAAGGGACGCCCACCCACCGATTTTACTGACCCTTCCTGCTGGCCACTGCTTTAATGAGCAGAGACCATTTCGGAAATGTGCCTTTTCAACAACTCCAGGGGGGAAGTCCGGACCTGAATTTCTAGTGTGTGATGAGTTCTGACTATGTTAAGCAAATCCACACAAAGTGCCCGAGAGACCGTGTACGGAGCAATTCCTCTTGGCACTCAGCGTTTCAGTAAATCAGTGGCCATTGGTCTACCAGTCCTCGCCTTTGTGAAGACTGGCTCGTGTGGGAGGCGTGCGTGGCAGGCAGGAGTTTCACTTGGACGCCGTGATGGCCTGGCGTTATCATCACTGAGGGTGAAGCGGGCAGAATTAGACCAAGTGAGCCTTTCTTGCCTTCCTGGGCATGGTTAGGTGGTGGTGGTGGGCGGTCAAGTCGAGTCCAACGCTTGGCAGCCCAATATAGCAGAGGACAACTGCGCCCCAAAGAGTCTCTTAGGCCAACATTTTTATGTGAGCAGATAGCCAAACCTTCTACTGAGCATCTGGTGGGTTTGAACCACTGACCTTTTAAGTTAGCAGCCTGGGGGAGCTGCATGTCTTAAGGTGTACTCTATTGCTCAGAATCCCCGGGCTCCCAAGTGGCAGAGTGCACCTTAAGACAATCTGCACCCACAATGTGCAGCCACCATTGTCTGTCACCACTTGGTGCTTTGCTGGCCCGCGTTCTGCCAGACCAAGGCAGACTAGGAAGAAAGGGCTGGTAATATACTTTTCACTTATGAAAAATCAGCCAGTGAGAATGTGGTGGATCGTGACAGCACAATCCACAACTTGCCAAGGGGCTGGGAGTGCAAAATCAAATTGCTTCTGACCCATAGTGACCTTAAGCACATCAGAACTAAACACTGCGTGGTCCTCACAGTTGTTCCAGCCCATCGTGGCTGTCTGTGTCAATGCAGTGGCACTTAGTTCTCTTGTGCAGTCTCCATGATTCCAAGACGGCCGGCTTAACGAACACATAACTGCTTAACGAACAAGCCTTTTGTCAGTAGACCCCTAAAGAGAAGCCAAGATCGTCAGATTGTTTAATAACCACTCCTCTAAATAAGAGTGACTATGAGAGAAAAAAAATCCCTAAACTCATTCTATCAAATCGATTCCGACTCCTAGCAACTCTGAGGAAGACAGAAAACATATCATAAAATGATTGATTGTTTCTCCTCTACCAAGGGACTGGCTTTCTAAAGAGAAGAACTTGGAGAGAGTGTTGACTATGGCTTTTCTAGAAATAGATAAAGCCTTTTCCAGGCATGCCCACCTGTCTGCGGATGGTACGTAAAACAATCACATTTCCTAGGACCTGTCACACGGTGGGGGTAGGGGTGGGAGTGGGGTCAACAAGATACAAGTTATAAACCCTTTGGGGTGGGGTGGGAAATGTACTGTATGCTTAATTATAAGGATTTCATTTTTATTTCAAAAATCATTGTAAATGTTTTCATTTGAAGAATCCCTTTATATGCATTTTGGGAATCCAAAGTGATATCTGTTCTTCACGTTTAAATGAAATGTGTTGGAGAATTTTTCAGAAAGATAAGTTCCAAAGCTGTTGGTTACAATAATTTACTTTGATGTTGGGTTCTAATTTTAAGAGGACTTAAGGAGCACGTTCATCTGCTTGATTGCTCGTTTGAGTGGACCAGGTGGCCCTACTCTCAGAGGGGTTCCTTTATGGGTAGAGGAATCTGACGAGAAAGTGCAGAAACAAAGCGCATGCATATCATGTCTAGGTGAGTCTAGATTCAGACAGCAAGACACATGCTAATTGGTCCGACAACAGTAAGGGACTGTGGCTAACGTGCACTGATTTACAATCAGATGAAAGATATTTTTCCTCCTTAAAAAATAAAAAGGCTTGGTGTGCAGGATTTCTTTGCCCTGCTGCTAGTTCTGCTTGTCGACGTCACCTAAGGGCGTGCCTGATGGCGCTAAAAATGACCGCCCTGCCCTTACGTGTCCAATACAATGGCACTGACTTTTACTGAATTTATCAAAAGGGTGTCAGGAAAATCTAGCGAAAAATGTTTTTTTCTAGTTAGCTGATCCCAAATCTGTCACTCATAAAATTAATTTTGAAGATTTGTTCAGGGGTCATCGAAGTGAAGGAATGACACAGTCACGTTCATCTGTGTTTAGGGCATCCTTTTCACTAGAGCACACCACAAAAAAGATCATTTTCACGCTCTTTCTCTTCAAGTAGATAGGGATGGAGATTCGCCCCATTTTCCAGACAAGAAACTGAAGCTCGGAGGAAGGTAACGGTCAGTGGCAAGTTAGGTTGGGATTTGGGGCACCTGATGGAGCCTCTGAGGATCCCTGGTAGTGTAATAGGCTAAGCACTGGGCTACTGACTGCGAGGTCAGCTGTTCAAATCCAACAGCCTCTCCACCAAAGGGAGATGAAACTTTCTGCTCCATTAAAGATTTATAACCTGGAAAACCCAAAGGAGCAGTTCTACGCTGTCCTTCCTCTAGGGGTCACCGTGAGTTGGGATCTACTAGATGGCAGTGGGTTTGGAATGTAGTCTCTTCCACTAGCATATATATTTTTAAAAATGGGACCCCGGTAGCATAGTAGAGGAACCCTGGGGTGTAGTGGTTACACGCTGGACTGTGACCTGGATGGTCAGTAGTTCGAAACCTTCAGTGGTTTTGAGGGAGAAAGACTGGGCTTTCTACTCCTGTAAACCATTACATTCTTGAAAACCCACAGGGAGTCGCTGTGAGTCAACATTGACTCAATGGCAGTGAGTTTTCTGAAAGATGTTGCAGAGTAAACTATGTAGCAGGCTGGTAACCACAAGGTCATCAGGTTGAATCCACCAGCAGCTCTGGATTCGGAAACCCACAGGGTCATTTCTACCCTGTCCTATCAGAATCGACTCGATGGCAGTGAGATTCCTTTGGCTGTATTTAAAGAACTAGATTGGAGCAGGGGGATGGCAGAAGTGCCATCTTGTGGGTTTCCTGCTTTTTACTCTTCAGAAGAGCATGACACTGAACTCTCTCTTTGTTAGGGACTTATTGTCTAGTTTATTCCATTATGCAGGCCCATTATGTCTTCATTCCTTTGGAATCCCCTCCCACCCACTTTCTACTCACCCCTTGTCTTAATAAGAAAAGGGCTGAGAGAAGGGGAATGTTATGTTTAATATTTAAACATGAATCTTTGTTCCTACTGGACAAAATACATAAAGGGGAAGAGAGGATATTACAATGCCTGCTTGTGGTTTTATTTTTATAACTTTCTGAATTTAATTGTGTTTTCATTTCACGCATTACCAGGGGGCTGAGTTTGGCTCTCCCTTGCACCATGTATGTGGCTTAAATACCCGTGGTATGTGGACAGCTGCTAAACAGTCTCCGGGTTTTCAGTTAGGTTGCAGAAGAGAATATTGAAGTTTGTCAAGGGTATGTGACCAATAACAAGAGAGAACATTAGCGCCCTGCCCCCTGCGTGTAATGCACTCTTGATTTTTAGGAAAATCAGTGATAACATCAGTTTTCAAACATGAGAGGATAACCTTCATTTATTAAATAGTAAGTTATCATTGAAGATAGTTTTGAGCTTGGGGAGACGTTATTAGTGAACTTCCTTGTCCTCAAAGCAAGTTTCCAAAGATGCCCTTCTCACACAAGCAATCGGCCAAAAAATTAAGCATAAAACATTATTTCATTTGAAATGTGCTTCTTTTAATTTCCTTATCCTAGATTTTGAGGCAATGATCTTGGAACTTCCATAAGACACTTTAAAATATTTTCCATGTAGCGGCCAGAGTTGGCGGGCATAACAGAGCAAGACAGAATGGTGCTTCGTGGGTTACCAGAAATCAAAAAGGCCTATCGGGACATGCTGTTGTTAAATCTTATTGTGTGTATCTTCCCAGAGGTCAATTAGTCCATGATTTTGTTTTCATTTGGGACACAGGTTTGAGAGAAATGTTAAGATTCACTTTTACTTTGTTGCTAAAGCTTTCAAAAATGGAAAAAACATTGCCTGTTGAAATTGACTTTTCAATTTGTAGGTTAAAATGGAAACATGAGCCTTTTCAGATTTTCAAGTACCTATCCAAATTTGAAACGGTCCCTTGTGTTTCGTAAGAACTGAAGCAGTATCAGTATTGTTAGAGTGGATAATATTCTTTTGGTCGCGCTGTAAGAAGAGCCTACATTAGGGACACAACATTGTGAATAAGTACAATTTGCCCTCTCCAAGTTTCTTCACCTTTTCTCCTCTAGCATCAGCCCTATTGGATGTATTTTCTTGATTACACATAATTAAAGCATAGTGATTAATCACAAAATTAATCACATAATTATATATTATGAAATATTTGTGTTTTCCAATAGCCTTAGGAGACCCCTGTGAAAGGGGTGTTCGACCCCCAAAGGGGTCACGATGACCCACAGGTTGAGAACCACTGCCTGATGCTTTCAAGACTGAATTCCTAAGTCCTCCCATCTGCTTACCTAAAACCCAAACCCACTGCCATGGAGTCCATTGCAACCCACAGGAACCCTGTGCCGGGTTTCCAAGACGGTAAATCTTTATGGCAGTAGACACAGAGTGACTAATGGATTTGAACCACTGACCTTCTAGTTAGCAGCCCAGCATCTAACCCAGGGCACCACCAGGACTCCTTAAAACATTTCAACTGCTCTTGCCAGCATTTAAAGGGCTCACTCTTTCAATTTAGGTCCATGTGTAGTGTGAATGGTGAAGCACTGGCTACTAGTTATAAGGTTGGTGGTTGGAGCCTGTCCAGAGTTGGCTCTAAAGATAGGCTTGTCGTTCTAAGTTCTTTGAAAAGGCCACAGTCTTGAAAACCCAACCCGAAGACCACTAACAACAACATTTCCATGTGCCCCAAGGATAATTTCCAACCAAACAAGATCCGATGCCACTTAAAAGCAGCAGCAAGAATAAGGCCACCTTCTTGCTTTTCCCATCAGTTGCCAGTTATCTTGATTGCTTGCCTGTTTGTGCATTTTGAATGTGCTCGTGTGGACCCATGACCATCCTTGAGGTTGGTTTGTATTCCGCTGATACCCATCCTGTGTCTCTTTACAGCTAATGAAGCGATCTAATAGGAGGGAGCTTCAAAAAGTTCATGGAAAAATTCTTTTGAATTTACTTTTCTCATGAATTTCTGGAAGGACCCTCAAAAAAAACATCCATTTAAAAACAAAGGCAATCACTAAAAATTAACCCGGTGGTGGAAGAGAACTTAGACCAGAGTCCCATCAACCCTATGAACTCTTCAAAGTGTTCCTAGATTGCTTACGCTTGGAAAGCCACCCACGGCAGAAGGTTCTGGAAGACAAGACTTGCTCTGACCTTCAGAGCGGGAGGCGCGGATGGCGTCATCGTGAGTCTCAGGGGCCACCTTCCATGCTCTTCCTATTAGGCGATTTAGTTGTGAAAGAATGAAACCCAAAAATAACCAGTGTTATAAAATGCAACATTTTTGAATACTCTTTTTGTGCTAGGGAACAACAACAACAACGAAGGAACAGCATTTAAAGACATCATTTTATTGTGCTGTTACTGCTTCAGCTCATACTGGGATCTTGGTGTTCATAAGTCATAAATGTCTAGAACATCCGTTTTTAATTAGCGTTGAAACTGTGTTGGTTTATACGTATTCTTCCTTACCAATGGGATATGATCAGGGGCTGGTATACTTTGAAAAGTACAGCTTTTACTCTTTATGTTACCATTTAAAATCTTGATCTTTTGATGTATCTCCCTGTATCACAGAGGAAAGAGGGAGCTGCAGAAATACCCACCTTCTGAATCATGTAAAATTGTTCCCATGGTGTCCAGCTCCAGAGTTTCAGGAGCCTTTATGTAAATAATACCTTTACCTAAGTAGTCCTACTTGAAGAATGCTTTCTAGCTATGCAATTCCTGGACTCCGCACCATTAACCAATGGCGTTAGTCCTTGTACCTGATAGAAGAGATGCTTTGATTCTCTTCTTGGTCTGTCATTCAGTTCCAATAATTTGATGGTATACTGCCACTCACATGCTCTATAAATACTTACTGCTTGGCAATTATTAATTATTCAGTGATTTCCCCTCTTGTTACTGGGACAATTCTGAGATACTGTTACCAAACAAATAGACAGCGTCTCTTTGTCCATTCAATAAAGTCGAGTTTTGGAGCTCGTGCCCATGAGTACGCAGATACGTATCAGTGGGCCCACATCAAGTGTTTGTATGTGGATGTAATATTTTTGTCTGCCTGGAGAAACCATTAAAAACCAAGAAAGAACTGTGCCTCTGTGACAAGAGGGGGGGAAATAAAGCAAGCACTAAAAGGGCTCAACTACGAAATACCATCAGTTGAACAAAACAGAGTTTGGAACCATTGATCGGCATCTCTGGGAATATTATGTGGATTTTCTGATGACATTTACATCAAAATAAAAACCCTTCCCCTTACTTTGCAGCTCTTTCTCTCCTCCCCTGTGCTGCAGGCTTGTGATGTTTGAGCAAAGTTTTGGGGTGAATTTCCTATTTGCCTCTGTGCGTGTCATTTGTGGCAGAGAACAGTGCCCGGTCAGCAGCTCTAGACCTGGTGCCCGCGGACGCTATACGCTGGGCTTCAGTGGGAAGAGAGACCTGCTTAATTTTGTCCCAGGTGAAGGAGTCCGGCGGTTCCTAGCCTGGACTACTGGAAGCTTCCCACAGCCTCTTTGCCCCATTAGTTGAGATGACTTGCAGTAGAAATTGTCCAGTGAGTGTTAAGAACTTATTGCAAGATGTCTTAGTTCTTTTTTATATAGTTTTGTTGTTAGGGGGAAAATAATTGAGAAGTTGTACTTCCATGTTAAATGTTAAATGGAAATAAGTGCCAATTCAGTTATTAATAGTCTTAGATGCTTAGCAAACTAGAATCAGCAGTTAAGTTTTGAAAACTTTCCCATAAATCCTGGGATTTTGGAACTGTGAAGTTGAGTTGGTAAAATACCAAGCTTTTTTTTTTTTTTTTTAAACTGTGTAGGTGGCTTGGCTGTGAGTTATAAGACTAAACAGCTAAACTGGATTTTGTCCACTTAAGAAATTTTGACTCTCTTGCTTTAGCCAATTAGAAACAGATTTTTAAAACGCTGAAGTTGCCACTTTTTAATTTAAACTAAAGGGAAGAATACTCAATCTCCCTGCAAAGGTAGCAGCCGGGCTTTCTTGCCTGCCCTTTCAGTCACTTGAAAATCTCGCAGTTGTTAAAGTGTAAGAGTCCTTTTTTCAGTTGTTTGGGGAAACTCAAGTTAACTTGTTTAGTTGATCATTTAAGTCAGCTAGAAAGACACAGTAGTTTTATAAAACATCACTAAGCTTTAGGGGAAAATGTTTACGGCAAATATATGCAATTTTAACATCGCAGAGCTATTATTTTGGCACAACAGTTCCAAAATCCAAGAGGTGAGTGGGAAGCTAGCACAACCGTAAATGCTTTTCCTCGAACGAGTAAATTCGGCATGGGGATACAAGATTACGTGGGGCTTAGTCATGTTTCTGCCACTTTAGTTTTCTGATTAAAGCAGGTATTTTAATATACTGATTGGGGAAATATTTGACAGTATGTGTTTCTCTTTACAATTACTGATGAATTCGTTTTATCTTTTTTCCTTAAGAAGTTCTAAAAATGATCTATTGGGGAAAAGGCTAATTGGAAAGATGGACCCTCCATCACTCAAATCGAGAGCTAGAGTTTTCCTTTATAAAGATGGTTGGGGTCAAGCCATCTTTGAATGGTCACCTGAATATTTCACTTTGGTGCCGTAAAGAATTGATGGTGTTACTGGACACAATACCTGCTTTAAATAAATTATTTGATAAATTCCTTCCCATTTGCTTTTAGCCCATAATTTCAGTGTACTCACTTTTTGGCAAGGCTCAATGCATTTCAGTTCTTTTAACCAGTGGCAAGGAATTCCAGGCAGATCACAGGAAGGAACTTAGCGTCAATCACCTGAATACGTAAAGCACAGTTTGATGTTCAAAGAGGAAGCGGTTGGCAACCTCAAGACCAGTAACGTTTACTTTTATTTTTAGAGAAAATTAATATTCTTGGTATTCTCTGGACCCTGGCAGGACCACAGGTGTAGAATTTGGCAAAGAACATTCTTTCTTTGCATGTTCTTTCTTTGGCAGTATACTCTACTGCATTTGGATACAGCCTGCATTCGATTCTTCTGGAGCTAGGAGCTAAGCTGCACCGGGCTTGTGGGAAACTAGAGTGACATTCAGGACCCTCAGCACTTTCTGCTAACAAATGATGCCTGTAACTTTGTTTCATGTTTGGGGAGAACAAAGATAAACAAAAGAATGTAAGTCTTTAGAATTGTAGGATTCTCTCTCTCTCTCTTTCTATCTTTTTGGTGAACATTTGTTAAGTTGAAACAGTTACATAAGGGAAGAATATTGAGGACAGAGCCCTTGAAACGCAGAGATGCCCTTGGCATATCTCATGTAGCCCATTAACTGAGTAGTCTCACAGTGGAGTCAGAAAGGAAGGGAAACCCTTCCAGCTCCCTAGAGAAGTCTGCTTACCTGAGTAAGATCTGTGGACCCTGGTGATCCTGACGTGTTAGCCAATCTCATTGAGTTTTAAGACTTTGAGTCCTGATACCTAATGAGCATTCAAAGATGTCATTTTGATTATAAATGCAAGCCAGCTCTATTTCTTATAAGTAGCCGCCACTTGGAAACAGGGATGCATTGTTTGCCAACGTCAGTTAGCAACTCTTTTTTTTGATTGCATGAAACCTTGTTACCGAATTAGATCACTCTTTCCTTGCATGCTCTTTCTTTTGTAGCTCACTTGCCTCTTACTTGTGTAGCTCTAGTTAAATCAGAATGATGCATTTCAGCATTAGTTTATCCTGCTTGTGTTTTAGTTTGTAAAATAGATGTATAATATCTACTCCATCACTTGACTGTCACTTACTTGTACTCTTTTTCATGATGTTTGTAGCGACTCTTCTGAACTCTGGGACTACTGCCACAGTAGCCCTGTTGCGAGATGGTATTGAACTGGTTGTAGCCAGTGTGGGGGACAGCCAGGCTATATTGTGTCGAAAAGGAAAGCCCATGAAACTGACCGTTGACCACACTCCAGAAAGAAAAGATGAAAAAGAAAGGTACTACCTCTCGTCACTGATCAACACTAGTTTATGGGGGGTGGTGTTCATGAGTCAAGAGAGAAATAGCACTTGGCATTTTAAAAACTGGTTCAATGCTTATGTTTAACAGCACCATTGATGTATTCATAGCATGTCACAGTCTTTGAACTTTTTCTGGACCAGGATCAAGAAATGTGGTGGCTTTGTAGCCTGGAACAGCTTGGGGCAGCCTCACGTAAATGGCAGACTCGCAATGACAAGGAGCATTGGCGATTTGGACCTGAAAGCCAATGGCGTGATAGCAGAACCTGAAACAAAGAGGATGAAGGTAAGAAAGGACCTTGTGAGCGCCCGACCCAAGGAAGGAATGCCGAATTGTCTCCAACGAGAGCCTTTCTTGGAAGTGCCCATTGAAAGCAAAGTGATGTCTAAGAGGGAACAATATGTAGAAAGATAAAAGAGGTGCAGTGACTTAAACCGCAAGGTCGGCCGTTCAAAACACCTTGGTAGGGGGTGGGGTGGGGAATGAGGCTTTTTACTCCCAGAAAGAGCTACAGTCTTGGGGCAGTTCTACCCTGTTGTGTAGGGTCACTGTGAGTCAGTGAGTTAGGGAGTTTTGAGAGTATATGATGTGTTGATTGACTCATTATTAACAACGACGGGCTCACACACACCACCATTTCTGGAGATGGCACAGGACCAGGCAAGGTTGGGTTCTGTTAGAAATAACATTGCTGTGAGGTGGAGCTGGCTGTGTGGCAGCTTACAATAACAACAGGGGCCTGATGTCTGCTTAGGCTTTTGTTCCACCCCAGCCGTGGCATTTTCTAGCAAGCATTCTAGATGGAAGGCTTCTACTTCCTTTCCCTGCTTGTCCCTCATCCGGTGTTGCTTCTTCTTAGAAGGCTTGGTGACGTCTCTTCTCCACCAAACGTCATATCTGCCCTCCTGCTATTTCTGTGACATCTTCTGCAGTCTGCCCCCAAGTCCCCCAGCAACTCTGAAATCTCTGAGCCTACTATTTTCCCTGGCAGGGTATAGTGTAAGCTTTCAAGATGGCAGTGTGTAGACCACTGTGTGGACCACTAACCTTTCCTCATTGCATAAGAATTGTGTCTCTTGTCCCACTTAAACTTATTTACTCTCACAAATACTGAGACAGGTCTTAATACTAGGTCTCTGGGTGGCATAAACGGTTTGCTATCGACTACACACCTGCAGGTTGGGAGTTCAGACCCACTCAATGGCACCGTGAAAGAAAGTTCTAGCAGGCTACTTCTACAAAGCATGCAGTCAGGAAAACCACAAAACAGTTTTCCTCTGTCACACATGAGGTCACCATGAAGTGGACCCCACTGATGACAGCTTATTGATGGTATTGTACATGTGAGAGTTTTTTCAAGAGCCCCATTTTACAAAGAAAGCAAATGTAAACTCACACTGCCATCAAATAGATGCCAACATATAGTGACCCCATAGGATAGGGTAGAACTGCCCCTGTGAGTCTCTGAAAGTGTTTACAGGAGTAGATAGCCCCATCTTTCTCCCTCGACGCAGCTGGTGGTTTTGAACTGCCAACCTTGCGGATTGCAGCCTAATGTGTAACCACTGCACTACCAGAGCTCCTTATAAGATCTAAGCCATAGAGAAGACAAATGGTCAATGTTCTTCAAACCAAATAATAGAGCCACGTTTCACACCCAACACTCCTGGCTCCAGAGACAGAGCTCCTCACCAGCATCACTGCACTGAGCTGCCTCTCAACACCTCTTCTATCGTGGTGTTATGACTACACAGTGCAACATTGGTCCTCAGCAGCTGAGAGCTAATGTGGCCTGTTTGGGTCCTAGATAAAGGCTTGCCTTTTCCACTCTTTGTAAGTGCAAGGGAGGTGAGCGACTCCTAGTGCCCAGCTGTGCCGGCTGGATTTTTCTTGTAGCTCTCATGCAGATTGCCAATCAGATGACTGACGAACGCTTTGCATTCTCAAGATCATGCAAAATCTGGGACTGCTTTATAATCATGTGCATTTGGTTCGGGTTGCAGCTCCATCATGCTGATGACAGCTTCCTGGTCCTCACGACAGATGGGATTAACTTTATGGTGAATAGTCAAGAGATTTGTGACTTCATCAAGCAGTGCCATGACCCCAGTGAAGCAGCCCACGTGGTGATTGAACAGGTGACCCTCCTGCTCGGTTGCTCCCAAAGTCCAAAGTAGGGAGTGGGGTAAAGTGACGATTTGGACACGTGGTCCTGAGGCAGCCTGGCAGGACCACCATGAGGTTTCTTGGAAATCTTGTGTTTTAGCTCCAATAGTCAGGATTTTTGTATTGATACGACAAGATTTCCATTAAATAGTACTGCAGTTCTCCCAAATAATTAAGATTAAAAAACCAAGAAGATGTGCTGTGTTCATTTTATGGCTTTTATATCTCCCTTAACATGATAATAAGAAATAATAATAGCAAAATATGTCGACATAACCCTTCTCTTGGTTATTAAGTTATACAAGAGTGCCTCAAGAAATTCATGCAAAAATGGCTTTAAAGGAGAATTGAATTTTTCTGTGAACTTTTTGAAGCTTCTTTGTACACATTAATTGGTGATAAGAAGGTGTCTGACAGGGTCCATGGAGGAGTATTTTTTTCTTAGTTCCAACTATGTGTCCTACAGACAGATATGTGCGCCCTGATGCACCAGGGCAGTGATATTTATGACTGCCAAGTTGTCGATCATAGTGAGAACCAAAGTTGTGCACCATCATTCATTTAAGGGAGCCCTGGTGGCGTATGAATTGGGCTGTGATCCACAAGGTCAGCAGTTCGAAACCACCAGCTGCTCCGAGGGTGTAAAACAGGACTTTCCACTCCTGTATCAGAAACTCTCAAGGGCAGATCTACCCTGTCCTATAGGGATGCTCTGAATTAGTTCTGACATTGACTCAATAGTAGAAGTTTGGCTTTTTCATTTAAATTCACTTAAAAGTTCTAGTCAGCAAACTTCATTCAGGTTCCATTTTCCATGTTACAGAGAGCACTGTAGTATGATATGGATTCCCTTGTCCATTGTTTTGTGTGTATCTATTTCCTTGAGGTTTTCCTCAGTTCCTATTTGCTCAGGCTGTATACTTGGAGTAAACTTGTTGCTGCTAGAAGAAGACACAGTACAGCAAAGCTGTTGATAAGTTTCCCAAGTCACTCTCTAGAAATATCATGTCCATGTACACGCTGACTGGCATGCTTTGCAGTTTGTGATTCTCCATAGTGTTTCAACGACTTTTTGCCAATTTGAGAGGCATGATAAAAACCATAGGTTCAGAATTGTGTCTCTGCTAGCTGTTTGCATATCTTCTTTGGGATGATCACTTCTCTTCCCCTTTCCCAATATTTATTGGTGTCTTTATTGTTTTCATAATTATTATGCGCAACTCCAATATACTAAGTTTATTAGTGCTTTGTCCAACATTGCCCATTTTGGGGTGTTTTTTGTTTGTTTGTAAATGTCTGTTTGAATTATTTAATCTTTTTCCACCAGACATTTTTAATCAACCTTTCCTTCACATTTTAGTCTCATGCTGTCAGGCGGTTTAAAATATACTCGGTGCCAAATACAATCAGAAGCACTTCTTACAACATCATTTGCTTTTTTAATATTTTAATTAGTTCCTAAAATTGATTGACAAGTCTTCTAATGCAGGACATTTCATTTATAGCTATCTTTCCATTTTATAAGAAGTATAATAGACATTCTTGTCTTTTGTTGTATCTTTAATCACCTTCATTTCCTTACATTGTTATTTCCTAAGACTAAACTCCTCGAGGAAATATGAGGTCAAAGCTAATACTTACCAGGCCTCGCTGTGTAGCACACTCTGTCTTGGGCCTTCTGTGTCTCTTCCTCAGGATCTGCATATCGTGCTGCAACTTAGTTAACCGATGTTTCTGTGACCCAAATTACTACAGTGGGATCTAGGTAATATGGTTATTTCAGGTCACCTCTGATGTTCCTGGTTTTGCCATTTGGTAAGTGCCTGGGCACTTGCTAACTGTAAGGTCAGCACTACAAACCCACCCACTGCTCCAAGGGAGCCATTGTCGTCATGGTAACAGGTTTGGTGGTGTTTAAGTTTCACGACAGAGTTACAGCAACCAAGCCGTTGTGGCATCGTCGGAAGAGTAGCCGTGTATGCGACCCAAGGGAGGGTGATTCCTTCTCTTTGTGATGATACTAGTTGTCCATTGTGTCCAGGCGCCTCTGAATTAAGACCTGGCGGCCTACTTCTGAAAAGTCGCAGTCTTGAAGCCCCGATGGGACAGGCCAGGTCTCCTCTGCACATAAAGCGTTGCCATGCGATGTCTCTCTGTGCAGGCTCTAATCTCCACCCTTTCTCCCGCCCTTCCTTCAAAAACCTCGTAGGCAATGCAGTACGGAGCAGAAGATAACACTACCGCGGTAATTGTGCCTTTTGGCGCCTGGGGCAAATACAAGAACTCCGAGACCAACTTCTCTTTCAGCAGAAGCTTTGCCTCCAGTGGACGGTGGGCCTGATCCCTGATCGCTTGCTGGGGCTGCGATTTTTGTGCCGGAGTTTGTTCACGGAGCACGTAGGGATACTAGACGATCAATCAAACCCGTCACGTGTACCAGCATGACGCTATGACGCACTAAATCAGTACACAGTCAGTGTAAAATTAGTAACCGCGTATGTAGTAGTGTTTCATAAAGACCTCCTGGATGTATGATCGGCCCACCGCGCTCACTATAAAGATCCATGGAATGAAGCTCCTGCGAGTCTGGAGGGAACAACGGTTTCACGAGCAGATGACCCATGGTTTTTAATACACCTGGTGAGAGTGTTCACTTGCTTCACTTTTCAGACTCCTAGGCAGCTCTGGGTTTCTCGCGGTCCTGTTGGTGCTCTTGATTCACTTGAAGAGCCTCATGGTTCCAAGTTCTTCAAAACAAAGTCAGTATTTTGACAGGCAGAGTTATCTGCAAGGGTTTATTTTTAACACCTGCACCAAGGCGTAAGTCTGAAAATGGAAGTCTCAGTTGCTATGTGTTCTGTTCTGGATCACTTACCGGTAGATGTTTAATGTGAACAAAATCGATTCCGATCCTACGACGTTACTAAATCCTGTGTATATTTGTGACCAGAGCACTCATGTGTTACACTGGCCATCGCCCATTCCTGTTTTCTGTGGGTAAGAGAAGGTGACATAGTTGTGACTCTTTCTTATTCTCAGAAAATGCATAGACTAAGACGCCTTTGGTCAAAACAGCCCAAGGTTAAATACTGACAGTATCAAGTGTTTTATATACAGTTTTAATTTGTTATCTCTAAATAGATGTTTGTGTCTTATATGTACATATGCCTTTTGATATAGTGTCAGTAAGTTGGAGAACCTTGTTAGTAAAAACAATACCACAGTGAGTAATGTTGCTAAAGGCATAGGTTGATTTATGTCTTCTTATTTTTTTAGCTCATCCCTAAGATTTAACGAGGAAGAATAAATCTATGTAATTTAGCAATGTAAAAACTTCCTTTTCTCTGCGTGCTTTTTTTGCTGTTAAAATGTGAATCTCTAAGTGTGTATTTGGAATTTTATCTGCAGTTTCTTTCTGCATAGTATGTACATGTGTTATATGTGATTGTGTATTTGTATGTTTGGGAGTAATATAAAGTTAAAGGGAACAATCCTGGGTAGCTCCTTCACCAGTGAGCTTTGAATTATTGATCAGAGAAGCTGAGGACCGTTTTCTGATGGAGTCAAGCGAGTGGTCATTGTCAGATGTGGAAACTAGGACAGACAGTAGAGAAATACAGTTGATACTTCCCCTGGAAAATTTAGGAACAGAGTTAGCATGTGGAAATTAAATTACCATTTGATAATTTGTATTTAAGATCATTTGTATTTAAAATAGCACACCCAACCAATACCCAAGCCTACTGCCTTCAAGTGGATTCTGATGCACAGTGACCTTATACACAGGGTTTCCAAGGCTGTAAATCTCCATGGGAGCATTAAGTCTCACTTTTCTCTTGCAGAATGCTGGTTGGGTTTGAACCACCGATCTTGCTGTTAGTAGCCCAATACATACTTCAGCACCAACAAGGCTTTTTCTGTTTTAAAGAATAGGATATGGGAAAATATTGAATGTTAAGAATGACATTGGGTTTTGTTATAGAAATAAAATATAACCCAAAAAGAAAAGGTTAAGATAGCATATACCTTCATCTCTGTTCTCAGAGTTGATTTTTTCTTTAAGTTTTATTTGAAGATTTATTAGAAGAAAGGTGGCCCAATATAAATATTCACATCTTCTCACCTCAAGAAGAGAAGAAACTAAAACGTGAGTTCTCTTGTCTCAAGTAATCAGGAATTGTCCTTTTTAAAAAATCAATGCTAAATAAATGTTTTTTGAAGATAGTTGGGCAGCAGAAGGAAGACCATCCCAGGAAAGGATTATGCCTCCTGCCCCTTGTTTAAAGAGCCCTCGCGATGCAGTTGTGTGGCAGTCTGCGTCCCCAAAGGTCAGCCACACCAAACCCACTGCCGGGAAAGCAGTTCCAAGTTCATAGCGACCCTATCTAAGTTTTCTGAGACTGGACTACTTTACAGGAGCAGACAGCCTCATCTTTCGCCTACAGAGCAGCTAGGGGATTTAAACAACCAATCTTGGGGCTAGCTACCCGGTGCCTAACCCCCAGCACCACCAGAGCTTTGGCAGTGTATGGGGACACTTCCTAGAGTCTGTCCTATCGAGTCCTGGGAGGGTGGAGTTGATTCACAGGCTGACATGGGTTGTAGGTTGGACAGAGAAGAATGGGTAGGATAGTGTTCTCCTTTACCTGAAAACATATTAAAACTCGAAACCAGCCAAATTTGACTAAAGGATAGAACCTACTTGCGTTTCTGTTTTTCAAGTCAGATGCTAAAGTCTAACTTCAGATAGAGGTTGTTATAATCCACCAAGGTAAGCATACTTGCATTCGGCTTCTTTTATTGGAAATTATGCGAATAATAGTGAAAACATGCTAGCAAGTACAGCGTTCTTAGTTGTAACTGTGAATTTGCCACATGGGTTTTGCCACGTGGCTGTAGATATGGTCTAAATTATATTATTATAGCAAAACGTAAATAAGTTGTATTTATATTCGCCTTTCATTTCTATGTACTGTAGAAATCTTTGAAATATGTTGCGTTAGTCTGGGTACTGTGTTGCCAAACTTTATTTGCCAGAATAATTTTTAAAGCATTGTGATTTTCCACAAGTGTTAAGTTTCTAAGTACTTATATACTCAAAAGCACAGGCATGCTTTCTCTTCCTAAACTGTTTGGTTGTTGTAGGTCTTTATGTTAAGTTTTTCAAAGTTAATTGACCTTATGTATTTTCTGGGGGGAAAAAAATCTGTTTGGGAAGGATCTGTTTTTAATTCTTTCTACCCTCTGATGTGAACTCCTGAATTCTAACAGTTTATTTTTACATTACTTATTTTGAAGACTTTATGAGCAGTTGATCTAAAAACTAGAAATTATTTTAAAAAATTTAAAAAAAGAAAAAAAAACTAGAAATTATTTTTGTACACACGTTGCCTACTCAAAATGAACTTTTATTTTTCAGAAGCTTGGCAAAGAAGGGCGAGGCCAGTTCTAACCACGATGGCCTTTATTTCAGTATAAAATAGAACATTTGGTTTCCTTTCTAAGAGCAGGCCTGGATCTAATTTCATGGTAACATGCCAGTAAGGAAACCCTGGGACCGGAGAACGGGAGCGGGATGATGGACGGACATTTAGCACTGAACAGTTGAAAACAAATGTGCATTTATATTTCCCTTAAGCAGCTCAATGGTCATCGACCCCAGGTCTGGGCAAACTGACATGATATTTGATCGGGTTCCATGTTACTATAAGTGCCAGATTCCCTTCTCTGGACGGCTTCAGCAGAATAGAGCAGCCGATGATATAGTGACAATTCGCAGGTCAGCAGTCCCGAACCACCAGCAGTTTCTCAGGAGAAAGACCGGCTTTCTACTCCCGTAAACACTTACAGTCTTGGAAACCCACAGGGGCTCACTGTGAGTCAGCATTGCCTCAAGGTCAGTGATTTTGGTTGTTGTTTTTTTTTGGCTTATCTGTACAAGGTGAACAAACCTCATTGAGATGTCTGTTGATTTGGGCATCTGAGAAGAGACAGATACGTCCTCCGGAGGCTCCTGGTGGTGGTGAGGATGGTTGAGCTAGTACCACTGATGGCCATATGGAATGTTCTGGGCTGTGGATTCAAGGAGATCTTCCCAAACGTCATGTCGGGTACTGGATTCTGGTACAGAATGCAGCAGCTCATTAGGTTGTGTGGTTTCTACTGAAGTGCTCTTGGGTGCATTTGTTTAATAATTTACCAACTACTTGGTTGTATGGCACTTACTATAGTGAATGATGTAACTGCTGTTTTGTTTGCTGTATGTATTAGAATAACTGTGAGCAGACTAAAATTCCATATATCCATGTTCAAAATACCACTTAAATAAAGTTCATGCATTAATTACTTGGTGGCTTGCTTTATCTGACTGTGTTTACTTAGCACCTTGGCTTTCCAGCATTTATTAGGGTCGTTGTCAACATTAATTGAAGGGATTTTTTTAGCAGGGTGGGGTGGCATATTCATGTAGCTATTCAAACCTTTTATTTTTTGCCACAATCTAAAATGAAAACCCCTTTTATTTTCTATCTTCAAAATATATATATTGGTACCTTAGAGAAAGAAGGGCATGCTGAATTCTATAATGTTTTGCGTCTGGTTCCAATTTCCTGGAAATAATCGTGCATTAAAAAGTAGACCAAAAAAGGGTGTTTGGCAGTGATTCTGTGGAATTCAGTACATTGTGCACTTAACGTAAGCAAATTTTGATGTCATTGACTGAATAAAATCTGATATTTCTCATGCTACTGCCACAGGATGAAACAAATGTTGAATGGACACCCCCCCCACACACACACACGGTAGTACACTAAGCTCCACGGGGGCAGAGATCTCTTCTGTTTTATTCAGACGCAGCATCCAGCACGTTCCATGTGTTTAACAACAAGGAGAAATCATTGATGTTTGTTGAGTAGAAAAATGCACTGACGCAAGCTCTTATTTGTGTTTGCATAGTGGAGAGCGAGGCTTTGAGACACTTTAAACACTAAGTCAAATGCATTTAATAATGAAGTGGGTGCTTCTCTGCGGTTGCTCCTGGGTGTTTCTTTAGGTGGTGATCAGTTAGATCACAGTGAAGGGCAAGGGTAGCCAGTGTGCCGGAAGGGGAAATCAATCTCGAAGTTGGCTGTGTGCCAGGCTCTTCTGTACATGTCTTCTTTCACAGCAACCATATTACAAAGGAGGAAGTGGCCCCTTAAGGCAATTAATCATGGCAAAGCTTCAAAATCCATCCAGGGCCTCCGTCTCCCACACTTCCTTTGTGTATCACCACAAAGGACACCTCACTCCTATGGAGCGTCAATCGAGCATTCGGCTGCAGGAGGTGCTCGTGGACACAGGAAGAATGAAAGGCATGAGCCCTAAGCTCTGACGTAACAGAAGGATGCTCACAGGGAGGGCAACAGAACATATGGCACGTCAAAACGTCAGGGCAGAGAACGAAATTAGGTCTAAGTCAAATGCCCAGAACTGGGGAGCAAGTGTAGACAAATGTACAGAAGCACTTTCAACGGTACAGAATGTAGAGATGGTCACTTAGAAAACGAATAAGACTGTGTACCCAGGATAAGTCTTGAGAGCATATTGTATGTTTCTTAAATGACTCCAGGGCCAACTGATAAAGGGCTTGAGAAAGGTTGTGCTTGCTTATCTTCCTACAGGCGCTTCGTCAGAGAGCAGAGAAACCACACCAGGAAAGTGAGTTTAATCCGAAAGATAACTGCTATTTACTTGGACAGACAGATGAAGCAAGCGTGTTTGCGCAGGCATGAAAGGTTTAAGTGAAGTAAGCCCCCATTTGTCTCACCATCAAAAGTTAAGTCCCTTCTCGGACAAAGAGACCTAGGCCACCATGCCTTCTGAAGCGGCCGGCCAAAGGCAGGACTACTTACTTATTTTGAAAAGTGAAAAGCATATGGGCCCTTATTAACAAGTGAATAATTTCAAGACAGCAACCAGGTCTGGGGCCCTAGTGGTAGAGCGGGCTATATCGAGGCGGCCGATCTGGCCAATCGGGAACTCAGTCATTGGAAACTACCAGCCACTGCATGGGAGAAAGATGAGGCTTTCTGCTCCAGGACTGACTGACAATCTTGGAAGCCCACAGGACAGTTCTCTCTCTTACAGGGTCACGATGAGTCAGAATTGACTCGATGGTAGTGGTTCTGACAGAGGGGGCCCTTTAATACTGGGCCCTGTGCAATTTCACTGCCCATTCCCGTGAAGTAGACCATGACTAAAGGGAGAACACTGAGGAAAAACCCTGCAGGTTCAATCAGAGCACACACACAAAAAAGAAGCACAATGTGAACGAGCCACAAAGAGTGCTATACAACACACCAGGGTGCGGAGACTGAAACAAGGCAATAGGGGTGATCAGAAACGTCATGCTAAGTGCCTGTCTGATGGTAGAAACGGGGGAGGACCAAGTGGGGGAAAATTGACTAACAATACTTTTAAGGAGCCTAAGGGGGGAATATGCTTCATAATATGCACCTCATATGTCACATTGCTCGGAGTTTCTGTACGCCCCCTGGAGACCCAGGCCACGTGCCATAGAACGCTGGGATATTGAATCCTGGATTTTTAAGGTGCACAATATGCTCCAAAGGCTATACCATTGGGATCAGATGTGGGAACTCCACTAGGTGAACTGGATTCTACTTCAAACACACGTGTAACCTTAAGAGTTAAGACTGAAATTACATGGTGTGTGATGAAGCAGAAATTACATGGTGTGTGATGAAGCAGAAATTACATGGTGTGTGATGAAGCAATACCAAGAGTATATTGAACTGTCAGGAGGCAGACTAACATTTACTTACTAACTCAGTGCCTGACTTACTGTATTGATATACATCATTCTGGCAGACCTATGACTAACCTTGTCAGTGAATATTGTTGTAAATTTTGCCTGACCACTGATTCCCATTTTTTGTGCAAATAGTCCAGTCACATAGAGATGTATTCTGTACAAGTGAATTATCCACATATTGTGATATGTAGTTAGCCTACACTTATTCAATCTCCCTCTCTCAATAGTGTTTTAAAAATTAGTACCATGAGCTACTCAATGACACTATACACAGAAGATCTTAATGCTCCGGGGAGATCATCGATAAGATTCTCTACCAGAAAATAGAGGCAGATAAAAAGCATAGATTCAGGGGGTGAGGGGCAATACTGGGAGAGTAGAGGTGAGTGGGTTGGAAAGGGGGAACTGATTACAAGGATCTACATGTGACCTCCTTCCTGGGGGATGGACAACAGAGAAGGGGGGTGAAGGGAGACACCGGATATGGCAAGATATGACAAAATAATAATCTATAAATTATCAAGGGCTCATGAGGGAGGGGGAGCAGGGAAGGAGGTTGGGGAAGAAAAAAAAAAGAGGACCTGATGCAAAGGGCTTAAGTGGAGAGCAAATGCTTTGAAAATGATTAGGGCAAAGAATGTACGGATGTGCTTTATACAATTGATGTATGTATATGTATGGATTGTGATAAGAGTTGTATGAGCCCCTAATAAAATGTTTAAAAAAAGAAACCAAGACAAATACAACAACCTGAGCAGAGAGTCCAGACTTTCAGGTACATGGGATCCTAACACATGTCCTAGCTAGTGTTGTTAGTAAATAGTGAACATATAAAAATTCAATAAAATGTGCTTCCTGGGAAAACTTATTCTATATGGAGATATAGAAATAAATTTCAATGTTTCTTCCCTCAAAAAAAAAACACATAGATTCAGGAATGGATTCCAGTCTCTCACATATTCCTAGTTCCAATCTAAGAACAATTAAGTAGTTCTTCTGATATGGTCCCGCTTGATACTCACCTTCATGAAGGAAATACAGGTGCTATAGCAAAGTGTGAGGAAGAAATTAAATGGCACCTCACTACCAGAAACAATATTGTCTGAGGGCTTAAAGGTTTGTTTTCAAATGAGCAGCCATCTAAGTCAGGTATCAACTAAACCCATATGGAAGAAGCACATCAACATCTGCAATCCGAGGATTCTAAGGCATATAATCAAAATCTGAAAGAGGGAATAATATCAGAGCTTAATTTGTGAGATTCTGGTGTACAGAGGCTTTAGATGACAATGGCAACCCAAAATATATTTACAGGATCTACACAGAGAATATGCCTCAGGTGATTTCCCTCTACCTATAACTGACAGTATTGGAGAGAGTACCAAACAGGGTATTGGAGAGATGACTCTAGTAGATTAAAATGATAAATCTGATTTGAATGGTTAAACTG
Source organism: Tenrec ecaudatus (assembly GCF_050624435.1). Lineage (NCBI taxonomy): Eukaryota > Metazoa > Chordata > Mammalia > Afrosoricida > Tenrecidae > Tenrec > Tenrec ecaudatus. Next base: position 134,423,557 of record NC_134532.1, read on the forward strand.
TGTCACTTGACCTCCTCTCTAATGCACTTTGGGCTTGATCTGGTTTTTAATATTTTCTGTGGGTTTTTTTCATAGTGGGTTTTATCTCTGTTGTATTTTGTCATTGTTGGTAGCCTTCTTCAACCTTTGTTATGGGTTTTTCTATGTCTGGGGGGTGTGAGAAACTCAGGAAATGTAGAACTATAGAGGCAACAACTCAAATAAGGCTCCCTAGGGGCGGGCTGGGGACGGGTGGTAATGGGAGCTGATATCGAAAAGTCCAAGAAGAAAGAAAATGGCTTGAAATTTATTTGGGTAACAATTTTACAATATTTCTTGATGTGATTGAACTAGGAAATGGTATGATGTCTAGACTAGCTCTTAATAACAGGGTTTTGCTGGGGGGTGGGGTTGGGGAGGGAGAAGAACCAAGGGATGTCAGCCTTTAATAAATGTGTCTCAGGAGTTGCCCTAGGCACTTTTACCAACATGATCTCATGTGTCCCTTTCAAAAATATTGTAAAGTGGTTGTAAGGTATGGTGCTAGATTGGGCTCCTTGGGCAGAATCTCCAGTACAGTGTTTTGAGTGCTTCAAGTTGATGAGGCCATATGACAGGCAAGGGGTGTAAGCAGGAATGGTCAGAGAGAGAAGGGCTGGGAGGTAGGCACCACAGAGACTCAACTCCCTCCACTGCGATTTCCCTTCAGGATGGTTTCCAACTGCTGGAGGGGTAGGAGCAGGATATGAGAGGGAATACCCTGAGGGCATTGCCTTGGGGAATTGAAACACAGTGCGTGTGCAGTGTGGAATTTAAAACTGTAATGTACTCTGTAGACCTACTTCAAATTAAACCACGAAATCAAATGGTCTCCTCTCTGCACGTCACTACTCCTCAGACGGCCCCGCTGAGTCTCCAGCCACTGCTTTTCAGTTTCCCACCTGTGACCCTTCATGTTCTGATTGCCCTCCTCCTGTATACTCTTCGCATGGGCTCTAGAGCACTTTCACGCCTCTCCCTACCAACTGCATACCGATGGCTTCTAAGTCGACACCTACCGCCAGGACTTCTCTTCCAAGCTTCAAATATCCGACACACCACTCGGAGGATACACCCTTTCCGAGGGCCCTTAAACACCTCCATTTAAACATACTCCAAAATGGAATTCCTCTCTTCCATGAAGTTTAGCCTAAGGAAGGGTTATGTGTTGGGTGGAGATCTCATGATTCAGGTGATGGAATGTAGGAGATGCCATGACTTATAAATAAAAATCTAACTAGTTGTCATAGAGTCAATCCACACTCCTGGAACCCCATATGTGGAAGAGTAGAACTGTATTCCACAAGATGTTCACTGGGTATGACTTTGGAATTTCCAGGCCTTTTTTCCTGACGCACTTCTGGATGGACTTGAACTTCAAATTTTTATATATAATTTTATTGGGGGCTCTTACAGCCCTTATAACATGACATACATCAATTGTATCAAGCATATTTATACATATGTTGCCATCATCATTTCCAAACATTTTCTGCTTGAGCCCTTGGTGTAAGCTCCTCTTTTTTCCCCCTCCCTCCTGTATCCTTGACAATTATATATTGTTATTGTTATTTCATATCTTACACTGTCCATTGTCTCCCTTTACCCACATTTCTGTTATTTGTCCCCTTTGTGGGGTGGGGGCTATATATCCAGTCTTGTGATGGGTTCCCCCTTTCTCACCCTTCCCCCTCCCTGACCATCCCCCTACCTTCATAATAACACTACTCCCACTACTGTTCCTGAGGGGTTTATCTTGCCTGAATTCCTTGTGTCAAGAGCTATTATCTGTACCAATGTGTATTTTCCAGTCTAGCTAGATTTGTAAGTTAGAAATGGGTCATGGGAGGAGGAAGTATGCAGGAACTAGAGGAATGATATATGATTCATTGGTGCTAAATTGCACCTTGGTTGAATCATCCCTTCCTGTGGGGAGATATCCAGTTATCTACAGATGGGTTTGGGGTCTCCAATCCTACCCCCTCTTTCACATCAGTATAGTTGTTTGTTTTTGGGTCTTTTGATGCCCGATGCCTTATCCAGTCGATACCTCATGATCACACACGCTTGTGTGCTTCTTCCATGGGGGCTTATTGGTTCCCTGCTAGATGACCAATTGTTTGACATCAAGCCTTTAATACCCCAGTTGTATATTTTTTTGATAGCTGGGCACCATCTGCTCTCTTCACCAGATTTGCTTATACACGCATTTTGTCTCCAGTGATCATGTCAGGAAGGTGAGTATCAAGGAGTGCCAGGTTATCAGAACAAAGTGTTTTGTGTTAAGGAAGGCTTTGAATAGAGGCCCAAAGTCCACCTGTTATCTTAATAATTATCACATAAATATTGGTACATTGACTTGTATCCCTTTCATTATAAATTAATATATTTACATATATACATGCCTATAGTTATACCTCTATAAATAGTTTTTGCCTCCTATGTCTTTCCTCTATTTCCTTTCACCTCCCTCCTGTCCCACTATCATGCTCACCCTCCATTCGGCTCTCAGCATTTCCTCTCCGATACATTGCTCTTGATCAAGCCCCACCCGGCATTATATGCCCTCCTCACCATCCATTTTAGATCTCTTATTGTTCCCTTATCTCTGAGTGTGTTGGCTCCCCATCCCCCTCCCTGTGGCCTCCCCTCCCTTGTTCCCCTAGAACTTCCAGTCGAATAACTTTCTCCTGGGGATTGTTTGTCCTGTCTTTCTTACATAGATAGACATGGGGTAAAAGAAAATAAACAGCAACACCCCCAAAAAATAATAAAAAAGAAGAAGAGGGGGGGGGAATCCAAACAACAGATAGTTCTAGGTCTGTATGATGACCTTTATGCATATTTTCTGATCAAGTTTGCTGAGGTGCCAAGCCCTGTCCACCAAGTCAGAAGTCTCCTTTCAGGATTCTTTGGAGAGTTGGTAACTTTGCTTCCCTTGCTGTCCAGTTACACTCCCTTACATTTCACTCCACTGTGAATAGAACAGATGAGGTACACTTTGCAATGTCTCCAGTCGGTCCCCTGTGGTGCTATGGGTCAGTGAGGGAATGTCGTGAACTTCTAATCTTTTGGTGAATGGTTGAACACTCAACCACCTGCACTAACCAGAGATTCCACATGAGAACTAGGATACTGTATTAAATCGCCCAGTTTATGCCTCTTGCCCTCTAGATCAGAGCTCCAGGAGGTCTCAAACTGAGTCTAACTCCTATAGAGTTTCAGACCCTTGTGGGTGATGTTATCTGCTGTCAAATCAGCTCCGACTCATAAGAACCCAATGGGTCAAAGCCGAACTGATTCACAGTGGGTTTTATTCTGTAATATCTACAGGAATGGATCACCAGCAGGTGGATTTGAACCACCAACCTTCAGGTAAGCAGTTGAGTGGTTACCATTGCACCCACACCAAACCACATTTGTTGCCATCATGTGGATTCTGACTCATAAAGACCCTCCAGGGCAGAGTAAAACTGGCCCCATAAGATTTCCAAAGCTGTAGATCTTTATGGAAACAAATGGCCATATATGTGTCTGCTGGAGCAGCTGGTGGGTTTGAACTGTAGACCTTTTAATTAGCAGACAAGCACTTTAACCCTCTATATCAACACGAGATTTACTACCATCATACTTGGAATTCCTTAATAATGTTTTAGGTGAGTGAACAAAGGAAAGAAAATATTATACTGCTCCTTGTGGTGTACATGGCTCTGTGGGATTTGCCCTCTAGTGACTGTTCTACCTCATCTTACTCCATTCTCATCTTTGACCTATTACAACGACCTTTCTTCAAGCTTTGAACATGCCAAACAGTGACCTTTGGTAATGATTAGCCAGCTACTACCACCAGGCCGGATTGATCCTGCAAATATCTTTGTAAAAGCAAAATAAAAAGTTATCTTGGAATATAGTCATGCTCATTTGTTGGTGTGGTAGTTATATAATCTGTTGTCAGTTTGAGATAATTAAGCGTGAAGGGGTGGAGTTTAGTTTATCAATGAGGTCACAGCTTGATGACTTCATTTGGAGGTGTTAAGGAGATAAATAGCTGGCTGGAGCCTAGACACAGGCTTACTCTCTAGGAGACCTTGCCGCTGACATGGAGCTATGATAGTGCCCTGAGATAGAGGAGCCACGTGGATGCCCCTGCCAGCTTATAACACCACTGGATGCACAAGACTTCCTACCCACTGATCTTCCTGCATTCAGCATCATTTCATGGCTTTCGTGAGTCTGAAGAAGAATTTATAGATTGGTATTGGACATATGGGCTAATATAAGACTTATGGACTTGATCTGCACTGGGCTGGGATGTTTTCTCAATATTCAATTACTCTTGTATATAAAGCTGTTTCTTAAACACACATAAGTGTCTAAGAATTTGTTTCTCTAGTCAACCCAGACTAACACAGTTGGCATATTGACTATGGCTGTTTGTATTATGAAACAACAGAGGAGTAATTGCTTCAGAAAAAAAGCATGGCCCACAAAACTCAAAATTTCAATCATCTGGCCCTTTACAGAAAAAGTTTACCAACCTCTACACTAGTTCTTTACTCTTGCTATGAACTCTGCATTTAAAGCTACCCTCAAGAATAGAAGTCCACAGATAAATATGTATAGGTTTGATAGAAGATAGTTCTATATGCATGTTAACCTGTGCTGTAAATCTAGCTATGACTATGGTAGAACCTACAGAGGGAAAGTTATGAGAAGTTCTTAGATATAACCAAACACCTTGAGGGAATAAGATGCTCGGCCTGGGGGATCAGGAGCATAGTCCCAAGGAGACAGCAATATCAGTTGGCATAGCATGGTACAGAAAGACAGAGCTCTACATCCTACTTTTGCAAATAGCAGCTGGAGTCTTAAAAGCTTATGTGCAGCCATCCAAGGAGCAACCATTGGTCTATCCCCATTCAGAGGAAGAAGAGCGATGAAATCAAAAGCCATAAGGAACCAATCAATTAGTCCAATTGACTTGAGAGACCACACAAATGTCACTCTCCACCCCCTGAGACCAGAAAAACAAGATACTGGCAGGTTGTCACTATCAACTACTTTGAAAAGGATCCCCTTCGAACAGCGGTTTTCAACCTGTGGGTCACGACCCCTTTGGGGATCAATTGACCCTTTCACAGGGGTTTCCCTATTCATAACAGTAGCAAAATTACAGTTATGAAGTAGCAACAATAATAATTTTATGGTTGGGGGGTCACCACAGCATGAGGAGAGGAACTGTATTAAAGGGTCACAGCATTAGGAAGGTTGAGAACCACTGGATTAGAAGGTCCTGGATTGAGTGGGAGAAAAATATGGGACAGAATGCAAAATCATCGATGACCCCAGTCTTATGTGTTGGATAGAGACTGAGACTGGTGGAACTTCTAAGACAATGCCCCTTAGTTAAGCTTTGGGTCTGGAATTGAATTCACACCGTGTGAAAATAATCAAACATTTAAGATTTTTTTTTTAAGAAGGAAGTATTTTCCCAAGAACAAAGTTCAGAGCATTTTGAAAGAAGGAGAAATGTAAAGAGAAAACACAGGAAAAACATAGGCTTTGAGAGTTTATCACCTGAAAATGCAGGTATTATCCTAGCTCTGGGGCCAATTTACTCAAGCCAAGTTGGAGGAAGAAATAAAACTTTCTTTCAAGGTGCCACCATCAAGGAGACTGATAGTAACAGGCTGTGTTAGTGGTGTCCTGTTTGAAATAAAAATTGATAGAGAATATAAACCTTTTTACTTTGGAATTTACACTTTGGGGAGTCATGCATTACTTGATGGTTTACATTAACTCAGGTTTTAGGGTAACCACAGGACCATGAGCAGCTCATAGACCAGTCTCAGGATGTCTTGGTTGACTAAGTAGATAGCTGCGCCTAGCTTTTTTAATCACCAACAGTTTAGAAGAAATGACCCTCAGTCATTTGACCCTTTTGGGTGATATCCACTTCCAGCCTGTTTGTCCTGGAGCAATTATCAAGTTATAAAAAATCCCACAGAGACCCCATTAAGTAAAGTACTTTGGGATGTCTGCATTTAGTAAGGGATTTTTGTTCTCAATACATTTCAGTTGACACTGAGGGGATTGTAATGGATAAGCTGAAGCAAAATGTGTAAGAAATATTGAATGTAAAACATGATCTGCTCTGAAAACCTTTACTTCATTCACAATGAGTCACCACATGCAGACCTCCAAGGAACTGAAATATAAGAGACTTCCCAGAGCCAACAAAAAACACAAGACTTCCTCTAGATCCAGTGCCCTATTAGGACTTCTACCTTCTGGAACTGTGAGAAAATAAATGTCCATGGGTAAAGTAAAACCCAAAACTCTACCCTTGAGCCTTTGCAAGTTGCCCCCCACTCATTCTTCAGTTGACAGTTCATACAGTATCTCCTTAGAGAAACCTTCCTACTAAATGTACTTTCCTTGTAGAAGGAATCACTATCTGAAATTATCTTAGCTGCCTTCACCAGAAGATTGTATTCTACCTAAGGATAGAGTCATGTCTAATTCAAAGCTGCATCCTAACAATTCTTGGCACTTATTAAATGTTCAATAAATGCTTGTAGAATAAAACAATAAAAATAGCTTACTGAGAAAACCAGCCGTCTCCTCTGTCTTATAACAATGAAATTAACCTGGATCTACTACACAGAAATGGGTGGGTTTGGCTGTTTCCTTAACTGAGAAAAATGTAAAGGTCTCCCCCTAGAGGTTTTGACAGCAAATGCAGTCCATGGAAGTTTTAAATGTACAACATTCAAAGATGAAAGTCAAATTCAAAATTTCCTTTGGGTGATGACAGTGGAAGGAGAGGCAATAATGAAGATGTTTTTCAGGTATAATTATGTAATATGATTTCTCTTCACCGGATCTGTCTACCAGCAGTTCCTAAAGCTCTCAGTTCGTACAACTTCAGCAATCCTCTTCCCCCCCCTCCCTTCATAACCCATAAGGATTGATACTCTATTTAACATCAAGGGATTAGATGAGGTACCCAATGAAGTCACAGTAACAGTAATAGTTAATAGAAGAAAACCAAGCATTAAAACATAGAGTAAGCAAAGGTGGGAGAGAACTAGCCAGAGAGATGGCAAAATTCAGGAAAATGTAGTGCCCAGGAAAACAAGTGAATCAAAAAGACCTATAAGTCAGCATTGACTGAATGCACTGATTTTTATTATTTTGGGAGGAGGAAGAAGTAATAAATCAAATTTTGCTAGGTGACATAAAGTCCTCCCCCATTAAGAAGTGACCATTGGCCTAAGAAGTCCTGAACCTAACTATGTGCACAGAAGCAGCAGACATTGATCTACCACAGAAAGAAATCTTCAGAATGCTTATTGGAATTATGCAGGATATGAGGGAAACAATATCGAAAAAGGATGAAATGATAGAAGTGGTAACGGCTATGCACCAAATGGAAATACAAAAACTAAGGGCCAAGAATAAAAAAACAGTAGAAAATTCATAGACTTTGCCAAAATACTTGAGAAGGCAGAGACCAGCACCAGTGACCTACAGGATAACCAGGAAGACTTCAAAAAATTGGAAAGGCAGTCAAAAAAGATAATCAGAGAAGTTAAAGAAAACCTGAGAGCCATGCCTGATGCTATGAAGAGGACCAATGTTAGAATAATTGGACTACCTGGAAGACACAACAAAGAAGTCAACAGCAAAAATAGTAAGGGAATTCTTAGAGGAATACTTCCTCAGCTTAATGAATGAAAACCAGACAACCATTCAGGAGGCTGAAAGAACACCAGCTAGACTGAATCCCAAAAAGTCACCAAGGCATATAATAGTTCAAATATCCAACTTTGAGGAAATGGTGAAAATCATGAAAACATCTAGGGGAAAACAAGTAGTCATATATAAAAGAACCCAAATAAGAGTATGCTAAGACTATCAGTGGATGATGTGAAGAAGAAGAGAGAGTGGAGTAACATATTCCAAAAATTGAAAGGAAATAATGAAAACCCAATAATAGTCTACCCAGCCAAATTATCTCTCACGATAGATGGAAAAGTAAGTCTTCCCACACAAGGAAAAACTCAAAGTATACGTTAAAAGAAACCCAGCCCTAAAAAAGGTCTTTGCCAACCCAGTATGGGCAGAACAGCACTCAGTGGGCATAAATAAGAGACCACCACTTAGAACAACCCCACCCAGAGGGCAACAAAGAGATAACAGCCCCAAATATAGCATTGGCTCAACGGTGGAAAGAAAGCAAGGATGAAACACACACACACACACATGCACAACATACTGATAAGAAAAGGAAGTAGGAAAACACTAAACACAGAAGGTACAAGATGACATCACAGAATCCACAGATGGATATAATAACTCTGAATATCAATGAACTGAACTCAGGCATTAAATAAAAGCGGCTAATATACTGGCTTGGAAAACACAACCTGCCGATCTGCTGCCTACAGTAGACACATCTCAAAAGATTACAGACAAAAATAAGCTGAGAATCAAAGACTGGAGAAAATATACCAAGCAAATGGCAATTCAAAAAAAAACAGGGGTTGCAATCCTAATCTTGGACAAAATAGATCTCAAGATGCAATCCATAATAAGAGATTAGGAGGGGCAGGCACTACATAATGCTCAAGAGAACAGTAGACCAAGAACCAGTGAACATAATAAATATGTATGTGTCCAAGGAGAATCCCGCAAAATTCATCAATCAAACACTCCAAAAGTTGAAAAGAGAATTACAGGTTCAACAAGTATAGTAGGTGACTTTAATATACCACTTTCCGAGAAAGGTAGATTAAAGGAAAGAAGCTTAACAAGGAGGCTACAGATCTAAACATTACAATCAGACTTGACCTGGTAGATATTTTCAGAGCTCTCCACTCAAAGGCCAAAAATATCATATTCTTTTCAAAGTCATGTGGCACATACTTGATGATAGACCACATGCTGGGACACAAGTTGATCTGTAAATTCAAGCACATAGAGATCACACAGAAGTCTCTCTCTGACCACTACACCATAAGGCTGGAAATCAGCAAAAGGACGATTAAGAAAACAAGGGCAAACAATTGGAGGATGAATAACCCTCTATTGCAAAAGGAGTGGGTGCTGATCCAGATCAGAGATGAACTCAGAAAGTTTCTAGAAACCAATGAGAATACGACATATCAAACCTTTGGAATACAGCACAGGTAGTTATCAGAGGAATTTTGCTAATATATGCACACATGAAAAAGAAAGAGAGACTGATATGCTCACACAAAACTTACAGCAATTAGAGCAGAGTCAACACAACAATTCTACTATAGCAAATGAAAATCAGGGCTGAGATTCATGAGAGGAAAAACAAGAAAATATGGAAAAATTAATGTAGCTGAAAGTTGGTTATTTGAAAGATTAACAGAATCAACAGGCTACTGGCAAGTCTAACCAAGGAAAGGAAGGAACAAATTTCAATAGCAAGGATGAGGCATGAAACAGGAGATATCACAATGAAATCAAAGGAATAATTACACAGCACTATGAAAGTCTGTACTCCAATGAATTCAACAATTTGGAAGATATGGAAAAATACTTGGAAAATATTTTTGGAAAATATTTTGGAAAAATACTTGGAAAATACAATCTCTCCATAGACTATTCCAGATGGACGTCAAGAATCTCAACAGGCCCATGGCAATAGAAGAAATAGACAAGGTTACCAAGGGTTTACCAGCAAAATGAGCCCCCAGGCCAAATGGCTTCTCAAGAGAATTCAACCATGCATTCAATGCTACATAAACACTTTCAGAAAATAGACAAAGATGGAAAACTCCTGAACTATTTCTATGAAATTGGTATAACTCTGATCGCTAAATTGGGCAAGGATCCCACAAGAATTGAGAACTACACACCCAATATCCCTAATGAACATCGATGCAAGAATACAAAAGCATATAAAACAAATAATTCACTATGACCAATTAGGATTCATACCAGGGATGCAGGAATGATTCAACATACAAAAGACCATTAGTATTATTTGCCACATTGACATAAAAAAATTATAAGAAGCACATGATAATATCAATAGATGGGGAAAATGCATTCAACAAAATGCAACACCAATTCCTGTTTAAAACACTCAACAAAATAGGAATGGAAGGAAAATTCTGTAATATTATTTAAACTATAAATAAAAAACCAAAAGCCAACATTGTAGTCAATGGGGAAAAGATGAAAACAATCCCAGAAAAAGATGCCCCTTGTCCCCACTATAATTTAACATTGTACTGGAGGCCTTAGCTTACAGCGTAAGGCAAAGAAAAGACATCAAAGGCATTTGCCTGGGGAAGGAAGAGGTGAAAATATCATTTTCACATGATATTATTTTATATATGGAAAATTCCAAAAGCTCCACATGAGGGCCAATAGAGGAATATGGCAGAGTGGCAGGATACAAGATCGGATGGCTATACACATCAGACAAGACCAGGGGAGATGGGATCAAAAAGGTGGTACCCTTCACGATAGCCAAGCATAAATGGAAATATCTAAGGACAGACATGACTATAAGAGAAAAGATTTGCATAAGGAAAACTACAGAACATTATTAAAAGAAACCAAGAGTGACCTCAACAAATGGAAGAATGTCCCATGTTCTGAATATCTGTCATTATATCAACATATATTATATGTCCATGGATCGGAAAACTTAATATAGTAAAAATGTCAGTCCTGCCCTAGGTACTATATAAGCTTAATGCATTCTGTTGCAAAAACCAACATCTTTCTTCAAAGAACTGGAAAAACTGACTACCAACTTAAAATGGAGAGAGAAGAAGCCCAGAATCAGCAGAGAACTCTTCAAGAAGGACAGAGTGGGAGGGCTTGCTTTACCTGACTTTAGAACCTATTATACAACTACAGTGCTCAAAACAGTGCAATATTGATATAATGACAGATATTCAGATCAGTGGGGAAAAAATGAAAACCCAGAAATAAATTCATCAGTATACAGACAACTGATTTTGGGGCCCCAAAATTATCAAATGGGAAGCAGATGCCCTCTTCACTAAGTGGTGCTGGAAAAAATTGATATCTATCTGTAGAAAAATGAAGCAAGACCTTTAACTCACTTCACACACAAGAATAAACTCAAGGTGGATCACAGACCTTGAGGTAAAACCCAAAACTAGTAGGGCCATCCATGAGGGAATTTGGACAAATCTTAGAAATTTGGCACAAGGAATCCATAGGCAATCAGAAAGAGGGAAGGACTCAAATACAGATGAGGCACAAATTGACAAGTGGGATGTATCCTGAAGATAAAACACCTGTGTACATTGAAAACATTCACCAAGAGAGTAATAAGAGAGCCCAAGGACTGGGAAAACATCTTTAGCAATGACATATCAGACAAAGGCCTTATTACTAAAATCTACAGTACTTTGCTAGGTTACAAAAAGAAAAACACTAATTGCCCACTGAGGAGGTGGGCAAAGGACTTTAAAGAGAAGTTTCACAAGGGCAGAAATACAAATGGCCAATAAATCTAGGAGAAAATGTTCCAGAAAATTAATCATAAAAGTCCCCAGGGAATACTAAAAATAGACTTTGGGGTCAGGGCATGACACCCCATCAAACTCGACCGGAAAACACTTCTAAAAGTGTGGGGGAGGAAAGGAGGGGGTGAGAAAGGGGCAAAAAATTAGGAGCCAATACCAAGGACTGAAGTTGAAAGAAAATGTTTTGAAAATGATGATGGCAACAAATGTAAAAATATGCTTGACACAATGGGTGTATCTATGGATTGTCATAGAGCTATTGGAGCACCCAATGAAATGACTTTAAAAAAAGAATTGGCCACTGGATTTAGCGCCTTGGAGGTCACTGGTGATCTTTAAAAAGAAACTGTGTGATGTTTGGGTATGTTAGTCTGGGCTGACTAGAGAAACAAATCCAGGGACATTCATACATGTATAAGAAAGAGCTTTAAATCAAAGAGCAATTGTAGTTTGAGAAAAATCCCAGCCCAGTCCAGATCAAGTCCATAATTTTGATATTAGCCCATATGTCTAATACTTGTCTATACATCCCTCTTAACACTCATGCAGTACATTCAATGATGCTGAATGCAGGAAGATCACAGTCCAGTAGGAAGAAAGTCTTGTGGATCCAGTGGTGGTATAGAAATATCTCAGTGCTGACGCAGGTCTCCATGTGGCTCCTTCAGCTCTCTGAGCGTCTCATGTCTCAACAGCAGGGAATGGAAGGCAGAGAGAGTGGGCCTGGCCTCCCAATGAGGTCATTAAGCTGAGACCAGGCTAAACTCAACCCCTTCATGCTTAACATCTTCAAGTTGACAGGAATTTATGTAACTGCCACATGGGGCCAAAGCCCGAATGGACTAGATTTGAGAGAGAACAGAGGAGGGATTGGAGAAACAAGAGTAGAGAAATTTCAGAGGCATGTTTTTTTCTAAAAAAGGAAAACAAAAAGGCACAGTTGGAGGGTGGTGTGGAATGATGGAAATAATTTCATGCGTGTGCTGTAGGTCATGAGGACATAAAGAGGGGTGCATACTATGAGGCTTTCCATAGTCCGTGGGAAAATGGAAGTCTCCCACAAAAATCTTCAAAAAGTATCTATATGGTGATGTAGAAGAGAGGGGGAAATTTGCTGCAGCACTGTCTTTAGCCTGGAAAATGGGAATGGGGAAGGGAGCAGCTCGCGAAGTGAAAACCGCGGCTTTGGCGAACGAGCACACTGTGTCAAGCAAAGTAAAAGGAGCAAAGCAGGACATGCTGGGAGGTGGGCAGCTGTATGGCGGGGCAGGGAGGTGGGCAGCTGTATGGCGGGGCAGGGAGGTGGGCAGCTGTATGGCGGGGCAGGGAGGTGGGCAGCTGTATGGCGGGGCAGGGAGGTGGGCAGCTGTATGGCGGGGCAGGGAGGTGGGCAGCTGTATGGCGGGGCAGGGAGGTGGGCAGCTGTATGGCAGGGCAGGGAGGTGGGCAGCTGTATGGCGGGGCAGGGAGGTGGGCAGCTCTATGGCGGGGCAGGGAGGTGGGTAGCTGTATGGCGGGGCAGGGAGGTGGGCAGCTGTATGGCGGGGCAGGGAGGTGGGCAGCTCTATGGCGGGGCAGGGAGGTGGGTAGCTGTATGGCGGGGCAGGGAGGTGGGCAGCTCTATGGCGGGGCAGGGAGGTGGGTAGCTGTATGGCGGGGCAGGGAGGTGGGCAGCTCTATGGCGGGGCTGGGAGGTGGGCAGCTGTATGGCGGGGCAGGGAGGTGGGCAGCTGTATGGCGGGGCAGGGAGGTGGGCAGCTGTATGGCGGGGCAGGGAGGTGGGCAGCTGTATGGCGGGGCTGGGAGGTGGGCAGCTGTATGGCGGGGCTGGGAGGTGGGCAGCTGTATGGCGGGGCAGGGAGGTGGGCAGCTGTATGGCGGGGCAGGGAGAGGGCTTATAGGAGTTCGCCCTCTCTCTTCAGATTCCCTTTTGGTTGCTTCCGTTTTCTCAGTACATTCGGAAACGAGGGTATCAGTTGAGAGCGACATCAGCGAGGGCACTGAGAAGAGATGAGACAGCGTGTCATTCTGAGAGGAGAGACGAGCAAGAAACAGCATGGATGTCCAGGAACCACGGGAGATCCCAGCACAGAGATTTTTTAATCACGAATTTGAAATCAGGCGAGTCTTTATTCTGACATGATTTACCCAGTGCTGGGAAAAGTTGAGGGGAGATTTGGATCGACACGCGGGTGTGGAGGAATCTCTGGGTAGCAGTTATGTGCTTTACTAGTAACTTTTCGTTAGTGGTTTGGATGCTGTGCTTCTGAAAAATCATTACCTTGAAGCCCCAAGGTTCTAGTCTGTAAATCCCAGGGTAAGAAGCCACCATGTGACAGAAACAACCTTGTGAGGGTGTGTGGCTTTGCCAAGAGAATGCAGAGAACAAAGAGAGAAGGAGGGGCTGTCTACCAGGGTGTAATTGTGATGAATGATCATTGAGATTAAGCTGATAGGGAGTTAAAAGGGGCCCAGGGGGGCTGCACAATGAGAAACTATTATAACTAACAGAGCCTAGGTCCATGTTGTAAGGAGCTCTGGTGGCGTAGTGGGTTTAGCCTTGAACAAGGTCAGCTGTGTGAACCCAGTAGCCACGCTGTGCAAGAAAGACAAGGCTCTTTACTCCTGTAAAGGATTAGTCTTAGAAACCCAAAGGGACAGTGCTACTCTGCCTTTGTGGAGGTCCAGAGCTTATTCAAGCTACCTTGTTACAGAGGGGGATTTGTACATTGGGGAGTGTGGGGTGGAGAAAGAACTATGATGGTCAGAAAGAAAGATTAGTCATGGTTTGGAGTGCGTGGTAGAGCAGTGTGGAGACAAGATCACTGGAGGAGACAAGGTGTTGGACAACGTCAAGGCCGGGCTGTTAGGAAGTTCATCTAAGTGCATATTGAATGTACCAAGGACTCAGAAATCGTGCTAGAGACCATGATAGTGTGCTGGGGCTAAAATGACTGATACACATGTCTGGTGTCTGGACTCCGGAGAAACTATAAGGTGTGCGGTACAGCCCCAGGCTCCGACTCTGCTGTAGTATGTGCTAAAGTCTGATAGCATGACCTTCATAGTGAAGGCATTTCGGAGGAAGGTCGCCAATGATCTATTTAGGAGTGTTCTTATATTCCAGAGGTTGCTCCTCTCTCAATACGCCAAGAATGGGAATGTCCAAATGGAATTTACCTCAAGAAAAGTCTTTTTTAAAATCCTGTTTCATTAGATTTTTCATGTTTTCATCACAAGAGGTCGCCAGAGTCCAGACAAAGTTTGTTATGATAATTACTTTCCCTTCTAGTGCTAGGACATCCATATTGACCAAAGTGTATGTTTGGTGAACGATTACAGTTAGTGTGGGAGAATGAGTGTAAGCAAGCATAACAAATAAGTTGTATGCTCGCCCTCTGTCCTGTACAGCGTGGGCATGGCTTATTAATGAGCTTGCTCTGCCTGAAAGCTCTAATTCTCAGACTCACTAGAAATGCTTTTGACACACAAACATGATAAAGAGGGAAATGGCCAAACTTGTTATCATCTCAAAACAGCCAAAGTCCGGCTCCTTCCTTAGATTGATTGCCTCTCGTGTTTTCTTTCAGCACAATCCTAGATTGACTCTATCTTCAAATATGAAGAATTGTTCTACTCCCTAAAATATGTCGGTCACATGAAAGTCGTCTCACATGTCCGCTAAATTCCCATACTTCTTTACTGGACACTCTGTGTTTTCTACAGTATATGAGAAATATTTCTGTACAAAATGCATTATTATTTTAGTTATATCTTACCAATGGAGGTTATTTTTAAAAAGATGCTAAAATGGCTCTTCTTAAGTTGTCTGGTGATCAATTCTCAACTTTCTTAATTAAGCAAACTGCTGTGTCATCTTAGCAAATACAAATACAGACAACTCCTATTTACAGAGCCCTGAGACATATTTGTGCGTGTGTACTGGTAGTCAATAGTAGCGCTTTCCCTTTAGGGAGCTTATTTCACCGAACTTTTTGCTTCAGAGATGGACTATTCATCGTAATGGAATGGGGAGGAATGTTAATAATAGATCGTGAAAAGCAAACGGCCTGGCTGCATTTCAAAACAATCTATAAATAGGTTCACAATTTGTTTTTACTCCCTTCATTTAACATAGAAGAATTGAATTCCTTACATTCTTTCTCCTAGCCATTAGATAAATTCTGATTCATGGTGATATTACATATTATAAGGTAGATCGGCTCCATAGAGTTTTCTAGCTTGTAATCTTTACAGAAGCCCATTATCAGGAAAGTTTTCTCATGTTACCACTAGATGGGTTTAAACCACCAACCTAAATGAGGCCTACTGCCATTGAGCTCTTTCTGACTCAGTGTGGCCTTATGTAGGATTTCCAAGGCTTTGTAAATCTTCATGGGAGTGCACAGCCTCTTGCTTCTCCCATGGAGTAGCTGGTAGGCTTGAACTACCAACCTTGTGGTTAGCGGTCCAACACATACCTGAAAGCATAACCAGAGTTCTTTAAGTGCAAACCTTTATGTGCTGACCCAGGGACCTAATTGCTGGTAATCCTGAGGGGCAAAGAATATTGAACCCGTGGACTTTCAGAAGAACCAACAAATCTGTCTGTCTGGGAAGAAGTACAGACAGAATCTCCTTAGAAACAAGGATGGTGAGATTTTGTCTCACATATTTTGGGCACACTTGCCACCTGGCCAACAGCATATAAGTTTACAATGATTGAAATAAACTCATCCTGATTTTGGTGTTCTGAAACCAGTGAAAATTGTGCATCTTAGCAACAAAATATGGTAAAAGATTTTTTTGCAAGGCATTAGTCCCATCACTTGCTTCTGTGTGAAGAACAATTTCAAACTACCATGAACATTTTCAAACTGCCAAAAGGAATAATAAATATTGTAACGAGGGAATGAAAAGGTAGAAAAGCATAGCATAAGATTGCAGTAAGCTTAGAATGATTATGACCTCCACACTTACTGGTTGCCTCCCCAGTGAACCTTTACAAAAATGATTTGAATGTATGAATGCAGAACTATTGTCTGCCCAGGCCTTCACTAAAAATTCATGATTGGTATAAGAAGCTCAGGCTTGATCCTGAGATGGTTTTATTATTTATCTCTTTGGATTTCAGCTTGTACTTCAATTTGTCCAATTCAGAGAATTGGTTCTGATACCTATCCGTCTTTTATTGCCTCTATTTGTCTATCACCCTCCAATAACTCAGAACTTGACTCAAAACCACATGAAATATCTGAGTTTCAATACCTAATTTAGTATGACTACCTTTGTGTTAATATCAGCAGCTAAAACCAGGTGAGGAGCTGGCTGAGGGAAGGATTTCTTACATACAACACCAAAAGAACCATGAAAGAGAAAAGGTGGTTACTTGTACTTTATCAAAATCGAAACTCCCTGCTCTTTCATTGTTTTTTTAGGTATTAAAAAAAGAATTTTTTTATTGTAGGCAAGAGGACGCAAACAATGTAAAAATCAAAAGCTTATCTGGCATGGAATTGACTTTCCTTTCTCTACTTATCAGATGGGACTTGGCTTCGATTTGTACATGTTATCCTAAAGGGCCCCAGCCCGCTCATGCAATCCTCATGGGGGAGAAGCTGGGGGACAGACCCCTAAAGCAAATCTTTGGGATCCTTCTGGTCAGGGTGGGAGCGATTCTTCCAGTCTGCCTCGTCTTACTTCTTTCCCTTCTGCTTCATGTGCACGACGAAACAGTCGTTGCAGGCGATGGTGAGCCCGGCGATGAGGGAAAAGAAGCTCTGGAAGCCCACTTTGCCATCTCGGCACTGGTCCAGGTCCTTCTCGGCACTGGTCCAGGTCCAGGTCCACGGCCAGAGGGTCTTTTTGGTTTTCCAGAAATCCAGGGAACTCCTTCTCCATGAGCACCCGCAGGTCCTCCTTCGTTAAGTAGCATTTGTCCCCAGCAAATTTGTGGAACGTGAACATCATTGTTTCCATGGCATGTTCCATTTGAGAGGGCATTTTGGCGAGGTCTTGGCGGGAGGCGGGGGCGGACGCTCAGTGAGGCGGGACGCAGGGCCAGTGAGCGAGCGTGGCCAGCAGGGCGCCTTAGTATCAGGGGGCGGAGGCTGCAGGCCCGCGGCGCGGAGCAGGAGGAGCTCACCCCACCTCTCCCTGCTCTTTCATTTTTAAGAGAATAAAAAGACACAGGAATAGAAGATTAAGGCATTAGACTAATTACTATAAATGAATACTGTATTTTCCATACGTGGCATATATGGTACCTTGTAAAGGACTTGAATAAGATATATAAAGCATGCTCAGATTTAATACAAAGAAACAAAATATTTCATAAAGCATGGAGGAAATGTTTGAACAGATAATTTTTCAGAGAAGGTAGCAACATTGTGGCCATAGAGTCAATTCTGACTCACAGATTCCCTATAGGACAGACTACCATCCACCACTTATCTGTCAATTTGTTTTACCCTGGTGGTTTGTGGGTGACTGTGATACTAACTGGAAGCCATGCCATTGGGATCTCAAATACCAGGAGGGACACCCTGGTGTACAAGTTTCGGCAAAGGCTCCAGACTAAGAACAGACTTGAAAAATGGAGTAGGTGATTCACTTCTGAGGGATTAGCCACTGAAAACCTTATAAATAGCAGCAAAATACTGACAACTATAGTGCTAGAAATGAGGAAGTAAAACAGCTGAATAGAGAGTTTCAAAGGGAAGCTAGAGAAGATAAAGTAAAATAGTATAACGAAATGTGAAAAGATATAGAGTGAGATTATCCTTTTTGGAATAACACGCTCAGCATGTCTTAAAAAGAAATAACTAAATAAATAAAGCTTTAATTTGAAATATTAAAAGATTCTAGAGACAAAATATTGAATGATGCCAGAAGCTTCAAGAGAAAATGGGGGGAAAAGAGTCACTGTGCCAAAGAGTTAGTCAACGTTCAATCATTTTAAGAGGTAGCGTATGATCAAGAACCATAGTGCTGAGGGAGGAAGTCCAAGCTGAGCTGAACCATTAGCTAAAAACAAGGCTCAAGAATTGATGGAACACCAACTGAAAGGAGTCGACAAACTGATGAAGCACCGGAAGCACTTACTCATCTGTGCTATGAAATCTAGTCATCTACTTGTCCAACTACTAAAAGAGATCCAAATTTGGGCCCATTTCAAAAAAAGGTGACCCAAGAAAATGCACAAATCTTTCGATAGCACGTGCAAGTAAAGTTTTGCTGAAGAGCATCCAACAACAGTTGCAGAAGTACATTGACAGGAAGCTGCCAGAGGTTCAGGCTGGATTCAGAAGAGAATGCGGCACAAGGAAGATCATTGCTGATGTCAGATGGATCTTGTCTCAAAGCAGAGAACACCAGAAAGATGTTTATTTGTGTTTCATTGACTATGCAAAGGCATTCGGTTGTGTGGATCATAACAAACTGTACATGGATCATGAGGCAGTTGTGCAAACAGAACAAGGAAATGCTGCATGTTTTAAAATCAGGAAAGGTGTGCGTTAGGGTTGGATCTTCTCGCCATACTTATTCAATCTGTATGTTGAGCATATAACCAGAGAAGCTGGGTTATATCAAGAAGAACTTGGAATCAGGATTGGAGGAAGGCTTATTAACGACATGCAATATGTAGGTGACACAACCTTGCTTGCTGAAAGTGAGGAATACTTGAAGCACTTGCTGATGATCAAAGGTTGTAGCCTTCAGTATACATTACAATTCAACACAAAGAAAGCAAAAGTCCTCACAACTGCATTAATAGGTAACATTATGATAAATGGAGAAAAGATCAAAGTTATCAAGGATATTTTTCTTCCTAGGATCCACAATCAATGCTCATGGAAGCAAAAGTTAAGAGATCAAAAGATGAGTTGCTACCATGATCCGAATTCTACCTTGCAGGACTGGATAGGGCAGAGGTTGTACACTGGTGCATATGGGAGCTGGAGGAACAAAGAATCCAGGGTGGATGATACCTTCAGAACTAGGGGTGTGAGGGGCGATAACTGGGAGAGTAGAGGGTGAGTGGGTTGGAAAGGGGGAACAGATTACAAGGATCCACATGTGACCTCCTCCCTGGGAGACAGATGGCAGAGAAGGGGGGGGAAGACTCCGGACAGGGCAAGATATGACAAAATAACAATCTATAAAGTATCAAGGGCTCATGAGGGAGGGGGGAGAGCGGAGGGAGGGGAAAAAAGAGGACCTGATGCAAAAGGCTTAAGTGGAGAGCAAATGCTTTGAAAATGATTAGGGCAAAGAATGTACGGATGTGCTTTATACAATTGATGTATGTATATGTATGAACTGTGATAAGAGTTGCATGAGCCCCTAATAAAATGTTTTTTAAAAATATGAGTTGCATTGGGTAACAGACTAGAGAAGATCTATATTTGTACCCATTCCAAAGAAAGGCAACCTAAGAGAATGCACAAGTCATAGAAAAATATCATTGACATCACATGCAAATAAAGTTTTGCTGAGGATCATTCAACAATGGTTGCAGCTATACATTGACATGGAGCTACCAGAATTTCAAGCTGGACTCAGAAGAAAATTTACAATCAGGGATGTCATTGCTGATGTATCTTGGCTGAAAGCAGAGACTATCAGAAAAATGATTATTTATTTTTTATTGATAACACAAAGGTGTTTGACTGTGGATCATAAAAACATCTGCATAAGCTTGAAAAGAATGAGGCTTCCAGAATACTTCGTCGTGCTCATGTGGAACCTGTGCATGAACTAAGAGGCAGTTTTTAAAACACAACAAGAAAATACTGAGTGATTTAAAACCAGAAAATATGGGTTCCAGGCTTGTATCCCATAACCAAACTTACTCAATGGGTATACTGAACGAATAGTCTCAGAACCTGGACTATATGAAGAAGAACTATGTATAAAAATGAGAGGAAGGCCTGTGGACAACTTTCAATATGCAGTTGATAAAACCTCTCTTGCTGAGAGCAAGAGGACTTGAAGAGTTTGTGGATGAAAAGCCAAGGACTGCAGCCTTCAGTATTGGAGGATTGCAAATCAGTACAGGAAATTCAGGATTGCAAATCAATACAAGAAAATAAAAACTACATCACAACTACACCAATAGGTAACATCAAGATGATGGAGAAAGGATTGACATTGCCGGGGATTCCAGCTTGCTCGGATCCACAATCAATGCTCAAGGAGGCAACAGTCACAAGCTCAAATTAGCTACTTCACTGAGCAAATGTGTACAAGGCCTCTTGAACATGTTAAAGAGCAAGGATGGCACTATGATGACTAACTTGTACTTGACACAAGTCACAGTGTTTTCTATTGCCTCATATGTACGTGAAAGCTGGGCATTGAATAAAGAAGATAGAAAAGGAATGAATTAATGTATCTAAAAGTACTGTCAAAGAATATTGACAGTAGCATGAACTGTCAGAAGAACAAGCAAATCTATCTTGGAGGAAATATAGACATAATGCTCCTTAGAAGTAAGGCTGGAGAGACTGTCTCACATACTTTGGACATGTTGTCAGGAGAGATAAACTCATGGAAAAAGTCATGCTTGATAAACTAGAAAGGAAGCAAAAGGAGGAAAATCCTTAACAAGACTGATCGACACAGTGACTGAAATACTGGACTCAAACAAGAATTGTGAGAATGGCACAGAAGTGGGCAATGTTTTATTCTATTCTCCATAAGATTGCTATGGACTGGAACCTAATAACACTGGTGCTTACTTTGAAATCTGTATTTCTGCTTTCCTCCTTTCTGCTGAGTCAGAAATTTTTTTAGGTAGGGAAGTGTATTTCTTTAGGATCTGTATTCTTAAAAAACACCTCTGAATTATGATTCTGAAGTATCCTAAGCTAACTTGATCACTTTTAAAATTTAAATCTGTGGAAGGCTTCTCTCTCTGACCACTATGCCTTAAGGCTGGAAATCAACAAAAGGACGATGAAGAAAACAAGGGCAAACCATTGCTGGGTGAATAACTCTCTACTGCAAAAGGAGTGGTATTGCCTCAGATCAGAGATGAAATCAGGAAGTTTCTAGAAACCAATGCGAATGAAAATACAACATACCCAAACCTTTGGGATACAGCAAAGGCAGTTACCAGAGGAAGACTTATACCAATACATGCACACATGAAAAAGGAAGGGAGACTTATGGCTGACACAAAACTTACACCAATTAGAGCAGAGTCAACAGAACAATCCTACTAATAGCAAAGGAAAGAAATAATAAAAATCAGGGCTGAGATACAGGAGAAGGAAACAAGAAAACCATGGGGAAAATTAATGCAGCTAAAAGTTGGTTCTTTGAAAGATTTATAGATTCGACAGACTACTGGCAAACCTAACCAAGGAAAGGAAGGAACAAATTTCAATAGCAAGGATGAAGATGAAACAGGGGACTCTAATGTAATCCAAAGGATTATTGCACAGTACTATGAAGGCCTGTATTCTAACAAATTCAACAACTTGGAAGACATGGACAAATACTTGGAGAAATAATACCTTCTGAGACTATCCCAGATGGACATCAAGAACCTCAACAGACCCATAGCAATAGAAGAAATACATAAGGTTCTCAAGGGATTACCAACAAAATAATCCCCTGGGGCAAGATGGCTTCACATTAGAATTCTACGAAGCATTCAGGGAACACCTGATACCAATCCTACACAAACTTTCCCAGAATATAGAAAAAGATGGAAAACTCTTTCTATGAAGTTAGTATAACTCTGATACCTAAAGCAGGCAAGGATCCCACAAGAATTGAAAACTACAGACCAATATCCCTATTGAACATAGATGCAAAAATCCTTAACAAAATACTGGTCATTAGAAAACAAATAATTCACCATGAGCAAGTGGGATTTATACCAGGGATGTAGGGATGGTTCAACATACGAAAGACTATTAGTCATTTGCCACATTGACATGAAAAATGATAAGAACCACATGATAATATGGATAGACGTGGAAAAAACATTTGACAACATCCAACACCCATTCTTGTTTAAGACACTCAAGAAGATAGAAATGGAAGGAAAATTCCTCAATATTGTACAAGCTATATATGAAAAACCTACAGCCAACGTGGTAATCAATGGAGAAAAGATGAAAACAATTCAACTGAAAAAGGGAGCCAGACAAGGATGCCACTTGTCCCCACTCCTATTTAACATCATACTGGAGGTCCTAGCTAACAACATAAGACAAAGAAAAGTCATCAAAGGTATTCGTCTGGGGAAGGAAGAGGCAAAACTATCATTATTTGCAGATAATATGATTTTATATATTGAAAACCCCCAAAACTCCACAAGTGGAGTGTTGGAAGCCGTAGAGGAATATGGCAGAGTGGCAGGATACAAGATCAACTAACAGAAGTTTATCGGACTGCTATATATATATCACAGAAGAGGCAATTAAAAATGCAGTACCCTTTACAATAGCCAAGCACAAATTGAAATAGCTAGGGATATACCTAACTAAAAAATCAAAAGATTTCCATGAGGAAAACTACAGAACATGATTACAAGAAACCAAGAGTGACCTCAACAAATGGATGAATATCCCGTGCTTATGGATTGGAAGACTCGATATAGTAAATTTGTCAGTTCTTCCCAAGGTACTATAAAAGTTAAATGCTATCCCAATAAAAATACTATCATTCTTCTTCAAAGAATCGGAAAAACCAGTTACCAACTTCTTATGGAGAGGGAAGAAGCCCAGAATTAGCAGAGAATTCCTTAAGAAGAAGGATAAAGTGGGAGGGCTTGCTGTACCTGACTTTAGCACCTATTATATAGCCACAGTGATCTAAACAGCATGGTACTGGTATAACAACAGATATTCAGACCAAAAAAAGAGAGCTGAAAACCCAGAAATAAAATCATTTGCATACAGAACAGACAACTTATCTTTGATAAGGGCCCAAAATGATCAAATGGGAAGCAGATGCCCTCTTCAACAAATTGTGATGGAAAAAATGGATATTTACCTGTAGAAAAATTAAACAATGACCATTACCTCACTCCGTGCACAAGAATAAACTCAAGGTGGATCACAGACCTTGAGGTAAACCCTCTAACTATTAGGGCCATGCATGAAGGAATTGGAAGGAGTCACAAATTCACAAGTGGGATATACTGCAAATAAAACACCTGTGTACATCCAAAGAATTCACCAAGAGAGTAATGAAAGAGCCCACGGAATGGGAAAACATCTTTAGCAATGAAACATCTAAAAAAATACCTTATTAAAATCTATAATACATTCAAGCTTACAATAAGAAAAAGCTAACTGCCCACTAAAGAGGTGGAAAGCTACTGTACACATACTTCTCTGGGGTGAGGTCCAGCTACTATGGAAGGGGCCAAACCCAAACCAGGGATACATACAGCAGCCAACTAAATAGAAGGGAGAAAGAAAGAGGAAAAACAAAAAAGATATGGGTAGGCGGGGAGCAGGGCACAAACCCACCCAAGGGAAGGGTATTGTTTATATCTCCACAGGAGAGGAAGAGAGAGACCAGGCTTCAACCCAATGCGCCAAGACATGACTACAACATACTGGCATGTACCAGAGAACCAATAGAGAGGTCTGTGTGGCCAGCCCCAATCCCAACTAAGTGGACATCCCCTGCCCCCAGAGGAATGCACTTCAGTGGACAGCACAGGGGCCACAGCTTGTGGAGAGGGGCGCATCTGATTAGAGCACATGGGAGAAATGGAAAGGAATGGAGAGGGAGAGGAGGACATCCTGGCCCACCACGCCTTGAGGATGATATTCCTTCTCGCAACCCACAGAGAGGACCATAGGGTGGACCCCACCATGAGACATGATGTCCCTCACTAAACCATAGTGCTGTGGGGGACAACACTGGAGACATAATGCATGAATTGTGCACAATCTGACCCCATCACACTGGGGCGAAACACTAAAGGCATGCAATAGAGCAGCAAGGGGAGCAAAGTGATGAAATCCCTGGGGAATAGCAAAAATAGACTTTGGAGACAGAGTGTGGCACCCCATCAGACTCAACTGGAAAACACTCATAAGGGCAACAAACAGACCTTGTACTATTTATTACACTATTATTATACTGTTTATTATAGGAATACATTAGTAAGAAATTTTAAGAAAATGGAAAACTTCATTGGTGAGGAAAAGCCCAGAAAATTGTTTCCTACCACAACAATATACTTTTCAGGCATGTATAAACCTGATAGGGGATATGTTGAAAAGCAATAGCTTCATATTTGGATATTTTTGTTTAATAAAACATTGTATCCTTTTGTAGCAATACTTTTTGACTTACCTTCACACACGTGTGTGTGTGTGTGTGTGTGTATGTAAAACAGTAGACTTCAGGAATAGCTTTTCTACTAGAGACTCTGACACATTCTTCATCATCTGATCATCTGATGGAAAAACCCTGTTAGGGTCATTAAAGCGTATTCAAAGAGAATGTTTGTTGATTTTAGCTGGGTCTACCACATCATAGAATTACCAGCCCTTCCATGAGTTCAATTAGACTTCCTCTACAGAGGCCCAGTCCCTGGAAAAGGACATCATGCTTGGTAAAGCAGAGAGGGGAAAAGAGAAAGAACCTCAAGTGTATGGATTGACACAGTGGCTGCAGCAATGGGGTCGAACATGACAAGTCTGGAGAAGATGGTGTAGGACTGGGCATTGTTTTATTCTGTTGGACATGGGAGTAGTATGAGTCAGACCGATTGTACCAACATTACCCAACTTTTCTAATTCCTCACAAGAGTTTTAAATTTACCATAAGTTGAACATATGTTGATCTTTTTGTTTTCTAAACTTGGATGTGAGCCTTTATTTTAATTGTCAGTTTTGTCTAAATTTAGAGTACTTTGAACTTCATGGGATCCTTTATTCGTTTATAGTCTCACTACCTTTTAGGATTATAGAACTATTTTAAGATAAATTTTATGTCTAATTGAATATGCATTTTTGTTTTATCTACTTGGTCATAAATACCAACGCCATATCTTTACAAAATAGTTCTATTGCTTTCGGTGGCATCAATATATAGTCATTGCATCTACTTGTTATAAAGAAACTTGAAATCTTCTAACTTGATTGTGTTAAAATACCTATGATATGATTTGCCATTTTGAAGTGTAAATTTCAGTAGCATTAATTATACTCCCAACAGTATGAAAATTTCACTATTGCCTAAATCTTTCCATCACCCAAATACAAGCTCTGTATCCATGGAGCTATCACTTCTCATCCCCTCCTACTTTCAACCCTTCAAAACAAAAATACCCGTTGCTGTCGAGTCGGTTCCGACTCCTAGCACCCTACAGGACAGGGTAGAACTGTCCCTGGGGCTCTCTGAGAGAGTAGTAGTTCTTCATTGAAACAGACAGCCACATCTTTCTTCCGGAGAAAGTCTGGTGGCTTCAAACTGCTGACCTTGTGGTTAGCAGCCCAACTCATATAACCACTGGGGCTCTCTCAGCCCCTAATAATCTCCAATCTACTTTCTATCTCTAAGAACCTTCCTCATTTGGATATTTCATATGAGGCATTGGCAAGCTAGTGACAAGTATCTCTTCTTCCACGCCCACAATAGAACCCTGACCAAAGCAGTTCAGCTGCACCCAACATGGACTCTTCATGTCGCTGTGAGGTGGAGCACGTTTCCATCATAGAAAACTCACTGGATCATAGCAGTCTGAAGGTTCACTAATGAAGCTCAAGCAGCATATCATTCAACAGGGCATGAGGTTACTCTGAGCCAGTGGTTGCCATGAGCAAGAACTAGTGAGGTAACTGTGAACAATAGCAGATTTTTCATATAAATGGAATCATGCATTTTTGTCCTTTTATTTCTGGCTTATTTTGCTCAGCATTATATCTTCACGTTTCATCCATGCTGTACCATTTATCATAATGTCATTCCTTTAAATGGCTGAAAAATATTCCATTATACACATATGTCACATTTTGCCGATTTATCTGTTGATAGACATTTGGGTTATTTATACCTTTCCATTCTTGTTAATCAGGCTGCTATGGACATTGATGCACAAATGTCTATTTGGATCCCTGTTTTCAGTTCTTTTAAATATACAGTGGGTTTCCAAGACTGTAATTATTGATAGGAGTAGAAAGCCCAGTCTTTCTCCTGCAGACCTGCTGGTGGTTTTGAACTGCTGACCATGTGGATCACAGTCCAATGTGGAACCACTACACCACCAGCACTGACCATTCTCACTGGCAATGCATGAGGGTTCTGATTTCCCCACATACAAGTTGGACTTGTAATATCATTTATTTTAACATTAGAACTAGTTTAGCTATATGATAAAATCTAATTGGTTTATTTAGGTACTTAATCTCAATTTTGTGACTAGTTCTAATTAAATATGTAGGTGTGGTGAGGTGAAACCGCTTTGGTAAGGCACTTCCATTCCTAGTCTTCGTAACTCCTACTCAATGTCAGGGTGGGACATGTGAAAACCAAATAAAATGGATTTGCATGAAGGAGTAAAAGAAAGGAATAGTTCAATGGATTGTTCCCCTGTGTGTATAGGAATGATCCATATGAGACCACGAAGAGGGAAATCTGACGATCATCAAGAAAGAAGAATCAACAGGACAACATATGCGAGATCCTTGCCTGAAGTGGTGGTGGTGGAGGCAGCAGAGTCCTTGCCACACGTGACACAGCAGAGGCGCTGCACCAAGGTTACGAGGCAGGACAATGACTTTCCTGGCTCACAGAATAAGGCACAGACCAAGGTAGAATGTGGCCAAGAGGTGAAAAATATGGTTGCTGTCTGAGAAGTGTTCATGTGGACAGACTGTATCCTTAATGCTTTCTGATCATAACTTGTAACCTGTTACCTTTCTTAATAAACTTTCTTAATCCTAAGCATTGTCTGTGAGTTGTGTGTAGCACCCACAAGGGATTATTGAACCCAGCAGAGAAGCAGAGTGCTGTGAAAGGGACAGTTAGTGTCCAGAAGGCTGGAGGGTGACTGGAGGCTGGAGGCAGACAGTCTTGGTTTGGTTTGGACATGGATTTTCCTTATTCCTAGCGAGGTCAGCGGAGGTCAGGTGTGCCTCCATGACATTTCCATGGTGGGTATATTAACAAGTCATACACACAATTCTGTAGATATTTGTTTTGCAGTTCCTTTAAAGAAGACACGGTGCTTTAAATTCTGTTAAAACAGAGTCTATAGAGCTTTTTCTATGATCCCAGAAAGTAACACAGCCTGCTTGAAAAACAAAAAAAGAAGACGACAAAAAAGAAGCAGGAGGAGGAGGAGGAGGACAAGGACAAGGAGAAGGACAGAAGGTCAGGCCCAAGCCTTCTAGTCTAACTTTTGGGCTCCTCTCAATTCTTGAATATAGTTAAAGGCATGCTAAATTTTAAAAGACTTAATTTTTAATATTTGATTATTTATTGGGGGCTCTTACATCTCCTAGCACAATCCATACATTCATCCACTGTGTCAAGCACATTTGCACATATGCTGCCATCATCATTTTCAAAGCATTCTCTTCCCATTTGAGCCCATGATATCAGCTCCCTATTTCTATCCCCTCCCGCCCCCACCCTACCTCTTGAACCCTTGATAAGTTTTCCATAATTTCTGAGCTGAGCTCTCTACTTTGATTTTAATTGGCCTAGCAGGTCACCTCAGAAATCACTGGTTTTATTGCATTTTTTGAAGGCACACAAATGTGGCTAAATGTCCTTTACTGAGAGAAGTTATTTAAAGCAATCCACTTATCACAGAGACAGGTTTTAACACGGCTTGAATATAAAAAACCTATGCATGTATGAACTGGTACCTGGCAACAATTACCTCTTACTTACCCTACTTTGAACAACTGTCATTTAAGGAACATGTAGGAACTTTCTCCTTATATATAGTGCAGTACCCAGCACACAGTAGGTATTTGTTAAATGAATGGAAGAGCTAATGATCTAGTTGTGACCACTTGAACAGGTTTCAGCTGCGTTTCCAGACTAAGAAAAGACTACAAAGAAGGCACAGGCTGTCTACTTTGGAGGAATTCGTTACTGAAAACTCCATGAGCAGCATCAAGCCATTGTTAATTACTGAAACCCTAATGAATAGAAGACGTAGAATATTGTCAGAGATAATGCTGGAAGATGAGCCCCACAGATTGGAAAGCACTCAAACTATGACTGAATAAGAGCTCCTTCTCAAAGTAGAGTCTATTACAATAATCCACATGGAGTAAAGGCTGCTGGAGTAAAGCCTTTGGGACCATCATTTGTTGATAGGGCATGATTCAAAATGAGAATAAACAGATGTAGACATCACTTAAAACTTGGAACTTGGAATGTACAAAGGATGAATCCGGGAAGATTGGAAGTCTTCAAAAATGAAATGGAACACATAAAGATCTGTAAGCTAGATATTTGTAAATTAAAATAGACTGGTGAATAAAACATTGTACAATCTTTAAAAATGGATTGGTATTGGCCATTTTGACTCAGAAAATCAGACATTTTACTCTGTTGGGAATGATATAATAAGATTGTATTCATCATTAAATGATAGATTCAACAGCCATCTTGAAGTACAAGGATGTGGTGGGTGTTAGGATAATGTCTATCTGCATACAAGGAAACCCAACCAATGCAACTATTATTCAAAGTTATGCACCAACTATGAAAGCTAGTGGTGAAGAAATTGAAGAATTTCACCAATGTCTTGGAAATTGATCAAACATGCTATCAGATACATTGATAATTTTTTGGCAATTGAACTGCAAAATTTGAAAACAGAACAGGGCTTGGAAAATATGGTCTTGGTGATAGAAACAAAGCTGGACATCACATGAGAATTTTGCAATGAAGACCAGCAGTAAAGCTTTTGTCAACAACACAAAAGGTGACCATATATGTGGACTGCTCCAGATCCAATACACAGAAATCAAACGGACTACATCTGTGGAAAGAGATGATGGTAAGCCCAATATCAGCACCTGAATCCAGGCCAGGAAGCGACTGTGGAACAGAACACCAATTGCTGATATAGAAGTTCAGGTTTAAGGTGAAGAAAATAGAAACAAGTCCACAATAGTCAAAATTAGAAGATGAATGTATTCCACCTGGATTTTGAAAACATCTCAACCAAAGCTTTGATGCATAAAACACCAATAACAGGCTTGTATTCAAACAAGCAATCATTTAAGCAAGCAGTCAACTAAGTCCACATGGGAGAACCACACGAGACTGTGTGATCCAATGATGACAATAAAAAAATTGAAACATGATGAAGGGAAAAGTATCAGAGCTAAAATTGTGAACACCAATTTGGTAGAAGGCTATGGAGGACAGGGGCAGCCCCAAACCCATCTGCATACAGCTAGTTAGATTAAGCCACTGACAGAACCCCACTACCCACAGAGTTTCAAACAGCTTTACTATCAGACAGCAATCATTGTAATCTTGATTATGTTGGATTGAACTTGAAACTAGGTCAGCTGACCCAATCTGAATTTGTTCTGATTGCAAGTATATCTTGCTTGAAAATTTCTTCCCTGGCTTTTTTAATATTGCGGGTGGTATTTTCTTTCTTACTCATTATTTGTATATTCCTCTTTATATTATTATTATTTTAACCTTACCACTCTATTTTTATTTTGTCTTTTATTGTTTCTATTTGGTTTCCCAGTATGTGAAGCATAGAGATAATAAATGATGCAAGGGTTTCTAGGGGACGTAGGGGGTGAGGAGTGGGTGATGGCGATTTCAGGAGGAAACTATGAAGGTGGGAGGGGGGAGGGAGCACGAGAGCAGATTGTGATTACACAACTCGTTTTAAAGGTAATTTAAGCACGGGGTGTGGAGGTGTCCTAAAATTGTAGTAATGATTGTACAATTCTTCTTGATATGGTTGAATGATTGAACAGTTGAATTGTATGATATGTGGATTAGGTGCCAAGAAAATGTAATAAAGAAAACACTAATGATAGACCTGATGAGCTGAGAGATGGCGTGATGAACTTCATGCATGAAGAAAGCAAAAGGCCATTAAAAAGCTATAATGATATAAAAGGTCACAAAAGGACAAGTATAACATGAGTTCACTGAGGTAAACTTAAAAAAAAGGGAGGGGGTGATATAGGGGAAAAGCTACAATATACATCAATCCCTGGGGTGAGGTCCAGCTACTAGGCCAAACCCAATCCAGGGATACATACAGCAACCAACTAAGAGGGGGAAAGAAAGAGAGGGGCGGGGAGACATGGGTCGGGGTGGGGGCAGAGCAGGGCACTAATCCATCCAAGGGGAGGGTATTGTTTATATCTCCACAGGAGGAGAGAGAGACCAGGCTTCAACCTGATGTGCCAAGACGTGAATACAACATATTGGCATGTACTAGAGAGGTCCATGGGGCCGGCCCCAATTCCGACTCTGTTGACATCTCCTCCCGTCCTCAGAAGAATGCTCTTCAGAGGACAACACTGAGCTACAGCTTGGGGGAAAGGAGCACGCCAGATTAGAGCACGTGGGAGAAACACAAAGGGATAGAGAGGGAGGAGAGGGTATCCTGGCCCTTTTGGACTTGTTATTGTATCTGCATGTCTATATAGATAAGATAGGCAGGATAAATAATTTGGAGATGAAAAGAATGGGACCAATGGTTCCATGGGGATATGGGAGAAAGGACATGGGGGACCAACCCAGGGGCAAGGGAATAACAAGTGAACTAAAATCAATGGAAAGAAGGTTATAGGATGCCTAGTGGGCTCAATCAAGGGCAATGTAGCATGAGGAATTACTAAACTCAAATGAAGGCCAAACATGGTGGTGGGACAAGAGGGAAGTAAAAAGGACATAAAGATAAAAAAACAGGAGACAAAGACATTTATAGAGGCCTAAATATAAGCATTTACATATGTAAATATATAATATATATAATGAGAGGGGAATAGAACTATGTACTCATATCTATATGTTAAGAATTAAGGTTGCAGATGGACATTGGGCCTCAACTCAAGTACTCCCTAAACACAAGAACACTTTTGTTCTAATAATTCAGCATTCCTTTTTTTCCATTTATGGTTTTATTTAGCACAAATAAAACTCGCAAATAGGCCATCTACTCATTTTCTTCGCTGCGCAGCCTGGCGTTGGGATTGGTGACTCTGATGGCCAGCTAGGCTGCTCTTTCTACAATGGCTTTGCGATTCTTGGAGGAAACGTGAGCAATCTCTGCACAATACGACTTGTTGCTCAGCAGCAGCACTTCCAGCTCCTTGACGTTGTGGACTAGGAACTTGCGGAAGCCACTGGGCAGCATGTGCTTGGTCTTCTTGTTGCCCCCATAACCAATGTTGGGCATCAAGATTTGGACCTTGAATCTTCTCCGAACCCTGTTGTCAATGCCTCTGGGCTTGCACAGTTGCGCTTAATCTTGACATAGCGGTTGGACTGGTGCCGGATGAACTTCTTGGTCCTCTTTTTTACAAGTTTAGGCTTCACCAAGGATCTGAGGGCAGCCATGATGCCAGTGGGAGATGGCTGTCTCCTCCGTAGGCAGCGCCAAAGAAGAGAAGGGAGATCCAATAATTCAGCATTCTATGAAGCTAACCTTCCTGACACGGTTGTTGAAGAAAAGGTGGGTGTATAAGAAAATATGGTGAAGAAAGCTGGTGGTACCCAGCTATCAAAAGATATAACATCTGGGATCTTAAAGGCCTGAAGATAAACAGGCGGCCATCTAGCTGAGAAGCAGCAAAGCCCACATGGAAGAAGCACACCAGCCTGTGTGATCATGATGTGTCAATGGGATCAGGTATCAGGCATCTAAGACCCAGAATAAAACCATACCCAATGTGAATGAGGGGCGGGGATGGAGTGGAGACCCAATGCCAACCTGTAGACAATTGGACATCCCCTCACAGAGGGGTCACAGGGAAGAGATGAGCCAGTCAGTTTGCACCAATGAAACACACAACTTTCTTCTAGTTCTTTGGTGCTTCCTTCACTCGACTATCATAATCTCAGCTCTACCTTACAAATTGGATTAGACCAGAGCACGCACATGGCTACAGATAATAGCCTGAAACACAGGGAATTCAGGAGAGATAAACTCCTCAGGGCCAACAAGGAGAGTAGAGATACCAGGAGGATTAGGGGAGGGTCGGGGTAGAAAGGGGGAATCAATCACAGGGATCAACCTGGAACCCCCTCCAAAGAGGATGAATAACAGTAAAGTGAGTGAGGGGCAACAGAAGATGATGTAAGATATGGAAAAAATAATCTATAACTTATCAAGGGTTTGTAAAGTGGGTGGGGGAGGGAGGGGAAAGAAATGGGGAGCTGATATCAGGGGCTCAAGTGAGAAGAGAATGCTTTGAAAATGATAATGGTGGCATATGTGCAAATGTGCTTGAGGAATGTATGAATTGTGATAAGAGATGTAAGAGCCCCTAATAAAAGTATTTTTTAAGAAAGAAAGAAAAGGCCACAACAGATGTCAGAAAAGACTTTGAAATTTTCTCTTAATCATAAAGTAGCTAAGGCAAATGGAAGAAAGGATGAAGTCAAAGAGCTGAACAGAAAATTCCAAAGGGCAGCTCTAAAGGAAAACGTCACATATTATAATAAAATGTGCAAAGACCTAGAGTTAGAAAACTGAAAAGGAAGAACCTGTTCAAGATATCTTAAACTAAAATAACTCAAGAAAAAAATCCAAGCCTTAAATTGCAATAATGAGAGATTCTATAGCCAAAATATTGAATAACCCAGAAAGCATCAAAAGAAGACAGAAGGATGAACAGTCGTGGTAAAAAAAGTAAGCAGTCACCATCCAATCATTTCTAGAGGTAGCATATGATCTAGTATCAGTGGTACTGAAAGAAGAAGTCCAAGGTGCACTCGAAGTCTTAGCCAAAAAACAGGGCTTCCAGCCAGGGTGCAGTACAGAATCGATGGAACATACAACACCCCTCTCGTTCTTTAATGCTCCCCCCTCCCCAAAACCAACACACACTATCATGACCCCAGTTCTACCTTACAAATCTGCTAGACCAGAGTATGTACACTGGTACATATAAGAGCTCTCAATACACAGAAAACAGGACAGATAAACTCCTCAGGAACAATAATGGGAGTAGTGATACCATGAGGGTAGGGGAAAGGTGGGAGGAGAAAGGGGGATCTGATCACGATGATCTAAAAATAACCCCCAACCCCTGGTGATCAACAACAGAAACATGGATGAAGGGAGACGGCATATGGTGTAAGATATGAAAATAATAATAATTTATCATTTATCAAGGGTTCATGAGGATGGGGGGGAGGGAAAAAATGAGGAGCTAATACCAAGGGCTTAAGTAGAAAGAAAATGTTTTGAAAAGGATAATGACAAGATATGTACAAATGTGCTTGACACAGTGGATGTATGGATTGTTATAAAAGCCCCAGTAAAATGATTAAAAAACAAGTTTCCAGGAATTGGTGGAATACCAATGGAAAGGGTTCATCAAGCTGATTTAGCACTGGAAGCAATCACTCATCTTTGCTAAGAAATCTGGAAGACAGCTACTTGGCCAACTGACTGGGATAGCTACATACTTTTTTCTATTCCAAAGTACTGTAACCTAACAGAATACACAGATCATTGAATAATATCATTGATAGCACATCCAACAACAGTTGCAGCAGTACATTGATAGGAAGCTGCCAGAGGTGCAGGGTGGATTCAGAAGAGAATATGGTCCAAGGAATATCATTGCTTATATCAGCTGGATCTTTCCTCAAAGCAGAGAATACCAGAAAGATGTTTATTTGCGTTTCATTGACTATACAAAGTCACTTGACTGTGTTGATCACAACAAACCATGGATAGCCTTGAGAAGAATGGGACTTCTGAAAAGCACCATTGTAGAAGCTGTACACGGATCAAGAGGCAGTTGTGCAAACTGAACAAAGGAATGCTGCGTGGTTTACAATCAAAAGGTGTGCGACAGGGTTGTATCCACATGACACACTTATTCAATCTATATAGTGAGCAAATAATCATAGACACTGGGTTATATGAAGAAGCCTGCTACACCAGGTTGGAGAAAGGCTTCTTGACAACCTGAGAGGCACAGATGGTATAAGCTCGCTCGCTGAAAGTGAGGAGGACATGAAACATGTGCTGATGAAGACCGAAGATTGCAGCCTTCAAAATGGATTATAACTCAATATAAAGAAGACTAAAACCATTACAAATGGACCCGCAAACAACATCATGATAGAAAAAAAATATTGAAGTTGTCAAGAATTTCATCTTTCTTGGATCCACAATCAATGTTCATAGAAGGAGCAGTCAAAAGATGTGTTGCATTAGGTAAACCTGTAGCAGAAGTGTTCATTAAAGTATTGAAAATCAAGGATGCTACTTTGAGAACTAAGGTGTGTCTGACCCAAGTCATGGTATTTTCAATAGTCTCAGATGCATAGGAAAGTTTAACATTTAATAAAGAAGACAGAAAAATTGATAGTTTTGTACTATGGTGTTAAAGTACCATGGACAGCCAAAAAGAATAAATATATGTCTTAGAAGAAGTATAGCCAGAATGCTCCTTTGAGGCAAGGATGGTGAAAATTCATCTCACATACGTTGGGCATGTTATCAGGAAATACCCGTCCCTGGAAAAGAGCACTATGTGTGTGTGTGTTGGGGGGGGGGCAGTATCAAGAAAGAGGAAGATGCTCCAATGAGATGGACTGACAGCAGCTGTAAGTATGGTGCAAGACTGGGTGATGCTTGGTTCTTTTGTAAACAGAAAATCTATGAGTTGGGATCAACTTGATGGCACCTAAGAATGACAACATTATTTAGTTATGGGGATAAGATGTATGCATCTCTAAAATTAAATGATAATATGAGAGTGGTTTTAATGACATACAAAGGATATTAAGTGGTAAATTGCATAACAAATTGAAACATTAAGAACTCAAAGTAGGTTGGTGAGTATCAACTGAGGACCAAGGTGCAATTCTTGGTCTGTCTCCTCCTAGAAAAAAGAAGACTGGGAAAAAAATTGGACCATTAGCCCAGAGAACTAATGGACCACTCAGAAATCAGCCTTGATGGTCTTGAGATCAGAAGAACTAGATGATGTCTGGTTATTACTCTGACTTTTCAGAAAGGGACCATATTAGAAGGTCTTCTAAAGTGGGAGAAAATTGTGGGAAAAAACTCAAAATCATAAAAAGACTAGGCTTACTGTTTGGAGAAAGATTGGCAGAAACTCTGAAGACTATAGTTACCCTTAAGTTGTGGAAATGAACTCAATGCTGTGGCTAAATTTCCAGCCAAGCCATAGACAAAAGATAACAACACTAGGGATATCCTCACACCTTAGAATAGTCAATCCTTTGAGCTCTAAAGGGCACCATTTACCCAGCAACAAAGTCCACAGTGATTAAGAAAGAAGGAGGATTCAAAACAGGAAACCCAGAGAGTAAATGAGATAAATGATGGTATAACACAGGATTTGCAATTAAATGACATGAAACAAAATGTGCACGAATTGTTGAACAGAACACTTATTTGCTCTGTAAACCTCCACCCAGTATACAATAAAGAGTTAAAACAAACAAACATAAGGAATTAAAAGTAGGGCAAAAACCTATGGGCTAAGTAGTAAGGAAGACTTCACTGAGAAGATTAACCTGAATCTTAGTCTTAAAAAGTACATCAAATTTGGAAACATGTGAATCAGGAAGTGTGTGAGAAGCAAGAGTATGGGTCAAAGGACAGAAGTCAGAATGTAAGAGGCGCAATTGGTCAATGGCATGCTGGCCCTTTGAATTTTTGCGAAGATACTTTACAAAGCAATGGGGAAGGCTTGTTATAGCCAGAAAGTGGTGGTCAAATTTTCAGGCACAAGAGTTTGGATTTGATTCTCTTAGTCATGAGAAGAATGATGTATTATCCAACAGGCAATAAGATGGAGTAAGAGTTTGATCTTTTTGTAACTAAGTTTATATTGGGACCAAGTATATGATGATTTAGATTGGGTTAAGAGTCTCTGGATAGCACAAACGGTTAAGGGCGTAATGACTGAAGACACAATTGACTATTCTAACTCACTCAGAGTCTCCTGGGAAGATAGGCACGACCATCTACTTCCAAATGTTCACAATCATGCAGCAGTCTTCCTGCATACATGAGATCACTATGAGTCAAATCTTACTGGATAGCTACTAACAATAACCAAAGAGAGGCTAGAGAGGTTGTTGGCGAAATAGAAATTCTTGGCAGAAACTTGTTAGGACACAATCCGGATATAAAGTGCTAAGATAGAATAAGGCTAGAAGTTATGGAAATAAATTTTGTAACATCCCAAAGAACTACTTCATAGGACTAGTAAGCCCATGCCAAAGTGCAAGAAGAGGCTACATATTCAGAATGAAATGTGCTTCTGTAAGTCATTTATAATTTTAGTTAAAAAATTAATATCCTATGAATTGGAATCCATTTGTGTGTAGAAAGATGTTATGAGTGGAAAAGTTTAGAGCTCTAGGTTTTCAAGAAACAAAATAAAACTGTAACCTAAAAAGGAACTATATTCCTGGGGCTTCAATGCTCATGTGTTTTAAGATAAAAAGTTTGGCCTTAACAAATAAACCTGTGCGGAATCAAAGCAGTCCATATACCTGAGCATGCTGCTAAGTTGGTATGATGGAAGACTTTTCCATTATTTTGAGCCTAAGGAACAAACAATTTTGGTGGTTATGTTTTAGGAAAGAGGACAGGGTGTCACGTTCTCCGTCAGTGGAAGTTGGAGGAACTAGAACTACAGGAACCCTCTGGACAGTTTCTAAGTGGTGTCTGCTGGTCGTTGTGCTTCAGGAAAGTGTGCATTGAAGGAAGGCGAAAAAGGAAGCTGCTTTCAAAACACAATGCCCAAACTAAGAAATGGCAGCGTAGTACTCCGAAGTGACCAAGCAGCATTGTTCAAGCCATCCAGGTCTTCCTGTTTTGTGGGATTCACAAACTTTTTTTGCAATTGCCAGACATGTATTCTAACTATTTCCATGGACAGCCCACTCGCTCTTACTATCAAGTTACTCCATAGCCTTTCCCAAAAAGCAGTGTGGGCATAGTGTTTAAACACTCATCTGCTAACTAAAAGGGTCAGCAGTTCAAATCCACTAGCTGCTTTGCTGGAGAAAGATGAGTCAGCCTGCTTCGGTAAAGATTTACAGGTTTGAAAACCCTACTTGGCAGGCCTAGTCTGTCCTATAGGGTTGCTATGAGTTGGAATCAACTGACAGGCAATCCATTTGTTGTGTTTATTTGGTTGGTTTGTTTTGTAAGCCTGCCCAACCCCACAGCTAAGGGTTCAAACCCCTGTAATCATCCTTTCTTATGGAAAAGAATAATCTGTCCCTCTTTTCCCAAAGCAATCACAGTTCTCTTACTGCTTCAAACACTGTCACACCAACTATAGGCTCCTCTTGCCTGCGACTAGGAGAATGAAATGCCTGCCTGCCATTACCAAGAGTTCTGACCAGAAATAATTGGACGAAACATGCAGAAATCTCTCCAAATAACGTGTCCAAAGTGCGTGAGATGACGTCTTGAAGAACTGCCATGATCATTTCTAAGGAATATTCTGGTGCTGTACTTTTTCCAAAATAGATCTGTTTGTTCTTGCCAACACCATAAATCAAGAATCCTTCCCTGTCTTCTTCTTCATACTGGTGAAAAGGGAAGATGCAAATGTTTGGGTAAGGCTTCTTAGTAGGACATGGAAGTTCATGAGTGCAAGGACCTACTGTGCACGCTTCCCTTTATTATGAGTCCTGTTCAGTTGGGGAGTAGCATTCTGGTGCAGGAACAGATGGCGCTACGAGGGAGGATCTTCTATCCACATGGGTTGCTCCCTGCAGAGCTGACCACTGTAACAGATGCAACAAACACTACGGTGGAGCTACTATTATCTAGGCTTATAAAGCTCTTCATTGTTGTTGTTAGGTGCTGTTGAGTTAGTTCTGACCCATACCAACCCTGGGTGCAACAGATCCAAACACTACCCGGTGCTGCACCATCCTCACAACTGTCGCTATGTTTGAGCCCATTGTTTCAGGCGCTGTGCCGATCCATCTCATTGAATGCCTTCCTCTTTTTCGCTCTTGTTCTACTTTACCAAGCACAATGTCCTTCTCCAGGGACTGTCTCTCCTGACAACGTGTCCAAAGTATGTCAGATAAAGTCTTGTCATCATGGCCTCTAAGGAGCATTTTGGTTCTATGACTTCTAAGATATATGTGTGTTCTTTTCATAATCCATGGCACTTTTAATATTCTTTGCCAACATCGTAGTTTAAATGCATGTATTTTTCTTTGGTTTTTCTTATTCATTGCCAACATCGTAGTTTAAATGCATGTATTTTTCTTTGGTTTTTCTTATTCAATGGCCAACTTTCACATGCTGATGAGGCAATTAAATATACCATGACTTAGGTCAGGTGCACTTGAGTTGTCAAAGTAGCACCCTCCCCTTTCAACACTTTACAGCCGTCTTGTCCAGCAGATTGCCTGCCCTTTCTGTGAGTACCGGTTGTGGATCCCTAACAAGTGAAATTCTTAACAACTTCAATCTTTTCTCCATTTATCAAGATGTTACCTTTTGTTGCAGTTGTGAGTATTTGTGTTTTCTTTACATCTATTTCTGAAGGCTGCAATCCTTTATCTTAATCACCAGATGCTTAAAGCCCTTATTGCTTTCCGTCACCAACGTTGGATAATCTCTTTCACACGTTGTCAAGATGCCTTCTTCCAATCCTGATGCAGCATGGTTCTTCATGTAATCCAACTTCTCTGCTTATTTGCACAGCATACAGATTGAATAAGTATGATGAGAGGTCTCAACATTGACTCACACGTTCCTGATTTTAAACCATGCATATCCCCTGATTCTGTTAGCACAGCATTCTCTTGACCTATATATAGGTTCCACATAAGCAAAATGAAATGTCCTGGAATTCCAATTCTTCTCAAGTCTATCCATACAGTTATGATCCACACAGTTGAGTGTCTTAGCATAATCAATGAAAGTCAAGTAGATATATTTCTGGTATTCTCTGCTTTCAGACAAGGTTCATCTGACATCAGCTATAATATTTCTTGTACCACATCCTCTTCTCAGTCCAGCCAGAACCTTTGGCAGCTCCCCCTCAATGTGCTGTCACAACTGTTGTTGGATGATCTTTAACAAAATTGTACTTGCTGATATCAACAATATTCTGTTATAGTTTGTGCATTTGGTTGGATCACCTTTCTTTTAAATGGGCACAAAAATAGATATCTTACAGCCAGTTGGCCAAGTAAAAGTCTTCCAAGTGATCCTTGGAGCACCTGGTGCTCTTGACCTGTTCACTATGTGGTTAGCAGCCCAGTGCATGTCCACGATGCCACCAAGGGCATTGAAAAATACCGTGACTTAGGTCAGGTGCACCTTAGTCTTCAAATTACAGCCTGTCCTTAAGTATCTTGAAGAAGTTGACCCAACACATTCACCCAGTGTGTCTCTTGATCTCTTGATTGTTGCTCCCAGAAACTTTCTTTTTTTTCTTCCAAAAACATTGATTGTGGATCCAAACAAAATGATACCCTTGACAACTTCAATCTTTTCTCCATTTATCATGATATTGTCTATGGGTCCAGATACGAGGCTTTTGATTTCTTTCAATTGAGTTGTAATCCATACTGAGGGCTGCATTCTTGATCTTCATCAACAGATCTGGAACATGTCCCTCACTTCCAGCAATTAAGGCTATATCATCTGCTTGTCAGGGGTTATTAATAAGCCTCCCACAAATCCAGATGCTGCCTTCATTTTCATATACTCCAGCTTTTCAGATTCTGCTGAGCATCCAGAGTGAATGAATCTAAGAGGATGCAACCCTAACGCACATCTTTCTTGATTTTAAACCATGCAGTGTTTTCTTGTTCTGCTCAAATGACTGTCTTCTGATTCAAGACTTCTAACTCTTCATCTATTCTTTCTACCAATTTAACGATAGAGGTTTGCACTAAAGGATACGTAATTCTATCAGAATTATTGGTCGCTGTGGTAGTTACACAATTTCCTGTCAACTTGAAGATGTAATGTAGGGGTGGAGTCTAGCTTGTCAATCGTATCATAAGCTGATGGTGACTCCTTGTGGGTATGGCCTTCTCATAAGGAGGCCTGGGAACCGCCCTCCTCCTCCCTTCCCTTCCCTTTCATGCCAGAAAGCCACTCTGAGACCTGCCAGATCCACCACCATTAGCTCCCATGACTTAGCACCCATCGGCCTGCGATCTTCCTCATTCTGCATCACTGCATGCGACTGGGTGAGTCTGAAGAGGGACTCATGGACCAGTATCGAACTTATGGCTTGAGCTGGACTGGGCTGGAGTGTTTTGTTCACGCAGTTATCTCTTGATATAAAGCTCTTCTTATACATATATGAGCGTCTCTTGATTTGTTGTTCTAGTCAACCTGGCTGAATACAGCCACTCACCAAAGCAAAGCCTAAGACACAATTAGTTGTCTAGATAACAATTAGTATGTTCGCAATCATTCATGTCCTCAGGTTCTGCCATCTCTTGATATAACTTTAATAAATGCAAAGTATCAGGGTGCTGATAATAGTTTTTAATAAACCTTCTGGCAAACTGGAGGTCATTAGGAACATTATATTTGCATTTAAGTATAGAAAGCATAACAATTCCAGATGAAAGTGTCATCCGTGAATTTCTAAGCTTAAATTGGGGGCCTGAATCAGAAATGTAACAACCTTCTGTGCTCTCGCACGGACTAGAATGTTGCTTTTATAGTCTCATGAACTGGACTTTTGTAGTCTGATGAACCACTACCTTCCCCTAAGCTGTTTCAGAGAGAAGGGAAGGGGTAGGCCACTAAAAAAAATTGCAAGCAGGAGTCTGCTTTTTATAAGAGAAGATGTTTCACATCTCCTCTGCTTCGATAGCCATTCAAAATCATGTTTATATCCCGAGTCCACGTAAATTGTGACAGACTAACCCTTGACCAATTTACAGGTTTATGTGAATGAGTATAATCATTTTGGTCTGTTGAGTCGAAGATACCACAGAAAGAGTCTCCCTTTCCAATACTTCAATGGTCATGGTGACAACGCATCCTCCTTAAAACAGAGGTTTGGAAGAGTTAGGCTTTAAGTATTTTAAATAAGCTACATCGACAAATAAAATCATCTAACTCTGTGAACCTTGATGCGGTGGCCATTCAAATCAGATGTTTCATTTTAATCAACTCTAACTGTCTCTACAATACTCCCTATCTGATAGCCAGGCTATTCTCATTCCTTAATCATGGTCTGAGGCAAATCACCGAAGGTATTTTCTCTGTGTAGATCCTGAAAATGTATTTCAGCCTTCTGAAAACCAGAATTTCACAATTTAAACTCTGATACCAGTCCCACTGGATTTGGATTATATTATTTAAAATCCTTGACTCATACACGCTAGTGTGTTTCTTCCTTGTGGGCTTAGTTGATGTCTCATTTAGAGGGTTGCTTCTTTGTAAACACGCCTTTAAGACCTTAGACACTATATTTTTTAATAGCCAGGCACCATCTAGTTTCTTCATCACACTTTGCTGTAGCACCTATATCTTCCATTTTCTCTTCATGTGGGCAAATACCAAGCAGGGCTTATTGTAAGAACTAGTTGTTCTTAGATGGCAGCTAGGATTAAGTGTGAATTCAAAATCCATTCCTATATCTACGTTTTATATTTGCCTCTGATTCACTTTAGAGATATCTTTGTTATTTTATGTTAAAGAATATTCTTAATCATGTCCTGGGGGAATAAGGTCCTTCTGTCTATAGTGTCATTGATTTAGCTCATTGTAATGTATTTAAAACACAATTGTGAACAGGAGATTAACAAGTATAGACTGGTTACAAATGGCAATATATGGATTATTGTCTTGTACCGATTAAATCCTTACATGATTGGACATTATTTACACTAACAATGGAAATTGGTGGACAGGCAAAACTTACAATAATATTTGATGACTAATCATTATTAAGATTAGCATATATGTTAATAAAGAAAGTAGGGTATTGAAATAGTAAGTATATGATAGTCCTTCTACTTACAGTTCAGTACTCTTGGTATAGCTGTCTTCTCTTCTTCACACACCGTGTGGTGTGGCCTTAAATTCTCAGGCTACAGGTATGTTTGAGTTAATTTATCAAGGGGCTACGAGGGTGGGAAGGGTGGAGGGAAGGTACAAGAGGAGCTGATACTAACGGTTCAAATAGAATGTAAATGCTTAGAAAATAATGATGGCAATGTATGTACAAATATGTTTGATACAATTGATCTATGTATTGCTATAAGAGCCCCCAATAAAATGATATTAAAATAAATAAAATAACTGGTTACATTTTTAAAAAGAAGAAGAAGCAGTCAAGAGATCAAACAGTGCATTGCATTGGCTGAATCTGTTGCTCAAAACCTCTTCAGTGTGTCCAAGAGCAAGGCTGTCACTTTAAGGATTAAGGTGCACCTGACTCAGGTTATGATAGCCTCAATTACTCCATAGGCATGTGAAAGATGAACCTTGGATAAGGAAGCCTGAAGAAGAACGACACGTTTCAATCCTGGTGCTGGGGAAGAAAAAACCGGGAACTGACATAAGAATAAATAAGTCTGTTCTGGAGAAAGTCCAGCCAGAATGCTCCTTAACAGCGAGGGTGGTGAAACTTCCTTTTACTTGCTCTGGATACATTATCAGGAGAGACCAGTTCCTGGAAAAGGTCGTCACCATGCCGACATATAGGGAGGGTTCAACAAAGAAGAAGACACACAATGAGGTGGACTGAC
Organism: Tenrec ecaudatus; assembly: GCF_050624435.1. Classification (NCBI taxonomy): domain Eukaryota; kingdom Metazoa; phylum Chordata; class Mammalia; order Afrosoricida; family Tenrecidae; genus Tenrec; species Tenrec ecaudatus. Next base: position 134,467,038 of record NC_134532.1, read on the forward strand.
ACAGCGACCGTAAGAATGAGCTCCAACACACCTTCCATCGTATCGATGGTTCAGGGTGGGACAAGGTTTTGTTTGGTTGTGCACAGGGCTGCTCTAAGTCGAACTTCACTGCGTGGCATCGAGCAACAACCAAAACAAGAAGGCTACTAATCTTTCCATGCCACTCTCGGGGTTGATTAAGTCCATTAGAAGCATAATTAACATTGAAAATGTCAGGAATGAGGATTAGTATGTGTAAGAAGGAGTGGATATGCGGTGTCTCAGACATCACCAGAGTGAAGGAGCCATCCCTGTGCACCACGCTCCGCTTCTCGGCATGGCTGCACAGTTCACTGGAATGATCACACAGAACTCATGGACAATACTCACGATTATGGATTTTATGAGGGAAGTTAACAGGTTGAAATTTTGGATCAGAAATGCGCAGGAAACAGCTCTTTGGTCAGGACAGCCTCTTGGCAGCCATGCCGACAGGCAGGCCTCTTTCTGGTTCTTGGTCTCTCAGTCATATGGTGTCTTGGTATCTGCCCTGCCTGAGTCCTGTTACCAAGCTCTTTTAGCAACATCAATAGGTGCCCCAAAGACGCTGAACTACACCAAAAGCCAAAAGTCCAAAGGGACTCATCTCTAGATTCATAAGCTTATGAACTTACCGTTCCTAATGAAGTGCCTGGAGGTATCACATTTCCCAAGCGAGCCTTCTGCCAGAAGGCACACAGTTTTACTCGCTCCATGAGCTGAGAGGCAAGCTTTGACTTGTCTCGTGCTTTGCCTCTGTGCCAGCTGTATTCTGGTGCCACTACTCTGATGGCAGGGTTCTCTCTCCCTGGATAGAGGAGATTCAATGCAGAGATCCCAGAGTCCAAAGGACTTGCTCTACTCCTACTTCTTCCTTCTTGAAGGAAGTGAGATCCTCCTTCTGCTACTGAGATGACCTATTTTATCTCCAGCAGGATTGTACAACTGACCAACCTCCACCTTAGCATTCAAAGTTACAATCACAACTAATTCTGTTAACAGTAACAACTTGATCATTTAATCCTATCAGTATCTTTCCCCATCTTCTCTTACCTAGCATCTTCAGGAAAATAATCTTTGGTTTGAGTTACAAAGACTGTAGCTAGAAGATCTGTATCAACCAATTCATTGAATCACAATATAGTAGATGTTGGATTGAATACAAGTAGCATTAAGGCTTAGAACATGAAAGATGGGAATCAATAGGAGTTAGGTGGAGGATCACATAGTTCCATTCTGCTTTTTATTTCTTATTGAAAGGGATTCAGAGTCATCTGAGAGATAAGGGTTTGGGAAAGGTCACTTGCTCTAGTTTTCCATTTCATAAGTTTTAAGGAAGAAAATGTTAGCGCAAAGTCGTTTGCCCTTTGGGTCTCAAGTGGAGGCCATAATGTTCACAGAGTGTGCTGATGGTATCATGAAGCTTAAGTGGAGGTTATATCAAAGGATGATGTATATGTTTATGGTACCGTGAGAAACTTTTCTCATAGAACTTCTTGCTCTTTATCCATTAACTCCTGAAGTGTTGCCAATAATATGTACAATGTAATACTTTGAGCCATAAAACAGAATTAAACTATGCTACATGCTTTCGCCTGTATGACCCTTGAAACAGTATGTCAAACAAAAGAAGCCAGATACAAATGGACAATTATTGAATGATTCCACTTAGATAAAATATCTAGACTAAGTACATTTATCGAGCTGGAAAGTATATTAGATGTTCCCCGGGGTTAGGGAGGAGCCTTGGTGGCATCGTGGTTATGCATTGAACTGCTAATCGCAAGGTCTGAAGTTCAAAGCCACCACCCACTCTGAAGGAGAAAAACCAGGCTTTCAACTCCCAGAAGAATTACAGCCTTCAACGCAGGGACGATATATTAATAAGTGATGCAAAGTCAATGATGAGGAAGGCGTAGGATGCCTGGTGGGGTGTGATCAAGTGCAATGTAGCCAAGTGGAATTACTGAAACCCAAATGAAGGTCGAACATGATAGTGGGACAAGAGGAAAGTGAAAGCAAATAGGGGGAAAAGACTAAGTGGCAAAAGACACTCATAGTGGTCTAAGCATAGACATGTACATATGTCAATATATTTATATATAGCGATATGGACATAGATCTTTGTATATATATTTATATGTTAAGTATTAAGATAGCATATGGAAATTGGGCCTCTACCCAAGTATTCCCTCAATGCAAGAAAACCTAGCTCTAATAACCCATCATTCTGTGATGCTCACCTTCCAAACATGATCACTGAAGAAAAAAATGGGTGCATAAGCAAATGTAGTGAGGAAAGCTGATGGTGCCAGGCTGTCAAAAGATATAGCATCTGGAGTCTTAAAGGCATGAAGAAAAACAAACGGTTATCTAGCTGAGAAGCAAAAGAGCCCGCATGGACAAAGTATACCAGCCTGTGTGATCATGAGGTGTTGAAGGGATCAGGCATCAGGCATCAAAGACCAAGAACAAAACATTATATTAATGTTAATGAGGAAGAAGGCAGAATGGAGACCCAAAGTCCGTCTGTAGACAATTGGACATCCTCTTAAAGAAGGGTCACAAGGAGGAGCTTGCCAGTCAGGGTGCAGTATATCACCAACAAAACATACAACTTTCCTCTAATTCTTTAATGCCCCCCACCCACTATCGTGACCACAATTCTACCTTACAATCCAGCTAGACCAGAGCTTGTACACTGGTACAGATAACAGCTCTCAACGCTGGGAATCCAGGACAGATGAACCCCTCAGGATCAATAATGAGAGTAGTGATACCAGGAGGGTAAGGGTAAGGTTGGGGGGGAAAGAGGGAATGGATCACAATGATTGATCAATAGTCACCTCCCAGGGGATGGACAACAGAAAAGTAGGTGAAGGGAGATAGCAGTCAGTGTAAGACATGAAAAATGTTATAAATTATCAAGGGTTTATGAGGGAAGGAGAGGGAGGGGGAAATGAGCTAATATCAAGGGCTCAAGTAAAAAGAAAATGTTTTGCAAATGATGGCAACATATGTATAAATGCACTTGACACGATGGATGGGTGGATGGATTGTGATAAGAGCTGTATGAAAGCCCCCGATAAAATGATTTAAAAAGAGAGTTACAGCCTTGGAAACTCACAGGGGCAGTTCTTCACTGTCCTGGAGGGTTGTTATGAGTCAGCATGGACTTGATGACAATGATCTTGGTTTGTTTGGAGGTGTTAGGAAATGGGAAAATGGAGGATTGTCACTCAATGGATATCAGTGTTCTGGTCATTGTTGTTAGGGGCCATTGAGTCGGTTGTCACTCAAAGTTACTCTAGGTAGGAAACACACCATCCTCACCATCATTGCAACGTTTGAACCCATTGCACCCATGGTATCATTTAATCTCAGTCAGGATGTTCCTCTTCACTGACCTACTTCACCAAGTATGACGTGGATCAGGAACTGGTTTTTCCTGGTAACATATCCAAATGTGCATAAGATAACATCTAGCCACATTATCTTCCAAGAAACATATTAGCTATATTTCTTTCAAGATAGATTTGTGTATTATCCTGGAAGTCGTGGTATATTTGTATTTTTTGTCAATCCATAATTTATGAATATTCCTTCCATCTTACTTATTAAGATGGAAGCCTTCATAAGACTTCATAAGCCTTCGTATGCATATGAAACAATTGAAATTATCCATGGCTAGAGTCAAGTAAATCTTAGTCCTCAAAGTGGCATCTTTACATTTTATCACTTTATAAAGGTTTTCCCAGAAAATTTGTCCAATGCAATCCATAGTTTGATTCCTTGAACTGTTTCTTCTATGGGCATTAATTGTGGATCTAAGAAAAATAACATTCCTCAATCTTTTCTTCATTTATCATAATATATGTGATATATATATATATATATTAGTGAGAATTTTTTGTCTTCTTTATGTTGAAGTGTAATCCACACTTTAAGCCAGTATTTCCCAAATTGTGTGACACTGCCCAGTGTTGGATGTTGAAATGAAGGTGGTCAGGGTGGTGTGTATGTGTGTGTGGGTGGGGAGAGGAGGTGTTGGGAGGAGCAGGGGAGTGGGGAAAGAAGCTGCAAAAGCAGATACCTAGTCTTTATCCTGGTTTATGGGTTATAGTTAAAACGTTTTTAATTTCAGGGAGCTCTGAGTAATTTTGTTTCCTGAAAACTGGGTGTTAGGTCGAAGAAGCTTGGGGACCTATGCTGTAGGCTGTAGTCTTTGATCTATATCAGTAAGTGCTTCAAGATCTATTACTTTTAGCCAAGTTGCAGTCATCTACATATTGCAGTTTGTATTCCTCCAATGTGGTGCTGCCTTCTTTGTCATAAAGTCCTTGGATTAGTGACCCAGCTAACAGATTGAATAAGAGTTGTAAAAGACTACAACTCTAATGTATACCTTTCTTGATTTTAAACTACAATCTCTCATTATTCTTTTAGAATGTTTGCTTCTTGGTTTGTGTGCAGGTCCTGCAGGAATACAATCAACTGTTTTGAATTCCTATTCTTCACAGTGTTGTCCATGATTTTCTATGATCCACATAGGTGAATTCCTTTGCTTTGTCAATAAAATGCAAGTAAGCATCTGTGGTAGTAACCTAATCTGATGTCAATTTAAGGATTACGAGTGTAGGGGTAGAGTCTAGTCTGTCAATCTTGAGTTAACCAATGGGACTTCTGTGGGCATGGCCTTCTCCTAAGAATTTTGGGATATCTGGTACTTCTTTCTTGGAGGCAGAAGACAATTCTCTTCTGCTACTCCCTGGGGGACATTGCAGAAGACAAGCCACATGGACACAAACAGACCTCGGAAGCTGGAGAAGCCACATCAAGACCACTGCCGGAGCTGAGATGCTTACAACGCCACTGGATTCAAAGACTTTCTACCCACTGGCATTCAATTGTCCTGAATTCAACATCATTGCATCTGGTTTGTGAGTCTGAAGACAACATTATGGATTGCTGTCGGCCATATGGGCTAATGTCGGACTTACGGACTTGATCGGGACTGGGCTGGGAGGTTTTCTCAATGCTCAATTGCTCTTGTAGATAAAGCTCTCCCTTATACACATATGTGTGCCCGTGGATTTGTTTCCCTAGTCTATCCAGACTCACACAGCATTTTTCTGGTATTCTCTGCTTTCAGCTTAGATTCATTTGATATCAACAGCATCAGAATTGGAGGAAAGTTTATTAACAACCTGAGAAATGCAAATGACAAACTTTGCTTGCTGAGAGCAAGGAAGACTTGAAACACTTGCTGATGAAAATCAAAGACTGCATGCCTTTTGTATGAATTCAATATAAAGAAAACCAAAATCCCCATAACTGGGCCAATAGATAACATCATGATTAAAATCGCCGAGGATTTTGTTTCATTTAGATTTGCAACCAGTGCTCATGGAAGCAGCAGTCAAAAAAATCAAATGATCCGTTGCATTGGGCACATAAACTGCACAAGGACTCTGTAAAGCATTTAAGAGCAAAGATGTCACTTTGAGGACTAAGGTGAGCCTGAGCCAAGGCATGTTCCTTCCAAGTGCCTCATATCCATGTGAAAGGACAATAAATAAGGAAGAGCACGGAACTGATGCATTTGAATTATGATGTTGGTGAAGAATATTGTGCCACGGCCTGCCAGAAGAACTTGAAAGAAGTACAGCCAGAATGCTCCTTGGAATTGAAGATGATGAGATTTTGTCTCATGCGCTTGATTTTCAGGAGAGAGTAGACCCTGGAAATGGCCATCGTGTTTGGTAAAGGGTCAGAGAAAAAGACAGACCTTCTAATAAGATGGGTTACCACAGTGACTGAATGATGGGCTAAACACCATGAAGATGGCACAGGGTCAGGTCGTGTGTCATTGTTTTGCTCGTTGGGTCACTAGAAATCAGCACAGACTCGATACAATGGCATCTAGTAACCATATTATCAATTCATTTTCTATGGCCTCTTCTGAATTCAGCTTGAATTTCTGGCAGTTCCATGCCCATATCCTGCTGCAATTATTTTTCAATTCTCCTCAGGAAATTTTACTTGTGTGTGGTGTTAATGATGTTGTTCAACGATTTCCATGTTCTGTTGAATTCTCTTTCTTTCCAACGGGAACAGATCATCGTATCTCCCAATAGCCAGGCAATAGTCGTCCACATTTGGAGGCAATGACGAGTGAGGGCGTCCAGGGTTGCGTCCTTGGCTGAAACCTTTCGTTTGTCCTTCTGTCAATTCCTGGAGACTTGTTTGTCAGCACTTTCTTCAGCGCAGTTTGGACTTCTTCCTTCAGTCATGTCAGTTCGTGTTCATAGGCGACCTCCTGGAATGGCCAGAGGTTGACAAATTCTTTCTGGTACAGTGACTGCGTACTCCTTCCATTTTCGCTTGATGCTGTCTGTGTTTCATTCATCTCAATTCCCACTCCCACTGAGTCGATTCCAACTCATAGCAGCCCTACAGGTATTCTGTCCATAGAATTCTTCAGTATTGAAACTTGAGGGTTAAATTTCTGTCTTCAGTTCTCTCTGCCGGAGAAATGCTGAGCATAGCATGTTTGGTGATCTAGCTGCAGGTCTTTAACACTTCATTATAACACTTTAATTTATTGTTTTGAACCGCGTTTAAAATTTTTTAAGTTAGTTTTATTGACATATAATTCACATATCATACAACTCAATTATCTAAATTTATTAAAAGAGTTGCATAGTAATCACCATAATCAATTTCAGAAAATTTTCTTCATTCTTGTACTCATTATTATTAGCTCCCTGTAAGTGCCAAATTCCCCTGCCATAATCCTAAGGAACTATTAATCTACTTGCTGTCTGTATAGACTTATCTATGCAGGATTACACGTAAAGAAAATCATAACAAAAAAAACCAACAATGACAAAAATGGAACACAGGAAAACCACAATACAAAAGAAAGCAGAAGATAATAGAAACTTAAACAAAAGTTGGTCCAAAGAGAAAACAAATGATAATATGTTAAAATTGTCACCTAACTCTATTTGTAGGAATCCACTTTCCAATGCACTCTGTCTGAGACAAGACTATCCCTGGCCAATGCTGCTGCTGCTGCTGCTGCTGCTGTTGTTGTTGTTGTTGTTGTTGTTGCTGCTGCTGTTTTTGTTGTTGTTGTTGCTGGTGGTGGTGGTGGTTGCCATCAGGCTGGTTTTGACTCACAGCAACCTTATATACAACAGACTGAAACGCTGTTTGAACCTGGACTATCCTCACAAACTTGTTCTTCAGCTTGAGTTCCTTGTTGCAGTCACCGTGTCAAGAAAGGCTTCCTGGTTTTGCTGCCCTGCTACTTTACCAACAATGACGTCCTTCTCCAGGGACCGGTCTCTCCTGACAACATGTCCAAAGTATGTGAGACAAAGTCTTGCCATCCTTGTCATTGCGAAGCATTCTGGATGTACCTCTTTCAAGGTGGATTTGTTTGTTCCTTAGGCTGTCCATGGTACTTTCAATATTCTTAACCAGCACAATTCAAACACATCGATTCTTTATTGTGTTAAAATTTCGCTTGCATAGGAGGTGACTGAAAATATCATAGCTTAGGTCAGGTGCACCTTAGTCCTTAAAATAACATCTTTGCTTTTCAAAAATGTAAAGAGCTCTTGTGAAGCAGATTTACCCAGTACAATGTAGCATTTGCTCTCTTGACTGTTGCTTCCATGTGCATTGATTGTGGATCCAAGCAAGACAAAATCCTTGACAACTTCAATACTTTCTATTTTTATCATAATGTTACCTTGTGGTCCAGTTGTGAGGGGTTTTGTTTTCTTACATTGAGTTGCAATCCATACTGAAGGCTGCAATCTTGATCAGCAAGTGCTTCAAGTCCTCCTCACCTTCAACAAGTAAGGTTGTATCATCTGCATTTTGCAGGCTGTTAATGAGCCTTCCTCAAATCCGGATACCACATTCTTCTTCATATAATTCAGCCACTCTGATTTTTTGCTCAGCATTCAGATTGAATAACTATGATGAGAGGATGCAACTCTGATGCCTACTTTTCCCAATTTTAATTCATGCAGTATTCCCTGGTTCTGTTCACACAACTGCTTCTTGATTCATGTACAGGTTCCATATGAGCACAATGGAGTATTCTGGGATTTCCATTCTTCTGGAGGCTTTCCATAGTTTGTTACAATATGCACAGACAAATGCCTTAGTATAGTCAATAAGACTCATATAAACATCTTTCTGGTATTCTCTATTTAAGCCAGGATCCATCTGATATCAGCAATAATACCCCTTGTTCCAGGTCCTCTTCTGAATCTGGCTGGAACCTCTGGTAACTCCCTGTTAATAGACTGTTGCAAATGATGTGGGATCATCCTCAGTAAAATCTTACTTGCACGTGATATTAATGATATTGTTCTATAATTTGATGGAGTCCTTGGGCGGGGGGGGCTGGGGGTAGTGGTTACACATCGGGTAGCCAACCTCAAGGTCAGTTCTGTAATTCCAAACAACCAGCCTCTCCCCACTAGTCCTTCTTCAAGGACTAGTCTCTCCTGACAATATGTCCAAAATATATAAGATGAAGTCTTACTATTCTTGCCTCTCAGGAGCACTCTGCCATAATTCTTCCACTACAGATAGTTTGGCCTTTTAGCAGTCTCAGGTAATTTCAGGCTCTCTACAGGAACAAGATGGAACTTTCTATTCCTGTTAAGAGTTACAGTCTTGGAAAATCACAAGAGCAGTTCTACACTATCCTATAGGGTCACTATGAGTCGGCATGGCCTCGATGGCAGTGAGTTTTTATCTTTTAAATATTTTGTTGTTCTCTAATTTGCACCTTCTGTTGTTTCACTTTCTTTGGCATGGGTACACACATGGACATCTTCAAGTTAACTGAACGAGTAGCCATCTTCAGTATCTCCTGGCATACATGAATAAGTACTTCCAGTGCTTCATTAGCTTGGTGAAACATTTCAATCGGCAGTCCATCAATTCCAAGAGCCTAGTTTTTGCCTAATGCTTTCTGAGAAGCTTGACCTTTCTTCCAGTGCCAATCACTCTTGCTCGTATGCTACTTCTCAAAATGACTGCATGTTGACCAGCTCCTTTTCATTCAGGAACTCTGCATTCTTCTATATTCTTTCCCCAGTCAAAACTGTGAAGAAATTCAATGGAGACTTAATCCATGTGGGTACTCAGCAACTGGATTTGGGGATTTCATACATAGGCATCTGCTATCAGGGTACTCAGGACTTAAGCTCTCATAAAATCCCCTCCTCTGCTGATTAATGTTATGATTTACAATCTCACTTCCATAGGCTGGTGAGCTCCTTCCATGCAGACTTAGCGGATGACTCACTTAGATGGCTGCTTGTTTTAAGAGCCCTGGCTGTGTAATGGTTTTGCTTTGGGCTACGAAGTACAAGGTCAGCAACAGGTCAAAATCACCAGCTGCTCCAAAGGTAAAAGGGATTTCCTATAAAGAGCCACAGTCTCCGAAACCCACAGAGCAATTCTACTCTGTCCTACAGGGTTGTATGAGGTGGTATTGGCTCTATGGCAGTGAGCTTGGGTGTTTTTAAGATCCCAGATGCTGTATTTCTGATAGTCAGGCACCATCTGATTTCTTCCCCACACTGCTGCATCACCCATAACTTCAGCGATCACTTCATGAGAGCAAGTGTTGAGCAGGGACACATCACAAGAATGACTGAGTTGACTCCAATTCCTAGTGACCTATGAATAAGAGAGAGAAATACTGCATGCTCCTGAGCCATCCTCATGGCTGTTCCTAGACCTGAGTACATCAGTGCAGCCACGGGTCAGTCTATCTTGTCGAGAGCCTTATTCTTTGCCCCCCTCCACTTTGCAAGCATGATGTCCTTCTCCGGGGATGAGCCTCTCCTGACAACATGTCCAATGTATGAATCTTGCCATCCTTACCACAAAGGAGCACTCTGGCTTTACTTCTTCCAAAACAGATAGTCAGATAGTTTGTCCTTTTAGGCATTTGTATAGAGACCAAAGTTTATTAGTGGTTAGAGAGGGGGAGGGAGAAACTCTCAAAGCTCAGCGGTCACTCAGCTCTGTTGATGATGTAAACAGATTTGTGAACAAATAAAGTTGGTAGTTGAACAATACATTAAACTATTGTGAAGATTTTGGAAATAATAACGAATAGTTTGTTAGATTACATAAATACACTTTAGATATTTTCTTGGTATTGAATGGTATGAGTGTTTTATATATCTTAGATACACATCTTTTGATATATGAGTTGATTGTGTTTTAATTTTCTTAATGATTAAAATGTATTCTTAAAATAGTTAAACTATTATTTATGCTTCTACCCATGGTTTTGGAGATTCTACAGCCTCCTTGGTACATGAGGACATCCAGAAGCCTATGAACATTTCCGCAAGTGAGCATTTCCATGGCATTTAAAAGCCAACTAGCTCATCTTTTGGAGAAACGTGGGTGGGTGGAGTTGGAAGAGACCTTAGAATGAAGCAGGAGGCCCTCCTTCTCTTATAAACAGCTACGTGTCTAGATGGTGTCGCTGTCATACTCATGTGTGAAGTTTTTTGTTTTGTTTTGTTTTCATGTGTGAAGTTTTATGGCGCATAGGAAAAAGCTTGAATTCAATGGCAGGACTCACAAGTTCAGCCAGGACAAGAGTACAAAGTAGAGAGAGAAAAAAAAATCAAAAACAGTTATTTCCTGATAAGATTCACGATTGATTTGTTGGCTTAAGATAAAGAGGTTTGGCATCAAAGAGAAGGAAGGAAAAACTCTGAACTCACTAGAAACCTGAGTCTAATAATAGAAATACATCACAATCATTATTTGTTTTCGTAAATGTAACAAAGGTGGGGGTGGAGTGAGGGTGAGGGGTGAGGAGGGGGTGAGGAGTGAGGAGGGGGCCAACAAATCATGCAGTAAAACCACTCCATTGTGTCACTGTGAACCATACTCATCCACTTACCGCAACCTACATGAATCCTTTGCATTCATGTGGCTATGTAGTCTACAATTTACAGGTAACCAACCTTAGGGCTGCCCATCCACTTCTTGGGGTGTGTGGGGGGGGACGACAATAACTTATTATTAGTCATATGCACTATGTACAGTGGTATCTAGCCCATCATTTACTGTTGTTATCATTCTCAAGTCAACTTCCAAAGATAAAGATCATATTTATATTGAACCTGATACTAAACGGTGATAATAATTTAAATATATTTATATATATATGTGGTAAATAATGACTGATGGCAAAGCTCACTTATGATAGCATCCTTAGAAAGGAAACCCTTAAGTAGGTTGGGGACTATCTGCAATCTTTTTTGTATACCTTTCAGGCTTGCCTCGTTTGTTAATTCATAAAACAATGAGTTTATTGATAATCTATTGTAAGCTGAATACTGGACTCAAAAAGTACTTCACATAGTAACTAAGTAGTTATAAAATCACGAGTCTGAACTATCACAGACTGTACAGGTAGGTGCCTCTATAAGTACAGAAAACATTGACAACATGTACCGTGGCTGAAAGGTTGCTCGTTCATTCATCAATCTTCACAACAACCCTTTAGGGCCCTGCTACTAACATCCCGGAGTAAAACTGAGGCTTAAAGAGTGTGCGGTGTTAATCGATCATCCATACATGGAGTAGTCTGCCACATGTCTGTCAGTTTGTCCCACTGTGGAGGCTTGGAGCTGCTGTGATTCTGGAAGCTTCGTCTCTGGTGTTCCAAATACCAGCAGGGTCACCCAAAGGAAGCAGGTTTCAAGGGAGCATCCAGGCTAACAACAGTCAGCTGAGAGGAACCAGCTTCCCACTTTGGCAGAAAGAGCCCCTGGAAACCTTATGCATAGCTCTGAGGCATCGTCAGAGACTGTGCTGGAGGGCACGCAACACGTGACTGCGGAGGAGCTGATTTCTTGGAATGGAGTGGATCATGGTGACTTGAGTCGGGTAAAACCTGTAGGAGAGAAGCTTCTGAGGCAGGGACAAAGTGCGGCTCAGGGACGAAAGCAAAGCTCCGGAAACTAAGAAACCTGTGGAAAGTTAAAAGCCCCCTGGTGACCTTGGACACACACACCCCCAATTCTGCTCTTGCTGGCCAGCCCTCCCCGCTGATCGCCCAGTGAATCCACTCCCTTTCCTTATAAAATGCTCCCGGTCGGAGGAGCAAGCGGGGCTCAGTCTGGATAAGAATCCACTGAGCCACGTGTCGATGCACTAAAGACCTTCCTTTTGCTCTAACCTGCGTGGCATTGGCAACTCCTCCAGAGCGTTGCGGGTGATGTTCCTGGTGCATCGACCAGGAATCTCGTCTTTTCTCTGGGCTCAGAGGCTGGCAGACCACAGAGCAGCTGCCGCTGCTGCCCTGCAAGCTGTGGACGCCAGGATGGGTGAGCCGGCCAGGGGGATTTCTAGCTGTGTGGAACCTCTCCTCAAGGGGCAGAGACCTGCCACAGACCCCAGTCCGGAGGGAACCCAGGCGTAAAGGATGGCTAATCCTGGTCCTGGTCTTTTGGACCGTGGTAAGGGCGTGGGTCCACAGACAGACCTGATCTATGACCAGCGGGAGCCTGATCAACTCCTGACCACCGACCCAGCGCTTACAGCGGGGGAAACCACGGTGGTCTTCAGTCAGTGCAGGGATAGCTTCAGGTTCCCAGGGTGAAACTCCAACCAGGACAACTGAGAACCTTCTGTGAACTCGACTGGCCGTCACTGGGATAGATTGGCCTTATAGATGGGCTATACACACGTGTGTGGCAGGTGGGGGACGGGAGCCAGGCTACACTCACCAGTTCCTGTTCATTCATTCCTGGTTCCTACCAGTTACCCATCTACTGCCCCCCATCCCTCCTGAACTGAGAGGACCAGTAAGCTGACTTCTTGTTTCTCTGGCCTGCAGCCATTGTGGACCTGAGTCAGACGAAGGAGCTAAGCCACCAACAACACAGCCTCCAGCTTGCCTTCGGTTCGGCTTGAGTCGTAGTCCTCCTATTCTGCATGAACCGGCGGAGGAAACTTTGTCTCCCCCTACTTCCCAATATACCCAAATCCTGCCACCACAACATGGCCTTGCCACCCCTCCAGCATCCCCTGAGGCTTCCTCAGATAAGACCACTGGCTGACATTACCACCCCACCCTACTGAGCACCCGCAGAATCCTGTTTGAGGCCCCCACCGCTCAGCACCTCCATTCCCTTGCTCCCTCCCGCCGTGTGAATGCCCCCTACGAGAAGTGGCACGGGGTCATGGAGATACCACAAGAGCCCATGTTCCTTTAAGTATGAGAGATGCGAAAACTTGCAAAGAAAAAATGGGCAGTTTTTCTGATGCCCCTGGTGATTTATGGAAACACTTCAGTGGATAGTGACTCTTTTTGGCATGACCTGGAAGGGCCTCACGGCCTTCCTATCTTGTTGTGCAGCACTGATGAAGACATTGCATTCTGGGAGCTGCCAGGCACAGAGCTGATCACATGCACCCCACAAATGCAAACCTCACAGCCAGCCCAGAACCGAACTCGCACTGGAGGGTCCTACAGGGGCAGAGGGGAAGGCAACGCCAGTTCACACGCCAACTTCCCTCCTAGAAGGAACGAAAGACATTCAGAGTAAACTGGTGAATTATTCCAAATGAGCTGAAGTAACCCAGGGCCAGGATGAGAGCCCGGCCTCATCCCAGAAACCTCCTAGCAGAGGCAATTCAGAGATTTACCATTATAGGTCCAGAGTCACCTGCGGAGAGAGTTTTTCTAAAGACCTGTGTGATGAATCAGTCCACTGCAGACATTGTCTGGAAACTGCGACGCCGAGCTGTGAGACCTGAGACAGACTCAGATGAACGCCCAACCGCGGCAACCTTTGTGGAGGAGGAAATGAAAGAACACCAAAAAGCTAAATTTATTAAACTATTGGAGCTGCTATTGTGGCCAATGCTAGCTCTAGGTCTCCACAGCAAGAGGGCCCTGCCTGTCCCACAGGACCTTGAGTCCAGGTATTGTGCTATGGCTGTGGGCAGCCAGGCCGTGTCCAGCATGAGTGTCCTAGAGGAGGTCCCCTGTGCTCTCCTCACCCGGGGGTGAGAGAGAAGCCTCCTGCCACCTGTTTCCAGTGTGGGACTCCAGGACCCTGAGCTCGTGAGTGCCCCAAGACAACAGATCCTGTAGACTGAGGGGGACACGGCTCTCGAACTCGTTCTGGCACCATGTTGACAGCAAACTCAAGGAGTCGTGGTACGTGTGGATGCTGAGGTAAGTCTTCGCTTTTTGCTGGTCATGAGAGCTGCACATTTGGTACTAGAATATTTTGGTGGTCTTTTAACTTCCTCCTACCTCCGTGTGGTTGGCATTAATTGGCGGCCAACTAAGAGGTGGCTCACACTTCCTCTACCCTGCACCTCTTTATTCTCACATCAGTCTTAATCATTCCTGAGTCCCCTGCTTCAGGTTTAAGAAGAGATTTCTTACTCAATGAAAAGCTCAGATGGGCTTCACATCTGTTCCTATAGCTTTGATAAGAATTAGAGCCTCTTCTTATCCTGTCTCAAAGATAACACCATTTGAGTAGACCCATTGTCCACCTGGGCATTAAGAGAGTGCACTGAGTGGTGGAAGTTCATAGAATTAACCCGAGTGCATCTGTCCCAAGTTGAGCCAATCCAAACTCCAGAAGGCATCAGTACTAAACAGAAAGTTACTTTCTCGTTGGAGTCTACCTAAATCTGGAGACCCCTTTAAAAATCAGCAACCTGAGCAGACAGGCTGAACAGATTTAACTCCTATAGTTGAAGTAGGCACCTGCCTCTCTCATCCACCCCCACCACCCCACCATTCCCCATCACCCACCCTTTACAAGCAGTCAGTTTAGCCTTGAGGTGTAGTGTTTTTAAGTGAGAGAGATAAAAAGGACTTCCCTGTGAGAATAACTTAGCCCTTTGCTGAAACTTGGTACAAAGTGATAGACATTTCACATTCAGAGATTGCTTAGTTTGTAATGGAAGAGAAAGGAATGTTGATGGACACAGGAAGTCCCAGAAGGTCAGCAGGAGTCGCAGATATTCGGAGAACGGTGTCTAGTTACATAAAACCAAACCTGAACGTATATGGGAAATTGTATGGAGAGAAGTTGAGGAGAAAGGCGAAGTTTGTTATGAGAGAAGGATTATAGAATTTATTCTCACTGCCATGTCTTGTCCTTTCTTGGAATTGACTATGAGGAATGAAGGCTGTTCCAGACTCCAGAACCTGGTGGCTACAATTCCCTGTTGTCCTCACGATGGCTGGAGTCTGGGCATAGGATGCCCCCAAGATTGGCAATCAACCACCCACCTGACTACATCAACCTTGCTTTATGGGCAGTATCCATTCAGGTTAAACAATACCTGGTCCCCAAAGCCATCCAGGATGGCTCCCTGCCAGTCCCCATGGGACACTCCTCTCCTTCCCGTGGGAAAGTCAGGGACTCAAGATTTCCAGCCAGTGAAAGACCTGCACACCCTCAACCAAGCTGGTCCCCAGCTTCTCTTCAGCCCATACCCATACTCACTGTTAAGCTTGCTGCCTGTGCTTACTGCTGCCTGGTTCAGTTGCCCGGACCCGAAAGATGCCAATAAAAAGGCCCACATCATTAGACAGAAGGTAAAATACCTCCATTTTTATATCACTCAAACAGTGAGAAGCCTAAGAACAGACAGGAAGAAGACCATACAAATTCTCCCTACACTGAAGACGCCAAAGCCAGCAAGAGTTTCTCAGAGCTGTGGGCTTCTGCAGGCTGGGGCTCCCAAACTTTCCTTTCACTAATGACCTCCTGTGTGGAGCTCGAAAGAGAGGAGAGCAGGAGCCACTACAGTGGGGAGACAAGGCCTCCAAAGCCCAAACCACCCCCCCAATACTCCCCTGCTTGCAGTCTATGGGCCGCAGAGCTCAGGCAAAATTGAATGCCTGAACTGCATGATGAAAAATAGTCATTCATAAAATTCGCCAAGAGGTGAATTTGATAGGGCCCCAAGCACTGCCCTTGGTTTTGCTAAAAATAAGGTGTGCTCTTCAGCAAAACACTAGGTACTCGCTTTTTGAGATTCTGCTTGCAATACCACCCTCTGACCTTTGTTCCCTACTGGGAACTGAGAGAGGGGAAGAGAGAGGGAAGAGAGGGGGGGTAGAGAGAGAGAGAGAGAGAGAAGAAGGTGGAGGGTTATTTCACAACTTCAGACATTGGAGAAAGTAGCAAACCAGGTGTCCAAGTGGGTGACTGAAAGACTGCCTCTCATTCTATTCTCGTAGGTACATTCCTTTAGTGCAGGAGAAGAAGTGTGGGTAAAAAATTAGAACTTAACCTTAAGTGGAGAACAAATGCTTTGAAAATGATTAAGGCAAAGAATGTACCAATGTGCTTTATACAATTGATGTATGTAATGGAATGTGATAAGAGTTGTATGAGTCCCTAATACAATGTTTTTAAAAAATACATTAGTAGAGGGACTGTCTTTTGAGAGGGGTGATTTAACTGTAAATAGAACATATTACAATTAGGAGAAAAATACCCTGGTGGCAGGGACAACTGTTATTTTAACTATTCCCACTGGAGTAAAAGCCGAAGGAATCCCTGCCTGGATCCCTCCCTGCCGACTCAAGAAAGTCATGCCATCTCCTGAGTGTGAACACCACATAGACCCAGCCCATCGGTGCCAGACCACCCTCCAGAAGTCCGCTCAACCACTAGAACGCCGTGCCCTGCTCCAGCCTCACCCTGCAAGCTGGCTGGTCAAAGCAGGGCAGAAGCCTGAGGCTCCGCCTTCTAGCAAGCCTAATGGCCCTCTTGGTTACAATAGAAGGGGGAGGTGGTGACTGTGACATGTGCATCCAGGCCACCCGGGTAAGTGGCGTCACCACCAGAACTTTGTTCTTTAGATAATATCACTGTGAAAGCACTCAGTTGGGAAAATGTGTTAATAACGCCACTCGGTTTTCCACGTGGGCCACCTGAAGGGAGCGCCCCTTTGTTATGACCCACCTGAACTCTCTTTTCTTTTGAAATCACGGTTGGAGAAGCCACTTTATTTTCTAACATACTTGGATCCACTGTAGCCCAAACTAAGGTTAAAGGGAGCCCCGATCCAGCAGCCTTGAGCTCTGATGCCTGTCCCACCATCAGTCATTCCAAAGGCCTGCTTTGTGGTTCAACAGGTTGGGAAAGAGGTTACATAAGCAAAGTCAGTCCCTTTGTGAAATAAGTTCTGGTCCTTATTTCCGGGGTCAGTTGTGCGGATTGGAGCTGTGTCCAATGCGTTACATGGAAAAGAGACTCAGTAACACTCAGGTGCTCCTCAGGAAAAGGGTGGCCACACAAAAGCGTCACATTTACCAGTGGAACCCCTTAGAGTTCATTATCACCCACCCACTTCCTGAATTTCCACAACCCCTTGAGAACCTTTTTCTTGGACTTGCGGGAAACGTTGCCAGGTCCCTAAGTGTAGCATCATGTCTTGGTGTGGGGGAGTTTAACAGGAGCCCCGTGGCCCTGGGTAGCCCCGGATATAGACCCAGATGGTTGGGAGGGGGAAAAGGAAAGTCTCAACTCTTGAGACTCTCTGCACAAACCTGCACTGAATTGGCCCCTTGGATAGTCGAATCCATTTCACAGGCCACCACTGTGGGCACCATGGGGGCCAGACTTTACCATCCCAGTGGGTCACTCCAGATGTTTAAGACAAACGGTGTAGAATGAGACCCGAAGAACCAGTGACTGGTGGGGAGATGTCGCATGTGACAGACATCTTCTTCAGGCCTTCCCCACCTTAAGGAGTAGTTGGAATAACATAGGAAGACTAGCTTGACACTGCAGGTTTGTACTGGATCTGTGGAAATAGAACCGGTTCCCAACTCCCTGACCAATGGACCGGGAGTTGCTTCCTGGAAACCATGTGGCCCGCCTTCTCCCTGTTGCTTTCCAGGCAGGGTGCAGCTCATTCTGTGGCTGCACTGGTATAGGCCCCCTAAGCCAGAGCCTCTGGCACATGGCCAAGGAAGAAGGTGGGGCTCTCTGTACAGCTGAAGAGCCCTAAAGGGGCTTCAAAGGGAGGGATGAGGCAGGAACCAGTGCTACTCCAGAGGAGACAAAGCACAACTCCCAAGACAAAGAAATCTGTGGAATATGAAGAGCCTTCCACCTACTCACCCCCATTCCTCTACTGTACCCGGTTTGCTATCTGCTGTCTGCTGGGTAGCTGCCCCACACCCCCGCCACACACACACTGCCACTCCGCTCCCCTCTCACCAGCCCCCTCTCCCCCCCCAGGCCTTTCCTTATAAAATGCTCCCAGACAGGAAGAGCAGGGCAGGGCTCAGTCTCAAGTCATGTTATCAGCACAATAAGATCTTTCCCTTTGTTATAAGCCATTTGGTGTTGGCAACTCCTTCAGAGTGATTCCGGTAACACCTCAGGATCTTCATTTGATGATGAGGCATCACTTAAGGGATGGAAAACAGCTGCAAAAATCTGCTTATAAGAACTTGCAATGTGCAAAGCATGCATCTTGGAAAATTGGAAATGGTAAAAGAAAAATTAAATAGAATGCGTAAAAATAGATATCCTAGGCTGAAATGGACCGATGTAGGCTATTTTGAATCAGAAAATCATATTATTTACTATACCTGGAATAATACAATCAAGAAGAATAGCATGGCATTTGTTGTCAAAAAAGACATTGCAAAATTAATCACAAAATACAGTGCTATCTACAATAGGATTATATCTGTCTGTCTTCAATGAAATCCAGTCGACACAACTATTATTCAAATCTATATATCAACTGCCTCAACTGCAACAGTCAGTGATGAAGATATTTAATAATTCTACCAACTTCAGTTGAAAATTGATCAAACATGCAATCAAGATGCATTGATAATTTCTGGTGATTGAAATGCAAAAGTTGGAAACAAAAAGGAAGGAAAAGTAGTTGGAAAATATGAACTTGGTGAAATATGAAGTTGGACCCCAAACTATTAGGGTCATCAATGAGGGAATTGGTACCAACTTGAGAACTTTGGAACAGGGAGTACATAGGTTATCAGAACTAGGGAAGGACACAAACACAGAGGAGGCACAAATTGACAAATGGGATATACTGAAGATAAAACACCTGTGTACATGGAAAGAATTCACCAAGAGAGTCCACGGACTGGGAAAACATCGTTAGCAATGACACGTCAGACAAAGACTTTATGACTAAAATCTGCAATGCTCTGCTAGATTCCAAAAAGAAAAAAAACTAATTGCCCACTGAGGAGGTGGGCAAAGGACCTGAACAGAAATTTCATGGGGGCAGAAATCCAAATGGCCAACAAACATATGAGAAAATGTTCCCGATCTTTAGCCATAAGAGAGAGAAATGCAAATTAAACTACTACCTGACACCCTCAAAGGTAGCCCAATTCAAAAAATCAGAAAGCAACAAGTGTTGGAGGGGCTGTGGGGAGACAGGAACTCTCATCCACTGCTGGTGGACTTGTAAATATGTACAAACATTCCTGGGGTGAGGATCAGATAATATGGCAGGGACCAGACCAAATACAGGAATACATATGGTAGACAACTAAAAAGGAGGTGGGGAAAGGAAAAAAATAATAATAAAGAAATGGATAGCAGGGGCACAGGGCACTAACCCCCCCAAGGGGAGGGTATCTTATATCTCCACAGGGAAAGAGGAACCAGACTTCAACCCAGTGCTCCAAAATGTGAATGCAACATGCCGCCATGGAGTAGGGAACCAGTAGAGAGCTCTGGGGGGCCGGCCTCAATCCCAACTACTACGTGGACACCTGCCCCTCCCCCTAGAAGAATTTATTTCAAAGGACGGCATTGAATTAATCTGCAGCTCCGGGAGAGGGACATCTCTGATCAGAGTACACTGGCGCAGGTGAAGGGAAAGGAGGAGAGAGTGGAGCACATCCTGGCCCTGGGGCGATGTTCCCAATTAGAGCAGCCAGTCCACAGAGAGGACCACATGGCCGGCCCCACTATGAGACATGACGCCCTCACATGGCCCCACTATGAAACATGACACCTTCACATGGCTCCACTATGAGACATGACGCCCCTCACTATGAGACATGATGCCCTACAGGGGACAACATGGGAGACACAGTGTGGGAATTGCACCCGATCTGATCCCACCACACCGAGGCAAAACACTAAGGTGGTGCAACAGAACAGCAAGGGAACAGAGCGGCAAGGTCCCCAGGGAATGTTAAAGGTGGATTTTGAGGCCAGGGCATGGTGCCCCAACAGACTGGACTGGAAACACTACTTAAAGACAACAAATAGTCCTTTAACTAACTACAAGCTTTTCTTTCTTGTTGGGTTTTGTTTTGTTGTCATTGGTTTGTTGTTGTTGCTTTGTTGTATATTTTTGCTTGGTTTTGCTTTGTCTTGCTTTTGTGCATGTTATTATCTCTGCAGGTCTGTCTAAATAAAATAGGCTGGATGAACAATCTGGAGGAGAAAACAACGGGACCGACAGTTCCAGGGGGACATGGGAGAAGAGGAGGTGGTGGGAAAGGTAGTGGTGTTAACAAACCCAGGGAAAAGGGAACAACAAGTGTTCCAAATCGTAGTGAGGAGGGTGTGGGAGACCTGGTAGGGCATGATCAAGGGTAATGTAACCAAGAAGAATTGCTAAAACCCAGGTGGGGACTAAGCATGATAGTGGGACAGGAGGAAAGTCAAAGAAAATAGAGGAAAGAACTGGGAGGCAAAGGGCATATATAGAGATCTAGATAAAGGCATGTACATATTTATATATGAGGATGGGGAAATAGATCTATGTGCACATATTTATAGGTTTAATATTAAGGTCACAGAAGGACATTGGGCCTCCACTCAAGTACTTGCTCAATGCAAGAATACTTTCTTCTATTAAACTGGCATTCCATGATGCTCACCTTCCCAACACAACCACTGAAGACAAAGTGGGTGAATAAGCAAATGTGGTGAAGAAAGCTGATGGTGCCCGGCTATCAAAAGAGATAGCGTCTGGGGTCTTAAAGGATTGAAGGTAAACAAGCGGCTATGTAGCTCAAAAGCAACAATGTGCACATGGAAGAAACACACCAGCCTGTGCGCTCATGAAGTGTCGAAGGGATCAGGTATCCAGTCATCATCACAACAAAATATCTTATCATAGTGAATGAAAGGGGGAGTGCAGAGTGGAGACCCAAAACCCATTTTTAGGCCACTGGACATCCCCTTACAGAAGGGTCTCGGGGAGGAGATGAGTCAGTCAGGGTGCAATGTACCAATGAGGAAACATACAACATTCCTCTAGTTCCTAAATGCTTCCTCCCTCACCCCGCCTCCCACTATCATGATCTCAATTCTACCCTGCAAGTCTGACTAGACCAGAGGATGTACACTGGTACTGCTAGGAACTGGAAACACAGGAAATCTAGGGCAGATGATCCCTTTAGGACAAGGGGTGTGAGTGGCGATACTGGGAGGGTAGAGGGAGGGTGGGTCGGAAAGGGGGAACTGATCACAGGACCTCCATGTGATCTCCTCCCTGGGGGCTGGACAACAGAAAAGTGGGTGAAGGGAGATGTCTAACAGGGAAAGATATGACAAAATAATAATTTATAAATTATCAAGGGTTCATGAGGGAGCGGGGAGGGGGGAGGGGGGAGCAGGAAGGGGGCGGAAAAATGAAGACCTGATGCCAGGGACCTAAGTTGGGTGCAAATGTTTTGAGAATGATAAAGGCAATAAATGTACAGACATGCTTTACACAACTGATGTATGTATGGCTTGTGATAAGAGTTGTATGAGGCCCTAATAAAACAATTTTAAAAAAAGAAATACGAAGTTGGAGATTGCATGAGAAAATTTTGCAAAATCAACAACTTGTTCATAGCAAATACCTTTTTTCAACAACACAAAAGACAACTTTACACATGAACTTCTCCAGATAGAATACAAAAAAATCAAATTGACTACATCTGTGGGGAAAAGATGATGGAGAAACTCAATATCAGTAGCTAAATGTTGGTCAGCGACTGACTGTGGAACAGACCGTCAATTACTCATATGTAAATTCAGGACAAACCTGAAGAAAATTAAAATTAATTCAATATATGACAAAAATAGAATTTTGAGTATATCCCACTGGATGCTGAGAACACCTTAAGAACAGATCTGATGTTTTGCACACTAGCCACAGAAGACCTGATGAACTGTGGGGAGACATCAAGGACATCGTTCACATAGAAAGCAAATGGCCCTTAAAAAGACGTAAAAGATAAAAGTGATGTCAGAAGAGATCCTGAAACTTGATCTTAATTGTAGAGTAGCAAAAGTAAATGGAAGAAATGATCAAATCAAAAAACTGAAAAGGAATCTTCAAAGGACAGCTTGAGAAGACAAAGCCAAACGTTACAACGAAATGAAGACTTAGAATTGGAAAATCAAAATGGAAGAGCATGCTCAGCATTCCTTAAACTGAAAGAAATCAAGAAAAAAAATTCAAGCCCCAAGTTACAATATTGAAAGGGTATGTGGGCAAAATATTGAATGACTCAAGAGATATCAAAAGAAGATAGAAAGAATACATAGTCACTGTACCAAAAATAACTAATTGACATTCCATCATTTCAGAGGGTAGCATGTGAGCAAGTACAATGGTACTGAAGGAAGAAGTTAACGCTGCACTGAAATCATTAGTCAAAAACAAGGCTCCCAGAATTGACTGAATAGCAATGAAATGTTGTGCCAGCTGGTGAAGCACCAGAAGCACATATCCATCTATGCCAAGAAATTTGGAAGACATCAACTTGGCCAACTAACTAGAAGAGGTTCATATTTGTACGCCTTCTAAAGAAAGGTGACCCAACAGAATGTTCAATCTGCACCACAATATCACTGATATCACATGCAAGGAAAGTTTTTTAACAATTTATTAGGGGCTCATACAACTCTTATCACAGTTCATACATATACATACATCAATTGTATAAAGCACATCTGTACAGTCTTTGCCCTAATCATTTTTCCTCCTCTTTTCTTTTTTTACATTTTATTAGGGACTCATACAACTCTATCACAATCCATACATATACATACATCAATTGTATAAAGCACATCCATACATTCCCTGCCCCAATCATTCTCAAAGCATTTGCTCTCCACTTAAGCCCTTTGCATCAGGTCCTCTTGTTTTTTTCCCCCTCCTTCCCCTTTCCCCCCTCCCTCATGTGCCGCAAGGAAAGTTTTGCTGAAGCTCCCCCAACGATGGTTTCAGCAGCATCTGGCAGGGAGTTGCCAAAGGTTAAGGTGGATTGAGAAGAGGCCATGGAACCAAGATATAATTGCTGATGTCAGATGCATCTTGACTGAATGCAGAGAATACCTGAAAGATGTTTACTTGTGTTTTATTGACTGTGCCAAGGTATTTAACTCCGTGTATCCTAACAAACTATGGATAACCTTGAGGAGAATGGAAATGGCATAGCTCTTCCTTATCCTCATGAAGAACATGCACATGCATCAAGAACTAGTTGTGCACACACAACAAGGGAATACTGCATGGCTTAAAATCAGGAAAGGTGTACGGCAGGGTTATCATCTCTACCCATATTTATTCATTCTGTTTGTTGAGCAAATAAGAGTTTTCTTACATGAAGAAGAATGTGGTTTCAGGCCTGGAGGAAGACAACCTGAGATATGCAGATGACACAACCTTACTTGCTAAAAATGAGGAGGACTTGCACCACCTGCAAGGATTGTAGCCTTCAGAATGCATCACAACTCAAAATAAAGAGGACCCAAATCCTAAACACTGGCTCAACAGGTAACATCACAATAAGTGGGGAAAAAAGTTTGAAGTTGTCAAGGATTCTGTCCTGCTTAGATCTATAGGCAGTGCTCATTGAAGCAGTTATGAGAATAAAAGATGAGTCGCATTAGTTAAACTGCTACATTAGTTAAACAAGAACTCCTCAGAGGTTTTGACAAGCAAAGATGCGACCTTGAAGACTAATGTGTGTCTGACCCTAGCTACGGTATTTTTCATTGCATCAGATGCATGTGAGCGTTGGACATTGAATAAGGAAGACTGATAAAGAATCAATGCATTTGAATTGTGGGGCTGGAGAAGAATATTGAAAATACCATGGACAGCTGAGAGGACAAACTGATCTGTCTTGGAAGACATATGGCCAGAGTGCGCCTTCGAGGCGAGAATAGTAAGGCTTGTCTTACATAATTGGAACATGTTTTCAGGAGAGAACAGTCTGTGGAGAGGGACATCATGCTTGGTAAACGGCCGGGGAAACAGAAGACTCTCAAGGTGATGAATTGACACCTGGCTGCAATAATAAGCTCAAACATCGGAACAATTGCGAGGACGGTACAGGCCTCTGCAGTGCTTCCTTCTGCTGTCCATGAGGTTACCATGGGTCAGCACTGCTATGGACACATAACAACAACAACACTTGGCGTAATGGTTATGGGCTGAGCTGTGATCCACGAGGTAAGCTGTGTGAAACCATCAGCAGCTCCACAGGAGAGAGATAGAGCTTTCTACTCCCATAAAGAGTGACAATCTTGTCACAGGGGCAGTGCTGCCCTTCCCTAGAAGGTGGCATGAGTCAGCATTGACTCCATAGCAGTGAGTTACTTGATCTACATTTTACCCCCTGGGCTCTACTATCCATGGCAATTGCTATACAGAACACAAATTTCATGATTAAAGGGTTCATTTACAAAGTCAACGTGTTATAGTACCACTGAGAAATACTCAGGTCAGGGTGGAGTTGTTTATCAGGACATGTTACAAAGTTCTTTCAGGTCTGCTAATAAATGCCCAGAGGGACACCCCTCTCCAGTAAGCCTCAGCTTGAAGGTATTGAGCTTCACTTCCCTGGTCAGCAAACCCCACTTCCCCAACTAAGTGCCCACAGAGGTACCCTGCTCAACAAGCCAGCCTCGTACAGAAGAGCACTCCACTTTACTTGCTCAGTACCTTAGAAGTTCATTACTCTGTTCCATGCTCCGACTCCTGGCACTGCTTTTGCTTCTCTGGATCTGGATCCAGGAGATTCACTGCACAAGGATCTTGGATCCAGAGAGGCAGTTCGCTTTTGCTTCTTGTTTGTAATGAGATCCCTCCTCCTCCTCAGAGGACTCATTTTATTTTATTTTTTAAACATTGTATTAGGGGCTAGAGGACTCATTTTATACACAGCAGGTAGCACCCCAGGGAATCCTGTTCACAATTACTTATGGGCACACTCTATCAGCATCTTCCCCCACTTTCTTACCAGACTCATGCCGGAAAGGGTCATTTGGTGGAATTTAGAAACACATGAAATAATTCACTGCTCCTGCAAAGTTTCACTCATTAGTTCAAGAGCAAGTAGTGAGGCAGAGCCAGAATGTCACCCCACTCAGCCTCTAAAAGCACTACATGGTTGTGTGGCTGTGAAGCAGCAGGAACTCTCAGCCATTGCTCAAGTCCATGCAACGTGGATGGTCTTTTGGAAGACTATTTGTCAGTTTCTTCCAAAGCTCATTATATGATCCAGCAATTTTGTTCTACCCAGTTGCCCAAATAAGTGAAAAGCATATGGGTACATAAAACCAAAGCATGGATGTTTATACCAGTGCCTTAAAAAAAGAAACAACCCCCTGCCATCAGTTGATGCCAGCTCATAGTGACCCTGTAGGACAGGGTAGAATGGCCCTTGTGGGTTTCCCTTTGTGGGAGGAGAAAGCCCCTTCTTTCTTTCACAGAGTGGCCGGTCACTTTGAAGTGCAGACCTTGCAGTTTGCAGCCATCTGCAGAGAAATAGCAGCATGGCAGAGGGTTCCTCACGTTGTCGTGGGCTGGGATCAAATGATTAGGGGGGGCGGGGAGAGAGGGTGTTGTCGACTGTCTGGCTGCCATAAAACTATGCCAAGACCCCCCCGGACAGATAGACAGTGCTTTCAGAGGGAGTGGGGATACTGATGGGAAAGTCAAGTCAGGAGAGGGGAAAGGGAGCAGATATGTCTGGGAGATCACAAGTGCTGGAAGGAAAGAGGGAGCACCGACCTCTAGGTGGTGGGGAGAATGATTGAAAATGCATTTGGGGACTGTGGGAGGGCAGGTCCCTGGTGGTATGCACTGAATGGGCCATCCTGGCCCAGGTTTCTGGGCACATCCTGGGGAACCAGGCCGGGTGCTGTGGAACACTGAGGAATTGAATTTTGGGGGCTCATGGCATGCTCCAGAGGCTGCACCCGTGAGATCCGATGCAGAAACTCCATTGGGTGAACTGGACTCGACCTCAGACAACTTGTATCCTGAGGACTTAAGACCGAAAATTCACGGAAGCAGACAACAGCTGTACCAAGATTGTTGAACTGCCCACCACCATCACTAAACCCACCTCACCCCAAAATCCTTATTCTACTTCATGTCTCTATAGGTTCATCAGTCCTGGTTTTTATATGTTGAAAAATGGAAAAACACATAACACAGCTCCAAGACGGTGATGTCCAGTGACCTGACACCTCTGAGATACATCCTAATGTGGGCAAGCAAACACCAAACAGAACAAACCAAACCAAAGATACAGACAGTTTAGGAAACCACATCAGGTCTAGCCTGCATAGGGGGGTTTACTGACAAAGTTTGAACTGTTCGAGTCAGATTTCTGCCTTTGACCTTCTATGCGCCTCTCTCCGAAGTTCTCTGTTCAGGAACCACTTTCCTTCCATCCCGCAATTATAGATAGAGGGAGTTCTTCAGGGGCTTACTTCCTGTGGAGTTCCACAAATCAATCTCGGGCTCCCAGTGCCAGCCAGAGCCTCTGTACACCAGGTTCTCACAGTTTAGGCTCTGATACTAGTCCCTCCTCCGACTTCAGATTATATGGTTTGTCATCCTTCGGTGACTAATAATGGTGTTTTCTTCTATATAGAGTTATTTGACATTTCACATAGAGGGCTGCTTGTTTGGAAACAAGGTGTTAAACCCCAGGCGCTATTTTATCTGTTAACCAGGCACCATCTACATTCTTCACCACAGTTTGCTCTAGCACCCATATCTTCTGCGTTCCTTTCCTGACGGCAAGTATCTAGCAGGCAATGATGTAAGAACTACCATATGTACTCATGTATAAGCCGAGTTTTTCAGCACATTTTTAATGCAGTTTTTGTGGTAAAATTAGGTGCCTCAGCTGATATTCGGGTCAGCTGATACTTGAGTATACATGGTAATTGTCCTTAAATTGGAGCTAGGATTCAGTGTGAGCCCAAAACCCATTCCTGGACTTATGTTTATTGATTTTCTTTTGACTTATTAGTACTTGAGGGTTAATACATATGCCATATCATTCCATAGTTCAATCTCATCAAACAGAATTGTACGATTGCTTCCAAAATCAGTTTCCCAGCATACTTTTCCTTCTTGATCACCTTGATATTCTCCCTTTTACCCCAACCCCCAGCCCAACCCTTGCTCTTAAACCCTTTGGAACGAGCACACATTATAGGAGCTCATGTACTTAGGGGCCAGCTGACATAATCATATGTAACTCATAAACCTCCGGGTGGTTTGAAGATTTTGCATGGTTGACAATTAGCACTCCCCTCCATGGCTCCAAAGATGGGAACTGCCAGTAATCATTTCTCTTAGAAGCATTAGTAAAAGACAGGTCTTAATGACATGGAGGTTAAAGATACCCCAGTAGTCCAACTATTCCAGCTTGCTGTTTTTATTGTGACGTGTCATGGACCTGGCTCCAACTCACAGCAACATTCTGTACAACAGACTGAAACTCTGTCAGTCCTCATCATTGGTATGTGTGAGCCCATCATTCCAGTCACGGAGCCAACCCATCTCATCAAGGGTCTTCCTTTTTCCAACATGATGTCCTTTGAGAAGGACTGACCTATTTTGATAACATGTCCAAGTGTGTGAAACCAAGTCTTGCTATCCTGGCTGTACAGTCTCGGAAACCTGACAGAGCAGCCCTCCTCTGTCCTACAGGTAGTTCCTTATCAGCCAGAACTGACTCAAGGGCAGTGGATTAATTAATTAAATGATTCTGATTGGTCAAACCTAACTAGCATTGTCTTTAAAGCCAAAATGAAGGACCTGCTTGTGACAGGCAAGTCTTGAAAACCCGATGGTGCCTTTCCGCTCTGCACGCAGGGAGTCAGAGTGGGCACACCAAATATTAATGACTACAGCAGTGAAACAATGGTAATCACAAAAAGAGGGAGAATTAGGCATTTTGTGCTACTGATGGCAATATAAAATATCACCTATGAAGTATTCTTGCCAAATAATTGGACCCGAATGTGCTCAAACATCCGTATTTATGATTTTACTAGGAAAACAGAAGAATGCTTTGTCAGAATGACCTGGGTTGGTCATGACTCACCTCTTGTGACTCCACAGGAAAGAAGGAAGAAGGAAACCCCCCTGAACATCTGCCTAAGGCTGGGTCCTAGGAGGTAGAAGTCAGGCGTGCTTTTTCCCCAAAACTTCTTTCCCAAATCTGACAAAATAATAATTCATTTCATTGGCCACACAGAACTCACAGATCACACTCCTGATGATGGAATCCGCTAAGAACATTCTCAGATCACAGCTCAGATTCAGAAATGCTCAGCACACAGTTCTTTGGTCAGGGCAGCCTTATCTCAGGCATGGAGCTCCCGTATAAAAGTGTTTTAGGGCTACTGATAAGTGGCCGTGGCATTCCACATACGCCGCACCCCCAAACTGTTCAACCCAAGCTGAGTGGATGACCAAACCCAGCTCCCTGGGTGAAGTGCCTGGAGGCATTCCATTTATAAGTGAGACGCCTGCCTGCAGGCACGTGCGGGCTTTCTTGCTCTGAAGGCCTGGAAGCCGCTTCCCTGTCTCACACCCAATGTTCTCCAACTACTTTCTCGCCAGTGTCCGCTCCACTGCTGCTTCTTTGGTGACTCCTGGATCAAGGAAGTTCAGTGAGCAGGCATTTTGGTGTCCAAAGGATGTGCTCTAGATCATCTTTTATGATGATAGTCAGATTACCTTGTTCCTGCTTCTGAGATGACTCATTGTACAGTCCCCACATTAAAGTTCCATGCAATCTATTCACATGGCCCTACCGAGGCATTTGGTGGGAGTTAGAAAAGCTATGTCTAAGAGAACCATTATCAAGTAATTCACGTTACCACAGTGTTTAATGATTCTCTAGTGATACAAAATATAATAATCCAGTTTTTTAAGTAAATAAATTAGAAGAGAAAAAGGGAAACTAGAATAAATAAATCTAAGAAATGTAAAAAATGGAAGAATGTTACTCATTTCTGAGTCTAAAAGTGATCAAACATGCAATCAAGTTCTAGTTGGATAATTTGTGAATGGAATGTGAATGTGGGAAACAATGAAGGACCAGCAGGTAGAAAATATGTCCATGATGGTGAAGATGAAGCTAGTGATCACATGATAGAATTTTGCAAAGCCTATGATTTATACATTGCAAGTATTTCATTGCGAAAAGAGCAATGCATAAAGAGCAAATCCATGCATGGACTTCACCAAATGGAATACACAGGAATCAAACTGACTACCTCTGTGGACAGAGACAATGGAGAAGCTCCATATCATAGGTCAGAACAAAGTCAAGGCCTGAAGGTGGAAGAGATGATCAAGGGCTCATATGCAAGCTCAAATTGAAGAAAATTAAAATAACTCCATGAGAGTCAAAATATATCCCATCAGAATTTGTGGATTAATCTCAAGGGTTGATTTGATGCATTGGAGCCTGTGGTGGTTACATAATCTGGTGTCAATTTGAGGATTAAATGTGTAGGGGTGGAGTCTAGCGTGTCAATCCAGAGATAGCCAATGAGACCTCTGTGTGGACATGGCCTTCTCCTGAGAATTCTGGAAACTGTAGTATTTTTCCCCCCTTGGAGATGGGAGGTACCTCTGTCACTCTACTCAGCCCCTTGGAGACTCTCTACTGACAAGGCCTACTCCTTGTAAGAAATCCCCGAGGAGAAGCCACATGGACCTACCCTGATGCTGCCTGGGTGCTGGAGAAGCCAAGTGGAGAGTCCTGCCAGCGTTGAGATGCTTACAATGCCACTGGATCCAAAGATTTTCTACCCACTGGCCTGTGATCATCCTGCATCCGGTGTCACTGCATGCGTTTCATGAGTCAGAGGAGGATTTTGGAGATTGGTATCAGACATATGGGCCAGTATTGGACTTACGGGCTTTGGCTGGACTGGGTTGGGATGCTTTCTTAATGTAAAATTACCCTTTATAAAAAACTCTCTCTTATACCCATATGAATCTCCTCCCTGGATTTGTTTCTCTAGTTTACACAGACTAACACAGAGTCTAATGACCAGAAACCAGGTCAGTTATGAGGTGAAGTTAAGAGAACCATACAGGTAGAAACAAAAATTTGAATCTTAAAATGAGAAGACAAGAGAGACTGAGATTGATGTGAAACTTGTTCAGAAGAGATTCTGAAACTTGCTCTTATGCATAGAAAAGCTACAGCCAAGAGCAAGAAAATAAAGAAGAGAACTGAGAGCTGAACAAGATCTCAAAGGCAATTCAGGAAAACAAAATAAAGTCTTATAAGTAAATGTGTAAAAGAGCTGGAGTTCAAAAACCAAAAGGGAAGAACTCGTGTGGCATATCACAAGCTGAAAGAACTAGAGGGGGCGGGGGAGGGGGTGGGGGGAATGAAGCATTAAAATAGCAGTATTGAAGGATTTTAATGGGCAAAATATTGAAAAGCACCGAATCATCAAAAGAAGGTGGAAGGAATACACAGTCATTATACAAATGATCAAGCACATGATCAAGAACTGCTGGCACTGACAAAGGCCAAGTGGCACTGAAAGCATTGTAGAAAAAACTGCCTCCAGGAATTTGCTAAGAAACAATTGAGCTATTTCAATAAATAAATTTGGTGTTAGCAGTGCTCATTTGTTTATACAAAAACACTGGAAGACAGCTACTTAGCGACCCTACTGGAAGAGACTCCTATTTGTGCTTGTTTCAAAGAAAATTTATCTAGACAATGTGGAAGTTATCCATCAGTATCATTAATATCAGTCAAATAATTTTTTGCTGAAGAGAATTAAAAAATGGTTACAGCAGTATGCAGACAATTGCCAGAAATTCAAGTCAGATTCGGGAGAGGACTAAAACTTGGTATATCATGGCTGATAGCACATGGATTTACTCAAAAGCAGAGAATACGAGCCAGATAAACATGAGTTTCATTTATTCGCTATGAAAAGGCATTGGACTTGTGGGTCATAATACATTATGATGCACATTGTGAAGACTGGGGATGACACAAGACTACATCATGCTGTTGAAGAATCTATGTATCGACCAAGAGGTTGTCGTTGGAACAGAATAAAGGGATTCTGAATGGTCTGAAATCAGGAAATATGTGCCTTGTGATCACAGTCTTCACCATATGTGTTCAGTGTGTATACTGGACAACTAATTCAGAAGTCTGGATTCCTTTAAGAAGAATGAAGCCTCAGAATCAACAGAAGACATTCTTGCTTGCTCCAAGTGAAGCGGACTCGAAGCACTTACTGGTGAAGAGTTAAGCCTCTAGGCCACATTCAGTATGGATTACACCGCAATGTAAAGAAGGCAAAGATTCTCAAAACTAGACCACTAAGCAGCATAATGGTAAATGGAGAACAATTAGAAGTTGCTGAGAATTTCAATCTACCTGGATCCATAATGAATGCCCCTGGCAGCAGCGATCAAAAATTCAAACAACTACATTTTCATTTAAATCAAACAACAAAAATTACATTGAGCAATTCTTCTGCGGAAGACATCTTGAGTGGTAAAAAGTAAATACATAACTTTGGTCACTGAGATGTGCCTAACCCAAGCGACAGTATTTACAATCATGTGACAGATGGGAAATAAGAAAATTCAAAGAATTAGTATCTTTTAATTATGGTGTTGAAGAAGAATATTATGGTAGTTACATAATATGGTGTCAAATTGAAAAGGGGTAGATTCTAGCTTGTCAATCGGGTCACACAGCTTGCTGTACTCATTTTGAGGTACCACAAAGATAAATAGCTCACTGGAGGCCAGATACACACAGAGGCCCTCTGCAATACATTCCTGTTGACAAGTTTCATGGAGCTACATCTGATGGAGCCAGAGCCCTGGAGCTTGAGGAGCTACTTGGACACCCACCCCAGCTCTGAGATGCACCCAGAGCCACTGAATGCTCATTACTTTCCACCCACTGACCTGCAATCTTCCTGTATTTGACGTCAGTGCATGTGTTTCATGAATCTGAAGAGGAATTCATAGACTGGTATCAGGTGTATGGGCTAATATCTGGACTTACAGACTTGAATTGAACTGAGCTGAGATTTTTTTCTTAATATACAATTGTTCTTTTATATAAAGCTCTTTCTTTCTTCTTCCTTTTTAAAATCATGTTATTGGGGCTGCTTAAAGCTCTTTCTTATACACATATGAGTGTCCATGAATTTGTTTCTCAAGTCTACCCAGACCAACACAAATATTAAACATATCACAGACTGTTCGAAGACCATGCAAGTCTGTTTAGGAAGTACAGCCAGGACTCTCCTTAGAAGTAAGCATGGACCACCTTCATCTCATGTGCTTTGGGCAAATTGTTAGGAGGAACTAGAGCCCTGGTGACGTAGTGGGAACAAGTTGGGCTGCTGACCACAAGATCTGCTATTGGAAACCACCAGCCATGCACCGGAGAAAGACCACTGTTTCTACTTCTGTAAACGTTAGTCTTGGACACCCACAAGAGCAGTTTCATCGTGTCCCCTGGGGTTGCTGTGTGTCAGAATCAACGCCATTGCAGTGAACTTGGCTTTGATTTTTGAGTAGCAATAACAATGTGCTCAGAGAGAGCACAGTTGGTACAGAACAGGCAGTGTTCCCTTTTGTTGTTCATAGTGTCTCCATGAGTTAGATCCCATTCCAAAGTTAATGGCATCTAATAATAGACAGTAATTTCAAAAGACATTAATAAAAAGGTTGACAGAAATCACAAGGCAAAATTAAAACATCTGCCAACAGTGTGATATTTTATACCCTTCTCCAATAATTGATAGAATAAATGCATTATTTTGCATTTTTAATCAAGTTCAAGCACGTGCAATGAGCATATGAGTGAATAGACCTATGTAGAATCCCGTATTCATCAACTGAAGACTGTGATTCTTTTCAAATTACTATGGAACGTGTATAAAAATTTTCCAAGAACTAAATCTTAAAGCAGACTTAATACATTTAAAGGTTCATATCGTAAGGATTTTTCTTGACCTCAAGAAATAATAGATACATTCTAGGCCCTTGTACACCATTCCCTGATTTCTGTCTCTGCCTCCCAAAGAAATAAGCATTATCATGAATTCATCATTTCTTAGGTGCCATTTTCAGTATGCTGCTCATGCACTGAACTGCACTTGTGGAGAAAAGATTGAAGTTGTAGAGGGTTTCATTTTGCGTGGATCTACATGGAAGCAGCAGTTAAACACGCAAACAACATACTGCATTGGATACGCCTGCTGCACAAGACTTCTTGAAAGTGCTAAAGCACAAGGATGCCACTTGGAGGTCTGTTTGACTCATAGTGTTTTCAGTCACCTCATAGGCATGTGGAAGTTGGACCATGAATATGGAGGAATGAAAAAAAAGAGATGTATTTGAATGATGGTGTTGGTAAAGAACAATGAAAGTACCATGGACTTCCAGAAGAACAACAATTCTGTCTTGGAAAAAGTACAGCGAGAATGCTCCTTAGAAGTGGGGAAGATGAGAATTGTTTCACCTACATGTGATGAGGAGAGACAAGTCTCTGGAAAAGGATCTCTTGCCTGGTAAAGTAGAGGGGCAGCCAAAAAGAGAGAGATCCTCAACGAGATGGATTGACACAATGGCTCACAATTGTGTGGATGGTGCAGGATGGGCAGTGTTTTTGCTCTGTCACTATGAGTCAAACTGACTGGGCAGCACCTAACAACAACAACAATACTTATGTAAGGATCCCTTGTGACATCATGTGGTATTTATTGACGTGAAGTGGCAATTAGAACCCAGTAGGCACTCTAGGGGAGAAGATGAGGCTTTTGCTCCTGCAGAAAACCTAGGGAGCAGTTCTACTCTGCCCTGTAGGATGGTGATGAGTTAGAATCAACTGTATGGAAGTGGGCTGGTTTGGGGCTTTGGTATGCTTATTTATATAAAAAGTCCTGTGTAGTATGGAAGAGACCAGACCAAAACCAGGGATGTACATGGTAGACAATGGTGGAGGAGGTGGGGAAAGGAAAACAAAAGGATGAATACAAGGAAGAAAAGGGTAGTGGGGTCATGGGGCATTAATCCACCCAAGGGGAGGGTATTGTTTATATCTCCACAGGGAAAGTGGGACCAGACTTCAACCCAGTGTCGCAAGGTGTCAATGCAATATCCCGGTGTGGAGTAGGGAACCACTGGAGAGGTCTGGGAGGCTGGCCCCAGCACCATAAATTAAGTGGATTCCTGCCCCTCCCCCGATAAGAATTTTTTCCAAAGGACGACATTGACTCTGCAGCTCCGGGAGATGAACATATCTGATCAGAGCACACGGGAGAAGATGAAGGGGCAGGAGGAGAGAGTGGAGCACAGCCTGGCCCACCAGGCCGTGATGATGATGTTCCTGAGTAGAGCAGCCAGTCCACAGAGAGAACAACATGGCTGGCCCCACTATGAGACATGATGCCAATCAGTGACTAAGGGCGATACAGGGGACAGCACCGGAGACACAGTGTGGGAATTGCACCTGACCTGATGCCACCACACCGAGGCAAATCACTGGGGGAGTGCAGCGGAACAGCAAGGGAATGGAGTGGCAAGGTCCCCAGGGAATGCTGAA
Organism: Tenrec ecaudatus; assembly: GCF_050624435.1. Taxonomy (NCBI): domain Eukaryota; kingdom Metazoa; phylum Chordata; class Mammalia; order Afrosoricida; family Tenrecidae; genus Tenrec; species Tenrec ecaudatus. The sequence continues at coordinate 134,502,004 of NC_134532.1, forward strand.
AGTGGACTTTGGGGCCAGGGTGTGGTGCCCCAACAGACTGGACTGGAAAACGCTCCTAAGGACCAGCAAACGATCCCTGAACTAACTACAAGCTTTTCTCTTGTGAACTGTTTTGTTCTGTTCTTTGTCAGTGGTTTGTTTTTGTTGTTTTGTTGTCTGGTTGTATACTGTTGCTTTGTTTTCCTCTGTCTTGTTTCCTGCATGTTAGTGTCTCCACAGGTCTGTCTGAATAGGACAGGCTGGATGAATTATCTGGAGGAAAAACAACGGGACCCGACAGTTCCGGGGGGACTTGGGGTGGGGGGGTAGGGGGGGTAAGGAAGTGGTGTTAACAAACCCAGGAATAAGGGAAAAACATGGACCCCAAATGGTAGAGAAGGGGGAGTGGCAGGCCTGGTGGGAAATGATCAAGGGTAAGGTTACTTAGAGAAGAGGTATACCCTAGCCCAGGTGGCGACGAAGCATGGTAGTAGGGCAGGAGGAAAATCAAGGGAGATGGAGGAAAGAGCTAGGAGTCAAAGGGCATTCATGGAGGTCTAGACAAAGACATGTACATGCAAATATACATAGGAGGATGGGGAAATAGATCTATGTGTCTATATTTATAGGTCAAGTATCAAGGTGGCGGAAGGACCTTGGGCCTCTACTCAAACACTCCCTCAATGCATGAATACCTTCTTTTATTAAATTGGAACTCTATGATGTTCACTCTCCCGACACAACAGCTGGAGCCAAAGTGGGTGAACAAGTAAATGTGGTGAAGAAAGCTGATGGTGCCCGGCTATCAAAAGAGATAGTGACTGGGGTCTTAAAGGCTTGAAGATAAACAAGCGGCCATCTAGCTCAGAAGCAACAAAGTCCACATGGAAGAACACACCAGCCTGTGTGATCGAGTGGTCCCAAAGGGATCAGTTACCAGGCATCAAAGAACAAAAAAACATATCATTGACTGCACACCTCCATGATAGGATCGCTGAAGACAAATGGGTGCATAAGCAAATGTGGTGAAGAAAGCTGATGGTGCCCGACTATCAAAAGAGATAGTGTCTGGGGTCTTAAAGGCTTGAAGGTGAACAAGCAGCCATCTAGCTCTTAAGCAAAAAAGCCCACATGGAAGAAACACACCAGCCAGTGCGATCACGAGGTGCCAAGGGACCAGGTATAAGGCATCATGCAAAAAAAAAAAAAAGATATAAGTGTGTGTATGTATGTGTATATGTATGTATATATATATATATACCATATTAAATGAAGGGGGAAGTGCAGAGTGGAGACCCAAGGCCCAAGTGTCGGCCAATGGAGATCCCCTCATAGAGGGGTTTAGGAGAGGAGATGGGTTAATTAGGGTGTGAGGTAGTATCGATGAAGAACACAGCTTTCCCCCAGATCCTGGATGCTTCCTCCTCCCAACTACCATGATCCGAATTCTACCTTGCAGGGCTGAATAGGACAGAGGCTGTACACTGGTACATATGAGGGCTGGAGGTACAGGGAATCCAGGGTGGATGATACCTTCAGAACCAAGGGTGTGAGGGACGATGCTGGGAGAGTGGAGGGTGAGTGGGTTGGAAAGGGGGAACTGATTACAAGGATCCACATGTGACCTCTTCCCTGGGAGAGGGACAGCAGAGAAGGGGTGGGGAGGGAGACTCCGGATAGGGCAAGATATGACAAAATAACGATGTATAAATTACCAAGGGCACATGAGGGAGGGGGGAAAGGGGAGGGAGGGCAAAAAAAAGAGGACCTGATGCAAGGGGCTTAAGTGGAGAGCAAATGCTTTGAGAATGATTGGGGCAGGGAATGTATGGATGTGCTTTATACAATTGATGTATGTATATGTATGGATGGTGATAAGAGTTGTATGAGTCCCTAATAAAATGTAAAAAAAGAAAAGAGAAAAAAATGATTATGGCAAAGACTGTACAGATGTGCTTTATACAATTGATGTATGTATATGTATGAACTGTGATAAGAATTGTATGAGCCCCAATAAATTGTTTAAAAAAAAAGAATAGAAGTAAAAAAAAAAAAAGTCCTGGTGGCACAGACATTGAGCTGTGATCTGTATGGCTGGCAGTTTGACACCACCAACAGCTGCGTGGGAGACTGGACTTTCTACTCCCGTAAATAGTTACAGTCTCAGGAACCCACAGGGGTCGCATGGACTGTTGCTGTGAGAGGTGGTACAGTGGATTTCCCTTTGAGCTGCTTCTAAGGTCAGCAACTTGAATCCACCCGTGTCTCTGAGGGTGAAGGATGAGGCTTTCGGCTCTTTTACAGATTTACACCCTCAGACCTTTAACATGCTGAGTCAGAATTAACTCTAGAACAGTGTAGTGGAAGGTTTTTTTTGTTTTTTGTTTTCTTATATTTAATTTAAAAGTGCTGGTGGTGCAGCGGTGCAGTAGGTTAATTGCTGGGCTGCGAACTGAAAGGCTGGAGAATCCAGTCTACTAGCTGCTCCTCTACAGAAAGACGAGACAGTCTGCCTCAGTAAAGGCTTACAGCCTCAGAACCTATGGAGATGTCCTGTCCTATAGAGTTGCCTTGAGCTGTAACCCACTCAACAGCAGTGGACTGCATCTATCTATCTATCATCTACCATTCTATATGTAATTTACATATGTGTGTGTGCCATTGTGTATAATACAATTCAATTGTGTATAATACAATTCAATATATTAAAGAGTTGTGTAACCATCACCACAATCCCTTTGGGGTCATTGTTCTCATCTTGTATTCATTCTTATTAGCTCCTAATTTCCCCCTCAAACTCCCCTGTCATATCCCTAAGGATCCCCTAATATTGTTTCTGTTTCTATAGATTTATTTATGCTGGATTTCATAAAACGAATGTCATACAAAAAATACCCCATCAGCGACAACAAAATAAAACACACAATCTCAATCCTACCAGAAAATAATAAATGCTAGAACAAGGTAAAATGGGTCAAAAGGGAAAACAAATGGTAAGATGCTGAATTTTAACTATATCTGCCACGATCTACTTTCCAATGCACTTTGTCTGAATACAAAACTATTCACATATCTGGTCAAAGGTTTAAGGGAGTTCAATGAATACTTAATCCACGAGAGGACTCAGCAAATGAATTTTGGGCTTTCACTGTCATCCATAGCCTTCCTGCAAGAGGTATGTTTGTGTATTTATATTATAACCACATATTTGTACTGCTTAATACCTTATGTGGATTTACTTTGGCAGACTTTTGGAATTGTGTTTGGACTACACTTTATATAGCATTGCTTTTTGTTCAGGATTATGCCTTTTTGTTTTGTTGACATGATAGTATGTTAGTGCTTTGATTTGAATAGCAGTAGAGTAATATTGTTTTATAAATATATTTTTGAAGCGACACTTTCTTCCCTTGTTGAAAGTGCTTGTTTCCAGTGATGCTCTAGATAACATGCTTGGACCACTTCTCTGACTTTGACCTCAGCCCCGGGAGTGACCTGCATTGACTGTATCAATGGCCTCGCTTGTCCTCTGGCTCCTGTTGAGTTCAGGCAACAGGAGGCACCTGCCCCCAGTGGTAAGAGCAGAGGGGGGACTGGGGAATTAAATTTCTGGCTCTGTCCTCATTCTTCATCTCAGGCTGGCCATACCCTTCAACCGAGGGTTACAGACGCAATCTCACACTCCGTCCTTACATTTTCGATTCCAGTAACTGTCCAGCTCTTTCCTTCAGGGAATTATCACCCAGCTGTTACTGGCCCTAGCAAATTACCCTGTTCCTTGTAGTTTCTACATATCTGCCCGTCCCTTTGTGAATCGTGAATTAATTGCTCCTCAAGTTATTCAATGTCGGGATGCCATCCACTTCCGAGAAGCCCTAGAGGCACAGAGGATCAGGTTGGGCTGCTGATTGCAGAGTCCGCTGTTTGAAACCACCAGCTGCTACTTACTGCAGTGGAACCCGTAGGGTCAGCTCTACCCTGTCCTACAGTGCTGCGATGAGTCAGAACTGATTTGATGGCAACGAGGTTTGTGCAATGAGGCAGGGTTTCTGTTGTTGTCGTTGTGGAGATCTTCTTCCTGGTAAGACCATAACGAATAGGAATGTAAAAATGAATATATAAATTAAAATGCAAAACCAGACGCCTTTTCTACTCACTAAATAATTCAAACTGCATATTGTGGAACTTCTTCTCAAGGAACTTAATGGTTGACGCAAATCTTTCATCAATGCACTTGTAAAATTTCCAAATAACTTACTGATTTCTAAAAACTGTTGATGAAATCTTTTATTGGATGTACTTTTAACACTCTTTACCAGCACCATATTTCAAATGCATCAATTCTTCTTTGGTCTTCCTTGTTTGTAATCCAATTTTCCCACGCACACGAAGTGGTGAAAATAGTCTTGGGTCAGGTATAACTTAGTCCTCAAAGTGACATCTTTGCTCATGAACATATTATAGGGATTATTTACAGCAGATTTGCCCAATACACTATATCATCTGATTCCACTGCTTCTGTGGGTGCTCATCACAAAAAAGACTTTCTACTCCCGGAAAGAGTTACAGTCTCAGAAAACCACAGGGGCAGCTCTCCTCTGTCCTTCAGGGGTGCTGGCAGTCAGAGTAGACTGGATGGCATGAGTTTGTTTTGTTTGGTTTTGGTGGGTGTTGACTATGGATGCAAGTAAAATAAAACTCTTGTCATTTTCAGTATCGCCTCCATTGATCATAATGTCCTCTACTGATGCAACTGGGAGGGGGTTTTCTTTTCTGTTGAGGTATAAGCCACACTGAAAGCTGTAGCCTCTGATCATTAGTAATTCCTTCAGTTCTTCTTCACTTTCGGCAAGCACAATTGTATCATTTTCATATCACAAGTTATTGATGAGTCTCCCACCCATTCTGCTGCTACATCCTTCTTAATGTAGTCTGGCTTCTCGGGTTATTTGCTCAGCCTAGAGATTGAATAAGTATGGTGAAAGGCTGCAACCCTGGTGCACAACTTTCCTGATTTCAAAGCTTGTGGCATCCCCTCTTCTGGACATACAACGGACTCTGCATCGTACGCAGGTTCCACACGAGCACAATGAATTGTTCTGGGGTTCCCTTCCTTCACAATGTTACCCATAAACATACTCTGATGGGGTTTTTTTCATCCTCAATAAAACATAAAGAAACACCTTTCTGGTACTCTTTGCTTTTTGCCAAAATCCATCTGACACTAGCAATAGTATCCTTGACAATGTAATCTTTTCTAAAAATGTGTTGAATTTTAGGCAGTTCCCTGTTGATGTACTCCTGCAGTCATTCTTTCAATTAGCATCAGTAAAATTTTACTTGAATGTGTCACTAATGGTATTTTTCAATGCTTTCTGCCATCGATTGCTTCCCCTAATTGAAATGAGCACAAATATGGATCTCATCCAGTCAGTTGGCCAAGTAATTGACTTCTAAATTTCTGAGGATAGATAAGAGAGTGCTTCCAGCATTGCATTCATTTGTTGCAATATCTTAATTGGTATTCTGTCCGTCCCTGGAGCCTCATCTTTTGCCAAATTCTTCAAACAACTTTATTAGCATATGATACTGTGGCAGTTACATAATACCCTGTCAACTTATGAAGGGGTGAAGTCTAGCCCGTCAATCAGGTCATATCCAATGAGGCCTCTGTGAGGGCATGGCCTTCTCCTGAGGATTTTGGGAACTCCTGTTTTCCTCCCTGGAGGCAGAACACACACTCTTCCTGAGAGACCTTCCCTTTGGAGCTACATGGTACTTCACTGGAGCTGGAGGAGCCACTTGGACCCACACCAGTCCTGAGATGCTTCCACTGCCACTGGATCTATAAGACATCCCACTCCCTGGGCCTGTGATCTTCCTGCATTTGGAATCATTACATGTGTTGTGTGAGCCTCAAGAGGAATTTATAGACTGGTATCAGATATATGCGCTAATATTGAATTTATGGACTTGATAAGGACTGGACCGGGATGGTTTTATATAAAACTCTTTCTTATACACATGTGTCTCTGCATTTGTTTCTCTAGTTAACCCAGGGTAACACAGATACTAGAAAAGTTAAGGAGTCTTGGTGGTTCAATGAGTCAGAATCAATTCTACAGCAATGGATTTTGGTTTTGGTTTGGTAGTACAACCGTTAAGTGCTTAATTGCTAACCAAAGGCTAATGTTTCAAATTCCTTAGCATAAGAGACACGAGGAAAGACATACTCCCATAATGAATACAGCCTAGGAATCCCTTAAGGCAGCGGTTCTCAACCTATGGGCCATGACCCCTTGTGAGGTCGAACAACCCTTTCATAGGGGTCACCTAAGACCATCAGAAAACATATATTTCCGATGGTCTTAGGACCTGAGGCTCCACTCCTCTATCCATCTCTAGGGGGGTCCACCCACATGCTGATATGCACACATACATGTACCCGGAGTGAAGACAGTTATCCATGCTACACCATGCTTCAAGACAAAATTTCATTTATTTGTCATTAGAAATGAATTTTTCATAATATATAATTACCTATTGTTTTGTGATTAATCACCATGCTTTAATGGTGCTCAATTTGCAACAATGAAAATACATCCTGCATATCAGATATTTACATTACATTTCATAACAGTAGCAAAATGAGAGTTATGAAGTAGCGATGAAAATAATGTTATGGTCGGGGTCACCACCCCATGAGGAACTGCATGAAAGGGCCGCGGCCTGAGGAAGGCTGAGAACCACTGCCTTAAAGGCACTACTACTACGTCATATGGAGTGTCTGTGAGTCTATCCACTTGAGGGGAAACAACATCATCTGATTTGGGCTCTAATACACATATGCATATTTCCTTGACCAGTGTTGTCAACATCTTCCCAGGGTGGATGGTTTTCGGATGGACGGTGAGTGAAGGAGACAGCTTTTGAGGGGTTGTTGTAGGGACTCTACCTCGCTTGCTCTACTCAGCAGACAGAGACCACCGCAATCGTTTGAATGGGGGCTTTTAATATAAAGGAATGTTTAGTTCTGCTAAGGGAAGACAGAACATTAGAATTGGAGGAAGGTTTATTAGCTTGAGAAATGCAGATGACGCAACATTGTTTGCTGAAAGTGAGGAGCTCAAGTGCCTGCTGATGAAATTCAAAGATTACAGCCATCAGTATGGATTACAGGTCAGTGGAAAGAAAGCCAAAATAGTCACACCTGGACCAGTAGGTAACATGATAAATAGAGAAAAGATTGAAGTTGTCAAGAATTTTGGCCTGCTTGGATTCACAATCAGTGCTCATGGCAGCATGAGTCACGAGATCAAAAGATGAGCTGCATGGGGTAAATCTGCTGCACACTAGCTCTGTAGAGCTTTGAAAAGCAAGGATGTTATTTTGGGGGTTAAAGTACACCTGACCCAAGCCATAGCCTTTTCGATTGTTTCCTAGGCGTGTGAAAGCTGGGCCTAGAAAGGGAAGGCCTAGAAGAACCCATGTGTCTGAATTAAGGTGCTGGAGAAGAATTTTGAACATACCACGTGCTGCTAAAAGGACAAACAAATTTGTCTCGGGAGAAGTATAATCAGAGTGCTACTTAGAGACAAAGATAGCAAGGCTTCATCTTACATACTTTAGACATGTCAGGAGAGACCAGTCATGTTGGTAAAGCAGAGGGACAGCAAAAGAGAAGAAGGCTCCCAATGAGCTGGATTGTCACAGTGGCTGCAGCCATGGGCTCAAACATCGGAAGCTCCGTGATAACGGTACAGGACTGGGCAGTGCTTTGTTCTGTCCGCATAGGGTCCCTATGGGGCAGGGCCAATTCAATGGCACCAACACCAGCAACAGCCACAAGAGGAGAGAAGTCAAACTTACATACAATACCAATGTCCAGTAAAGGAAAAACTTGGAATGGGCTCCCTCCCAAAGGCAAACATTTTTATGTCATTGGAAAGACTATGATTATGACCCCCTGGACAACAGAGAACTTCGCTGGCTGTCCTGGGTCAGAGTTGGTCCAGAGATGCAGTTTGAAGTTGATAGGCAGCGAATCAAAGTTCAGCACTGAAAAACAGAAAGCTTCCCAAGAGACAGAGAGAGAGACAGTACATTGAAACCAAGGGGAGAAACTGCATTTCTGCAGGACCACCCATTGACATTAGCTTAGGTGGCAAAGAAGATATGTGTACAGGGTCCAGCTTCAGTACCATCAAGCAGGAAGAATGTCAAGCTAATAAGTGCTAACTGACATAACAGCTTATACGTGGACATTAGGGGGAATTCTTGCTCTAATTAACATAACACATTAACTTTACCCTCGAGCCACACACCCTCAGATATATCTCCCCACAGTCTATCTTCCAACTGGCAGCATTTATAACTTTTGCCGGAGATTTTCTTTGTTCGTGGTGACTGTTCCTGTGGTAGTTATATAATCTGGTGTCAATTTGGGACGTACGAGCATTAAGAGTGAAGGGGTGGAGTCTACTCTGTCAATCAGGTCATACCCAATGAGGCTTCTGTGTGGGCAGGCCTTCCCCTAAGAATTTTGGGAATTCTGGTATTTTCTTTCTGGGAATTCCAGTATTTTCCTCCTTGGAGGTGGGAGGCAGACTCTCTCTCTCTCTCTGCTCACTCCCTTGGAGGTGCTTTACTGACAAGACACATGACACTACCCCTGGGAGGCAGAGAAGACACAAGGACCTACCCTTAGGCAACCAGAACCCTGAACCTGGGTAAGCCATGTGGAGATCCCTGCCAGCTGTAAGATGCTTACAGGGCCACTGGATCTACAATACTTCCCACCCACTGGCCTGTGATCTTCCTGCATTCAGCATCATTGCATGTGTTTCATGAGTCCAAAGAGGACTTTATAGATTGGTGTCAGACATATGGGCTAATATCGGACTTATGGTGTTGATCGGGACTGGGCTGGGATGTTTTTGCAATGTTCATTTGTTCTTGTATATAAACTTTTTCATTCTACACATATGGGTCTCCCTGGGTTTGTTTTTCTAGGCTACCCAGATTAACACAGTTGCCTATTCTGGGTGTTGGCTTGATGTGTCTGAAGGTTAATATCCCATGGGAAAAACCCCTCAACTAATGTTTCCTACAAATCGGTGTATAAATATTGTATTGACCTCACCACTCAGTATGAAAACTCTGAGGTCTTTTAATTCATTTCCCAGAGTTACCCCACAGGATTAAGCTCCAGTTGCCAGTGATATGTCTTGTATTTGTTGTGATTCCTCTCTTATCTTTCTTCCATACTGTATTAGCTGGAATCAGCTGCCCAATATAGCTACTCCTTGATAGTCAGATCTCTGATTATCCAATATCTTATGTTTTTTTCAAAACATTTTATTAGGGGACTCATACAACTCTGATCACAAGCCATACATACATCGATTGTGTAAAACACATCTGTACATTCTTTGCCCTCATCAATTTCAAAGCATTTGCTCTCCACGTAAGCCCTTTGCATCAGGTCCTCATTTTTCCTCTCCCTCCCCGCTCCCTCATGAACCCTGGATAATTTATAAATTATTATTTTGCCATATCTTGCCCTCTCCCATGTCTCTGCTCACCCCCTTTTCTGTTTATAATAGTAAAGAATTTATTACCTAACCCTGTCACATTAATGACCCACACCCACACACTTGGAAGTAAAGAACACAAAATGCAAGGTGAGAGTAAAAGTATTGTCAATTAAGTGTAAAATTATTGTCAATTAGAAGCTTTCTCTGTCTGTTCACTAATCCTTTGTATCAATCAGTTGCCATTGAGTGGACTCGCCTCATGGTGAGCCAGGTACAGCAGAGTAGACTTTTTCATGGCTAAATTTTCAGAAGTTGATGTTTGGCATTCTCTCAAGGTGCTTCTGGGTAGCCTCAAATCTTGAACCTTTGGGTTAGCAGTTGAGTGTGTTAGCCATTTTCAATACTCATAGATTCTTCATTCTTTGTGGGAAATCCTTTTCCCTCCATCAGCTTTAAAACATCTATAAAAACCACCATCACTTGACTGTCAGTTTGTTGTACTGTGGTTACCGGGGTGTTTCTATGATGCTCAACTGCGAGTATTTCAAATAGCAGCAGCATTGCTCATGAAGGACAGATGACTATACAAAGGTTTTTGACTGTATATCAGGGGTCCTCAAACTACAGCCGTGGGTCACATGCGGCCCACTGAGGATATTTAACTGACCCGCCAGGTGTTTTTGCCCCATTTGGTTTTTTACTTCAAAATAAGATATGTGTAGTGTGCATAGGAATTTGTTCTTAGTTTTTTTGGTTTTTTTAAAACTATAGTCCGGCCCTCCAATGGGTCTGAGGGACAATGAACTGGCCCCCTGTTTTAAAAGCTTGAGGACCCCTGGTATACATCATAACAACTGTAGATAATATTGCAAAGAATGGGGGATCTGGAATGCTTAATTGTGTTCATGCAAAACCTACACATAGACCAAGACATAGTCATCTGAACGGAAAATGAGAGTCATGAATGATTTAAAATCAGGCAAGACAGGTGTCAGGGTTGTATCCTCTCACCATATTGCTTTCATCTGTATCTTGAGCAAATCCTCCGGGAAGGTGGACTACCTGAAGAAGAATGCAGCATCAAAATTAGATAAAATGTTATGCATAACTCGCAATATGCAAGTGATACAACTTTACTTTCTGAAAGTGAAGAGCACTTGAGTCACTTCCTGACAAAAATCAAGAGACCACAGCCCTCAGGAGGGGTTGCACCTCCAGAAAAAGAAAACCAACATTCTCACACCTGGACGAATAAACAACGCATGATCAGAGGAGAAAGACTGAAGCTCCACATCAACACCAATGAAAGCAGCACTCACGGAATCAAACAGCACATTGCATTGGGCAAGCCTGCTGTAGAAGACCGCCTTAAAATATTAAAGAGCAAGGTTGTAGCTTTGAACACTGAAGTGTGGTATTTTCAAGCCATGATATTTTCAATGACCTCCTATGCATGTGAAAGCTGGCCAATGAATAAAGACAGCTTGAGAAGAATTGTGCCTTTAACTATGGTATTGGTGAAGAAGACTGCATATGCCACAGGCAGCCAGAGGGGCTAACAAGTCAGTCAGATGGAGTATTCTTTAAAAGGGAGGATGGTGGAACTTGATTTCACCAGATATTGGACACATTATAAGGAGAAGCCATTCCCTTAATACATGGTGAATTGGAGGGACAGTGAAAAAGAGGAAGACCCTCTAGGAGATGGATGGACACAATAAATGCAACAACGGGCTCAAACTTGACAATAATTGTGAGGATAGCTTAGCACCATGTCATGTTTTATGTGTTGTACACAGGGTTACTATGAGTGGGAACCAAGTTAAGAACACCTATCAACAACAACAACAACATATCAATAAGACAGGGGGAAAGCATCACATTGTCCAACACCTTACATGATGACAACCCTAAAGATTTTGGAATTCAAGGGAAATAACTCAATATGATTCAGGGCATATAAGAAAAGACAACAGCCAACATTATTCTTAATCGGGAAAGACTGAGAGTTTTCCCCTTGAAATAGGGAATTCTGCCTGAAATGCAGGTATTTTATCCTGAAGCATTAAATTCCATGTCAGATGAAGAGAGATAAGTGTGTATTTTGAAGCTGTACCAGCGAGGAGACCGCAGCAGTGCAAAGCAGTCTTTGTGATGCCCAATTTGAAATCACAATTCACAGAGCATAGATACTTTGGGCTTTGGGGAGCCACATTCAGATGTTTTGCTTGCATTAATTTGAGTTTCAGGGTAATCATGGGAAACAACTGTTGATCATGAACAAGCAAACAGAACAGTAAAGGTGTTTAAATCTGAGGCTAGTCTCAGTAGATTTTGTTGACTAGCTAGCTAGCAGGAGGAGCGCTCCATCACTAAGGGTCAGGGAGTTAAGATAAGGCTCTCTGCATTATCTGGCCTTCTCAGGTGACATCTGCATCTCACCTGCCTGCTTTACAGCAAGCTAGAGAGTTATTAAAACTCCACAGAGATTGCATTAAGTAAGGTAACCTAGGTACTTTATTTTGTAAGGGGAATTTTTCTAACTACATTAAATAAAATAAATTGGGTTACCAAAATAAGAAAAGGATATGTATAGTCACCATTCCTATTCAAAATTATATTAGAAATACAAACCAGAGCAATAAGAAAATAAATAAATAAAGGTATCCAGATTGGAAAATAAATAAAGTTGTCTCTATTTGTGGATAATGTGATCCTATACATAGAAAATCTCAAAGAATCCACCAGGAAACTTTTGGATGGGTGAGAGGACATCTGTGTTAGCTCCAAATAAAATGCTTTTGAAAGAAAAGAAAACATCCAAAGTTATCAGAGCAATTTAAGCAAAAATCAGTTAGATTTCAATACACCAGCCATAAAAAAATCTGAAAGGAAGATAATTAGGAAATTAGCACCCAAGAGAGAGAGAAAAAAACAACCCAAAACCTAGAAATAAATCTAACCTAAGACATGAAGTACTTATACAATGAACACTATAAAACATTGCTGAATGACATTAAAGAAGACATAAATAAAAGGAAAGACTTTCCATGATCAGGGACTGAAAGACTTAACATTGTTAATCTGTAAACACTATCAAAGAAATCTATAGATTCAACACAATCAAAATTCCTACAGCCTTATTTTCAGAAATAGAAAATAATTCCTGTGTTATATGGGATAGCAAGAGGCTTGCATAGTGAAAGCAATGTTGAAAGAGAATACTAAAACAGGAGGACTTACACTTCCTAACTTTAAAACATAATGCAGTAAAACCCACCTCTCTTCATTCACGCTGTTGAACTGTGATGGCTTGTGTGTTGCTATGATGAAGGAAGATCTGCCACCAGTATTTCAAATACCATCAGGGCCACTGAGAGTGAACTAGTTGCGGGTGAGCTTCCACACTCAGAAAGGACTGCACGAAGGAGCAGTCTGTCTACTTCTGAGGGTCCGGCCACTGAGAGCCTGAGGAATCGCAGAGGAACATTGTCAGATGAGCTCCTCGGGCTGGAAGCCACTCAAAATATGGCTGAGGAAGAAGTTCCTCCTCAATGAAGAGTCGTCCTTAATGCTGGAGTGAGTGGAGCTTGCAAGACCTTCATTTCGAGTGCAGTCGGACTAAAAAAGGAGAAGAACCACTGCAGATAGCCGTAAATAATCAGCACCTGGAATGTAAAACGCTGAAGGTTTTACAATTGAAAACAGAAATAAGAATGCATAAAGATTAGTACCCTAATCACTAATGAGCCGAAAGGGAAGTGCTTGCCATTCTGAGTCAGATAATCAGATGGTTCGTTATGCAGGGGAGGACAAGTTCAAGAGGTTTGACATGTGCTCATGATCAAAGAGAACATTTCAAGGTCTATCTTGAAGTGCAGTGCTGTCTGTGATAGGATACTTACTATCCATATGCCTCAACGGTGATTCAACTTATATACCAGCTTCTAAAGCTAGCTATGAAGACGTTGAAGAAGACTTCTGAAATTGCAAACATATAGCAAGATGCATTGATAATCATTTGCAATTGGAATGCAGGCGTTTTAAACAGAGGATTGATCAGTATTTGAAAAACATGACTTTGGTGATAGAAAGAAAGATGAAGATACCATGATAGAATTTGCAAGAACACTTACTTCTTTGTTGCAAACACCTTTTTTTCAACAACATAAAAATTGGTTAAACATATGTGCTCTGTCAGATGGAATACACAGGAATTACGTTGACTACATCTGTGGGAAGAGACAATAGGGGCCAAAGGAAAGCCAGCCTCTAATTGTGGGATCGTCCATCAATTACATATATGCAAGTAAAGGTTGAAGGTGACTAAAACTCAAACAATTCCACAAGGATAGCCTTGAATATATTCAGCCTGAACTTGGAGAACATTTAAAGATCAAATTAGACACACTGAGTACTAGCGAGAGTGATGTGATGGGCTGCGGGATAATGACATCAAGAATATCACACATGAAGAAGGCAAAAGGTCATTAAAAAGAAAGGTCAAAAACGGCTACGGGAAGAGACTCTGAAACGTGCTCTTTAGCGCAGAGTAGCACAATCAAATGGAGGAAATGGTGAAGCAAAGGAGCTGGACAGCATTTCAAAGGGAGCACAAGAAGAAAGGCAGAATAATATAATGAAGAAATGTATAAAAACCTGGATTAGAAAACCAAAAGAGAATACGCTCAGAATTGTCAAGCTGAAATTGAGGGGGGAGGGGAGGAATTAAGCCTCGGGTGGCAATATTGAAAGATTTCATGAGCAAAATATTGGATGATGCAGGATGCAGCAAAAGAAGATGGAAGGAGTACGCAGAGATCCTGTACCCCCCCCAAAAAAAACAAAGTCATTTTCTAACCATTCTAGAGAGTAACATATGATCAAAGACCAATGATATTCAAGGAAGAAGTCCAAGCTGCACTTAAATCATTAACAAAAAGGAATTGACAGAATATCACCCAAAATATTTCAACAACTTGTGGAAGCACTGGAAGCACTCACTTATATATGCCAAGAAATTTAGAAGACAACCACCTGGCCTGTCAACTGGAAGAGATTCCTTTTTATGCCCATTCCATAGAAAGAGGACAAAACAGAATGCAGAAATTATCAAACAATGTCATTAATATCTCATGCAAGTAAAACATTGCTGACAATGATTCCAAAAGGGTTTCAGCAGGATACAAACAGGGAGTTGCCAGAAATTCAAGCTGGATTCAAAAGAGGACTTGAATGAGCAGAGCATTTCAAAGAGAGCCCAAGAAAACATCAGATGGACGCTGGCATCAGCTGGATCTTGACTGAAAGCGTGCTTGTGTTGTATTGACTACCCAAAGGCGTCCACTGGTGTGGATGAGCACGGGCATGCAAACACGCGACATTGTGCTAATGTGAAACCTGCCCATAGAACAAGAGCCAGTGGCTGATTAGAGCAAGGGCATAAGGCATGGTTTAAAGTCAGGGAAGGTGTGTGTCAGCCTTGTGTTCTTCTATTATATGTATGATCTTTATCAATATGTATACAGACCAAATAATCTGAGAACCTGGAATGTATAAAGAATAATGTGGCAACAGATTGAGAGGAAGGCTGATTAATAACTTATGATAACAGATAACAAAGCCTAGCTTCCCGACGGCGAGGAAGGCTTGAAGGCCTAAAATACATAATAGCAACGGTGAGGATGACGCAGCACTTGGCAGTGTTCCATTCTGTTGTAGACAGAGTCGCTATGAACTGGAGCCAACTGCTCAAGACCTCACCGTAACAGCACAGGTGGCACAATCAAAAAAGCCTGGCATTGGGAAACAACAGACACAGGTGGTCCTTCTTGGTTTCCAACTGCTGGGTCCCACTCTGATCCTTGCGAGGTCTCACCCAGCCAGACGTCCATATTTCTACCTGTCTGTAGCCCTGCCTTTGTGACTTTGCCACCATTTTTGAGGCACACACAGTCCAGGGTTCCATCTTGAAAAAGTACTGGCGGCTCCCAAGGACCTCAGAGATGACGAGCCTGCTGGGACATCAGCTTGAGAGACATGAGCAGAAAGAGCATGGACTCATCCCCCATCTCCCTGGGGCAGGTACCATGCTCCAAGTCTCCATACAGATACCTACTGCTGCTACAGCAACTTCACCAGGGGGTGAATCTCCCCAGTGTTTCTAAAATGCGAAGTGCGCTGACAATGACGACATCATCACACTAAGGGCAGAAGATGACACAGACACCTTGGCACGAGTCCTTAAAGCACCAAACCAAGATAAAGTTGCCATCTGTGAAATGAAGTTAACCGGTTTAGAGGTTGAACAACTTGGCATTCCAGAATCTGAGTATATTGCTGTGTGGTAAAGGTGCCTTCTGGTGAATTTGCCCATAGTTTCTGAGATCTCAGCCATATTGGAGATGCTGTGGTCGTGTCCTGTCTAAACGATGGAGTGAAGTTTTCTGCAAGTGGGGAAGTTGGAAATGAAAACGTTGATTTGTCACCAACAAATATTGCTGATAAAGAGGAGTCTGTTATCAGAGGCATGACTGAGCCAGTTCAGCTAACTTATGCACTTGAACTTCTTTACCAAAGCCACTCCTCTCTCTCTGACAGCAACACCCAGTAGGGTTGCACATGAATTCTTTGTCGTAGAATATTAAATTTTGGCTCTGGGAGTCTGATAGTACTATTGGGCACCCAAGATTAAGGAATGACAGCACACTTATACACTTACAAAATCCAAAACCCAAGAAAATAGAACAGCTTTAAGATGCCAGCATGTACTTAAGTCTTTCTGCCACCAATTCAGTACCACTGAGCACAAATGTCGATGATGTATTCTGTAAACAATCTATTTTTCACCACTCTTTAAAAAATAAGCATGCAAAGTCAAATCTGTTAACCTAGAAATATTACGTGCTGCGATGCCTAGAAGTACTCCTGCCCTGTTTATAACAAAGGGATTTAAGAAAATGCTTTCAATTTAAAGGATGTGATCTGATTTTCAAATGTCATAAAAAACAACAACAAAGCAATAGACACAGACAAATGTATTATAAATGAGAGTACATAAGTAAATCCACACATTGACTGATTTTTTTTTTAATACAAGGGTGCGAAGTTCATTTGATGGGAGAAAAGAATATCTCCAATAAGTGGCACTGGGAAAATTGGATTTCCACATGCTGAAAAATGAAACAAATTCTTTATTTTACACCATACATAAAAACAAATTTTAAATGATTGAAGTGCTTAAATGTGAAAAAATAAAATTATAAAATTCTTAGAAGTACAAGCAGGGGTGAAACTGCCAGGTCGCACAATGGAAGGCCTAGCCTAAAAATAAAGGCACAGGCAGGTCCTTGTAAAAAATTTTACACTTTCTTCCTTAAAGAACTTTACCTGAAAAAGTGAAAAGCCAAGTTACTGAATGGAGGACCATCTTCAGAAACTCTGTAACTGATTAGAATCTAATAACCAAAAAAGATATATAAAACCCCAAACAACTTAGCAACAAAAATTATAAACAAGCCAATCATAAAGTGGGCAAAGGACATGGATAGACATTTCACCAACAAGGGCATTCAAATGGCCAACAAACACATGAAAATAGTTATCCCTAGCTATCAGAGTGAAGCAACTCTTTTGCAAGTCACAATGAAATATCATTTCCTTCCTACATGGATGGCTAAAGGAGCCCTGGTGGTGCAGTGGGTTAAACGTTGGGCTGGTAACTGCAGGGCTGGTGGTTCAAACCCAACAGGCTCTCCTCCGTAGAGAGAAGAGCTTACCTGCTCTCATCAACATGCATAGTCATCGAACCCCCAAGGTCCAAGGAGCAGGTCTGCTCTGTCTTACTGGGTCTCTATGAGTTGATAGAAATACGTTTTTAAAAAACAAACGCATAGAAACAGAAGCCAAAAAAATAACAAATATTGGTATGTGGAAATTATTAACATTAGCTAAAAAGTAAGGAGCCACCTAGAAACCCATTAACAGATGACTAGATAAAATGTGATGCATACGTACAAAGGAATACAACAAAACCTGTAGACAAAACGAAGTCTTCATACATGGTATAACACGGATAGAACGCGAAGATCTCATACTGAGGAAAATAAACTAATCACAAACACACGAATATTGTACAGCCTCACTTACATAAAAGGCCGGGAAAAGGTACAAGTGTATTAGAGGTTAAAAGTTCATTTGGGGTTACCAGGGATGGGAAGAAGGGTGGTGAACGGTGATAGAGAAACCCTACTGAGGAAGGGCAGAGTTGCACAACTATTATTAATTGCCTTTACTCAATTATATACCTATAAAAAATGGTACTGAACTATAGTTATGTGATAGAGATATTTATAGCAATGACAAAAATTTTAAAAGTGTAACTACCAAAGTTGCTAATCTGATTCCTTGGCTTGGGGAGTTAGGGTCAAGGTTCCAAGTACAACCCAGTTAATTGACCTAATAACATGCAGTGTTGTTGTTTTTTTCTCATCCATTTTATTGGCATACAATTAACAAACCCTTCGAACAATTCAATAGATAATTGCATCAAGGGTAGTTGTACAATTGTCACCACAATCAGTCTTAGTACAGTTGCTTCATTCTTATAACTCATCATTATTAGCTCCCTACTTTCCCCAGCCTCCCTGTCATCCTTACAAGGACTCAGTACTCTGTTCTACCTCGTAGTGCATAGCGCCTGGGACCTGGAAAGCTTGCAAGGATCCCTGAAGGCACCACAGCTGATCTCTATTCACCTGAAGCACCGCGAAGAGGAAGAGAATAGAGAATGCGTGGCAGACTGCCGCTGTCAACAGCCGCTTTTTGCCATTAGACTAGGACTGGGTGGTGCTTTCCTGCCTCTACTGGACAGTTTGGATCAAAGATTGCACGGAAGAATCTTCGTTCCAAAGGAGAAACCAAAATTTCACGTTCCCATGGATGCTAGGCTTTCTAGAGCTATGGAGGATGGATGGACCCTAGAAACTATCGCCCTTAGATAATTTTATATTTAAACTAAAAACATCACTAGAAATCATCTTAACATTGAACAATATACCCCAAACAAAGCAATTTGCAGATATCGAGTTGACATGGCCTCTGAGATGATGAGCAATGTCTGGGGAGCGGTTGTGGTTGTACAGCATTGTGAGTATAAGCCACGCCACTGAGAGGCACATTAAAAGGATTCAAATAACAAATATTGCTCAAACATTGAAAAATAACCCAACAAAAGCCTTTAGAGAGACCATAGGACTTGAGACTTCATAGCCAAGGTCCTCTGAGCACTCACTGTAGCCTTTAGAGACCTACAGAAGCGTCAAAGAGCCAAATGGGCAGGTGAGCAGCACGCCAGAGACTTCCTCCCTGGTTTTGTGTCCCTAGCCTTGATTTCCCCAACCACACAACAGACTCACATCCTGTCGTCCCACTTACCAGCCCAGCCCTCAGAAGCAAGCTTCACTGTGCTCTATAGCTTGAGTTCCCTTGATTCAGCCACACTCCTTGCCAGCATAGCCCCTTTCTAGACTCGAGGTTCTGAATCCCCAAAGTTTACTCACAATTACCATTTGGAATTTCTTCTCTGGAAACACTGGCCTTGCATTTGAAACTGTCTAGGATCAGACAACGTTTCATCCTGTAACACATAAGATCACAATGTGAACGCACTCGACAACGCCTGACCAACAGCAATAACTTTATATTTTCATGTTGTACCCATTGTTGCTGAAGGCAGTTCTGAAGTGTGAATGAACTTACTGTACTTTTTCTTGCCAAATGATTTTTTTTCCCCAGCAGTTCTGGCAGAAAACAATGCAACGTTATTTTGCATATCAGCACTAATGTAGGTAAGTTGCTTGATCTCATTATATTTCCGTTTTATTGTTAGGTAGCTTAGCCTAGGGATTGGGAAGTCCATTGACGCATGCCCAGGAGAGCCAGCAAAGGACAAAGCTGGATTTTCCAGCCGGTGGGCGTGGATGGGCGTTCAACCTGGAGCAGCCCACCTGGGCCAGGTGATAGCAATTCAGCCAATGGGATCAACCTGGGGTCCTTCACCAAGCCTCACCTGGGAATCCTTGAAAAGGCAGGAACCAGGAGGGAGACGGGGGCTTGGCTTGGCTGGTCTTGTCTGGTCGTCTTCGTGGGAGGAAACTTGGGAGAGAGATCCTTGCGTGACCCTGAGCAGTCTCTGCCAGGCCGCAAGGTCAAAAGGAATCCTATAGGTGCCGCGTAAAACCTGAAGCTTCTTTTAACTCTCATTAAATTCACTTGGATCACAAGCCCGGCTTTAGCGTGAATTCGTTCTCGTGTGGAGCCAAGGACTGAGGTTGGAATGAAGCCAGGAGAGAGAGACCTTACATTATCACCTATGAAGTAGAGTCAACATAAGGACATTGTGAAGATTAAATGAGTTTTAAAAAATGACTACTCACGCTTGGGAAACTGTGTAGCTAGCAGCAAGGGCTCTAGAAATATTAACTGTTATTATCAGCATTGGATAAAAATTGAGATTATTCTGTGTGTTCTAAAAAAACATCATTTTATCTTACCTTGATTCACCTCTGTGACACAGATATTATCACCCATAACAGGAGTTAGGGAATTTAGGCACCCAGAGGTCAAATACCCAGGAGCCCTGGTGTCACATGGTTAAGTGTTCAGCTGTTAACCTATTGGTTTGTGGTTCCAACCCACCAGCAGCTCCACTGGCGAAAGGTCTAGCAATCTGCTCTCAGAGATTACAACCAAATAAGTTCTACTCTTTCACCATGAGTCAGGCCCCATTTGACAAAAGCACAACCTCCTTGAGACATAGGTAAGATTAATATTGGATTTACCCAATAAGCAAGGCAACCCACAGGCTTAGCTGTGTTTGCTTACTAATCTGCAGAGAATCATTTTTCAATTTTTCACCCCATCAAAGATTGTGATGCTCACTACTATTGGCCTTGGTCTCTGACACAATCCCACAACACTTTCCTACAGAAGCAAAGTCTCCTTTCAAATTTACAATCCCTGACAGGGGAGGGTAGCCAGCAAGCATAGTCAACGTGGCCCCTCCCTGGATGCAGTTCTGGGTGAGGCTATAAGCATTTAGTTTGTTGATATCATCTAATAGAATATTTAATGTGATGTCGAGATGTAAAAAAAAATAAAGGCATTGCACAAGGAATCACAAAGTGTTATTTGACCTTCTTTATCTTTCTGACCTTGGTTACACTCAGACTCTTATCTCTCCAGGCAATAAAATGTTTATAGAGTCAATAGTGTGTCAGAGGAAGGAGGGGAGTTCACTGAGTTGTAAAACATGGTCTCCACCTGCTAATTTCCATGAATGATTTTACAAAGTTGTCAGTTTTTCATATCTGGAATTTTGACGTTAGCTCTGCCTTCTTTGCCTTTCATTCTCCACGAGTCCCCAGATACCACAACATTTTCCTTTCCAAGGTTTCTCCCACCGTCCGTTCCTCACACACATTCTTGCCACCAGCCCATGAATTCAGTCTTTATTTCCCAGTCGTCTTTGTCCTTTGAACAGATTGATCTTTCTAAAACCCCACTTTTAAGAATGTAAATTCTGTAGAAGTTGCTGAATGGAAGACTGTTTTGTTGTGTATATTTTTGACACAACCTAAAAAATAATAATTACACAAATAACAAGGAGTATAAGGTAGAAGAAAACATTCTAAAAATGATTCTGGTAATGATTGTACAACTCTTCTTGATACGATTGAACTATTAAATTGTTTGATAAGTGGATGAAGTGCCAATAAACTATTTAAAAAATATATGTCATGACTTTGCACTAAGCTTTCTTGTTGTTTTTCTTTTTTTCGTTTTTGCACTAAACTTTCAATGGCATTCATGATCTCCACAATCCAGACCTAGAAAATTCTGTCATACACTCTATTACAATGTTACAGGCAACACAATATTTGAGATGTTCCTTAAGGAATAGTTTCTATGCTCAAACAAATGCGTATTTTGTAATTATGAAACCGACTTATTTCAATATACGATTTCCACGCTTTTCTCTCCCGCCCCCAGCACCTTTTTAATTTGAAAGACAAAACAACCCTTCTGTAGCCCATCTATTTTTAAACCTTTTATTGTGAATTGACAGGAGGTTACATTCCAGATCATCAATTTTGTATTCAACAACTTGAAATAATTAGCAAATATCCCCATGGCTTGTCCGATCTCCACTTTGATTTTCCATCTGTCTACCCTGTTGCTTCTCACACAACAGCCCCACAGTGCCCTCTGTAACCATCAAAGACTTTTCTTTTGGCATGAAAACCTTTGTCTTGGGTTTTCCTTTATAATAGTGGTCTCATAGAATATTTGTCCTTTTGTGATTGACTAACTTCACTCCGCATAACATTCTCCAAGACTACCCATGTCATGAGGTATTTCACAGTTCCATTGTCATCCCTTAGTCATTCAAAAGAACAAACAAATCTGTCCTGGAAGAAATACAACCAGAATCTACCTTAGAAGAAAGGATGGCAAGGTTTTGCCTTGAGTGTTTTGAGCATGTTATCAGGAAAGACTAGTCCCTGGAAAAGGACACTGTGATTGGTAACAGAAGAGGAGTGAAAAAAGAGCAAGACCATTGATGAGACAGATGGATTGATGCAACCATGAACAATTGTGAGGATGGCGCAGGACCAGGGGAGTTTTGCTCTGTTGTACTTAGGGTCATTCTGGTGTAGGCATCATGCGCAACTGACTTGGTGGCACTTAACAACAGCACAATTCCATTGTGTGTATGTGCCAAAATTGACTTATCCTTTCTTCCACTAATTTAGGTTGTTCCCATCTTCTTGCGATTGTGAACTGTGATGAATGCGGGTAGGCGTACCCCTATCCATGCGTCAGCTCTTACTTCTTTACTATAGACCCAGCAAAAGGATTTCTGGGGCATATAGTACTTCTATTCTCAGTTGTTTGAGGACATTCCATATGGCTTTCTATCATGAATGCACATTTTTACAGTCCTGCCAGCAGTGTATGAGGGTTTCAATCTCTCCTCACCTCCTCTAGCATTAAATACTTTGTGTGTCCTATAGCTTTGCTATCAATGCAAGATGGTATCTCATCATAGTTTTGTTTGGTTTTTTTTCAGAGAAAAGATGGTCTATTCTTTGCACACAGCGTTATCAGGGTTATTAGCCTCTCAGCTAGCTAGCTAGCTATCAAGATATGCATCACGCTAGCCACCCACTCAGTTCTGTTAGCTGATTCTACTGTCGGCACTCCCTGGCACCAGGCTATCTGCCATTGGCCTGTTCATGGACCGCTTCACCACCATCTAGCCCAGCTCATAGGCAGTAAAGCAGCCAGCTTGTTCTGTCTTGAAGCTTTTCCAACCCTGCAATGCAAGCTCTCGCAATTAGTAAAGGCTTTCTCAGCCACTGGCTCTGCCTCCAGGCCTCTCAGATTCGGGTTCCAGTCCCGTCATGAGTATTATAGCCTTTGACCTATATCACAGGAGTCACAAGCTCTCTGCTCCAGGCTCTTCCTCTCTAAAAGCCTCTGGGAAGCGGGATGCTTTAAGCTCCAAAAATCACCTTGCCAACTTCAAGGTATGATCCTCCCAGCAGAACACTAACCAACAAAGACTCTTGGGAGACCGCAAGTTGCCCAATCCTATTGAGTGGTTGTTCACACTCTCTTTTTGACTAGGAAGCCAGAGTCAGAGAGGTCAGGCGACTGTCTGGAAGAGGTCTGGAAGAGCTCATAATGAAGATGGAGTATGATGACCAATGGCTTTGGGGATATTGAGATTCCTTTTGTTTTAAAACTGAGTAGTAGAGATGTCATTGTTTTCATTTTGTAAATATCCCTCAATGTGTTTATTTGGATTTTCTATTCTTTTCTGATATGTACATTATAAGTCAATAAAAAGTTTGCTTTACAAAAGACCTTTTTTTATGGCAAATCACAACATTAAACCTTGCAGCCTACTTTGGAGGGACAAATGTTATACAACTTTCTGGCCCTGCTGGCTAAACATCCGTGCCTAATGATACATTTTAAACCACTTATATTTTATTTTCTTGTGTTGTGGTGGCTTAAATATTGCTGCGGTGCTGGAAACTGTACACCAGCATTTCAAAACCCAGC
The DNA here is from genome assembly GCF_050624435.1 of Tenrec ecaudatus. Lineage (NCBI taxonomy): Eukaryota > Metazoa > Chordata > Mammalia > Afrosoricida > Tenrecidae > Tenrec > Tenrec ecaudatus. The sequence continues at coordinate 134,525,652 of NC_134532.1, forward strand.
AGTGTCATTCCCGGGGATAGGTTTCAGCAGAACTTCAAGCCTAAGACGGACTAGGAAGAAGAACCTGCTTTCTATGACTCCAAAAGGAACTGGCCAGTGAAGACTTCGTGAACAGCTGCAGAAACTGTCTGTTTTAATGCTGGAATATGAACTTCTGAGGTTACGAGCCACTCAGAATGTGATTGAGAGGAGCCATTCCTCGAAGCAGAATCGATCTAAATAATGTAGGTAGAATAATCTTCACTGGCTTGTGTGGTATGACTCAAAATGAGAAAAGTACAGTTGTAAATATCCATCAGCATTAGCAAAGTGTAAGGTATGATGAATGAGTCAAGGAAAATGAGAAATTATTGAAAATGAAAGTAAATTCTTAAAGATAGCTATCCTAGAGAATACTATTATTATCCTTTGCTGTCCAGTACATAAGAGCCCTGGTGGCATAGTGGATATGAATTGGGCTACTAACTGCAACTTCAGTAGTTAAAAAATAGCAAGCACTCCATGAAAGAATGACAGCACATTCTATTCTTGTAAAGGGCTACAGTCTTGGAAACTCACAAGGGCAGTTCTAGCCTGTCCTATATAGTTGTTATAAGTCAGTATTGACTCAGTGGCATTGAGTTTGAATTTTAGTTTGGTGCAATAAATGCTGACTCATAGTGACCCTATAGGATAGGGGAAAATGTTCTTCATGCTTTCCAAGACTAGAAATCTTTATAGGTGTTTAAATGTGCATCTTTCTCATTTGGAGAAGCTGATGGATATGGACCACCAACCTTCTGTTTAACTATCCAGTTTTCAATCCACTATGCTAATAGGGATTGTTATAAGCTTTCCTGAGCTAAAATGAACTGGTATTAACCATCTTAAAATTTTGTGGTTTAAGATGCTGATGATGACAAATGAGGAACAGTGTCATATTAATTGGTTAAAAGAACATTTCAAGACCTGTCCTGTTTTCAGTAATAGGTTAATTGTCAAATGCCTACAAGGAAGAACAATTAATATGACTTACGAACCAACTATTAATGCCAATAAAGGAGAAATTCAAGATGTTTATCAACTTCTAAAGTTGAAACTGGTCAAACATGCAATCAAGATACATTAATAATTTCTAGTGACTGGAATGTGAAAATAAAGGATCAATATTTGGACAATGATCTTGGTTACAGTAACAATTCCAGCAATGGAATGATAGAATTTTGCAAGACCAATGACCTTCATCAGAAATATCTTTTTCAGCAACATAAAAACAAACCAAAAAACACAAATCAAACACACAAACACAAAATAACAAGCGAACCCTGTCAGATGGAATACATGAGAACCAAATTGACCAAGCTAAATATCAAAGGTCAGAACAAGGTCAAGGGCTGACTGTAAAAAAGATAACCAATTACTCATTTTCAAGTTCAAGTTGAAGCTGACGAAAATGAAAACAAGTCAGGATCCAACTTTGTGTATCGCCCATCTAAATGTATAGACCATCTCAAGAATAGATTTGATATGCTAATGGTTGAAAGCCAGATGAGTTAGAAGATGACTTCAAGGATATCAAACACAAAGAAAGCAAAAGACCATAGAAAAGACAAGAAAAAAAAAGGAAAAGGCCACAATGGGTGTCAAAATATTTTCTGAAACTTGTTCTTGAATGTAGAAAAACGAAAGCAATGGTAAGATGTGGTAAAGTAAAAAAAGATGATTTCAAAGGGTGACTTGGGAAGACAAGGTAAAGTGTTATAATAGGACATGCAAAGAGTTACAGCTAGAAAACCCCAAAGGAAGATAGAACTCAGTATTTTTCAAGCTGAAAGAACTAAAGAAAAGAAATCAAGTCTTGAGCAAAAATATTAAGGACTGTATGGGCAGAATATTAAATGACATTTAAAAAAGAAGTTGGGATACACAAAATCACTGTGCCAATATTGGTGGGGTTTTTTTCTTATTATTTTCTTTCACCTTATGTCTACCTATATAAGATAGGTGGGACAGAAATCCCGAGAAGAAGACAAAAGTGGGACTGGTGGCCCTGCGCAGACATGGGAAATGATGGGGTGAGGAGAGGGAGCAGGGAGACAAAAACTCAGGGATGAGGGAACAACAAGAGATCTAAAAATGATGGTGAAGAGGCTTGGTGGGGTTTAATCAAGTGCAATATATCCAAGAGGAATAAATGAGAGCCAAGTGGAGGGTGAGCATGATAGTGGGACAGGAAGAAGGTGAAAGGAAATAAATGAAAGAAGTAGCAAGTAAAAGCTATTTATAGGGGTATAGCTATAGGCATGTATACATGTAAATGTATTAATTTATAATGAAAGGGATAGAGGCCAACTAGAGCAGAGTCAAAAGAACAACCCCTCCAATAGCAAAATAAAACTAATAATAAAAATCAGGGAAAGGTTAAATGAGTGGGAAAACAAGAGAACAATGCAAAATATCAATGCAGCAAAAAAAGCTGGTTCTTTGAAAGTATCAGCAGAATAGACAGATTACTGACAAGCCAAAGCAAGGGGAAAAAGGAGCAATTAATAGCAAGGATGAGGGCTGAAGCTGGCAAAATCACTACAGACCCCAACAGGATTAAAAGGATAATCACAAAGTACTATGAAAATCTGTATTCCAATGAATTCAACAATGTGGGAGATGTGGAAAAACACTTGGAAAAAATAATCACTCCCTAGATTATCCCAGATAGAGGTAAAGAACCCCAACAGACCCATAGCAAAAGAAGTACGTAGGGTTATCAAGGAATTACTAATGAAAAAAGCTCCCAGACCAGACGGCTTCACAGGAGAGTTCTACCAAGCATTCAGGGAATTGCTGACACTGATCCCCCACAAATTATTCCAGAGCATAGAAAAAGATGGTAAACTCCCAGACTCATTCTATGAAACCAGTATAACTTTGATACCCAAACAGGGCAAGGATTCCATGAGAATATAGAACTACAGACCAATATCTCTAATGAACATAGATTTAACAAGCCTTAACAAAATATTGGCCAATAGAATATAAATATATATAAAACATATTATTGAGCATGATCAGGTGGGATTAATTCCAGGGATGCAGGGATGGTTTAACATCTGAAAATCCATAAACATTATTGCCACATTGATAACAAAAAGGATAAGAATCACATGATAGTTTTGACACACACAGAAAATGCATTTGATAATAATCAACACGTATTCCTAATTAAGACACCCAAGAAGATAGGAATGAAAGGAAAAATCCTCAAGTTAATAGAAGCTACTCCCTTAAACCCACTCCCTTTCTCTGAGCGACAGTGTGGTACAGTCCTGATACCAGGGTACCCACAAGTACATTATAAAAAGGGAAAAACTTTAAAATAAACAAACAAAAACACTCCCAATTCCAGGCTGTGGTCCTTTGTGTGATTTTGAATGCAAGGTACCAGGACTCTGTCCTTTAGCATAACATTAACATAACACCTCAAAGCTCCAGAGCACAGCCTAGGATTTTAACATAATAAAATGGGAAAAGGGAACAGGTTCTGATAGCTATAGCCCATGCCCCAAAACATGCTTACTAGTCCTGAGCCTTTAAAAGGCTGCATATTGCAGCCGCACAGTCCAGACCAGGCTCACAGCCGCGTTGCTGTCCCACTCCGGCCCAGCAAGTGGCAAACCTACAGTTGCCTGCTTTAGCCCAGACTCCAAGACACGCCCCCCCGCCAACACCAGTGGCCATTGAGTTTCCTCAGCACCTTGGCTACATAGCAGTCAGATCAACCACCGTAGTATGTCACAGGTAGTCCTGCAAAACACTCTTACAAGTCACACAAAGAAAGAGCTCAGAAGCTACCTAAGAAGAGACAATAGCCAACCATCATAGTTAATGGAGAAAAGACTAAACCAGTCTCACTTGAATGGCCCCCTTGTCGTCCCTTCTATTCAGCATCTTACTGGAAGTCCTAGCTAACAACATGAGGCAGCAGATGGACGTTTAAGGTATCTGGTTGGGAGAAGCGGAGGTGAAACTATCACTGTTTGTGGATGACAAAACTCTATACATTGAAAATCTCAAAAGCTCTACAATAGGAGCACTGGCAATGATGGAGGAAAGTGGGGGAGAGGCAGAATAAAAGATCAATAAACAGAAGTCTATTGGTTTCCTATATATATCAGACAAGACCATAGAAGAGGAGATCAAGAAGGTAGAAACCCATCACAATAATCAAGAACAAATTGAAACATCTATGGATATATTTAACAGCAACAACAAAACCCCAGAGGACTTACAGAAGGAGACCACAGGACTCTAGTACAGGAAACCAAAAGCAACTTTCACAAATGGAAGAATATCTCATGCTCGTGGATTGGAAGACTCAATATGGTAAAGATGTCAATCTTACTCAAGGCACTATATAAGTTTAATGCTATCCTCATTCAAATACCAACAACCTTCTTCAAAGAATTGGAAAAACTGAAGACCAATTTCACATGGAAAGGGAAGAAGTCCCGAAATAGCAGAGAACTTCTCGAGATGAAGGACAAAGTTCGAGGGCTCACTTTATCTTTAACATGTGTTTCACAGCCACAGTGGTCCAAACAGAGTGGTACTGGAATAATGACAAATACTCAGACCAATGGAAAAGAACTGAAAACCCAGAAATAAAACCATCAGCAGATAAACAAGTGATCTTTGACAAGGGTCCCAAAAACATCAAGTAGGAGGTGGATGCCCTCTTTGACAAGTAGTGCTAGGAACAATGGATATCCACTTGTAGAAAAATGAAACAAGATCCTTATCTTACTCCATGCACAAGAACAAATGAAAATTGGATCACAGACCTAGAAGTAAAATCCCAAACTATCAGGAACATCAACCAAGGAATTGGGACAAACCTAAGAACTTAGGCTCAGGGAATACATAGGCTAACTGAAATAAGGAAGGGTATACACACAGGTCAACCTGAAATTGAAAAGTGGAATATACTAAGGATAAAACATCTGTATGCATCAAAAGACTTCATGAGAGTAGCAAGAGAACCCACAGACGGACAGGATTTTTAGCAATGACACAACAAAGGGCTTATTACTAAAATCTACAATACTCTCCTAGCCTGCAAAAAGAGGAAAACAGTTAACACTCTGATGAATTGGGCAAAAGACCGGAACACAAGTTTCACTAGGAAGGAGACCCGAATGGCCAATAAATATATGAGAACATGCTCCCGATCATTAGCCATCAGAGAAACTCAAATTAAAACAACCATGAGATACCTCCTTACACTCTTGAGGATAACCCAAATTAGAAAATCAGAGAGCAACTAATGTTGGAAGGGATGCGATGAGATAGGAATTGTCCTTCACTGTTGTGTAGATAAGTACAGCCTCTGTGGAAAGTGATCTGATGATATCTAAACAAATGGAAATTGAGCTACCTTATGACCCAGCTATCACTCTACTGGGCATACACCCAGAAGAGGTAAGAAATAGACCACGACCAGTCATCTGTGTTCCAAAGTTTATTGCGATGCAATTCAGAATTACAGAAAACTGGAAACAACCAACATTTCCACCGCTAGACAGGTGGATTAGAAATCTCTGACACATACATACAATGGAGTACTATGCAGCACTCAAAAGCTCTAATGATCGCATGAAGCTAATCTTCTCACGGGAAGAGCTGGAGGAATTTATGCTAAGTAAATCAACCAATCATAAAAGACAAGTACAACATGAGTTCACTGAGGATAATCAGCACAGTAGGTATAGAAGGAAAGCCTCTCACATTGTATGGGTTGAGGTACAGGAAGTAGTGTGGGGGACAGGTCAAACCTAAGGATGTACTTGTCATTCCAACATAAAGAAGGGGAAAAGGGGAAGGGGGAGGGAGAAAAAGAGATAAAGGGGAAGGGCAGATGATGACACTGGAAGTAGAACACTAAGCCATCCAGGCAGAGAATATTGGTTATGATTCCACAGAATGGGGAGTGTGCATGCAGACCCCACCACGGGGCATCAAACCTTGAGGCCAATGTAACCACGTGGAGCAACACAAGAACCGAGTGGGCTACAGGGTCAGCCCCAATCAGAGCCAAACTGATCTCCCCTAGAAGCATGTGCTACAGAAGACAGCACTAAATCTACAGGTTGAAAAGAGGGGCACTTCCTGTTTGCTTCTTCCCAGTAAGTGAGGCAAGCAATACTTCCACAAACATCTAGCCATCTAAAATGGAGAGATGACTCATTCTACTTATAGAAATGAGCTAGATTTTAGAAGTGTTGGTTGGGTTTTCTGCTGCTCTTCAAGATTTCAGAGTGTCTTTAAACTGAAATCCCCAAATGTTCTCAGGGTGAAGAACCTGAGGTCAGATGCTTACTTAGGAAAGTGCTGTTCACTCAGTAAACCCCAAACAAAGGATAATGCTGGCCAATACCTTGCCTTTCTGACATTTCCTTGGGAATCTGCAAGAGACTTCCCTTTCCCCTTCCCCCGTTAATACCATTTAAAGTGTGTATTAAAAAACTACAGAATACTAAATTTAAAAGTTTGACCAACTCCCCCCCCCCAAAAAAAAAAAAAAAGAAAAGAGGGGCCAGCATGCCACATCCACACAGAAGCAAACCAAGAAGGAAAAAGAGACAGTGAGGTTCTAGACCCCAACCTCTGAGGATGACATTGAACTGCTATGGCACAGAGAGGACTGTAGGGCTGACAACAGCTGGAGACATGACGTCCCCTCTCTGGAGCACACCGGGGCAGAGGACAATACTGGGGACATGAGTTCAGTCTGAATCCCCCACAGTGGGGCGAACCAAGAAGGGATCATAACACATTAGCAACAGGAGCAAAGCAAAGTCTCAAAGTCCCTGAGGAGCCTGAGAAATAGACTTCAGGCTAGTGGGAGCAGTTCCCAAGTCCCCCCACGACTAGTGGTGAGATGGTCATAAAGGTCAGTGGACAGACCTGGAATTATCTGTGCTTGTCAGGTTTGTTTGTTTTTTTATTTTGCTGACAGCATACTTGGCAAAGCATAGTTTCTACATTTACAATTTAATGATACTAATTACATTCTTGCAGCTGTACAACCATGTGTCCTCTCTCTCATTAACAAACTCATTACTCCATAAAATTTCTATCTAATCTTTCAGGTATATTTTGTAAATTTAATTCCCCATAGACTGGTGTTCAAATTGCATAATACTTGGGCAGACAGGCTTCTTTAAGATGACTTCAGGGTATATTTTTGAGTGAAGAAGAAAGATTTTAATATCATTCCAGGAAACTGTGTATACCTCTTTGATACAAAACCAGAATTGAACAAATGGTAGTTTTACCAATACATTTTTTATACCACTCAATTAAAACCAGTTGGATTCCTTCACTTATAATGGATTTTAATAATATTTGGGAGATGTTGGTTCACCAAGATATGCAATATGCATTACTTCTAAATGTTGGCACATCACATTTTTCAAAAAGTTCACGTGTGGGGAAACAGATCTATGCACATATATTTAGAGGTTTAGTATTAAGGCAGCAGATGGACATTGGGCCTCCACTCAAGCACTTACTCAATGCAAGAACACTTTGTTCTAATAAATTGGCATTCCAGGATGCACACCTTCCCGACACGATTGCTGAAGAAAAAAGCGTGTGCATAAGCAAATGTGGTGAAGAAAGCTGACAATGCCCGGCTACCAAAAGATATAGCACCTGGGTTCTTAAAGCCTTGAAGATGAACAAGAGGCCATCTAGCTGAGAAGCATCAAAGCCCACATGGAAGAAGCAAACGAGCCTGTCTGACCACAAGATGCAGAAGGGACCAGTTGTCAGACATCAAAGAGCTAAAAACCCTATCAGTGGGTGCTCACCTCCCTGATATGATCAATGAAGCCAAACGTGTGCATAAGCAAATGTGGTGAAGAAAGCAGATGGTGCCCAGCTATCAAAAGATATAGCATCTGGAGTCTTAAAGGCTCAAAGATAAACAAGTGGCCATGTAGCTCAGAAGCAACAAAGCCCACATGGAAGAAACACACCAGCCTGTGTGACTGTGAGCTGTCGAAGGGATCAGGTATCAAGCATCAAGGAACAAAAAATCATATCATTGAAAATGTGGGTGAGTGCAGAGTGGAGACTCAAAGCCCAATGCTAGCCAACCGGACACCCCTTGCTGAGGGGTGGTGGGGAGGAGATGAACCAGGCAGGGTGCAGGGTAGCAACGATGAAACATATAACTTTCCTCTAGTTCTTAAATACTTCCTCCCCCTCCCCCCACTATCATGATCCCAATTCTACCTTACAAATCTGACTAGACCAGAGGATGTACATAGGTACAGATAGCAACTGGAAACACAGGGAATCCAGGACAGATGACTCCTCCAGAACCAGTGATGAGAGTGGCGATGTCTGGAGGGTGAAGAGAATGTGGGGTAGAAAGGGAGAACTGATTGCAGGAATCTACATATAGCCTCCTCCCTGGGGGAGGGACAGCAGAGAAGAGGGCAGGGGGAGACGTCAGACAGTGTAATATATGACAAAATAATAATAAATATATGAATGATAACGGGTTCACGAGGTGGGGAGAGTGGCAAGGGAGGGGGAAAATGAGCAGCAGATATTAAGGGCTCAAGTAGAAGGCAAATGTTTTGAGAATGATGATGGCAACAAATTTACATATGCTCTTGACACAATGGATGGATGTATGGATTGTGATAAGAATTGTACGAGCCCCCAATAAAATGATTTAAAAAAAGAAAATCCAAAACAGGAATGAAATCTGGATTTTGTTCAGGTTTACTAGATCAAAAAGTGAGGTTACATTGATTACTCAAGACCCAACAGCAGCACACCTGGGAGTAAGACCATTAGCTTCTATCTGGGTTCCAGGATGCTCTCCAGAACATAATGTGCAGTGCGGTTTTTAAAAAGTGTAAATGGTTTTAGTCCGCTAAGGCATGTGATGTACACAATTTCTCAAATGTCAATAAACGCATCCCGACTCATGAAATTCATGAAAGCTGGGGAAAAAAAGTTCACGTGTTAATGTCACCATCTGAAAGTCATCACTAAACTGAAAGGAAGATGGTGGTGTAAAGTGTTCTCCATAATCCTAATTTCCACAAAGTAACTTACATTTTGTCACAGCAATGAACACTGTGGCCATTGTTTGTTTGAAGTAACAGGCAGTTTGAAGACATGTCTGCCAGTGGACTATGTTTAAATAGTCATCACCTGTCTGCTAATCCTTCTTGCAACATAAATGGTCTGTGAATAGGGTGGATAGGCTAACTCACGGCTCAGTCTCACAAGGGCTTTCTGCACTAAACCATAGTATTTGGGTCTGCAGCAAAGCACACTAACTATCCCTCCCAATTTGACACATAGACTACTAAAATGATGTGTACTCTGGGATCAAGATTCAATAAAAAATGATCATTTTTACCTCTGTGATGCATTCTTGAGACTCTAAGTGTTCCTTCTGATTTCCTTGATAACCCAATGGATTTGTAATTTTAAAACTGTTCAATTTCCTTAACTTTATTTAGTTTTTCTTATTTCTTTTGTTATTAACTGGTAGCTTCATTCTATTTTGGTCAGATTAGATGCTTTCAGGTTTCAATATTTTAAAATTATTAAAATTTACTTTGTGTCTGAAAACATTCTACACCAAACACATGAACAGTGAAGTAGCGTGTGCACTGTGCTACTGTTGAGTGGGGTGCTCTATGTCTGTGACGTCCAGATGGTTACTACTTTGCAGCTCTTCTGAGTCTTTATTCCCTTTTAAAATGGTTCCAGCCATCACCAAAAGGTGATGAATGTAATGTCCTTCTCTGTCTCACAATACATTTTCACTTAAAATTTATTGTCATCTATTAGCATTGCCACTCCTGTTCACTTTGTTTTGCTGCTTACTTGTTATGCCAAGTACCTCCACCCCCACTTTATTCTGTTTATGCCCCTGTCCTTGAGGTGTGGCCTGTGTCACATAGATGTGTCATATGTGTAGTCTAGTCTTCCACTGTTTCTTGACTAGAATATTTAATCCATTTATTTTCAACAAATATATTTTTATCCTACTCCTTGCAAAACGAATATGTTAGCGTTTACATGGCAAGGGGGGGATCAAAGTTGCAAACGAAGTTAAGATAGTTAATCAGATGATCTTAAAATAAGGGAGACTATCCTGGTTTAGCCTACTCAGATAATGCAGTTATTTTAAGGTCCTTAAAAGTGGAGGGCTTTTTGTTTTGTAGGAAAGTATCCATGGTGGTGCAGTAGGTTAAGCAGCATCCTCCTAACCAAAAGATTTGGTGGTTTCAAATCAGTAGCTGCTCCTTCAGAGAACAATTTCTGCTCCTGTAAAGATTAATCATCTCAGAAACCATAACGAGTAGTTCTTGAGAAGTGTCTCTGAGTCAGAATCAACTTGATGTCAGTGGGTTAAACATGGAAGAGGGAGACGGAAGAAAGGTATTAGAGGAAGATTTGTATTGATGAAGCAAGCAAGATCAAAGAGGGTCTATACTGTGGACTCTGAAGATGGGGGATTTGATCCAGGAGTCAAGGAACTGCAGAAGGTTTCTAAACTTCAAAACCAGCCCCTGCTGCAGAGTTGATTCAGACAATAGCAGCCCTAAAGGGCAGCATTGACCTGTCCCTTAGGATTTCCAAGGCTGTGATCTGTGTGGAAGCAGACTGTCACATCTTTCTCCCTTGGAGGAACTGGTGGCTCCGACCTTAAAGTTAGCAGCTGAGTATTGAACTGCTGCACCTGCAGGGCTCTTTGAGAGGGGTCAGGAAGGTACTAAGAACTGTAGAAAAGCTGAAGGGAGCTTTTCAGAGAGCCATATGGGATCTTTGTTAGCAAAATGCCTGCTACAGGCCCTGTAATCCTGGTTCTTCCATGAGAAGGCTGTTTTGTTTTGTGTTTGTGTTGGATGATCTTTCTGTGTAAGAAGCCATATCCTTAATTAACGTTAAATCAAATTAAGTCCTTTGCCAGTTGCAAGCTGCTGACCTTGGTCTATCTGGTGCCGATAGACTAGTGAATCACTGACTGGTCCCCCCTCTTCCACCCAACACCATTATTTCTGGAGTGTTCATGGGGGAGGCTCCAGTGCATTCATGAATGAGCCTGCCTGCTCCCTTTACAACAAGGCACTTTCCCTGCTAGTTCACTACTATGTATCCAAGGGCACTCCTTACAAAAGTACATGGTGACATCTTGCACCTGTCAGTGCCAGTTTGCCATCTCCATTGTGAGGGCCAAGGACACTGATTCCACATGCCCTCAAAGCTTTCAGTGAGCAGTGTGCGCTACTATACGCTGCAGAAGACTGAATAAACTGAAAAATAGCCTGAAGACAGTTTGGCAGATCAATTCTATATATGTCATCAGGGATTAAAGCTTTTTCTATTTGTCTGTTCTGTCAACTAAGAAATGAACAGGAAAGCAAAGGTTAATGGGGGACAAGAGGAGGGATGAGACGTGGCTACATGTAGAAAATTTATAAAGTAACCATAAATGATGATGAAACATTAAAGATGGTTACTTTAAACATTAAAGGAATAAAAGTTGTTTTTTTTAAGTATGTAGCACTTGCTATCAAATAATCTATCAAACGTTAACACCTTGAAGTGGTTGTTTTATACAGTATATGTGAGGGTTCAGGGACACAAACACCTTTGAAAAAATTACTGGGAGACTGGATTTGGCACCATCTCCATCATGGCATAGTTGGATGTGTGTTGTATTATGAAGCCCACGGCCAGCAATTCAAATCCACCAGTCTCTCTACTCCCATAAAGATTTGTCACTTGGAAGCTCTGTGCTGTTGGTAGGTGACATCCAGTCAGTCCTGGCTCATAGTGACTCTGTGTACAACAGACTGAAACTCCACTCAAGGGTCCAGGGGCGTCCTGGACATAATTGTTATAAGGTGTGAGCCCATCGTTGTAGCCATTGTCTCAATTCATCTGATGGAGGGCCTTCCTCTTTCTGCTGCCCCTCTACTTTACCAAGCATGATGCCCTTCTCTAGCAGCTCTGTAGGGCCTGGCCATGAGCAGGAATGGACTTAATGGCAGTTCGTTTGAATTTCCGTGGGAAATTTCTCTATAAGTATTAACTACTTTAAAATGGAGATAAATTATTCTTGGCAATTCATTCGAAGAAATAAAATGTGGATTTTTGTAATAATTTGTGTATAATCAAACGATTGGTTAAATTAATGGTGTCACTTAGCATACAACTGAATACCAGGAAGTCAGTAAATATAAAGTCATAGAACAATGTTACATTATGAAAACCTTGCTTTCTATCTTCACTTGAACAGTAGTGTACAAAATAGTAATACTATCAATAACTACCACCTGTAGAGTGCTAGCCAGTGGCAATGACTTTGCTGAATCTTCTATAGGCATTTTCTCCTGTCATCTTTCCAATTACTCTTAGAGATGATTTATCCCGCATATCAAGGAACACCTAGAGTTAGTAATGTCCTGTGGATTTGGGGAATCCAAAATCATGCCCTGTGTATTTGGGGAAAGCTAGAATTCTATCAGTTGGGAATCCACTATATAGCAATAAGTTTTTTGTTTGAAGTCAGAAGTAGTTGGTCTGATTCCAGAAACTTAAGCTGTACACTTTATGTACAACCCCCTCCTCCTTCTTCTTTTTTTTAAAGAAAGGATGTGTGCATAGATAAGACCAGAAGTCAATAATATGTGCTCAGTAGGCTTCTGGAAACTTTAGTTTTTCTTTTTGCTTTATTTGTAGTAAGAAAACACAAGCTTAGTAAAATGGGAGATAAAAAGTGCAGGGCTTGAGAAAAGATGCTGTTCAGTTATTCTTCTCAGGTGAAATAAAAGTAAGGCCAGGGGTTGAAGGTAAGAGGGAAATGATCTGTGAGGCTAATTAAGTCAAATGGCTTGTCATTCTCCTTTTATGATCCTGGGTGACTCCATTGCAAAATGAGGAAGTTTCTGTAACATTCTTCTCTTCTTAAAATTCGATCCCCTGAAAGGTCAAACTTTAAAGGCAAAAAAAAAAAAAAAAGGTTTTACAAATGCTAGCTTCAAGATACAGCTAAGATAATTAAAATGGCAACGTTCTGGACATAAAGAACCCTGCCAGTGCAATGGTTAAAGACGCAGCTGCTAACTGAAAGGTTGGCAGGCTTTGGGGAGAGAGTTGGGGCAGTCAACTTCCATAAAGATCACAGCGCTGGACTCCTCATGGGGCAGTTCTGCTCTGTCCTGTAGGTTTACTGTGAGGTGGAATGAACTCCCTGGCAGCTCTTTAAATGCTTTACACGGCACCATACATCGAGGAACCTCTAGCTTTAATCAGAATTTCTCCAATTAACATAATGGCAGTTATAAGCATCGTGACTCTATGTTAGGGTGATCTAGCATGTAGCAGACACATCAATATGAAAGAACACAAACTTAAAAATTACACTAAAATAAGGCAGAATTTTGGGTTTGTTTGATTTAGTTGGCTTAACCCCTTTGCGGTAAGGATAGGACGCTACAGGTTATTCTATGTCTTTTCTATGTATATCTTATGGACTGGGAACCTGACATCTGATTAATTTGTATGTTATTCACAAATTTCCTTTTTATTTTAAAAGTCATAACAGAAGTAGAAGGGGGGGAGCATCCATAAGTTACCTACTGCCAACAGAACAGCTACGTGGGGCTTCAGAGACTGTAAATGACAGGAGATTGCAGTGATCAGCCCAATGCCTCTAGCGCTCCTTGATCACAGTAATGAAAACAAACAAAGGACCCTGGAACACGGTTGACTGGGACTTACAGCAACCCTCATCTTTCTTCCGCTGAGAGGCTAGAGGATTTGAACTGCTGACCTCGCTGTTAGCAGCCTAACGCATTATGTATGACTACGCCTCCAAAGGCCCTCACAAACCAAGACCAAAACAGAAACCAACCAACCAACCCACCACCAAACAAAAAAACTCCCAACTCACTGCCATCGAGCTGATTCTGACCCACAGCGACCCCACAGGTTAGAGCAGAACTGAACCCTGAGTTTCTGAGACTCATTCTTTACAGGTTCAGAAAGCCTAGTCTTTCTCCCTCCTTGCTCAGACTAAGCAAAAATCAAAGCAAAACAAAACCCAAAGAAAAATAAACTCATTGCTACCCAGTCAATTTCCTATTCATAGGGACCTCAATATAGGGTTTCGGAGGCCTGTCAATCTTGACAGGAGCAGGCAGACAGCCTCATCTTTGCATGCAGGAGTGATTGGTAGGTTTGAATCCCCACCCTATCTGTGCCAGTTTACCAGGGTTCCTGCTCTTAGTAATGTGTCCTTTAAAAAGGCCTTGGGTTTTTCCCCTCCCTCCCACCCTAGAGTTCAGTTCCGGATGGTATTGGCCCTGGGGCCCCGCATGCACGCAGCGGCTTTGGCGGCTGACTACCCAAGAGGCCAGGGTTTGAAACCCAGCCCAGGCAGTGCGCCGAAAACGAGGTAGCAGTTGGCTTCCTTAAAGATTTTTTAAAATAACCAACCAACAAACCCTGCCTTGGAGTCGACCCTGCAGGAAGGGATAGGCCTGCGCCTTGGGCGGTCATGGACTATGGACGGCCTCTGTTTGGAGTATCCGCCTCTACCTTCTTGGGGCAAATTCTCCAGAAACACGCTTCCTTGGTCTCCGATTGGGCAAAGGTGCGGCGATTGGGCAAAGGTGCGGCGTAAAACTAAAGAAGCCCCCAAATCACTGAGCGCTGCCATTCTCAAGCGCCCATAGCTGTCCTGTCGGAAAGAGCCCTTAGGTCAGTTCCGACGGCGCTGGAGGATGCCCAGGCGGCTGGCCTCTGCTGCTGCGGCAAGGTCACGGGGCCAGAGTTCGTGGTCTGTCCCTTGACGACCCGAGGGCCGTGGGAGGGGCGGCGACTGTCTCGCGCCCGTACCCAGGGCGCTTATCGCCGCCCCGCCCGCGACGCCCCGCCTTCCGCCCGCCCCGCGGAGGGAGGGACGGACGGACAGACGAAGGGAGGGTGAGAGGCGGGGCCGCCGCGGGGTGCGCTCCGCCGGCCGCTCCGCGCGGGAGAAGACGAGTCCCCGTCTGCAGCCGCTTCCACTGCGGAGCCCGCCTGTAGGGCACCCACTCCCAGCTCGCTCTCCGAGCCATTGCCTGGCCCGGGCCGCGGGCCCCCCGAGGCGGCCGCCGCGAGGGTGAGTGCCCAGTGCCCAGCCGGAGGGTGGGCTGCGGGCGCCGGGGGCCCGGGGGCTTCCTCCCGGCAAGGTCGCCTCCGGGGAAGGCGCTTTGTTGGGTACCCTCCGCGGGGGAAGTCCTCCTGGGGCGAGGGAGACGCGGGGGAGGAGGGTGCCTGGGAAAGATCCAATGGTATTTTGGAAAAACTTTTTCTCGCCAGAAAGAGTGGTGCAGATGCTGGTTGTGGGCTCTGCTTCCTTGGGGCTTGTTTGGACGATCGGATGACTCATCTCCTCTGGTCTCTGGGTTTCCATGAAGGATTGCTAATGCTCTGAGACTAGCGCCCTGGGTTCACCTTTGAACCGCTATTAAGCGGAGTATTGCGTGAGTAAATCGTGGAAGCCATTTGTACTGTGCGTGTGTCTTGATGAGTATCTTCGTTAGAAAATGAGATGACTAGGTTGCTTTTGTTTCTTTGTGTTTCAGTCTCGCCAGTTTCATTTGAAAGTGAGTGTGAAATAAGGCTAACTGAACATTCAGACTGGGTGTCCAGATTCGGTGTGTGGTGGGTGGTGTGATCGCTCTGACTCTCTTCCCTTCTGTGTGAAGCAGAGCTGGTCTTGTGAACGGGTAAAAACTGATGGGCACTGAAGATGCTACAAGGTGGGGAGATTTGCCAACAGTTGATTTTGTAGCGCTGAGACATACCATTTGCCCACAGCTTTCAATTAGTTGAACGTTGACTAATGGATCGTTGAACTTGCATCTTGTCATTTTTCTGTGGGTCGCTAGGTTTTAATGATTAACTTAAAAAATTAACCTTATAACCAAATTAATAATTATTAAAACGACATTGAGAAATTAAATAATATACAAAGTAAAAGGCAAAACAACTCGATTTCAATCTCATACTTAAAATATACCTTTAATGGAACCTGGTTTTTATTATTTTGCCTAATAATAGGAATGTAGAAGCTCATTACTATATCAGAAAGAAGGCAGATAAACATTTTTAATAAATGTTTATTGATCATCTTTGTCCTGGACACTGGACATTCAGCAGGAGTTCCTTCAGGGAACTTACACTTTGTTTACATCACAACACAAGCAAATTATATTTCTGTGCTTATTTTTATCATACATCCATGAAACATTTGAGGTGCAAATAAGTATTGTAAGTGGACAATACGACACATCCTAGAGTAGCTTTGTCAGTGAGGGACCACATTAGAATAGACGTGAGTTGACTATTGGACCCTGCACGGTTATTAATTGTACACCTGGAGTACCATAATAGTAAAAATTAGTCACACAATTCAGTGCGGAGAAAGGGAGAAACATGCCAGCTCTTCACTCACACTCTTCCTGGCTCCTCGGACTGAGAGGAAAAGGGTGTGTCTGCGACAGGCTGTACAGGAGACTGAAGATGGCAGTGAGACAGCGTCGTGAGTGTTCTTCCATAGGAGACACAATAGTGACTTTTCTAAGACTTCTTGTCATCCTTGACTTTGCCTGAAATCCTCCCGGATGCTTATGGGAAACACTAGTCGTGCCACGTATTCAACTCTGATGAGGGGCGTGTATTTGATGATACATCTAGATGATCTAATGGGATATATAAAGGGCGGCTTCATGTTCTTCAAATGTTCTAAGTATTTCTGCAAATATTTTGAAAATATTCACTGGCTTTATTAACTATGCAAAGACATTCCGTTGTGTGGATCATAAAAAATTGTGGGTGAACATTGTGAAGAATGGGAATTCCAGACCACTTCATTTTGTTTGTATAAAGGGGTCCTCAAACTGTAGCCTGCCGAGGACATTTATCCAGCCCGCCGGGTGTTTTTTACTTCAAAATAAGATATGTGCAGTGTGCATAGGAATTTGCCCATAGTTTTTTTTTAAACTATAGTCCGGCCCTCCAATAGTCTGAGGGACAGTGAACTGGCCCCCTGTTTAAAAAGTTTGAGGACCTCATAGACCCTGTACTCCATCCAAGTCATTAGAACAGAACAAGAGAATACTGCATGGTATAAGATAAGGAAAGATGTGTGTCAGGGTTTTATTCTGTCACCATAGTTACTAAATCTATATTCTGAGCAAAAAAAATCCAGAAAGCTGGTCTATATGAAGAAGAATGTAACATCAGTAACGACAGAAGCCTCAATAACAACCTTCAGTATGACCCCAACCTTCTGCAAAAGGTTTTTTATTTCCGTGTCATACCAAATTCTTTAATGAAAATAGCTCTTACAAAATTTATAAAACAGAAGTAATGCACTCAAAGTCTGCCTCCCTGGCAGGAATGAGCAAGACTGGGCCATGAAAGGCTGCGAGCACACTGGGTCCAAGGAGGTGACTCGGGCTGACTATGGACAAGTGGGCTAAGGGAGCAGGGCTGGGACGGCTTCTCCAGTCAATGAGAAGTTACACAGGTCCTCTCAAAGAGAACGGCACTCTTTAATGCTAGCCACAACCCGATTCGCCCCTGCCCAAATCACAGGACATGGCTAATTAAAACATAGGCATCAAATTAGCAATCTGTCATACACACTCTAGAGTCAAAACATATGGATTCACATTATGTGTACAAAGGTGGTGGCTACGAGAAGGTAAGGGACAGATGCCACCTGCCTGTTAGCACATGAAGCAAGGAGAGCATCAGAGGTAAAACCACCTGGCTGCCTGCCTGCCTGCCTGCAGTCTCCAAAAGACAAGGGGGGCAGAGGTCTCACAGGTCAGCACACCGAGCCCCGGTGGATTGAGAAAGGCCCAGAGCCCAACAAGAGCCTTGCCGAGCCCTAAGATCCCAGGAGCCATTTGGCTTCTGTGCTCTGAGCCTGAGCCTGCAGGGTCTCACTTGAAGGTTTCTGAAGGAGTTCCATCTTCTTCCTCGTACAAGCGCTTCCTCAGTCTCTTGCTGTGAAGAACTGCTGCCCGGCCTCCCCTCCTTTCTCCTGGCCACCTTCCTCAGCAGACTCCTCCTCGTTGACAGCATGAACGGTGACCTCTTCTTCCTCCTTTTCTTCCTCCTCCTTGCCTCCTCTTGCCAGCCGGGCCTCTTTCTCTGTTTCCCACTAGTTCAGCTCTGAGTTTCCTTTCCTATTCTTGTTCCAAGGGCACAATAACACCATCATCTTTATCTAAGTAACCAAAGTACTCGAATCGATGGCCTTCATGAGCTCTGCTCCTGTTTTTCTTGGAGGAGGAAGAGGTCTTTTTCAAATAGCTCTCTAACACCAGGCAAATCTTTTGCTGTTCCAAAGTGTTTGTACCCTCGATTTCCCGGAACTTCTTTGCCTTCATGATCCAGCATTTGAGGACTGACTTTCCCATAATCAGGACCACCCAGTTCCTTTATCCGGACCTCTCAGTGTCCTTTTTCTCTCAGCAGTTTGTTGATTTCATCATTCAAGTCATGAATTCGGAATTCACCTAAAACAGCATTTTGAATTTGAGCTACTTTTTTAGAGATCTCTCCAATAATCTGCCATCTCAATTTTTCAGGTTTGGACAGCTCTGAACACTCAGAGGCAAGAAAGGGCCGTCTTACCTTCACTCTTCCTTCTTCCAGCTGAGCTTGCGAACTCTCGCCAAGGCCCACATGGCCTTTTCTGCATTTCCAGCCATGGTGGGGAGAGGGCGCCGCCCCAGGGCCGCATGGCCCAGGCAGGCGGGAGCAGAATGGGCCCTGATTGGAGCTGCAGACTACGCCGCCACCTCTTTTGAGGACATTTTGGCAGTGCCAGATTGTATCAAGTGGGAAGGTTTATTCTGTGTCACCACGGTTGTAGGTCAGGGTTGAGGTCTTTTAGTGAAAATTTTAAGAACATGAATGGCCATTCTATTAGTAAAGAGTCTATTAGAAACTAACAGTTTTCGTAAAGAAAAAAAAGCAGTTCCTGTCTTAAACCCTATAAAATTTCTTTCATCAGAAAACTAGAAACTAACATGTATTGGTGCATTGCTGGCAGGTATGCAACCTGGTGCAGCCACTGTGGAAATTAGTTTGGCAGTTCCTCACAGAGTCAAACGTGAAATTTCTCAGGACTAAACAGATACTCATGCACCAAAGGTTGATTTGGGGTTTTTTTTGCCGTGATATTCACAGTAGCCCATTCCCAGTTTTGACCAGCACACAGTGTACAAACATAATATGGTACATACATAAAATGGAATGTTACTCAGCCCTGAAGAGAAATGAAGTTCAAGTACATGCTATGACATGAATGAACGTTAGAGAAAATAACACTGAATGAAGTATCAGACAGAAGTCGGATCACAGGAAAACTGTATGGCGTCATATACATGGAATGGTTTAGGCAGATGCAGAGACACCAAGGTTTATTGGTGGTCCTGGGACTAGGGGAGGAAGGCATGGGAGTTATTGCCGAAAGGGTATGGAGTTTCTCTTTGGTGTGATCTAAACTTTTGGGCATGGATAGTGGTGGGAAAACATGTTGACTAACATGTCACATGGTAACCTATAAATGCCACTGAATTGTGCTCTCAACAATGGTTAAAATGGTAAGCTTTTTATTATGCATTTAAGAAAACTAAGAATAACCAATACCCAAGCCAAGCCCACTGTCATTGAATCAATTCTGAATTATAGAGCCCCTCTATTGTAGGTGTCCTCAAAGTACGGCCCGCGGGCCACATGCGGCCCACTGAGGACATTTATCTGGCCCGCCGGGTGTTTTTGCCCCGTTTGTTTTTTTTACTTCAAAATAAGATATGTGCAGTGTGCATAGGAATTTGTTCATAGTTTTTTTTTTTCATCTATAGTCCGTTCCTCCAACGGGTCTGAGGGACAGTGAACTGGCCCCCTGTTTAAAAAGTTTGAGGACCCCTGCTCTCTTGGCTTTTTGCGGCTGCCAATCTTTTCAGGAGCAGGAGACCCCATCATACTCCCTCGGGTCAGCTGGTAGCTTTGAGCTTCTGATCTTGTGGTTATGAGTGAAATGCTTATCCAACAGTGACATGTGATATATTTCCAAAATTCAGCAGTGAGAGCCCAGTGAATGCAACTGATCTGTGCCAGAACGTGGCGATGGCACAGGGTCAGGCAGCATTTCATTGAGTTGGGCACAGGGTCACCACAAGTCAGGGCTGACTCAGCAGCAGCTAGCCATGACAGGAGTCAGCATTCTGTGTAAGTCAAACAGATTCCACCCCTCACTTAGCGTGAGATGCAGTTTGTTTCTTATGGTACCCAAATGTTGAGCAGCAATGCCCTGGCCCACACCTGCTTTCCTATTTAGAAGTAAATTCTTTGTGACTGATTGCAATTATGATTATTGAGCTACAAAATGAAGGGAGCAGGGCTGTTGGCCTTAATGTAGTAGAAATAGATCATGTTCAGAGCACTGGGTTCCAGACTAAAGGCAGTGTACCTTTGAGCAAGTTATAGGTCAAAGATCTGGCTTGATTGCTCTCTTCCTTCAGGTTTCCCTTTGGGCCATCAGGATTTCAGAATTCTGTATCACTCTCAAAGGGTGGAAAAGTACAAAGGGAGGGGGTGAGAGGAAGGGGGAGGCTTACTCCAGGCCTCTGCTTGTATGATCCCAAAGCATCTCTACTCCCCTGGCCCAGCCCTCTTCACAGCTCCTTTTATTTAACTTAATAAGAGTTTCTCAGAATCAATTCCTTCTCAAATAAAAGTACTTTTTATTCTCTTCTCATGGACCCAATGCAAGGGTTTTATTTATTTACCCGTGCCGATGATTTTCCCATGGTTGGGCAGGGTAGAGGGAGTCGGTCCAATAGAGCCATTGACAAACATCCAGGGTTATAACATTGCATGGGATTAAGTGCTACCTCTATTTTATGCAGCTTCTGAGACCTCTTGTGATGAAGAGCACTGGTAATGATGTGGCTTCTCCTTGGACTGCTGACTGGAAGAGCAGCAGTTCAAAACCACCAGCCACCCCAAGCGAGAAGGACTGGGCTTTCTACTTGCTTGAAGAGTCACACAGGCTCATTCTACCTTGTCCTAGAGCAGTGGTTCTCAACCTTCCTCATGCTGGGGCCCTTTCACACAGCTCCTCGTGTTGTGGTGATCCCCAACCATAAAATTATTTTCGTTGCTACTTATTAACTGTCATTTTGCAACTGTTATGAATTGGGGGACCCCTGTGAGACGGTTGTTGGACCCCCAAAGGGGTCGCGACCCACAGGTTGAGAATGACTGTTGTAGAGGGTCATCTTGAGTTGGAATGGGCTCTGTGGCAGTGGGTTTGGCGCTAGGGCTCTCCTGGGGTGGTAGGCACTGCACTGGCCACAGAGCATTCTGGGACAAAGGCCTCAAAGAGCTCTTCATCACGATACCTCCATCCTGCTCTTGTATTATTGTGTAGCCCCCACCCCACCCCGCCATTTGTTTATGTGAACTTGTGTATCACTAAAGAACCCAGTCCGCTTCAATTTTGCATTTCCGTCTTTGATAGGCACTCAGACCCGTGTTTAGATCTGAGGGGGAAGGAATCCGGGGGTTAAGACTGTGGACCTTTACTCTGCCATCACTGGTAACTTTCTGTACTGCGAGCTTTGTTTCCTAAAGGAAAGCATTGCAAGCGGTTGCTCAGCCCGTCTCGTCCAGTCCTATCAGCAAGAGTATGGCCCCAACCCCGCATAAATGTGGTTCCGTTTGTTCCCTCCACCCCTCTTTCCGTCCGCCATCATTTCCCATGCCTCCTTAAGAGGGTCTCCCATCTCTCCCACTCCCTGAAACCCCACACTGAAATCAGCACGATCCATTTGCCCAGATCATATCAGGCCTCCACTCAAAACCTGGGTGGTTTCTAGTCTCCTTCAGAGTCAAAGCCAAGGACCTTACAACGCCATTGGCAACTGTAAGGCTCTTGGCAGGTACTACCTGAACTGGCTGTAATCTCTCATTTCTTTCCTATATCCCTGATCTCCCTGCCTCTGCGTCAGCCCCACTGGCATGCTTTACTCTTCCTCCAGCTGGCTTCTGACTAGCCACCCTTAGGGTTCTGGCCTTCCCAGAATACCCTACGGACTCTTTGACATTCGTCACATGCGGCCTCATTGACTGCAAAGCTGTTCATCTGATGTGGAGCTCTGGTCATGCAGGGAGTTACACCTTAGGTTGGGCTGCTAACCTTAAGGTCCACGGTTCATGACCCAAGCCCGCCAGCTGCTCCTCAGGAGAATCACGAGGGTTTCTGGTTTGCAGCCTCAGAACCCCCTAGAAGCAGTTCTGCTCTTTCCAATAATGTCACGGTGAGTCAGGACTGACTCCATGGTGGTGAGCGAGAGAGCAGCTTCAGTGCTGGCCACAATGATCATAAGCCCAGTTCGGTGGGAGAAACATGCAGCTGTCTGCTCCCGTGAATATATTCAGCCTCTGAAACCCTAAGGCGCAGTTCTACTCTGTTCTGTAGGTTCTCGGTGACTTAGTTGCCTTCGACTCAAGCGCTGGGAGTTTGCTTTGGGTGCCGTTATCGAGCTCAGTCAGTTGTGAGGATGGGGTAGGAATGGACACAGTTTCTTTCTGTCCTGCAGAGGGGGCTACGAATCAGGAGAACACTGTCACAGGGCTACGTCCAAAACTAAACGCAGTGTTCTGATTGGTGGGCAAGCCGCTGGGGTTGTGAGGTGGGAGTAAGGACAGCTCAAAGAGGGGCTTTTGAAGGTGGAAGGGGATCGGACGCAGCACATAATGAATTGCAGGGGTACGTGCGGGAAGAGGGGTTTCACACGTGGTCACAGGCAATCGCTGAGTAGTTCTGGCTTGTTCAGATAACTTGAAGTGACTTCCATGTGATAAAACAAAACGGTGATCAGCCCTTTTCTATAGCAATTCTCAACCAGAAGGGGCACCGTGGAGGAGCTTTACAAAGTCTGGGTGTTTCCTTAGATGGCATGGATAGACCCAGAAAACATACTGCCGAATTAAATTAGTGAGTCACCAAAGGACCAATATTGTACGAGACCAACTGTTAGGCAGGGAAAAACCCAGACAGAGGTTTTCGTGCCAAAGGAGGCAGACTTTGATAGGGACCCAAGCGGCGAGGAGGGCAAGAGAAAAGAGAGGAGCAATAAACCAGCGAATAGGCAGGTGCTCACCTGAGTGACAGAGTCTCGGTGTCACCGGGGTTGCACGCTGGGCTGCTAATGACAAGATCAGCAGTTGGAAATCAACAGCCCCTCCTCAGAAGAAAGACGGGACCCTCTACCCCCGTCAGGATTCACGGTCTCGGAAACTCCACCCTGTCCTCTCAGGTCACTGTGAGTGGACACTGACTCGGCAGCAGTGAGTTTTTGAGTGAGTCTCTTGGGTGACGGGGAAGACAGTTTCTGTAAGAGGGAGAAGAGAAACCAAAGGGGGAAGAAAAGAGAAATCTTACTGGTAGTGGCTGCACAACAGTAAGAAGAGCCCTAGTGGCGCAGTGGTAAAGCACTCAGCCGCTAAGCAGAAGATTGGCAGTTTGAACCCGAGGAGGAGCTGGTAGATTTGGACTCCAGACCTTGCAGTCAGCAGGCCATCGTTGACCTGACACCACCACTGGGTCTGTTTTCGAACACTGTACTATTTATTTATAAACTGACTGAAGAATGATAAATATGTGTTTTAAAAGTAAGCAGTAAGCACCTGCATGTCCAATATGGTAGCCACTAGCTACACTGAAGAATTATACTCAGGTCAGTTTTCCTTCTCTTGTTCATAAGGTAATCAGGAGTCAGAGCACAACCCACTGGGGGGCTCCAACCAGAAGCAAAAACCAGCCGCAAGTGGCAGTTTAAGTGTAAAGGGATAAAATTAAATAGCATTTCAATTGCGTTTTTCTGCCCTCTCACTGATACCTAAAGTGACCCTGTAGGACAGAGTAGAACTGCCCCTGTGGATTTCCTAGACTGTAACTCTTTACTGCAATAGACAGCCTCATCTCGCTCCTGCAGAGCAGCTAGAGGGTTTGAACTGCTGACCTTGCCGTTAACAGTTTAGCCATTGTGTCACCAGTGCTTTACTCATTCCGATTTTATTTCCCCAGCTCAATGCCGTTGAACTTGGAAAGTAGTGTGGTCACTTTTCTTTCAGAACCCGTTCAGTATGTTGGACTGTGATACAGGAGAGAATTACTCGGTGAGCCTGCTTTCTGGGCTCTTCACAGGGCTGCATTTGGATGCCCCCCCCCCCATAACAGAAATGATTTGTTGTCTAATTTGTGAGAATGAACAGGGTGGTTAATTTTTAACTTGGTGAAGTCCTATATCTCTTACTCGTACAGATAAATAACTTGACAAACTTCTTGGCCTCCTCACATTTAATCAGAGCGTCCAGGCGCAGTCCTTGGACTCCTCCATCTCCGACACTCCTTTCGTGTCCCTGGCCACTCTCAACAGGACCTTGATACCACGTGTGTTTATTTGCATCTGGGGCCTCTCCTGAGCTTCAGGCCAGTGCCTCCACACCTCTGCTTGACAGATCTAGCTGAAGGCTTCTGAAACTTGGGCATGGCCCAAACTCATGCCCTGAAATCAAAGGAAACGATCAGTTCAAAGTTAGAAAACGCAACTCTGCCAATACCGCTGATGGTTTGTCTAAGAGGAGCACTCACCGTTCATGGGACGGATACTTAACCTGAGGCACAGGGATCATTCATGGGCTGCTCACCAAGAGTTCAGCAGTTAGAACCATGGGAAGTTGGTAATGCATACTAAAAGTTTACATATAATACACACAGACACACAAAACCCCAAATTTCCCAGCGCATACGCATACCAAACTCAAGAACAAAAGTTTTTATTCACAAACCTCCCCTGCCCCTCTTATTACTTAATTTATATATATCCTTCATCTCACCAAACCCCCCCAAACAAGACTTATACTATACACATTTATATTAAGTAAAAATTACTATACCCCACTTTTGTACTGTCCCACTACCAATTTATCACTTTAATAAATCCAATTTCGGTCTAAGAGCTCTGTCCCTAGATTGAAAGTTAATGTAGCTCCATAAAAGCAAGGCACCGAAAATGCCTAGATGAGTCTTGACTCCATAAACACAAAGATTTGGTCCCAGCCTTCTTATTCATTTATGGTAAATTTATACATGCAGGGAAGATGCCCTTTACTTCTCTAGGATCAAAAGGAGCTGATCTCAAGTACACACAAATGTAGCGCACAACACCTTGCTAAGCCACTCCCCTACGGGATACAGCAGTAACAGAAATTAAGCAATAAACGAAAGTTTGACTTAGTTATACCACACAGAGTTGGTTAACTTTGTGGCAGCCACCGCGGCCATGACTCAAATTAATAAACATTGTCGTAAAGCATGATTAAGATATTCTATCAATAAAATAAAAGTTCTACTATGCTGTCAAAAACTCAATCCTAGGTGAATCAGTAGTGTTTGAAAAAAACATAACATAAAATAGCATTACATGATTGAATGATGAAAGCCACGCTGATGACACAGCTTGTCATCCAGAAGAGTCTTCCTAAGGACTTTCAGGTTTTCACCAAGATATTGTCTCAGGTGTCTCATTGCTGTCAGAAATGTATCCCATTCATAGCTGAGACCTTGGACTTTGCTCGTCCCCTCTCCAGGTCTGTCCTTCTTGTCTGAACAGATCGCCTCTGGTTTTCTGCAGTTGTCGGATGGAGCCTGTTTCCTCCCCCGTCTCCAGAGGGGTCTTTTAAATATATCATTGGAAGCAAAACTATCTCCCGTTTCAACAGAAGGCCTCGGCCACTTCCCAGCAGCTGTGCAGACCTTCCTTGATGTGATCGCGTTCTTTCTGCCTCGCTTTTCTTGCCACATTGCTCAGAGGATGTTCCTACAATGATGTGGAGTCCCAGAGGGCCTGGAGTCTCCAGAATGCCACACTCAAGTTGTATCCTTGGCTTAAAGACGTGGATCTAAGGCCAGAAGTCTGTGCTACTGAGCTGCCTTTGGTCTTGAGTAGTGTCAACACTGGATGCCTCAGGGTGGATCATTCAAATCAGAGACCACATGAAGACCCATTGAATGACTGAATGATAGAAAACTAAACTCGCTGCCATTGAGTCAATTCTGGCTCATAGCGACCCTATTGGACCAGAGACCTCCCCCCCCCCCCCAGGGTTTGAGAGCCTAACTCTTTGTGGGAGCAGAAAGCCTCGTCCTTTCTTAAATGTGAGTAATACTTTTATGGAAGTTAATATTCTGATGCTGTGTCCCTTTGCTAACAAGATCATCGGGGAGGGCCCCACTCTGCTTCTGTGCCGTTGCTGAGCTTATGGCATCACCGGACAGTGACTTGAGAACCCTAACGCCTTGCCACCTAGGTAATCACAGGGTACTACCTTAAGCCAGTCCTTTAGCAAGGTGTGCGCTACACTTTGTGTACCGAAAGCTAGGAGGCCAAGCCGAACCTTGTTTGTGCTATTCTCCTTAGAGGAAAAATGCACGGGAAAGGCCCAGAGGGCTGGACATGAAGATGCTGTGGTTTTTGCCATCGCCAACTGTCATCATAATTGAGCAGGGCTGTTGAGAGGACTTGGGAATCTGTCAATGCACTTTTCTTCTCAACTGTTTGCTGTTTTGTTGTGCTCTGTATTGTGGCTATGTTACGTAACTAAGAGTATGATGTATATTGAAGGAAAATGCTTACATTTTTCACACAGTAATGATTTGGCCTCACTGTTTGGGAAGATGGGTGGATCCCCCAGAAAAGGCACTGGTGGAAAGGGGGAAATAATCTTAGTATACCTTACCCTTAAGTCTTGTTTTCCAAGCTCTCTAGCGCTTTAGGCTGCAAACTGAAAAGTTTGAATCCACCAGCCACTCCTTGGGAGAAAGGTGAGGCTTTTTACTCCTGTAAAAAGTTAACTCTTGAAACAGAAACCGTTCTACCCTGTCCTACAGGGTCACCGTGAGTCAGTATTGACTTGATGGCAGTGAGTTTGGCTTTGGTTGAGAGAGAATGAGCAGGCTGAGGTCCGGTGAGTTGTGAAACCACTTAGAAACTTAAAAAAAAAAATCTGAAGACTAAAGATCTTTGGATGGATGGAAGACAGACCAACAGTTCTCAATCTGTGGATAGTGACCCCTTTGAGGGGTTGAATGACCCTTTCACAGGGGTCGCCCGATTCATAACAGTAGCAAAATTAGTTACAAAGTAGCAATGAAAATCATGTTATGGTTGAGGGAGTCACCACAACATGAGGAACTGTCTTAAAGGGTCACGGCATCAGGAAGGTTGAGCACCACTGAGACAGACAACGGTAAAGACCCGATTAGAAAAATGAGGACTCTGGAGGCAAGTAGTCGGAACTAAGTGGAAAGCTGTTGTTTTAGTTGTCGTTTTTCAACAGGGAAATCTGAATGGGATACAGATTTACTTCTTTCATACGAAGTGCTAAGTCAACCATATTAACACACACGCCGAAGAAACTTACGACAGTAGAGAAAGATGAATGTTGGCTGAAAGCAGAGAATCCCAGAAAAATGTTTACTTGTGTTTTTAGTGACTATGCAAGGCTTTAGACTATTTGGACCATAAAAATCTGTGGAGTCTGATGGGGTGCCAAACCCTAGCCCCAAGGCCACATGGAAGAAGCATACCACCTGTGTGATCACGAGGTGTTGAAGGGATGTGGTATCAGGCATCAAAGAACAAAAAATCAAATCATTGTGAATGAGGGAGTGCAGATTGGGTACACAACACCCATCTGTAGGCAACTGGAAGGGTCTCAGGAAGGGTCTCAGAAGGGTCTCAGGAAGGAGACCAGCCAGGCAGGGTGCAATGTAGCAACAATGAAACATACAACATTCCTCTGGTTCCTAAATGCTCCCCCCCACCACACCATAATCCTAATTCCGCTTTACAAATCTGATTACACCAGAGGTTGTACACTGGTACAGATAGGAACTGGAAACATGGAATCCAGGACAGATGATCCCTTCAGGACCAGTGGTCAGAGTGGTGATACCAGGAGGGTGGGGTGGAAAAGGGGAACCAATTGCAAGGATCTACATATAACCTCCTCTCTAGGGGATGGACAACAGAAAAGTGGGTGAAGGGAGGGAGATGTCAGACAGTATAAGATATGACAAAAAATAATAATTTATAAATTATCATGGGTTTATGAGGGAGGGGGGGAAAGGAAGGAGGGGGGAAATGAACTGATACCAAGAGCTCAAGTAGAAAGCAAATGTTTTTGAGAATGATGAAGTGATCTCAGTAGCTGGACCTGAGACCCTTAGAAGGAGCTGGCAGGAGAAGTGGAACTGGCATGGCCTCATGAAGCTGCTTCAAAGAATGTCATTTTGTTTAAGTTGTACTATGTACTGTGTGCACAGATTTAAAAACCCAGCTACGTTCCTTTAATCTCCTAGGTGCCAATCTTCAAATGGTTTCTAACATTTCTAGTTTCCAAAATGAATATAGCGTTGTAAATATGACATCAATAGAGCAACAGAAATAATTATTCAGAGATTACTTTGAGGTTTAACTGCTATGTCTAGATTTTTTTCAATTTTGTTCGTTGTGCTTTAGTATTTATCAGATTGCATGTTTCTAGAGGTTTGTCCATCTATGGCTCGATAACTTTTTTGGTTTTGGAAAATTCCAGGCCATCAATTTCAAATGTTGATTTTGCTCCATGTTTTCCCTCTCCCAGATCTCCAATTATGCGCATCATGTCAGACTTTCTTCATCATCACGTCTCTTTTGCAGTCTTCATTCCTTGCGATAAGGCTTTCTTTTTCCTTTTTCATTGTGATAATTAATTTTTAAGGACCTCTGGTCGACACTGGCTTTTGTGTGGGTTGCTAGCCATAAGGTCAGCAGTTCAAATCCACCAGTCTCTCCCCAGGTGAAAAAATGAGGCTTTCTGCACCTGTAAAGATTTGCAGCCTCCTAAACCCAAATGGGCATGCTACTTTGTCCTGTGGATTCTCTATGAGTTGGAATATACTCAATGGCAGTGAAAATTAATTTTTATCCATGCTTCAATTTGGGTGATTTCTGATATGTTCTACGCCTTCCAGCTCATTCATTCTCTACTTGTAGTCTGCTGTTAAACCCATCTATTTAATGGACATGGGTGATCTTTCTTGATTATTATTTTTTATATATTCTGGTTCTTTGGCTAAAATTTTTGTTGTTGTTGTTGCAAATATATTAACTGGATTGTCCCCCACCTTTAAGTTTTTCTATTCAACTGTTTTGTCTGTGATCAGTTCAATCTCTGGATCACCTGTGGATGTTATTTATTTTTCTCCTTCTTTTTTCTATGCTCAACTTCTATTTTTGAAACATTAGATTTCTGGCTTGCCTGTAAATCTTGACTAAAAAATATGGGTAATGATACCTTTATAAAAATAAAATGGAATTTTCTTCTTGCATATGATAGAAGACTGTTAACTGGGTAGCAGGGGCTGTCCTATTTCTGGTTTATTTAATTTCTCAAAAAGTTGCCTTTCTGGAAACACACAAAAAGCTTGAAATTACCAGATCCCTCTGGTCAGTCCCTAACTCCAAATTTGGTCTTCTCATCACCATGAGACTCTGAAGTGTTTGGTTGGCTTATTTATCCTTGGCTTTTTTGGGGGTCCTCTTGCTGCAAGGTCAGCAGTTCAAAACCACCAGCTGCTCTGGTGGACAAAGATGGGGCTTTCTACTCCTACCAAGCAAATCAGAAACCTACAGGAGCACGTATCACCTGTCCTATAGGCTGCTATGAGTTGGAATCGACTCAAGGGCAGCCAGTTTGGTTTTGTTGTGTTTTTTTTTTTTGAGGGGGGGGTTGACTTTTCTGAGTTTTGCCCTGTGTGTGGTGCAGTTCAGTGGTTGGTGAGTGATGAAAGAGCGTACAGTGCTATATTTGCCTCAGAGTACTTCCCTTCTTTCCAGAACCTTGACACCCAATGTCCTGGCTGCCCTTGGATCTGTTCGGTTGTTTCTTTTATTTTAAAACCTAGTTTTATTGTTGTTCTCAGAAGGATGCTTCTCACTGCAGTCGAGTTGATTTTAACTCAGAGTGACTCTATAAGAAAGGTTAGAACTACTTTTATGGGTTTTCAAGACTGAAAAGACTTATACTCTTTTGAAGAGTAGAAAGCCGCATCTTTCTCCTACAAAGCAGCTTGTGGTTTTAAACAGCTGACCTCGTGGTTAACAGTCTAATGCATAACCCACTATACCACTAGACTCCATTATAACCAGAGGGCAAGTTCTTCATAGATTAATTTGATATTTAAAAATGAAATCTAGTTTGCTGACATTTCAAATGCAAGACCTATTTCATAAGCTGTTAGGGGCCTCTTAAGCTTTTACTCGTCTTTTGAGAGGGGCCTTTTGTAACTTGTTTAATGGAGCATTTATACGTTTACTATTGTTACTGTTTTGAATTCTTCAGTTGGTTTGATTCTGCTCATCATGTTGACACTTAATTATTAATCTTCCTTGAATTGAACTGTGCTCACTCATTAAGAAAACATGTCATCCCAAGCAACTTTGGTGGAATTATGGGTAGTGCTCTATTTTTTTTTTAATGTTGATACACTGATACCTCGGTTGTCCAACAGCTCCCAACTCGAACCCTCCACTGCTTGAGCAGCAAAGTTCAAACCAATCTGCTCAGTGCTCCTAACTTTGCTTGAAGAAAGCTGGCCGGGTGGAGAGTGAGCCGTGAACCGCCTCTCCATGGACCCAAAGGGGTGACGCTTCAGTCTTCGTGCTCCTCTCGCACTCAGAACGCACAGTGCTCGTGTTGGTGCACTGAGACGCTCGTCTTTGTGCTTTACTTTTTGTTTGTACTTTCTTTGCGTAAAATATCATAACCATGGCTCCCCCAAAAGTTCGTGATACAAGCAGGAAAGCTGAGAGGAAAACTGTGAGACCCACAAGAGAGTTTAAAGAAAGAATGCATTGTGAACTAATAATCCGGTTGCCACTGATCTGATTTGATGGTTGAGTAACGGCTAAGTCTACATGATAAACATTTTTTGAAAAAAAGAAAGTGATTGAAGTGTGTAATGTAGCGACAGGTGTGATGTTTGTCAACCATGAAACAAAGACCCAGACCCTCCAAGAGGTTTAAAAGGTCCTGTTAGTTTGGAGAAATCAGAAACAACTCTATGTTGATAGCGCATCAGAGACCGTAATTTGTGAGAAGGCTCAGAGCCTCCACGGTGAGTTCTTAAGTATAATTCTGGGGGCGCAGAAGCAGGTATTTGGTTTTCCATGATTTCTTATGGGAAAAGTATGTTCAGTTCTTGAAACGTTGCGCTGTTGGAACACACTTTTGGAAGGAATTGAGTTTGATAACCGAAGTATCACTTTATCACCAGAGTATGTTCTTTTCTTTTTCAGAACTAAGAGGATGATTTTTAAAACTTATTTTCAAAACTTTGCATTGTGATCTGAGTGGAGGTTTACAGCGCAAATTGGCTTTCCTGGTAGCAGTTCATACGCATTATGTTGTGGGACATTGATTGCAATCTCCACAAAGCAGCAGCACTGTTCCTGCTTCCTCCCGTGTCCATGTGTCCTTCCCTATCTCTTCCAGCCTTCTTATCTTAATTCCCGTTCGAAAGCTACCCTGTTGCTCTCCCAAGGCATAAACCAGTGATTCATAGTTTTAGTCATGAGCAAGATGAACAATATTGAACGATAGTGTTATTGTTTAATTTAGAAGCTTGCCTATTGTTTGACAAAAAAGCCATCAGGGGTGTCCCTCTACCCCCAGTTCTCTCAGACAGGTAAACCTGGTTATTTATGCTCTTGAGTTCCTCCCCTCCCCCCACTTTCCTCCCACTCTATCCAGGATCTTCCATTGTGATCCTTTTCAGACGGGTTAATACTGGTAGCCAGGCACCACCTAATTTTTCTGGTCACAGGGCCAAAAGGCTGAAGTTTGCATGATCCATTAGTCCTTTGGACTACTTGTTTCTATATATCTTTAATTTTCCATATTCATCTTTGCCTTGGCTGGAGAAAGAGACCAATAATTACACCTTACATGGTTGCTCACTACTTTGTAAGACCCTAATTACTACTAACCACAGTATGCTGTAAGGCAATGTCTCTGTGAGCTGAGTCATGCCAATTGAATGAGCTGTACCTGACACTGTGGTCCTAACCCCCTTAGCCTAGTGACTTATTACTTCAAGGTATTGGGTTATGGTTAAGAAGGTTTCATACCTGTTTTCTCTATTCTACCCTATTTATGGACACTTAAAGCCAGTGGTGGGATTCAGGTATTTTAACAACTGGTTCACTCCCCTAAAGGCCATTTTAGGTATAAAAAATACATAACGAAAGGTCATTTACTATTTCATACAGTTAGTAATTAAATAAGAACAATAAAAGAAGTACACAACCCAGGTTATGTTGTAAGAAAGAGCTTTAAAATATTAATGAAAAATATTAAGTAATACCTGACCCCGACCCGCAGACCTGTTAAGATATTCTTATGTTGCTCCTTGGTTGGCATCCTCCCTTGCAACCTTCGCTTTTCCGGGGCCCTCCTAGGTTTTGTGATTTGTCCTTAGTCACCTCTTCGCTCTTGGAGTAGGCTCCCATTCCTGTACAGGTAAGCCAATTAGGCGCTAGTCATTGTGTCTGACAGAACACACTGTCTTCCTCTTTCTGCTTCTGCTGAGCTTAGCGGAATTGTGCTGACAACATCTTTAGCTCTTTGAACACTCTGAGAAATTGCATCGTTCACTCAGAATATCTTGTGGGAATGTGGGGCACAACACAAAGCTGAGACAAATGAAAGCGTTTCACCCTTTGGTTGTTTGACACTTTTTCTCTATGCATTATGTTTGTTTACTCAAGTAACCAACACAAGGGAATGTAACAAGTTTTATTAAAGGAATAAATAAATATTGTAAGCATCATTCCAACTAATTTTTTGTAGCAATGGACAGGGCTATAAACATTACTACAGATGCTTAGAATATGCTGTGGCATAAATGAACATTAAAAAAGAGTAAGGAATATACATTTGTATATTCACATGGGGTGGCTACCCAGCCATCTACCTTAGAGAGAATCCTGATTACAAATGCTATTTAACAACTGGTTCACCGAACTCAACAACAAAAAAATACCGTAAGTATCCCTTCTGACAAATTTGTGTAAACCAACCGGATCCTACCTCTGCTCACAGCACATACCAGAGATGTAAGGCCTGATATCTATTCCAACGAAGTTTCTCGTGCCTCTGCCTTCCTGGCTAAATCCTTTTTTATAGTAATTTTGTCATAAACAGGAGAAAGATGAGGGAATTCTATCCTTTCCTACAGGGTAACTGTGAGTCCAGTCAACACAATGGCAGTCAGTTTAGATTTTATGTCATAGACACCATAATTGTGTGTGCATGTGTGTGTAGAGGAGGTGATGGTGAGTTTAAAAAAAAATGGCTGCTGAGTCGATTCGGACTCATAATGACCCTATAGGATAGAATAGAATTGCTCCGTTGGGTTTCTGAGACGCTAAGTCTTTACAGGAGAAGGCAGCCTAATTTTTTTCCTGCAGAACAGCTCATGGGTTCGAACCACTAACCTTGTGGTCAGCAGCCCAAGACTTTGTGCCACCAGTGCGCCTTACTGAATTTTAGTCATTACTTAGTAGGCTTCCCAAGCTAGGTACGTTTCACCTCCACCCATATTTTCCTTGCTTAACGAGTTTTGAGTAGTTTTCACACTCTTTCTACTTACTTCTTAAGGTCATAACTTTAATGTTATTCAATAATGGACTTTTAACTGTAATGTATTTGTCTGACATCTTATTGGAGTTCAACAAGTAACTGCATTTAATGTATTTAATTAATCTATAATTGCACTGCATGTACTCATAGTTGTGTCCACCTTTCTAATTTAGTTCCTAAGACTGTCTAGTCAAGTGAGATGGGTTGTTGACTGGACATAGATTTAGTGCATAGAAGTTTAAAATGGACTTGTTTTACATATATTACTATCTAGTGTTTATAGTCTCTATCTGCACTATGGACTTACTGCTTCTTCTTCTTTTCTCTTTCCTACAGAAAGGCAGAAATTCTCCAGATGGATACCGTTAATGTCGCCATTTCTATCCCAATGTCACCAACCACCAATGGCCAACTGGGGACCACCTCCAAGGCATGCACTGAGGGCACTGTGCTGAGTTTTCATAACATATGCTACCAAGTGAAAGTGAGGAGTGGCTTCTTGTGCTCTCGAAAATTAGTTGAGAAGGAAATACTGAAGGATATCAAGTATGTGCACCAACTTTCTACTAAAACAGCTTTACTGACATATTATACACTTCACAGGTTCTGCGCGTTACAAATAAAGCTACTCTATTTTTGACAAGTCTTTGCAGCGGCCTATGGGCAAATGTCTTTATTTTCTTTTGGCTAAAACAGGAATGAAGGGGCAGAATCACACGACATGTATGTTTAACGTCTTTATTTGGTGAAAATGCACACAAATCCTGCACCACCACAGCGATTTCTGCGCCTATAATGCAGGGCCAGTGGTTACACTCTTCAAGGTGTACCACCTTTCTGGACAACATTTTCCAAACGATTTCACTCTCATTAGCATCAACTCACTGCTTCCGCCTTCCTCAAGGTTCTTATCTATCGGTTACTTTGCCTGTTCGATCGCATCTAGACAGCGGTTGAAAGCATGTGATGCTTAATGCAGTCAGTTCTTCCATACGGGGTACAGTCTCTATTTGGTTTCAAGATGATATTGGGGAATAGTTTCCGTTCAAGGCAATAAATTTTGTAGTTCACCTGACCTTATTGGTTCCAAAAAGACTGGACTCTATGAGAATTTGAATTTCTTTCCCTCCTGTTCCTTTTTTTAATTCCATATTCCTTTATCTTGCTCTAAATATTTAGTAAGGGTCACGGGGTACCATCTAGTTCTTATGCTCTCATGGCAAAGGCGCTACTGGACATACTTTATTCCCATCATTGATTTCTGACCCTCTGACTTCCTCTGATTTTTCAAGCAAATAGAGACCAGTTTTTGTTGTTTGCAAGTCCTCTCACCAGTTTTATACCAGAACAATCAATAAGCCCTTTTGTTTGTTTTTTCAGGGTATTTTAGTGCAAAGAGGCTGGGCTGTCTGGTTCCGTGTTTTTTATTACGAGGACATAGTTGTAATCTATTGATTCTCCCCGTGCCTGTGAAACAAGAGAGCCGGCACAGGGCTTTATGAGCTATTAGTTACTTACAATCTTTAGATCCTATGCTTTCTACAAGGAACAGGAGGTTGATAGGACAATATGAGGTAAAAACCTTTTGGTTTTCTAACAGAGTTGTTTAAAATGAGTAGGTTGTTTATATTAGTTGTAACTTAGAGCAACTTACTTAGTATATCCACCCCACCCCCCATAATATAGAAAGGCTGAAGCTGTTTAAATATAAGACAGAGTTGAGCTTCAGTTGCGCTGTATGATTCAAGCCAGTACATTTACATATATTTAATAGGGGTTCTCTAATAATGTGCAAAGCATCTTGTGAGAACAATTGTGCGGACGACATAGGACCGGCAGTGTTTCGTTGTGTTCTGTTGTACATCGGGTCGCTGTGAGTTGGACCCTGCTTGACTGCACCCAACAACAAAGCTGATTTTCATTCTCTGTATCCAGTAACTAATTCGCCATCTGGTTTTGGCTGCGTTGGCTGTAGAGTGGGGAGGAAAATGAGCAATGTCCATAGGCCCTACTAGGTATAGGTACGTTTATTTTTCACAGATGATAGCTATTAGGGTTGTTCGTGTTTTTCTGATTTCTTTAACACTGAACCTGATTATTTCCCTGTACCAGGGCTGGAGTATGAACCACTACCTGCTCAGGCCACATGATCTATGTGTTGTGTTGTGTTTGTTTCTTGAGGAAGGTACATACTTGCTTTAGACAGACAAGCAACCTCTGGTTTCTCCAGTTTCCTTATTTTTCATTTGTAGAGGAGTGGGGTATTTTGTGTTCATAGCGAGTCACTTCTCCCGAGGGCCTGAAAATGGCAAAGGAAGGAACCCTTTCTTTCTGGATGTAGATGGGGAGGGAAAGACCTGAGGCTGGACATCAAGAGCTGTGCAGAGCATGACTTTGGTCTGGGCAGAAATTCATCTGTGCTGCGATTCCTACTTTCCTGCAGTCAATCAGAGAGTGCAAACCTTGTAAACTTTTTATACAGACCTAGTCTATATAAAACGGCTTTTTGAAAAGGGGACAAATGCTTCTGCAAAAAACAAGGAAACCCAGCTCACTTCTTCAGGTTTGGTGCTGAGAGGTATCAAGCAGCCTTGACTAGATGAAAATGTGGAGGGGCTGCATTGACCAAGCTCAGGTTTTGCAAATGCCACCTGCTTACGCCTTGGCAGCCCTTTACGCAGCGCATCAAGAGATGAATTGCTCTTTGGGAGCATTCCTCGCCTTGAAAAAGCACAGAAATACCTTGCAGTTCTTTCACATGTTCAATAGTTAAAGGAATACCAAACACGGGCACCCTTGCTGACTTCTAGTTCTGAGAACCAAATAGCAAACCTGCCTCACAAGCCACATTTCTAGAAAGCTGATGCGGTTCTGTTTGTCCCCCCCCCCCCCCCCCCGCCTATTTTCTTTTTCTTTTAAAAAAATCATTTTATTGGGGCTCTTACAACTCTTATCACAATCCATACATACATCAATTGTGTAAAGCACACTTATACATTCGTTTCCCTCGTCATTCTCAAAATTCGCCTTCCGCTTGGGTTCCTGGAATCAGCTCCTCATTTTCCTTTTTTCCCTCCGCCTCCCTTATGAACCCTTAATAATTGATAAATTATTATTTTATCTTGTCTTACACTGCCCGGCATCTCCCTTCACTCACTTTTCTGTTACCCATCCCCCAGAGAGGAGGTTATATGTAGATCCTTGTCAGTTCCCCCTTACTAACCCTGCTTCCCTCCCAGTATCACCACTCTCACCGCTGGTCCTGAGGAGTCATCTGTCCTGGATTCCCTGTGTTTGCAGATCCTGTCTGCACCGCTGTGCATCCTCTGGTCTAACCAGGTTTGCAAGGTAGAATTGGGATCATGATAGTTAGGGGGAGGAAGCATTTAAGAACTAGAGGAAGGTTGTGAGTTTCATTATTGCTGTACTGCACCCTGAGTGACTCATCTCCTCCCCACTCTCCCTCTGCAAGGGATGTCCAGTTGTCTACAGATGGGCATTGGGTCCCCATCTTGCGCTTCCCTCATTCACGATAATATGGTACCACCCCCCCCACCTTTGGTGCTTGAAACCTAGTCCCCTTGGCCCTTCATGATCACACATGTTGGTGTCCTGCTCTTCTCACTCACCGAATGCCATTGAGTTGCTTCAAATTTGTAGCAACCGTATATGACAGAGTAGAAACTGTCCCTCTGAGCTTTCGGATACGGCACCTCGTGATGGAAGCAGAAAGCCTCATCTTTCTTCCATGGAGCAGCTACTGGTTTTGAATGGCTGCCCTTGCATGTTGTGGCTTATATCAAGAGAGCTCTTTCATCTTACTCCTACAACTAAGAAACAGTCACCCTACGTCTTTTGCAGAGGGATGAAGATGAAACAACATCGGATTTTCCTCCCTCCTGAGAAATCTTTCCCTTACAGCATCGTCTGTCTTTATAGATAGCCTTTGAGCTTTTCCCCTCGCCAGTGCTAAAAATTCCTGGAACAAAATCATCTCTTCCACTAGGTGTGTGGACCTCCTATAATCTTCAGAGGAATTTATTATATTCTCTAAAGAAGTTTTAATTAATCTTTTACTTTATAGTTTACAAATGAATTGTTTACTAATTTCAAGCTTAAGCTGCAGGGGAACATAGCCCACTCAACCCAGCTCCCCTTACGGCTCCACTGCATTTGCTCTGTGACTTGGTTTCTTTATCTGCTCACTTTCATGAGTGTTTTCTGAACTGCGAACAAGCTGTCTATGATGCTCCATTATCCCTACCTATTCTGATGTGTTGAAAACAAAGAGAGAGAGACAAGAGCAAAAGCAATGAAACAACATTCATTGCCATGGAGTAGATCCAAACTCAGGCACTGGAGAGTAGAACTGAATTCTGTGGCATTTTCCTGACTTAGTCCTTACGGAAGCAGACCATCAGGTCATTATTGTGTAGCACCTCTGGGTGGATTGGAAGTGTTATTGTGTTAGTCCGGGTTGACTAGAGAACAAATTCATAGACACTTGTATGTTTGTAAGAAAGAGCTTTATATAAAAGAGCAATTGTAAAAAAATTAAAAAAAAAAAACAGCAGTTGAGAAAACATCCCAGCCCAGTCCAGATCGAGTCCATAAGTCCAATATTAGCCCATATGTCCGAGACCAGTCTATAAATTCCTCTTAAAACTAATGCAACACATGCAATGACACTGAATGTAGGAAGATGACAGGCCAGTGGGTGGAAAGTCTTGTGGGTCCAGTGGCGGTGGAAGCATTTCAGTGCTGGCATGGGTCTCCATGTGGCTCCTCAAGCTCTAGAGCTTTGGTTCTATCAGTGTAGCTTCATGTGGCTTGTCAACAGAATGTCTCGTAGCAAGAGTGTCTGTCCCACCTCTAGGGAGAAAGACAGGTGTTCTCAGAATCCTCTAGAGAAGGCCGTGCTCATACAGAGGCTTCATTGACTATGAACTGATTGACGGGCTAGACTCCACCCCTTTGCTCACGTTGACAAAAGATTATGTAACTACCACAGTAGTTGGGGACAAATAAGTCATTATTTGATAGCAGCCAGGAGAAGAGTGACCTGCAAGCATTATACTAAGGTACTGCTTGGTAGGCATTTCCCTTTAGTTGATCTACCTTCCTATCATGCCTTTTCAGATTTATCCTATCTGATTGTTTCCTGTTCCACGATGGGTGATGCTGACCATGGTCACTTGGTCATCTTGGCGTCTTACAAGTTTCTCTACCATCATGTTGCACGTGCCTCTTTGTTGCTAGTGAGGGTTCTCAGGGGAGATGCTCTGAAATGATGACTGGGTAGACTAGAGAAACAAATCCATAGAAACTCACATGGGTATAAGAGAGTTTTATATAAAGGGAAGTTATACATTAAGAAAACATCCCAACCTAATCCAGTCTAAGCCCTTAAGTCCGACATTAGCCCATATGTCCGACACTGATCTACAAAGTCCTTCTCAAACTCACAAAACATACACACTGACGTCTTGCAGGAAGTGAGCCTTGC
Organism: Tenrec ecaudatus; assembly: GCF_050624435.1. Taxonomy (NCBI): domain Eukaryota; kingdom Metazoa; phylum Chordata; class Mammalia; order Afrosoricida; family Tenrecidae; genus Tenrec; species Tenrec ecaudatus. The sequence continues at coordinate 134,565,004 of NC_134532.1, forward strand.
CAGCTGAGCCAGAGAACTAGCTAAGGCAGCCACACACTGGTCCAACCATCAGAGAACAAGAGACGAAAAGGCTAGGCTCGCCGAGCCCTTTTATCTCTTTGCTCTTCAATTAAACTGCAAGCTTATTACATAAACTCACAAGTGCTTATCAGCCAGGTTGGCATAATAAACCTACCTGTCATAATGACAAAACCTTGTTCCTCAATGAAGAGCCACCTGCCAGCTTTAGCATCCACTGAGGATGACTGCCTGGATCAGTACTCCTAGGGCAGTTGCTAAGTGGTGGCTTTTTAAAACTTTGCCCTTCTACTTATGAGGGTAAGTTAAAAAGCTGTCAAATCATAGAAACCTTTATTAAACAGGAATATGAAAATGTAAAGCTGTTGTTTCTTGACATATCCTCCAACCAGGTCTATATACTTCTTCAGGTGTTTTTTTTCCATCTTCCTAACCTTTCTCCCAAAGAATCCTGGGCCACACCAAAACAGCAGTCCTCTGAGCACTCACATGTGACTCTTTGAGCCACAATGTGACTCTGTTCTGCGGTCAACCGGGCCTAACACACTCCCCACCCTCCAGCTATTTCCTCCTTTCATCTTTGAGTTTGGGGAACAAAAAAAGTCTAAAGCGGCAAGCTTGGGCTGTAAAGGTGGAAGGGGTTGAAGCTTCCCAATGACATTTTGTGTTGGAGAGCCTTGTTATCCTTGAAAATGGGCAGATGCATTGGAAACCAAAAATCTTTAGTGCTCCTTTCCTGGCCTTTCTCTCATCTAAATGAGTTTTAAATTTTCTTAAAATTTCTTCCTAATAAGGCTCCATGATTGTCTTGAGTACTTTGAGAAAGCCAATCAAGAGTACCCCCTATGGATCCCCCCCACAGTCTCCATAACCTTTTCAACTGAACACTGTGCTTTGAATTTGAAGGGCCCAACCGATATCCTTAGAAATTATTGTTTCAATTGGACCTCCCTTTGAAGGCACCCTGAGACAGACTAAGACAAGTCTATCACTCAGAGAATTTGCCTGCAGCCAACCACCTTCCACTGATCGAAGAGACACGGTTACACATACTTTGTTTGGAATAAATCCATGTATGTATGACCTGGAACCTATTTGGCAATGCATATTTTACTTTTGTATATTATTTTTTTATATTCTGCTAAAAGAATGAAGTTTGATTCATTATTTCTTCATTCACTTATTTATGTCTGTATGGGCTCCGGGTTGCATTTATTTGATCAGTTATGATGCAATACTGTCTTTGAGTCTCACACGGTTTCCTTTTTTGGTCACTGTGACCCCTTCCAAAGTGCAGGCGTTTTTGAAAGCTCCCTTCTTTTGACCTGTCACCTCATTTCTTGTATAGTTCCTGAAACAAAATGTTCCTGATTCTCTGTGTATTTATTACCATGCCTCAGGCCAGAAATCCTTCCAAAGGTTGTAGTGAATCATGGCTATTTACAAACCAAGAGCTGAGTGTTCAGGATGCTCCTAACTACTGGGATGTCTTACTTCTCAGCCTTCTTAGACAGACAGACAGACATAGACTTGTGATTTACATGGAAAAATCCTGTGATCTTTTCATTCCATTTTCCATGCATTTTCTGGAAACCCTCACATGTGTGGATATGCTGGCATAGCTGTTAAAGTGTTCATGAAATGTCAACAGGCTGAACACCCCATCTTGTCCATGGAAAAAGATGTGGCAGCCTGCTTTTCTACATATTACAACCTATGAAGAGTTCTGCTGCAGCATCCTTATGAGTTACACTCTATGTGATTTACATATGCACACGTGTGCAAAATCACATGCAATTACACCCCCATGTTTATCCATGAATTCTCATCAATATATCCAGTTCCAATCGAATACCGTGGCTTCCTTCTACATTCTATGTTTGTTGACAAGGTATGTTTCTACTTTTACAAAAAGTGAACGGCCTCACTTTCGTTCTCACTTTCTTTCATCAGTAGTAGTTTTATTTTCTGCACTAAGTAATCTCGTGTGGTAGTCAGATGACTTAACTCAACTCCATACTCCTGGCTAAGAGTGGAGTCCAGCCTGTTAATCAGGTCACAGTCTGATGCTGTGTCCTGAGGGTGTGGCCTTCTTTTAAGCGGGCACCCTGGGGCCACTCTCACAGTTTCTTCCCCTTCTCCTTCCTGTTTGTTGGCCAGCTTGGGAGCTGCCGAAACCCTGTCATGTTTCCACTCACCTTAGAGCCGCATGACTTTGCACACACAGGTCTGTGACCTGCATTCTGCATCATGGCGTGTGCTGAATGAGTCTGAAGACTTAGGGACTAGTGTTGCACTTGAATTGGACTGGACTGCTACACTTTGTTGATATATAATTACTTCTTGATAGGAAGCTCGAATCCATCTACGAGTGCCACTGGTTGTGTTTGTGTAGTCAACCAGGCCTACCCCGTTCCCCACCCTCCAGCTGTATCCTCCTGTCATCTGCCTTGCCCTCTGCGGTGCTGAGGGTTGCCTGTTGCTGTGTCTCCTCCTTTGTACTAAGAAGAGAAGTGAGGGGAAGGGAAAACCTGGTGGGAATTATCAACATGTTCTTTGAACATGAAATAACAAGCATGGAATGTAATTAAGCTTTCTTTCCATATTGCCCCTCAAAACACGCTCACTGTTGTCAAGTCGGTTTCTAGTCACAGCAGCACTGTAGGGCAAGGTAGAACTGCCCATCCAGCTTCAGAGTTGTGGTATTCCAGAAGCAGACAGTGGGTGGCTGGCGGGCTCCAGCTGCCGCCAGCCTTCGGGCTCTACAGTCGGGTGTGTTACGCACTGTGCGCTAGGGCTCAGCACCTTCTTTCCAGATAGCCTGTGCCCATCTTAAGTAGCTTGTTCTTACTCTTGTCATCGGTACCTCATTGAAAACATTTGCTTGCTTCTATAGACATCATTCCCCTTTATATGTGTATTTCCAAAGCAGAGATTTATTTATTCAATCACTTTTGAATGCCTGGTAGGTTCTTGGCTTTGGCTAGGAGACTGTCATACGTACAGATAGGCTCTATCTGCTTTCAGACGTATCTGACGGGAGATTCCGATAAACAGCGCACTCACTTTGTGCTGCTTACTGTGACGATGCTATTAGAAGACACTGGAGCAGCCCAAACCCTTAACTGAGGGACCAGGAACATGAGGAGAGAGAAAAGGTGTGTGTGTGTGTGTGTGTGTGTGTGTGTGTGTGTGTGTGTGTGTGTGTGTGTGAAGGAATGTGATGATATAAGTGATATGAAAATAATTAAAATTTCTTGACAATACACAAAACAAGGTCAAGAGCTTGACCTTTACTTACCCACTAATGTGTAATAGATATCACACGCGTCCTTTAGCTTTGTTTCATTTCAGTGGTCCATGTATATATTCATTGACCTACATAGAGTACGCAACTGTATAGCATGCTTTGAGTGGGTGGTAAAAAAAATAAATTTTTAAAAAGGCATTCTTATCAAAGTTCTGCAGTATAGTAAGAGAGACCTGTGTATCTACATATGCTGTAAAGCAGTAAACCAGGGTGGAGGGTGTTTTTATTGATATGGTAGAAGGGTGGGGAGTGAGGTGGAGAATTAAGTACTGTTGGCCCTACATCAGAACAAGGGCCAACAAACTTTCTTATTTTTCAGCTTTATGAGCTATTGCAGAGTCCCTTGCAGCTACTGAACTCTGCTGTTATGTCACGAAAGAAGGCATTGGTAAGAGTCATAGAATGAACATGCCTGTGTGCCAGTAACATTCTGTTTATGAAAGCAGAGGATCCGCCATAGTTATTGAACCTTGGACTAGAGTAAACCGTGTGGTTGATAAACTTTGTACTTTTTTGTTTATTTGGTTCTTAATACTATCCCATGTCCAAGGAAGAATGTCTTAGAATAAGGGATACCATTACTGATCTCAGATGGCTCTTGATTGGAGGAGGAGAATACAAGAAATACATTTGTTTATCTGTGCTTTATTATTGACTATGAAAACTGTATGTTTCATAACAAATTATGGATAGCACCGTGAAGAATGGGAATTTCAGAACACTTAATTGTGCTCATGCAGAATCTGCACATAGACCAAGAGGCAGTTATTTGAACAGGACAAGGGAATTCTGAATGGTTTAAAATCAGGAAACATGTTCATCATAATTATTCAATCTGTATGCTGAGCAAATAATCTGAGAAGCTGTACTGCATGAGAAAGAATATGGCATCAGGAGTGAAGGAAAATTCATAAACAGCCAATAAGCAGATAACATATTCTTGCTTGCTGAAAGTCATGAGGATTGGAAGCGCTTACTTACGAAGATCAAAAACTACTGCGCTCAGGGTGGATTACACCTCAACTTAAAAGTCCTCACAAAAGAATGTACAGATGTGCTTTATACAATTGATGTATGTATATGTATGGATTGTGATAAGAGTTGTATGAGCCCCTAATAAAATGTTTTAAAAAATAAAATAAAATAAAAATAAAAAATAAAAGTCCTCAAGGATGGATTGATGGGCAACAGCATGATAAATAGAGAAAATACTGCTATGAGAATTTCATTTTCCTTGGGTCCACAATCAATGTCCATGGAGTCAAGAAATTCAGGCCGTATTGCATGGGGCAAATCTGTTTCGGAATAGCCTTTAAAGTATTAAAGAACCGAAATGTCGCTTGGATGACTTGGGTTCATTGACTCCAGCCTGCAGTTGCGGCTCTAGTGTCAGCCCACCTGACTGAGCTTTGCCTTTGGGTTCACCTGCCCCCTGCCCACTGGAGGCCCTTTCCCAAGTGTTTCCCTTCCTGATGATGTGTCCCACATAAGCCTACAGAGGTTGCCCCAGCTAGGGAGCATTCTGCTTTTATTTCTTGAGCATAGGAAGGTGGGAAAAAGTTTAAGGCAGTGTTGACTGTAAGACAGAAGAAGAAGATAAATAGTTTGAGCTTAATCCTGAGCACAACCGGTGAAGTGATAAGTCAAAGGGATCTGAGAGCGGAGAACTAAAGGTAGGGCCAATGAGTTATCCAGGCGGGATGATGTGGAGGCCTAACTTAGTACTGTCAGAAGCTTGGGGTCAGCCCACGCACTCTTTGGAACTGGTTTATCGGTATGATTCTGGTCCATAATAAAAATATTGTTGGTAGGTGCTATCAAGTTGGTTCCAACTCTTCATAGGCTGTATTCTAAATGGAAGTTCTACAACTTCATTTTCAGACACCATTCACCATAAAGGCCAATTCTATGATTGTCTAAGGCAGTGGCTCTCAACCTGTGGATTTCACCTCTTTGGGGTTCAAGCAACCCTTTCACAGGGGTCACCTGATTCATAACAGTAGCAAAATGACAGTTATGAAGTGGCAACAAAAATAGTTTTCTGGTTGGGGGGTCACCACAACATGAGGAACTGTATTAAAGGGTTGTGGCATTAGGAAAGTTGAGGACCACAGGTCTAAGGGAAATATAAATTTCACAAAGTGACTATATCACAGTACATACTTCCAGGAGCACCGTAGCATCTACCATTTGGTGTACTTGAGAACGCAACCATCTACCTTTAAAAAAATGGAACAAAGATGAAATAGGCCCCTCCTGCTAGGAACAATTTTTTTGAGCTGTCACAATTGAAAATAAAATGGCTCTGGGTGTTGGAATCTAATGCATCTTTTCCTTGGTTACCTTAAGCCCTCTCCCGGAAACCCTGGGCCAACATGCATGAGTTGGGTAAACCAGGAGAAAGTTGTACAACAGAAAAATCTTATTCTTCCAGTGACCTCTTCTTCCAGATACAAAAGGAATGCTAACCATCATGTTATGTTTATCTTGTTGTGTTTGTCTATCGTTCCTGATGCATCATCTGACTAAATCGCTTCCTAATAACTGTTTTTAAGTTGCCCAGCAATTAGCTCATCATGCACTAGCATTTCATTATCCGAAAACTTTTCCAGGATTTAAAAATACTTACTTTTCAAATACTGACCAAGAAATACTACATGATTAACCTAAAATTGAATATGAGCATTCTAAGACAAAGAAGACTGGTAGAGGCCCCTGAGTTGGGCTTACTTTGTACCAACAACGGCACGACAACAGCAACATAACAAGTCATGACAAATGGAGAGTTCCAGTTTGGAGCCGTGGCTACTTTCACTTTGGTTCACTTAGCACAATTGGTTACCGCCTACTCTGCATGTATGGACCCGGTCTTGTTGTTAGGTGTCTTCCAGGCTGTTCTGACTCATAGTGACCCTGTGTACAACAGAACACAGCACCACCTGGCGCTGTGTTTCCCTCACAGCTGTTCTTACGTTGGAGCCCATTGATGGAGCCATTGCATCAATCCAGCACGTCCACCATCTTCCTCTTTTTCTCTGCCCCTCCGCATTGCCTAGCACGATGCTCTTCCTCAGGGACTGGTCCCTCCCGAGAACATGTCCAAGTATGTCAAATGAAGTGCGAATGGTTTGGAGAGTCAAATTCATTCAGAGACACCTTGGAAGAAAGACTTGGCAATCTACTTCTGAAACCATTAGCCACTGAAAACAGTTTTAACATTCACTGGGTCGCCATAAATTAAAATCAACTCAATGGCAACTGCTTTGTGGAAAAGTGGAATTGAAAGAGAGTTGAATTTGAAGCCCCGTCACATATATGTGTTTTTGAACGCCATTAACTCCATCTCAGCTCATAGTGATGCTGTGTACAACAAAACACTACCTTGTCCTGCTCATCCTCACAAATGCAGCCCATTGAGGGTCTTCCTCTTTTTCACTCACCCTCGGCCAAGAATGAGATCCTTCTCCAGGGACTGTCTCTTCTGATTCATGTCTAGAGCTGTAAGATAACGTGTCTGCACCTAAGGCGTACACTAGCTGTATTTCGTTCCAGACAGGTTTCGTCATCTCTCTGACAGTCCGATACCCAATATTCTTCACCAACACCACAATTCAAATCCATCGGATTCTCTTTATTCTTCCTCACGCATCGCCAGCTTTTGCATGCATGTGAGGTCATTGCAAATGCCCTGTCTTGAGTGCTTAGCGCGCCAAGTGACATGTTTGTTCTTTAACCCGTTGCAGGGGTCTTTTACATCAGAGGTGACAAATGCAATACACCATTTTACTCATTTTTTTAACATTGATACTTTAAAAATGTCAATAAAAAACTTGTGAATGAATGAAGGTTCACAGAGCAGATCTCCAGCTTGACTTTCAACCATCATAAGTACTGTGTGTCGACTCCTGCACTGAAATCCTCTCAGTGTGCCACCCCTTATTCCACTCCTTCATCAAACCACCCCATTCAGTCCTTGGGCAACTGTTACCTTTTTGATCTAAAATGATTGCTTATTCTAGCACGGCTGGGTTTAGCTCCAGACCTAAAAGGGGCCTAAGAGCCATAGTCTCAGGTGTTCTCTTCTTTTGTGGCTTTAAGATTAGTTGCTCCTTTGCCTCCCACTGGATCCAGGACCTTCTCAGACGAGCCTTTGCAAAGCTGTCAGGAGTGGTAGCCAAGCCCAGCAGGTCCTTCTGGTCTCAGGACTGTGCACACTGATGTGTTCGCGGTCCATTAGCACCTTGGACTAGTTCTTTTCTTTATGTCTTATGATTTTCAACACTTTTCAAGACCAATGTTGGAGCTTAGATGGATGCGCATAGATTTTGTGTGTGTGTGTGTACGTAGATTTTTAAGACCCCTGTTGCTACTCATGACACTAGGTACATCATTTGACTTCTTTTTTTTTTAGACATCATTTATTGGGGGCTGGTACAGCTCTTCTCACAATCCATACATACATCTATTGTGTCAAGCATATTTGTACATTTGTTCCCCTCATCATTCTCAAAACATTTACTTCCTACGTGAGCCCTTGTATCAGCTCCTCATCCCCCCGCACCCTCCCTGCTCCCATTTGACTTCTTCAGTGCCGCTTCCCTAGGGGTCTCAGCAGAAACTCCGCCTCCACTGGGGGACACGAAGTTGCAATGGAAAGCCATCTCATTTCCAGTTAAGCTGCATTAAAGTTTGGTTTGATGAGATTTGAGCAACGCACTTGCCACTGAGGATTCTAAACAACTGCTGGCATATCTCCTTTTGACCAACTTACCTGGGTAACCACTGAGGTGATTGGAAGTTTATCATCAAACTTTATCATAGAATATGATCCACAACCTGTTACACGCTTTACACGGTGCTAAGTAACCGTGGCAGTGTTGCTTCAATGGAACCAGTTACTTTTCTCAAGGAATCTTGAAAATAGGATATGCCATTAAAAAACAAAACAAACAGTGGTTTCTTTTAAAAGAAATCTAGAGGAACCTGGACTGTTTTTTCTTTTAGATTCTGACTAGTGATTAACATCTTTTACACACTAGACATTTGGTCAACTCTAAAACGTCTTTCAAAGCTGGTTTTCTGTCTGTGATTTCAGTAACCTTTACTGTGGGTATGAAATGCATAGCTTCAAGTAATGGGATGCATTGTACCATGGGGCAGTGCATCAGTTGTTTTTTTTATTTATTTACAGTGGGATCATGAAACCCGGCCTCAATGCCATTCTGGGACCCACAGGTGGAGGCAAATCTTCGTGAGTAGAACAGAGCATATACATTTTTTTCCCTTGGGCATTTTAGTGTACTTTTTAAAAAGTGGTTAAAAATAATTTCCTTCTATTTAAATGGAAAGTTACTTTTCTGGGAGCAGGTATTTGCTGAGCATCTGCTGCATGTGCATGCTGGTTCTATGTGCCACTGGGAACACGTAGTTGTGTTCGGCTGGGGTTATGAGTCAAGGACGAAGTCGGCTTCTCTCTCGATAATCCTTGCCAAGAAGCCATGGCACTGAGATGGTCATGGAGCTGCTGGCCATGATTTGAGCTAATGGGAAGTGTGAGGAAGGGTATATAATTAAAAGCAGGAAGATGGAGCACTGAGTATAAGTGAAAACGTGAATCTTGCATGAAAGAGCAAGTTGTTCGTGCTGGGGTAGCAAGGTCCAACATCAGGGAGGGCCTATGTGTAAACTTCCTTTGGCGTGTCCGCACTGGGCCGGCCAACAGTGTTTGCTTGTATGTTTGGGGGCTTTGTCACAGTGTATAGTATGAATAGGTAAGGTGAGAATTTAAAATGACATATAGTTTCTGTGAAATCAGACCTTCTTGACCCATTAATGTTCTACCTTGGAGCAGAATGTGGATAAAGACCTGCTGAGAGATGTAGCCTTAATTGGAGGGAAAAACATTGTATGCATGTCCTTTTGTAGGTTGTTAGACATCTTGGCGGCAAGGAAAGATCCGCATGGATTGTCTGGAGATGTTCTGATAAATGGCGCACCTCGGCCTTCGAATTTCAAATGCACTTCAGGTTATGTGGTTCAGGTAAGTATGGTTCAGGGTCAGCACTTTCCATTTCTCTCACCATCTGCGATGAGCAGAATTAGGACCATCTCTGACCTCCGCCAGGGTTCGGACGTGCCTCTGTGACCCATCCTTCTTTACCTATTCTGAAATCACACCACTCTAGTATCCTGCTGGTGGGGGGGTTTGATCATTCGTTGCAAGGGACCGCACAGAACTCACAGATGATACTCACAAGTAAGAGGGGTTATGATGGAAGTTAATAACTCACCACAGGTCTAGGTCAGCCAGCAGTAAAGATACAGTCCTTGGTCCCCAGCAACGCCTCTCCTCGGCCAGCAGCCAAGTGTCTCTCCAGCCCTCAGTCTCTTGAGACTTTGCTTCCATAGGCCAGGAAGCCAGCTCCTGTCTTCTGTGCCGCAGTTCCACAGCCTCGGGCCAGATGAGAAGGCCCCCAGGCTTGCCACTGTCCCTCTGAGCCTCTGTGCTAGTCTCTGGTGCATCTGGTCTCAGTCTCAGCCTGGTTAGACAGAGATCTTGGGCATGCTCTCCCAAATGGCTTTGTGATTTTTCTGTGTGCCAGATGGCTCTTATAGTCTAAGGATTGGCTTGATGGAGGCATGACTTATCTTTTAGCCAATCCTACCCCCAAGGAAAACAAAGGCTGGTGTCTTAAGCCACACCCTCTCGTAAAGTAGCCTTAAAGATGCCACCAAGGAAATGAAGGGTGTGGCTGGGTTCAGACCCTCTACCAAGGGCAAGACTTAACCACATCTTAACCTTGTAAATGAAGTCATAACCACAGGCATTATGTCCAGAGTTATAATACAGCCCATAAGGAATTATGGCTGGAAGGGCCGCGTGAATAGACTATCACTCACTATGTAGCCAAGGGCCTTGGCAAACATACAGTTCATTGTGTTTCCGATTCATTACATCACACGCTCATGCAAACAGCTTTCTTTACACCAGCCTGAACCAAGCTCACAGTCATCGAGTCTGACTCACTGTGACCCTCCGTGAGTTTTTGGTAGTGTTTGTGGGAGTAGAAAGTCCATTCTTTGTCCTATGGTGCTTCTGGTGGTCTTAATCAGCCAACCATGCAGAACACAAATAATAACCAAGTAATAACCACTACACTACCAGAGCCCCTTTCTTGACACCGGCCCTTCCTAATGGCTCAGAAGACTCGGGGTAGGGTTAAATGAAAAGGCGGGGAGAATCAGACTATGACCATTGTAAGGAAACTGATATCCATTCTAGTTAGCATATCATTTCCAAAAGATGTTATTATTGAGCTTTTATGTGCTCCCTTTCCCTCGGACCTTCCCTGCCTTTCTTGGGAAAATGCTTTGGCAAGGATGCATCTAAAGGCATCTTGAAAGGTCTGCTCGTAGCAATTCTAATTGCCCGTGTTCTATGTTAGTGCACGGAGAGGGGTGAAGTGTATTCTGTCAGGCTTGCCATCTTCATAGGGGGTCACTGTAATTTGTGGACTCCAGAGTTCATCAATAACTAGGATGTTATTTTTGTGGATTGAACTTCACGTGCTAATGAAGGATGAGACCGGGGCCGTGGCAGGTGACACACTGGGCTGGTCACCACCGGGTCAGCGGTTGGAACTCACCAATCTCTCCCAGGGAGAAAGATGAGGCTGTCTGCTCCCGGGAAACTGCAAGCTCTTCTAGAAGCCCAAAGGGACGCTTCTACTCTGTTCCATAATGAGTCAGAATAGGCTTGATGGCATGAGCTATGAGTGAGTTTAATGAGGGAAAGGATACATCATTTACAAGAAAAGTCTTCTATTAATGTACCATTTTGCCTCAAGGATGATGTCGTGATGGGAACATTGACAGTGAGAGAAAACTTACAGTTCTCAGCAGCTCTTCGGCTTCCAACAACTATGAGGAATCATGAAAAAAATGAACGGATTAACACGATCATTCAAGAGTTAGGATTGGCCAAAGTGGCGGATTCCAAGGTAATGCAGAAAACGGCGAAGAGTGTCGTAGCCCGCAATGAGCGCTTCCTATGTGGGCGTTGCGTGCTGGTTATTCAGCGATCTTCCGTTATGTGTGTGGCCAAAAGTGACACCTCGTGTAGCACTGAGAGAAGTTACGAGAGAAATTGACCTGGAGACGTTCATGGCTGAATCTTGGATGTGCAGTGTGACTGTGTGGTCTCCTGTGTGAAAGCGCTCCTGAGCAAAGATGCTCTTTGCATAGGGTTGCAGCTCCGGGGACGCTCTTCTTAGCTCGCTGATGAAATTACAGCTCATTCAGTATCTCTGCACTAACGTTCCTTCTTTCTGCTTTTCCCTCTCTCCCTTCTAGCTGTCCTCCTTCCTCCAAGGGATTGTGTTCCATTGAGTTTGAGGTATACTTTGCCATCGATAACGACTCGAATCCAAAGTTTGTCACGTTTTGTATGTTTCCCCTTACCATAAGTCAGCTTCCAGCCTTAGGTCCAGTCGAATTCGTATTTGTTTCTAATTTGGGTAGCAGCCCAGTTATTGTTCCCGACAACCGTTCATTTGGTGGGTTTCTCTCCTGTTCTTCTATCCATCTCTGTGTCTCCCACTTTCTTGCTCTAGTGCTTATTTACACTAGAGCGTGCTGTGTGCCACGCTCTCTTTTAGGTCTTGGGGTTAAAAGTGTGTTACGAAGGATCGGGAAGAAGAAAAGAGGTGACTTAATTAATATGACAGTTGATGAATAGCTATTTGCTGAGAAGGCATTTGAAGCTGCTGGTAGAAATGGCCTTAGTTATTGGCTGAGGTTGAATGCGCTGGGAGAGTCCAGAGTTAGAGACCAGGAGGAGCGGGACTGCTCTACTGGGTGCGCTTCATGTGGCAGTTTGAGATACGGCCTTTTACCATTTAGCTTCATTCCACGAGTGTTGACTTTCCTTTGCTTTGGTTCTAGTTCCGAGTTTGATTTTGTCTTTGTAATGTGGTACTTTCTTTTACTTGGCTGTTTCTTGTGAAGCAGGCATTGCTCTGTGCTGCCGGCTTTGCCTTTTCTCGGAAAAGTCATAGTCATGGCGCCCAAGAATCACCTTCCCTGATTGGTTGAGACAGTGCATTCAAAAAGAAACCTACTTCTTATGAAGTTCTGAAGCATAACAGGAATATAGAAAGAACGTATGCTTACTGTATTAATTGATTATGTGATTACATGATTAATTGCAGTATGACTAATACTATTCACCTAGACTTTCCCGTTGTTAACAGCAGAGCCCCTAATTGCTTTATCTTTCTTAAAGAAAGCTATATCATGATATTGAACCTCTGAATACTAACTATACACCCACAAAATAGTGTCATTATCACAGATCAAAATGAGCAAAATATCTTAATGTGGTCTAGCTTGAGTCCCTATTTACTCACTCTTCCAGAATTATTTCTAAAATGTCTTGTATAGCTTGTTTGTTAATGGGATCCAGTCACGGGCTGTCTGTTGTGCTGCTTTTTACACTTCTGAAGACCCTTAATGTAAGTGTTGCTTCCTGCCTCCCTTGCCCCCTCCTCTCACAACAACGCTGATGGGTCGAGCAGACCAAGCCAGGTGCCCTGTTGTCTGGATTTGTTTGAAGGAATGAGTCAGGAATTCTGCAGTGAGGAAGGGTATTTGGTAGGAAGACGTGGTGACTTAAGAAGAAGTGGTAAACTGTAGTAGAAAGTAGACTTTCCTGGCTGCCAAGCCAGCCTTTCTTCTAAGTTTACTCCAGGAGTAGAGTTTCAAACTCTGTTTGAAAGTTGTGTAGGAGGACTAGCAAGTCTCCTCACCATCTCCCTTTGCAGGCTGTTAGTTCATTAGGTCAGGGCCATCTCTTGTAGTTTTCTAACGCACGTCTCTAAAACCAGACAGGAGCCGTTGTAAAGGAACACACTTGTCTTCCTTATAAAAGTGTTAGGAATAGAGGCTTCTTTCAGGCTTAGCCACTTATCGGCGCTGACTGAGCCTCTGTTTCCGTGTCTGATGAAAGTGAAGCTAACTTGGTAAATGATCACAATAAATGAGAATCATGAAGAGCAGTGTGTCGTAGAGGGTCCATGTTTACCATCACAAAAGGCTGATTATGATACTTATGTTTTAGGTTGGAACGCAATTCAGCCGTGGTGTGTCTGGAGGAGAGAGAAAAAGGACTAGCATTGGAATGGAGCTTATTACTGACCCGTCCATCTTATTCCTGGATGAGCCTACAACTGGCTTAGACTCCAGCACAGCAAACGCTGTCCTTTTGCTCCTGAAGAGGTAAATGCTATGGGAACATACTTTAATTTGCCAATTTTCTGAGCAAGAATTCAGCAGTTAGTACACAGAACAAAGCAGTTATTTTTCTGGCATAGGGAATAGTGAATGATCAAACAGAAACACGAGGCCGAGTAAGAGTATAGAGAAGCATGGCTGTGGCGGGGCGGGGACCCTTTTTGTTAATATATCGTAGGGTGTTCAAGGAAGACCTCAGCAATGGGACACCTGAGCTGCATGCTGTGAGCGAGACCTGGAGATTTGGTAGAAGAGAGTTCTAGTTGTAGGAAAGAGCCAGTGGCCACAAGGAGAGCACACTAGATGTTTTTGGAGCTTTAAGAAGATCAGAGAGACTGAATCTTGTGACTCAGATTTTAGAGGTTAGTTATAGTAGATCTAAGTTAGAGTTGGGTAGGCAGAGATTATATAGGTCTTGTAAGTCATAGGGTGATGAAAATGGTTTGCTACAAACTGAAAAGTTGGTGGTTCAAGTCCATCCTTAGCACCCTGGAAGAAAGGCCTGATGATCAGTTTCCATCAGCCATTGAGACCCAAGGAGGACAGTTTTGCTCTGAAATCCAGGGAGTTGTCGTGCGTTGGAAATGACCCCACAGCAGTGAGTAATCCATTGTTAGAATTATGCTTTTTATTGTCAGTGAGGGATAAAGGCGGGGCTTTCTCCTGTAAAGAGTTACAGTCTCAGAAACTCACACAGGCAGTTCTACCCTGCCTTACAGGGTCACTATGAGCTGGCATGGCCTCGATGGTAGTGATTTTGACTTTTTGGTTTTGATGTGGTCTGTGAGTCAGAATAGACCCCATGGCAGTGATTTTCATTTGGGTTTGGGTGGCCTGAGAAGGTTTTACAGAGTTAGAGCAGAGGAGAGTAGAGGTATACTTGAGCAAGGGTGAGTGTCAGGACACCAGCAGGGAGGCTGTTTGTGATAGTTGAAGTGTGATACAATAATGGCTTACACTATGATGGTTGTGGTGCGGGGATGAGCAGTGATGGGTTTGGATATATTTTGAGGCTAGAACCAACAGGGTTAGTAATGCCACTGATGTTTGGGTGTGATTATTCTCTTGAGATTTGGAGACTGAAAGTGGAAGCGCAGAATAAAAAGAATTGGATTTCTTCTTATCCAGATAGAAGACTAAAGGGACAATTTGACTTAAACATCTTCTTTTCTTTTTTAGTGATTTAAAAAGATAGTTTCAAATAGAGAAAAGTTACTAGGATAGCAGAAGGAACTCCATTTCCTCTGCAGTTTTAGATTCCCACACCAGTTTTAGTGCATTTGCTTGCCCCCACCCTTAGCTATCTTTTTCTGACATCATGTCTACCCCGTGTATCCCTTCTAAAAATGAAGTCACTCCTCCTGTGTTACCACCTGTGTTAGTCTGGGTACTTTAGAGAAGCAAATCCACAGAAACTCATGTATAAGAGAGAGTTTTATATAAAGGTTAAGTGTGCATCAAGAAAACATCCCAACCCAGTGCTGCCCAAGCCCACAGGTCCAACATTAACCCATTAACTCATGTGTCCAACACCAATCCAGAAAGTCCTCCTCCATCTCACAAAGCAGGTGCAATGACGCCGACTGCAGGAGGAAAGCTGAGTCAGTGAATGTGTAAGCATCTCAGCGCTGGCAGGGGTCGCCACATGGCTGCTCCAGCACCCAGGGCTGCATCGGGGTAGGTCCATGTGGCCTCTCCTTAGGGATGTCTTGCAGAAAGTGAGCCTTGCAAGCTGAAGCAGGGAACTGGCTAAGGCAGCTGCACCCTGGTCCAACCATCAGAAAGCAAGAGACCCGAGAACTAGAAAGGCGAGGCTCATGGAGCCATTTATTCCTCTACCCTTCAATTAACCCCACATGTGTTTATCAGCCAGGTTGGCACAATAAACTAACTCACCACCTCACAAAACCCTATCAGGAAGTCAACATTGATGTCATCATTATCATTCTGTGTAGATGCTATTCATACTTCACCAGCTGTCTTTTCATGTGTCTTTATTTGTTTTGATTCTAGATCTTCTCTAGGAACAAGTGCCTTTTCAGACTCTTCCTCAATCTTTTTCCTGCTTCTTGTGCCCTTGACACTCCTAGACAAATCCATGGTGTAGGCAGAACTGACATTTGGATCTGTCAATGTTTCTTCCTCAGCAGAGTCAGGCCAGGAATGCTCGTCATGTTCTGGCAACACCAGAGGTTGCACACTTTAACATCTCACCATGAGTGGTAATAACCACAGTCACATGGCCAGGCTGGTGTCTGCTGAGTGTCTCCACTGTGAAATAACTCCTTTCTGCTTCAAAATTGATTACTATTTTGTGGAGAGACAATCTGACCTCTTATCAGTAGCCTATTCCTCAGCAAGCACCCATCTACCAGCTTAGCTACATACACTAATAACACTTGCTGGTGTCAATCACTAGTATTGTGGTTGCTAATTGTCAATTTTCTTGTTCCATAATTCCTTATAAGTATGAAAAGGCTTGAAAAATGTGTTGGAAGAAGGAAAATAAAAGCTAATGTTATTTTCCCATGAACTTTTTGAAGCCCTTTGTTAAGGAGCCCTGGTGGCACTGTGGATTAGACATGGAGTTTCTAACTGACAGGTTGTTGGTTCAAACCCACCAGCTCCTGCATGGGAGAAAGATGAGGCTGTCTGCTGCCAGAAAGCTTTACAGCCTCAGAAACCCCCTATATAGGGGCTCCCTAGGAGGTGGAGTTGACTTTAAAGGCAGGTATTTAGTTGGAATTTTCCTGTATGAAAAGTTTCCCATCTTCCCTATTTACTTATATTCCTATTTTATTCAATTCTATAACCTGTTACTCATTTTAATATTTAAAATTTTTTATTTTGTATAATTAATTTAACAGTGGCCTCACCAATAGAAACCCTTTCAATCTGGTTTTGTGTCCCTTTGACTACCATTTTTTATGTGTTTCTTTCCTTTACGATCAATACGATGTTCAGGTTTGTCATGTGTTTTTTCTGTTAGGTATTTCTCCAATACGTCCCGGTTCCTTCTGATGTACTTGAATGTTTAGAAAAGCAATATTGAATGTTAATGGATTAAATGCGGCAGTAAAGAGAGTATAGCAGAATGGATAGGAAAACAAAATCCTTCAATATGCCCCCTATAAGAAAAATACCTTAAAACCAAGACATGAACACATTAAAAATCAGAGGCAGGACAAAAAGCATACCAAGCAAACAGCAACCAAAGAAAAGAAGGGGTAGCAATTTTAATCTCTGAGAAGATAGACTGCAAGGCAAACAATGTAATAAGAGAGAAAAAGAACACTAGCTCAGGAACCCATAACTACAATAAACAACATATATGCACCTATTGAGGGACCCTTGAAATATGTCAATCAAATATGCACAATCTACAGTGATAACAGGAGACCTTAATAGACCACTCTCAAGGAAAGACAGAACATCAAGAAAAAAACTCAACAAAGACATCAAAAAGTCTGGATAACACAATCAATAAAAATGACTGTGTAGGCATACGCAGAATGCCATATTCAACAAAACAACAGTGTACACTCTTCTACAACACACACAGACATTCTCATGAATAGACCATATACTAGGCTACAGATCATGCCACAGTAAACTTTTAAAAAAAAATGAGATTCTACAATCACTCTTCTCAGACCACAAAGCTAGAAAATTTGAAGTCAACAACAAAATGAGCAGAAACATAAAGACAAATACATGGAAATTGAAAAACATAAATAGTACTTAAAAATGACTGGTGAAGAACACAGCTTCCCCCGGGTCCTGGATGCTTCCTCTCTCCAACTACCATGATCCTAATTCTACCTTGCAGGACTGGATAGGGCAGAGGTTGTACACTGGTACACATGAGGGCTGGAGGCACAGGGAATCCAGGGTGGATGATACCTTCAGGACCAGGGGTGTGAGGGGCGATACTGGGAGAGTAGAGGGTGAGTGGGTTGGAAAGGGGGAACTGATTACAAGGATCCACATGTGACCTCCTCCCTGGGAGATGGACGGCAGAGAAGGGGGGGAAGGTAGACTCCGGATAGGGCAAGATATGACAAAATAACAATGTATAAACTACCAAGGGCACATGAGGGAGCGGGGAGCAGGGAGGGAGGGGGAAAAAAAGAGGACCTGATGCAAAGGGCTTAAGTGGAGAACAAATGCTTTGAAAATGATTAGGGCAAAGAATGTATGTATGTGCTTTATACAATTGATATATGTATGGATTGTGATAAGAGTTGTATGAGCCCCTAATAAAATGTTTTTAAAAAATGACTTGTATTAAAGCAAATAAATGAGGAAATAAAAAAATTCCTTGAGACAAATGAGAATGATATCACAACATATCAAAACCTTTGGGACAAAGGGAAAGCAGTAATCAGAGACCAATTTAAGCCATCAACACACACATGTAAAAGAGAAATTAAAATCAACATCCTAACACAACTCCTCCAACAACTGGAAAAGAAACAACACAATCCCTCCAACAAAGGAAGGAGAGAAATGATAAGAGTCAAAGCAGAAATAAATGATATAGAAATAAAAATCAACAAGACAGGAAGTTGGTTCTCTGAAAAAATCAACAAAATAGATCATTCGCAAACTTAACAAAGGAAAAATGCAAATACCCAGAATAAGATGAAAATGTTGACAGTACAACAGATCCAAATGAAATAAAAAAGAATAACATACTACTGAACAACTCTACTCAAATTCGACAATCTAAAAGGAAATATCTAGAAACACATCACCCACTCAAATTAATGTGGACAGACGCTGAATATCTCAACAGGCCCCTAATAAAAGAAGAAATAGAGCAGGTCATTAAGAAACTTATAATAAAAAAAAGCCAGGACCAGGTGGTTTCACAGGAGAAGTCAATCAAATATCCAGAGACGCTCTGACACCAGTACCACACAAACTATTCCAGAAATTCGTTTGATGAAGCCACTATATCCCTGAAAATCAGTATCTAGATGCTGAGTGTTCGTTGCTACTGTGGTATCTTCACTCCTAAGCCCGCCAGAGCTAGAAAATAAATACATGTGCACATATGTGTGTGTACATTACATATTATAAAACACACACACACATATATAAGGAGGTACCCCCCAAAAAACCTGGCATTCCACTGGGGGTAGTGGAACTTTGGTAGTGTGCCTTTATCCCCCCTCGGCGAGCTTCAAGCAGCTTGCTCTGAGTTAGTGCACCCAATGGCATGGCCTAGGAAGGTTCTCTCTGGTCACAGTGAATTTTTCATGAAAGCAGTTTTGTTTGAACCTTGTTTTTTGTGATGGCTGATTTAAGAAAGCAGTGTGCAGCTGTGAAAGTTGGTTTCCTGCTTGGGAAAAATGCTGCAGAAACTGTTGTAATGAATGTTGTACACAGCTTACAAGGGTAGCACTGTGGGAAACACTGAAGTGTATGAGTAGTTTTCTCCTTTCAAAAAAGGTGAAATGGCAATTGATGGCAAACCTCATTCTGGACATCCTTCAACTTCCGAAACAGAAAAAAATATACATTTGGAGTTCATTCCACTAGGTCAGATTGTTAATCCAGCTTTCTATTTAGAGGCTCTGAAAAGATTGCATAACAGTGTGTGACAAAAAAGTCCTGATCGTGGCAGACGGGGGGACTGGTTTTGCCACCACAACAAGGACTCTGCTTACACAGCCATCTCAGTGGTCCAGTTTTGGGCAAGTCAGAGCATGCCTCTCTTGCCCCAGGCACCTTACTCACCTGACCTCGCCCAGTGAGACTTCTTTTTGTTTCTGGGAATACAGAGGGACATGAAAGGACAGTGATTTGATTATGTGGAAGAGGTGAAGAAAAAACAAAGGAGGTGCTGTCAGTCATTCCAACAGATGAGTTTGGAAAATGTTTCCAAGAAAGGAATCGCAGATTTGACAAATGTATTAAGTGTAACGGAAAGGACTTTGGATGTGATAAGGGTGTTGTGTAAAAATATGTAAATATAAACCTTTGAAAATAAGTTCCAGTTTATTAGGGTACCTCCTCAAACATTGCTGCTGTGTCAGCATGTATAAAGTAAAAAGAAAGTCGTAGCACCCTTTAATATACAAAACCTATCAAATGTGAAGCTATTATTTCTTGATACACCCTCTATCTAGGTCTATATGCCTTTTGAAGGCAGCGCTTCCATCTCTAACCTTCCCTGGCGAATTCTGTGCTCTTCCATTTACTCCATGGCAAAGCGGCAGTTTGGGCATCCTTGGGGCACTCAACGTTGTATTCCTTTGAAATGTTCTTTGAGCTTGGGGAACAAAAATAAGTCTGAGGTGCTGAGCTCAGGGCTGAAGATGGGTGTGGTAAGGTTTCCCGGTGAAATTTTTCAGAATCACCTCAACAGCTGTGAGTTAATTGTCAGCTAATAGTAGATGAGAAGTTTATAAGAAAAAAAATCAGTATGAACCAGGAACGCGTGATCTGCCGGCAGGACTAAAATCTTGTACCAAGAAGTGCCAGTGTCAGATGTTTCAACCGTTATTGTATTTTTTTCTGTTTTCACAGGATGTCGAAACAGGGACGGACAATCATCTTCTCCATTCATCAGCCGCGCTATTCCATCTTTAAGTTGTTTGATAGCCTCACGTTACTGGCCTCAGGAAGACTAATGTTCCACGGCCCTGCCCAGGAGGCCTTGGGCTACTTTGCATCAGCTGGTAGGGTTGACTTGTGCAAGCAGTAGGGTCCTTCATGAATAGCATTGTGAGACGGGCGGAGGGAGGATAGCAGGAGTGCTGTTTGAATCTTCTCCAGAGACACCATGGTTTCTACCACCCCAAAATGTTTCCCCTCGTTCTGGTGCTAGAACAGAGCTTTGTTTTGCAGCACATGCTTCTGCGCAGGTCTCGTTGCTGCCCTGCGTGTTATGCGTGCGTATGTTTGTAAGTAGTTTTAGTGAGCCAACCTCCCAGTTACGGTGAGCTTGTCTCTAGCATGTTGGCCTCGTAGTCAGTTATTCTGTCACTTGGACTCTATGAATACCCTAAGTCATAATTTTCTTGCCCATAAAGCAGATTTGGCTTTACTATTTTTCTTTCTCCCTTATGGCGTAGATCTGCCTTTAAAATAATCAAATATATATGGCTCTAGGGAGTCTAGGGAGATGAGCCGTAGTATTAGTGCCATTGAGTCAGCTCTGAGTCAAAGCAGCCCCATATACAACAGGACAAAACACTGCCAGTCCTGCACCCTTCTCCCAGCTGCTGTGGTGGGGAGCCCTTTGTTGTAGCTGCTGTGTCTTAGAGTCCAGTGGGAGGCCAGGCAAGGACCTTCCATAGGAAATGGAGGCCAGTTTTCCAGTGTGCTGTGCTCTCCTACTCCCTTGAGAATACAGCTATGATGATCTGTTTTCTATGTTGGACTCCTGGCAGCCTTGGAAATGATATTTTGGATCTCAGGACTTAGGAAGTGGGGAAGCAGTCGTGTTAGGTGCCCTCCGGTCACTGAGGACTTAGAGCAACATGTAGGACAGAAGGGAATTCTCCACGGGTTTTTGTTGTTGTTAGCAGAGAGCCGTGCCTTTTCTCTTGTGGAGTACTTGAACCGTGCCCCTTTCAGTTGGCCCGAGTCCTCAGCGAGTGCACCACTGGGCTTCTTGAACCCGCAGGAACCATTGCTCTGCCTTCCACCCTGTTCCAAGCATGGCCATGCTGTGTCTTGGGCTTTCTCACCTCTTTACTTTGAGGAACATTGATTCTAGCCAGTTTTTTTTTTAATCTTGGACCTTTATTTATTATTTTGGGAAAGTACTAATATGACCTGAGCTTATTGTTGGCTGTTTCAAGTCTCATGCATTATGAAGAGTAAGTACTATGCTTGGAGACCTCACAGTTGATTTGGAATATGATTTTTTTGAAGAAAAACACATCGATATTGAAATAACATGTGAGTGAGAAGATCAGGGTGAAGTTATTCAATTCTTTACCCCTTTCATAAGCCATCATCACTCCCTGAGAGTAAGTCCCGCAGTCTCCAAGACGACATCAAGTTTGTGTATTCGGTTCACCTTCTTTCTTAGGTTACAACTGTGAGCCTTATAATAACCCTGCAGACTTCTTCCTGGATGTCATTAACGGAGACTCTTCTGCTGTGGTGTTAAACACGGAAAGAGAAAACACTGAAGGTATGTGAGCCTCCACTGCTTCAGAGTTTTGCTTAATTGGCTGGCTGAAGGCGGGTGATGTGGTGGTTCATTAAAGCACAGCCTTGTGGCTTTATATTAATGCACTGACAGGATAGACACCAGTTGTCTATGAATGCTGATATTTTTGGAAGTTTCACTTTTAAATTAGCTTTTGTATGACTGTATCAGTTCTAACAGGCAGTTCTGGAGTTTTTTGTTTTGTTTTGTTTTGAAATGGGTGTTGTAACGTGATAACAAGTCATTTTCTTAAAAAGGTTTTGTCAAACTGAAAATTAAGATCTGAGAGAAGACTCTAAGAAAGCGGTAATGGAAAAAGAGACACCCTCCCCACACCCCCGCCAGTTGTTGTCTGGCTAATCATATTTCCCTCCTTGATCTATTTTTATTCCAAAGCCAGTAGAGCTGAAGAGCATTCCCCAAAAGATAAATCCATAATAGAAAATTTAGCTGAATTTTATGGCAAGTCCACCTTCTTCAGCGACATGAAAGCACAATTGGATGAACTCTCATCGGCTCAGAAAAAGAAGAGAAGCTCACACTTGAAGGATATCGCCTATGCCACGTCCTTCTGTCATCAGCTCAGATGGATCGCCAAGCGCTCGTTCAAAAACTTGCTAGGCAATCCCCAAGCCTCTATAGCACAGGTAAGGGACGACGGACTTAAACTGGGTTGTGATAGGGCTGCGGTGCACCTCTACTTCAGGAGTCTGCTCATCATCTTCCTACCCTTCCGCTGGTTGCCCCCACTCCACTTGAGCCAGAAGAACAGGGTAAACACAATTAGGTTTCCACTAATGCAAGCTTTCTAATTTTTTTATTTTAAATGGTTCCTTGGACTGCTTATTGATTTGGGCAAGCTGTAATGGATAGTCACTGTAGAATACCCCCAGCCCCCAACACACAAACACACACACAAACCCTCTAGAAAACATGTGAAGCAAGGGGCATGTTTAAGCACATGATCAGCCACTAAACGAAAGACCCCTGGTTCATGATCACCAGCTACTCAGTGGAAGAAAGTTGTGAGTCTCAATTTCTGTTATGATTGCACTCCTGGCAAGCCTCTGGGGCATTGTGCTCTGTCCTAAAGGGTGTCTGTGCGTTGGGTTCAACTCCAAAGAGATAAGTTTGATTTTAATAGCTTCGTACTTTCATCGATTCATTCAACAAGTTTTTATGGCTTATGTGCTGCTTTCTGGGGGTCATTTTAGCCAAGAACCAAGGGAGAAAAATTAAAATGGCTGCACTCCTGGATCCTATCTAAGCTGGCAATGGGTGGATAAAGAAAGAGGGAAAGGAGAGAGGAAGTAAGGGACTGGCTTACAGTTTAAATCTGATGGCCAGAGAAGCCTTTACTTGGATGTCCTTGAATGCACTTGAAGGTAGATCTGAAGGAAGTGTGAGAAGCTAGCCTGTGTTTGAGCAGGGACCAGTGCGCAAAGGCTGTTCTTTATAATTGACCGTGCTTATTCTGCGAGTCTATTAGGAGAGTACTGGAAACTTTTTTTTTTTAATTAAAATGAGGTGCTGGTCTTTGCCTCTTTTGGTTGACGTTCTAGCTACTTGTTGAATGTCACTCTCTTATTGTTTTCCCCTCCCATGAGGCTTTTTACTCCTGTCCACAGCAGTCTCAGAAACCCACAGGTGCAGTTCTACCCTGTCCTGTAATGTTGCTATGAACCAGAATTGACTCGATGGCAGTGAGTTTATCATACCCCGCACTAGTAATCCCAGTTCTTTGGTCTACCTTCAAAAAAATGTTTTACTGTGTTTTCTGTGAAGGTTTACCCTGCAGTTTAGCTCCCATCCATTGTTCACCATGTCTGGCGATTTGGCTACATTCTCTGCCATGTGTGATCATTCTCATTGTTTCCACTCGGCTTGTTTCGTGTCCGCTCATCTCATCCCCTGCCCTCGTACCTTCTTGTCTTCCTTTAAAAGTACTTGTTGGCCTTTGGTCTTCTACAGGCGGTTTTGTAAAACAATACCTAGTTCTCAAGGAGGCTCCAATAGGCTATTAGCTAAAAGGCCATCTCAGAGCTAGTTTGCTTTGGGAGGCCTCCAGTCTCAATGTTCTAATAAGTCTCCATTTATAAAAAGAACTTGACACTCTGTTCCACATCTTTCTCCTGGTCTCTCAAGATCTGTCTACTGTGGCCGGGAGAATGGTTCGTAGGAATAGCCGGGCACCTTTAACCTGGTTCTAGGGAGGATGAGGCCAGGGTTCTTGAGACCAATAGTCCTGTAAACTTTGAGTCTGTGATTTCCTACAGTTATTGGTAAGACCAATAATTGTATCTTAGAGAGTTACTTTCAAGCTTTTAAGACCACTGTTCATCATTGGTCTATCTTCATAAGGAAATAAATTGTTCTGGTTATTTGGGGTTATTATGTTTATCACCAAATTTTTAGTTTCTCTTAAGCCCTGAAAGATGGCACATTGTTAGTTCTAGTGAAATATTAGTGACTTTTTAATGTGTCGGTCAGACATCCTCAAATTACGGCCTGTGGGCTACATGCGGCCCGCCGAGGACATTTATCCAGCCCACTGGGTGTTTTTGCCCCGTTTTGTGTTTTACTTCAAAATAAGATATGGGCAGTGTGCATAGGAATTTGTTCATAGTTTTGTTTTTTTTTAAACTATAGTCCGGCCCTCCAATGAGTTGGAGAGCCAGTGAACTAGCCCCCTGTTTAAAAAGTTGGAGGACCCCTGATGTTTCATACTTGAGTGTTTCCACCTTCTAAGTATTAATATTCAGAACTTACATTCCTTTTAAGGAATCTTGGTGGAGCTCTGGTGGTGTAGTGGACTAAAAACATTGGATCGCTACCCTCCAGGTCGGTAGTTCAAGTCTACCAACTGTCCAGTGGGAGAAAAAGGAGACGGCTCCTGTCAATATTTGCCATCTCAGAAACCCTATTTATCATGGCAGTGAGTTGTTGGTGGTCAATGACATGCTGACAGTTTAAACCTTCCAACCACGGTGCTGGAGAAAACAAGTTGATGTGCTCCCACAGAAATGTCACTTCAGGAAACCCCAGGGGGCAGTGCTATTATTGGGGTCCTCGCCATGAGTTGGAATCAGCTCACAACAAGCACACAACAACAGTGGCCTACAGCAAGAGCAGCATGTCCCTACCTGAGTCAGCTGCCAATTTCTCCAAATATTTTTGGTACTTGTTATTTGGCTTTTATAACCATACACATTTGTGTATTCTGTCAATCGAGGGCACATTGTCTCTTCCTGGAGTAGATTTGATGTGACTTGGAAATAAGACTAGTGCATAGGATTAACTGGTGTATACATTATTCTAAGATGAGACAATGGGATTGAGTAGAGTCTTTATTGTGATTTATGCATTGTGTTTTAAAAGTTTTTTTAACTTGGAAATTAATTTAAATTGCTCTCTGTCTTGCTCAAGTCACATGTACAGCAGTGTTGTGAACGGACGTGATTAGAACTTAGTGCTACTTTCAATCTGCCATGATTCAGAATCTCTTGGTGCTAGGTTTCTTTCAGAGCAAGCCCTAAACCCATCATGCCTCCAAGATGCATAACTTAGCCTTCGTCAGCATTGGACCACTAACTCTAAAGTTCAGCCCACCAGCTGCTCTGAGGGAGCCGGATGTGTCTCTGCTTTCTCAAAGATCCACAGCCTCGGGATGAGATGGGACTGACTCCACGGCCAGGGGCCTGGCTTTGATCAAGTGAATTCACTTCCAGCAAAGGAATTCCAACAATGGTCAGCACAGTGTCCAGAGAGTTGATTCTGACTCACAGTGAACCTTGTGTTTCCTGTGCGTCTATTCTGAATGGCAACTCTCATTCAGACGTAGAAATACTGGAATGTCAGCTTGGTCAGGAGAAGGCAAACTTATTCTGTGAAGAACCAGTCAGTCAGTCACTGACATCGAGTCGAAGCCCTTGTGGATTTCTGAGACTGTAAATCTTCACGAGAATAGAAAACCTCATCTTTCTCCCTCAGAGTGGCTGATCGTTTTCCAACTGCTGCCCAATCCGTAACCCACTAATCCACCAGGGCTCCTCCGTAGGGCGTAGGGCGCTAGATCATAAATATTTTAGACTTCGAGGTCCTATGACCTTGCTCAGTTACTAACCCATTGCCATGGATTATATTCTGACCCATAGAAAACCTGTAGCACCAAGTAGCATTGCATCGTGGGCTTTCCAAGACTGGAACTTTACGAAAGCCGACTTCCACCTCTCTCTCCTGCCTACTGCCTGGCGGGTTTGAAATGCCCACCTTGTGTTTTGCGGTCGGGTATTTAAAGCACTAGAGATAACTTGCAAGTGAAAAAAGATAGCAATGTTCCAATAAAGCTTTATTTATGGAGACTAAACTGTGTAAATTCCACATCGATTTTTCTAATGAGGAATATGACTCTTTATCCCCTCCCCCTTTACCATTAAACCACGAGAAAACCACCCAGCGCAAGGCTTGAAGGAGAAGGCAGGCTCAGGTCATACATGGCCTGGAGGGAGGGGGGACCTTGTTTATTGACTCTTGCTTTTCACTGGGCTGTTCATGTTTTATGGCCTCTGGTTAGTAAATATTGTATGTGGAGATCTACAACTGCACTGTGGTTTGAAGAAGTCATCGATTTATATATGCATTTATGTGATTCAGACTCGACCTTTCTGATAGTGGGTTTTGCCAAAGGTTATATTTGAAAGATCTTAGAATGAGCATAAAACCATTTTCAAAGATGACTCACTAGGTGGGGAGTGCTTCCTGATCAAATACTTTTGGAAAGCGTTAGCACATTCCTTGGATATGCATTGTCAAGCATCATGTTAACTAACTATTGGATCCATTTTTAAAAATTGATACACGTAAACATATCCCAGAATCTACCTTAAGAATTACTGGTTAGATACATTTCAACAATGACTGATATTAGGGAATTTTAAAACATATTTCTATTCGGAACGGGTCAGAACTCACAGATAGAGTTTCTCTATGCTTGGTGTCATGTTCCATTTGCTCGTTTTCTTTGGTGTTTGCTATTTTTTCTCTTTTATGTAAGAACAAATAATACAGACCCACCTTGTAAAAGCATAACAAAGTTCTAATGTGAGATTAATTATGTTTTCAATACGTTTGAAAGCTGATCTTGAAAATACTTTTAGAACTTTGAAACACCCTCATGATAATACTGACAGGATGCTGTTACAAGACGTCACGTTTTGAATGGAAAAAGAACAAAGCAATGTGAAATGTCCAGTTAGAAATGTGTGGCTGTTTGTAAGGAGCCATGTGGCACAACGTTAAGTGCTCAGCTGCCAACCAAATGGTCGGGAGTTTGAAACCCACCAAACTGTTTGGCGGGGATGAAGAGTGGCAATTAATATCCTTTCATAAAGATTTATAGCCTGGGACAACCTGCAGGCAGCTCTACTCTACCCTTCAGGCTTGGTGTGAGTTAGCCCTATCTCCAAGGTTTGGTTTTTATCAAGTTTATAGACCCCTGAGGCCATACCCACACATGCATATTGACAGTGGTCATTGCTCATGTTTTGAAGCCTGATCTAGGGACATAAGTGTGGTACATTCTGAGGACATTGATCATGTGACTGCACTGATGGAGTTTTTTTCTTTCGAGTTTCTTCCTTAAACACTCTTAGTGAGGAAATTTAATCACATTTCAGAAGTGAATATTTAAACCAAATTCTTTCAAGACCATCGTCTTCATAGCGCACTATCCTGTTCTTCCACAGTGGTTTATTTCATGCACAACTCTCATTAGCAAATTACTTGGAGTTTTGCTACCAATGGACATGGAGTTTAAAAAAAAAACACGGTTTAAAAACTTTTTTTTTAAAACACTGATGGCTCTATGATAGGACAGGGTATTTTGTGTTCACATAGACACACACACACATAAAATCATTTTCTTGCGGTGAAAATGCACATGAGAAAGCTGATGTTACCTCACCCATTTCTACGTGCACAATCGAGTGCCATTGACTACGTCCTTCAAGCTATGCGGCCTTACTTGCTCTTTTTAATATCTGTTCCATGCAAAACAAGTAGCATTTTCTCGAGTAAATTTTTAAAAATCATTTTATAAGGGGTTCATACAACTCTTATCACAATTAATACAAACATCAATTGTGTAAAGCACATTTGTACATTCATTGCCCTCATCATTCTCAAAACATTTGCTCTCCACCTAAGCCCCTTGGCTCAGCTCCTCATATTTTCCCCTCTGCACCACTCCCCCTCCCTCATGAACACTTGATAATTTATAAATTATTATTTTGTCATATCTTTCCCTGGCTGATGTCTCCCTTCACCCAATGTTCTGCTGTCTGTCCCCCAGGGAGAAGGTCACATGTAGATCCTTGTAATCGGTTCCCCCTTTCCAACCCACCCTCCCTCTACGCTCCCGCTCCCAGTATCGCCACTCACACCACTGGTCCTGAAGGATCATATGTCCTGAATTCCCTGTGTTTCCAGTTCCTATCTGTACCAGTGTACATCCTCTGATCTAGACAGATTTGTAAGGTAGAATTGGGATCATGATAGTGGGGGAGGAGAAAGCATTTAGGAACTAGAGGAAAGTTGTATGTTTCATCATTGCTACATCACACCCTGACTGGCTCGTCTCCTCTCCGAGACCCTTCTGTAAGGGGATGTCCAGTGCCTTACAAATGAACTTTAGGTCTCTACTCCACACTCCCCCACTCATTCACTATGGTAAGATTTTTTTTGTTTTGATGATGCCTGATACCTGATCCCCTAAACACCTCGTGATCACACAGGCTGTTGTGCTTCTTCCATGTGGGCTTTGTTGCTTCTGAGCTAGATGGCCACTTGTTTACCTTCAAGTCTTTAAGGCCCCAGGCGCTATATCTTTTGATTGCCGGGCACCATCAGCTTTCTTCACCACATTTGCTTACGCACCCATTTGTCTTAAGAAATTGTATCAAAAAAAAAAAAAAGAAAGAAATTGTATCATGGAGGTGAGCACACATGATATGATTTTTTGTTCTTTGATGCCTGATAACTGATCCCTTTGGCACCTCATGATCGCACAGGCTGGTGTGCTTCTACCATGTGGGCTTTGTTGCTTCTGATCTAGATGGCCACTTATTTACCTTCAAGCATTTAAGACACCAGATGCTATATCTTTTGATAGCCAGGCACCATCAGCTTTCTTAGCCACATTTTCTTATGTACCTGCTTTGGTTTCAGCAGTTGTGTTGAGAGGTGAGCACCATAGAATGCCAATTTAATAGAAGAAAGTATTCTTGCATTGAGGAAGTACTTGAGTGGGGGCCCAATGTCCTTCTGCTACCTTAATACTAAACCTATAAATATATGCACATAAATATATTTCCCCATCCTCATATATAAATATATTTACATATGTACATGCCTTTATTTAGACCTCTACAAATTCCCTTTGCCTCCTAGCTCTTTCCTCTATTTCCTTTGACTTTTCTCTTTTCCCTCTATCACGCTCAGTCTTCATTTGGGTTTCAGAAATTCCTCTTAGTTACATTATCCTGATTGCACCTTACCAGGCCCCCTACACCCTTCTCACCACCGATTTGGGTCACCTGTTGTTCCCTTGTCCCTGGGTTTGTTAACACCACTACCTTTCTCCCCACCTCCCACTTTCCCAAGTCCCCCCCCCGCCCCGAACTGTCAGTCCCGTTGTTTTATCCTCTGGATTGTTCATCCAGCCTATCTTATTTAGACAGATCTGCAGAGATAATAACATGCACAAAAACAAAACAGAGCAAAACCAAGTAACAATATACAATAAAACAACAACAAACCAATGACAAAAAAACAAAACAAGAAAGAAAAACTTATACTTAGTTCAAGGACTATTTGTTGGCCTTTAGGAGTATTTTCCAGTCCAGTCTGTTGGGGCACCTTCAGCATTTCCTGGGGACCTCGCTGCTGCTCTGTTCCCTTACTGTTCTGTTGAACCCCCTTAGTGTTTTACCTCAGTGTGGCGGGATCAGATAGGGTTTAATTCCCACACTGTGTCTCCTGTGTTGTCCCCTGTAGGACTATGGGTCAATGAGGGACATTATGTCTCATAATGGGGTCAGCCATATGGTACTCTCTGTGGACTGGCTGCTCTAATCGGGAACATCGTCCTCAAGGCCTGGCGGGCCAGGATGTGCTCCACTCTCTCCTCCTCCCCCTTCATCTGCTCCCTTGGGCTCTGATCAGATGTGTTCCTCTCCCGGAGCTGCAGATTCAATGTTGTCCTTTGAAATAAATTCTTCTGGGGGGAGGGGCAGGTGTCCATGTAGTAGTTGGGATTGGGGCCGGCCCCTCAGACGTCTCCACTGGTTCCCTACTCCACGCCAGCATGTTGAATTCACATCTTAGAGCACTGGGCTGAAGTCTGGTCCCTCTTTCCCTTTGGAGATATAAACAATACCCTCCCCTTGTGTGGGTTAGTGCCCTGTGGCCCTGCTACCCATTTCTCTTTATTATTGTTGTTGTTGTTGTTGTCTTTCCATACCGCCTTTTTAGGTGTCTACCATATGTATCCCTGGATTCGGTCTGGTCCCTGCCATACTACCTGGTCCTCACCCCAGGAATGTTTGTACACAGTAGCTTTTTCCCTATGCCCCTTTTCCTTTTTTTCTTTTTTAATTTACTTCAGTGGGCTGTGATGTACTTGCCCTTTTTTGCTTGACTTACTTCGCTTAGCATGATTTTCTCCAGTTCTTCCCATGCAGCGATGTGCTTCACATGTTCATCACTGCTTTTTAGTGATGCATAATACTCCATGTATGTATGTAACACAGCTTTTTAATCCATTCGTCAGTTGATGGAAATTTGGGTTATTTCCAACTCCTTTAAATTGTGAACTGTGCCACAATGAACATTGGAGCACAGATGTCTGGCCATGGTTTGTTTCTTGCCTCTCTGGTTATATGCCCAGTAGGGGGATTGCTGGGTCATATGGTAACTCTGTTTCCATCTGTTTTAGGTATCTCCAGATTGATTTCCATAGTGGCTGTACTTGCTTACAGGTTCACCAGCAGTGGATGAGAGTTCCTGTCTCCCCACAGCCCCTCCAACACTTGTTGCTTTCTGATTTTTTGAATTGGGCTACCTTTGAGGGTGTTAGGTAGTACCTCGTTGTTGTTTTAATTTGCATTTCTCTCTCTTATGGCTAAAGATCGGGAACATTTTCTCATATGTTTGTTGGCCATTCGGATTTCTGCCCCCGTGAAACTTCTGTTCAGGTCCTTTGCCCACATCCTCAGTGGGCAATTCGTTTTTTTTCTTTTTGGAAGCTAGCAGAGCATTGAGGATTTTAGTCATACGGCCTTTGTCTGACGTGTCATTGCTAAAGGTGTTTTCCCGGTTCGTGGACTCTCTTATTACTCTCTTGGTGAATTCTTTTGATATACACAGGTGTTTAATCTTCAGTGCATCCCATTTGTCAATTTGTGCCTCCTCTGTGTGTGTGTCCTTCCCTATTTCTGATAATGTGTGTATTCCCTGTTCCAAAGTACTCAAGTTGGTCCCAATTCCCTCGTTGATTGCCCTAATAGTTTTGGGGTTAACTTCAAGGTCTGCGATCCACCTTGGGTTTATTCTTGTGCATGGAGTGAGATAAGGGTCCTGCTTCATTTTTCTGCAGGTAGATGATATCCATTTTTCCCAGCACCAGTTGTTAAAGAGGGCATGTGCTTCCCATTGGATATTTTTTGGGCCCTTATCGAAGATCAGTTGTCTGTATGCTGATGAACCTCAAGTAAATTATGTCATAATCTGGTCCTTAACCTTTTACTTATACATGTGCTTAGGAGGCATTTTATCAATGTTACAAACAGAAAGAGACGCTTATCTGGTTTTCTTAGGAGCCACCAGACAGACTGACTGGGTAGTAGCTGAAGGTAGATAAGAGGATCCAGAGAGCTGGCAGCAGAGGTCTGTACTGTTGGCTGGCAGTCCAGCTGGCTAAGGTTGCTGTGGATAGAGGTTACGGTGATGGAGGAGATGAGTAATAGAAACACACAGATGTACTCAAGGAGAGCTCGCCGCATGTTTTGTAAGAATGACAATGCACTTTTCCAGTACAGGCATCGACTCCCCAGAGTTTGAATTGGCAGTCCCCAGCTCACCCCTACTTCCATGCCGTGCAAATGCCATTGTTAGCAATTGTTTGTACATGTTTTACAATGTGTTATTTTTTAATGTGTTATTATGTTAAAAGTAAAGATATCCTGTTTTTTTACTCAAACCTCTTCAAACAGGCACAAAGGTTCATAGTTCAGGCTAAAATTTCCTAACATTTAGACTTTATTCCATTGCCCAAAACAGTAAAGAGTTACTTAGGTGTTTGCCCTGATCAGCATCTCTATCTGGAATTCCAAGGCCTTATGAAATCACTGGGCATCTTAGCTTCTCCAGTAGGAACGCTGGTGGTATAGTGAGTTATGCAGTGGGCTCTTAACTGCAAGGTCAGCAGTACACACCCACCAACTGCTCCACAGGAGAGATGAGACATTACACTCTAGTATAGGGCTACGGTCTGGGAACCCACAGGGGCAGTTCTACTCTACAGGGTCACTCTGCGTTGGAATGGGCTGTTTTGGGGTAGCTTTTCTACTATTTTGCTTTCTTCTTTTTAAGTCCCCCAAATTCACCAATTACTGTCTATTATTAATTAAACTTAGAAATCAGGATGTCTTATTGTCCCAGACAAAGCCATTTACAATATTTTGGTTACTGAAGAAATCTGATTTTGCAACTATATAGATTATAATAACAAATGATGTGTATGAATTTTTGCTATTGATTTAAAATATCTTTCCTTTTTTTTCTTTTTAAAGATAATTGTCACAATCCTCTTAGGACTGGTTATAGGGGCTATTTTCTATGGATTGAAAAATGATCAAACTGGTATCCAGAATAGGTAAGTAAATTTGTCCTTGATTTTCAAAAGTGCTACAATTGTTTTCCAGCATAAGGAAATTCATTAATAATTTGCATTTGAGATAAATACAGGATTGATGCTCTTTCGTTGAGGAAGTAGATCTGAGGCACGGATCAGTGAATGGAAAGCTAATGGAAAAGTTACTTTTTTTGTTCTGCTTTGTAAATTTGACTGGGAGACCAATGGGGCTCAGTTTTTGCTTGTTTGTTTTGTAGTCCTTTAATGGTTATCAGTGTTGTGATCCTTATCTGGTTTCGATTTAATGTGCCCTTAAAAAATTTACTACATGATGAGACAAAAAAAAAGGTTTTACTTTGGTTAATTGAGAATAAACACAGCAGAACATATATCAGTTCAACAACTTCTACTTGTCCAATTCCATTGCACTGATGATGGTCCTCGATCGTGCAGTCGCCCTCACCCTCCGTTCGGAGTTGCTCCTCCCCACTCAGATAATACACGCCCTGTTCCATGTTTCCTATCTCATCTTCCGAGGGGCTGTGGCCAATTTGATCCCATAGAGATAGCTTCTTCAAAAAACATAATGCTCAAGGCAGATATTCCTTCCACTGGTTAAGTTACTCTTTGGTTTTACAGCGATTTAGGGTTAAGACAGTGGTTCTCAATCTTCCTAATGCTGCAACCCATTAATACAGTTCCTCATGTTTGATGACTCCCACATTTTATGGTTAAATAACCATACAGCTATTTTCGTTGCTACTTCACAACTGTGATTTTGCTACTGTTATGAATCGGGCGACCCCGGTGAAAGGGTCATGCAACCCCCTAAGGGGCTGCGACCCACAGGTTGAGAACCACTGGGTTCAGGTTTAAAGATGATCATGAGGACAGTCTTTGATGAACTCCACCTTATTCTGATCACCACCACCACCTGCTTGTCAATTAATCTTAATTGTGGTGGCTTGCTTATGGCTGTGATACTGGAAGCGATACCACTGGCAATTCAAATAGCAGCAAGGTCATCCATGGTGAACAGATTTCAGGGGAATTCTAGCCAAGATAGGCGAGGAAGAAAGATCCAGCGATCTTCTTGTAAACATTAACTAGCCAATGAAAAGCTCTCAGGGGTCCCAGCAGAATGATGTCTGATATAGTGCTGGAAGGTGAGTCCCCTAGGTTAGCAGTCATGTAAAATACACAGCATTAGACTGGACTGGACCATAGCAGTGAGCATGCAGGGGATGCGGCGTGGACAGTCTTGGTTTCGCTCGCTCTGCTGCACAGGGCTCACCATGAGTTGGAGCCAACGTGAAGGCAGGTAACAGCACCTGCTGTGCTGAACTTATTAGGCGCTCAGCAGACTGCAGACTGCTCAGGTGCTCATGGAGGGAGAGTGCTGGAAGTAGCACACATTGGGCTTATCTTCTGACACCCATCTTCCCAGGTCATCCTCCCAAGGGCCAAAGGGGGGGGTGGTGGATGGTCTTAGCCTCACTTCACTGTTGAGGGAAGTTGGAGGAGCTTAAGTCAAACCTATGCTGAGGTCCAGGAAAGGTTAATTGCTTTTGAAAGAAAGAAAGAATGCGTGTGAAATTCCTGACTCTGAGGAATGAATTGTTGTCTGTGTGGAATCAAGTAGTGTCGTTTGTAATGCAGCTCTTTTCCAGGGCTGTGTCATTTTTTTAAAAAAAATCATTTTATTGGGGGCTGGCTATGTCATTTTTTATTGCTGTACCTTCGTTATCTCTTTACCCACCCTAAGGGCTGTACACACACTCGCCTCCAAGTCTCCAAACCTGTTACTAATTGATGGCTCTGCAGTGGTCGTTTGTAACCCTACACAGAGCCTACCACATGGTCTAGAGCGGGTGTCCTCAAACTACAGCCCACCGCCAACATGCGGCCCGCCGAGGACATTTATCCGGCCTGCAGGGTGTTTTTTCCCCATTTTTTTTTTTACTTCAAAATAAGATATGTGCAGTGTGCCTAGGAATTTATTCATAGTGTTGTTTTTTTTAAACTAGAGTCCGGCCCTCCAACAAGTCTGAGGGACAGTGAACTGGTCCCCTGTTAAAAAGTTTGAGGACTCCTGGTCTAGAGTGTGCCTTTTATGTTGGATACCAGGAAACATTTGGAAAAAATACTGGAACAACTGAATAGGACATAAGTCTTACTTGAACTTTTAATTTTCACGAGTTGGCTATCACTTTCAATAAGAATTGAGGCTCTGTACATGTGGCTGTTGCGTGTGGTTCTACAACTGATGAAAAAATTCTTCTTTTTTTTTTAGTTTGAGAACCTTTCCTTGATTTTTTTTACCTTAGTGGCCTCTTATGATGTTTGCCCTTTTGTGATTAAGTGATCTCATACCTGCTGATTATTTTGATTCTAATTAAAATTTAACAAAATACTCTAGCATCACCTCTAGCACCAGATCCTGAAATGCAAACTTGTAGTAGTGAAACTTAGTTTTTGATTATTTGAAGTTGCTTGGAAAGTTCTTGGTTTGGTATTAACTAGCCCAGAGATGGAAATGCTCTCTTTGCTAGTCTCTAAGAAAAACTGGGCTTCGATCTTGTGTCAGGTGTAATCTTGCAGGAGAAAGGTGAGGCACTGCTTCTACAAACATTTACAGCCTTGGACACCCGAGAGAGCAGTTCTAACCTGCCCTAAAGAGCCGCCGCGGGCCAAGAGCTGCTGGATCGACAGTGGGTAGAAAATCAGCTTCTTTGATCTTGAGAGCTGCCTCTGGCGTGCTTGCCATGCTGTGATGGTAGCTGCATGCGCCCGCGTATGTTGAGAAAAGGGGCGCTTTTAACGCAGTGTTAGGGCCTGTAAGTAGATATGACGCACGTGGACTGCCACCTTGGAACCGTGTTCACCCCTTGTCAAGTGGATTCCACCTTGCGGTGCCCTCCTCAGTCTGTCCAAGGAGAACAGACCCTTCCACTGGGTTTTCAATGGATCCTGGTTTTGGAAGTAGATCCGCACACCTTAATTTGGAGGCCCCTCAGGGGGGTTTTGAACCAGCGTTTCAAATAGCAACCAAGGGTGTCAGCCGTTTGCACCACCCAGGGGCTCCTGAAGACAATGGGCATCCCGTCACTTCCCTAACAGCCACGCCTTTAATGGAAATAAATTATGCTATGATTTAGAGGGAATTTCACTCTTTTTTGAGAATCAATCTGAGCATCACCACATTGGTAAGTAGGTGTCGCACTTAATTAACCAAATGAGGTGAAATCTAGCTGTTGATTGGAGTTGGCTTTCAACTTGCTGTGAGCTGTACAGGCATACTCTGTGTGGTGGCAATTTTATGGGTGGCAGTTTTGCACTGAATAAATCCATGGACACCATTTTTCCAGCAGCACATGCTCCTGTTGTGTATCTGGCTCACACTCTGATAATTCTCCGTCTTTGGGACTTTCTCATCATGCCATTATACACTGAACAAGCCACTCTGCAGTGTAGGCATAGCTTTTTAATGTGCATTGGGAAACCAGAAGAAAAAAGTGGTGTGATTCACTGGATTGCTACACTCACTGGATTGTGATGGTCTGGAACGGAACCTGTATTATCTTGGCACTATGCCTGTGTGGGCTGTACAGACAGTTACATAGCCATTTGTGTAAACAAACAAACAAACAAACACATAAACTCAAAGCCACTGCTACAGTCAATTCTGACTAATCATGACCTACAGGACAAGGTAAAACTGCTCTGTGACTAATTCTTAACGGGAATAGAAAGCCTCATCTTTCTCGCTCGGAGTGGCTGGTGGTTTTGAACTGCTGATCTTGTTTTCAGCCCAACATGTAATCCACGGTGTCACCAGGCTTCCCTCATCTGGGTGCTCACTGCACTGACCCCGTGCCCACTCCTAGCCACCGTACCGGCCAGGGTGGACCGGCCTCTGTGAGTTTCTGAAACCAACTCTTTATGGGAGTAGAAAGCCCTGCCTTTCTCCCGAAGTCAGTATTCTAAGCCTAGCTATTTTCTGTTCGGTTTAGTTACTGTATAACTATTTACTCTTTAAAGCCGCCAAGTTACCAGTTCCTTATTTGCCATCTGTAAAGGAAAATGACTTCCGCACAATGGATTGTCTCTTTCTCTCCTTTCTTTAAAAAAAAAATAAAATAAAAGTTAGTAGTGGTTCTTCACTTGGCTTTTCCCCTTTGGAAATGTTCTCTTTGTATGTGAGTTAAAAGATGTGCCACATATCTGACTTCAGTTTCATCTCACAGTCTGAATTCTATTAAGTTATGCGGGGACGAGGGAAGGCCTGGTCCTGATGTAGGGATGTTGACACATGTTCCTGAAGTTCATGTTTCTAGTAAGTGCAGGTTAACTGAGTGCTTTGTTTTCTAAGAGGAGCCCCCATGGCACAGGGTTAAGCACATCTGCCCTCAATAACTTTCACAGCCTGAGAAAGCCCTGTGCTACTCTTCCCTGCTGGGTGGCTATGCGTCAGAATAGGCTTGATGGCAGCGAGTTTTGGGTTCTTTTGCAAACTTCACTGAGAAGTAAGCCTTAATTGGCCTTCACAGGAACACAAAGTCTGTTTTTTTTCCTTCTTTCTTTCTTTTAAGTTTTTATTTATTTTTCTTTTTAATTTAACCGATACGCATTGCTTTGCTTTGGTTTTTGAGCCTTTGGGAAACCACGGGTCCTTGTCAGATGGTCTAGCAGTGTCCCAGGCTGATGTGAAGGCTCTGTCGAGAGTGTGTGCTGCTTGTAGATAAAGAGGCGTTGTTGGATGTGCCTCGCTCTTTCTCATTGTGCTCACAAAGATGTGACTTTCTTATTTACCCACCTACAACGCGAGGGGCTCGCGGGACGAGCGGTGTGTTGAGCCCGGCCGGCTTTATCGAGTTCTTTGCTATTCGGTGACTGCATTGGGCACTTGGCATGTTGGTGAGTTCAACTTCAAGGTGGACAGGGTTCTAATGGTCTAGGACAGTGACTTCCAAAATGTGCCAAGTGGAATCCCAGAGCTGCCTGGTGAGGAGACACAGCTTCCTTCTCAGTTTCAGCCAGAGAGCGACCGCCCCCGCCCCCCAACATGACGAAGCATCATTTGGGAAATTGTTTTGCTGCCAGGTTGTTGATGCTGTTTCCTTGACTACAGTGCTTCTGCTCCCTCCCCCTTCATGCCAGGACCGGGGTGCTCTTCTTCCTGGTGACCAACCAGTGTTTCAGCAGTATATCGGTGGTGGAGCTCTTCGTGGTCGAGAAAAAGCTCTTCATGTAAGTCCGTTTCCGCCCTGAGCAGAGCAGAGGAGTGGGTCTAGCAGCAGAGGTCTGCGTTCAACTGGTCGCATCTAGAACTGGGCCAGCGATGGGATCCCAAGACCAGCCAATGCGAATCGAGGAAGAGCAGCCAGTGGTTAGAGGAGAGTCAGGAGCGGGGGACCAGGACCCTGCTTCCAGGTTGGGTTTGATTGGCACGTCCAAACGCTGCCGACGAAGCAAGCGGCAAAGGGCCAGATCAGCCTCTCTGGCTCATAGACAATGGCAGGTCACGGTGACCCTGGCAGCAGACGTCTGAGAGGACTGACAGACCCATTGTGGTGGCATGGAAAGCAAGTTGGAGGTGGGGAGGTAAGGTTGAAGAAGGATGTAGCCACAGCTGGCTTGATTGAAAGAGGAGAGGGGAAGAGGGGAAGGGCAGAGGCAGCCTTATGGTCAAGGGTGGGCCGCGTGTTTCTTGGGTTTTTCAAAGAAGATATTCCCCCCGTGTTTGTATGCGGAGGAAAGGAATTACCAGAGAGCCAAAGCCCAACCAAACTCACTGTCATTGAGTCGATGCCGACTCATGGCGACCCTATAGGACAGGGTGGAGCTGCTCCTGTGAGTTTCCGGGGTTGCCGTTGAATTACTGGAGTAGAAAGCACCGTCTCTCTCCAGAGAAGTGGCTGATGGTTTTGAACTGATGACCTTGTGGTTCGCAGACCAATGCGTAACCAACTATGCCACCAGGGCTCGTTAGAGAGCAAGAGTGAAGATATTGGAGCGAGAGTTTGGAATTACAACTGGAAGTTGTCAGGAAGGGGAGGATCTTGAATGGTACCCCTCACTGTCAAGGAATTGAACCCTACTCAGAGCTGGAGAGGGGCCGAAATAGCTAACAGAAGGGTATGGTTGGGAGGCTTTTATGTTTCAAAGATGTGCCATTATCCTTTTTTTAAAACATGAGTTGAAGAAGTAAGAAGAGTAGCATGAAGCTGCAGTCTTGGTGGGCTTGGAGAGCTGTAGCGGTCCCTTCTAGCACCTTATAAAGGGAAGTCTGGACTAATGCGATCAGCTCCTGTAGGCAAATTAGTCCCCCAGCACCCAGGGTGTGAAAGAGCCTCCTCAGGGAGAGAGGCTACTCAGAACCTGTGCACCTGATGCAGGCATCGGGGAAGCTCAGCAGATGATATCCGGAGGGAGCTCTGTAATGAGAAGAGGGCTCATTACACAGAGCTTTGTGAGCTGGTGTCTTAGCGGAGGCTCCCACCCGAGACGGCAGCTAAAGCAGCTAGGGATGCAGGGCCCAGTGGGCCTGGTTCTGAGGAAGCTGGAAGGAACCATTAGCCTCCCGAGTAAGAGCAGAAGCCCGCACAGCAAGCAATGTGACCGTCTGGGTATGTCTTAAAATCTCAGCTACCATCTCGGTGCCTGTGTTCATCGGTGTCAGCTCACGTGATGCCTGTTTCTGTTCTCCAGACACGAATATATCAGTGGATATTACAGAGTGTCGACTTACTTCTTTGGAAAACTGCTGTCTGATTTACTGCCCATGAGGATGCTACCAAGTGTTATATTTACTTGTATCATATATTTCTTGTTAGGTAAGTATCAAGGAAAAAGGTGTGTGTGTGTGTGTGTGTGTGTGTGTGTGTGTTTAGTCTTGGACATGAGGGGAAGCCAGTTTCTTTTCACAGACATGTGTTTGGTTCGCTAAATCATAACCCAGCCTGTAAGGGAGCATCTGTCCATCCGTGATATAATCTCTGAGCTGTCTGTCCACTGCAGGCGGGCATGACCAGGCTTTCCCCAACCTGGACTTTGAAAACTTGGTATAAAGCTAAGAGATGGGTTGTTCTCGATAGTGAGAGAAAATGGTGGCCCAGGAGGCTGCTTGGCTCCATGAACTCGCGGCCTTGTGTGAGAGGTGTAGGAGACTTGCTTAATTCGTTCGTCACATCAGAATTGTCAGCTGTTTCTCTGAAATCATTGCATGTACTCGTGCACCAGAAATATGTGTTTCCCCGAAAGTAGTACAGGATACACAGTTGACTTGGTCGGTCCCTTCCATTTTGTAAATGCAAGGTGGGCCATGAAGAATTAGTCATAGAAGCTGCATCTCCACATTTTTGTGTCTGTAGGGTGGTGGTGGTGGGCGCATTTAATGTATTCATTTATTCACCCATTGTTTATTAAGAGCCTATCAGGCAGCCTCCTGTGTGGCGCAAACAATTTGTCCTTTGCTGCTAACCAAAAGGTTGGGAGTTCAAACCCATCCACGGGCACTATGACCATCCAATTC
This sequence comes from Tenrec ecaudatus, assembly GCF_050624435.1. Lineage (NCBI taxonomy): Eukaryota > Metazoa > Chordata > Mammalia > Afrosoricida > Tenrecidae > Tenrec > Tenrec ecaudatus. The sequence goes on from NC_134532.1 coordinate 134,605,238, forward strand.
TGCCAAGATTGTTATTTGCTGAGTACCATTAAATTGATTTTCAGCCCATAAGAACCCCTTGATTAGCAATCTAGTGTGACCCCATAGTATTAGCCTACTACAGTTTGCAATCAGGAGCTGTGGTGGCGGGTGCAGTGGGCTACTGCTGACCTTGTGGTCACGCCTATTGAGTTACTCACTACACATCTGTGTTCCTTAGGGACCCTATGAGAAAGAGTCAAACTGCTCGTTGGGTATCCAAGACGAGAAAACCTTTATGGGGGCAGTCAGCCTCGACTTTCTCTCAAGGAGTGGTGAGTGAGTGTGAACCACCCACCTCACAGCGAATTGACTGACAGTTAACCCTCTGCACCCGAGGGCTCCTTACTCTGGCACGCTCTTCTCCACATAATGCTGTGCCGTCTGTGTAGTGGACAATTCAAAGGATAGGCTTCATTGCGCAGCTGGGTCACCTCCCTTTTTTCTTCCTTGTTTAGGATTGAAACCAACGGCGGCGGCCTTCTTCGTCATGATGTTCACTCTTGTCATGGTGGCTTATTCAGCCAGCTCCATGGGATTGGCCATAGCAGCAGGGCAGAGTGTGGTATCCATAGCGACCCTGCTCATGACCATTTGTTTTGTGTTCATGATGGTAAGTAGGAACTTGCTTTCCTGAGAAGTAGTTTCTTCTTCATTAGTCTCTCTCCTCAATTCACTTACCAAGTCAAACTTCTGTGAGTATTCTGAAAATGGGACCCTGACATTTCAAAGAGCAGAAAAGGCTAGATGGGAGGAAGCTCTCTTAAACCTGACAGTTTGGTTAGCTGACTTTCATGTGCATGATGGAGAATTATTGGTGTATGGTTTGATGTACTATTCTCCGAGCTAAAGTTAGGCTCTGTGAAACACAGGAAAGCGCGTGTCATGCGCCATGCACATGCTGCATTATCTGGGTTCCTGATATGCTCTTATATCAGGATATGTTTGACAATCATTTTTGGCAGAGACTTCTTTAATTTTAATCTTTTTGCTGATAGATGCTGTCCAGCAGATTCTGACTTCCAATCACCTAATGTAACAGAGTAGACCTGCCCCATATGGTTTTCTTGGCTGTAATCCTTAAGTGCTCCCTATCAGCCAGAGAGTTACTGTGTTTCTCTCAGACTACAGGAAGTAAACGGGCATGCTTAGCCTGTTTACTGAATGTGCACTTTTTTTTGCTAGGAGTAGGAGTGAATGACTTTACATGATCCATAAATATCACCCCTCTTAATGTGTTTCCCCTGCATTTTCCTTGTTACTCGGTGGGGGGTGGGGTGGGCGTATTTCTATTGGTTCAGTCACCCGTCTTACACAACAATATCATGCAATCTTTAGTGTCGTTTCTATCACCAAAGCCATGTTTTCCAACGATTGAGCCTCCTTCTTTGTTTTCAACCTTGGTACCCCAATTATTAGTTGCTTCGGTATTCCTTGATTGCATGATTGATGCATGATTGATGCATTTTAGACTTCAGAGCAGTCTTTTTTCCAACTGTATCACGATGACTCTAAAAATAGACATCATCCAGTGGAGTATGTAGAAATCAAGTTGATTATGACTGAAGGAAGAGATAGTGGAGAAGCTCAATATAACCAATCAGAACAAGGTCAGAGGCTGATGATGGAATGTGCCATCTGTTGTGCATAAACAAGTCTAAGTAGAAGTAGAAGAAAATGGAAACAATCCCACGGGTGTATATCCCTCCTGAATGCAGAGACCATCTCAAGAAGAGATGTGATGCCATGAACAGCAACGAGCAAAGAGCAGATGGACTGTGGGGTGGCACCAAAGATATCAGACACAGAGAGCAAAGATCATTTGGAAAAGAGGATGTCAGAAAAGACTGACAAACGCTCTTGAGCACAGAAAAGCAAATGAAAACTGAAGAAGTGAATGAGATGACCAGAAGACTTCAAAGAGTGGCATTTATGAGTAAGGTATTTTAATGAAATGTGAAAATATCAGGACATAGAAAACCAAAATGGAAGAACATGTTTAGCATTTCTCCAGGAGAAAGACCTGAGGAAAAAAACAAGCAAACAACAAAACAAAACCTTAACTTGCCAAATTAAGGATTCTATGGGCACAATAATGAACCATGCAGGAAGCCATAGAGGAAGATAGAAGGAATGTATACAGTCACTGTACCAAAAATTAATTAGTTGATGTTCAGCCATTTCAAGAGGTGGTGGATGATCAGGAATTCCCAGCTGAACTGAAGGCATGCGCCAAATGCAAGGCTCCAGGAATTGATTGGCAATACCAATTGAGATCGATCCACCATCAGATGCAGCTCTGGAAGTTCTCTTTGTCTTTGCCAAGAAATGTGGCGTTACCTGGCCGGCTTCCTGGAAGAGACCCATAGTCGTGCCCATTTCCAAGAGAAGTGATCCAGCCGAGTGCAGGTTGACATGCAGCCACCCCGAAGGACTCCGCAACTGGCAGGGTGGCTGTGGGGAAGGTCCAGAGCGGGCGGCGTTGAGTTGTGCATGGAATCACTAATGAGTCAGGAGGAGCTAGACTGCACCTAACAACAACAGATTGTATTGATTTTGTTGTTGAGAATACTGGCCTCAGGTGGCTTTGAATTCCTGGGTTATGCACACAGCAAATCATATGCTGATTCAATTTCTCTATGCGCAATTTACTTACATTCCTTAAGTTGTGTGACTATTAGCAACACAGTTCTTACCAAAGTTTAATTCTTCCATGCCGAGTTTGAAAATTACCAATCTAAACATTGTTGAGTTCGTGACAGACATTATTGAGATAGTTTGTTTTCTATTATGTCATTGAATTATTTGTTGATAGAAACATTGATTTAATAAGTATACTGATATGCTATTAAGGGTTTCACTGTAGAATGTTAAAAATAGTCATAACTATGTTTTTCTCGGAGATGCTGTGTATTGTGTACTAAGCACTTGGCTTCAGGGTTTCAAGAAGTGGAAAATGGAGTTGAAAGATAAGGGATGTTTCCATGAACTTTTTAAAGTCCTCTAATCTCTCCAGCAACCTTGTCACTGGATGCCTGTTCCTATATGGCGGTTGTGTGTCTTCTCTTGTTCTTGTTTAATGAGAATTAACCCTAGAAGAGCTCTGCTCCTTATGTCAGATGGTAGGATTTTATTTTCTGAACCCAAAGTTAACATCTTAGAAGTTTCATCTTGGATTTTCACTGTTTCTACTTAGAGTGTAAATTTCACAAAATTTCAGCGCTGTGCCTCTGTATATTAACTGGCACTTCCAGTTTTTGAGAAGCAGATATATTTACTTTTGTAGGTGCCTATTTGGGCATTTTAGCTGAATTTTGAACAGAGCAGAGCCTGGAAGGGCGCCCTGTTGCATATTGATGCCCCGTGACATACTCTCTCTGTGGCTGTATGCCATTGAGTTGATTCTGTCTCTTAGTGACCCCATAGAGGACAAAGCACAACCACCCAAAAGCATTTTCTAGGCTGTAATCTTTACTGGAGCTCTTCACTAGGGCTTTTATTCAGGGAGCAACTGGTGGATTTGAATCCCTGACTTTTCATTTAGAAGCTGAGCACTTTATCCATTGTGTCACCAAGGGCCCTTCATATATGAGTAAAATATCCCCAAACCAAACTTGCTGCTTTCAAGTCCTTGCTGACCCATAGAGGACAGGCTAGAACTGCCCCTGTGAGTTTCTGAGATTATAACTGATTATGGAAGTAGAAAGCCCTGGCTTTCTCCCTTGGAGAGGCTGGTAGTTTTGAACTGCTGACCTCATGGATTGATGCCCAACAAGTAACCACTATGCTACCATGACTAGTAATAACTAAAACTAGTAGCCAGTTGTCATCAGTTGATGTGTGTCAGGAGTAGAACTGGGCACTGTAAGGTTTTCAGCAGCTGATTCTTCAGTAGTCACCAGGCTTTTTCTTCTGGGGCACCTCTGGGAACCCAGACTTGTAGGCCTTCTGTTAGCGACTGACCATCTGAACCGTTAGCACCAGTGCCAGCTATGAGAAGTGTCCTGTGGATCTCATAGTACTTGTTAGCCTTTTGCTGGGAGGGACCGCCTTGGCATCTCCAATGTGGTACTACTTCTTGATGGCTATAGATGAACCTATTGACTGAGTTTATGCAACAGGACTGTGGACTATTAGTTGCTCTGCACCAGTTCCAGTCTCCGTGAGCTTCTTAGACCTGCATCCTGAAATCCGAATTACTCTTAAAATCATGCGGAGAGACAATGCAAGCCATGGTCAAGGCAAACCCTGCTGTGGTACAGGGATCAAAAGGGCCTCGAGAGACCTGGGCCATGGTGTGTTATGTGTTCTGAGAGAACCATGCTTGCTGAGGTGCGATGCGTGTTGTTAGTTGCCATCAAGTCCTTTCTGAATCTGTGGTGATGCTAAGTGTGCTGAGTAAAATGCTCCAAATGGTTTTCAAGGATGTGGCTGGCATTGCAGAAGTCTGTTGCCAACCTTGTCTTCTGAGACACCCCTAGGTGGGTTAGAACCAGCCACCTTTGCGCTTGTGGTTGAGTACTTAACCATTTTCCCCACTGAGAGGCTCTTTCATCTTTAAGCTACTCACTGCTTACTGACCTTCTGTTGTCTGCAGGCACAAAGAAAGGTGAAGAGCTATCGGGACTATTAGGAGCTTCCAAAGAATAGAAAAAAAAAGTAAAGATGACGAGTCTAGTATCTCAAGCATAGACAGTCCCAACTCTCTAAGTGTTATAAATAGGAAGGTATGCTACATACTTTGATTGAATGCCAAGAACTTCCAGAAAGAGTTGACTTCAAGCAGACATCATTGCGAGGGAGCGTGAAGAGCGCATCGTGCCACACAGCCACCACTACACCGTGCTGCCGAGTGACCCATCTGTTCTGACTCTGGGTGTTTGTTTTCCTTTGGTAGATGTTCTCAGGGCTGTTGGTGAACCTCACAACCATTGTGCCTTGGCTCTCATGGCTTCAGTACTTAAGCATTCCCCGATATGGCTTTGCGGTAAGTGTTTCTGTGTCTGGATACTGCGATGTGTGTTTAAGTTTGGGTTCTAAGCAAAGAACAAGCAAAAGAAAGTCTGCCTTTTGTCTCTGGCCATGAGCTATGAAGATCCTCCCTTCAGGAGCCTCCTTCTTGGGAACAATGAATAAGCCTTTCTTAGTTGTCTAGCATCATCACTTGTAGTATTGCTCAGTTGTCATATTGTTGTTTGAGGGAAGTGCAGAGTAGGGAGATAATTCATGGTGAAGAAGAAAGAGTCAGCAATTGCTGATGCAGAAAAAAAACAATTGTTAGCTTTCAGTGAAATAGAAAATGAATGGGAAATTGGAAGGTGAAAATACAGTTTTTTATATTGAAGATACAATAAGATTCTATATTACTTACCCCATCCACCCTCTAGCCTTGCTCTTGCCCCTTCAGACTTCTTTTTGTTCCTAAAACTCAAAGGACATTTAAACAGAACATGATTGGAGTCCTTCAGGATGCCCAAACTATCTTAATATAGTATAAGGGTAAGTCAGAAAACATTGATTCTATGGACCTGTTTGTGTATTGAAGACAAAACTGATCTCTGAGATCAGCAGATGACTATGGACAAATTCTCTCCATAATGTGCTTGTCTTAGCCCAATCAAAGCTGTGGCTTCTGAGGGAATCTGCTGGGCTAATTAAATTCAAGGCCAAGGGCTCAGCTCAAAAGGTATGGCAATTGTTAAAGGGGGTGTCTAAGGGTCATCTTGATAGATTTTCTAGAAGGATAGAAGGCTATCATGGGGCCTTATTATGAAGACCTCTTTTCTTTTTTAATGGAAACCATATTGGTTAGGAAAATGACTCAGTAATTTTTTTCCATCATAACTATGTACCTGCTCATTCTTCGATGATAGTAAGGGTTGTCTTACACGAATTTCCTTGGGAAACATTATCCTATCCACTCTACCGCCCTGATCTTGCTCTTTCAGACTCCTTTTATTTTCAAAACTCAACCCTTGAAAGCACATAATTTGGGTCCGTTCAGGATGCTAAAACTGGCACTTTGATATGTTGTAAATAAGGTGGAGACACAGACTTCAGAAGTTGATGGGCCTACATGGAAGACATGCCAAGAAACAGTACCTTCGATATGAAAATAATAATAATTTATAATCTATCAAGGGGTCATGAGGGTGGGGAGAAAGGGGGAAAATGAGGAGCTGATACCAAGGGCTCAATGGAAAGTGATTGTCTAGAAAAGAATAATAGCAACATATGTACAAATATGCATGATACAATAGATATATGGATTTGTAATAAGAATTTGACAAGCCCTCAATAAAATGATTTTTAGAAAATAAATAGTACCTTCATGCATTGATACTCTTTTGTTCATTTGCTTGCTTTTGATACTTTTGTTTCACAGCAATAAAGATTGCTGTGATTTTCTGGCAAATATATAAAGCACAAAGGAATATAATAGCTAATTAATCCACACAGAAGATGGGAGGGCTCAGTTCAACTCACTTCCGTGGAACAGTTAATATACTGGAGATCCTTTAACTCACAAGGGCTGCTGGGTTCTAGGTCAAGAAAGCAGACAGCTGGATCTTCCCTCAGGCAATGCAGGCAGTCTGCCCACAGGCAGCAAACAACAGGGCAGGTCACCAACAGTTAGCAGCTCAGGAGCTTAGCAAAACAGACCCAGATGGGATATCGAACTCAAGCAGTGCAAGACAACAGGATCCACCAGCCTCAAGCTCAAGCAAGGTACACACCAGAAGCGTGGCAAAGCAGGTCTCGAAGGAACCTCAAGCTCTAGCGACACAATCCATGGGTTGGGGTTCCCCCAGGTAGTGTAGCTCACAAGTTGAGGCAGAGAACTAGCTAAAGCAGCCTCATGCTGGTCCCATCAACAGAAAGCAAGAGAAAGAGGGGTGAGTCTTGCCGAGCCATTTATCTCTTTGCCCTCCAATCAAACTGCGACCTTATTAATCCCACATGTTCCTTTTGGTCAGGTTGGTACAATAAACCTACCTATCACACCCTGGTATAACTGAGTTTCTAGAGTCCAAGAATTATAACTAGTTTTGATGAAAATCAAACAATAATTATACAAAAGATTGATGACATGAATGAGCAGTATTCATGGAGCACTGATATATTATTTCATTATAGTATTTAGGGGATGACAACATTGAGAAAAGGGCCAGTGTTTTGACCACTACTTTGTTTCATTGGTATTAGAAGCCAACATTTCAACTGTTGGCAGTTTGATCACCATTGCTATAATGTGACCAAGTCTGTGAATGTGAAACCTACCTAGTATATGAAATTAACAGTACAAATAATCATGATTGATAACTATTTGGAAATATTTGAAATGTATACCTGTTGACCTTTTCGTCTCTCTCCCCCATTTTGTTGTAGGCTTTAGAATATAATGAATTTGTGGGACTACAGTTCTGCCCAGGCTTAAATGAAACAACAAACAATACCTGTGACTTTGCAATGTAAGTATCCCTTAAGAATTACATGGGGTTGCTGGCTACTATAGCTTGCCCTGGAAAGGATCCTGTCCTTAGATCTGGTCTGACTTCTTTCAGGATCACTGAACTCTTCTCAGAGCTCAAGTTTACTCCTCCATAAAATCAGATACTGCCCGTGTCTAGTGCCTTGTGTAGCGAATGACAAGTCTTTGTACGTTGAAAAGTCTATTTCCTTTGAGTAAATGTTTCTTATGTACTGCTCCTTGTAGAGACCTAGGAGAGGAGCCCTAGGGGCACAGTGGTTAAAGACTTTACCAAGTGCCAACCAAACAATGGGCCATTCATCCCCCCCCCCTCAGCCCCGCCCAGATGCTCTACAAGAGACAGACGAGGCCATGTGCTTCCATGAGATGTAAAGCCTTGGACACCTGTGGGGGCAATTCTACTGCTTCCTGCAAGGTCGCTAAGGCTCACAATTGATTCACCGATTGGAGTTTCATTTTGATCTGAACTGCATGTGGATAACTCTTAGCCCCATGTGGGCCAGTCGGAAGACCTTAAAAAGCAGCAGTGGCATTTAATCCAAAGAACCAAACCCACTGAAATTGGGTCCTAACTCTCAGTGATGCAATCAGGGGTTCCCAAGGCTGTAAATCTTTGTAGGAGTAGACAGCCTTGTCTTTCTTCTGAGGACTGTATGGTGGGTTATAATTGCTGACCTTCCACTTAATAGCCTACCGCCTATACCCTACCACCACCGTGCCACACAAGAGCAAAAACAAAATCATTGCTATCAAACAGATAGTGGCCCTATAGCACAGGGTAGAACTGCCCCTGTGAGTTTCCAAGATTGTTAGCTCTTTATGGGAGTAGAAAGCCTTATCTTTCTCCCTTGGACTGGCTATTAGATTGCTGACCTTTGAGGTTAGTGGCCCAACATATAACCACCAGGCCTCTGATAAAAACCTGATACTTGCTTCTTTCTCCTCTGCATTTGGAAGACAACATGAAATCAAAATCTTTGCTTTCTTTTAAAAAATGGACTTGTTATCCTGCCTCTCAAAGACTGTACCCTCTAGAGAAACAGTAAATGGAGAAAGAAATCCCATTTTTTGTATTGTCTTTAAAACAGAATTGTCTATTTTAATAAAATTAGAGGCTATTGTTTTGCCAGTTGAATTAACACCTTCCTTTTCTATGGTTGTTGTTAATGACTTGATGTTAATGATCCTTAGTTAATTGGAGGGGAAAAATGCAAGTGTGCTGAATTTCTCATGGGAATAGAAAGAATTCTTATTTGTAGGGCAAATCACTGCTTTGAACGATTACCGGAAAAGATCTCCATGAAGAAAGCTTGTCTTTTATTCAGCCCTGTTTGCATGTGGTGGCTGTGTTATCTTTGTCATACATACCTCAAACAAAATAAACACCCACTGCCATCAAGTTGATTCTGACTTCCAGCAGCCTTACATAAGATCTCCGGGACTGTCAATCTTTACGGGAGCAGACAGCCTCATCTTGCTCCTGCAGAGTGTCCGGCGGTTTAAACTGCCGATCTGGTGGCTCACAGTCTCAACGTCTAACGCCCAGCACCACCAGCGCTCGTTTGTCAAAACAGGCACTACCAACTGGGTGGACAGGAGGGCCTGCAAACCCATTGCCATTGCCTCAATTCCCATTCTCATCGACCGGATAGGACGGAGTCGAAGAACAGCTCCTTTGCAATTCTGAGGCTGTAAATCTTTATGGGAGCAGAAAGCCTTCTCTTTTTCCCTCGGAGTAGCTGGTGGTTGCGAACTGCTGATCTTGTGGTTAGCAGCCACACAGGTAGCCCACTGCACCACCAGGGCTCCTTGGACAGACTAAAGGGTACGGGAAAAATGGGATTGGATAAGGAAGAGCCTCCATAGGCTTCATGGTGACATAAGTCAAGGCTTCATCCTCCTATGCTGAAGGAAGAAGTTACTTCTATAGAACATAGAACTACTGTATTTCGAGTCATACAGAGAATGACAGCAGACAATAATTTTGGCTGTATTGGGTTTTGTAAGAGGTAGTTTCCTAGCCTGTGCCAAGGCCAGGCAATTCCACTCTGTTCCAGTTGCTGCACACGGCTTAAGCCTGAGGGCTGGCAATATCTGGCCCCTGTATGGGTGGTGCCCTGTGTGGCCCTGTTGCAAGAACTGACAAAGGATGGCCCTGACAGAAACACTTGACTTCTTTTCCTCGTTTTAGACTCTAAGTCTGTATTCTTTGTCTTAGATGGGATGGCTGCTGTATTGGTTTCTGGTGGCCATTATATCTAGCGAGAGCTCTGATGATCTCAGTCAAGGGCATAGATGCCCTCTGGTTGCTCAAGTGTTCTCCACCAGTGGGGAACAGGAAAACTACTTGCAGTCTGCCCTTGGAAGAGAGCAGCATTGTCCACTTGGAGGCAGATGAATTTAGAAAGGCCAGACACTTGGGAAAGTCCCTGAAACATCAGTGCCCCACGCCCTCATCTTTTAAAAATATGTGTTACTCCAATCCCATTGCAGTGTTTGGAGAAGAGTTCATATAGATATATCTAGATAGATGATGGGATAATGATTAAGGACTTAGTTAATCTGTATGCTTGTTAAAAGAGCAGTGAATGTATTGAGCAAAGTTTGGCAGCTGCCAAGAATAAAACCATGTTCCCTCTTTGTTGAATTTCAGATGTACTGGTGAAGAATTTTTGGTGAACCAGGGCATCGATCTCTCATCCTGGGGCCTATGGAAGAACCACGTGGCGTTGGCTTGCATGATAGTTATTTTCCTCACAATTGCCTACCTAAAATTGCTATTTCTCAAAAAGTTTTCCTAAATCCTCCTTTAATTTACTGTAATTTATGCACACATAAAAGAAACACACCTTGAATTATTTTCAATATTCATTGCTATTCTTGTTGTTGCCGCCATTGAGCAGTTGCTCAGAAACAGAAGCTTTCCTGAAATCACCCTGGGCTGGATCGTGTGCTAAGGAAACGAAATCATCCATGGATGCTGCCCTGTGTGGCACCTATCACTTCATTCAGCTGGACAGTGACACTGGCTAGAAAGGAAGTGTACCTTTGGGGGGGGGGGTAGGACTTGGAAAAGGACCTGAGTTCTAGAAAGCTCACCCATACCTCTAGCACCAGTTTCACTTCTTTGCAATAAATATTATTTAGTAAGTAACAAAAAATACATGAATGCTGTGCTGGAAATATGCAAATAAAGCAGGTTGGAATCCCCAGGGCTACTTTCTAGGGAAAAAATCATAACAATAATAAGAATAAAAAATCAACAACAACAAAACTGATAAGCTTACTAAGGCAAGGTAACAAAACTTGAAATTTCTTTATACCGGGATTAAAATATTTTGCAGTCTTATGTTGGGGGGGGCTTTGGGTGTTAAGTAGACCAGAGGTTCAGGAGCCTCGTAATATGGTTCTTAGAGCAATTCTAGGTCTTTCTAGCAAAGGAAAATAATTTCACCTCCCTAAGATAGTTCATTGGGTCCCTAGATGCGTTTTCATCAAACTTAACTGAAGCACTTTTCTGAAATTCAGCTCTCTGGGCCTTGCCTAGCCCACATCATCTGTGTGTCCAGGGGCATCTCCCCAGTTCTCTTCCAACTTTTAATATTTGAGAGTGATGATTTCATAACTGTTATGAAAACCTGGAACATGTATTTTTTCCCTTTTCCTCCATCATATATATCTCATACATTTACACAACCTTTCCTGTAGTCCACGCTTTAGGTGCAATAGGGAAGTGTTTTTTAATTTGTTTTTACTTTCTTTTGTTGAAAGATAAAGTATAGAAGAGTAGAGTTCAGGGTACTGTCATCGCATGAACACACCGGTGTATCCCCAATCCAGATTAAGAAGTAGAACAATAGAGCTGTGAGAGCTCCCAATAAAATGACTGGGGGAAAAGAAAGAAAGAAACAATTGAACAAAAAGAAGTTGAACTTCATGTAGGGAAGCCCCTGCCCTTCCCTTCGCCAATTATAACTTCCTCCCGGTCTCTTGGTTCATCTTATTGTGAATTGTAGGAAGGTTTACAGAAAGATCGGAGATTTCATTCAACAATTCATGCACATTTTGTTGCATGCCATTGACTGTAATCAAGACATTGCAACACCACCTATGCTGCTTTCTCCCTGGATTTCTTGTTTCTTCATACTTCCTTCCCTAACGCTTCTGAACTTGTCCTTGGATAAATGCTGCCTTTAAAAAAAAAAATCTCAAAGGATTGACTATTCTAAGGTTCACATATCTGCCTAGTGTTATTCCCTCATTGACCTTTGTATGGCTTGTCACAAAATTGAGTTTACGGAGGTGAGTTCACTTCCAGACCTGAAGCGTGACTGAGGGTCATCTGCTCCATCTGATAAATCAATCTTTATCTGACCAGCAAGCCAGGTCATTTTTTAAAAATGATTTTGAGTTGGGCTCACATTTTTCTTCTGTGCGATCCAGAACCTTCTACTTTCCCTTTCAAAGCAGTTGGTGGTGGCGACCATGAACTGTCTAGTTCTTCTGGTCTCTGGGTCATGCACCTTGATGTGTATGCCGTCTGTTAGTCCAATGGACTGACTGTCTCCAGGAATCTTCATATTCTTTCCTCCAGATGGGGAGAGATCAATAGCTGCATGCTAGATGGCTGCTCACGAGCTTTGAAACCCCCGGTGCTACTCACCAAAACAGGATGTACAATATTGTCTCTGTGGACTAGGATATGTCAGTTGACCTTGACTCATACTTCCAAGGTGCCTGGTTGATCCAAGAAGTTTTCACTTCATCGTTTCTGTTTGCTCCACCACATTTAGGAATAAATGTACAGCAAAAATAAATATTTATTTACAAATGTCCTCTGTCAAGCATATATATGGAATATTTGTTTTTATTATGTTATTTTTTATCTTAGTTATTATACACACACATATTTATTCCTAGTGTCCATCCCATGCCTGTTCAGCCCATGTGTCTGCTGTGCATCATTCCTAAAGCATTGACATTGCAGGATTGTGTATATAACAGTTTTCACCTTGGTTACCTTTAACTCTTGTACTTTTCCCTGTATCTTGCCCTGCGGACATCATTTACCCAAGTTAATACACGTCTGCTCTTTTTTAGCCACTAACTTCTCTTCTTTTACACACCTAACCATCAAGTAATGTTCCTTTTAGTGTGAAAACTTTCTCCATAATTTACAATAGTGATCTCATCCTATCGCTTCCCTTTTGTGACTAATTTCTCTCAGCACGATGCCCTCCTGGTTCATCCATGGGATGAGGTGTTTTGTATACCCTTCATTATTATTTAAAGGAGCCTAGAATTCCTTTGTGCATTTTGACCATAGTTGGTTTAGACATTCTCCTCTTGATGGGCATTTAGATTGTTCTCATCTTTCTGCTGTTGTAGATCGTGCTGCAGTGAACATGGGTCCAGACCACATTTTTGTCTTTGAACTTTGAGGAATAATTTTTTTAAGTAGAAGTTTATTTTCTCCCTGGGTATAAAAGGAAATGTCACGATGTTTATGTAGTCTTTAGAACTTTGTTTTTATTTTCTTGGAAGTCAGGAGGAAAACTACTTTGGTTTAAAAGAGATGACACCTCGTGGAACAAGTCAAGGGAAATAGAGGAAAGAGCTAGGAGGCAAAGGGCATTTATAGACAAAGACGTGTACATATGCAAATATATATATGAGGATGGGGAAATAGATCTATGTGCCTATATTTATAGGTTTAGTATTAAGGTGGCGGAAGGACCTTGGTCTTCTACTCAAGCAATCCCTCAATGCATGAATACTTTCTTCTATTAAATTAGCATTCTATGATGCTCACCCTCCCGACACAACTGCTGAAGCCAAAGCGGGTGAACAAGCAAATGTGGTGAAGAAACCTGGTGGTGCCCGGCTATCAAAAGAGATAGTGCCTGGGGTCTTAAAGGCTTGAAGATAAACAAGCGGCCATTTAGCTCAGAAGCAACAAAGCCCACATGGAAGAAGCACACCAGCTTGTGTGATCACAAGGTGTCGAAGGGATCAGGTATAAGTCACCATCAGAAAAAAAAAATCTTGCCATAGTGAATGAAGGGGGAAGTGCACAGTGGAGACCCAAAGCCCATTTGTCGGCCACTGGAGATCCCTTTTCAGAGGGGTCTAGGGGTCTAGGAGATAAGTCAGTCAGGGTGTGATGTAGCACCAATGAAGAATACAGCTTTCCTCCAGTTCCTAAAGGCTTCCTCCCCCCCACCTATCATGATCCTAGTTCTACCATGCAAGTCTGGATAGAGCAGAGGATGTACACTGGTGCAGATAGGAGCTGGAGGCACAGGGAATCCAAGGCAGATGATACCTTCAGGACAAGGGGTGTGAGGGGCGATACTGGGAGGGTAGAGGGTGAGTGGGTTGGAAAGAGGGAACCGATTACAAGGATCTCCATGTGACTTCCTCCCTGGGGGACGGACAACAGAAAAGGGGTGAAGGGAGATGTCAGACAGGGCAAGATATGACAAAATAATTTATAAATTATCAAGGGCTCATGAGGGAGGGGAGAGCCGGGAGGGAGGGGGAAAAAAGAGGACCTGATGCAAAGGGCTTTTAAGTGGAGAGCAAATGCTTTGAAAATGATGAGGGCAAAGAATGTACAGATGTGCCTTACACAATTGATGTATATATGGATTGTGATAAGAGTTGTATGAGTCCCTAATAAAATATTTTTTAAAAGGTCATTGCTTTGAAAATACTTTTAACTATTTTCAGTGTTTCAATTTAGTGTAATTCATTTCAGTGTTTTTAGATTATAGAAAGTTTCATGTTGTGAATTCTGAAAATTATATTTGAAAATGAGGATTTTAGGCAAGGTTCTCTAGAGAAAACCAGGACACTTATAAACACACACACACACACACACGGATAGATTAATACAGCGTGAAGGAATTTAGTCCACACAGCAGTATAGAGGGCTCAGTTCAACTCACTTCTGTGGAACAGTTAATATACTGATATCCTTCAACTCACAAGGGCTGCTGGGTCCTAGGGCAAGAAAGCAGACAGGTGGATCTTCCCTCAGGCAATGCAGGCAGTCTGTCCACAGGCAGCAAACAACAGGGCAGGTCACCAACAGTCAGCAGCTCAGGAGCTTAGTGAAACAGACCCAGATGGGAATTTGAACTCAAGCAATGCAAGCCGACAGGATCCACCAGCCTCAAGCTCAAGCAAGGTACACACCAGAAGCGTGGCAAAGCAGGTCTCGAAGGAACCTCAAGCTCTAGCGACACAATCCATGGGTTGGGGTTCCCCCAGGTAGTATAGCTCACAAGTTGAGGCAGAGAACTAGCTAAAGCAGCCTCACGCTCATCCCATCAACAGAGAGCAAGAGAGAGAGGGGTGAGTCTTGCCGAGCCATTTATCTCTTTGCCCTCCAATCAAACTGTGACCTTATTAATCCTACCTGTTCCTGTTGGTCAGGTTGGCACAATAAACCTACTAATCACAATGGGCCTTAAATAAAACTGTCTCATAGGCCTACTGTGTTCACAGATTTTGTTATATTCATAACAGAGCCCGAGGGATGCAATGGTTTATGTGTTGGACTGATAACCAACAGGTAAATGGTTCTAACCCATCAGCTGCTCATGGGAGAAGGCTGTGGCAGTCTACATCTTTAAAGATGTAGTCGCAGGGGTCCTCAAACTTTTTAAACAGGGGCCCAGTTTACTGGCTCTCAGACCCGTTGGAGGGCCAGACTATAGTTTTTTAAACTATGAACAAATTCCTGTGCACACTGCACATATCTTATTTTGAAGTAAAAAGCAAAATGGAGCAAAACACCCTGTGCCTGGATAAATATCTTCAGTGGGCCGCATGTGGCCCACGGGCTGTATTTGAGGAACCCTGATGTAGATCCTCAGGAACCCTGTGGAGCAGTTCTGTTCTGTCCTATACAGTCCATGTGAATCAGCATTGTCTCAAGGGCAGTGGATTTGGGGTTTTACTAATGCGAGAAAGTGAGTATGGCAATAACACCATAAATATTATCAAAAAGTCACATAGTTACATAGTTGTTGGATGATCTCAAGCCAATAGCAACTCAGGTCTGAAGAGTAGAGCTGCTCTACAGGACAGGGTTTTCAAGGTCATGAATGATCTTTCCAAGCAGACTGCCAGGCCTGACTCCTGAAACATCTCTGGGTACATTCCAGCCACACTTAGATCTGTGCCACCGGACTGCCTTACATTATTCTTGAAGCCCCTTTCATTACTTTTAGTGCTCTGGTTCAGTTGATAAACTGATAAGCTAGCAATATCACCACACCCACTTCATATGTTGAAGCTGTAACAAATCAGAGAAGCTGGCTTATATGAAGAAGAATGGGCATCAGGATTGGAGGTACGCTGATTAACAACCTGTGATATGCACATGATACAACCTGGCTTGCTGCAAGTGGAGAAGACTTGAGGCACTTGATGATGAAAATCAAAGGTGGCAGCCTTCAGTATGGATTACCGCTCAATGTAAAGGAAAACCACTGTACTAATAGGTACTAATAAATAAAACAACTGTACCAATGGGTACCACCGTGATAAAAAGAGAGGAGATTGAAGTTGGCAAGGAATTCATCTTGCTTGGATCCACAAGTAGTGCTCATGGGAGCAGCAATCAAGAAATCAAATAGTCATTGCATTAGGTAAATAACCAAGGATGTTCCTTTGAGGACTAAGGTGCACCAGACCCAAGTCATGGTATTTTCAGTTGCCTCACATGCAAGTGAAAGCTGGATTTGTAACATGGAAGAAACATAGATGCATTTGAACGATGGTGCTGGCTAAGAATGTTGGAGTTGCCATGGACTTTCAAAAAAAAACCTAACAGATTTGTCTCAGAAAAAGTAGAGCCAGAATGCTCCTGAGAGGCAAGGACAATGAGATATCTCAAGTACTATGGACGTATTATCAGGAGAGGCCGGTCCCTGGATGACATCATGCTTGGTAAAGTTGAGAGGCAGCAAAACAGAGGAAGGCCCTCAAGAAGATGCATCGACACAGTAGGTCCATCAATGGGCACAGACAAAAGAATAGCAATGGGGTTGGCACAGGACCGCAGTGCTTCACTCTTGTATGTAGAGTCGCTATGAATCAGACATGACTTGATGGCACCTAACAACAATTTCCTATGGAACTTATCTAAGGATTCAGTAATTCTCAATACTTCTGTGTTCAAGATAGTTAACGTTTATGGTGTCAACCTGGCCAGTGAATACATGGGATTAATTGAAGGGCGGAAAGATAAATGGCTCAGCGAGCCTCGCCTCTCTTGTCTCTTGCTTTGATCATCAGACCAGTGTGCAGCTGCCTTACTTGTTCTGTGCCTCCATTTGCAAGTTATACTACCTGTGGGACACCTAACCCATGGACTGTGTCCCTGTAATTTGAGGTTCCTTCAAGACCTGCTTCACCACACTATTGGAATTTACATCTCTTGAGCTGGGGACTGTCGGACCCTGTCATCTGGCTGACTGTTGGTAACCCACCTTGCTGTTTGCTGCCTGTTCCTGGAGAACCTGAATTGCTCTCCAAAAGACTACCTGCGGCCCTCAAGACTTGAAGGACCTCCAGTGTCTCACAGCTGTGTCATGGGAGTGAGTTGCCCTGAGCCATTTGTACTGCTTTATAATTTAATTAATTGTTTATTTCTTATGTTATCTATCTATCTGTATAATTATATATAAAATTATTATTGTTCTGGTTTTGTTTCTCTAGAGAACCCTGTTTAACACATTTGGTCCCAGGAGTGCTTCTAGAGAAATCAAATCATAAATATGGGTTTCTTAAATTGGCTCTCCTGCCTGATTAGTCTTAACAGCACTAATAATGCTACTTCTACACCCAAAAGCATGGATACGTCTGCTACTCTTACTAAGCCATGGTGTGAAATAGCAAAGGTAACATCTACAGTAGCACCACTGATAGATGAGGTGCTGGTTAAAGGAGAGGCTCTGAGTGATCGTATCTTTGATATTTCCAGGAGTTTTGTTAGGATAACATGTATAGGAAAGCTGGTTGGCTGGTCCTTCTCACATTGGAAAATGTGATTAAGGAGAGGGATGGTCTCAGAGCCTCAGAAGTGCAACTCAGGTGCCAAATAACAGATTTGAAAGTTTCCATCTGTGCTATAAAGGAGAGCCTTCTCTCCTCTAGTAATAGAGCTGACATTGCTGAGAACCAGGTCCAGAATCTCATTATACGAATGGCTGAATTACAACGTCAGCTGAATTGCAGATCTAGAGCAGTGTCTGATACCAATGTGAAGGCATTGATGGGAAAACGTTGGGGCCCTGAAACATTGGATGGGAACATATGGGTTGATGATCCAGAAGAGGAGGATACTGCGCCCCTCGAAACAATTGTCCCACCCCAGTCAATAGATCCACCACTCCCAGCTGAAGGTATTAATTCACTATCAATAAAACAATCCACACCCGAAAAGATTATATAAACTTTTCAAGCTGAAATGCCAGGTGGGGCTGCATCAGTAGCATTGCCTGAGGGAGATGCCTTACAAGATATTGCTGAGAGCACCCAGGAAACACCCTCACCACCCATTATTTCCTCTAGACCTGTCACTAAAATGCAGTCTCAGAAAGCTCCTAAAGGTGAGGTTAAGATGATTACTCAAGAAGTGCGCTATACTCACAAAGATCTGCTTGAGTTTTCAAATACGTACAAGCAGAAGGCTGGGCAATCTCCCTGGAAATGGTTACTAAGGGTGTGGGATACTGGTGCATGAAATGTAATATTAGACCGGTCTGAGTTTCTGGATATGGGACCCTTAAGCACAGATTCCTCTTTCAATGTCTCTGCAAGAGAGGCTAAGAGAGGATCTAATTCTTTATTTGGTTGGTTCTCTGAAGCATGAAGCATGTCAGATGGTCTAAGATTAGACCAACTTGAAGTACCTGACCTACCTTGGTACACTGTAGAAGAAGGCATCCAAAAGCTTAGGGAAATTGGCATGTTGGAATGGATCTAACAGGATATTCCCATAGATCCAAAAAGGGGGTGTCCTGAGGACATACTCTATACCATAGCCATAAGGAACATGTTTGTGAAGTGGGTCCCAGTATCTCTTAAGACTCCTGTAATTGCTATTTATGTGCACCAGGATTAATGGTGATAACTGCCCTAAGCCAACTTTGACATTTGCCCACAATGGGGCTGATTGGTCCCCGTGATGGTAGAGGGCAAGTGTCACACCGAATCAACAGAGACAGGGTGGGTGTGGTTATAATAGACAACAAGTTTTCCATAGCAATCAAATCAACCTGTCTCATGTGGAATTATGGCTTTGGCTACTTAGCCACGCTGTCCCTAGGAGTGAAATAGATGGGAAACCTACTAAATACTTACGTGATCTGTACAGGCAAAAGAATGGTAGATCAGGTGAACAGCAGAATAGACAGTCACGATCGCGCAATCAATTCCCAGACCTGAGCCAGTTTACAGACCCACAACCCCTTGAATGAGAGGGAGGCTGGGTCCCTTTGAAGGAAGACCCTGCTACATCACCGAAGGTTTATACTGTTAGTGTTTCTTCTAGCCTTCCCCAAAGGACTTGCGGCCTTTCACAAGAATGCCTGTTTATTGGGGAAAAGGAAATAATCAAACTTTTCGGGGATTACTGGACACTGGCTTGGAACTAACACTAATTACAGGAGATACAAAGTGTTCTGAAAGCCCACCAGTCAGAGTGGGGGCTTATGGAGGTCAAGTTATCAATGGAGCTTTAGCTCAGGTATGCCTCACTGTGGGTCCAGTGGGCCCCTGGACCCATCCTGTGGTTATTTCCCCAGTTCCAGAATGCATCATTGGAATAGACATACTTAGTAACTGGCAGAACCCCCACAATGGATCCCTGAAATGTGGAATAAGGGCTATCATGCTAGGAAAGGCCAAGTGGACACCCATTAGAACTGCCATTGCCTAGGAAAATAGTAAATCAAAAGCAGTACCGCATTCCTGGAGGGATTGCAGAGATCAGTGCCACCATCAAAGACTTGAAAGATGCAGGGGTGGTGATTCCTACCACATCCCCACTTAACTCACCTATTTGGCTTGTAAAGAAGACAGAGGATCCTGGAGAATGACAGTGGATTATCGTAACTTAACCAGGTGGTGACTCCAATTGCAGCTGCCGTTCCAGATGTGATTACATTGCTTCAGCCAATTAATACTTCTCCTGGTAATTGGTATGCAGTTATTGATCTGGCTAACGCCTTCTTCTCAATACCAGTCTCAAAGAACCACCAGAAGCAATTTGCCTTCAACCAGCAGGGCCAACAATACACTTTCAAAACTCTCCTCCAGGGGTACATCAACTCTTCTGCCCTGTGCCATAATTTAGTCCAAAGGACCTTTATCTCCTGTCTATTCCACAAAATGTCACCCTGGTCCATTATATTGATGACATTATGCTGATTGGACCCACTAAGGAGGATGTATCAAAGACTCTATATTCATTGGTACAACATGTGCATAGAAGAGATTGGGAAATTAACCCAACAGAGATTCAGGCACCCTCCACCTCAGTAAAATACCTAGGGGTCCAGTGGTGTGGGGCATGTCGAGATATTCCTACTAAAGTGAAGAATAAGCTACTGCATTTGCCTCCCCCACCCCCAAATGACTATAAAGGAAGCACAATGCCTAGTGGGCCTCTTTGGATTTTGGAGGCAACATATCCCTTACTTGGGTATTTATCAAGTGACACAAAAAGCCTCCAATTTTGAGTGGGGCCCAGAACAAGAAAAGACTCTTCAACAGGTTCAGGCTGCCATGCAAGCTGCTTTGCCACTGGGACCATATGATCCAGCTGACCCAATGGTGCTAGAGGTATCAGTTGTAGATAAAGATGCAGTGTGGAGTCTTTGGCAGACCCCTGTTGGTGAATTACAGCGTAGACCATTGGGATTTTGGAGTAATGTCCTGCCATCATCTGCAGACAACTACTCCCCCATTGAAAAACAGCTATTGGTCTGTTACTGAGCCTTGGTGGAGACTGAACGTCTCACCATGGGCCACCAAGTCACCATGAGACCTGAACCACCCATCATGAACAGGGTATTGTCTGACCCACAGAGTCATAAAGTTGGACATGGGCAGCAACACTCCACTGTTAAATGGAAGGGGTATATATGAGATCAGGCTAAAGCAGGACCGGAAGGGACAAGTAAGCTGCATGAAGAAGTGGCCCAAGTGCCCAGTCTCCACTCTTGTCATATTACCTTCTTTCTCCCAGTCTGCACCTATGGCCTCCTGGGGAGTTCCTTACCATACTTTAACTGAAGAACAAAAAGTCATGCTTGGTTTACGGATGGCTCTGCACGATATGCAGGTGCCACTCGTAAGTGGACAACAGAAGCACTACAGCCCCTTTCTGGGATCTCCCTAAAGGACAGTGGTGAAGGGAAATCTTCCCAATGGGCAGAACTTCGAGCAGTGCACCTGGCCGTTCAGTTTACATAAAAGGAAAAATGGCCAGATATGAGACTGTATACTGATTCATGGGCTGTGGCTAATGGCTTGGCTGGATGGTCAGGGAACTGGAAGGACCATGATTGGAAAATTAGTGACAAGGAGGTGTGGGGAAGAGGTATGTGGATAGACCTCTCTGAATGGGCCAGCAATGTAAAGTTAATTGTATCTCACATGAACACTCACCAAAGGGTTACCTCTGAAGAGGAGGACTTTAACAATCAAGTGGGTAAGATGACATGCACTGAGGAGACTGGTCCTCCTCTTTCCTCTGCCACTCCTGTTATCGCCCAATAGGCACATGAACAAAGTGGACATGTTGGCAGGGATGGAGGTTATGCATGGGTGCAGAAACATGGACTTCCCTCCCTCATCCTCCCACTCTCCTGTATCTTTGACCAATTATATATTATTTCATATCTTACACTGTCCTTTGTCTCCCTTCACCCACATTTCCATTATTTGTCCCCTTCAGAGGGGGAGGGACGCTATATATCCAATCTTGTGATAGGTTTCCCTTTCTTACCCTTCCCCCCTCCCAGACCATCCCTCTACCCTCATGATATCACCACTCACATTACTGTTTCTGAAGGGTTTATCTTTCCTGAATTCCCTCTGTGCAGAGCTCTTATCTGTATCAATGTGCGTTCTCAGGTCTATCCAGATATGTAAGGTAGAACTGGGTCATGGCAGTGGGTGGCAGGGATGGAGGTTATGCATGGGCACAGCAACATGGACTTCCACTCACCAAGGCTGACTTGGCCTCTGCCCTGCTAAGTGCCCCATTTGCCAGCAGCAGAAACCAACATTAAGTCCAAGATATGGAACCATTCCTCGGGGAGATCAACTGGCAACTTGGTGGCATGTTGATTACATAGGACCACTTCCATATGGAGGGGAGAGCATTTTGTTCTTAGTGGAATAGACACCTACTCTGGATATGGAATATGCTTCCCACTTCTCTTTTAACTAGTGATTTACAATCTTTGTTACATTGTTAGGATGAAGTTGTCTTTGGAGACAGCTCAAACACAGCGTTCCAAAGCGCCTCGAGATTCGAGAAAGCTCCAACAAGGAAGCGGAGCCCCTCAGGACTGTGCGGACACAGCTGCTCGCTTGTCTTCTCTTTTGTCTCACTTTTTTTCATGCCACAGCCAATGGCCTGGCAGGAAATGTGGCCCCACAGGGCGGCCGGGGCTTTTCCGGGGGAGGGGGAAGCCGCCAGCAGAGGTTATGATTTATAGAGTCTGCTGTAGATAGTTTTTGCTGTTAGTTCATATAAAAGCATATTACAATGCTAATAAGACAAGTGTCTAAAACTTTTAGCAATATCTTGAATTTTTAAATTGCTATCTTAAAATCTGCTTCTGAAACAAGCTTCCTATTGCTTTTTTCTCCATAATCTTCATGCCCTGTGACTACTTTGTATAAATTTCTGTAAATTCCCCAATGAATATATGGAAGCAGTATTCCCTCTATGATGCTTTGCAAGTTCAAAAGAACCCCACAAAGGCTTTGCTTTTTTCCTAGTGTTAAAAGGTACCAGGTACCATGACTTGCCCTTTGCCTCTGAGGGAGTAAGTCAGAGTGCCCTAGACTCTTGGACCACCGGGAAGATGAAATTAGAAAATGCATGTGAAGTGGAATTGTACATCTAGAACTCTTTCAGCATTTTCGGGATCTTCTCAGTTCTCATGTGGTAATGGCAGGTTGGTTCATAAGTGTAAGCGAGCTAGCTAACAGATGAGATGAAGGAGTTGTGAGAATCTATTTGATATAGTCAGGAATCGGGTTTTTTCTTTCTTTCTGTAGTGCATCCAGGTGGCTGTGTCTGCTGTGAAGAATTGATTCATGCCAGCCTGCTTCCAAAAAGATCAACAAGCCAGAGTCCCAGCTTATTCACTGAAATTGAGTAAATATATGTAGACTATTGAATGTCACCTTCCGCTCACGTATGAAACAGACCAGTGGATCTCACTGTCAAGGCAGAATTAGGGTGTAGCAAGCTGACCTGGGTATTCGTTACAACAACTAGTTAGGCGATTCACCAAGACAATTCAGAAAAACACAGTGCCATTCAAGGCAGTTCCCGCTGCGAAGACCCTACATCAGGTGTCTGTGACTATGAATCTTTTGGGGGAGCAAACAGCCTCACCCTTCGCCTGAGATGACTCTCGTGGGTTTGAATCATCTAACTTGCAGGCTAACGGTCTTATGCTTACCGACATTTAGGAGCTATTGTTACCTTTGTTCCATCCCCGAAAGTTTCTGTATATTCACAGTAGACAACAAGGAATGAACATCTGGAACGCTACTAAACACCTTTGTCATGTTGGCACACCTCCTGCCTTTCATCTCTATGTGCATGCATGCTACCGTTGACTTCCATATGGACTTAGCGCCTTTACTCTCCATGGAGTAACCCACCAAACACCTTTTACATTTTGATGTACATCGTGACCTTTATTTAGTCTCTTTATGCACTTGACTACCAAGTCTGCCCAAGAATTTCAGAAGGCAGCCACAAGCTTGGGGGTCCCCGTGACACTCACTCTTTTGACCTGCTGAAGGCAAGGTCAGAGCTTGCTGCCTCTTTAGTACACCAGCCACAAGCTCAGAACGATCCTTGCTTCCCTCACTTCTGACCTGCTAGGTACTAATAGGAGGGTTTCCTCTCTGCCCTCAGGATGCCAGCCATAAGCTTGAGTCCCTTGACCCCGCTTACTTTGACCTGCTAGCTGCCACTCCTCCCTTTGGGTTTAATAATTTGCTGGAATGACTCATAGAATGTGCATGGGTGAGGTCTGGCAGTGTTCCCAGGGTGGAACTTCCAAATTGCAGAGATGTACTACATGGAGGTCTTTCACCCACCCAGCAAGGGAGGGGGGCTTCATTGTTGGTAAGGCAGATAGAGAGCCCGTGAAATGAGAAACCTTCAATGAGATGCACGCAACAGTGGCTATAACCGTGAAGGTCTTGAAGGGTTTGCCTCTTACACACAAAGGACTGTGAGTTAGGGGTGATTTGACAGTATCTAACAACTACCACCTGCTTTAGTTATAATTTCATTGGAAAAGGACATCAGTCATATATTGTTGAGAATGAGGGGAGTCGGAGCAGAGACCCCAAACCCATCTGTAGTCAATAGGGCATCCTCTCCCAGAAGGGTCACAAGGAAGGGATGAGTCAACCAGGGTGCAGTATAGCACCAATGAAACACACAATAAACTCTGGTTCCGTGAGGCTTCCTCACCCCCCACTATCTTGGCCTCAGCCACTGTGGGTTAGACCGGAGCATGTATGCTGGTACAGATAAAGAGCTCACGACACATGGAATCCAGGTCAGATAAACCCCTGAAGTACAGAAATGGAAGTAGCAATACCAGGAGGGTAGGAGGAAGGTGGGGAGACTAGAGGAGGAAGAGAGAATGGACCGCAGATTGATGTGTAGTGTACACACACATACACATCCCACCATAGGGACAAACAACAGGAACATGAGTGAAGGGAAACAGTGTAAGATATGAAAATAATAATTTATAATTTCTTAAGGGGTCATGAGGGTGGGAGGAGGAGGGAGGGAAAAAAGAGGAGCTGGTACCAAGGGCTCAAATACAAAGTAAATGTTTAGAAAATGATGGCAACATATGTACAAATATGGTTGATACAATTGATATATGGATTGTTACTGAAGAGCTTTAAGAGCCCCCAATAAAATGATCTTTTAAAAAGAAAGAAAAGGACATGGTGGTAAAGCAGAAGGTAAGCAAAATGGAAACTTTTACTGGGTGGTCTATTGTGTAAGACACTCTGTCCCCTATCCGTGATGTTGACCCACCATATCACCTAGTGTCTCTCAGGAATCAAGGACAAAGACAAACTCTTGTGTAAATTTAACATACACTCCACAGATTCTAAATTGCAAAGGCTAATTTTTCTAGACTCACCGCTCCCATTTATGAGCTAGAACCTGCCATGGGCTTTCCTGGGCTTTCCCACGCTTGCCTGTTAAGAATCTCTGATTTTCCTGAATGAAAGGAAGATGGGTACAGAAAGGAAAACAGGAAGAAGAAAAAACACTACTGTTTTGGAAGAAAAACAGGAAAAAACTACTGTTTTGAGTTTTCCCTGTTGTGTTAAAATCTCCAGGGGATTCTGTGGAAAGATTGCTTTTCCCATTAAAAAAAAATGAAAACTATCACCATCGAGTCAATTCCAAGTCAAAGACCCTGCAGACGTGCAGAGGCCTCAAACTCTTTAAACAGGGGCCCAGTTCACTGTCCCTCAGACACGTTGAGGGCAGGACTATAGTTTTAAAAAACTATGAACAGATTCCTATGCACACTGCACGTATCTTATTTTGAAGTGAAAAAATCAAACGGGGCAAAAGCACCCAGCAGGCCAGGTAAATGTTCTCAGCGGGCCGCATGTGGTCCATGGGCAGGATCTGGAGGACGCCTGCGGTAGACTATGAATCCTTACGGGAGCAGCCTACCACATTGTTCTCACACAGAGCGGCTAGTGGGTTTGAAACGCTGACTTTGTGGTTAGCAGCCCAATGGCCTAATCCATGGCCCCACAAGAACAGTGAATACAAGACTGAGGAACTGATATGCTTGAAGGGCGATGTTGGTAAAGAATACGGAAGAACAAACACATCTGCTTTGAAAGAAGTACAGCCAGAGTGCTTCTTAGACACAAAGATGGATTTTGTCTCGCTTACTTTAGCTGTATTAGCAGAGAGACCAGTCCACAGAGAAAGACATCATTCTTGATAAGGTAGCGAGAAAGAGGGAGCTCCTCAATGAGATGGATGTGTGGGGATAATTTCTGCCCCTCCTATCATTTTACTGTTGGGGGGGGGGTCTTACAGCTCTTATAACATTCTATGCCTCAATTTTCTCAAGCATATTTGGACATATATTGCCACCATCATTTCCAAGCTCCTCTTGCCCCCCTCCCTCCCTCACCTTCCCACTCTCCTGTATCCTTGACCAATGATATATTATTATTATTTCATATCTTACACTGTCCTTTGTCTCCCTTCACCCACATTTCCATTATTTGGCCCCTTCAGAGGGGGAGGGGCACTATATATCCAATCTTGTGATGGGTTTCCCTTTCTTACCCTTCCCCCTCCCAGACCATCCCTCTACCGTCATGATATGGCCACTCACATTACTGTTTCTGAAGGGTTTATCTTTCCTGAATTCCCTCTGTCCAGAGCTCTTATCTGTACCAATGTGCGTTCTCCGGTCTATCCAGATATGTAAGGTAGAACGGGGTCATGGTAGTGGGGGAGGGGGGAGAATTCAGGAATTAGAGGAATGATTAATCAGTGCTATACTGCACCTTGGTTGAATAGTCCCTTGTAACCATTCTGTGTGGGGATATCTAATTATCTACAGATGGGCTTTGAGTCTCCACTCCAACCCCCCTCTTTCACATTGATATAGTTGTGTGTGGAAAAACTACCTATTGCTTGTTTCCCAAATAAAGGGATTTGGATTCTAGATCATGTTCTCTCCTTTTTCAAACAACCCTATGTTGCTGAGATGTAGTATTTCTCTTGCGGTCTGTGTCGTTACGAAGTCATTCTAATGGCTGTATAGTACTTCCCAGCGTACCGCTCCCACATTTTACTAATCCACTTCTGTGTGAGCATTGTGATTTTTGGTTGGTGCTCACAAGTTGGTTCTGGGTCATAGTGGCTCGATGGAAAACAGAAGAAAACCCTGCCAGTCGTGTGCCATCGATGCTCGGTTTGAGCCCATTGTTGCAACTGCTGTGTCAATCATGAGCATGCTCCTCATGTTCACTCATCCGCTCCCTTATCAAGCAGGATGTCTTTTTCCTGGGACTGCTGCCTCCGATGCCCCTATTTCGATGGCCTTTTGGACAGAATTCTCTTGTTGACTTTTCATGAGTTTCTCAGGGGTATATGCCAGGAGTTTCTCGGTAACGTAAACATTTCATCTTACCCAGAACTCTCAGGTTGCCCTCCAGGGTAGTTACAAACACCCAAGCCAAACCAGTGCCATTGAACTGCTTTCAACTTAAACAGCCCGGCCTTACAGGACAGGACGGGACTGCCCCCATCATCTCTAAGGCTTTCATCTTGACAGACGTAGACTGCCTAGGGGATTTGAACCACTACACTCTCAGTTAGCAGCCAAATGCTTAACCGCTGTGCTCTCAGAGCTACTTCAAGATGGCTACATGGGTAATTCCACAGATGAAGGTTCCAGGGTTATGCCTACCCTCCCCAGCACGAGGAGCCTTCTAGGGACAGCTACTAGTTCTTACTGCAATGGTTTTAAATTGAGACCTCATTTCGCTGTGCATTTCCTGGATTCCTACGGTGGAAGAGGTGTAGGCTTCCCACCCATTGGTTGCCATGCTCTGTATTTTTGAAATTCTGTCTCAGGTATTGTTTGACAAATAAGCACCACCCAACTAAGAGCACTCATTTGGCTCAAAGCAGCATGACGTCTATTGGTCTTTTATCCTCTCTGCTTTCCCTTGGGGGTGAAGTGAAGGAAGAGAAGTTCTGCAACTTCAAGGGTTTGCAAACTAGGTGACAGTTAATGGGCTCGTGTAGTTCCAAATGGGATTCTCGTACGTAAGTGGGTCCAATGCAAATGGCTGTGGGCAGTATTTTGCCCTGTGATTGAATTGCTATCAAGTTATAATCCTTAGGTGCTGTTGAATTGGTGTCAAGGCATGCCCAGCTTATGTATATATGATAGGTTGGAACACTGCTCAGTGCTGTCTTCTTCATGAATGATGGTTAAGTTGGAGACATTTCTTGCAGCTATTGTATCAACCCATCTTATTGAAGATTTTCTTCTTTTGCTGACCCCTGCTTTACCAGGATGTTCTTTCCTAACGGAAGTACGAGTGCAGGCTGTTAGGTGCAGTCATGTCACCTCCAATCATAGTGCCCCTGTGTGTGAGGGACAGAACCGCATGGTGCTGCGTGGTTACAACAGCGGCTCCATCCACCTCATGGACGAGCCCCTGCTCCATTTGGCATTGCAGTTCATTCCCATGGCTGTCCTAGCCATAAGTCCTCAGATGATGGCTTATAGTTTTGGACTCTCCGCCTGTGCCCACTCCCGTTTTGGATGGCATTCTTTACGAATGGAGAGGCTTAGAGGATTAGGATGGGGCTGTCATCGATGATGTGAACCAAGTTACACCATTTTCCTCGGGGCATCTTTAGACTGTACCTCAGTAGATGGTGCGGACCTAGCCACACTCTGTTTCTGGGGGCTTTAAGACAGCTAGAAGGTGAGATTTAAGACAGCATCCTTTGTTTACCTGATCCCAAGGTCAGCAGGCGGAAACCACCAGTGGCTCCTTGGGAGAAAGTGGCGACTTTCGACTCCCATAAAGAACTCGTTTCGGAAGCACTGTCCCATAGAGCTGCTGTAATTCGGCTCTCTAAGCCACTCGATGGAAACGACTTCTGTGGTGCCCAGCTGGGGTGTATATGATGACGGTGGCTCTCTAAGCCACTCAGTGGAAACGACTTCTGTGGTGCCCAGCTGGGGTGTATATGATGACGGAGGTCCCAGTGCACAATTCTCACACACATTACCTAGAAAGCCATACCTCTATTTCTTGAGTGAGCATTGGTGGAAGCAAGGAGACGTGCTGGGATTTGGGGACATATTTTGACTTCTGGCTCTGGACCTTGACCTTTGGATTGGGGACTGGACAGCCCAAATCCCCACCTGAGGCACTTCTTTAAAGTTTTGTGAGTTTCTGTGGGACGTTGCAACAAATCATAGAACCCAGGTATGTGAGATAAACTCAAGGGAAATGTGTGTGTGTGTGTCTCGGGGTGGGGAGCAGTAATTGAAACAGAATAGCGTCTTGAAAGAATTGAATGTTTCAGATATCTTTAACCTCCAACGCCTTAGGATTAGTCTGGTATTCATTCTAGCGATCCCCAGAAGGCTCCCCGTGCTGGGGAGGGCAGGCATAACCCTGGAACCTTCATTTGTGAAATTACCCATGTAGCCATCTTGAAGTAGCTCTGAGAGCACAGCGGTTAAGCATTTGGCTGCTAACTGAGAGTGTAGTGGTTCAAATCCCCTAGGCAGTCTACGTCTGTCAAGATGAAAGCCTTAGAGATGATGGGGGCAGTCCCATCCTGTCCTGTAAGGCCGGGCTGTTTAAGTTGAAAGCAGTTCAATGGCACTGGTTTGGCTTGGGTGTTTGTAACTATCCTGGAGGGCAACCTGAGAGTTCTGGGTAAGATGAAATGTTTACGTTACCGAGAAACTCCTGGCATATACCCCTGAGAAACTCATGAAAAGTCAACAAGAGAATTCTGTCCAAAAGGCCATCGAAATAGGGGCATCGGAGGCAGCAGTCCCAGGAAAAAGACATCCTGCTTGGTAAGGGAGCGGATGAGTGAACATGAGGAGCACGCTCATGATTGACACAGCAGTTGCAACAATGGGCTCAAACCGAGCATCGATGGCACACGACTGGCAGGGTTTTCTTCTGTTTTCCATCGAGCCACTATGACCCAGAACCAACTTGTGAGCACCAATCAAAAATCACAACGCCCACACAGAAGTGGATTAGTAAAATGTGGGAGCGGTACGCTGGGAAGTACTATGCAGCCATTAGAATGACTTCGTAACGACACAGACCGCAAGAGAAATACTACATCTCAGCAACATAGGGTTGTTTGAAAAAGGAGAGAACAGGATCTAGAATCCAAATCCCTTTATTAAGGAAACAGACAGTAGATAGGGGTTTTCGACATATCCAAACACATCAGAAGGAATACCTGTAGGACAAAGGCTGACCAGTTGCAGCCTGGGAGTGAATCAGAATGATGGATAAGATAAATGTTTACATTTGGTTGATGAGAGAAGCAAATTGCGCATGTATTAAAAAACAAGATGACAAACTCCCTGCCATCGAGTCGATGTCCACTCACAGCAGTGGATAGGACTGGGTAGAACTGCCTCTGTGAGTTTCTGAGACTGTAACTCTTTAGGGGCGTAGAAAGCCCCATTCTTTCTCTCTCTGAGTAGCTGGTGGCTTTGAACTGCTAACCTTACAGTTAGCAGCCCGATACATAACCACTACACCACCGTGGCTCCTTACATATATTACAGCACCTTAAAGCAATAAGAAAGTGTTATGAATGGCATGTGGAATATATTCTAAGAAAAATCTTTAAAAAAATAATTGACCAAATGGTTTTGCACAGACATTGCCTGGTCCTATTCACATGAGGAAATTTCAAAATACAAGAGAGAAACTCTAATAATCTCTGTCAAAGCATTTTTATTTTAAGCTCAACATGTAACTCAGAGGAATGTTTTTCAAACCTTTCCAATCTTACACTTTGATCTAAGGGAAAAACAAGTGTGTTTACATTTATTGAACCAGCTGAAATAAAATAAGGTGTTTGAGCATTTCACTTCATGAATGCTTCTAATCCCTTCCCCTGCCCTCACCGAAGTTCAAAGTCCTGACACAGAAATAAATAGAAAAAAAAGTTGCAACACTTTTTATATGCTAACTTAAAAAAATATTTGCAATTGCGTACTGTACCTAAGTTCAATCATTAGCTCGATACAACTGAGACTGATCAAGATAAATAATAAAATGTGTATGAGGAGGATGAACAAAAACACTTAGTAAATCTTAGAAGAGATGAAGTTCATGGGCAGCTTGTACTTTCTGAGAGTTCTTGAGCTATTTTGCCTATTTTCTTTGTAGAAATCTAGGATTTTTGGTAAGTGCCAACCCTGTTAATGGTCTCCATTGCTTAATAATGAATATTGCATTTCTCAAAGCTATTCCATTTTCAAAGTTACTCGATAGATTTTACCTCTTAGAAAACACAGCTTATATTTTCAGAATAGTGCCTTATATTATCCTTCAAGTTTCTTGGGTGGCCAAATTTCCCAAGGTTCATTGCATTGGGCAGATTGGTCAGGAAAGGTAATACATTTCCAGTTCTTTCATTCCTTGGGGTGCAGTACAGCCTACGTGCTCAATAACAGCATGTTAATGAGCTGACCCTGTCCTCTTACTCCTTATGTTGTGTGATGCAGGATCCTTAGTCCAGTTTATTGCAGCTTTGAGCCAGCTTTCTCTCCATAGCATTGAGTATTTCTGTGCTCAGTACAAGAATCGGTTCATCAAAGTACAGATGATTCATGTGCAAAAGAAAAAACACCTCAAGGAATTTAAAAATGGATTTGACTTATCAAACTGGCAAAGATTTGTTTTTCTTTTTAGAAGTTAATAGTATTTGTGATTTTTATATTAAAAAAAACCAAAACCCTCTGGCTGTGTCTTCCTGCCTTGAAACTTCATCCCCTAAGAGCAGCCTCATTCAAAGTTTTGAATGTATTTCCTTATGTTACCTCTAGAAGAGGAAACCTCTGAGGTTCAGTAATTTCTTCCTTGCCATATTTAATTTTCTTCTGTTAAATTTAAGTAAAACCAAGTATTTTGTGACGATTCCAATTGCGTGTTGGTGGCAGGGCATACGAGTCATTTCCTCTGTAGCCACTCTAAAACTGAAACGTCAAGGCATGTTCGTGACATGGCATGAAAACAGCAACCCGCAAAACTGTGTAAATGGTATGATCCTATTTTGAAAATATATCGTATATAAACTCCCTCCCCCAATTCCTGAAATAAGCTTTAAAATGAATTAGAAATGATCGCCTGGAAAGATCCGTCCCCTCTACGTAAGGTACAGATATGAAATGCTGGGAACTCTTTTGCTTATCCCTCGTCAGCAGCCTTTTTCAGAGAAGTCACTGTGCCAGGTGCCAGATTGCCTGGAAAGGGATTTCGCATGAAATGAGGATGTGGAGGCTGCACAAGGATACCTGTACCAGGTGACCTGTCTTTGACACCTGGTTATTAAATACAGCATGAGGTCTAGAATCTTAACACAGTGCTGTTTTCCCTATGCTTTAAATGTTGTGTGTTATGGATGGTATATAGTGCAGGTTCCAAACATATTTGGCCTGCCGTTCCCTGTTAGACGAACAATGTACTCAGTGTCCCCCTGGAAATTAGTTTGGTAATGATAGACTGTAGGCACCTGCTTTTGCAGTCACCAGGATCATTCCAGGGTCCAGGTGGTGGTATCGTCCACTATGGTCACCGTGGGGCACCACTCCAGGAATGTCATCATAAAGATGAAAAGTCATATATGGTTCAAATCTCTTGGAACTGGGGCCGTACGTGATTGTCTTAATGACTTTGTGCTACCTAACAACAGGCACACTGGTGGCATCGTGGTTATGCATTAGGCTACTAGCCACAAGGTCAGCAGTTCAAAACCATTCCAAAAGATGAGGATTTCTACTCCCACAAAGAGTTTTCAGTCTCAGAAACCCACCAGGCCAGTTTGACTCTATAGGACCCTGTAGGGTCACCAGGAATCCGAATCGATTCAATGGCAGGGTTTTTGAGAGTTGCAACCCTAACAGAAATGACCACAAGTTGGTGGTGGCTTTGGAGAATGGAAATGTATAGCTGCACTGTTCTCGCGGCTAGCGGTCCAGTGTGGGTCCCAGTCAGACTGATTCCTTCTGTGGGCTGCCCGGGTGTCTGCTGGGACCCAGATGTGCCTTTGCTTGTAGACTGCTCCTCACAGGGTATCTGCCTTCCCCCTTTGTGTGCCTGTATCTAGTGGCTTATGGATAAGGGGTAGAATGTCTAGCATTTCATTTTTAGAGGACACAGTTCAATTCACAGCAGATCCCAGGGGTGTCTTGCCCATGCCTTTGGTCCCTACCTCTTTAAGGCGTTTCTCCTGACTGGCACATACAGCGCATGCAGCTCCTTGCCTAGAAGTTGTTCCGAAGCCAGGAAGGGATGCTCTTAACTAGCGCTGGTACTCCCCAACCTACAATGCATTCTAGCTGCAATGACTGCACCTAAAACCATCCTTTTAAAAACACATATAATCATTAAGTTATATATATAGCATACATTCATTACAGGTCTCTAATCTGCTGATGTCCTATCTGTAAATATATATGTAATGTTTGCAACCCCGAAAGAAGTGACATTAAAAGGTGATGAGAATGAAAATGTCTTTCAAAAGTATTTGACTTGTGTCTGCACTGACTTCAGAAAGAGTCGTCCAAATGAAGCCCTATTGTAACTCGGAACGTGCGACCGCATTCCCAGAGGCGCCTCTACCCAAAGTCCTAGCCGCTAGGGCGGTAAAGGAGTCCTAGGTGTATCATCTGCACCATTTTCCAGCGGTTCCCCACAGCAATCAAGATCCCACATCCCACAATGTTTGATAAAAATGAGCAACAAATCAACCAAAGCCCGTGTCCCCATTTCCAAGGCAGTAAATCCACATGGAAGTAGCCTACCACATGGCTGTTCTATGGAGTAGCCGGCAAATCGGAACCTCCGATCTTACAGTTAGCCGCTGAAGGACTTGGTGCCACCAGGGCTCCGCACAAAGCTTGCTCACCCCGTGTGTCCTGACGGCCCTCCCTTGCCGGTCTTAGTTCACTGCGCGCATCCTGCTGCCTACACCTCCCAGGTAAGCCACCTGCATCAGAGCCTTTGTCTCAGGGCTGCTTCTGACATCCTGCCTATCAGCCCCGTGCTCTAAAGCTGACTGGTTACCTGCAGGGCATCTTTGGTGCAGAAATAGTCCTGCATCAACTCTGGGTCACACACATACACCGAGGAGATGCCCTCAAAATGTCAGCCTTTATCATTCATTTCACGAGGTTAGGCAATTTACCAAACTGTTTCCGCTTAGGAAATAGACAAACTCTTACACCTGCTATTACATCAAGTCTTTATTAAGAAGTAAAGTGCTCAGTATTATACATGAATGGAATCCTCGGTTGTCGAGAAGGACTTGCATATGTAACATCTTCTTAATTTCAATGCTAACACGGAGGAGAGGAAAACAAGGACTTCTTCGTGACTAAAGAAGAAGAAGTACCTTGTGGGTAAAAAGTGGGTGAAAAATTCTGTTTGTACGTTGATAATATAATAATAAGTATAAAAGGCATTCTAGTAACCATAATTGATATATGGCACATGGTCGACATACATGGATACCACATAATGGCTGCACTTCAAATTGAAGTTTGTTCACATGTAACATGACACACACACATAAATACATGTACACTCAATATCCCTGGAATGCACACTTCGGTGCCCATGAATAAAGAACTTTGTGTAGCACATTCAAAAGAACGTGAGTGAAGGCGAAGCAGCCACAGGGAGTAACTGTGAGCTAAACCGAAATCAAAGCAACCCCACGTGTTTCACTGCTTGCCGAAATTGTACCGACATGCTCCCACTCTACGGACAACTTGAGAATTTTGAACACAGCAGTAAAAATGAAGGCCTCTCTTCTGTTGGTTCTTCAAGTGAGTGTATTAGTCCCCAATGCTGCACGGTCTCGCCTTTGTCCCATCAGCTCTTGCGAAACCTTACGTTTGAAAAATAGGATTTTTGATTTTCATTGGTTAATACCTATTTTTAATTTCCATCAGTTTGGCAAGACACCTCCCCACGAATAACAAATTGCTACAAACTAGAACTGAGGATAAATTCTGAACTTTCAGTACCCAAACCTTTCCATTACCTTGAGCCTCCGTTAGAGCAAAAGTCCTACTTTTGGAAATAGACAATCAAGACTATCTGAGTTCTGTGTGCATTACTATGACTTTGGTTTTGTAAATATTGATGTGAGTTTTAACACTCCATCTAAAATTTCTTGAATATGAACATAAGTTAACACTTTGGATGGACACTAAAACGTTTAGCAAGTTGGTCTTGCCAGGTTAGCTATGACTTTGAAACGCCACACTAAGTTGAGCCACATGGGAAAAAGAACATATGGATCAGCTTTGAAACCAAACTAAAGTTCATTAAAAAAAATTCCAAAAAATTTAAATTCCAACAAAACACTAAATTTTCTGAATTACTCAAAAAAGCCAAACGTCATGAGAAACGTAGGGGTACGTCTGATTTTCTTCTGTTAGAGAGGACCTGTTAAACCCCTCATTGCTCTGTGATGATCTCTTTCAGCTTGTTCCACATGAGAGCCAAAATAGGGTAAAAATTAAGAGTTAATGGTCAGTCCCCAGATATTAGATCAAAATAACACAAAGCGTACTGCTCAGCATTGAATTTGAACTCATCCATTCCAATGCCAGCATACGATTACATACCCATTGCTCGGTTTGGAGTTCTTTTCTAGCTCATCTTTTAGAAAAGTTGACCCAGCAAGGTAGTTGAAAGAAAGAAAAGGCTCCTTTCTTATAAGGAGGATATGTATTGAGCCCATGAGCTCAGCCTGAGTGGAAAAAGAATTTTCCCTTCACACGCTGGGCAGAAAAAAAGAAATGACAATATTGATTTTTGTGATTGGAAATGAAACTCAGAAGCCCTTTGCCAGTTCTCTCCTCGCTTTCAAAGGGTGCTTCATTGTCAGCTGAGAAGACCCAGTCATGGTAGCAATTGGACACACCACTCCATATATATGACAAAGACCCCCCCACCCCCACCCCTTTGTACTCAATATTTACACCTAGATTTCTTATATGAGAAAAAGAAAAAAAATCTTCTTTGATCCATGGGCAATGTTTATGTAAAATAAATTAAAGTGCAGAAGAATAAACAGTGGGTCACAAAGACCAGCATCCTACGGTGGTCCAGGCATATAAATAGTGTACTTGGTAAGGCAATTCAGAACTGCCACCTTGTTACCTAATAGGAGCACCCATACTAACCTAGTCTCTACAGGTGGACATTGGAACTCCCACTTCCACCTCCACCTTCCACGCCTTCTGTGGACTGGGAGGAAGGGGGGCGGGAGCTCCTGGGGTGAGGCTGGCCATTTAGTCCGACTGGCGTGCCCAAGCCATGGCTTATTTGGGAAGCTGCATCATCTGATTCCCAGCGTTCCAACTCTTCCCGCACTAGCCGCTCCATCTGTTCCCTGTGGATTTCACTGTCACGGCCCAGCCTTTCATCCTAACAAAGGAGAGAAAATCCAAAGTGTAAGGAATGACGCGGAGCACAGCCTTGCGTTCAAACATGCGGCGGGCAACTTGTGGCCTAAGGATGTGTAAGAAGGCAAGGCTGGAGATTGACAGCCTTATTAGAGCTGTCGATATAATAATATAAACTATACAGCAAGGAAAGGAACTGTGAGCGTATAGTGGCTACACATTGGGTTGCTCTCTGCAGGGTCAGAAGTTCAAAGCCACCAGCTGCTCCAAGGGAAATAAGCTGGGCTTTCTACTTCTCTAAAGAGTTACAGTTTCAGAAACTCACTGTCTTATAGCGTCACTGTGAGTCGGACTTGGCACAATAGCAGTGAGTTTGGTCGGGTTGTATAACATGCAATAGCAATGCCTAATTCGACCTTCCAGCGGAGGCAGGGCCATCATGGTGCATGAGGAGACTTAGGAGAGAAACACTTCTATGGAGATCCTTTGAGCTGCAAGGATCTCTAATTCTGGAGAAAGACACATCTCTTTGATGAGAGGTTCTAAAATATGAGGTCACTGATATTTTATAGAATCAGAAATGGCTGTTCTTTCAACCAACACTAAAATAAAAGCAGGGAATAAAAACAACAAGCGCTGAGCTATTTTCTGTAAAGATCTGTAACACTTTTACTCTTCTTCAATAAAAATGGAAAACCGTTTCATTAACCACAAATTGTTCGTAATAAATGCCTTGCTCACTGGTGAGCAGTTGCCAGCCAGGACCACTTACCTCAGCCACCCCATCCAGTAGCCTCCCCAACACCTCCCGCCTCTTAAGCTTGGCTCGCTCCATGATCTCCAACTTCACGAGCACAGCGTCGATCTTGGACACGATGCTGCCGATGGAGTGCTCCATCCGGTCCACTCGTCTCACCAAGCTGCAGAGAACCACAGTTGACAGGGCCCAAGCCGCAACGACATCATCTTTTCACACCTGCTAGCTTTTGGAAATGTTACTGCCACCCTCTAAAATACCGTGCTAATCTTACGCATCTTGACAAGCAGTTCTAAACCTGAAGATATCCTATCAAACACAGCTGCTGGCAATGTGAAGCGGTGAGACTTTTCTGCAAGCCTTAAATATGAACCCTGGCGGTGCTCTGGGTTAAGGAGTTGGGCTGTTGGCCACAAAATAGGGAGTTCCACTTCCTGGGCCACCCATAGAAGTAGGAAGAGGATGAGACTGTCTCCTGCCATCGAGGTTGACAGTCTTGGGAACCCAGCAGAGGGTCTTGATGAGGTGGAATCAATTTGGTGGTAGTGGTGCCTCTTTACTCCAACATACCATTTCAAAACATTCAAAAGGAAAGAATTCCGCCTATGTGTAATTTGGGGCTGTGAGGATGAATACTGAGAGTGCTGTTTATCAGTGAGGGATCCCTAAAAGGGGCTACGCTAAGCGATCAACAGGAGACAATTTAAGTAAATTAGTGCTTGTTTATCTATACAGCGAGGAGACACAACATTTAATGAAACAGAATAATGGTGGCAATATATGAAGTAAATAATACTATTAGAAAAGAATAGTTATGATCCCATTATTATTTTTGTAATGATCCCATTATTTTGAAT
Source organism: Tenrec ecaudatus (assembly GCF_050624435.1). Taxonomy (NCBI): domain Eukaryota; kingdom Metazoa; phylum Chordata; class Mammalia; order Afrosoricida; family Tenrecidae; genus Tenrec; species Tenrec ecaudatus. The sequence goes on from NC_134532.1 coordinate 134,642,870, forward strand.
AAATAAAATGCTATATCAAATAAAGACTTCAAAAGCACATAAACTGGAGACAATTTCTGAAATGGAGGCATAAGGGATTTGTGAAATCTTTTCCCGTGAACCAATCATAACTGGGAAATATTATCAAATAAAATATTTTATAAACAATTCCCTCCTTTTATTTGGAGAAATAAAATCTCTGGAAAAACTTTTGGGGCCTACAGCCAAGGAAGAGGTATCACTTTGGATACAGGCTGTATGTTCCCACTCTTAGGAAAGATCTAGAAGAGGCAAGCGCATAGAGACCAGCTTACTCATGGTGATCAGGGCTGAGGGCCGGAAGGGGGGGGGGGAGTGGAGGAAAAGACGACAGAATGCCCAGGAGACACAGCCCTGCTAAGAGTGGTAACTTGGGAATGATGATGGCTGAACATCGTGATGAACGCAATCAATATCACTGAGCTGAACACTGGACAACTGCAGAAACGCCAAGTGTTTTGCTACTTATATAATTGCTACAACAAATAGGCATTTATTTAGAAAACTGACATTTCTGGAATAGCATTTGAGCCGCAATTTGCTGTTCTAGCTCCAGCTCTGTATGACAAGCCCTACCTTCTGGACAGGTGCGGGGAGGAATGCTCGTGCCCCACTCCCAGTGAGAACGATGCTATCAGTATCCCCAGGGAGGGAAGTGGGCAGTCTGCACTTTTTATCTTCTTCCTCCGGGTTCCAGGTTGCACAGGCTCTAACTCGGGCAAGAGTGGCTGAGAAGTAATGGGCACTCTCCCTCTACTTAGCCCCCATTTATAAAATGAAGTTTCCACACCATGGGGGGCAAGTTGAGAAGGCCATAGGTTGCCACTCAGACATGTGCTTTGCTCATGGATAAAGGGGGACCTAGCTACTGTCCCTGGTCTCCTTACCCATGTTCCCCCAGCAGTGCCAGAGGTCTTGTTGAGGAGAGGCAGGCCAAAGAAACCAAGCTCCAAATGAATGAATCCATTTGGAACCAAGTGTGAGCAGGTTCAAGCTCTTTGAAATAATAAAGACTGTAGGGGTAACTGGTTAAGAGGTGGGTACTTGCTAAGATCAATAGTTAAAACAATAGCTCAGAGAGATGGCTTACCAGAGAGAACCAGGAACAGAGACAGCCAAGAAGAGGTTCTTGGGTCAGAACCAACCTCAAAGTCTGACCTCAAAAATGAGTCCTACAAAGGCACCAACTATATGCTAAGGGAGACATCACTTAGATATGAGGATACAAAGAGATTGAAAATAAAAGGATGGAGAGAGAGAGATCGTGTAAATAGCAAGCAAAGAAAAAGCTGCCACCACTGTAGTCATAACAGATAAGAAAAGACCTTAAAATAAGAACTAGCAATTAAAGGGTTGTTTTTATTAAAAATAATGGGTTAATCACTTAGAAAGATGTAACAATTATAAACAGTGTCTGCCTAGTAGCAGAGTTCTAAAATACACGATGCAAAACCTGAGAGAAGTGAAGGGCGATCTAGACAACTGACCGATTATAATAACTGGCAGCTAACCACTTTTGAAACTCCAGTTTTCAAACTAGAGATCAGCAGGCAGGAAATCGACATGGAAACGGAGGACTTGAACAACAAAATAAACCGAAAAGGCTTAGGCAATATCTACACAACAGTTCACTCAGTAATAACGGAGTATGCTCAGAGAACACTGTCCAGTAGAGACTGTTTGCTACCCCATAAATATGCTGCTGCAGATACGTGTTTATAATTGTTACATCTTTCCAGGTGATTAGTCCACTTATAGTCATAAAATATCCCTTTTATCTCTAATAACAGTTTTATTTTAAAGTTTTTTTAATCTCTTATGACTACAGTGATGGCAGCTTTTTCTCTTATTGCTACTCGCACAATATATCTCTTTCCACCCTTTTATTTCCAATCTCTTTGTATCCTTATAAACAGATAAACGGAAGCAATACTAAAATGTTAATAATAGATATTCTTGGTGGGGCTATGGGAGACTTTTTCCCCCTCTGTGTTTTGTATTGTGGCAAACCATGATATTTTCTGATTTTAACCATTTTTCAAATTCAATGGAATTTATCACAGTCACAGAGTTTTGCAGACATCAAACTTTTCATCGCAGAGAGCACCTCTGTGTGGATACAACAGTAACTCTTCAGTCGTTTCCCCAGATACTGGCGGTCTCTCCTCTACTTCCTCTGTGAATCTGCCTATTCTAGATAGTTCATGTGAGTGGTGTGAGGGAAGAGTCGAATTTCTCTCTATTGCCAATGGAAAGCACCATTTGTTGAAAAGATATTCCTCTTCCATTAAAAGGTCTTGATAACCTTGCTGAAAATCAACGAGCCAGAGATGTGTGAGTAAGATGGAAGATTTTAATATTTTATTTGTTGGTTAATTTTCCTATGATGAACATACTAGTTGTGCAAACCGTGGGGGCAAGTTGTGAATTCGAATCAGAGGTTAGTAATGGGAAGGGGTGAACTGGGAGAACTAGAGCAAATTCCTTGGTCTTATTTGAACCCCCGTCACCCCACGTTCTCTCGTGACACTTACACTTGAAACTCCTCGTATGAAACCCCACTGGAGATGCTTCCTCTCCTTCTGGAACTGTGCCCACTGTCCTCGTCATCCTCCTCCTCAGAGTCATCCAGACTTCGTGGGAAGCTCCGGCTGCTCATAGGGCGCTGCAGGGAGTTGTGATCCAAGTCCAGGTCCTCCTGAAGAACACCAAGAAGCCAGGGACATAGGAAACGGTGCTTGCCATCTATTAGGCTTTCATTGTGATTGCCACCCGAGTCTGAGCCCCACCCCTTTAAAATGAATAATAGGCTGACATTTGTGAAGCACATTTGGACAAGCAAGAAGTTACTAATTGTATAAGAAAATATTAACACATAGAGAGAAAAGTCAACAGAAAGACATGATTATGCACTTATAGAATATTTTTAATAGATCTGACCCAGGAAGCATGTTATCTCCGAATGAGACGTTTGACTTAATATTTTACTCATTGTCTTCTGGTCCACATTTCACTCTGATTGGTAAACACTCCATCAGCGGCCAGGACTGTTCTGTGCAGCAGCGTACAGAGAAACCAGTGTTCTGGAGCTGATCTACTCCGGGGACAGTGGTCTCCCCATTTTCCTTCCCAGTAAGGAACATTCTCTGCACCTCAGTTTACCATGCAACTTGCTTTCATCACTGACTTTAAAGTTAATGCTAAAGCTTTTCATTATTTTTATGATTACGCAATAGAGTATTCAACTCTAAATGTTAATTCCTTAAAGAATGGCTGCTGATTAGAATTACTACAACTTTATATCTTCTGAGAAATCTTTTTTTAATAACCAGTACATTATGAACTATATAACTAATTAAGTTTTTCTTTTCAAGTTGACTAGGAAGCTTAAGGCCTAATTTGCATCCTAATCTTAATAAGCATATGTCTTAGATTCATCTGTAGCCTCGTTTTATATTTTCTCATTTTGCATCATTCCTTTCCTATAGGCTAATTTACAGTCCTTTTACATATGGTATATTACATAATGTAATATGGAAATCAACATAATGTAAAAGGTTGGGAATAAACAAGGTACTGATCCATACACCATTAAAAATTACTAAACAACCTAGTTGGTTTATTTTACTGTCAAACTCTAGCACTATTATGCTTTTATAGCCTTTATGATAATACCTTTATATGATCTATATGCTTCTCTGCTCCGTTATACTCTGATGGGCTCTTACGAAGGGGTAGGGACTCGGGAGTGTGAGTGCTAAAGGGAGGGAAAGGAAGTGGGGGCGGGCTGACTCTCAATAGCCCACCCCTTGGTCTGGTATTGGATACATTGGAGGTACTGAACTGAATCATGCTGTCCTAATGTGGACCTACCCTCTTTTTTTCCAAGTCGTCTCTCATCTGCTGATGTTCATGTTCGGTCAGTTCTTGGTCTCCATCTTGGTCATACTTTGTGAATATTGCCTCAATCTCTGCATCAGTGTGGCCCTTCCTGCAATTATTGAGAGGATAACAGATGAACACATTCTTGTCCCGGGTCCAACTCAAACACAGACCTCAAAGCACAGGGGGAACAGAGACAAAGGCCAGGCTTCCTCTTCGAACAGGCGCCAGAAAGACACCCACCTCTGGGAAAAAGTCCTTTCTATGACTACGTGCATCAATGATACCCTTGCCACCAGAACTTATCTTCAGAAACCTCAGGAAATGGCCAAGGCCTCAGGAAATGGGATTCTCACCCTTTGAGATCTTGCCGAAGTTCGTCGAAGTTTAACTTGCCTCCCGCTTGCCGCAGACTTTCTGATATGTCATCTACGGTATTTTTCTTCAATTTCAGTTTGACCAAGGCTTTGTGGCAGCCCTACCGAGAGAAAAGACTTGGTGTGTTATGTGCTCATTCTGCATTTGCTTCATCAACCTACAGGGTAACGGCTGTCAACCCAGCGACCAGAAGAGCGCTTGGTCACTGGACAAGGACATGTTGGACGGCTACATGGATGACCACACGCAGTTGGAGATTTCCATGAAACTCTTGTGGTGTTTCAAGAAATGAAGAATGAAATGCCTATTGCTCAGTATAGGTGCCAGAAGAATTGTCATGCAGCAAAACCCGAGTTATAGATGAAATAGGATCTCACAAGTGATAACGTCCTAACACGCTAAGTGGGAGGGCGAGGGCGGGATCTCAGGGAAATCAAGTTAAGGATATCTGTGAGCTTCAACCAGGTTTTACTTTGTCTGGTGTTGTGAGAATGCTTAAAATGACCCCCACGCTGAAACTTTACAAACTGATCTTACCCAGCCATGGAAAAATGATGTTTTGTGACTGTGAACAATTTCTGACCAAAAAGTAAAATGTCATGCTTTATCATTTGATTTCCCTTTTAACTCATTTTAAAGTTGTTCCGGTTTTCAATATTTCTGCTTTCTTTTTGAGTGAGTTTTTCTCTGTTTTGTTTTGCCCTTGTTGCTGGGGTGGGTTTGCTTGGGCTTTGTATCATTTTCGGTATCAGAAAAGCACGATAGGGCAATCCAGAGGGGCAGTGGCTGGATTCATAATTACCGGGGGACAGCAGGGGAGCTTGGGTGGACAAGGGCTCTAGCGACAGCCACGAGAAGACATTGACGGTGGGGTTGGCCACACAACTCTTCTGCATGCGCTCGAACGACTAAATGTTATGGTCTGTGAGCTACATGCCAATAAAACGATTGAAAACTCAGACATCAACAACTCCTTTCCTGTCAATTATAACGTTGTAAAGACATGAAAATGGCAAAGCTGATACTTATTTAGGACATGGAAATGAATATTAGAAACACTGAGCACTCGTGTTGTACTTCTTCGGTAAAACACTCATCACATGTAGTTTGGAAAACCCTTACCTTCTTGTCATCGTGTTAGCGACAGGGAGGGGGCATCTTTCCATGCTTTGGCTACCCGACACACTCCCGTCCGTTTGGATAAACATCCAACCTGTCATGTTTTGTTGTTTCCAATGAGGTGAAGCACCTTGGAAAGTTCCTTACATGGGAAGTGTTTCGCCTCACTTCTTTCCATCACAGCCACATTCCTCATTTAGGTTTCTAAGTGTACCTTCACCGAGGGCCGAGGCCCACACATCCAGACAGCAGGGTCTCAACACCCCCACAGGCCTCTACATCATCTATGTCGTATCTTGTTTCATTTACATGCAACGTAGACTGCGCTTCCAATGCTAACGCTTTAACGGGCCTGGCGGCACTGTGGATCTGAGCCCACCAGCCCTCTTTCTAGAGGAGGCAGGTAAGGACAGTCTGCTTCCTTAAAGATTTCAGTTCTACGACAGAATCACCTTGATAGGTTACCGCTTGTCCTCTCTTGCACTTGCACGTGTCTGTAAACCGTCAGGGTAGGTTTCCCTTTAGGAGGTAAAGAGGCAACACAACTGCACGCTTTGCTGCTTGTGCATCAACGGAATCACACATCTGCGATGACCAATCACCGCCAGACTTTGAAGGAAGTGATGTGATGGATCGCCGATCACAGCATGCATCTGCTGTGTCCAGGGTGAAGTGTGGACTGAAGGGCTAGCAGTTAAGTTTGCACGTGACGTCTCACGTTTGCATACTGTAATACGTGAAACTCAACACTGTGTGACTGGGGGCCTGGTGTTATACAAAATAAGTGTCCCCATATCACAACGGAGCAAAGGGAAGGCTGGCCGTACACACATGAAAAACTTCCTAACGTGTAACTGAATTCAGGGGCACACGAATCTTAAAGCGTCCCCCTAAGGGAATTTATCTTCACAAGCTACAGGATAGCCTTAGTCACAGACAGCACAGGCCTGCGACTTGAGCCAAAAGGAAAATCCACTGTACCTCTAAAGCCACTATATCCGAGCAAAATGAGGCTCTGGAACAAGCTGTGTACTTAAAAGTGCGCGTTGCTATGGGGGTTTCTACTTCAAGCCAAATAAAGAAGTCACTGTGAGAACAAAGCGGCCCCAGTTTCCTGTCCTGCCCTTCCACTGAACAACGTTCTCCTTCCTGAGCCCGTGTCAAAGCAGCAGTTCTCAGACCTGTAGGCTACGCCCTTTTCCTTGAACTATTTTAAACCAACGAGTCAGAATGAACTGGGTGGCAGTGAGCTTGGTCTGGTTTTCCTTTGGGAAGGGCAAGGACAAAGGGTAAAGGACTAAGCCTGGCCCCCTCAAACTCTTTCTTCTCTTGTTAATGGGATTTGAAGTAGAAGAAGTCAGAGGGTCTTCCTTGGATCCTCTCTTCCAGTGTCTGACCTCGAAGTGAGAACCGCCACGGAGAGGAGGAGTCAAGCAAATGCAGGAGCTGTGCACACAGCAGTCTCCCTTGACAAGAGGCAAGAGATGACTGGGCATTTGATTTCCAGGGCAGACACGTTTCCCAGAATGTAAGTCCTACGTAGCATGCATGGATCCCCATCAAGACGCCAAAGAAAGATAAGATTCAATTTTTTCCTGACAGAGAAATCTACTCTCTGTTTTGAACAATTTCAGTGGATGGATGCTGTTTTAGAAACCTGGCGTTGGCAAGGTGCAGAGTGTGTAGGAAATAAAACATGCGGAGCAAGGTCACTCCTACCTTTCTGATGAGATCTGAGAGTTCCATTTCAGCCTTCTGCTGGGCCAAATCGGACTTGACTTCAGAGTAAGTGTCATTGATGATGGCCAGAAACATGTTCTGTTTGCAAGTCAAAGGGAAACACCCATCAGAGAAAGGGCTCGCAGTCCATTTTGCAAACACCAAGCCAAAGAAATGTGGTTTTTTTTAACTCACTTTTCAAAAACTTGCTATCATACTTAAGAAAATGATTTTTTTCCATTAAATCACATCAATGTATATTACGACTTATTGTTAAGCATCTACTGAGATGCATTTTCCAGAGAGAGACAAGACTGGAATGCAGAGGACTATGAACGTACCTATACATGGTGGAACCCATTTATTCTTTTTGTTTATCCCTTTTTCTATAGTTTTTACAGTTACATAATTTCCTAGAGATATAGAACTCTAAAAAGTACTTCAGATTTCTTTCTTTTTTTTTTTTATCAGCTGTTGGGCACCCACCACGGCAGCTCCTGGGCTCGTCAGGGACACGGGTGGGGGCACCACAAAGTGTCAGCTGCCCTGTGCCCGGCATGGCATGGGTGGAGAGTACTTCAGATTTCAATAGGTAAAATGAACAAGTGGAATTCTGTGCCTAAATATTACTAAATAACAAATATTTTTTAAGATTTACAAAGCATGTCAACAAATTGAAGACCATTGTAAAGTTATTCAACATGCTTGAATGAATACACCAAAAAACAATACATAAGGAACAATCACGTCTTCTAGACAAAGAAGCAAGAGAAGTTTAGTGGGAAAGAGAGACTTAAGAATTAAATAAATATATGTTTCAGCCTGGGCACTGCCACCCCGATGTTGTCAACCTTTTCAAGCTTCAATTTAAATGCCATCTTTGTACTTACCTAGCAGGAAAATAATAAAATCATTCTAACAGTGAAAATTAATGTACCAATCTCTATAACATGCTTGAGACAGGGCCTGATGCATGGGAAGAACTATATAGTACATGATTACTCACTAATGATTAGGTTCTTTTCTTGACTTTTCCTTTTCTCCTCAGAAATGGTTACTGTTTCTAACATGGTTTGTATTTTGAAAGGCTTCCTGGAAAGACCACATATAAGTGATCAGATCCCTTTTTTAATATACCTTTCCTCTGCTTTTCCTTTTTAGCATGTAACTACATAGTTAGGTGTCTCAGTATTAGAAGAGCTCTGGTAACACAGTGGTTAATGTACATGGCTCCTAACCCAGAGGTCTGAACCTACCAGCTACTCCTTGGGACAAAGATTATGGTAGTTTGCTTCTGTAAAGATTTAAGCTTTGTAAACCCTGTGGGGTAATTCTAGTCTGTCCTACAGGGTCACTATGAGTCAGAATTGACTTGACAGTGATGGGTATCTGAGCACTTTTGTTCCCACCTCATGTCTAAGGAATCTTAAAACGGAGCAGGGTTAAACCCTCTTTTCCTTACCACTGTATCCCCAGTACCTAGCACATTACTTGGAATAAGAGCAGCTCACTAAAACGTTATTGGACAATTGGATGAAAGAACAAATCCAGGCTCTATTATTTTAATGGGCTTGACCCTAAATTTTTATGAAAGAAGAATGCTGTGTAAGATTCTGTAGCAGAAATGAGAATAAAATATACAATAAAGTCCCTGATCTAATCTTCAATTCCAAGAGCAGTTGGAATGACATCTCCCACCTTCTACCTCCCAACTCAGGCAATCAGTGTTCAGTTCTCCTTTCCAGATGGCAGTTAACTAACACCTCCATTGAAATGGATGGAAAAGTATGGATCCTCTGAGATTGAGAAAAACGAAGTGTCAGAGAAAGGCTCTTAGAAGTATGGAGATTGACTTTTACCCACCTCCTTCTCTCCAGGTTCACCTAATTGCCAGCTAGGGAGAGCAGGGCCAGGGGGGAACTATACTAGGGACTTTCCCCCTGGGTGGCAGGATGTTTGCTCAGCTGGACCATATCAGGACTTACAGGCTTCTTGTTTAAGCAAGGCTTCTGGTGGAACCCTTCACTCAGCCTCTCCTTTCCTTATAAGAAAGTCATATCTCAGCAGGCAACTCAAACACACTGCCATTGAGTTGATTCTGACTCACAGTGACGCTCCAGGGAAGAGTAGACCATACCTGTGGGTTTCTGAGACTGTCAATCTTTGTGGGAGTACACAACCTCACCCTTCTCCCAAGGGGCGCCTGGAGGGTTCCTACGGATGACATTGGTTAGCAGCTCGGTGCATAGCCTGCCATGCCATTGTCCTTCCAGGGCCCTCTCTGCCAAGAGTTTAGTTTATTTAGTGAAGAATGCCTGCCTTGAGCACTGTGCTCTTTAAAAAAAACTGTCTACTGACAAGAGCAGTTTGAAAGGAGAGATAATGCATTTAGAGCGATGTGAGCCGATGTAACAGGGATGGAATAATTTGCCAAAGGAGTGAAAATGGTTACATTGAAGACTGCCAGAAATAGTACCCATAGAAATGCTGAGTTGATGTATGTTTTGGTGTGTCTATTTCAACAAGTATATATTTTAAAAAAGAAGAAAGGTTTATATCAATATTAGCCTTTGTTTTTTAAAGGTAGAAGAAGGATAATTCCTTTTCGTGTGTGTTCGTATAAAAATTACTTCTATTTCAAACAAACACCGAGTTTTATGTGTGTGTTTGTGTGTTCTGGTGATCAGCCTGATCCAATCACTGAACCATCTAGAAAGTGTTAGCTACTAAATGCCAACACTGAAAAGGGTCTATTTGAGAGTTTTTTTAAATTGTCGCATGATGCTCCTTATTTGGTAGGCTGACAAACTACAAAATGTGGGTGGTCGGACAGAAACCAAAGGGCCATTTAAAGAGCTCCTCCCGTCTCTGGTTTCCCTCTCTCACTCCGCTGGGATGCCATGGCTCCAGAATCTAAAGTACTTCTAAGTTCACACCTGCTTACTTTCCCCCCTCTATTTCCCACCCCTCTTTTTTCGTTATATGGCAGGAAGCAGAAACTTAGGAGGCGTAAGCTGAAAGCTAGCCAATACAGGCACACCAGATAATTAGAGCATACCCCCCGATTCTTTTGGTCCTGGTAGTTATAGATTTAATGTGCCACACACCATGCACTTACACTGAATTACTAAAGGACCCCTGGCGGCATAGTGATTACAAACTGGGCTGCTAACCATAAGATCAGCAGTTCAAAACCTCCAGAGGCTCCTTGGGAGAAAGATGATGCTTTCCACTTCAGTACAGCGTTAGTCTCAGAAACTCACAGGGGCAGTTCTATAGATTAGCATTAACTTCATGGCTGTGAGTTTGTTTGTTATTTTGGTTCACACTTAATTACTAAAATGCAATTATTCAATCATACATAAAAGACCTTTATAAAACTGACTGAAAATGAAAGCAATTTTATTTTCTTAAGATGGTACTTTGTGTAAGGGAAGTCTTAAATGTTCCTGTTTGGATTTCTAAAAATGCCAATTGCCTAAGTTAAGCGAATTTTATATTTTCTCAGGGTAAAAAATGAATGCATGATTATGAAAACAAAGAAGAAAATGCCTTTTAAAATCTTAATTACCTCTGAGGGGGGGGGGGAAGTTCATGTGTACCAACTTGACAGAAATAAAAGAAATACAAGTCAAAAATAATTTCTTCCCTTCTGTGGGGCAAAGAGGGGAGCCCAGGGGGGTCATGCTAGATGAGCCAGGAAGGATTTACAGCTGCAGAAATTCTATATAGGGCCGCTACGGGTCAGAATCATAGGCACTGGGCACTGGGTTTGAGGTTTGGGTTTTTGAAGTAAGGAAGCTCTGTTGGCATGGGATGGTGACAAGTGGTGCCACTTTCTTGAGCATCTACTGTGTGCTGAGCTCTCTTGGCTGCTTCCCGCAATTGTTGCCTGAACTTTTTTTTTAAACCCAGCTATTTTGAAATGAATTTTGAAAGCAATTTCCATTCAGTGTTCGATTCAGACTGAGGTTTAAATTTAATATTTAAATATCCTCTGTAAGCTGTGTGACATCATCTGTCTCTAGATGTGTGACACGTAAGTAATTTCAAATGGAGTATCTTCATTCTGACAAGCAAATCATTCAGTCACATAACAGTCTTGAGTTCTTGGATCCAGCTTGCTCTGTCCATTCCTGCCGTTTACAAAGAAGAAGACACCGAGAGGCCAGCCAAGTCATGCTCGACACGGACTCCGAACGTGCAGACATTTGTGCATGCAAAGCATGTAAGCGACACACAACGGGATCCTAGAATGATGTTGAAACGGACACCCTCACGACACGGATGGATTTGAAGGTCATTATGCTGAGTGGTTAGTCAATCACAAAAGGGTAAATATTGTAAGAGACCACTGGTACAAGAGGAAAAAAAACAGGAAAAGATTTTCATAGGAAAAGAAACAGGCTTTGAAAGAAGGGGAAGCGATAGGCTAACGGGCCGACAGGTGCGAATGTGGGTGGAGAGGGACATAATCTCCTGGAAGAAGAAGAGAATCGAAAGCGAGGCAGGGGGCTTGGAGACCGAGTAAACGGCTGGGGGAGGGTCACTAAGTTCAGTTGCTGAGTACAAAAATGACCATCTGGTGTGTGACCCCACCTAATTCACAATCAGAAATTTCAAAGAAACCAACGTGTAAGTGTGTTCTACTTTTTCAACCCAGCAATATGTTGGTTAACTAAAGTGGCATTTTACCTAACGTTTTTGGCATACCGAGGGCTAAAGGAAAGACCAGGGAAAAGATCCGTGGTTAAGACTTAGAAACTGGCAAACATGAGGAGTCTAGTCCGTTTCCTAGAACCCACGTTTCCTTCTCCTGCCCGCATCTCCCGGTGAGATGACAGGGCAGGCAAAGGCGCAGGTGCGAGAGCAAAGAGAAGCAGCCGGCAACGCCTGAGCAAAAAGTTTCAATCGTTCATGGTAAATGAAAATGTACATACCAAGAGAATGAAGAACATAAAGAACACAAACGTAGTGAAATAAATTGGTCCCAAAACTCGATTAGCCTCCTCAATCTCTGCAAAATTGATGTCGCCCAAAATGATACGGAATTGAGTGAAGCTATAAAAACAAAACAGAACACCAAAATGGCAAAAGCAAAGACTGTCTCGCAGTGGAGATAACATTTCCTAAAGACGATTCCACACGTGGGGGTCGTTTTTGCAATGTAGCTAGCTGACACGCTGCAGTCCCCCTTTGGGAAGGCCCTGCTAGTCACCTGCATTGAAAGCTGCTGACGTAGAGAAGATTCTTTCGTGCTAAATCACATTTTATCATCATTCACATTGAAGATGGTCATTGTTTAGGTGCCATTACTTCATGGTCAATGTTATTTCCAGTTGGCAAAAAAGTAAACATGGTTAAATTATATAGCTATTGTCTGATAAGAACTGATAAGAATGGGGGGGGGGTGGCGAAATTCCATGACCTTTTCTTCATATTTTTCCTGGAATTTTTTAAGCCTGCTGTATATGACCTGGATAAAGCATTGGTGATCTATCCATCTACCATGGTCATCCTGGGTCTGAATTAAAAAGCCCACCTTCCCTTTTTTAAAAGGTGTTTGAAGGATAGCTAAATGGCATGTTAACAAAGAGATCCAAGCCACTCACGTGTACTCGGAATGGGGTGTGAGTACACGCTGCTGGTGCGGGGTCTTCCTCAGCCAAATTCAGTTCATTCCTCACTTGAATCAAACAGCAGCAGCAGTAAGGAGGAATCCTCTACTCTAATGTCCAAAGCCTGGCTAACTCCCTTGATTCCCACCTCCTTTCTCTTCTTTTTAAAAAATTTAATTTAATTGGGGGCTCTTACAGCTCTTATCACAATCCATACATCCATCCATTGTGTCAAACACATCTGTACATATGTTGCCATCATCTTTTTCAAAGCATTTTCTTTCTACTTGAGCCCCCGGCATCAGCTCCTCACTTCCCCCTTCCCCCTACTCCCTGTCCTCTCCTATATCCCTTTGATAATTTATATATTATTATTTTCATGTCTTACACCAACAGCTGTCTCCTTTCACCCACTTTTCTGCTGTCCGTCTCCCTGGAAGGGGTGGTGGGGCATACGTAGATCATTGTGATTGATTCCCCCTTACTCTGCCTTACTCTTACCCTCCTAGTATTGCTGCTCCCCTTGTTGGTCCCGCGGGGTTTCTCTCTTCTGGATGCCCTGTGTAGCGAGCTCCTATCTGTACCAGTACACATGTTCTGGTCTAGCCAGATTTGTAAGATAGAATTGGGGGTCAATCTGTTCTCATTATTTATTTACTTTTTTTTTTTGCCTTTTGTATCATATTTGGCCAAAGAAGTTTGGCAAAAGAAGATGGGTAATTCCTGAGTTTGCCCCTAGATTGTGAGAAGTATCACCCTCCCCCCCATACACACACCATTAGAACTTAAGATGAAGCTCCACATCTATCTACCATTATTCAACAGGAATAAAAATATAGCCCAGTGGCCTTTTAAAAGACAATACGTGCGTGTGGTGCAAAACAGACATTGGTCTGTGAACAGTGATGGCTTCTCAAGGTGGTTCTACTGCACTAACCTGCGGGCTGCTAGCTGAAGCATCGCATTCCAGAATAAATCGGCTTATAGGATGCATTGGCAGCCAACATTTCTGGGAAAGGTAAGTCACTTTATTTTAACTAAATATTTGTAAGCATTTGGTGTTCCTTCTCCTCCAGAAGGCACTGACGGCTCTGATAACTTCTCTTCGAACTTGTAGATATACTTACATACATGCTTGAAACGTACTGAAGTCGTCAACCTGAGTTCCAAAGACAAGATAGGCCAGCTGAGCGTAAGCCAGGAAAATGATGAAGAACATGATAGCCAAACCAAAGAGGTCTTTGGCACACCGAGACATGGTGGTGGAAAGCTGGTTCATGGTCCTGTTAAAGTTAATAAATTTGAAGAGCTATAAAAGAGAAGGGAGAAATTACTTCAATTACTTGTTTTAATTTTTTTTTTTTTTAATGTTCTCTCCCCTTAAGCCCAGGAGTTTCAACCTCTGGGTGAGTACCAAGGGTGGGCACTCTCTAGAGCGATGCTGCTCTCAAGAGAACTTTGTAGATGACGGCAATGTTTTCCACTTGCACTGCCCTGTGCTGTAGCCACTAGTCACGCGTGGATACTTAGCACTCAGAAAGTGACACGTGTGCTTGAAGAAAGGAGACTAAACACAAGGTCAGCAGTTCAAAACCATCTGCCATTCCTCAGAAGAAGCCCACAGGGCAGTGCTATTGTGACTTACGGGCTGTTCTGCGTCAGAATGGACTTGGTGGCAGTGAACTTGGTTTCTTTTGGAGTTTGTGATTGAGTCCTTACATTATTTTATTGTTTTTTATTTTTATAAACTTAAATTCAAATGGCCACAGGGAGCTGGTGGTTACTGCTTGAAAGGGCAGTCACAGAACAGGTGGGGAGCTGCCTCAGGCTTAGGGAAGTGTGATGCGTTGCTAGAGTTGAAGCCCTAACCTTGCACCTGTACGGAAATGCACCAAGTGTCCTAGGGATGAAAGGAAGTGGGTGATTGCGGATCTGCTCCGAAGAGGAGCCTGTTCCGATCTAATTCCAGGTAAAGATAACCGTTGGCCTTCACTTGAGGGCCAGTCCAGCAAGCCGTTCCACCTGCACCAGCATTTCTTCCTTTTCACCTGGAACTTCCTCCTCTTTTCGCTTTAGTGCCCGATTCTCCAGCTGTTCAGCTTCCGTCAGGTGACACTTGGACTTGTCAGAGTAGCCTGGGGCACCAGGCTCAACTGACCAAATGAAAACGTTTCATACTGAATTTGCTACATTGCACCTATAAGGACAGATCTTTTTTTTTTTTTCAATTTTATTTTTTGATTTATTTAAGGATAGATCTTTCAAGAATAGCCCCATCTGTCACACATAAAGTACATATAAAATATGGTACTCTGGTGGCAGAGTGGTGATGCACTGGGCTGCTAACCCCACAGTCCACAATTTGACACTACCAGCCACAACTTGGGAGAGGGACAGGGCTTTCTACTTCTGTGAAGAATGGCAGTCTCGGAAACCCACTGGGGGCAGCTCTTCCCTGTCCGATAGGGTCGCTGTGGGCTGATGGGGATGTGATGGCAGTGAGTTTGATACGCAACAACTAGGCCAGCTTTGGAGGGACACCTGAGTTGGGTCGCAGAGGCACATTCGAACTCGGACAGAAGACGGTGAGACATGCTCAGTGTGGAGGACGTCTAGAAGATGAGATGGTTTTGATTGAGTCTAGGATTGCAAAAATATCGTGAAAGCTAAAAACAAAAAATAAGAGAGAGAGAAGGAAGATATTAGGGGTGGAAAAAAGCTAAACTATGCAATCTAGACATTACCTTAATCCATACAAAAAATACTGTGACCGCAGCGACATTGTTGAACTGGATTTGCCAGTAAGCCAGGTATTCAAAGTTGGGGAATGCATTCTGATCCTCCAGAAACTGCATCAGCACCTCCACGCTCGACGTTCTGTGTATGCTGATTCCTATAGCTACCACTGACAGCTGAAACACAGAGATTCCGGTTCATTACAGTACACTAGAAATCTCTAACTTCGTTTAAGCAGCTAGTTAATTTTTTTTAAAACTAATGTATAAATGCTGAGGCTCACCATGATTCCAACCCAACAGCATTCGTGAAAGTCACCCACACAAGGGACCGTCCTGAGCGAGCCCTTCCTGAATTTGAACTTCCTCAATCAGGAATAGAGATCCAATGCCTTGCAAGTCTGGCTAGACCAGAGGATGTACACTGGTACAGATAGGGACTGGAAACACAGGGAATCCAGGACAGAAGATCCCTTCAGGACCAGTGGTGTGAGTGGTGATACTGGGAGCATAGAGGAAGGGTGGGTTAGAAAGGGGGAACCGATTACAAGGATCTACATGTGACCTCCTCCCTGGGGGACGGACAATAGAAAAGGGGGTGAAGGGAGACGCCTGACAGGGCAAGATATGACAAAATAATAATGTATAAATTATCAAGGGTTCATGAGGGCGGGGGAAGCAGGGAGGGAGGGGTACAAGTGAGGAGCTGATGCCAGGGGCTTAAGTGGAGAGCAAATGTTTTGAGAATGATGAGGACAATGACTGTACAAATGTGCTTTACACAATTGATGTATGGATGGATGGTGATAAGAGTTGTATGAGCCCCTAATGAAATGATTTTTAAAAAAAGGAAATTCAATGCCGGTGAGATGCTCTGGCTACATTACGCTTACACAGACAATCTTCCGGTTTTGTCTAGCACTTTCACCAAAATCGCTTGCTAGACTTGTTTTTCTCAGCCTCATCCTGTTCTTTTTAAAAATTCTGCTTTCTCTTCATCCTCCAATTTCCAGCCTTCCATTCCTTCCTCTGTTCCACAAACACAGAGTGGTTGGCTAAGGGCAGAGACTTTTCGGGGGCTAAAAGGAAAGCATAAACCTTGCTTCCCCACTCCAACCCCATGCCGGCAAAAAACATACCGGTTCTGCTCAAAGACCACATAAATACACAATGATAAACGGTACCACAACTTAAGAGTTAGATAAGGTGTGGGGGTGAAACAAGACATACCAAAATGGAGGGAAGGTTGAGCTCAGTCTTAAAAGAAGCTTATGAATGATGGGCAGAGAGCGCAAGAAAGCAGCCCAGCACAGAAAAGCTAAGGGCTCCCTCCTCCTCTTTCTTGTTTCTGTTTTAACCCATGCACATGCACCTTCTCCTATCTGCTTTGTTTCTGAACTTTAAAACAAAATCTGAAGAAACACTGGCCTCTGCTTGGCTTCTGTTACCGTGGGCTAAAATGTGTATGTGTTCAGCATCAGCATTACCATACAGAGCTTGCCCTCAGGAGGGGGTCTGTAACCTTTCCCGTGCATTCTTCCTCCTCACGGGTGATGGTCAAAACCCACTTGGTTAGACCGCCTCAGATGTTGTTGTTCGGGGCCTGGCGTGCAGATCACGGCACATTCTCTCAGAGCCACGGCCCACATGGCTGTTGATGGCACCTGAGCTGCTATTCAGAGCTATAAATGCCCGCCTCGTCACCTCCCTGATCCTCCCCCCGGAGGCTTAGGATTATCTGCTTTGAGCCCTCCAGTATACACTGGAAAGGTCTTTCCCCCATGAAGGTGCAGCTGAGAGGGGAGAAGCTGACCTTGTTGACTGCACAAATCCAGCAATAGCTCTCTGCTCAACTCTTCCTGCGTACAGTCTGTTACTCCTGACATTTCCCCAACCCGGATGACTTCACTCTGCACATGAAGAGGTTTAGAAGAAAACTGGCCACGTGGCCATTTGTCCTTTCCTCTTCCCTCTGCCGTTAAGCTGAGTCACTCAGATTGACTCGTGTCATCGCATAGCACGGACATCCACAAGGCTTCCTTGTCTGTAATCTTTACAGAATCAGGACTTAAAATACTGCTGCTTAGAGCAGATGCCGGACTGAAGCATGCGGTAGACTCCCTGGTGTTTCAGAGAGAAACAATGAGGAATATGACTGTGTGGGAGGGGCGGTGCCCACGTGAACCTAGTAATTTAGTACCTTTATCTGTAGGAGGCTATTTTTCAAGTTTAAGTGGACATAAGCAAAGGTGGGCAAGTTAAGACCAGAAGTCTAGGCTTAGCTTTGAAGTGGCAAACAGGGCATGCTTGGTGCATGAGTATAAAGGGTAGCCTGACATCAACTTGGTGAGAGAAAGTTTCAAAGAGAAAATGGAACGTTGGGGGGCCCGTATGTGTTCTAAATAAAAGCACAAGGCCGGATACTCTTTTCCAGCAGTCTCTAAATTGAGGTCAAAGCAAGTCAGTGGAGTGTGGGAAGAAAATCTTACTCATGTTTCGAGTCATTGCTAATATCTCAGTTCTATGAATTGTGTATGCTGTTCCTTATATCCCCATGGCACCACCATATAAATACATATGAAACACTTGGGTGTGTAGACAGAGGTTCACTGAGAGGGTACCTCTGACTAGTCTTGGGTTGGTATTGGAGATTTTTTTCCCATTAAAAATAAAGCGGCCTGTTATTGACAGGTATAATATCACATTGGGTTTTAGTATGATCCTCAGTGTCTGAAATATAAACATAGCCACGCAAAACAGAGAGCAGGCATTGCATCCTCAGAGGTCTCCAAATGATGGTTGTTTCTAGACTGACAGTGTGTCCACACAACAGCCGTGACCATGTATAACAGACTGCAGTCCACCCTCACCCAGGGAGAAGTGGGCTGAAACATGGCCCTCCTATCATGGCCTCTCCAGCCACTTAAATGCTGATGCTGCTCTTCATCCACCATGGAGGACCTGGGATTGCCCATAGCGAGGGACTGCACCGATGATGTGATGTTACATGGCCGCTTTGGCTCAGAAGGGTCCCGTACTGAACTGCTTCTATGGGAATTTTTATTTTGCATTAAAGTTAACTTTTTCTTTATACAAAGCATGCACATTTATACAAAGCATGCACATGTGATCTGAAAGGTAGTGACAGAGTGGCTTCGGAGGGTGATTTGTGCAGATGAAATGACCTGTGTATCTGAAAAGCGCCCGCAAAGGTGGCTGGTGGAGAAGCCCAGCCATTGTTATTGTCACGGCTGTTGTTGTGGAAAGGACATCATGCTGGGGAACGCAGGGGAACCATGAGAAAGGGGGAGACCTGGGCAAGGTGATGGACACAGTGGCTACAGTGCTGAATCTGAACATAACAATTGTGCGGATGACACAGGGCCAGGCAGCTCGTGCTCTGCTGTACCCAGGCCCCTCCCTGATGGCCCCTAACAAGGGCCACTGGTGTTACTCTGAGAGGTTTCCAACGGGTGCAGGAAAACGTAATTGAAAGATAATGCAATTAATTCGTGTATGAAATACTTGAAGCCCCCGCATATTTTTATGCCTGTTTTATGTCTGAAGTGTTCTTTTACCCACACAGGGATAAAATAGTCTCTATGTTTTGTCTACTAACACTGGCGAGGAACGGCTCGGTCGCAGCTTGATGCACACGCCGTTAGGGGTGGGAAGAACAATGGCTGTGAAGTGGGGGCACAGCCGAGACCGCTCACGGGAATGCATCGCCTACTCACACTGCACAGGGACTTTCCTGCCTCGGGGTGGGGAGGCCACGGGGTGACGGATGGTAGGGGTGCCCATCGCAACTCTTAGGGGTCTAACAATGAAGCATGCGTACCAGGACGCAGCGAAATCTAGCAAAGGGAGAAGAGCCCGTGCCGTGATCCACTTCCACCCTGAGCCTCGGGAAGGAAATGATTAGGAGGACGCTCATGGTGCCTCCAGCCCCACAAGGGGTGGGCGGGGAAATGTGTGCTAACAGCAGGGAGACCTGCAGCCCTTAGCACCGTGAGCCACATCAGACCACACGGCTCACGCCAAGGGTTCACGGCCAGAGGCAGAGCTTGGAGGGCAGGAAGAGACAGACAAGGGCCCAGGAAAATGGTCAACCCAGGGAGGAAGGGTGAAGCGTGCTATTACATTGTGAGGACTGCAGTCAATGTCCCAGAACAAACCGTGTATGATGTGTCGAATGGAAAAATGAATTTGCTCTGTGCACTTTTCACCCAAATGAAAATTATTGTAAAAACCCCAGCGCTCATGCAGAAACTCAGGTAGATACCTCAACACATATTAAAAGCTATCGTTGAATCAGGGCAGGCACAGCATCGACGAGGTAGCCTGGTCTTGCCTGGGTCACAAATCTGCCTTATGCTCTCTTATGCCTCACACAGAAAACTGGGACCACCACTCCACACGTAGCCTCTGTGGATTCTTTGTATGACATTTTGAGACATGGGCAGCTTTTCCCTGCCGCTCAAAATATTCTGAGGATGTCTCTCCTGGTCACAGTTGACCATGTGCAGAAAAAGATAAATTCGTGTTACTAGCAGCTGATGGCAAATACTATTCATAAAAAAACCCATAATTTCTTCTCCCACATCTCGTGTGGCATGCCGAAGCCAAGTATGAATGGCTGAGTTATCCATGTGGCCAGCGGACAGCCGATTGCAAAGGCTTCCCTCCTTCTAGATTCAGAAGGGTCATTCATGGAAACTAAGAAAATAATGACGAAGTCTGAAGTCGATACAAAGGGGGCTGGGGAGTGGGGTGGGGGTGGGTTTTGTTTTCAATTCTTTTTTATGAGAACCAAGATCCACAATACTGCAGAAAAAACATGGTGTTTTTTTTTTAAAACTCGGTCGGGGATTTGAGATTATGCTCCCACCTACCACAACGATCACAACATCCAGACAATTCCAGAAACTCCGGAAATACTGCAGTTTGTGAATGCGAATTTCCAAAATCTCTTCCACCAGGTAGTAAAGGGTGAAGAAGCAGAAGGCAATCTCACAGGCCGCCAGGAAGTAATCCAGAGTGGTGACGTAGCGAATCAGCTTCACAGGCTGGAATTGCCAGGATGGAATCACACCGCCTGTGGCTGGGAATTCCACCAGTAACCTGCATTGCAATGAGAATAATTAAAATGACACACGGGGATCGCTAGCAAGAGGTACTCACCTATCGGGTCCCTATGGGAATAAAACCGCTGCCGCTGCCCTGAACAGGCTGCAAAATGCTTCGACCCAGTGAACAGCCCAGGAGCAAGATGCCCCCGCCGCTTATTTCAAAGGATCCATGAAGCCGCGGTCTCCCCTCTACTTGTTCCGTATTGGAACTGCTGGGAAACAGTGCATAGGCTTCATGTAAAATTGAACTGGCACACAAGCAATTTAGGACTGAAAGAAACCTGGGGATATGGGACAACTTGAAGACCATCAGGGAGAAAGTCCATCCGAAACTTGCCAGCGCTGGTGGAGAGAGACGCTGTGCTTTGTGCGTGTGTGAGGACAGGGCTGCGTCCCCAGCGCTTACTACCATGGGAGATTTTCTCGCTGGGAAGCGTTTTTCTAGCTTACCACATGTGACGGGTTGGTAGGTATGCATTAAGCATGAAGTAACAATGCAGTAGTTTGTTTCTTCATTTCAGATGGATGGCACGGATCTATAGTGGTTTATCATAATTGAAGTGAAGATTTTTTTTCCTGGAAAACTATTTTGTAGGTGTGATGTCACTGAACTACAAATAGACCTTTAAATCACTTAAAAGGCCTTTAGTTAACTATTAGGCATAACTCTCTCCACCATTGCTATGTTTGGGCAGCCAAGCCTTGATCCCAAGAATCTAGGACCCAACCGTGAACAATAACCAAGTAAGAAGAATGAGCATTGGTCAAAGACACATGTAAGCCCATCCCCCCTCCCTTTCTTCTAACCCCATCTCCCCTCTCTTCTCTATTCTCCTGTTCTCTTTGATGTGCTGGTCAGTAGAGAACCCCAAACTCAGCAATCTGCCTGTGTGTGTCGAATCATCACTCTGTCCTGCCCGGGCCCCTTCTGGAAACACCGAGTTATGAAATAAAACAAGAGCCTGCTTGCAAGCCTCTTCCTCAAGCATGGAGAGGAAATGAAAGAGCGGTTCAAGGCCTCCTAAAAATAGACATTTGCTGAAATGCCAGGCAGTTAAAAATGCCTGTCTATTTTTATTCTCTATCTTCATTGGGGTTGTGAGGAAAAGTTAATCGGTGCCAGTCGTCCGTAGTACTCGGTGCCACGTGGCGCTACTTTCCACAAATGCAGTCGACGGCAAGGATTGGGAAGTCAGCTGGCTTTAGGAAGCAGGCTGGAGCTGAGTTTCAAAAATGATGACGAAGGTTACTGTGAGACGTTAGTTCCCTTGTGCGCGTGTAAGTCTGTGAGTACATAACCCACGGTGGGGTGGGGTGGGGTGCGTGTGCGTTGTCAACGTGCTGTCTAGGATTGAAGCGGGTGGACTTTCGCTTCCCGGCAGTCAGCTCTTCCATTCCTTATCTTTGTGGCTAACAGCACGGGTGACCTGCTCCTGTGCTCATTGGTTACTCTTGAGATGACTCTGACCCGTGGCCACCCATGTGTGCAGAGAACAACTTCAAAGGTTTTCCAAGGCTGTGCCCTTTGGGGGCAGATCAGCAGGTCTGTTTCCCAGGGAGCTCCGGGGGAGCTCATCTGATCAACCTTCCAGCCAGGAGTTGACCACATCACGGTTTGCACCATCTGGGGATTGCCTTGCTACTTTCTGGGGTAAGATACATTTATGTATTTTGCGTATTGCTTATAGGCTAGTTCCTCCGGGTACAATGCCAGCTCTTCAAAGGCAGAGCTCTTTGTTCTGACCACTGGTGTCGCCTAGGGTCGGACCTGGCACCTCTTAAGTGCCCCTTAAATGCTCGAACAAACCAAAGAGAGGCCCCAGAGGAGCACTTTTCTCTGTTTCCTCCCTGTCTCCCACGGAGGGGCTGCAAGGGCGCATCAAAGGGAAGTGTTGACAGACTTTGGAGCTCTGGCCTTCCGAAAATGTTTACTCGGAAAGGGTTTTTCCCACAGAGAATTTTATCGTGAGTCTCCCAAGAGAGAGAAAAGCCACCTGATCCGCCTGCCAGTCTGCCACTGGCTGAACAGGCTGTTAGCACTTCCCCACAGAGGAGACATCGAGGACTTCCGCTGGGGATCGCAAGGGTTTCGGGGAAGTGCAGTCCCAAGATAGTGCACAGATTCTGCTGATCAGCCCAAAGCTCCACCTTCGCTCCCATGGCCTACCACAGAGTGAAAGGAACCCTCCGGGCCTGGGGTGAGGCTTAAGCACAAGCAGGTACCTGGCCTGGGTATCCCAGCCAACATTGGGCATGTCCTGTGACTATTTGTGACTATGCTCTGTCCTAATAGCCTGGGCATCAACCAAGAGTGTGACATGAGGCAGGATGTGATGGTTGAGGCACTTAGTGAAGGAGCACGTAGCACCAATCCTCCTGATGATGGCTAAGGACACAGGGTAGAAAAACTTGGAACAGATTGGAAGTTCCTTCCGACTCAGAATACTCTAGAATCTGAACTACTTCCTACCCCAAATATCATACCTATCAGGCTTCAGTTTTCTGGCCTGCTACCAGCATCCTCCCTTAATCAATCAATGGCAAAGGCTTCCTGGCCTCTCTGCCGGGCAGGATGATCATATAACTGCACAGAATGGGAGGGCTTGTGCCCTCAGCACATACCTGACCACACAGAACAGGTTAACATTGGCGTTGTACACAGAAAAATCGATAAACGTTGCCCTGGTTCCTCGGTCCAGCCAGCCGTTTTTCTTGAGGCTGGCAATCTGGGCAGCTGTCTCCTCTCTTGTTCGGGACAAATCCAGGTAGTAGCCAGCTCCACTGTAAGTTGCAATCACTCCCCAGTGGCTACTCCCATTCAAGTCTTTTTCACTTGTGTAGATCCAGCTAATTAAGAACCAAAACAAAAGAAGCAAGTGAGAACCCATGGAGGCAGAGGCAACAGCAACTTCAAAGGCAGTGGTCCCTGGTGCAGTGATAAGTGGGTCATAAACAGTTATAGCGGCTGTCAAGTGGAGCATGCACAGCCATTTCTAAGTGCTGCCTCATTCAATTCTTGGATACAGTGACTAAGACTCCTTGTAGCAAAGAGAGCCCTGAGGTTTCAGTCAGTTTACTGGGTCCCAAAGGCTCTGAGGGCAGAGTCGGCCAAGGAAACCAGCAATGTCTGCCTCGGAAGCCCGTGCCCTCAGCTCTCAGTTTACATAGCTGCCTTTCCGGGGTAACGCTACCCAGAAGACTCGAAGCACTCCAAGAAAAGTGCAGCCCACAGAAGGGCAGGCTGGCCAAGCTCCGCTGCCTGCAACTGAACGACATGAAAATCCACATAAAGCTCGGGATCCCATCCGCTAATATCAACAGAGGATTTCTTTGAGACCAGATGATTCTTTGGTATTCATGAGGATTGAAAAATTCACCCAGAGCGCGTCCCTCACCCGACTCCCACCCCGTTTATAACAGTGGGAGAAAAGTCATAATTAAATGATTTAAATGCAAGATGACACAAACAAGAAAAGTAATAACAATAATAAAAAGAAGAGAAGTAAAGAGAACCTGCCACGGCAGTTCAGAGAAAAAGCGCCCTCTCATTAAGGATGGCAGCGGTGGGTCGCCGGGGCGTGGCACTAGGCGGCTTTGGGATGAATTGTATTGGACCTGGGATGTGAACTAATGTAGGATTTGGGTTTGCACAGGTTGATAAAAGGGCATTTTCAAATCTGAGCAACTCAGGGCCGGCGAGCACAACTTCATTTCCGTTGATGCTGACGGGCAGACCTTAATCAGATTCCAGACAGGTGTGAAGGGGTCCCCAATGGGAAACGGTCTGGAAGGCACAAAACAGGTGTGATGCAGGGATTGACTTGATATGGCTGTTTTTAGCAATAGCCTTTGAAACTCCTCCTAATTGACTGGGGGGACCTTGCAGACTGGGTGTGTTTCTACAGGCTAAGAGAAGGCGGGGGAAAGAGGCTGGTGGATTATGATTCAGATGTTTGTGACTGTTGACAGAGTTCATCGTGGTTCTGTAAGCTTGGGACGATAACATGGGCTTGGTCAATTTTGCCGTACCATGGGGTATAAAAATGAGCCATTTTAGGATCCAGAGTAGAGAAATATTACTACCACCAATAAAGAAGAGCAGGTAGTAGACTCTGTTTGTTGAATCCTGAAGTCCCTGTGCATGGAATCATCTCAATCCAGGAGTCAGGGCACGTGACACCAGAGAGTGGCAGGGGGACAGCAGCAGAACCAAGGACCAGAGCATGAAACCATATGCGCTGAATCAGTGAGTGAGTAAGTGAGTGAAAACAGCTGAGTATCTTCCAGCAAGACGCTTGCTTACGGGAGTAGCGTTTCCCCATGCACTTAATTAGGGGTGCTAGATTTACGGAGTACTCAAAGGTCCAGCAGTCAAGCTAAGGCTCTGAGCCATAGCCAGCATCTCTAACCCCTTTGCTGTCCCCACTAAGTGTAAAGTGCCACTTGGTCTTCTCAACAGGTCTCCAGAAACCTCCCCTCACTGGTCTGCCAGTGCCACAGCCAATGAGAGGAAACATGGGCTCTGCTTAGACATAACAATTTATTTCTGCCCCCAACGTTTAACAACATGGGATTCCTCACCGTATCTCTCTCTGACTTCTTCACCTTCTCATGTGGCCACTCCGTCTCTTCCTCTTTCTAGCTCTCCCCTTTCTTACTTTCCGCTCTTCTCTCTCTCTGTTTTCCCATCTTCCTTGATCCTGTCCCCTTTACTGTCTTTCCAAACGAAGCACCAGGCAGGTCGAGTACTCTAATAAAACCTGTTCCTGAAAACCCGTGCTCTGGCTCTTTCTTCCTTTTGTTCCCATTCTGACCAGCACCTTCAAGCCGAGGCTTGTGGCGGAGTGGCATGCCCTTTGAGCATTTCTCTACAGCTCTGAAAGACATTGGGAACACTGTCCAAGAGGGCAGCGGCCAAGGGTCCTGACTGAGAGGAAGCTATCCTGGTAGAAGTGTGCCCTGACCATATTTTATTCTGACGTGCAACCTGTTAACTTCCCTTCCCCAAGGCCCGGCACCACAAGTATTGCTGTGAGTTCCGCATGGCCTCTGCAGTGGATGAACCCAGCAGAGAAGTAGCGAGTGCCGGGGGAGAGATAGCTGGTATGAGAATTGGTGAGGCCAATTGGAGAGTAGAGGCATGTCTGGCTTCTACAGCACAGGAACTGATTGGCCTTGGGCTAAGATGACGTTGAATTTTGTCCCCCTTCTTGTGAAGTCAGAGGACAGTTTGTACAATAGTATTACTCTGGCCACAGGAAAGCCTGGAGCAACCAAGAGCAACGGGTGCAAACAATGAAATGACACAGCAGACCTGAGATGACTGCTCGTTAGAAGGCCTGCTTGCCAGACCGCACTTGGTCTGGCATCTGGGACCCGGGCAGAGAAACAATTCTACAGTGATGTAACGCATGTTATTTTACTTACTATATAAAGCAAAACGAACCCTTTCGAACTGCAGTGAGCCTAAAGTTCTTTACTTAATGCTGTCTCTCTGGAAGTCTTATAACTTGCTAAATTGCCCCAAAGCAGAGAGGTTGAAGGTGGATGTCACGTCCCTAAAAAGGCCCGAGAAAGTTGAGAGCCTCCTGCTATTTCCTTGTTAGTGATGAAAACCTAGGCCTTGTCTCTAGTCAGCCAACAAAGACCCCCGAGACTGGCCGGAGACTGAGCAAAGCTCACTGTTCTGTTTGCTTGCTCCTGGTCACCAGTCGTTTCCCCAGTTACCCAGAAACATGAGTTCAAGTAAAACATCTATATGTGACTCTCCCAAGTGTAAGTTCCAAAGTCAACGGCATACAATCTCTATGGTTTGCGACTTCAAACAGGACACCCCAAAGAGGGGGTTTTGCACTGCCAGGTTGTCCACACTTGTGCACCTTCTGAATAAACCTGCTTCTTCTTCCTCTACTTGGAGTAAATCGGCTTGAGATGATCCAGAATAAAATACCTGCACTTCGGGTGACACTGACACAGGGCTCTTGATTGATCAGAGGAGCCCCGGTAGCATGGTGGCTGTGCACTGGGCTGGGGTCCACGAGGTCCACAGTACGAAACCACCAGTGGCTTTAGTGGAAGAAGGTGGGGCTTTCGACTCCCGTAGCAGTAAAGTCTCTGAAATTCACAGGGGCAGTTCTACCCTGTGCATTCATTCAATGGCGGTGAGTTGTATTTGGTTTTTGGAATTGATAAGAGTGGCCTATTCAGCTAAACAATCTGTATACACAGTAAGATTTACACTGGACACCTGCTTTCCTTCAGAGAGCCTGGCCTTCAATCAAAAGAAATCACATGGCACAAATCTCTAAGGAGCTGCCTTAGTCGAGAACAACTCCTCATACGAGTTGCCCCAACATGTTGCCGTAGGATTTTATGTATCTGCATGACCCCACCGAGCCCTGGGTCAGGGGGTGGGGATCACTGGGCTCCTAACAATTTCCCGAACCTAGAAATGCCCCTGGGACACCAAGCAGCCTGCTCCTGGCTAAACATCCCAGAGTGCCTCTTTCCCACCCCCAGACGTGAAAAACAAACCAACGAAAATAACAAACTCGCTGCCATAGTCCTCATTCTGACACACAGTGATCCATCCTACAGGTGACAACAGGTGACTAGAGAGGACTCATGGGCAAAGCTATCCCCCCTACACACACACACACACACACACACACACACACACACACACACAAAAGACTGAGTGCTCGGGCATACCCCTCCCCTGTGGTAAACTGAGGGATGAGAATTCGAGAATGTAACGCAGCTGAATCCTCTATGCAGGTCGGAAAAGCAGCCTCCAGGGGGGAAGAGCCTCAAGGTTATGTGATATAAAACGAATCTCAAATATACATTCTCACAATAAGATCCAGTACGTCCAACAACACCCTGTAAAGGAGCTGTCATAAAGGAGCTACCAGATAAGATGAAACATTTTTGTATCTGGCTATTCTCTGTGCCTGGAGGTTATCCCTAAGCAAGAGCAATAAGATTCTATTGCCCAAACAAATGTAAAATGTAGCAAACCCCTGGGGAGGGCTCAGGGGGGATTGGGTTTCACCTAGAACTAGGTCAAGGTGGTGACTCACCTCATTTGCTATTATGTTATCCTCATATGGTATTACTTATTGATGGGGTTGTAGGTTGGCTGCACTATGCGTATGCCTTTTGAGAGATCTGTAATCCCCATTATCGATCCCCATTGGAAAATGCCTCCCTTCTCTCAGTCCTGACATGGGAGGAGAAGCCCCTGTGCACCGCTGTCTGTCTGTCTTTAATAGTTCCCACAATTGCAAAGTCACTCCTGAGGACCTATTCAAGTGTTGGGGACCCCCATCAACCCAACACCACCACCACCCCCTCCACCCAACTGGCCATACTTGCTGCACCTGTGTGTTCCTGCAGGGGCACTGGCAGTTGGAGGCCTCTTTATGGCAGGCCTGCAGGCCTTCGTGGGCCCTGGGGCTGGAGCCTTCTAATCAGGGGAAGGAGGCATCTTGAACCTTGACACACTTTCCCCCTCCACCCCTGGGAGGTCAGTGAGGACAAGTAGAAGGCTGTCTGCTCCCGTAGAGATTTACATTCTCGGAACCATGAGGAGCCGTCTACTCCTCTATCCTGTCCTCTAGGGTCACTAGGTAGGAGTTGGCATTAACTAAATAGCGGCAGGTTTGGTGCCTGAGCCCACTGGGAAGGGTCCTTGGAAATGTGTGTCAGCCTTGCTCCTTGGCCCTTGGCCATTGGGTGTGGTATCCTTTCCCTGCAGCAAATCTCAGCTTGGAGTAGGACTCTGGGACGTCTGACCAGTACTTCTAGAGAATCACTGCATCTGGGTGGCATTAGGGGTCCCTGTCGTCCAGAAATTGGTGTCCTAGTGGGGAGCTGGGAGCCTCAGGCCACTTGATCAACATGGTAGACCTAACATCTCACTGCCGTTGAGTCAATTCTGACCCTATCAGACAGGGTAGAACTGGCCCTGTGAGCTTCTGAGACTAGAACTCTGTACGGGAGTAGAATGCCTCATCTTGTCCCTGCCCAGCAACTGGTGATTTCTAACTACTAACCTCAAGGTTAGCAGCCCAACTGGTCAGGACCACGCCAAACTGGTGTGGAAGAAATAGTGGACTGTGGAGTCCGGGAAGCAGGGGTCAATCCCACAGCGTGGCCACGTGAGCTTCAATCCCTTTGTTCTACAAACTGGAGAGAAACCCCGTCCACAGTTGTGTGGTGAGGGGTAAATGAGCTCACGCATGGACTCTCTTCTGTGCTCCGGGCCTGCAAGCTTTGAGGACAGTTCAGGACCACAAAGACGCACCTCCGAAAACCCCCAAACCAAATCCTCTGCCACGGAATGAGGCAGTTCTGACTCAAAGTAACCCCGCGTAGGTTTTCGGAGGCGCCAGTCTCTGCAGGAGCAGACAGCTCCTCCGTCAGTAGAGCCGTGGGTAGGTTCGCGCCGCCCACCTGGCTCAATGCTCACCCAGCGACACCAGGGCTCCTTGGAACAAGCCTCAAGCCGCAGACATGCTCCTTAGAAGAGCCCAAGAGGGTCTTCAGTTTCTTTATCAAAACAGCGGTAATTCTAAAAAGAATGAGTGAGCTCCCTTACTAGATAGGATCTGAAGTCTGGTTACGCACGTGTGCACATGAGCACGCACACACAACGACCCTGCAAATGGGCACATGTACAAATGCATACTCCAGTCATAAGCACACCTTCGGGAAGGCTGCTATTCCAACCAGACAGGGACACTGCCATGCAAGCTTATTGCATACTGGCAACAACTGCATCGTGATCAGCCGCTTCACTCAAAAGAGCTAGTAGAAACTCCTTGAACCAGACTTAAGCCCTAGTTGCTGAGCCTTCTGCTCCTGGCTAAAAACCCAACTATACGTTTTTTTTCTTTTTCAGAAAACAACAAGCAAATGCACTGTCTTTGAGCGGGCTGATCCGTGGCAAGGCTGTAGGACAGAGTAGAACTCCCCCTATAGGTTGACAAGGCTGTAGCAGCTAACGCATAACCACTATGCTACCAGAGCTCTTACTGCAGGTGACCCCAGGGCATGACAAAGGCTTAGCCTGGCAAAGTTACCCTCCCCACAGGACTGGGTGCACAGCCACACCCCTTCCCCCAACTGGCCTTCCTCTGCATAGCTGCATCCTAGATGAGAACCCTCCAGAAGGTACCTCTCTGTGGCCTGAAACCTGGACAAACTTCACCCCTCCTCCCCTACTGTGACTCAGTATTTCTCCAGCCCTTGTCCTCCCTCTAGTTCCTCGAAGTCCACAAAAACTGCAAGATTTCCACAGCGAGAAGTTTCCTGCAGCCGCCCTGATGAACCTGACCTTTGCCCAGGTCTGCTTCCTGGGGAAAGAAAGGGCAGGGGAGCTGGGCTCTGTTCCCTAGGCTTGATCTTACTGTAATAGAGCAAAGCTGTCATGCAGAGGCCCAGGGCATGCCTTGCACAAGCCATGGCACTACCAATTACCTCCTACGCATGTGGAAGCTGGACCACAAGCAAGGATGATGTGAGAGGCGTGGATGCATTTGCACGACGACACCACTGGTGCAGACCACTGAAAGTGCCACGGCCTGCAAGCGCACAGACAAATCAGTCTTGGAGGGGGCCTCAGACGGGAGCGTGTCAAGACAACGTCCATCTCCCTCCCTCACTTTGGACATGCTATCAAGAGAGACCAGTCCCAGGCACGCTTGGGAAAGTAGAGGGTCAGTGGAAAAAAATGAGAAAGCCCCTCAATGGGACGGGTTGGCCCAGTGGCTGCAACAGTGGGCCCCAACCTAACAACTATTGTGAAGGGCTGCAGGGCCGGGGAGCGTTTCCTTCTGGTGGATGGACATAGGGCTGCTATGAGCCAGGGGGAGCCTGACAGCACCCAGGACAGCCACCCAGGAAAAGACTGAAAGTCTCCCCAGCCACATTCCCTCTGGGTCAGTGTCCTAACTGACTTCTCTGACTGCAGCTCAGTTCAGCTCTTCCGGCCCTGCTCAACTTCAGACCCCGAGGAAAATGTTCCTGGACCTATCAAAATAGGGTTAAGCATCTTGAGGGATCAGATAACTTCTTTTTATGAGACACAGGGCCCAGGATGGAGCCTTTGGCGAAGTCTACAGACAGGAACGGAAATGGGTACAGAGTTGAGAGAACAAGAGAAACCAGAGGCCTACTTGGCTAAGTCCTGAAACCTACGCACTGAAGAGTCACTGGAGCAGCTTGGCGGTGAAAGAAGCAGCGAATGCGCAGAAGGGCAGTCATGGACCCAGACACTTACGCGGTTCCATTTCGAGGACCAAAAGGAGCCCTGTCTTCACTACCGACAGAGTAGACGTCGTAGCACTCTTTAATCTCATCCCGCAAGTCCTGCGGGATGGAGCAGGACCCGTTTCGCACTTTGAGTTGCCGTAAGCGCGGTACCCCTAACAGCAGGTTCTCGTAGTAAATGAAGCTTCGGTTGTCCACTTCCGTTGTGTTGCTGGGCTGCATCTTCCAGTACAGTCCGTCCAACAAGGGGCCTTCTGCGAACTGAAAGCAAAGGAAACACTTTTGGAAAGGGCCAGGCTCAGCATGTGCCCTGGCTTCCACCTGGAATGCTTGAATGGCCAATCGCTTGGCAAGAGGGGGCTTTATTACCAGAAAGCCTTGGGTTTGGCTCCTATTTCTCCATTGTCTGCTGTGAGGCCTCTCGGCCAGGGTCCCTGACGCTGTGCAATCCATCTTTGCACCCTCAGTGCGCTGTGCACAGAAGGGCGATTTAATATATGGCAACTTGGACTTTTATTCGAGGGCCACAAGGAAGAGGGCGTGTAAATACACACATGATGAACTCGATTCTCCCTTACTAAAGTAGGAAAGGCAATACAACCACGGTTCTAAACATGTTTGGAGATGAACCAAGAGGGTTTTTGTCTTACGATTTTTGGTGAAAGCACACACACACCAAAAACCAAACTCACCACCATCACGTCGATTCTGATTCCTAGTCAGAGTAGAACTGCCCCCATGGGTTTCCCAGACTAAATCTGTATGCGAGTAGAAAGCCTCATCCTTTTCCCATGGAGCGGCTGGTGGTTTTGAACTGCTAACCTTGTGGTGAGCAGCTCAGCACATAACCCACATAACCCGCTATGCCACGAGGGCTCCCACACACAGGGCATACACCCATCCAAGGCAGCTCCAGGGTGGTGGTTCCCTTCTTCATAGTGTACCACTAGGCTCCAGCTCGCTGAGCAGATTGTGACTCCACCATGGACTGAAGGGTTTCCCTCTAACCTTGTCATCTCTGTTCAAGGGCAGGTAGTTCTTTAATGAGAGGCAGTGTCCAAGGTGAATCTTTCTTACTTATTCAACTTAACTGCTGTTTCCTTGAAAGATGACTGCAGGGGATAATTTCAGCTCAAGTCTTTAAGAATGTTGCATTTTGTTTGTTTGTTTTTTCTGCGACAAGAGATTTGGGAGTTCCTCCAATTTCAACAGCTCCAGCAAGTCTGGACTTTTGAACTCTGTTCCACAATCTCTCCCACTCACCCTTAGCCCCCTTTTGATTAGACTCATCTACTGAGTCGTCCTGGAGCCACAGATCAGTAATGGGGGCCAGGCTCCATGCAGCGCTTCTGCGTTTGGCTTGTTTTTTGGGCCAGTTCTGTTTCCAACTCCTCAATCTCCTCTCTTGACATACAGATATCAACTGTTCGAACTTCGGCAGCTGCTCCCCAGCTTAGACCCCAGGCACCACTCACCCAGCTTAGGGGAGAACAGCAACTTTAGCATCACTAACAGGCAAATGACTGGACTTGAAGCCAACATCCTAAAATTTTGAATTTGGAGAGCTAGTTCCAAATGTTTCATTGTACTCAAGCGGTACTAGAACTTACGACTTCTTTTTCTTTGTGTTGCTGTTATACAGTGGTATGGAGGACTTCAAAAAGTGCATTAAATGATTGAAGCACTATTGGAACAACATGTGAATCACGCCAATACTATGATTTAACCTTGTGTCAATTCCTTATATCAGAAATGTGTCGTGATTTTTTTCAATGTATTCTGAATAGCCATAATACAGCTCTCACACTTAAAAGGGAAAAAAATATATAAAATCGATTTTTCCCCATGCTCTGGCTGAAGGCCCCTTATATAAGCCATAACCTTTGTCCTTTTGCCCCCTTTTTGGGTATACTGTAGGAAAGAATTATACATTTTGATGGACTATCCAGTTTGTTATTTTACCTAGTGGATCTACTCATCATCCATACTATTTTATTCTGTGTTGAATTGCCCAACACTATTCACCCATTTTTAGATCTTGACATTTATTTTCATGGGATCGTGCATATGTGGGACACCCCACTTATTACTGTTCCACACCCGCATAAACTTGTGGGGTAGCCAGTTGCAGTCATTTCTCCGCGCCTCAGATGATTCGTGGAGAGGGACTGATCTGGCCAGCTCAGTGTGCTTTGAAAAGTCAGCCATATTTTTGTTACTAAGTACCTGTGACTCAGTTCTTCTCTCTTAAATCACCATCTTGGCCTAACATTATTTCACCAGAGTATTGCACCAGAGAATGGTTTCCTTTCTAATTTCCTCTCTGATGGTCTTACTACCTGTGTCCACAAGCCAGGGGCATT
Organism: Tenrec ecaudatus; assembly: GCF_050624435.1. Lineage (NCBI taxonomy): Eukaryota > Metazoa > Chordata > Mammalia > Afrosoricida > Tenrecidae > Tenrec > Tenrec ecaudatus. The sequence goes on from NC_134532.1 coordinate 134,676,109, forward strand.
TATTCGCTGCTTGCTGCCAGGTTGAGGTTAAGCAGGCTCATGACAATTTGGGAAGGGGTTGTGTGGAATTTTACATACAATCTCATTATTTTGACAGACGATGGGTATGGCTGTGGCTAGGGCTCATTAGGTACCATTCAAGAAGCTAAGGGGTCCATACAGTCATCAACCAAGAGTCAACAAACAAACAAAACAACTAGACATCCACCCACAAAGCAACAGTGAACATTTCACAACTCTGCTCCTGGACTAAGTGTCCCAGCAGACACGCCACAAAAATGTACTGAATCGGTGAATGATGGACTGTATTGCACCGGTGAACTAGCTTCCTCCCGCCCATGTGGTCATTAGCATGTAAGCCCTTAGTGCTTCTGGGAGAGTAGGGACTTGACTCTACAGAACGAGGCTGGCGAGGGCCAGCACTCCATGGGACGGCTCTGAGTTCCGGGGTTTTGGGGTCCTTACCACTTCCCTGTGGCTCCTCACGGCAGTGAGAAACACATGCGTTTCCCTTCTCTGGCAGGAACCACGCACCGCGTAAGCTAGCACCTCTCAGGCCACGCTGAGGACCAGCAGGCCCTGCAGATACCACTGACACGCACAGAAGGCGGCAAACCAACCGTACTTTTTGGTGGTAAGGACCCTCGCACAGTGAATTGTAAATACCTTCCAAAAGTCTTCCATGGAGGAGAGCGTTTTAAAGTTGCCGTTCTCCGTCTTGGACAGCGGGGAGTCGATGAAGAGCTGTGACATGACCCGGTTGTAGTAGTACACGCTGGAGCTCACCATCCCATAGGTCACTGGAACACAGGGGAGCCCGGTGAACGCCACACAGCTTGGTCCCCTCGGCCATCGGCAACCAGCATCCACACAACACCCGCGCTCGCCCCTCCTTCCTTCCCTCCCATCAGCCCTCGTCCAGCTGGCTAGTGGAGTCTTCTCAGATGAATAATTAACATCCCTCCCAAACTCCAAACTCAATGGAATAGAGTTGATTCGGACTCACAGCTATACAATGAGACAAGGTAGGACCAGCCCCAACCCCCAATCCCACCCCCTGGCCTGTCCTCCCCACGAGTTTCTGAGACTATAACTCTTTATGGGAGTAGAAAGCCTCATCTTTCTCGCTGGGAGCTGCTGGTGGTTTCAAAAGGCTGACCGCATGACTAGCAGCCTAACACATCACCCATGATATCACCAGGGCGCATGAGTTTGTGTGAAATGAAGGAGCTCTTGGGTGGCGAAAGCAGTTAAGAGTGGAAGTTTGAGCCCACCCAGAACTGCTTCTGGAAAAAGGTCTGGTGGATCTACTTCTAAAATCTCTTCGCAAACCCTCTGCAGCCCAGTTCTACCATGACACGCACAGGGTCACGACTTCATGGCAATGGGGATGTGACACAACACAGGCTTACAACGGAGTATCAACTTTGGATCCATCCCTTGCTAGGACTTCTAGCACTTCCAGCCGTGATGGCGCAGTGGTTACCATCTTTGGGCTGCTAAATGGTAAGGCCAGCAGTTCAAAACCACCAGCCATTTCACACAGGAGACGCCCACACAAGGCTTTCTACTTCCAGAAAGAATTACATTCTCGGAAACTCACAGGGGCAGTTCTACCCTGCCCAATCGTGTCACTAGGATGCAAAGGCATTGGGAAACAACAATATTCAAGTCCATCTCCCCAGACCCTGGATCAGCTCTCCACATGGTAGGCTGCCCAACCAAGCCTTCATGAAGGGGCTTCAACTCCTGGGAGACGGCGGGTGAAGCTTAGGCTCCCTGTAGGAAGCGTGGCTCTCCACTTTTTGCCTCCAAATAGTTCGTTTCTTCTTTCTTCTCTGTGCCTTGAAAATCGACAGGCACTGGGGACCGGAGGTGAAGGATGGGTTCATTTCTCATACCCCTACATTCCATTCTCTCGCCGCCAGGATGAAGTTGAGTGGTCAGTCCTCCAACTGTTGCCACAGCTGCAAGGGGGGACCTGGTTTGTCGGAAGGCAACAGCTTTCACTGTTCACACCGCACCCTTCTCGTCACGTCTGCCCTCACCTGCTCGCTCAGCCCCTTCAGGCCTGGAGAGGGTAACCTTTCCTGGGTGCCTCCTCTTTGCTTGTTGATTCCCCGATTCATGACACACCTCCGTAAGTAGCCCCTTATTATCTTTTCTTTAATTATCATTCCAAGTTCACCATCTCTTCCCATCTAGGATCCTTCCTGGTATCGGCCCATCTGTTTCCCACCAGCCTTTCACATCGACCTCAAGCTAAACCCCTGTTGTGGGACTTTGTCCGAATGGTCCTGGGAAGAGAATTACGGACTCCTGGGGTCCAAGGACAGCCTTGCCCCTTAGTTGTTGTGTGTCTGTGAATGATGCTTACACCTCCTGAGCTGGTTCTTGTATCTTCTGTAAGAGGGGGTGACCTATTCCAAAGGATTTGGGGTGCTTAAATGGGAATTAAAAATTACATCTGCGCTGGCACTCTGCAAGTGCGCAGTGACCTTGCGTGCCCTCCTGAACTGCGATGCTGAAATACAATGGTCACAGACCACAGCCGTCTATCAGCTCTGTCTTATGCCAGCCTCTTGGTGGCTGCAGCTATAAAAACCATCATTCCCATGTTAGCTGACAAAAGGCTTCAGGAGCAAAGGAGACGTGTTTTATAGTTCCTTTCAACACAACTTCTGAGGCAGCTCTGTAACGCTCGTGGATTTAGTAGAAACCCAAAGGAGCAGTTCGACTCTGCCCTGCAGAGTTGCTCAATGGAATCAGGTCCAGGACAGTGAGCTTGTTTTTCTTGGTTTGCGTTTAATTTTTCCTTCGGATAGCTCCTTTCCCCTCCTAAGTCAAACCAAACCCAAACGAACATACCCCACTCCCCAAGACTATTGAGTCAATTCTGACTCCTATCAAGCTTATAGGGTAGAGTCGAAATGCTCCCTGGGACTCAGAGGCTGGAGATCTTTTCAAGGCTGCTTATCTCTCTTCCAAGGAGCAGCTGGTGGGTTCAAATGGCCAGCCTGCAGGTTGGCAGCCCAATGCACAGACACTAAGCCACCAGGGCATCTACCAAGCATCATCGCCTTGAGATTGTTATAGGAGAGAGGTACACAACACGGATCCAAACCCCGGTGTGCCTGGAAGTCCATCTCCAGCAACCAGGCTGCGAACAGACTTAGATCGTTCTGGAGTTGTGTTTTCAACCTGCAGGGTGTTTTGATTTGTTTTTTTAAGAGGTGGCAGTGTCAGAGAGTTGCTTAGAATTTTTTTAATTTAGCAATTGCAATAGATATATGTAGAAATGCATATATAAGCATTGTAAACACTGGTTTTTAAAATATGTGCCTTTTATTTTCCTATTGTGCTCAAGGCTCAATGTTGACTTTTGCTTTTTAAAATTCTGAGGCCTTGTTGTGGCCTAATTGGTTACGTATCGGGCTGCTAACCACAAGGCCCCAGTTCAAATCCAACAGCCACTCCACAGGAAAAAAGATGAGGCTTTCTCTTCCCGCAGAGTAACAGTTTGGGACACCCACAGAGGCAGTTTTACTCTGCCCTATGGGGGTCACAGGGTCAGACTCCACACCAGTGAGGTGGTGTTTTGGAGTGAGCTCAGGTCCTCAGACTTCAGCTATGTGGTGCCACCTACTGGATAATTTAAGAAACGGTGACATGAAGTTTAAAAAACAGAAAACCAACCAAATCCACTGCCATTAAGGAGATTCCCACCCATAGTGATATTTCAGGGCAAAGGAGACCTGCTCCTCCAAGGCTGTAAATGTTTCCCGGAGCAGGAAAAAAATCGTCTCTCCTCTGTGCACCCAGGGGGGATGGGAAGGGGAGCAAGATTATTTTTGATTAATTTTGAATGTCAACGATGATTCCCACACTGCGAAAGTCACACCATTTGCATTTGAGCTTCAGCTTTGTTTCATAGTGAAAATCTGCCTCTATATAGTTCTTGTTTTAATACCAGAGTTTCCATTTTCCATGACTAAGTCAGAATAAAAAAAGATTAAATTGTAGTATCACTAAATATCCCAGCATTACTAACAAAAGATGTCATTAAAAAAGGCTTGTCATTTCAAAATACCCAATACAAACTTTATTCTTAATACTGTAGGGATAAAAGGGGAAAAATGGGCTCACATGTTAAAAAGAGATAAAAGAGATTATGGAATCAAATCTATTACATGAATTTGATTTAAAAGGGCAAAATATAGATCGCGTTGTGGGAAAGAAACAAAATGAAAATATCAGAAAAGCATAAAAAAAGAAAAATTAACAGCGATTAGTTGACATTATAATCCATTAATGAGTAAAGCCTTGGTACTACAAGACAAAGTTTTAAAGCGGAGCTTAAAATAAAGGAAACTCAAAGCATTTTATGAGACACATCTAAAATGAAGTTAAAAATACAAGAATTAACAAATAATAAATGAGGAGCATCTGTTTTTTAAAGGTTTAAGTTATACTATAATCGGCTGGCTAAAGAGATTGTAAGGTGAAAATTTTATATTGATAAATGATACAATCATAGTTTTTCAACTATAATACATTCCTATGTATTAAATAACAGCACAGCAATATATAAAGCAATGCCTGTTTGTAGCATAACAATTATCAAGACGCCAATTATGCTTGGGAACTTTAATATATGTCTGTCTTTAATAAAGTAGATTTTTAAACACTGATCAAAGGCTATCAAAGGTCAGAATTGAATATGATTATTCAGCTTGACGATGTCAGCATAAAAGTTGTTGCTGTATGAAAAGGGATCTCTCATCTTATTCACATATTTACATCTACAAAGCATTTACAAAAACTGGTCAAATGCCAGGCCACAAAGAGACCATCCCCAAATCCCTAAAATTTAAAACTGACCAGTCAACATTTTAAAACTATAGATCCAGAAAGTAATGGACAATAAGCAAATAAATCCCCACATGCAAAATTTAGAGTTAAGAAATGCATTTTTCCTAATAATCTTTGGACCAAACGGGCCAGCAAGGTGGTCATATATTATAAATGTACCATGTATAGAGGTATCAGAACCAAGGGGCCGAAATGCACCACATATATAGAGAGGTATCAGACCCAAGCTGGCCCAGTGTGCCAGCTCATCTCCCCCAAAGTGAAGCCATCTCTTTAGCACAATAAACCCAACCTCTTTGTTAGTTCCATGTTGTACCGTATCTTCACAGGGCTGCCGTGGAGAAGGGCATATTACTTAACTATAATCGACTCTGTAAGGTGCTGTACATGAATGCAACATCCCAGCACCAAACCAAACCCATTCTTATTGACCTGATTCTAATTGCAACCTTACTGGACTGCCCGATAAGGTTTCTTCCAAGGCTGTTGTCTTTATGAAAGCAGACTGCCATGCCTCTCTCCCCAGAGGGGCTGGTTGGTTCAGTGGGTAGGTTTAAATAGCTGAGCTTTCAGTTAGCACCTGAGTGATCCACTACTGGGCCATAACCAAAACTCACTGACAGTGAATCGACTCATAGTGGCCCCATGTGGAACTCCGAGACTGTAACTGTTTATGGGAATAGAAAATCTTGTCTTTCTTCCTCAGAGCTGTTGGTGGTTTCAAACTGCCAATCATGCAGATCACAGCCTGACGCATAACCACTACACCCCAGGGCACCACTGTGCCACAAGAGCACCTATATAAAAAGCAGATTATTACAGGATTTGAATCGTTAGTTGTGATGATAGAGGACCTTCCATGTAGAATTATCAGAGTACAAGTGACAAAGGGGGCAAAGCTGTCAATATGTAGTGAGAGTGGATAGGAGGTGTCACAGAGATGTGCATACTGCCTTGGTTACCGCCCCTCCCATGGGGGAAGATCCTGTGCATGGTGTGCTAGCACAGAGGGGGCTGCAGCACTGCACAGCCCAGGAAAAGAGGGAGCTAGATTAGTGGGCACCAGGAACGGCTTCTGAGAGAACGTGGCTCTTGAGCTGATCTTGAAGGAGGAGGAGGAATGAGAGACAGAGAAGCAGGAAAGTGTCTAAGCCCAGGCCTTTTGGGGAATCATTTCTGGGCCGACGTAGCAGGTGTTTTATAGTGAATGGCAAGTCTGAAACAGGTCATAGAGAGGGCTTCAGAAGTTCATGGAAAAAATGGAACTAAGAGATAATTAAAATTTCCCACCCATCTTGCAAAAGTCCTTTGTACAGCACAAAGTGAACCTGCTATTGAAAGGATATAAACCTTATCTTGCAGGTGACGTGACTGTAGCATGCTAAGCGGGGTGTGACCCGGTTCCATCTGGTTTCAGGGGGCAGTTAGTTTGCAGGCCCTTCTTGAGAGTTCAAGAAGCTCAGAGGTGGGGAAAGCAGCCCCTATTCGGTCCGTGGTCCACACGGCTTGTGAAGCCTTCTTGTTATTTATTTGTTTAATTTTAACAAGTCATTTCTTTGGGGGGGTGGGAATGAAGCCATCTTAAAATTTTAAAACTCACTTGCTTAACACACACTTCTCCCTTTAAGCCCCTTAGCAAAGCCCAGCAAGCCTTCCAAACTCACCTAGTGGCACCCTCTCCACTTACTTAGCAGCACTGAGCTTCTGGAATATTCTCTACGCTTTCCCGCCTCAGAACTTTATCCATGCAGTTCTATGTTCTCGACCCTTAGCCCTGCACTGGACTGGCTCCCACTCTTGCTTCCAACCTCGGATAGACAGTCCTGGAAGGATTCACTCCTCTCCCCAAAGTCTTTTTTATCTTTTCACTAATCATATTTAAGGGCACGTGCTAAAGCTGCTTATAATTAAATTATCAACCAGTTGAGTGAATGAATTAATGAATAACTTGAGAGAGAGATAAGGCATATAATAAAACCCAAACTCATTGCCATCTAGTCGATGCTGGCTCACAGAAACCTCATAGAACATGGCAGAATGGCCCCAGTGGGTTCCCAAGGCTGTAACTCATTATGGGTTTGGAAAGCTTTCTCTTTCTACTTTGGAAATGATGGTGGTTTCGAACTGCTGACCTTGTGGATCACAGTCCAATTCATAACAACTATACTATCAGGGCTCATCAATCAGGACAACAGGCATAATTAATATATATTAATTACATTAATAATTAATATAATATCAATATATTAATTGAGAGGCATTGACTCAAATGTGAGTCATCTTAAAATTTTAATCAATTAAAAATTTTTAAAAAAAATTTTAATCAATCTTGTCAGGTATGAATACTTCATCCACAATCAAACCATGGCACCAGCAATCAAGAAATCAAAGGATGTGTTGCCTTGGGAAAATCTGTTACAAAAGCAGATTGAATGTGTTCAAAGTGTTACAAAGCAAAGATGTCACTCTGAAGACCCAATGGTCTTGGTGAGGGCCTCCCAGGATGGAGAAGTGAGACTGCAGAATAAGTAAGGCAGGTGGCATGAAGTTTAGTCAAATCTCTCAACAGTTTTGCTTACAATTTTAAATAAGAAAATCTTAAGGGACAGCTTTGATGGAAATCCTAAAGGGATACATGTTGTTGATGCAGATCCTTCTGAGAAGGTCTGAACTGGATTCAGCTGGTATTACTTTTTATATTTTAACAATGGTTTGTTGTGGTGGTCGTAGTCATGGTTGCAAATAAACACAATAAGGCTGGTGTCACATTTGTTTTAAAAATAAAAGAAATGGAAATACTCGGAGGGCATCCAAGAGTTTACTGAAAAATGGAATGAAAAGATAGTGGAAATTTCCCTTGAATGTTTAGAAGCCCCCTCGCATAACAGGAAAGAGAAACTACACAAGTGGAGTAAAGGCCTTGTTGAAAGTAAGATTTATACATATTTCATTGCTTGTCATCAAACACTGTCTTTCTACCCAGTCAGTTTATCAAAAAGGACCAACCACTTTTTGGCCCGAGTCAACGGCTGTCATAATTACTTTCCATGGGCTTGGACCTTGACTGCTATGGGGGATGCGACCTGGGGACCTGCCAGGATGTGACTCCCTGGGGACTGAATTTGTTCCTCACTGGGTGATGATTAACCCACTGACCTTGACTTCAATGATCTCCTTATCACCCGCTTCAGCTGTGTGAATTTTCTTGCAGATGACAAAACAGTCTTTAGACTTTCATCTTTGCAAGACCTTTGCAAGTAAAATACAACAAAATTTTCTTTTCTTTTTTAAGGAGACAATGCAAAGTCTCTTTTTTCCAGAGATTAAAAAAATGGAGATTGATTTCCAGACTGAAGTGAGTCATTCATTATCGTAGTCCTGCCTTTAGTCTTTTGCAATTTGTAGTAATTATGCTTTTCTTTTAAACAAAAAAATGTACAAAAATTAAAATGGCGAAAAAAGGGAGATTGAATAGATTCTTCTTGTTGTAAATTGTATCATACGACTGGTCTATATATGTTTCTTCATTCTCATTACTTCTTTGGAGACCTGTGCATTTAAAGTTACAGACTTTCCCACACAAATCAATCATGCTCTCTACTCAATGGAATATGCTATATATTTTTTTCTGTACAATATTTACAGGGGGCCCAGGGTCTTCCTGCCACCACCCCCATGCCCCTCCACTCAGTGGTTTTGTTAAGTAGCTTAGCCTAGGTAATTGGGAAGTCCATTTAGTCTACCTCAGACCCCTCACAGCCTTCAGGCCAGTGAATACCTTCCCTCCGTTCCTGTGTTTACAATGACCAAAGTCTGTGACACTAACCTAGCTTCAAGGGCACTGCCACCTTACAATCTTACCTTGTCTCACTTAAGCTGTTCACCTGTTGTTTGTTTGTTTGTTTGTTTTCCAGTTCTCAGGTTACAAAGGCCTCTAAACCGAGTGTGCCTTCTCCAGGACCACCGCCTCCAAAACCCACCTCGACCTTATCTATCCTGGGCTCTTAATGGACAACCCCTTCTAACAGAGTAGGAAGGGTATGGACCCAAAACCCCACTATGCCCCTTTGTCAGCAGGAAGCAGCTAGAGATGTCATCATCCAGTACCCAAAGATTTGGGTCCATATCTCTTCAGGGGGGAATGTTAGGTAGCTTAGCCTAGGGAATTGGGAAGTCCATTTCCGCATGCCCAGGAGAGCCAGCAAAGGCCAAAGCTGGATTTTCCCGCCGGTGGATGCAGATGGGCCTTACACCTGGAGCAGCCCACCTGGGCCAGGTGACTGCAATTCAGCCAATGGGATCGACTTGGGGTCGTTCACCATGCCTCCCCCGGGAACCCTTGAAAAGGCAGGGACCAAGAGGGAGAGGGGTCTTGCTTGGGCGGTCTGGTCATCTTCGTGGGAGGAGAGAGATCCTTGAGTGACCTGGGGCAGTCGCTGCCAGGCCGCATGGTCAAAGGAATCCTATGGGTGCCGCGTAAAACCTGAAGCTTCTTTTAACCCTCATTAAATTCACTTGGATCATGAGCCCGGCTTCGGTGTGAAATCTTTCTCGCGGGGAGCCAAGGACTGAGGCTGAAATCTAGTCCCGGAGAGAGAGACCTAACAGTTTGTGAGTTTCAAATTGGTTGTAAAATCTTAATTCACGAGCCCCAATAAAAAGATTTATTAATTAAAAAAATCTTAATTCTTAGAGGTAGCTTTTCCCCTTCTAATTTATCTGTCATTTTTGACATACAGAAGTAAAAATTTCTCATGCTCAGTGAAACACTTGATCCTATGACTGATTCAACTACTGTTTTCTGTTTTGTTTTGTTGTTGTTGTTTTTGAGTCAATTACCTTTTCTTTTTACTTTTCACTAGAAGTTTGGAAGAATCTAATAGGATGAGTTGGAAAAAAACTTAAAGAGAGGCAAGTGTAAGTATAGAAACTAGACTGAGCTGGCATTTGTGTCAAGGACAACAAGACTGACTGTAAAGTATTACGGAACATTGACATTCATTAAGTTAGACATTATATAATATCCTTAGGCCAGGTTTTAGGAGCCCTGGGGGTTTAATGGTGATGCATATGCCCTGGACAGCTAACCACAAGGTCAGCAGTTCAAAACGATAGGCAACTCAGAGGGGAAAAAGATGGGGCTTTCTATTCCCATACAGAATTCCAGTCTCAGAAATCTCCAGAGGCAGCTCTGCCCTGTCCGACAGCGATTGTTGTGATTTCTACCCTGTTGCTAGGCGTCGGAATCAACTGGTGGCAGCTGAGTTCATGGGGTGATTTTGAGGCCATTTTTTATCAATCACAGGAGGGCTCAGTGAGTTTCCACAAGGCCTGTGTTCACTTTAAGATACCGGGGAGGACAAGTGGTTTGTGAGCTGCTGCTGAACTCAAGCTTCCACATCTGACCCCCAACTGGAGCTCCACAGAATAAAGGCCTGGCAAACTGGGGACCCAGTCCGAAAACCCCCTTGCTGCGGAATCAAATCCAACAGAGCAGGAGGCCACCCTAGGGTTTCCAAGGGTGAGACTCACAGATGCAGGCTGTCACACCGGTTCCCCAAGAATGGCTGGAGGCTTGAACCTGTGGACCTGTGGGGTAACAGCTCGGTGGTTCTTCACCCTGAGCCAGCAGGGCTCCTTGTAAAGACAGCAGCCAGCGAAACCACGCGGGCTCTGCTCGATTCTAACGCACGGGGCTGTCGGGCGAAGGAGCTGACTTGACAGGAGTGGGGTTTGTTTCGCGTTCTTTTGAATTTCCTGAGACGCGGTGGCCTCTCCAAAAGAAACCTTAGACAAAAGGAAGTTAACAGCCTGTATCCTCTCAGTTTCCTCTCCTGATGAACTGTCTCACAGCTCCTGCTACTTATTTAGAAAGGAATGTTCACACTTTTGGAAAATGATAAAGTCACTACCATCGAAGTCACTGCCAACGCCCAGTGACCCTAAAGGACAGGTTGAACTGCCCTTGTGTGTTTCCGAGACTCTTGCTGCTTCAGGGAGTGGAAAGCCTTGTCGTTCTCCCATATCACCTTTAAACACTTGTTCGACACAGGAAGCAAGCGTAGAGCATAAAAAAAGAGATAAATGTCACATATTTTCCTTGGCAACTCCGAACTAGGCTACATGGCTGTACGTGTCTCAGCCTTGCTGTCTTGGATAACAAGTCTTTCATTATACGTTCACACGTGTTCTCTAAGGCAGAAAGCGTGAGAAGCTAGCAGGGATGTATTCATTAATTCAGAGCTGTCCAGCAAGAGATGAGATATTTTCAATTTTTATGTTCTAAGTTGCTCTAAGTTTGCTGCCTACATAGAAAAGGTGCTTAAATATTAAACTGCAGTGGCCTTAAATATTAACCGGTTGATTAAAAAGCGTAAAAGGTTTCCTCTCAGGTAAGACTGACTATCATGGAGACCTGGCCGACTCATAGCAGCGACCCTGCTGGACCCAGCATCACTGGCCTTGGGCGTTTCAGAGGCTGTGCGTCGTCATGGGAGTAGAAAGTTCCCTCTTGCTCCCCCAGAGGGGCAGTGATTTTGAGTTGCTGACCTTGCAGTAGCATGCTCACTATGCCACGTTTTTAATAAAATTAAAATATAAGGTTAGCCTGTCCATGAGCCCAGAACACATTGATTTCCAATAATGCCTGCGTGTCAGAATCACCCAATTACAGTAGGCCCAAGCATTTTTCTTTTTTTATGTCTTTTTCAGTTCAGTCCTTCAGAAGTTTGGAGACAGAAAACTGAAACTTCCTTTTCTTTGATCATGTGACTGGAGGCTTGTGTTTTAAGTCTTTCTCCCCTGATAGAACGTCCCCTGGCACACGCTCTGTTTACTGTCGTCCCTTTGGAAACCCCCTGGTGGGGCCGTGGGGGGCACACTGGGTTGCAGTCTGAAATCACCAGCCACGCTTCAGGGGGAAGATGAGGCTTTTTCTCCAGTGCAGTGTTACAGCCTGGGACCCCCTCAGGGGCAGTTCTACCCGGCCCTGTAGGATCACTGTGAGTCTGAATGGACGGGGCTTTAGCAGCACAGCAGGATCACCACTGAGAAGTAGCCACATGGGCCATGAGCCTTTTCGCTCCAGATTCTACACTGTGGTTCAGGCATCCTAAGATCGCCAGGCTCTTCAGGGAGATGCTTCTTTGATCTCTTCACATACTGTAAGGCGAGAGCTGTGTTCCTCAGCTAGCCCTGGAGCACTTCCTCCTGGTTCACAGTGGGGACTTTCATCCAGCCTGTTAAACTTCAACTCCCTAGGATCTACACATCGCTCCAGTCTGTTGAAATTCCCAGTCGTCTTCATAACAGCTAATCCTCTCGGCTTCACATGATCAGTATAGTTGTTATCATCCATGTCCTCATCAGTCTTTCACCATCCTCAGAATTGTTATGCTTCAGCCCAATGCTACTGCCTCAGTGTCAATCTGTCTCTTTTTGGTTGACCTTGTACTTTACCAGGCATGACGCCCTTCCCCAGGGCTTGGTCTATCCTGCTAACGTGTCCAGAGTACATGAGCTTCAGTCTCCACGCCTTCACTTCTAAGGCACATTCTGTTTGTATTTCTTCCCAAACAAGTTCTTATCTTAGTGAATTAATAAATCAAACAGGATTGATCCAAGAGCATGAGTCTACTGATTCAAGCTCACTGGGTGGAGTTCACTGAAGTATCTAATCACCCAGCTCCAATGCGTCATGAATCAGAAGTGAAACTTTTTAAAATGCCTGTCTGAGTAACTTTACCATCCCTTTGATTAATCAGCTGTTGATCACATTTCAAAGGCAGCGGGGATCAACAGGTATGATTTATTCCTAGCAAAGTCTTACAGGCTTCCATTGTCCAGAAACTATCTTTTTATGACTCATTTTAAAATCCTGCCAGCAGTAGTTAATCAACTGACCAAATATAACAAAGTCAATACACTGTGGTTATGATAATATGTTTAACTCTGTGATTTTTAATTCTTTAAGCTCTTAGATGAAACAATGAGGTTTCTGGGGGTAACATGCCATGGCAGGAAAAGTATACTCTGCAACAGGGTCCTAGGTTCAATGACTGCAAGCTGTACCCCAATTTGAGTAAATTAGCTTCAGTGACAACATGTCTGAACCTTTGGTTCCTCCTATGTAAAATGTATATTTTGAAAGAGGATTATAAAGATGAGAAATAAGATATCAGAAGATCTCAAGAGATTATCTGCCAGATGATGGCTGCAAGCAAGCCCTTCCTCTACCACTCAACTGTCAGTGTGCTGTGCTGTGCTGTGGTGGCTTGCTTGTTGCTGTGATGCTGGAAGGCATGCCCTAGTGGTTAAAATACCAGCAGGGTCAGCCATGGTAACAGGTTTCAGGAGAGCTTCCAGACTAAGAAAGGACTGGTCATCCACTGTTGAGGGATTAGCAGCTGAAAGGTTTAGGAATAACAGAACATTATCACATAGAGAACCAGAAGACCAGCCCCTCAGGTTGGATGGCGTTCAGAATACGCCGGGAATCACTGCCTCTTCAACTAGAGTCAATCATGATGATGTGGATTGAGTAAGGCTTTCAGAACTTTCACTGGTTGATGGGGCATGACTCAAAGTGAGGAGAAAAAGCTGTAAATATCCATTAATAATTGGAATGTAGAATGTGCAAAGTATGAATCTGGAAACTTGGAGGTGGTCAAAAATAAAATGCAAGATAACTATCTTAGGCATTCATGGACCAAATGCACAGGCATTAGCCAATGTGAATCATAATCCGGCATGTACATTAAGCTGTATGCAGATTAACAGGATTCCCTAAAAATGTGTAGACAGTATCCTCTCACAGACAACACTGAATTTCAAGATAAACCTTGCAATCTTCCTGTTGATAATGAATACATGCTAGTCTTCTTGAAGTTGTCATTCCGAGAATAGTAGACCATATACTCAAAGTTACATATTAACCACTGAAGCTAGTGATGAAGAAATTAAAGAATTTTACCAACTTTTTCCACCCAAAATGAAAATAAGCAACCAAGATACAATGATAATTATTGGTGATGAAATGATTGAGTTTGGAAAGAATGAGGAAGTAGTAGTTGGAAAACACGGCCTTCGTGATGAAAATGAAGCCGGAGCTCACATGACAGATCTTTGAAAAAACCAATGATTTCTTCACTGCAATTTTTTTTCCTACAAGGTGATTCTATATGTGGATTTCACTAGAAAGAATAGACAGACATCAAATTGACTATAGCTGTGGGAAGAGATGATGGAGAAGCTGTTTCATTAGCAAAACAAGGATAGGGGCTTACTATGGAATAGACTATCAATTGTTCATATATAAGCCCACATTAAGTTGAATAAAATAAAAATCCGCCAATGATTACAACTTTGGGTATGTTGTTGTCAGGCACCATGGAGTCAGCCCTGACACATGGAGCGCCTCTGTATGAGACAGCAAGACACCATCCTCTCCAGCACTTTGCCCACAACTGTGCTTATGGACACTGTTGTCGTGATGTCCGTCCGTGTGGTCAAGGGCCATCCTCTTTTTCATTGCTCTCCTACTTTACCACGTGATGCCCTTCTCCTGGGGCCTCTCTCCTCAGACAACATGGCCAAACCACGTGAGATGAAGTCTGGTCAGCCTTGCTCTAAGGAGCCTTCTGGCTGTCTTTCTTCTAAGACAGCCTTATTTGTACTTTTGGACGGCCACAGTCCCACCTAAATCTAGAGAACATCTCAAGAACACAGCTGACATGCTGAATAAACACTAATGACAGAAAACCGAATGAACTTCAGGATGACATGAACATCACACATTAACAAAGCAAAAGGTCCTTTAAAAGACCAGAAGAAAAGACCAAAGTGGATGTTAGAAGAGCCTTTGAAATTCGCTTTTGAATGTAGAGAAGCTAATGGAAGCAGAAGAAACGATACAGTAAAATAGCTGAGCAGAAAATTTCAAAGGGTAGCTTAAGAAGACAAAGTAGAAGATTGTAACAGCATGTGCTAAGATCTGGAGTTACAAAGCCAAAACTGAAGCGTTAGTTTAGCATGTCTCAAACGGAAAGCACTAAATAAAAAGTCCAGCGTCGAGTTGCAGTAGTGAAAGATTCTACGTGCAAAACATTCCAGGCCCAAAAAATACAACTCAGGAAGCAACAAAAGAAGATGGACAGGGAAAAAAAGGACAAAATAGAAAACCCCTGCGCCCAAAGTGGGAGCCGGCATTCAACCGTTTCAAGAGGGAACGTATGATCCACAACCAATGGTACTGGAGGAAGAAGGCCAAACTGCGCTGAAGGTCTAAGTCAAAGACAAGGCTCCAGGAATAGGTGGAAGCCCAAGGGAACTGCCTCAACAAGCTGACAGAGCACTGGGAGCACTCGCTCGTCTACACCACAAAATATGGACGACAACTGCCTGACCAGACGACGGAAAAAGATCCATATTTGAAAACATTCCAAAGAAAAGTGATCCAGCAGAGTTAAGAAAATCATTCAACATCCTTAGTAGCACATGCAAGTCAAATTTTTGCTGCGGTTAATTAAAAACTGATTGTAGCAGTACATCAGCAGGGAGCTCTCAGAAATTCAGGCCACATTTAAAAGAGGATGTGGAGCCAAAAGATATCAGATGGATTTTGGCTGGAAGCAGAGACTGTCAGAAAGGTGTTTACTTGTGTTTTGTTGACTATGCAAAGCATTTGACTTTGTGGGTCCTAAGAAACTATGGATAACATGGAGAAGAACTGGCATTCCAGAACAGTTCACTCTGCTCATGATGACCTAGACGTAGCGCTAGAGACAGTTGTTCAAACAGAACAAGGAAATACCGCATGATTTAATTTCAGGAAATGTGTGGGTCAGGGCTGTATCCGTTCGCCATACCGATTCAATCTGCATGCTGAACGAACACTCCGAAAGCTGGGCTATGTGAGGAAGAATGCATAATAAGGATCAGAGGATTATTAGCAAGCTGCGATATGCAAATTTCATAACTTGCTAAAAGTAAGGAGGGCTTGAAGCTCTAGCTGATTAAAATCAAAGACTGTAGCCTTCTGTATGGATTGCAACTCAATAGAAAACAAATTTCCTCACACCTGGACAAACAAATAAATGGATAACAGTTTGAAGTTGTCAAGAATTGCTTCTCTTGAATCCAGAGTCAATATGCGAGGCAGCAGCAATCAAGAAATCAATGACGTTTTACATGGGGAAATCTGCTGCCCGAGACCTCTTTAAAGTGTTGCGGAGGAAGGAACCACTTTTGAGGAGGACATTCAACGAGATGGATTCACCTAGTTGTTGAAACAATGGCCTCAGACATAACTACAATTGGGAGCATGGTCTATGACTGGGCAATGTTTCATTCTCTTGTACACTGGCATTCCAAACTATGAGTCCAAACTAACTCAATGGCCACTGACAACAATAAGAATTCTGCACTCTTCCATTTACAGAGCACCGTACCAGTCATCCTGGCTTCCTCAAGGGATTCAAACTGTGTTCCCTTTGCTGTAGGGTCAAAAGGATAAGGATTCCCAGTGAATTCTCATAACATAGCTCTTGCTACCCTCAATGGATGAGCCGAGGCAGGACCATGATAAGGAAGCAAAAGTCCTTGGCATACTTTTCCCAGTGGTTTTCTAACCAGTACAGTTTTCCATCTTCTTAAAACTTCTTCATAACAAGCCTGTCCTGTGACCTACAAGAACAATCTATGAAGAGGAACCCTTGAATTATCTTTTTGGCAAACCCCAAATGGTTGCATAATCTTTGAGCTGACCTCTCTGCCTTGAATTTACTGACCCAGCGGATCCCCTTGGCAGGCACTGTTTTGTTTGGATCTTTTTACTTGAAAGCACTCAATTGAAACTAATGCAAGTCTATCACGGCGAGAACGTGTCTGTAGACATCTACTGATCGCACAGACATATTTAAACATGTTGGCTAAATCAACAGCCTGTGCATGTATAAACTGGATCCCGGGAGCAATATATATTTTTTGACATACCTTAGTATATATGAGCTGCACCGCCATGCAACAGAGTCCTGCTGGCACACTGGGTTAAGCATTTGGCCACTAAATGGGTAGTTCGTGGTTCAAACCCCTGAGCTGTTCCTTGGAAGGCAGATGAGGCTGTCTGCTTCTAGGAAGGCCGCACTCTCGGACACTCTGAGGAGCAGTTCTGCTCTGTCATGTAGGGTCACAATGAGTCAGAATCAAGTCGACGGCATTGGGTTGGGATCTTACAAATCACCACTTGTGAGAGTTAGATGTTGAAATAAAGGACTAGTTTTATAGAAGACCTGTTTGGTGAATCTATCGTAAAAATGCAAATCGATTCCTGGGGATTTAGGAGAAAAGCATAAATCAGAACGAAGGCACAGATAACAAGAGATCCAGCCCCCACATTGGGCTTTAAGTGAGTATTTCTATGAAAGGAACGGTAAGTGACATTTATTTGTATTTCCCAAACATTGCATTTGGAAAGTTGTTTTGCTGAAAATCATTCTTTTGTAGTTTTACGCTAATTAATGCAATTAAAAAGCAATAACAACAAACTACTGATGCTGATTTGACTCTGAGTGATGAAATAGGACAGAATAGCTTTCCAGGCAATAATCTATAGGGAAGCAGATAGCCACATCTTTCTTTCTCTCAGAAGTTGATGGGTTTGAACCACTGACCCTTGGGTTAGTAACTCAGAACTTAACTACGGTGCCATGAGGGATCCTTAGTGCAAAATAACTCTGCCATGGAGCCAGTGCTGACTCATAGCAACCTTACAGGACAGGGTTTAACTGCCCCTGTGAGTTTCCGAGACTCTAGTTCTTTATGGGAGTGGAAAGCCCCATCTTTCCTCCCAAGGAGCTGCTGGTGGTTTGAACTGTTCCCAACCTTGTGGACTGAAACCCGACTTGTAACCGTTTATGCTACCAGAGTTCCTAATGCAATCGTGCACCTGTATTTGTGGTTTCTTAACCCCTTCACTGGGTTCTCCAGTGCACAGAAGGCTGATCTGTGCATTACGTAGTGAAAAAGGTCACAAGATACAGTGAATTAATCTGTTATGTAATGGTGAATATTAATCACTGTTTACCCGATTTCAGAGAACTTTCTCAGGTTACAAGGTGGAACTGAAAACAGAGTTGAGAAGACTTCTGAGTAGACCTTGTTGGTGATGCACACCTCCGTTTCAATATCGTTTTGACAGCTCAAAGCATTTTCACTAGAGGAAGGAAATATTTTACTTACAGATACACAAGACGATGAGAAAAAGGAGGTATGTGACCAGTTCCCGTAAAACATTTTTAAGGTACTTCTCTCGGTTAGTGCTGCTTTCTTCCATGAGTCTTGTTCCCCAGAGACCTTCAGAATAATGGAAGAAGAAACATTCATTTTAAAAAAAAATCTCATAAATGTCAAAAGGGATAAAAGGTATGACTTTTAACTATATATGAGGGGGTACCCCCCCAAATCAATGCTCATTTGTGTTTTGGATGTGAGGGGGATAGTGCATTTGGAGTCCGTTCACTGGGTCAGACTGTTAATCAAGCTCTCTATTTGGTTCTGAAAAGATTGAGTAACAGGGTGTGACCAAAAAAGCCTGTTTTGTGGCAGACGGGGACTGGATTTGCCACCATGACAATGCACCTGCTCATGCAGTCAGCTGAGTGCACCAGTTTTTGCCGAAAAACCAGCATGCCTCTCTAGCCCCAAACACCTTACTCACCTGACCTCGCTCCTTGCGACTTCTTTTTTTCCCAAGAATGAAGAGGAACATGAGAGGACAATGATTTAAAGATGTGAAGGAAAAAAGGGGGGAGGGGTATGCTGTCAGCCATCCAAATAGGAGTTTGAAAAATGTTTCCAAGAACGGGATTGCAGATTTGACAAATGTATTAAGTGTAATGCAGAGTACTTTGAAGGTGATAGATTGTTTTGTAAAAAAATTAAATACATAACGTTGGGGGGAAAATTCCGTTTTGGAGGGGGGTGCGCCTTCGTGTATTTTGTTTCTTAGAAAGAAAACGCATTGCCATCGAGGCAAGCCTGACTCAGAAACCTGGTGGAACAGAGTAGAGCTACCCGCGTGGGTTTCCAAGACTAGCTTTTTACGGGAATAGAAAGCCTCACAGTTGTCCTGGAGAGCGGCTGGTGGTTTTGAACTGCCGTCCTTGCAGCCCAGTGCACAACCCACGAGGACAGCAGGGCGCCGTGTATTTTGTCTGGTGTGCTCTAAATGCAGCTGAGAAACGATTTCAGCACGAGGAGCCAACCACGCCGCCAGGCTCCTTTCATTTCCCTCCCCAATCAAACTCACTGCCATCCAGTCCACGCGGACGCAGTGACCGTCTCTTCGCAGCAGTAGAAAGGCCAGTCTTCACCCAAGGAGGTGCTGGTGGTTTTGAACTGCCAACCATGAGAATCCCAGCAGGACCTCAGAGGAAAGGTCTACACAATCAGCAGTGGAAAACCCTATGGAGTATCATTCCGCTCTCACACACCGCGAGCCGGCACTTACTTGACGGCAACCAGTTTCACCCCTGATGGAAGAACGCATCAGCTCGACTGTCCTAAAAATGTGCAAAACACAAGGCAAAAAAGCTCACTGCCAGCGGCCCTGTAGGTTGAAGTAGTACTAACTGGCCCTGTGAGTTTCTCAGATCCTAACCTTGAGCCTGAGAGAAAGCCTGGTCTTTCTCTGGTGGAATGGCTGCTGGTTCTGCCCAGCTTGAGACCACTGTGCCACCAAGATGAAGCCAATTCCCACTTCCAGCCCCATTCGCACCAACCACGAACATACATTTCTAAAGACAACAGGAAATGGCAGTAGCCTCTAAAAGGAGATTAAACAATGTAACATGTCCCACCTCACTGGCACTGAACCCATGCAGACTCATGACAGCGTGCACAGAGTTCGGAGGGTGTAAGTGAGGCGCAGACAGCTTCATCTTTCTGCCTTCAGTGGCAGGTGGGTTTAGAACGGCAGGCCTAGCAGCTGCTAACCCGACAGTGCCACCAGGGCCCTTGGGGGATGGTTCAGCCTATAACTCTCATCCAGCCCTTGATGTGACTTGCTTGCAAACTTTACCTTTTGGGCCACCCCCAAGGAGAAGAAGTGCTGGCTGGGACTTGCTTGCAATAAGCAGGCCTGTAAAAAGCAAAGCCAAACTCATTGCCATGGAGTCAAGTCTGACTCGCAGCGTCCCTATCGGACAGGGCAGAGCAGCACCTGCGGGTCCCAAGACTGAAACACTTCACGGGAATGAAAAACTTGGGCCTTCTCCCTCCTGTGTGTGGTTATGAACTGCTGACCTCGCGCTTTAGCACCCCAACACGCCATGACGGCACTAGCATAAAAGCTTTGTTCTGTACCTGCCTCGATCCTGCCAAGGATCAGATGGTGGCTGATTGCCCGCTTAGCAAAGCTAATTTTTCAAACCTCAATGAACACATACTCTTTAAATGAAGAGCACTGACTCATCCCGCCTCTCCCGACTCCCTAGCTCTCGCTCTCTGGAGAAAGAGCGGGCTCCGCGGCCCTGGTCTACATGGTGGCAGATGGAAGAAGGGCTGGGCTGGCTAAGCGAGGCAGCCATGACCTTCCGTGAGCTGGCTGGCAGCACTGGCGCTCAGGCTGCGGGCCGTCCAAAGCCTGGTTAATGAACAGCGAGGGAGCTCAAGTCACGTTGCTGGTGACTTGGAAGGGCCATCACATGTTCCACAAAAAGAAGAAGAAAAGCCATACTGAGAGCGGCCGGGCGGTGGGCTGTAAAGGAAACCTGCGCTGTGCCCACACTTTGATTTCACAGACCTTAACTCGTGCACGGCATTGAACGGCTGCAGCCGCTTACCTCCCCGGCCAGCCGCACCGAGACGAACAAGGGAAACAGCACGTGATCTTTGGCTTCGAAGGCATGATCTCATCCCTGGTGCGGAGGTATTTTTAACGTTTTGTAATAATATATTAGTCCAACTCCCGACGTTGGAGTATTTCATTTCCTTTTCTCCTCCGTCCCCACATTTCCTTTAGGAAAATCAGCATCTGAATTCAGACACCGTGTTACGCAGGATACGTTTCACCACACTGAAAGCGGAGCATAACTTATGACCGTGGCCGCTGCTGCCAAGATCTGGCCGTTGTCAGGGAATTACTCATTCAGAAGAAATGCGGCAAGCAGAAGTTTGTTCGTTGACATTCTACCATTAAAGAATTATTACAAATTTAGATGACATGGAAAATTACCACTCAGAATAACACAGAGGCAGCCAAAGACGAGGCTCAGTAGCCCTGGACACAACCACACCATTGATTTGGGCCTATTTCTTTTGGAGGCCAGGTCTCAAATCCACACAGAACAGAGACCGCTGGTCACTCACCAGGAAAGGCGCTGTTCTACCTCACGCGAAGCAGTGATTTCTCTGTATACACAGCTAAGTCCCGGCTCTCATATTCTCCCATGCTTGACTTACAAGTAGAAACACTAAAAAAATCCAAAAAGAAAACCCTCACCACCTTTCTTCAAGCCAACCCCGGCAATTTCATTCCGGCCTGGACGGCACCATGTCCAAGGGAACGCGACCTCATCGATGTGTGTGTCTGTGTGTTGCCTTGTGGCATACTTCCAGTCTCTATAGGACTCCAGTCCTTCCTCACATACGTGCTGCTTAAAATGTTTAAATCTAATTTTCCTCCTGAGTGTGTGTGTAGGGTATTTCTCGGGGCACAGGGACCACGGGGAGAGACTGCATGCGCAAACAGGAAAAATCCCTGTCTTGGAGCCAACCACGTCCCATGACTAGCGTGGCGGAGCATGTACAAACCACAGAGTGAGCCTCATGGAAACGATGGACTTTCGTGACTGATAATCCGTCTGTATCGGTTCATCCATATAAAAACTGCACACAACACAAATACAAGATGTTGATCACAGAAAGAGTATGCCGGAAGAAGAGGAATTATACGGGAACTTTCTGTACTTTCCGCCCAACTTTTCAATCCACTCACACTGCTCTTAAAAAGTCTATTATTGGAATATTATGCAGCTCTAAAAAACAATGAGGTTGTCAATCACCTCATGACATGGACCACATCGGAAGACATGCTCAGCAGAGCTAGTGAATCTCGCTCATAAAAATGCATATTTCATGACACTATTCTTAGCGGCGCTCTGGTGAGGTGGTGGTTCCCAGTTGGGCTGCTAAACACAAGGTCACCCTCCGCTCCTGGGGAAAGACAGGACTTTCCACTCCCACCAAGAGTTAGAGTCTGGGAAACTCCCAGGGGGCAGTTCCACCTTGTCCTCTAGGGTCTCTCCGAGTGGGCATCAACTCGATATCAGGAGTTTGGATTCTTAGAGGGAAAACCAACCCACAAGCAACATGGTGTTACACCCACCAAAGGAAAAGACTCTGAAGAGGCCAGGAGAGGGCGGGGGAGGGAGTCTGGAAGGGAAAAAGAAGGGGTGGTTTACTGTCATTGTTTGGACGCGATGAGCTCTTCAAATACATACAGCATGTTCTTCTTTGGATGTGTTATACTCCATGAATCAAAGGGGAAATACAATCATGTCTACTCTGAAAAGGGGTTAAGGATAGATCAGCATTCTTCAAAATCAACTCCCTTCTTTCACATTCCACTGTCCCATTTGTGGCAGGAGTCCTCTGGCGTTCACATTCAGAGCAAGTGCTGCCTGCAGCTTTCTTCCTTGAGAGGCTGCGGAGATGGCCTCCAGGAGCCATGGCACACTGCGGATTAGGCATTGGATCGCCAGGTGCCAAGTCAGCAGTTCAAACTCCCCATCCATGGGAGAAAGAGGAAGCTCTCTGCTCCCAGCATGGACTCCCTGGCAGTTCTTGTTCGGTGCCAAGGAGTCAGTTCTGACCCACAGCAACCTTACACACACAGAAGGAAACAAGCCATCCTCACCACTGCTCCGCTGCCTGAGTGCACTGATGCAGCCACTTTGTCAATCCATCTTGTTGAGGGCATTCTTGTCTGTAGCTGCCTCTCTACCAAGCATATTGTCCTTCTCCAGGGACAACATGCCCAAAGTGCATGATACTAAGTTTCTCACACCTGCCTCTAAGGGACACTCTGGCCATACTTCTTCCAAGATAAATTTGTCCTTCTATCAGTCCACGGTGCTTCTAACAGTCCAGTGGTTCACAACCTTCCTAATGCTGCGACCCTTTAATACAGTTCTTCACGCTGTGGTGATTCCCAACCATAAAATTATTTTCGTTGCTATTTCATAATTGTAATTTTGCTACTGTTATTAATCATCATCTAAATATCTGATACGCGGGATGTATTTTCATTGTTACATGCTGAACATAAAGCAAAATGATTAATCACAAAAGTAATATGTAATTATATATTGCGAAATATTTATTTCTAAATACAAATGAAAGAAATTTTGTCTTGAAGCATGGTGTATCATGGGTAACAGTCTTCACAATGGGTACTCATAGGTGGGCGGACCTGCCTGGAGACAGATAGAGGAGCTCGGTTCCTAAGACCATGGGAAAACACATATGACCCCTGTGAAAGGCGACAACTGTGAAAGGGTCATTTGACCCCAAAAGGGGAGAGACCTGCGGGTTAAAAACCACTGCAATGTACACTACCAGCACCACAATACAAATGCATCATCTTCAATCCTCCTTATTCAGTGTCCAATTTTAGCATGCACATGAAGTAACTGAAAACACCATGGCTTGGGTCAGTCACACCTTAGTCCTCAAAGTAACATCCTTGCCTTTAACTCTTTAAAGAAGTCTTTTGCAGATTCGCCCAATGCAAGGAATCCTTTGATCTCTTGACTGCTGCTTCCACAAGCTTGATCGTGGATCCAAGCAAGACAAAATCCTTGACAACTTCAATTTTTTTTCTCCATTATGTTACCTATTAGTCCAGTTGTGAGGATTTTGGTCTTTTTTGCATTAGTTAAAATCCATGCTGAGGGCTGAAATCCTTGATCTTCAACAGCAAGTGTTTCAAGACCCCCCCTCACTTTCAGCATGAAAAGCTGTGTCATCTAGGTATCATAGGTTGTAAATAAGCCTTCCTCCAATCCTAATGCCACATTCTTCTTCATATAAGCCAGCTTCTCTGATGATTTGCTCAGCAGATTGACTAAGTATGGTGAGAGAATACAATCCTGATACACGCTTTTCCTGATTTAAAGCAATGCAGTCCCTTGTTCTATTTGCACAACTGCTTCTTGATCCGTGTACAAGTTCCTAAAGGGCACAAATATGTGTTCTGGAATTCCCATCCTTCTCAAGGAGAACCATAGTTTGTTATGATCCACACAGCGGAATGCCTTGGCAAGGCCAATAAGACACAAGAGCTGGTGAGTGTAGTTGATTTCTGGAGGCCCTCAACTCACTACCATAGTCTATTCCGACTCCTATTGACCCTATAGGATAAGGAAGATCTGCCCATGTGGGTTTCCAAGACTGTAACTCTTTTTTGGGAGTAGAAAGCCTCATCTGTTTCCTGTAGAATCCCTAGGTGGTGCAAATGGATAACATGGTAACTAAAATACTGGTGCTTGGGCTGTACCTAGAGGTACCTTGGAAGAAATGCCTGGCAATCTACTGCTAAACATTCAGCTCCTGAAAACTCTATTGAGCAGTTTTACTCTGAGACACATGTAGTTGCCATGAGTTGGAACCGGTTCAGTGGCGGCTGGTCTGTATGATGGTTAGCGAAACACCAGCACCCCAATGGGACGGCGTCATCTATACGGTGTGCTTCTCTGTTCAATGTTACTTCTTAGAGGAGAACTCTCATATGGATAATCCGAAACAAAAGATGCCCTGAACAGAAATAACTGACTTTCCTGAAAAAGTCGGCATTTTCTTACTATTTTATCCAAATGTTTATTCTAAAAATAGCACATGTATACAAAATTAGAGCAAGCTGTACAATGAACTCCCAATGCACCTATCTTCCAGTTCATCTCATCTTCATTGATCTAAGCCCTCCTCTGTTCCTGCCCATTGACTTTGGAGCAAATCCTGGATATTACAGCATTTTCGCTATAAATACTTCAAGTACCTCCATCGACAGCAGGTCAGTGGGGACTGAAGACATCTCGCTATGCTTAAGGAAAAAAACAAGTCTGCCAGTGACACTCCTTCTGGGTGACTCAAAAGATGGCTCATACAATTGAATTAATACAATGATTAAGACATGGCTTTAGAATCTGAGCAAGACTAAATAAAATTCTTCCCTCTACGTCATTCTTTTAGAGAAGAAATGGGGTCAAAAGATAAAATGGTGGCCTTTCCACAGCCTCAGGTTTAAGGTCTGAAAACTCTGAGACATCTGGATCTGTGGCTACACAGTAACTCTATCCCATTAGAAATACACCAACTACCTAGTTGATCCGGGGCAATGTGGGGTTTTAGTATTAGTTGTGTATTTAAATGAGGGACCCGCCACATATTAGCTGTAAGCTCTTAGCCAATGTCACATGCCTCCATTTCCACATATTGTTCTGGAGCTTAGAAATAGTGTAAAGCACATAGGGTGCTTGAAGTCAATCTACAGCTTCAGTGACACATCTAAATCTAATAAAACGCCACACTGCTAGAGCCCAGCCTTCAGAAGGGGGAAAAGACCCAGATCCACAGGGCATTTCAGTTGGGCATAGTGCCCTGACCAAATTCTCAGTGCATTTATATCATTGAAGAATGCTCTTTTTTGTGCTATGAGCGGTGTCTCACAGAACAATTACTAATATGTATCCAAATTGCAAGTACAGCCCCACAAATTGTGGAAGATGTAACTTTTACTACTATTGGTTCA
Organism: Tenrec ecaudatus; assembly: GCF_050624435.1. Taxonomy (NCBI): domain Eukaryota; kingdom Metazoa; phylum Chordata; class Mammalia; order Afrosoricida; family Tenrecidae; genus Tenrec; species Tenrec ecaudatus. The sequence goes on from NC_134532.1 coordinate 134,701,787, forward strand.
TTTCCTGTAGAAAATAGTTGCTACCTTAGACAATATTGACCCCTAAATCTTAAATTCTCCATCAACTCTCCTGAGGTGCAGATACTCAACTAACAATCCATTCCAGCCGCCTGTTCCAGAAAGTTCACATAATGCCAAGAAAGAAATCCTTCACCCCACCCTCCTGTGAACCTCTTCCTCCTGTTTATATTAGTGGTACCATGTCTGAAACCCGAGGTTCATTTTAGGTTAGGCCCTCCCCTTACCCCTCATATCCAATTGGTTCCACACTTCTGATGAGCTCTTTAATCTGACTTCATTCCATTCAAGTGCATACTCTCTTGGTCCGCGGCTGCTCACCCCAGTCCTACACTACAAACTTCCTAGTCTCCTGGCAATCATCAGTAGCCACAGCTCACCCTTCTTTCTCCATTCTTACTAGAGTTACCTTCAGATTGGTAAACCATCACGAGTCTCCAGTAAGAAGTACCCTCGGACTCCAACTACCTACAGGAAAAAAACCAAGTGGCCAGTCCATCGGGTGGAGGAGCTACACGCACTTGCTTCAGCTCGCACTCTCTCTGACTCGTATCCGTCAATAATCAAGCATGCTCCACTGCCTCCGTGATGTTTTCTCAGACTCCCCAGTAGGGCTGATTTGCTCCTGTGTGAGCACCGTGTCCCTGGGAGCATGCACTGCAGTGATCAAACCTGTTTCACTCCGAGCACCGGGTGAGTGGAGACTTTGAAAGGGCTTCAAAAAGATCATGGAAAATGGAATGAAGAGAGAATGAACTTTTTGAAGGCCCTAAGACACTCCCCCTGCAAAACAACACCACTGCAAACAAGTTGTTCTGCCTCCTGGGACTCTTGCACAGGGTTTCTGAGACTGAAAGTCAATATGGCAGCAGACACTCTGCGCTTTCTCCCGAAGAGTGGCGGAATCACCAAACTTGTGGCTCAATGCTGACCCAACAGTGCCACCAGGACTCACCTCTGCATCCTGAAGGGCATCCTTGGCGGGTAGAGGTGGTTAATGTTATCCACTACTAACCCAAAGGTTGGAAGATCGACTCCAACCAGAAGTTCTTGGGAAGAAAGGTCTGGCAGAGCAATGGCCTAAGGAGCACAACCCCACCCTGGCACACAGGAGGTCGTCCTGAAGGCAGAATCAACTGCACAGAAGCTGGTTTGGGGTCCCCAGTAGCTAGCGCAAAGGAGACTCGGCAAATATTGGCTGACAGCGGGAATTCTAACCCGGTCACGATGTGACCACAAACTCAAAAGTTAGCAACGCCTCCTCACAAAATTCCACAGTAATGAAAATGTAAAAATCTCGTTTGTCTAAAACACGCGTGTCAATTAAAGCAGGAGAGGGAAAAGAGATGGAGTGATGTAAGGTAAAAGTAGGCTCTCTAACTCCCTATATCAATTGGAGCTTCGGGGACACAGATCATGTAGGTATAATTTGTCCTGAATGTCCCAATATATAAATATTTAAAGAGGTAAGAAAAGGTGAAGCATTGCTAGCTAAAGAGTTGGGCACTCTGGGTTTACAGCATAGTGTATCGGGCATCTGTTTAGGTAAAAAAAAAAAAAAAGCCTGGATTTAAATTCCATTTCTGATGCTTACTACTTGTGACCTTGGAAAAGTCACTTTAACCCTAAAAGCCTTACTTCCCTCATCAATAAAATGTCTGTGATAAGAGTTCTAATCACATGTTTGTGGTCAGGATGACAGGAGCTTATGTATACAGCTGGCATGATGCTTGGCACACAATTGGTGTTCAATCATGTATGATTTTTATTCAATTTAACAATCAGGTGGAGGGTATGCCAGTTAATTTAGACTATGCCAAAATAAGATAGTGAGTGTGTCTGTACTGAAGGCTGTCCATGCAGTTAGCAAGAATTCCTTGTGAATCTCCACTCGGCTAGGTACTAGGGGATATCAAGTCAATTGTTGTTACTCAAATAGAAACTGCATGCATGCCAACTTCATGCCAGCGTCAATGTCAAGGCCCAATTATTTTACCAAAATGAAGAGTATTCCATTTGAGTGTGAGCAGGAATGCAGCAGAGGTTTGTTAGCTAGCTACAAGTCTGCTTCTCCCTTCTTGGCCGCAAAGCTGTGGCGCATTTTCTAGCTCCCTTCCCAGTTACGCTTGGTCACGTGATACAAGATGTTTGCCAGGACAATGTAAGTAGAAGTGATGTCGGTCTTCTCTCTCTCTCTTTAAATCCGTGGGCATTTTGAATAGATCTTGGAGCTCACTTTGGTCTCAGAAAGGTGAAGAAACCTGCTCAAGGCCACATCATCAGTGAGGGGTAGAATTGCTTTTAGTGTCTGGACCTGAACTAGTCTTCCCAGGTTACTATAGCAACACCTGGATACTTTTGTGTCCAAGGGTTGGAAAACTGACGGAAAAGGAAGGGAAACTGCAAGAGAACCTGAGTGGAAACTCCTAAAAGTAGAGATTTTTTAAAAAGAATTTGACTGTAAGAGCAAATGCAACTTTTCCAAGGATGCCGCTGACGAAACATTGCAAACAGAGCCCATCTGCTCTCGGAAAATGTGTGTCCTTGAAATAGGCACTGGCGAGAAAGTTTAAATTCCTCTCCCGCCTGTTGGAGAGTTGGGTGCCCTGGATTTCTGACACATTTACCAGCTAGTGTCTGGTGACTTCACCAGCTTGGAAGAATTTCAAAGAACATTAACTTTGTTATTTAAAGGCAGACTTCCTCTTGCTCCTCTGCCCCCCACCCCCACCCCTAACCACATAACCTTTTATTTGCAATTATTTTAGGAAAAGATGCTTAGAGTTAGAAATGGCCACCAAATAACTGTTTGCATGGGCAGTATTTTATTCGATACATAGCGACTCCAGCAGAGCAATACTTACATCAACAGGACGACAAACCACGCGCCTCCCACAACCTGGGAAACATTGTGTGGTTAACCCTTTTCGGGGATGAGCGGGCAATGGCCCATAGACACCAGCATAAGACCACGGAGCTAGTACATACGTTTCGGTTTAATATGGAAGATTGACAAAGAGGTCTGCATTATACGAGAAGCAATATTACTCTCCCCCCTCCCCACCCCACCCCACCCTCCAGTGGCCAGAGGGAAAAGAAATCCCAAGGATGTAACCTTCCACTCGAATTCGGTTTCCACTTACTTCCAGATGGGAAGCTTAAACACTCAGGAAATACGTTGACATAGCTTAAAAGGATGGGATATTCCAAACTTTTGTACCAACAAGGGCGCAGCAGCATTCGGCACTGGGTACCGGAAACTGAGCGAAGAGGGGAAGGCTCTGCCAAGAGAGGCCGGGATGCCCGGCCGAGGGGGATGCCAGGTGCAGCCGCGCCAAGCTGCCCGGAGCATCAGCCACTCTTACCTCGCAGCCCGCGGGCCAGCCTGCGGGCCCAGGCCACGCGGGCCGGCTGCCCGTCCACAGGGAGGTGGCGGTGCAGCGGGTCCCCGCCGCCGTCTGGGCTGGAGCACGGCGCGCCCGGGTCCTCTCTTCGGCGCCGCCGCCCGCTCGGGTGGCCCGCGCCGTGGTAGCCTCCCAGCGCCCGTCCCGCGGCGCCCGCGGAGCTCACAGCCGAGGAGGCCGCCGACCTCCGGCCGCCCGGGTGCCACTCCACGTCCATCTCCACCACCATGCCCCCTTCTTCCCCTTCCACCTCCTCCTCGTCCTCCTCCTCGTCCTCCTCGGCCTCGAAGCCCGGGTTGTCGCGGCTCCACGCCTGCCGGGAACACGACGAGAGCGGCGGCGAAGGGGAGGCCGAGGCTCCGGCCGGGGGGTCCCGCGCGGCCGCCTGCCGGATGCGCTCCATCTCGATCTCCAGGCCCCGGGGCTCGCGGAGGCCGCCCGGGGCGCCGCCCGCCAGCAGCCGGCCCGGGGCGGCGGCTCGGGGCGCGGGCGGCCGCGGCGAGTCCCCGGGCTGCTGCGGCTGCACGCGGCGGGAGTTCACCATGGCGCTCACTGGCGCCCGGCGCGCCTCGGCCCCGCGCCGCGCCCGGCGCTGCCCACGGCAGGAGCCATGTTCCTTTCTTCCCCGGCCCGCCGCCTCCGGCTCCCCGCCCCCGACCGCCCCGCATTCCCGCGGCCCGTGCCCGCCCCCTCGGCCCGCCTCCCCGCGCCCGGGCCGGCCTCGCCCAGGGGCCGCGGCGCGCGGGGGGGAGTTGGGGGGAGCCGCGAGGAAGCCGCCCCCGCGGCCGGCGCCCGGGCGCGCGATCCAAGTGCACACGGAGCCCGGGCGCCGGCGCCCGCATTCCTTTCGGGTGGAAGGGCTGACCCGCCCGCCCGCCGCGAGGTTTGACCGCCTGCAGCGGCCCGGGGCTGCCAGACCGAATGTCTGGCGGGAGTTTGCCGCAGAACCGCGAGCTACTTCTGCCTCGGTTTACCCAAGTGGGGAGAGACAGCGGGTGATGGCAATGAGCGAAATCCAGACTGTGGGGAAGTCTCCAGCAAAGGCAAAGAAAGCGTTCCCTCTTTTGGAAAGGGCTGAGCTGACTTCCTTTGCCTGCAACAAACCTTCTCCCGGCTTTGGCTGGTTTCGGGGTGCTTTTTTGCATTTGGGTTGACCCCTCTCCCAACAGACGTTGGGGATCTCAAGGCTTGATCCTGGGACCTCTCAGATCCGCCGGTGCTCCCGCCTGATCGCATCCCCTACTGGGCTCTGAGTAGCCGAATCCCACATTGTCCATTGTACAGAACGCATCCAATGTGAGGCTCTTCAGTTGTCTCCTGAACCTGGCTGAACTCAATGTGTTATCTTCTCCTTCTTCTGAACCTGCTTCACCCCGGTATCCAGCTCTCCACACACCCCCAGTTTAAAAAGTTAAGGTTTAGGGCATCTTCCCAAGCCGCACTGCCTACTCTTTGGTTCCAACCTCATCTTCACCTCATCCTGTTTGTTTGTTTGTCCTACAAATATCTTTTGAGCAGACCTGTAGTTTTCATTCCTCTTGTCAATGATTTACTACAGGATTATGGCTTTTTTATTCCACGTCAGAACAACAAAAGCAACCAAGCTCACTGTCCTCCAGTCGATTCCAATAAGAGCAACAGGTGTCTGTGAATTCGCCTCCATTGTCCATATTATTGTGCCACTGTTTCCAGAATCATACTCCATAATCAAAGCCCTTCAATGTCACATTGATGCTTAGAAACCTCGGCTGGCTTCCAACAGTGTAAAGGGTAATGTTTAATTCCATGGTTTAATTCAGTAAAGCGTCATGGTCTGTTTTCAAATTACGTTTTCATTACCTACCATTCCGCTGATGGAGCTAAAGGGCTGCAGCCTTCAGTGTGAATGACAACTCAATGTAATGGAGGCCCACATCCTCACAACTGGACCACTAGGGAACATGATGATTAGCGAAAGGGCTGAAGTAATGAAGGATTTCATCTGGCTTACACCCACACGTAATGCTTACAGAAGCAGCATTCAAGAGATAAAGATGAGGTGCATTAGCGAAATCTGCTGCACATGACCTCTTTCAGAGGGCTGAAAAGCAAGGATGTTCCTTTTAGGACCGAGGTGTGTCTGATCCAAGCCATTGTACTTTCCTCATATGCATGTGAAAGTTGAACATTGACTACAGAAGACTGACGAAGAATCGAAGCATTTGAATTGTGGCGCTAGGGAAGAATATTGACAATACCACGATTGTCTTGGAAGAAGTGCAGCCAGAGGGCTCCTCAGAGGCAAAGATGGCAAGACTTTGCCTTTCATACTTTGGACATGTCAGGAGAGACCAGTCCCTGGAGAAGGGCGTCAGGCTTGGTAAAGTGGAGGGGCAGCTAAGGAGAGAAAGGTCCCCAAGAAGATGGATTGACACCATCGCTGCATCAGGGGGCTCATGCCTAGGAGCAATGGCAGGGATGGTGCAGGACTGAGCAATGTTTGGTTCTGTTTTGCACAGGGTCGCTGTGGGTCGAAACTGACTAGATGGCACCTAACAACAACAACATCAACCATCCTGATGTGTTCCAGTTTCCCAGTGCAGCTTTTTGTTGATTTCTTGTGTGCTCAAAACACACCGCTTCTGTTTAGGAAATTAGCCTACCTGCCACTTGATCCTATGGGAGCTCTTGTGCTTATGTCTTGGGCTGCAGTTCAAAACTACCAGCATCTCCGAGGGAGAACGCTGAGGTTTCCACTCTTGGAAACCCGCAGGGGCAGTTCTACCCTGTCCTGCTTGGTCGCTATGAGTCAGCATTGTCTCCATGGCAGTGAATGAGTACCTCCTGACCCTGCGCTTAGGTATCTGTGCTCCTCACTTTGCTGTGAGCTACCGGAAGGCAGGGCTGGATCCAGAGCATAGGGCTGGCTCCTGTGATTTGCAAATCATTCTGAAGGCATGGTGACACTTTGCACACAGAAGGAAGCTCTGTCCACACCAGAGCTCTCCCTAGGATGGAGATTAGACCATTGTAATGCATAGGGTTTCCTTCACTGATTTTCAGAAGTGGAACAAGAGACCTTTCTTCCTAGTATGCCTTAGTCTGGAAACCCGGGCCCTTGCTTAGTACCATGGCAACATATAAACCTTCACTGCATAATGAGGCACATTGGTTGGGAATCAAATTTGTGTCTCTCACCAAACCCCCTGCTGTCAAGTTAATTAGGAGAGAGTAGAACTTCCCAGTGCCCTGGTGGTTATGTGGTCATGCCTGTGCTGCCAACCACAGGTCAGCCATTTGAAACCACCAGCCTTTTTGAAGGAAAAGTACAAAGCTTCCTACTCCCGTAAAGATTTGCTTGTTGTGATTGTTAGGTGCTGCCAAGTCTGTTACAATTCATAGCGAGCCCATCCATACACAACAGAGCAAACCCCACCCTGTCCTGTGCCGTCCTCTCAATTGTTTGAGCTCATTGTTTGCAGCGGTGATGTCAATCCATCTTAGCAAAGGTCCTCCTCATTTTCTTTGCTCTGCTACTTTTCCTAGCATGATAGACCTGGTCTTTCCTGACACCATGTCCAAAGCATGGGTCCATGAAGAATTACAGTCTCCAAAACCCACAGGGGCAGTTCCACCCTGTCCTCTAGGGGCATTATGGCCTGGAATCTACTCAATGGTAGTGAGTGAATTTTTGAAAACTTATCCCTAATGTTCGAGAGGCTGTAAATATTTACAGAAACAGACCACCACATCAGACTGCCTCAACTTTCTCCTTCAGAGTGGTTAGTGGATCAACCCAGGGAAAGTTTGGTTGCGTCAATTAGCAGCACAACTCTTATTTGATTGCACCACCAGAGCACCTGGTCTCCCGTATCACGGAACCACCCATGCCCCCATACTCTAACTTATTTACTCTAGCTGCAGGTTTTCTAATGTGAGGTTCCAAAACGTCTTAGATGACTATAGGTACCCCCAGGTCAGAAATGCCCATCTTTTCCACATGGCAAGGGTTTCATAAAACATTGTCCCCTATTGCAAGTATGTCAATATCACCAACGATGCCATCATCCGGATTCCCAGACTTAGAGGAAACACAGACTTGTGCCTAGCTTCTGCGAATTCAGGGGAGTGGAGGTAAGTGTAAGGACCCTTGAGGTCGCCTGCCTGGGCTCAGCCCCTTCTCTGCCACTTAGCAATGGGGCCTGGGGCAAGTAACTTCACCTTCATGTATGACGAAGATGGAAAAACGCAGTAATAATAGGGCCCACCTCATAGGGTTGCTGTAAATTATTATTAGTGAATTATTATTTATAAGGAATGTGGAACAGTGATTAGCACATGGTAAATGTAAAGTGTGACTTTATTAGCTCTTATGTCTTAATTCCACCACTCTCCGCTTGTCATACTGCGGTGACTTCCATGTTGCTGTGGTGCTGGAAGCTCTGCTATTGGTCTTTCAAATATCAGCAGGGTCTACCATGGTGGACAGACTCAGCATACTGTCCGGAGTTAGGTAATGACTAAGAAGAAGGACCTAATGGCCTGCTTCTGAAGAAGAAGACACAGACCGATGAAAACATTTTGAAAAGCCATGAAAGTGGGTCAGATGGAGCACTGGAAGACAGGCCCTCCTCTGGCTGGAAGGCATTCAACACTGGGTGGAAGAGGAGCTGCCTCCGCAAAGCTGACCTGAACCACGTGACTGGAATAAAGCTTTTAGAACCTTCATTCACTGGTGGGGCACAAATCAACACAAGAAGAATAAGATACAAGCATCCATTAATAACCGAATGGGGGCCATATGCAATATGAATCCAGAAAGTTGGAAGTAATAAAAAATAAAATGGCTAGCAGAAAAGCCAATGTCCTAGGCATTAGTGAACGGGCAAGGACTGGGACTGGCAACCGAGTCAGACAGTCTTGCAGTCTCTTATGCTATGAATGACAGACTGAGGAGGAATAGTTTGTCATCATAAATCATCAAAAAGAACATTTCAGGATCTACCCGGAAGTATAAGATTGTGATTGACAGAATAACACCCACAGGTCTACAAGAACAAGTAGTTAATATGACCAATTATTAAAATTTACCCATCAATTTTGAAAGCAATGATGAAGAACCTGAAGAAGTCTACCAACTTCTTCAGTCTGAAGTTGCTCAAGCATGCAATCAAGATGCATTGATATTTACTGGCAGTTGGAATGCAAACTTGTAAACAAAGAAGGATCTGTATTTGAAACATATGACACCAGAGAGGGCTGGAAAGACTTTTGTAAAACCAATAAGCATATTCATTGCAAATACCTTTTTTCTTTTCTTTCTTTCATTTTATAAATAAATCATTTTATTGGGGGCTCTTACAGCTCTTAGACAATCCACATATCAGTTGTATCAAACACATTTGTACATATGTTGCCATCATTATTTTCAAAACATTGCCTTTCTACGTTAGCCCCTGATATCAGCTCTTCTTTTTTCTCTTCCTCCCCCACTCTCCCACCCTCATGAGCCCTTGATAACTTATTATTACTTTCATATCTTAAACCATCCACTGTCTCCCTTCACCCACATTTCTGTTGTTTGTCCCCCTGAGAGGGGGGTATATGTCAATCATTGCAATCGGTCCCCCATTTCTCCACCTTCTCCTCCCACCATCCCGCTACCTTCATGGTATTGTTACTCCCATTTCTGTTTATCTGCCCTGGATTCCATGTGTAGATGTACATGCTCTGGTCTAGCCAGATTTGTAAGGTAGAACTGGGGCCATGATAGTGGTGGGAGGAAGCATTAAAGAGCTAGAGGAATGTTGTGTGTTTCGTTGGTGCTATGCTGCACCTGACTGACTCATTTCCTCCTTGTGACCCATCTGTGAGGGAATGTCCAATTGTCTACAAATAGGCTTTGGGTCCTACTCCGACCCCCATCGTTTGCATTAATATAATTGTTTTGGGTCTTCTGATACCTGATTCTGATGGCACCTCATGATCACACAGAATGGTGTGCTTCTTCAAAGTGGGCTTTGCTGTCTTCCTGCTAGATGGCCGCTTGTCTGTCTTTAAGCCTTGAAGACTCCAGAGGCTGTATCTTTTAATTACCGGCACCATCATCTTTTATTTCACCAAAATTGCTTCTGTACCCATTTTGACTTCAGTGTTCATGTTGGGAAGTTATTAGAACAAAGGGTTCTTACATTGAGGGAGTACTTGAGTAGAGACCATGTCCATCTACTACCTTATTGCTTAACATTTAAATATATGTACATAGACCTATATCCCTATCATTATATATTAATATACTTACATATGTACATGCCTATATTTATACCTCTATAAGTGTCTTTTGCCTCCCAGTTCTTTCCTCACTTTCTTTTTACTTTCCTCCTGTCCCACTCTCATGTTTGACCTTCAGTTGGCTCTCAGTAATTTCTCTTGGCTACCTTGCACTTGATCAACCCCCACCAAGCATGTTACACCCTCTTTGCCATTGATTTTAGATCTCTTTTTGTGCCCTTGTCCGTAGGTTTATTGGATGCTTCTTCCCTTTCCCCCACTTCCTCCTCTCCTATGTCTCTCTGGAGTCGTTGGCCCCATTGTTTTCTCCTTGGGATTGTTTATCCTGCCTATCTTATATAATTACACATGAGACAACCCCCTGCCCCCCACCCCAAAATCCTATAAATGGTTCCAGGCCTGTAAGCTGGCCCTTATGAATATTTTTAATAAGATCCCCACCAATTTTGGGGATTCCTCAGGGACTCTGTTGCTTTGCTCCCTTGGCTGCTCTGTTGTGTTCCCTTTGTGTTTTCCCCTGGTGTGTGGGGGTCAGACCTGGCACAATTCCCGCACTGTGTCTCCAGTACTATCCCAAATAGTGCTGAGTATCAGTAAGAGGGCCTTGTGTCTCGTGGTGGGGCCAGCCCTCTCTGTGCATTGGCTACTCCAAGCAAGAATGTCATCCTCTAGGCTTGGTGGGCCAGGATGTGGTTCACTCTCTTTCCCTCTTAGTTTGCTCCTGTGTGGTCTGGGCAGACCCGTCACCCTCCCTGGGCTGTATCTTCAGTGCTGTCCTCTGTAGTGCATTCTTCGGAGGAAGGGGTCAGCGTAGCTGGGATTGGGGCCAGGCCCATCTCTGTTAGTTTGCTGCTTCCTGATGATATGTTGCCCACAAGGGTTGGTGCACCAGGTTGAGGTCTGGCCCCTCAACCATACCATCCCTATGTGTGAGTTAGTGCTCTGTTCCCCTGTTATCCATGTCCGCTGTTTTGTTGTGTTTTGTTTTCCCCTCCTTTTTAGTTGGCTGCCACATCATCCCTGGTAGGTTGGCTCTGCCCCTGACAGTGTGCCTAGACCTCAACAAATACCTTTTCTCAGCAACATAAATAGCAAATACGTATGTGGCCCTCACCAAATGGAACAAATTCTACTGTGGGAGGAGACCAGGGAAAAGCCAAAGTCATTCATCAAAACAAGACCACAGCCTGTCTGTGTAACAGATCATCAATCACTCATATGCAAGTTCAAGTTGAAACTGAAGAAAGGTTAAACAAGTCCACAATAACCACGATATGACCGTGAGTATTATCTCAAAATAGATTTGATGCATTGAACACTAATAATCAAAGACTAGGTGATTTGTGGGATGACATCAAGAACATCATACATGAATAATCAAAAGATCAATTAAAAAACAAGCAAGAAAAGACCAAATTGGATGCCAGAAGATATTCTGAAACTTTCTCATGAACATATCGCTAAAGGGAATGGAAAAATAATGGAGTACAACAACTGATCAAATGATTTCAATGGGTGACTTAAGAAGACAAAGTATTATAATGAAATGTGCAAAAAGATAAAAGAAACATGCAAAGACATGGAGTTAGGAAACCAAAAGAAAGAATACATGTGACATTTCTCAAGACAAAAGAACTGAAGGGAAAATCCAAGACTCAAACTGAAATACTGAAGAATTCCATAGGCAAAATGTTGAGTAACTGAGAAAACATCAGAAGAAGATGGAAGAACTGGTATCGAACCATTTCATGAAGTCACATGAGGTCAACAACCATTGGAACTGAAGGAAGAAGTTCAAACTGCATTGAAGGCTTTGGTGGAAAAAACAGGACTGCAGGTATTGATGGAGCACCAATGGAAAGGTTTCAACAAATTGATACAGTACTGGAGATGCTTACTGGTTTATGCCCCAAAACTTATAAGACAACTGAGTAGAAGAGATCCCTATTCACACACACTCCAAAGAATGAGAAAATTATCAAACAATATCTTAATCATACACAGGTAATATTTTGATGAACATTATCCAACAATGGTTGCAGATCCTTAAGGAACTGCCAGAAACTTTAACTGGATTCAGAAGAAGTGGCATGATTGTTCACATCAGATGAATCTTGGCTGAAAGCAGTGAATACTAGTAAGATGTTTACCCGTGCTTTATTGATGATGCAAAGGCATTGAATTTGGCCAGAGAAAATTATAGATAACATTTTGAAGAATGGGAATTTGAGAATACTTACTTGTGTTCATGTGGAATGTATACAAGGCAATTATTGAAACAGAACAAGGACATGCAAATGCTTTAAATCATGAAAAGTGCTTGCAAGAGTTTTACCTTTTCGCTGTATCTACTCAATCAATACATTGGGCAAGTAATCCTCCAAATTCTAGTATGTAAAGAAGAACATGGCATCAGAACTACAGGAAGACTTATTAATAGTGTGCAATATGCAGATGACACAACCCTCTTGCTGGAAAGGGAGAGACTTGAAACACTTACTAACGAAGGTCAAAGACAGGTTTTAGTGCGATGACACCTCAGCATGAACAAAACAATAATCTTCAAAGCAGACAAATAAGAGACATCACAATAAACAGAAAATATTTCCGTTGTCAAGTATTTAAATTTTCTTGGACTTAGATCAACATCTATAGATTCAGTTGTCAAGATATGGAATGGCATTTTGCACTGGGCTTACCTACTGCAAAAAAATATTGAAAACAGGGAGGGGGGAAAAAGAGGAATTGCTACCAAGGGCTCAAACAGAAAGTAAATGTTTAGAAAATGATTATGGCAACATATGTATGAGTATGCTTGACACAATTGATGTATGGAATGTTATAAGAGCTGGAAGAGGCCCCAATAAAATGATCTTAAAATATTGAAAATAAAAGATATCAATAGAAAACTAAGATGTGTCTGACCTATGATATTTTCAATAGCCCTACAAGCATGTGAAAGCTGTATGATCACTAAGGAAGAATGAAGAAGAATTGATGCATTTTAATTACGGTGTAGGTGAAGAATACTGATTATACCATGGACTGTCAAAAGAGAGAACAACTCTGTCTTGGAAGAATTAAGCATGTCCTTTGCCCATGCTATTAATTTGAACCAATCCCTGGAGAAAGTCTTCATGCATGATAAGAGAAAGTATCAGTGAAAAGGAGGAAGCACCTTAAGGTGATGGATTGGCACAGTGGCTAGAAAAATAATAAGTTAGAATATAGGAATGATAGTGAGGAAGGCACAGGATTGAGCAATGTTTCATTTTGTTACACGTTACTATGAATTGGAAATTATTCTACAGCACCTAATAACAACTATAATATATCTTAATTGGGAGTCACTTAGAGTTCAGTGGTAGTTGTCTCACCTTCTAGGTAAGAAAAACAGGGCTTGGTTTCAAGCCAACACAGCTCATGTGGAGCACCTCACCCATCTGTCAGTGGAGGCTTCATGGGGATGGTGGAGAACTGGCCAGCATTCAGTTCTGCTGTGTGTGGGGTTTCCACGAGTCAGAGGTGAATCAATGGTTTGATAGGCTGGGCACTGTAGGAGTTAGAAAGAAATATATATCAAGACAATCCCTCATAGTTGTAGAAACAGGCAAGTCTCTTGCAAGGCCAGGCAAGTTCCAAGTCTGTGGGTCAAACATTAAGCTGGAGGCTTGTCCTGATTTGAGAGGCTTGCTTAAGGGCCAGGTGAACCCCAGATCAGCAGAAACACCGCAGGCTGGTTGCTGCAGTGCCATATGAATCCAAGGTCAGCAGGTAAGGCTTGTGACTGGAGAGATGAATGATTTCAAGGTTGGCAGGTCAGATAGTAAGTCAGATCGTAGGCCACTGATGGCTCCTAGGGTTAGCAGACAATACAACAGGTCATTGGCTAAAAAAACAAACAAACAAACCTAAAAAACAACTGGAGGTGGTCAATGAGTCTAATGGAGGATCCAGACCCAGCCAAAAGCAAGGAAATTTTATCACAGCATCAAGGCTGTGACCTGAGTATGATGGTTGCATCCCATCATGATATCCTTACAACGGATTGTCTGCTCATAGCAGCTCCCATCATCGAGTTGGTTACGTCGTGTTATCATGGGCAATAACTTACTAGGTTCTCACTGCCAAACCACTGAGAATCCTGACCCAGCCAAGAAGACATATAACCCAACTATCACAAATAGCAATTAACAATATCAACAACAGTATATGTTAATTATGATGAATTATTTTTAATTTATTATAATTGTTTGCTTGGTTGTCTTTGTTCCAGCTGAACTCTGAACTTCTTGAGGACAGGGACTCTATAACAAATGGTTATTCAATAACTATAATGAGCCAACCACAACTCTAGAAGAGAGAGCTATCAGTAAAATAGTCAAAATACTAGACCTCCTGGATTATATATTCAACAGAGATTTGTTGCATTGTTGAATTTATTGAGCCATCATTTTAAGCCACACATCTAGTCTTTTGACTAAATCTGGAGTCTCTTGACCTCACATAGGGTTCCTTTGACCTTAAAAATGATTATATCTGACCTTTTAACTTATACATGACTGCACATAGAGTTCCTTTTAACTTATACTCCTTTGCCCCCCAGCTATCCTTGAATAGCTCAGACTCATTTAAAGCTATTATGAAGGACTTCCGGGAAGATGGCAACTGAGTAACACATACCAGAGGGACTCCGCAGAAATCAGTGCAGGAGAGTTACTAAGAGGGAAATTCAACACTGCTGGGTGGCAAGAGGAGCATCATAAAAATAAGTAGGCACAGATCCACTGGGTTTTTAGGAGCTTGTGCTTTTGGCTTACCACAGTGGAGGCCGACTAGGGTTTGACCTTGTCCCTATCTTGGAGCTGACACAGGGGCTTTATCTAAACACAGCCACAGCTTGCTGCTGCCTCAGGGCAGGGATTAAATCCCTCCAGCCCCATGGTCAGGGATCGGGACTCAGCAATATTGTTACTTTTATTTCCCTCTCTTCTCTCTATCTGCCCACAGTCTCAGCAGGTTTAGTTTTTTCTTTCTTTTTTTCTTCCATTTTCTCTCACACTCCACTGCTGACCTCCAGACAGCTCCCCTTAACCTAGAGCATTTATACCTGCCCTCCACCCAGCTAGGAGAGCTCCACCCTCTGCATTATAACCTGAGGCTGGGGAAAGTCCAACCCTCCAGGAGGGTATATCCTACCCAAATTCTTCCAGGGAAAATTCCACCTGCCCACCTTCTGTAGTGATTAACACTTGGCTGGGGAAATCCCACCCTTCTTTTGAGGGAAATTCTGCCTGTGTGGCTAGGAGAGATCCTATCCATCCTCTGTGGTCTCAACTGACTGAGGGACCTTTCTCTCACCTGCCATAGTGCCTCACACAGCCTAAGGCAGCTTGGCCAACATTCACCAACAATCCACGTTGAGCTGCTGTGGGAACCTCTGCCCAACCTCCACAGTGATCTATCTGACCAGGGAAATTCTGCCCACCATTCGCAGTGCTCTAAACCAAAGCGGTTAACCCCCCAGCCTTCTGTGCCACTCCCATTGCAATGGGAACCCTGCACACCCTCTAAGGCACCCGAAGCTGCCATGGACCACACCATCATGACTTCTTGTTAGATCCCCCAGTACAGTACCACCCTTGTGGGTTCACAACAACCAAACCAGCATCCCCTGAGAGGTCCATCCAATTTTCCCTCCAAATAACAGAATACTGGTTGACAAGGGAAAGAGTGAAGTCACAGGAAGATAAAATGGTAGCCCAATTCCATAATGCAATTATCTGCAGGCAGTTCGAAGAAGCATTCCTACAAGTCTTTCAGAGAGAGCCCAGTGCCTTTACACTCTCTGGAAAATGGCACCAGACTCCTCTAAAACAATGCAATGCAAACAGCATAAAGCCTCAACAACAACAGGGGAAACAAAGGCAATATCAGTAGATGTCCTGAACTTAACGTTGTTCTTAGAAGAAGTAGACATTAATCTGCCACACAAAGAATTTTTAGAATGCTGCTTGGAATCATACAGGATATGAAAGAAACAATACAAAAAAGGATGAAATTATAGAGGAGATAAAGTCCATATACTAAAGGGAACTGCACCAATGACCTAGAGGATAGCCAAGCACACTTTAACAAATGCCAACAAAAATCTAATAGGATCATAAGAGAAGCTGAAGAAAATCTATGTGTGATGCTATGAAGGGGAACAACATCAGAATAATTGGATTACCAGAGGAAGACACAACAAAGATTTCATCTACAATAGTAGTTAGTGGATTTTTGGAGGAAAACTTCCCCAGCTTAATGAATGAAAACCAAGCAACCATTCAGGAGGCTGAAAGAACACCAGCTAGATTGAATGCCAAGAAACAATCACCAAGGCACATAATAGTTAAACTATCCAACTTTGAGGAAAAGGAGACAAGCAATCACATATAAAGTTTCCCAAATAAGAATATGCTCAGACCTATCATCGGACACTATGAAGAAGAGGAGAGAGTGGAGCAATATCTTCTATATAAAACAAATAATTCACCATAACCAAGTGGGATTCATACCAGGGATGTAGGGATGGTTCGACATAGGAAAGACCATTAATATCATTTGCCACACTGACATGAAAAACTATAAGAACCACATGATAATTTTAATGGATGAGGAAAAAGCATTCTGCAACATCCAACACCAATTCCTATTAAGACACTCAAGAAGATAGGAATGGAAGGAAAATTCCTCAATATAATACAAGCTATATATAAAAAATCCAACAGTCATCGTGTTAGTCAAGGAAGAAAAGGTGAACACAATCCCACTGAAAAGGGGGACCAGACAAGGATGCCCCTTGTCTCCCCTCTTATTTAACATTGTACTGGAGGTTTTAGCTAACAGTATTAGGAGAAGAAAAGACATCAAAGGTATTCACCTGGCAAAGGAATAGGTGATATTATCGATATTTGCAGGTGATATGATTTTATATATGGAAAATTCCAGAAGTTCCACAAGGGGAGTACTAGAAGCAATAGAGGAGTTTAGCAGAGTGGCAGGATACAAGATAAAAAAACATACTGCTGTACACATCGGATAAGACCACAGAGGAGATCAAAGGGTGGTATATTTCACAATAGCCAAGCACAAATTGGAATATCCAGGGATATTCCTGACTAAAAGAACAAAAGATTCATATGAGGAAAACTACAGAACACTATTACAAGAAACCAAAACTGACCTCAATAAATGGAAGAATATCTCATGCTTGTGGACTGGAAGGCTCAATATAGTAAAGATGTCAGTTCTGCCCAAGGCACTATATAAGTTCAATGCAATCCCAATGCAATTAAACTCATCTTTCTTCAAAGAAATGGAGAAACTGTTTACCAACTTCATATGGAGAGGGGAGAAGCCCAGAATTCGCCGAGAACTCTTCAAGAAGAGGACACAGTGGGAGGGCTCGCTTTACCTGACTTTAACACATATTATACAGCCACACTGGTCAAACTGCATGGTATTGGTATAATGACAGATACTCAGAACAATGGAAAAGAACTGAAAGCCCAGAAATAAAATCATGAGCATACAGATAACTGATCTTTGATAAGGGCCCCAAAAATATCAAATGGGAAGCAGATGCCCTCTTTAATAATTAGTGCTACGGAAAAATAGATATTTACCTGCAGTAAAATGAAGCAAGACCCTTATCTCACTCCATGCACAAGAATAAACTCAAGGTGGATCACAGACCTTGAGGTAAAACCCCAAACTATTAGGGCCATCAATGAGGGAATTGGGTTCAACCTGAGAACTTTGGCACAGGGAATACATAGGCTATCAGAAATAGGAAAGGACACAAACACAGATGAGTTACAAATTGACAACTGGATATACTAAAGATAAAACACCTGTGTACATCAAACGAATTTACCAAGAAAGTTATAAGATAGCCCACAGAATGAAAAAAACACCTTTAGCAATGATAGACAAAGGCCTTATTACTAAAATCTACAATAACCCTGCTAGCTTCCAAAAAGAAAAAAACTAAGTGCCCATTTGAGAGGTGGGAAAAGGACCTGAACAGAAGTTTCACAAGGACAGAAATCTGAATGGCCAATAAACATATGAGAAAACGTTCCCGATCATTAGCCAGAAGAGAAATGCAAATTAAAACAACAATGGGATGCTACCTAACACACTCAAAGATAGCCTAATCCAAAAAATCAGAAAGCAGCAAGTGTCAGAGGGGCTCTAAGGAGACAGGAACTCTCATCCACTGTTTGTGGACCTTTAGGCATATACAACCACTATGGAAATCAATTTGGCGATATCTAAAACAGACAGAAATTGAGCTACCATATGACCCAGCAATCCCCCTACTAGGTATATACCTAGAAGAGGCCAGAAACAAACCACGGCCAGACATCTGTGCTCCAATGTTCATCACAGCATAGTTCACAATTGCAAGGAGCTGGAAATAACCCACATTTCCATCAACAGATGAATGGATTAAAAAACTGTGGTACATACATACAATGGAGTTCTACGCAGCACTAAAAAACAATGATGAACGCATGAAGCACATTGCCACATGGGATGAACTGGAGGAAATTATGCTAAGCATAGTAAGCCAAGCACAAAAGTATAAGTACAATATGAGTTCACTGAAGTAAGATTTTAAAAATGCAAAAGGGGCCTAGGGAAAAAACTACTGTATACAAATAGTCCTGGGGTGAAGTCCAGGTAGTATGGCTGAGTCCAGGCCAAATCCAGGGATATCTCCACTGGGAAATAGGGACCAGACCTCAACCAGGTGCTCCAAAATATGAATGCAACATACCAGCATGAAGCAGGGAACCAGTAGAGAGGTCTGAAGGGCTGGACCAAATCCCAACTTTGTGGACAGCTGCCTCTCCCCCCAGAAGAATTTACTTTAGAGGACAGCCCTGAAGCTGCAGCTCAGGGAGAGGAACATGCCTGATCAGAGCACAAAGGAGCAAATGAAGGGGGAGGAAGAGAGAGTGGAGCACATCCTAGCTCATCAATGAACACAGAGAACCATATGTCTGGCCCCATTACGAGGTACAACATCCCTTACTGACCCATAGCCCTTCAGGGGACAAAACTGGAGACACAGTGTGGGAATTGTGCCCAATCTGATCTCACCACACCAAGGCAAAACACTTAGGACATGCAACAGAACAGCAAGGGGAGCAGATCCAGGAAGTCCTGAGGGAGTACCAAAAAATAGACTTTGGGGCCAGGGCGTGGCACCCTATCAGACTCGACCAGAAAACACTCCTAAAGGTCAACAAACAGACCGTGAACTACTTACAGGTGTGTCTTCTTTTTTTGTCACTGGTTTTTGTTGTTGTTTTCTTTTCTTGCTTTGTTTTGCTCTGTCTTGTTTTTATTGTGCATATTATTATTTCTGTAGGTCTATCTAGATAAGAAAGGTAGAATAAGCAACCTGGAGGAGAAAACAATGGGACTGATGGTTCCTGGGGACATGGCAGAGAGGGAGGTAGGGGAAAGAAAGTGTTGTTAACAAACCTAGGGACGAGGGAACAAAAAGTGATACAAAATCATTGGTGAGGAGGATGTAAGAGGCCGGGAAGGGCTTGATCAAGGGCAATGTAACCGAGAGGAATTACTGAAACCCAAATGAAGGCTGAGCAGACTAGTGGGACAAGAGGAAAGTAAAAGTGTGGTAGGTAGTTTATTGTGCCAACCTGGATGATAAACACATATGGGGTTAATTGAAGGGCGGAGGGATAAATGGCTTGGTGAGCCTCACCTTTTTAGTTCTCTGGTCTCTTGTTTTCTGATGGTCAGACCAGAGTGCAGCTGCCTTGGCCAGTTCCTGCTTTAGCTTGCAAGGCTCACTTCCTGCAAAACATCCCTGACAAGAAGCCACATAGACCTACCCCTGATGCAGCCTTGGGTTCTGGAGCAGCCATGTGGAGAAACCTGCCAGCACTGAGATGCTTACACATTCACTGACTTGGCTATCCTCCTGCAGTAGGCATCATTGTGTCTGTTTTGTGAGATGGAGGAGGACTTTGTGAATTGGTGTCAGACATATGGGTTAATGTTGGACTTGTGGGCTTGTGCAGCACTGGGTTGGGATGTTTTCTTGATGTACACTTAACCTTTATATAAAACTCTCTCCTATATGTGAATTTCTGTGGATTTGTTTCTCTAAATACCCAGGCTAGTACAAAAAGGAAATAGAGGAAAGGACTAGGAGCCAAAGGGCACTTATAGAGGTCTAAATACAGGCATGCACATATGTAAATTTATTTATATATGAGGATGGGGAAATAGATCTATATACATATAGTTATAGGTTTATTATTAAGGTAGCATATGGACATTGGGCCTCCACTTCCTCAATGCAAAAACACTCTGTTCTATTAAACTGGCATTCCATGATGCTCACTTTCCCAGCATGATCACTGAAGACAAAGTGGGTGCATAAGCAAATGTGGTGAAGAAAGCTGATGGTGCCTGGCTATCAAAAGATATAGCATCTGGGGTCTTAAAGACTTGAAGATAAACCAGCAGCCATCTAATTCAGAATAAACAAAGCTCACATGGAAGAAGCACACCAGCCTGTGTGATCATGAGGTGTCAAAGGGATCAGGTATCAGGCATCAAAGAACAAAAAATCATATCATTTGAATGAGGGGGAGTGCAGAATGGAGACCCAAAGCCCATCTATAGGCAACTGGACATCCCCTTACAGAAGGGTCACAGGGAGGAGCTGAGCCAGTCAGGGTGCGGTATAGCAACAATGAAACATACAACTTTCCTCTAGTTCTTTAATGCTTCCTCCCCTCCACTATCATTATACCAATTCTACCTTGCAAATCCAGTTAGACCAGAGGATGTACACTGGTACAGATAGGAATTGGAAACACAGAGAATCTAGGACAGATATACCCCTCAGGACCAATGCTGAGAGTGGTGATACTGGGAAGGTGGGGTAGAAAGGGGGACAGACAACAGAAAACTGGGTGAAGGGGGATGTTGGACAGTGTAAGATATGACAAAATAATAATTTATAAATTATCAATGGTTCATGGGGGGGAGGGGAAATGAGGAGCTGATACCAAGGGCTCATGTAGAAAGCAAATGTTTTGAGAATGATGATGGCAACAAATGTACAAATGTGCTTGACACAATGGATGTATGTATGGATTTTGATGAGTGGTATGAGCCCCCAATAAAATGATTTTTTTAAAAAGGTATTATGAAATCACTACTAAAAAATGTTTCCAATTTTGTATTATTTGTTCTCCAAGGAAGTTTTGATTTCTCATAGTAGCTTAAAATTTGAAAGAAAGCAGATTACTTCTTACTCATTGCTTGATATTCTTAGTATGTCCTCTAGCAAGTGTGTAGAAAAGAATGAAGGAAAATAGTGATGGAAAGAAGAAAACAAGCAACTTGAATAAACTAATTAATTCAAGAATATCTAACTATTGAGTTCAAAAATCTGTCTTTTGTGCACAGAAAGCAACATTATTATTTCCGTTACACTGCACAAAGGAAATAAAATATTAATTAGTTCATTCATGGAGTTATCATCTCATTAGAGGGATATAATTGAATCTTAGGAACAATGATGTTGTGTAGTTAATTGCAACTCATGGGCCTAGGGTTTCGTAGGCTGTAAGCATTACCAGCATAGACCACCTGATGTTTTCACCTACAGAGTGGCTGGTGAGTTTGAACTGTCCGCGTTTTGGTTAGCAGCCCAGTGCTTTCCCATTTGTGTCACCAGGGGTCATTTACATAACAGGGGGTAAATAAAATTTTAGGTAAGTGAAGGATTTCATTTTACTGGATCCACAATCAACATTGTGGAAGCAGCAGTCGAGTGATGAAAGGATGATTGCACTGGGAAAATTTGCTACAGACATTCTCTTTAAAGTGTTAGAGAGCCAAGGTTTCATTTTAAAGACCAAGGTCTGCCTGACGTAAGCGATAGTATTTTCAATCGCCTTATATATGTGTGAAAGTTAGACAGTGAATAAAAGAGAACCACAGAAGAATCTGTTCATTTTAATTGTTCATTGACAAAGAATTGAAAGTATCACAGACCAACAGAAGAACACACAAGTCTGTCTTGGATGAACGCTCCTTAGAAGCAAGGATGACAAGACTTCATCTCACATACCTTGGACATGTTATTAGGAGAGACTACTTCCTGGAAAAGATGATCAGGCTTGATAAGGTAGAGGCTCAGTGAAAAAGAGGAAGACCCTCCAGGAGATGAACTGGTACAGTGGCTGCAGCATTGGGCACATACTTGACAGTTGTGAGGATCACCCAGGACTCAAACGCGTTTCTCTCTGTTGTGCATAGGGTTGCTCTGCGTGGGAGCGGGCTCAGTGGCACTTAACATCAGAAGCCAAGAGTGAAGGCTTTCAACAAAAAGGAACTTCAGTGGAGAGATCACCCAAGCTGAAGTGGCCTCAGAGGCATGCCACAAAGGTACAGAATTTATTCTGCAGCTGCTAATATAAATCCTCGTCACAATAAACATTTATATAGTTAAAATCACTTGAGAAAAAAAATCTGGCAGCTGTACTCTCATTCCCCTAAAAAATTCATTTTGATTGAAAACATATCCAGACATACATAATTCAGACTTAAATGCACGCCTACCTCCCCAAAATACACAGCAATGTATGTTTAATATAATAGGCATCATATTTAGCCCTCTGTCCCTTAAGTCTTATGTTTTTAGGAGTTTGACCATTAGTTTCAAACTTTGTTTTCAGAATATGCCATCCAAAGTTCTTCCTGCTCAAATACCTCCCCATTGTTGTGGTTTCTAATGAATATGCTCCTTCTGCACTTATTCCTTCATATCTTTTTCAGAACACTCAGCTTTGCTCCAGTAGGCCCCGAGGCTGGAAGTTTCTCTCTCTTTTTTTTTTTTTGTTTTTTTTTTTGAAGTTTCTCTCTTTACTCACAGAATTCCTGCCTTAAATAACACATCCTAAAACCTCCTTCTAGCAAGACATTTCCTCCTTTTAGATAAGCGCGATGCACAGATGTGCATTTTTCTTGACCTGCGTTGGCATAATCAGGTTGCCACATTGAAAACATCAGCAGCCTATCTCTCCCGAAATAAAGCGTGGGCTCAGCCCACTTGGGGGCCTTTTGGATTTATGTCATCTGCGTGGGAGGTTCTTCTGGGAATGATTTTTACAAACCCCACCTCTGGGTGCCACACTGGACACTCGGAGGAGGCGCTCTGCAAGGCAACCTGAAAAGTTCAGTCTAATAGAATCATATTCCCCAAACCTCTGTTTTATTAGAATGGTTTGTGACTTGCTGTTTTGCTTTCAATTTTCCAGAGTGAACTGGTGAGACAAACAAGAGCTGAAGTACCCGTTGGTCCTGCAGTCTCCACCTTCCAAAGGAAAAATCCAAAAGGAGATTCTGGCATGTTGGCATTGCTTAGCAACCCACCCAAACAAACATGTTTCCCTTCGTTTTCCCCACCCCCGATCCTTATTTGTTCAAGAACATTGTGAAATAAAATTTTACCACTTGACATCTGAAATCATTAGTGGGGGAAAATGATGTCTGGGGCTTAATAAGAAGAACTGCAAAGCATAGGAAAAACATTACTTTATTTCTCATTTTCTGCTCTCGTAATGCAAGGCTAGGGTTTGTGGTATTCTTCTGTGTCTGGATTTGGGTTTGGATTGGCCTGAATGCCTCCCAGCCTCTGTGGGGGTGATCTTGGCACCATTGTTGGCTACACTATGCTCTTGATGACCTAATGTGGGTCTGACTGCATTTCCGTCTCTGACTAATGGTTGTATCCACATGCCATACAGACTCCTCATAGAAGTCGAACGGATGATAAAATCAAGGAATATTCATAAATTCGTGGAGCATTTGTTAAATACCTAATAGATGCATAATGGTTATGCATTGGGCCAAATTGTGCAATGCCAGCAGTTCAAAACCACCACCCTCCCAGGGGCTTTCTACTCCTGTAGAGAGATACTCTGGGAAACCCACCAGGATAGTCCTACCTTGTCCTATAGGGTCGCCAGGAGTCAGAATCAACTCAGTGGCACTGAGTTTTATTGATTTCTTTTTTTTTTTTTGAGTTTACTAGATGCAAGGCAGTATGGTGGATTCTGAGGAAACTAAGTGAAGATACTCTCCCTCCCTGCCTGTGGCTTGAGGATTAGAAATAGACGGGCTCTCCAGAACTCTGCTTCTTTTTTCATCATCTCATTGTGGGGACTTACTGCTCTGATCACAATCCATCCATCCATCCATCCATCCATCCATCCATCCATCCATCCATCCATCGTGTCAAGCACATTTGTACATATGTTGCCATCATCATTTAAAAAATATTTTTCTACTTGAGTCCTTCATATCAGCTACTCATCACCCCCTCTTCCCTCTCTCCCTCCCTCCCTCATGAACCCTTGATAGTTTTTTTTTTTTTTTCATTTCTTACACCAGAAGGTGTCTCTCTTCACACACTTTTCTGTTGTCTAACTCCCTGGGAAGGGGCTATCTATAGGTCATTGTGATCTCTTCCCCCCTCTCCTCCAACCTTCCCCTTCCTATCCTGGTATTGATACTTTCATTATTGGTCCTGAGGAGTGTATCTGTCCTGGATTCCCTGTGTTGGCAAGCTCTTATCTGTGTCAGTGTACATGCTATGGTCTAGTCAGATTTGTAAGGTAGAATTGAGGTCATGATAGTAGGGAGGGGGGCGAGAAAACATTAAAGAACTAGAGGAAAGTTGTATGTTTCAAAGGTGCTATACTGTACCATGACTGGCTCATCTCTTCCTTGTGACCCTTCTGTAAGGGAATGTCCAATTTTCTACAGATGGGCTTTGGGTCTCCACTCCACGTTCCCCCTAATTCACATTGATATGATTTTTTTTTTCATTCTGGAGCTTCAGCTATCTTTTTGGGAAGGTGAGCATCACAGAATGCCAGGTTATTAGAACAAAGTGTTCTTGGCTTGAGGGAGTGCTTGAGTAGAGGCCCAATGCCTATCTTCTACCTTAATATTCAACATAGAAATATACCATATATACTCGAGTATATGCTGACCTGAATATCAGCCAAGGCACCTAATTTTATCACAAAAAATGCATTAAAATGTGCTGATGGGGGAAGTGCAGTGGAACAGGAAGGATGTGGAGCGGCGAGGTCCTCAGGGAATGCTGATGGTGGACTTTGGGGCCAGGCCGTGGTGCCCCCAACAGACTGGATTGCAAAAACACTCCTAAAGGCCAGCAAACAATCCTTGAACTAACTACAAGCTTCTCTTTCTTGTTGTGTTTTGGTTTTTTTTGTCATGGTTTGTTGTAGTTTTGTTGTATATTGTTGCTTGGTTTTGCTCTGTCTTATTTTTGTGCATGTTATTATCTCCACAGGCCTGTCTAAATAAAATAGGCTGGATGAACAATGTGGAGGAGAAAACAATGGAACCGACAGTTCCAGGGGACATGGGAGAGGCGGAGGTAGGGGGGAAAGGTAGTGGTGTTAACAAACCCAGGGATATGGGAACAACAAGTGATCAAAATTGGTGGTGAGGTGGGTTTGGGAGGCCTGGTAGGGCATGATCAAGGGTAATGTAACCAAGAGGAATTGCTGAAACCCAGGTGGGGACAGAGCATGATAGTGGGACAGGAGGAAAGTCAAGGGAAATAGAGGAAAGAGCTTGGAGGCAAAGGGCATTTATAAAGGTCTAGATAAAGACATGTACATATGCAAATAGATTTATATATGAGGACAGGGAAATAGATCTATATGCCTATATTTATAGGTTTAGTGTTAAGGTATCAGAAGGATATTGGGCCTCCACTCAAGTACTTCCTCAAGGCAAGAATACTTTCTTCTATTAAATTAGCATCCTATGATGCTCACCTTCCCAACACAACCACTGAAGACAGAATGGGTGAATAAGCAAATGTGTTGAAGAAAGCTGATGGTACCTGGCTATCAAAAGATATAGCATCTGGGGTCTTAAAAGCTTGAGGGTAAACACGTGGCCATCTAGCTCAGAAGAAACAAAGGCCACATGAAAGGACACACCAGCCTGGGTGATCATGAGGTGCCGAAGGGATCAGTTATCAGGCATCAAAGAACAAAACATCATATCATTGGGTGCACACCTCCATGATATGATCGCTGAAGACACATGGGTGCATACGCAAATGTGGCACAGAAAGTTAATGGTTCCTGTCTATTAAAAGATATAGTATCTGTGGTCTTAAAGACTTGAAGTTAAACAAGTGGCCATCTAGCTCAGAAGCAACAAAGCCCACATGGAAGAAGCACACCAGCCTGTGGGATCACGAGGTGTCGAAGGGATGAGGTATAAGGCATCAGAACAAAAAACTCTTACCATAGTGAATGAGGGGAGGAGTGCAGAGTGGAGACCCAAAGCCCATTTGCCGGCCACTGGAGAACCCCTTGAAGAGGGGTATAAGGGAGGAGATGAGCCAGTCAAGGTGTGATGTAGCAACGAAGAAAAATCCAACTTTCTTCTAGTTCCTAAATACTTCCCCCCCTTCCAGCCCCCACCCCACTCTCATGATCCGAATTTTACCTTGCAAGTCTGGCTAGATCAGAGGATGTACACTGGTACAGATAGGAACTGGAAACACAGGGAATTCAGGGCAGATGATCCCTTCAGGACCAGTGGTGTGAGTGGCGATACTGGGAAGGTAGAGGGAGAGTGGGTTGGAAAGAGGGAACCAATTACAAGGATCTACATGTGACCTCCTCCCTGAGGGTCGAACAACAGAAAAGTGGGTGAAGGCAGATGTCAGACAGGGAAAGATATGACAAAATAATAATTTATAAATTATCAAGGGCTCATGAGGGAGGGGGGAACGGAAGGGGAGGGGGAAAAATGAGGACCTTACGCCAGGGGCTTAAGTGGAGAACAAATGTTTTGAGAATGATGAGGGCAATGAATGTACAGATGTGCTTTACACAATTGATGTATGTATGGATTGTGATAAGAGTTGTATGAGCCCCTAATAAAATTATTTAAAAAAAGAAAGATCGACGTTATCAAGAAAAAAAAGTAAAAAATAAAAAAGTGCTGAAAAGCTCAGCATATACATGAGTATCTATGGTATGTACATAGTTATATTTCCCTATCATTATATATAAATATATTTTCATATGTAAACGACTGTTCTTAGACTTCTATAAATGCCCTTTGCCTTCTAGTGATTTCCTCTATTTCCTTTTACTTTCCTCTTGTCCCACTATCATGTTCATCCTTCATTTGGGTTTCAGTAATTCCTCTCGGCTACATCGCCCTTGATTAATCCCCACTAGGCATCCTACGCCATCCTCACCATCTATTTTCAATCACTTGTTGTTTCCTTGTCCCTAGGTTTGTTAGCACCCACTTTCTTTCCCCCGCCTCCCCCTCTCCTATGTCCCCCTGGAATCGTCAGTCCCGTTGCTTTCTCCTCTGGATTGTTTATCTCACCTATTTTATCTAGATAAATGCAGAAACAATAATAAGCAGAAAAACAAGACAAAGCAAACTGAAACAACAAAACAAACCACCAACAACAACCAAAAAAAGAAAAAGGAAAACCAAAGACCATAAAAGAAAAGCCTATAAACAGTCCCAGGTTTGTTTGCTGACCTTTGCTCTGGAACTCTTCTATAGGATATAAAGAGCTATGAATCTTTGGGTAAACCAAGGCATTGTCACTCCAACTTTTAGCTCTCTAGCCTGAATAGATTTGCTCTTTCCATCTTTATTAAAACCTTACCACCTACACCCCCTTACTGAAGGGTTATGGGGAGGAGATGAGCCAGTCAGGGTGCAGGATAGCAACTATGAAACATATAACTTTCCTCTAGTTCTTAAATGCTTCCTCCCCACCACTATCATGATCCCAATTCTACCTTACAAATCTGGCTAGACCAGAGGATGTACATAGGTACAGATAGCAAATAGAAGCACAGGGAATCCAGGACAGATGACTCCTCCAGGACCAGTGGTGAGAGTGGTGATACCAGGAGGGTGGAGGGAATGAGAGGTAGAAAGAAGGAACCGATTACAAGAATCGACATATATCCTCCCCCCTGGGGGATGGATAACAGAGCAGGAGGAGATGTCGGACAGTGTAATATATGACAAAATAATAATAATTTATGAATTATGAAGGGTTCATGAGGTAGGAGCAGTGGGTAGGGAGGGGAAAAATGATATTAAGGGCTCAAGTAGAAGGCAAATGTTTTGAGAATGATGATGGCAACAAATATACAAATGTGCTTGACACAATGGATGTATGTATGGATTGTGATAAGAATTGTATAAGCCCCAATAAAATGACTTTTTAAAAAAACCTTACCACCTTATATTGACAATATATGAGGGGGTACCCCCCAAAAAACAGAATTGTGCTGGGTGGAGCAGAGATTTTGCAGTACACATTTTTACCACTAGGTGAGCATTGAGCAACTCGTTCTGAGTTAGTGCACCTAGTGGTATTGCCTGGAAAGGTTCCCTCTGGGCACAGTGTGCTTTTTATCTATCTATCTATCTATCTATCTATCTATCTATCTATCTATCTATCTATCTATCTATCTATCTATCTATCTATCTATCTATCTATCTACTTACTTATCTATCTGTCTATTTATTTATTTAGAGTGCTCACAGACTTTATTACAGGGGTGAGGTGGCTCTAGCCGCCTACCTTCACTGCTGTTTGGGGCCCCAGGGTAGGTTGGGGAGGCTCTGGGCCCAACAGCAGAAAGGTGGGCAGGCTGGGGGTGGGGTGGAGGGCCTCTGGGAACAGACTATGTGCAGGGACAGGGGGCCCGAGCGACACTCGCCACAGTCTCAGTAGTCCTCCACCCAGCCGTTGTCAGAGATGAATGCGTCAATGACTTCCTTCATGGCCAGGTTGGGGATGAGCTGCTCCTGGGTCAGCGGGCTCCTCGTCACCAGGTCAAAGTGACCCACACGCTGCAAGTGCTCCTCAATGTCCTTCCAGTCATATGTGATGCTGCTGGGTGTGGTGCATGGCTCCTGCATCAGCTCAAAGCTGATCTTGCCGCACAGGTAGTCCGGGATGTCGTGCTTCTTTCTCTTCTCATCCACTTGGGAGAAGAGGTCGTCCATGTGTGCCAGGTATTTGTCATGCTTGGCCTGGATGCAGGCCTGCTGAGCCCGGGCATGGCTGTCGTCCTTGTCCTCATGGTTCCGCGGACACGCCTCCAGCTCCCTCTCACGCTCGGCCACAAGGAGCCGTGTGAGGTAGGCGTGTGAGGTAGCTCTTCGATGCTGTTCCAGCGCTGCTTCTTGGCGATGCGCAGCACACTGGGGATGCCATCTCCAAAGGTGAGTCTCTGCTCCTTGGCCAGGATGTAGGCTCGCTGCAGGTTAGCGATGGCCTCATCGTAGCTCTCCACCTCCAGCTGGCACTGGCCCAAGAAGAAGTGTGCCTTCACGGACTGGCCGTCCAGCTCCAGGGCGCGCCGGCAGTCAGCCAGGGCCTGCTCATGCTGCTGCATTTTCAGGTAGCACAGCGCCCAGTTCGTGTGGTATACGGCTACCAGCGGGTTGCGGGTGATGGCACCGCCGTAGCAGGCCGCCGCCTCCGGGTACTTGCCCTGCTCCTTGAGCTCCTGCACGCTCAGGCTCTTCTCCGGGCTCCCGCCGCCTGAGCCCAGCCGCGCGCCGCCCTCCTTCTCCTCCTTGCCCTTCATGGCGCCGCCCGCGAGGTTCGGCCTGGGCTCCGCTCCAGGCCTCCGCGCCCTGCCTGCCAGAAGCCCGCAGCCGGAACCCCCGCGATCCACCCGGGCCCGGCCTTGCGATAGGCCACCACAGTGTACTTTTTAATAAAAGCACTTTCTCTAGAACCTAGTCTTTTGTGATGACCTACTTGTGACAACATTGTGTGGCTGAGAAATTTTGTTTCCTGCTCGGAAATAAAGCTGCAGAAACTGTTGTGATGTTGAACACAGCTTACAAGGATAGTGCTATGGGGAAAACTCAAGTGTATGAGTGGTTTCCTTGCTTCAAAAAGGTGAAAGGTTGATTGATGACAAACCTCACTCTGGAGGTCTGTCAACTGCCAGAATGTTTGAAAATGCATTTGGGGTTCATTCCACTACGTTAGACTGTTAATCAAGCTTTCTATTTAGAAGTTCTGAAAAGATCGTGTAACAGTGTATAACAAAAAAGGTCTGATTTTCAGCAAAGGTCTAATTTTCAGTCAAGGTCTAATTGCCACCATGGCAATGCACCTGCTCAAGCAGCCATCTTGGTGTGCCAATTTTTGGTAAAAACCAGAATGCCACTCTTGTCCCATGACCTTACTCACCTTACCTCACTCGGCACAACTTCTTTGTGTTTTTAGAATGAAGAGGGGCATGAAAAGACAATGATTTGACTACATAGAAGAAGTGAAGAAGAAAAACAAGGGAGGTCCTGTCAGCCATCCAAATAGATGAGTTTGAAAAATGTTACATTCGCTAAATCTGTGATTCCATTCTTGGAAACATTTTTCAAACTCATCTGTTTGACTGGCTGACAGTACCTCCCTTGTTTTTTCTTCACCTCTTCAAGTGTAATGAAGAGTACTTTGAAGGTGATGAGGTTCTTTTGTAAAAAAAATATCAAATACAAAGCTTTGAGGAAAAAAAATCTGTTTTTCTTGGGTACCCCCTCATATGTTAACAGAGCTGTCTCCCTAGTAGAATGTAAGCCCCAAGTGAGGTAGGGGTCCTGGTTTATTTGGGTAATTGTTTAGCTACGTAGTAGTCATCTACCCCGCCACCCCCCGGGGAAGTTTGTTTTAATTTCACTTTATTTTTTATTTATTTTTTAACAATTTATTGGGGCTCATACAATTCTTTTCACAGTTCATACATATACATACATCAATTGTATAAAGCACATCTGTACAGTCTTTGCCCTAATCATTTTTTTCTCTTTTCTTCTTTTACATTTTATTAGGGACTCATACAACTCTTACCACAATCCATACATATACATACATCAATTGTATAAAGCACATCCATACATTCCCTGCCCCAATCATTCTCAAAGCATTTGCTCTCCACTTAAGCCCCTTGCATCAGGTCCTCTTCCCCCCCCTCCCCATTCCCCCCTCCCTCATATGCCCTTGGTAATTTATACATCGTTATTTTGTCATATCTTGCCCTATCCGGAGTCTCCCTTCTCTGCTGTCCCTCTCCCAAGGAAGAGGTCACATGTGGATCCTTGTAATCAGTTCCCCCTTTCTAACCCACTCACCCTCCACTCTCCCAGCATCGTCCCTCACACCCTTGGTCCTGAAGGTATCATCCACCCTGGATTCCCTGTACCTCCAACCCTCATATGCACCAGTGTACAGCCTCTGTCCTATCCAGCCCTGCAAGGTAGAATTCGGATCATGGTAGTTGGGGGGAGGAAGCATCCAGGATCTGGGGGAAAGCTGTGTTCTTCATTGATACTACCTCACACCCTAATTAACCCATCTCCTCTCCTAAGCCCCTCTATGAGGGGATCTGCATTGGTCGACACTTGGGCCTTGAGTCTCCACTCTGCACTTCCCCCTTCATTTAATATGATATATATATATACATATATACACATACATACATACATATACACATATAGACACATACATACACACACTTATATCTTTCTTTTTTTTTTTTTGCATGATGCCTTATACCTGGTCCCTTGGGCACCTCGTGATCGCACTGGCCGGTGTGCTTCTTCCATGTGGGCTTATTTGCTTCTGAGCTAGATGGCCGCTTGTTCACCTTCAAGCCTTTAAGACCCCAGACACTATCTCTTTTGATAGCCGGGCACCATCAGCTTTCTTCACCACATTTGCTTATGCACCCATTTGTCTTCAGCGATCTTATCATGGAGGTGTGCAGTCAGTGATATGATTTTTTGTTCTTTGATGCCTGATAACTGATCCCTTTGGGACCACTCGATCACACAGGCTGGTGTGTTCTTCCATGTGTACTTTGTTGCTTCTGAGCTAGATGGCCGCTTGTTTATCTTCAAGCCTTTAAGACCCCAGTCACTATCTCTTTTGATAGCCGGGCACCATCAGCTTTCTTCACCACATTTACTTGTTCATCCACTTTGGCTCCAGCCGTTGTGTCGGGAGAGTGAGCATCATAGAGTTCCAATTTAATAAAAGAAGGTATTCATGCATTGAGGGAGTGTTTGAGTAGAGGCCCAAGGTCCTTCCGCCACCTTAATACTTGACCTATAAATATAGACACATAGACCTATTTCCCCATCCTCCTATATATATTTGCATGTACATGTCTTTGTCTAGACCACCATGAATGCCCTTTGACTCCTAGCTCTTTCCTCCATCTCCCTTGACTTTCCTCCTGCCCTACTACCATGCTTCATCGCCACCTGGGCTAGAGTATACCTCTTCTCTAAGCACCCTTACCCTTGATCATTTCCCACCAGGCCTGCCACTCCCCCTTCTCTACCATTTGGGGTCCCATGTTTTTCCCTTGTCCCTGGGTTTGTTAACACCACTTCCTTACCCCCCCTACCCCCCCACCCCAAGCCCCCCCGGAACTGTCGGTCCCGTTGTTTTTCCTCCAGATAGTTCATCCAGCCTGTCCTATTCAGACAGACCTGTGGAGTCACTAACATGCACGAAAACTAGACAGAGGAAAACAAAGCAACAGTATACAACCAGACAACAAAACAACAAAAACAAACCACTGACAAAGAACAGAACAAAACAGTTCACAAGAGAAAAGCTTGTAGTTAGTTCAGGGATCATTTATTTGCTGGCCCTTAGGAGCGTTTTCCAGTCCAGTCTGTTGGGGCACCACGCCCTGGCCCCAAAGTCCACTTTCAGCATTCCCTGGGGACCTTGCCACTCCATTCCCTTGCTGTTCCGCTGCACTCCCCCAGTGATTTGCCTCGGTGTGGTGGGATCAGGTCAGGTGCAATTCCCACACTGTGTCTCCGGTGCTGTCCCCTGTATCGCCCTTAGTCACTGAGGGGCATCATGTCTCATAGTGGGGCCAGCCATGTTGTTCTCTCTGTGGACTGGCTGCTCTACTCAGGAACATCATCATCACGGCCTGGTGGGCCAGGCTGTGCTCCACTCTCTCCTCCTGCCCCTTCATCTGCTCCCGTGTGCTCTGATCAAATATGTCCATCTCCCAGAGCTGCAGAGTCAATGTAGTCCTTTGGAACAAATTCTTTTCGGGGGAGGGGCAGGAATCCACTTAATTTATGGTGCTGGGGCCAGCCTCCCAGACCTCTCCACCGGTTCCCTCCTCCACGCCGGGATATTGCATTCACACCTTGTGACACTGGGTTGAAGTCTGGTCCCACTTTCCCTGTGGAGATATAAACAATACCCTCCCCTTGGGTGGATTAATGCCCCATGACCCCACTACCCTTTTCTTCCTTGTATTCATCCTTTTGTTTTCCTTTCCCCACCTCCTCCACCATTGTCTACCATGTACATCCCTGGTTTTGGTCTGGTCTCTTCCATACTACACTGTCTTCACCCCTAAAATGTTTGTATACAGTAGCTTTTTTCCCTATGCCACTTTTGCTTTAAAAAAAAATTTTTTTTTTAATTCTTACCTCAGCGGACTCATGTTGTACTTGTCCTTTTGTGCCTGACTTACTTCGCTTAGCATGATTTCCTCCAGTTCTTCCCATGCCGCTATGTGCCTCATACGTTCATCACTGCTTTTTAGTGATGAGTAGTATTCCATTGTATGTATATACCACAGTTTTTTAATCCAATCGTCAGTTGATGGAAATTTGGGTTGCTTCCACCTCCTTGCAATTGTGAACTGTGCCGCAATGAACATTGGAGCACAGATGTCTGGTCTTGGTTTGTTTCTTGCCTCTTCTGGGTATATGCCCAGTAGGGGGATTGCTGGGTCATATGGTAACTCTATTTCCATCTGTTTTAGGTATCGCCAGATTGATTTCCATAGTGGCTGTACGTACTTACAGTCCCACCAGCAGTGGATGAGAGTTCCTGTCTCCCCACAGCCCCTCCAACACTTGTTGCTTTCTGATTTTTTGAATTGGGCTACCTTTGAGGGTGTCAGGTGGTACCTCATTGTTGTTTTAATTTGCATTTCTCTTATGGCTAAAGATCGGGAACATTTTCTCATCTGTTTGTTGGCCATTCAGATTTCTGCCCCTGTGAAACTTCTGTTTAAGTCCTTTGCCCACCTTTCAAGTGGGCTATTGGTTTTTTTCATTTTGGAAGCTAGCAGAGTACTGTAGATTTTAGTAATAAGGCCTTTGTCTGATGTGTCATTGCTAAAGATGTTTTCCCAGTCTGTGGACTCTCTTATTACTCTCTTGGTGAATTCTTTAGATGTACACAAGTGTTTTATCTTCAGTATATCCCATTTGTCAATTTGTGCCTCCTCTGTGTTTGTGTCCTTCCCTATTTCTGATAGCCTGTGTATTCCCTGCGCCTAAGTTCTCAAGTTGGTCCCAATTCCCTCATTGATGGCCCTAATAGTTTGGGGCTTAACTTCAAGGTCTGTGATCCACCTTGAGTTTATTCTTGTGCATGGAGTGAGATAAGGGTCTTGCTTCATTTTTCTGCATGTTGATATCCATTTTTTCCAGCACCACTTGTTAAAGAGGGCATCTGCTTCCCATTTGATCTTTTTGGGGCCCTTGTCAAAGATCAGCTGTGTGTATGCTGATGCTTTTATTTCTGGGTTTTCAGTTCTTTTCCATTGGTCTGAGTATCTGTCATTGTACCAATACCATGCAGTTTTGAGAACTGTGGCTGTATAGTATGTGCCAAAGTCAGGTAAAGCAAGCCCTCCCACGGTGTCCTTCTTCTTGAGGAGTTCTCTGCTAATTCTGGGCTTCTTCCCTCTCCATATGAAGTTGGTAATCAGTTTTTCCATTTCTTTGAAGAAAGATGATGGTAATTGTATCGGGATAGCATTAAACTTATATAGTGCCTTTGGCAGAACTGACATCTTAACTATATTAAGTCTCCCAATCCAAGAGCAAGGAATATTCTTCCATTTGTTGAGGTCGCTCTTGGTTTCTTGTAATAGTGTTCTATAGTTTTCCCTATATAGATCTTTTGTTTTTTCAGTCAAGTGTATCCCTAGATATTTCAGTTTGTATTTGGCTATTGTGAAGGGTACCACCTTTTTGATCTCTTCTTCTGTGGTCTTATCTGATGTGTATAACAGTCTGATGGACTTCTGTTTGTTGATCTTGTATCCTGCCACTCTGCCAAACTCTTCTATTGCTTCCAGTACTCCCCTTGTGGAACTTTTGGGATTTTCCATATATAAAATCATATCATCTGCAAATAACGATAGTTTCACCTCTTCCTTCCCCAGACGAATACCTTTGATGTCACTTCTTGGCCTTATGCTGTTAGCTAAAACCTCCAGCACGATATTAAATAGGAGTGGAGACAAGGGGCATCCTTGTCTGGTTCCCTTTTTCAGTGGGATTGTGTTAGTCTTTTCTCCATTGACTATGACTTTGGCTGTTGGTTTTTCATATATAGCTTGTATTGTCTTGAGGAACTTTCCTTCCATTCCTATCTTCGCTAGTGTCTTAAACAGGAATTGGTGTTGGATGTTGTCGAATGCTTTTTCTGCGTCTATTGATATTAGCATGTGATTCTTATACTTTTTCATGTCAATGTGACGAATAATACTAATGGTCCTTCGTATGTTGAACCATCCCTGCATCCCTGGTATGAATCCCACGTGGTCATGGTGAATTATTTGTTTTATATACTTTTGTATTCTGTTGGCTAGTATTTTGTTAAGGATTTTTGCATCAATGTTCATTAGGGATATCGGTCTGTAGTTCTCGATTCTTGTGGGATCCTTGCCCGGTTTGGGTATCAGAGTTATACTAGCATCATAGAAGGAGTTTGGGAGTTTGCCATCTTTTTCTATGTTCTGGAAAAGTTTGTGTAGGATTGGTATTAGTTCTTCCCTGAATGCTTGGTAGAATTCTCCAGTGTATCCATCTGGTCCAGGGGATTTTTTTGTTGGTAATCCCTTGATAACCTTTTCTATTTCTTCTATTGCGATGGGTCTGTTGAGATTCTTGATGTCCACCGAGGATAGTCTAGGGAGGGATTGTTTTTCCAGGAATTTGTCCATGTCTTCCAAATTATTGAATTCATTGGAGTACAATCCTTCATAGTATTATGTAACTATCCTTTTGATTTCATTAGGGTCTGTTGTAATGACCCCTCTTTCATCCCTTATTCTTGCTATTGAGATTTGTTCCCTCCTTTCTTTGGTTAGGTTTGCCAATGGTCTATCGATCCTGTTTATCTTTTCAAAGAACCAACTTTTAGCGATATTAATTTTTTCCATAGTTTTTTTATTTTCCCTCTCCTGAATCTCAGCCCTGATTTTTATAATTTCTTTTCTTTTGCTATTAGAAGGGTTGTCCTGCTGACTCAGCTCTAGTTTTTGTAAATTTTGTGTCAGCGTATCCATCATGAGTCTCTCTTCCTTTCTCAGGTGTGCTTGTATTGCTATGAACCTTCCTCTGATGACTGCCTTTGCTGTGTCCCATAGGTTTTGGTACATCGTGTGCTCATTTTCGTTGGTTTCGAGAAATTTCCTGATTTCATCTCGGATCTGCACCAGTATGCACTCCTTTTGCAGTAGAGAGTTATTCATCCTCCAATTATTTGCTCTTATTTTCTTTGTCTTCCTTTTGTTGATTTCCAGTCTTATGGCACAGTGGTCAGAGAGAGAGGTCTGTATTATTTCAATGTGCTTAAATTTATGTAGATTTGCCTTATGCCCCAGCATGTGGTCTATCTTCGAATATGTGCCATGAGGACTTG
Source organism: Tenrec ecaudatus (assembly GCF_050624435.1). Classification (NCBI taxonomy): domain Eukaryota; kingdom Metazoa; phylum Chordata; class Mammalia; order Afrosoricida; family Tenrecidae; genus Tenrec; species Tenrec ecaudatus. Next base: position 134,738,354 of record NC_134532.1, read on the forward strand.
AAAAGAATGTGAAATTTTTTGTATTTGGATGAAAAGCTCTGTAAATATCTATTAGGTCAAATTGTCTAATTGTGGAGTTTAGCACTCTAGTCTCCTTGTTGAGTTTCTTTCCCTGTGATCTATCTTTCTCAGTGAGTGGTGTGTTGAAGTCACTCACTATAATTGTCGAGTCTGTGATTTCTTTCTTAATCTTTTGGAGTGTTTGGTTCACGTATTGAGCTGGTCTCTCATTCGGGGAATATATGTTTACAATGCTTAGTGGTTCATTGTCTATCATTCCCTTGAGCATTATATAGTGTCCCTCCTTATCTCTTTTTATGGTTTGCATTTTGAGGTCAATTTTATCCGAGATAAGGATTGCAACCCCTGCTTTTTTTGTGTTGCTGTTTGCTTGGTAGGTCCTTCTCCAGCCTTTGATTCTCAGCCTATTTTTGTCTGTAGCCTTGAGGTGTGTCTCCTGTAGGCAGCAAATTGATGGGTTGTGTTTTCTAAGCCATTCTGCTAGTCTCAGTCTTTTAATGCCTGAGTTCAGGCCATTGATATTCAGGGTTATTATCTCCATGTGTGGACTCTGTGATGCCATATTATACTTTTTGTGTTGGGAGTTTTCCTACTTTCCTTTCTCATTAGTGTGTGTTTTGTGTGTGTATCATTCTTGGCTTCTTTCCATCCTTAAGCCATTTCTATCTTAGGGTCTGTTTTCTATTTGTTGTGCTCTGGGTGAGGTTGTTCTATGTGCTGGTGTCTTATTTGTGCTTGGTGAGTGTTGTTCTTCTGCCCATACTGAGTCGGCGAGGATCTTTTGTAATGCTGGGTTTGTTGTAACGTATTTTTTGAGTTTTTCCTTGTCTGGGAAGACTTTTACTTCTCCATCGATCTTGATCGATAATTTGGCTGGGTAGAGGATTCTTGGATTTGTGTTGTTTTCTTTCAATTTTTGGAATATGTTACTCCACTCTCTCCTTTTTTTCATAGTTTCTGCTGATAGGTCTGAGCATATCCTTATGTGGGAACCTTTATATGTGATTGCTTGCTTTTCCCTAGCTGCTCTCATGATTTTCTCCTTTTCCTCAAAGTTTGAAAGTTTAACTATTATGTGCCTTGGTGATTTCTTCTTGGGGTCCCGTCGTGCTGGTGTTCTTTCAGCCTCCTGGATGGTTGCTTGGTTTTCATTCATTAGGCTGGGGAAGTTTTCCTCCAAGAATTCTCTCGCTATTGTTGCAGATGACTTCTTTGTTGTGTCTTCCTCCGGTAGGCCAATAATTCTAATGTTGTTCCGCCTCATAGCATCAGACATAGCTCTTAGGTTTTCTTCGGCTTCTCTGATGCTCTTATTAGATTTTTGTTCACGTTTATTAAAGTCTGCTTGACTGTCCTCCACGCCACTGATGCGGTTCTCTGATTCCTCCAATCGATTCTCAAGGAACATGATTCTGCTATTGTTTTTCATTACCTGCTCCTCAAGCTCCTGTATTTTCCTTTGGTATATGTCTTTTAGCTCCTCTGTCATTTCATCCTTTTTCTGTAGTGTTTCCCTCATATTCTGCATCGCTCCAAGCACCATTCTGAGAGCTTCTTTGTATGGCATCTCAATGTCTGCTTCTTCTATGTATGTTGTTATGTTCAGGACATCTTCTTCCTTTGCCTTTTGTTTCTCCTGTTTTTTCGTTGAGGTCGTTAGGGGTGATGGCTGTTTGCGTTGAGTTGTTTTTGAGGGACCAGGTGCCATTTTCTAGTCTCTCTCTGGAAGACTTATAGGAATTCTTCTTCGATCTGCCTACAGCTGATTTTGCTATGGGATTAACCTACCACTTTATCTTCCTGTGGCTTCCCTATTAGGGGAGTGTCCCAGATGGCAGATCGACTGCCTGCACCAGTGTTGCAGAGGCTGGGCTGAAGTTCCCGCTATTGGTTTGAATATTGATAAGTGTTGGCTGAGCTGCCTTATGTCCCCAGGTACACAGGCAGGAACTCCCTGGTGAGAAGTCTGAGGAGTATCCCCTGGAGAGCAAGCAGGCCTTACCCTAGCCTTGGGCTATCTATGCAGGGTGGAGCTCACCTAGCTGGGTGTGACCCAGGCGCAAATGCCCTAGGGCAATGGGAGTGCCCCGTAAGCCCGCAATGGAGTGTGAGAGAGCAGGGCAGGAACAAGGGGGGTGAGAAAAATCAAAAAGTGAGACTAGACTGTGCAGGGGTACAGGGAAGCGAGGGAAGCAAAAGAAACTATGTAGCTGAGTCCCACTCCCTGCCTGTGGATCTACAAGGGCTTACTCCCTGCCCCAAGCCCCAGGGGTAGTTCGCAGCTGAGCCCCAAGAAGGGTCGCAAGAAAACTGCTGAGCCGCCCCCAGAGAAATGGGGGGACAGAGAGCAGAGATGTTAACAGACGCCGCCGTGTAGCTGAAGCTTGATCCCTGCCTATGGAGCTGTGGGGGTTTGGGTTTATTCCCTGCTCAGACCACGCGGCGCAGCTGCGGCTGCGGCTGTGCCTTGAAAAAGCCCCTGCGCAGCCCTCCAAGGCTGTGTGGGAATATAAAGCAAAGACGCAAACAGAAGCAACAATGTAGATGAACCCCAATCCCTGCCAGTGGAGCCGCAAGAGTCCTGTTCCTGCCCTGAGGCAGATAGGGAAAAACTGTGGCTGTGCTGAGACCAAGTCCTGCTACAGGCTCCAAATGGTCCCGGCTTGGGCAGATCCGGCAACTGGACTAGGGTCGAGCACCAGCCGGCTTCCACTGAGGTAAGCCAAAAGCCCCCAGCCCCTCAAAACCCCGAGGATCTGTGCCTACTTATCTTTATGATGCACCTCCTGCGATCCAGTGGCGTTGAATTTCACTCTGAGCAACTCTCCTGGGCTGGATTCTGCGGAGTCCCTCTGGTGTGTGTCACTCCGTCGCCATCTTCCCGGAAGTCCCAATTTCACTTTATTTTTAAAACTTGTGTGAAATCCCACATATCATGTACTTCTATAATTAAGTCACTTTAAAAAAGTGACTTGTATATTCCTCTTCAGTTATATATGCATCGTCACAATCAGTTCTAGTGCTCCCTTCAGCCTCCCACGTTCTTTATTTGTTCCCTAATTACCCCTCACTCTTCCCACCATCCATGCAGGATAAAAGTTTTTGTTATTTATAAACTGGGAAACCTTACAGAAAAAATAAAACAGAAAGAAAGTAATAAAATACAAAGATAAAATAAGAAATAAAAGACCACCAGCAATACTAAAATAAAGCCCCAAAGGAAATTTCTGTTGTGGACAAGCAAGAACCATTTAAACATAGAGCAAATTCAGGTTGGATCAAGAGGGACTGACCAGGTATCATATTATGACATAGTTCCATCAACCATAATCTGGTTGACAATAATCTCTGTCCCACCGTAAAGTTGTCTGAGTCCACATTCTGTGACCCCAAGGCCCTGTCAGAGGTTTGTTCTGACTAAAAGGTCTGCAGATGGATTTTGGTTTCCCACTACCCTCCACAGCCTTCTACAAATTGGTTGTTCACAATGTAAGCCATGATTTTTCCCTTCATCACATTTGAAGTTTGTTATTGTCATCTTTAGATCACACAGACGAGTGTGTTTCTTCCATTTAAACTTAGTTGATGCCTCGCTTAGATGCCTGCTTATTTTCACGCAAGCCTTTAAGACCCCAGATATTATTTCAATTGATAGCCTGGCACCGTCAGCTTTCTTCATCATACTTTGCTGTAGCATCCGTATCTTTAGTGATCTCTTCATGAAGGCAAGCATTGAGCAGGACCATGCTATACGAACTAACTGTTCTTGGGTTGGGACTAGAGTTAAGTGGGAGTCCTAACGCCATCTGCTTGCTCACGGGTTATGAACCCATGGTTAATTTTATCACTCATGTTATCATTTTATGACAAGAATGACAGTGATGACAACCCCCCCCCCCCAATCAAAACAACAGCAGCAACAACAGCAAAACATTGTAAATCATCCTCTTAGGATATAAGGCAACTGCACTGGCAACATCAATAATTTATCCAAAGGCATGGAATTTAAGGTACTATTGAGGAGCTTATGTGCATACAGCCCAGCTGTGAATCACAATCTGTGACACTCTCCTTTCTTAAAGTAATGGGCAACAAGTGTATTAGTTTCTCATGGTTCTCTTAACCCCAAACTATGCATTGGGTAGTTTGTAAGATCAAAAATGTATTGCCTCACAATTCTGGAGAACAAACTTACTGCCATCTAGGCAATTCTGACCCATAGCAACTCTATTGGGTAGGGTAGATCTGCCCCTGTGGGTTCCTGAGACTGTAAATCTTTATGTAACGAGAAAGCTTCATCTTTGTCCCTTGGAGCACCTAGTGGGTTTGAACCACTGGCCTTGTGGTTAGCAGCCTCCTTTGTATCCACTATACTACCAGGACTCCTACAGTTTTGAAGAATAGGAGCTGAAATTCAGCATTTCAGCAGGACCAGGCTCCTGCTGTCCACTGTAAGGAAAGATTCTTCCAGGTTTTGTCCAGTTTCTGGTTGTCCCAGACAGTGATCAGTGTACCTTGGCTCATACATGTATCTTCATGTGCTGTCTAGCTTTTGTGTGTTCATCTGTTTTCCTTACATATCTTCTTTTATAAGAACACCATTTGTATGGATCCACCATACTTCAGTATGACCTCATTTAACTGGAACACTTCATTTCTTTCAATTTTCTATTGTGAATTGGGTGAGGAACACATCAGTTTTCCATCCAACAATTCATAACCAATGTGTTTCATATTATTAATTCCAATTCTTCCAATGTAACATCACTTATCCCATTTCTTCCTTGTTTTTTCTGTTTTGATTTCTCTTTCTTTTTAATTTCTCCTTTTCGCCTTCTGAGCTTTTGGGGAAAATGCTATCTCTCACCTAATTTTTAAAAACTTTTCTATTTTGAATTGGGTAAAGGTTTACACATCAAATCAGTTTTTCTTTAAATCATTCACAAACATGTTGTTTCATGACATCAATTGCAGCTCTAGACTTCAATTAATAATTCATAAAAGGATAAACAAATCTGTCTGGGAAAAAGTATGGCCAGAATGTTCCTTGGAGGCAAGGATGGCAAGACTTTGTCTTACATAATTTGGACATGGTATCAGGTGAGACTAAGACCAGGAAAAGGCTATCATGCTTGGTAAAGTAGAGGGCAGTGAAAAAGAGGAAGGGCCTCAACAAGATGGATGGACACAGCGGCTGCAACAACGGGCTCAAACACAAGAACCATCGGGAGGCTGGCACAGGACCAGCTGCAAATCAGGTCACAATGAGTCCGAATCAGCTCACTGGCACTCAACAACAACAACCAGGACACTCTGAACCTGTCCTTAAGTAAATGCTGTCCTTTTTCTCTCAAAGTTTGCTTTTTCTAAGGTTGCATGCCTCCCTAGTGTTCAATGATCGCTTTTGATTTGGAATGATTTCTTGATCTCAAGAGTGCATGGCTCCCTAGTATTCTTGCTCATATACTTATATTACGGTCTATTGTTTTGCTGAAAATCAAGCCACAAAGGCGAGTTCACTTCCATACCGGAAGACAGACTAAAGGCCATGGTCTCAGCAGTTTTATTAGTAGATCTGTCCAGTAAGCCTAGTCTTTCTTTTTTTAATATATAATTTGAGTTTTGCTCAGTTTTTGCTTACACTCTATCCAGGATTTTTTAAGGTGATCCTTTCAGAGGACAGTAATGTACTTGGGCACCTTCTCCTTCTCCTGGCTGCACGTTCATAGAGGCTGAGTGAGTTCTTGCGGCTCACCAGGCCTTTGGTCTAATTGTTCCTATATGTCTGTTTGAGTTTCTTTACCCTCTTTTCTCTGCAAAGAAGACTCAAAAAGGTGCATCTATGGTGTTCAGTTTCAAGCTTGTCAAACCTGACTGGGGATATTTTTAAAGACTCTCCCTCCAAATAAGACCACGCTCACAGGTACAAGGGGTTAGGGCTTCAAAGTAAATTTGGGGGAATACAATTCAAATCAAGTTTTATTAGGTAATCACACTGTCTCATTCTGGGTCTGCTTGTGCCTGACATGCACCGACACTACTGTTAGCTCCCAAGCACTGAGGGGTGGGTATTCAGGTTGGGCCAATCAGAGCATTACATCTTCTGGTCGGTATTTAAGAATGAGCCTAGGATGCAATTAAAATCAGACCTGAATTTTCCACCCAAGTTGTTGGCTAATGGAAGCTTTTCTTCCACTCTATTTGGAGCTGTAAAGATGTGAGCCCAGACATGCTGGCAGCCCAAATGTTGATACTCGGAGGGAAATAGAGCCAACGACACATACGCATAAATCCATGTAATGTGAACATGGGACAAATATCAAATTTGAAATAGTAGTTATGTCTGAGTTGCCATACTATTCAAGAGCATCAAGAAATACTTATTTATCATTTCCCATTGCCAATTTTTGTCAGTTAAAAAGACGATATTTATCCTCTATGTCTTTTTCTAAATTAAAAGATTTTTGAACAGGGAAGGGCCAGTATTTCATGAGTGGAACTTTTTTCAACACCTCAAGTATATTCACTAGGACCTGTGAGGTATAATTTTTAAAACAAAACAAACAAAACCCCTTTGAATCCAACTGTGGCTTTGCTAGCCCAAATTTTACCAACAGATATTTGTGTTGATGGTTGCATAACATTATGACTACAGCTAATATGCATTTTAAAATGGTTTAAATGGCCAAAAAAAAGGATATCAGAATGGTTTTAAATGCCTTTTGATACCAACATAAATGAGGTGTATAATATTCCCAGGTCCGTCACCCGTTACAGACTACCTATTTTATATCCGTTTGGCCTAGTCTGGCTTACCTGGAAGAACAGCAGCTCCGTTCCATTCATGCCCCACTATTACTTTGATCGATGAGGTATGGTGCTTGTGGTGTCCTAAGACAGCTGTGCTTAATCCAAGGTCACCCAATGCTCTGGCCGAGTTTTCTTATACACATTTTATAGCTTGAAATTTCAAATGAATGTATCTCATCTATTTCAAGATTCTGCTTATCTATGGCTGGAGAGCTGAATCAAGTGGATCAAAGTTCTTTTTTATTTGCATATGGGTATGGAATTTTTTCCAGCATCATTGGATGAAAGGAGTAGCCTTTCTCTATCAAATCACTTTGCCACCTTTATTGAAAGTCAGATGACAGTATGCACATATGTGTGTCTTTATCTATTTATTTATTTATTTATTTTTATTTTAACAATTTATTGGGGCTCATACAATTCTTTTCACAGTTCATACATATACATACATCAATTGTATAAAGCACATCTGTACAGTCTTTGCCCTAATCATTTTTTTCTCTTTTCTTCTTTTACATTTTATTAGGGACTCATGCAACTCTTACCACAATCCATACATATACATACATCAATTGTATAAAGCACATCCATACATTCCCTGCCCCAATCATTCTCAAGGCATTTGCTCTCCACTTAAGCCCCTTGCATCAGGTCCTCTTTCCCCCCCCCCTCCCTCCCCATTCCCCCCTCCCTCATATGCCCTTGGTAATTTATACATCGTTGTTTTGTCATATCTTGCCCTATCCGGAGTCTCCCTTCCCCCCTTCTCTGCTGTCCCTCTCCCAGGGAAGAGGTCACATGTGGATCCTTGTAATCGGTTCCCCCTTTCCAACCCACTCACCCTCCACTCTCCCAGCATCGTCCCTCACACCCTTGGTCCTGAAGGTATCATCCACCCTGGATTCCCTGTACCTCCAACCCTCATATGCTACTCAAACACTCCCTCAATGCATGAATACCTTCTTTTATTAAATTGGAACTCTATGATGCTCACTCTCCTGACACAACGGCTGGAGCCAAAGTGGGTGAACAAGTAAATGTGGTGAAGAAAGCTGATGGTGCCCGGCTATCAAAAGAGATAGTGACTGGGGTCTTAACGGCTTGAAGATAAACAAGCGGCCATCTAGCTCAGAAGCAACAAAGTCCACATGGAAGAACACACCAGCCTGTGTGATCGAGTTGTCCCAAAGGGATCAGTTACCAGGCATCAAAGAACAAAAAATCATATCATTGACTGCACACCTCCATGATAGGATCGCTGAAGACAAATGGGTGCATAAGCAAATGTGGTGAAGAAAGCTGATGGTGCCCGGCTATCAAAAGAGATAGTGTCTGGGGTCTTAAAGGCTTGAAAGTGAAGAAGCGGCCATCTAGCTCAGAAGCAAATAAGCCCACATGGAAGAAGCACACCGGCCAGTGCGATCACGAGGTGCCCAAGGGACCAGGTATAAGGCATCATGCAAAAAAAAAAAAGATATAAGTGTGTGTATGTATGTGTATATATGTGTATATGTATATATGTATGTGTATATATGTATATATATATCATATTAAATGAAGGGGGAAGTGCAGAGTGGAGACCCAAGGCCCAAGTGTCGGCCAATGGAGATCCCCTCATAGAGGGGTTTAGGAGAGGAGATGGGTTAATTAGGGTGTGAGGTAGTATCGATGAAGAACACAGCTTTCCCCCGGATCCTGGATGCTTCCTGCCCCCAACTACCATGATCCGAATTCTACCTTGCAGGTCTGGATAGGACAGAGGCTGTACACTGGTGTGTCTTTTTTTAAAACACTGTTCTGTTCCCTTGGTATATGTGTGCATATTCTTACCAATACCATCCCGCCTTGGTTACAATATTTCTCCTCATACTCTTGCTTACTGACTACTTATGATATTTAATTTAAAGATTTTAGCTGTTCACTTATATTCAATGATTGCTTTTAAAAAAAGCATTTTATTGGGGCTCATACAACTCTTATCACAATCCACACATGCATCACTTGTGTAAAGCACACTCATACATTCATTGCCCTCATCATTCTCAAAACTTGCTTTCCGCCTGGGTTCCTTTAATGATTGCTTCTTGACTTGGGTCTTAGGCTCCTTACTTTGGGATGCTTCTGAAAGGGCTACCCATCGGTCCATGAGAGAGCATTTTTGAGCTATTCTGGGTTTCTGTGTGAATGATATTTAGACATCATTTACCAGTGTCAGTTTTTTAAAAATGTTATTGACATATAATTCACTAGTTCAATCATAGTAAGAAGAGTTGTAAAATCATCACCACAATCAATTTTAGAACATTTTATTCTTTCTCATGCCCATTGTTGTTAGCTCCCCAATTCCCCCAACCTCCCTTGCAACACACCCAAGAAACCGTTAATCCAGTTACTGTCTCTGTAGGTTTATCTATCTTGAATTTCATATGCCAACAACAAAAACTAATGACAATAACAAAGTAAAACAGAGAAAAAAAAACCTCATTTGAAAATAAAGTAGAAAATATTAAAAGGCAGAAAAAAAATCACCTGGGTCAAAAGGGAAATCAAATGTTCAGGTGTTAAAAGTTAACCTAACTGCATCTTCAATAATCCACTTTCCAGAACACTCTTAATGGAAGCAAGACTATTCATATCCCAGTTTATTTTAAACTGGAACAATTTTAAAATGGGTCAAAATGGAGATACAGGTGTCAATTTTAATATCAACTACCAATTTTTAAAATGAAGCAAACCAGTTCTTATTTTAAATTGAACTCTATTGACAGATTCCTTGTACACATTTGGAGGACGAGGATATTAACAAATGTGTATTTTTATATAAAACTATAAAATGAATAAAACTTTTACAGGGACAAATTTCACAAATTTCCATTTTGTTCTAAAGCCATTGCTATCTTGGTTTATCTGTACTGTGTGTTCACAGCCTGCGCTTTTAAATCATCAGTTTTTCACCCTTGTTGGGCTTGATCCAGTCCTTTTTGGGTAGGTTTTTCATTAGGTAGGCATTTTTGTTCGTTTAGCTTTGATTTTGCTTTTTGTTTTTAAAGGAAGACTCATTAATGCCTCTTTCCCAGAACCTGTACAAAATCGAGAATGTCTTTCTATTGCCATACATATAAAACAAAGAGGTCGGGCGTACTGTTCTTGGCTCAGTCTTTTTCCCACTCTCCTTCTCAGTACTCAGTAAACATTCCCCCACCTTTCTAGGTCGTGAAATATTGCTATGGGGAGGTTATATTTGAATTCACTATCCCAACATTTTTCTGTCCATGACTTGACTTTTCTGTCCAAAGTTTATCTTACAATATTACTTCAGGATTTGTCTTTGCTTTGATCATTTCATCTGACAATATTCCTGGGAAAGACTGTACACTTTAATCAGCACATAAAACGTTTTCTTCTTTAGTAGTTTTAAATAATCTTCTATTTTATTGGTTTTGTTCTAATTTGGAAATGAAAAGAAGTTCTCTTAATTTGGGTTCATAATTAGCTTTACCCAAAGAAATTGTCTTTGTTTCCTAAACCAAAAACACTTAATGCCATTGGGTTGATTCTGACCCAATAGTGACATTCTAGGTTTCTGGGATGGTAAATCTTCTCTTGCAGAGCAGCTAGTGTTTTTGAACTGCTCTTCTGGTGGAAGACGAGACTTTCTCCTCCATGAACACCTAAACCCCAAACATTCACTTCCACTAAATCCATTCCAGCTCTTACTGCTCCTATAGGACAGGGTCTGTGGTTCAAACCTACCAGCTGCTCTGTTAGAGCCTGCTCCTATAAAGATTTACAGTCTTGGAAACCCTAAGGGATAGTTGTCCTATATTCAATTTTCACTGTTTACGCATTGTAAGTGTGGTCTGCCATCCATCCATCAGTTTGGCACACTGTGGCGATTGCCTATTGTTATGATGTTGCAAGCTATCCAACCACGCTTCCAATCCCAGCAAGGTCACCTGTGGGGGACAGGTTTCAGCAGAGCTTCTAGACTGAAAGTCTGGAAAGAAAGATTTGGTGATCTACTTCCAGAAGAAGCCAATGAAAATATGTATCAGAATAGAATATTGTCCAAAATAAAGCCTCCTAGTTTGAAGGCATTGAAAATACACAGTGGCCAGTATGGTGGATTCTAAGATCAGATAACACGGGACTGGGCAGTGTTTCCTTCTGTTATGCATGAAGTTGCTGTGAGCTGGAGCCCACTAGATGGCACCAATAAGACCAAAGCTGTGATTGTTTCAGCCTTATAATACTTTGCTACTTTGTTACTTGGTGAACACTGTCCAGGCTTTCACAATTGTTATGTTTGAGCCCATTGATGCAACCTGTGGTAGTTACATAATTTGGGGTCAATTTGAGGATTAAGAGGGAAGGGGTGGAGTTTAGCCTGTCAATCAGATGGAAGCTTGATGGCCACATTTAGAGATGCTAAGCAGAAAAATAGCTCGCTGGAGGCAGGACTCAGGCTCACTGTCTGGGAGACATCCCTGTGGAGAAGACACATGAAGAGAGGCTGATGAAGCTTGACTTCTGGAGCTGGAGAAACCACGTGGAGATCCCTGCCAGTGCTGACATGCTTTTACCACCACTGGATCCACAAGACTTCCACCCACTGGCCTGTGATATTCTTGCATATGGTGTCATTGCATGAGTTTCGTGAGTCTGAAGAGGACTTTATAGATTGGTATCAGGCATCTGGGCTAATATCGGACTTAAGGACTTGATCTGGACCAGACTGGGATGTTTTCTCAATATTAAATCGCTCTTGTACATAAACTTCTTTCTTATACACACATAAGTGTCCATGAATTTGTTTCTCTAGTCTACCCAAACTAACACACAACCACTGTGTCAATTAATCATTTTTAGGATCTTCATATTTTTCTCTGACCCTCTACCAAATAAGATATCTTTTTCCTGGGAATGGTCTCTCCAAATGGCAGGTCCAAAGTGTGTGAAATGAAGTCTTGATAGCCTCAATTCTAAGGGAGTATTCTGGCTGAGCTCCCTTCAAGACAGATCTGTTTGTTCTTTTGGCAGTCGATGTGAATATTCTTTGCCAACACCATAATTCAAATGCTTAATTCTTCTCCAGTATTCATTAGTCTTTGTCTCGATTTCACATACATATAATGCTTTTGGAAGAACCATAGCTCGAGTCAGGCCCATCGTGATCTTCCAAGAGACACCTTTGCTCTTTAATACTTTAAAGAGATCTTTTGCAACAGATTTGCTCAATGCAATACGTTCTTTGATTTCGAGACTCCTGTTTCAATGAGCTTTGCAAGTAAAATATAAAATGAAATCCTTCGACAATTTCAATCTTTTCTCCATTTATCACGATGTTGGTGTTATCTACCTATTTTGGTTTCCTTTACACTGAGTTGCAATCCATACCGAAGGCAGCACTCTTTGGTTCCTATGAAGGCTGTGTCATTTGTGTTCCACAGGTTGTTAATAAGATGCCCTCCAATCCCGATGCCATACAGTCCATCTTCTCTGATTATTTGCCGAGCATACAGATAAATTAAGTAGGGGGAAAGGGCACGTAAATGCACAAGATATCCTTTCCAGATCTTAACCCACTCAGTATTCCTTTGTTTTGTTCAATCATCTGCCTTTGGGTATGGACATGAACACAATGAAGCATTCTGGAATTTCCATTCATCTTAATGCTGTCCATAATTTATTATGATCTCTACAGTCAAATGCCTTTGCTTGGTCAGGAAACACAAGTATTGCCAGCATTGCCAGCTCTTATTTCATGGCCTCATCTGAGTCTGACTTGAGTTTCTGGCAGCTCCCTGTTGGTGTATCCTAGAAACTATTTTTGAGTTATAGTCACTAAATTTTACTTCAAATAATAGTAATGATATTGTTGTGTACATTTTGCATTTGGTTCAGACACCTTTCTTTGGAATGTGTGTGAATATGAATGACTTCCAGTCAGTTGGTGAGATAGCTGTCTTCCAGATTTCCTGGCCTAGATTACTGAGTGCTTTCAGTGCATCAGCGTGTTTGGAACATTACAATCAGTAGCCCATTGGTTCCTGGATCACTGTTTTATGTTAACGCCTTCAGTGCACCTTAGACTTCCTTGTTCAATACCATCAGTTCTTGATCGTGTGCTACCTCTTGTAATAGCTGCTAGTATATGTTAAACAAAGTTTATGCCTTTTATTTTCAATAGAGGAATTTAATATATTTAATATATTAATATTAGTTGCTATAATTTATATCTCCTACCCCATTTTTCTCAGTCCAAGCTTTCTTTTTTAATATGACCTTGCTATCTTAATGATTCGTCTTTTGATTTATGTACTGTTTTCCTTTATCTTCTCTTGTAAGCTACAAACCATTTGTTCAATTCTATAGCAATCTCTCCACCTTATTTTCTTTTTTTAATGGTGATATTTGAGATTTCTTTATATTCCCATGGTGTCCCAGAAGAAAATCATTTGAATTTTTTTAACACAAAGTATATGTGTGTCTTTCCTTTGGTCCTAATCTCAATCTATAATGTGATGGTCCCTTGGGCTAGTCCTTTTAAAAAAAAGTCATATTTCAGTTTTGGGTTTTTTTTATTTATTTATTTTTAATTTTAATTTTTAAATGTTTTATTAGGGACTCATACAACTCTTATCACAATCCATACATATACATACATCAATTGTATAAAGCACAACCATACATTCCCCGCCCCGATCATTCTCAAAGCATGTGCTCTCCACTTAAGCCCTTTGCATCAGGTCCTCTTTTTTTCCCCTCCCTCCCCGCTCCCCCCTCCCTCATGTGCCCTTTGTAAATTATACATCGTTATTTTGTCATATCTTGCTCTATCCGGAGTCTCCCTTCCCCCCCTTCTCTGTCGTCCCTCTCCCAGGGAGGAGGTCACATGTGGATCCCTGTAATCAGTTCCCCCTTTCCAACCCACTCACCCTCCACTCTCCCAGCATCGTCCCTCACACCCTTGGTCCTGAAGGTATCATCCACCCTGGATTCCCTGTGCCTCCAGCCCTCATATGTACCAGTGTACAACCTCTGCCCTATCCAGCCCTGCAAGGTAGAATTCGGATCATGGTAGTTGGGGGGGGGGGGGGAAGCATCCAGGATCCGGGGGAAAGCTGTGCTCTTCGTCGGTACTACCTTGCACCCTGACTGACCCATCTCCTCTCCTAAGCCCCTCTATGAGGGGATCTGCATTGGTCGACACTTGGGCCTTGGGTCTCCACTCTGCACTTCCCCCTTCATTCAACGTGGTATATATATAAATATATATATATTTATATATATATACACACACACATATTCTTTTTTTTTTTTTTGCATGATGCCTTATACCTGGTCCCTTTGGCACCTCGTGATCGCACTGGCTGGTGTGCTTCTTCCATGTGGGCTTTTTTGCTTCTGAGCTAGATGGCCGCTTGTTCACCTTCAAGCCTTTAAGACCCCAGACACTATCTCTTTTGATAGCCGGGCACCATCAGCTTTCTTCGCCACATTTGCTTATGCACCCATTTGTCTTCAGCGATCCTATCATGGAGGTGTGCAGCCAATGATATGATGATTTTTTGTTCTTTGATGCCTGATAACTGATCCCTTTGGGATCACTTGCTCACTCAGGCTGGTGTGTTCTTCCATGTGGGCTTTGTTGCTTCTGAGCTAGATGGCCGCTTGTTTATCTTCAAGCCTTTAAGACCCCAGTCACTATCTCTTTTGATAGCCGGGCACCATCAGCTTTCTTCACCACATTTACTTGTTCACCCACTTTGGCTTCAGCAGTTGTGTCGGGAGAGTGAGCATCATAGAGTACCAATTTAATAAACGAAAGTATTCATGCATTGAGGGAGTGCTTGAGTAGAGGCCCAAGGTCCTTCCGCCACCTTAATATTAAACCTATAAATGTAGACAATTAGATCTATTTCCCCATCCTCATATATATGTTTGCATGTACACGTCTTTGTCTAGACCTCCATAAATGTCCCTTGACTCCCAGCTCCTTCCTCCCGCTCCCTTGACTTTCCTCCTGCCCCACCACCATGCTCCGTCCCCACCTGGGCTACAGCTATACCTCTTCTCTACGCAACCTTACCCTTGATCGTTCCCCATCAGGCCTGTCACTCCCCCCTCACTACCATTTTGGGTCCCATGTTGTTCCCTTGTCCCTGTGTTTATTAACACCACTTCCTTACCCTCCTCCCCCTCCTCCACCCGGATCTGTCTGTCCCCCCGGAACTGTCTGTCCTATTGTTTTTCCTCCAGATAGTTCATCCAGCCTATTCTATTTAGACAGACCTGTGGAGACACTAACATGCACGAAAACAAGACAGAGGAAAACAAAGCAACAGTATACAACCAGACAATAAAACAACAAAAACAAACCACTGACAAAGAACAAAGCAAAACACTTCACAAAAGAAAGGCTTGTAGTTTGTTCAAGGATTGTTTGCTGGCCCTTAGGAGCGTTTTCCAGTCCAGTCTGTTGGGGCACAACGCCCTGGCCCCAAAGTCCACTTTCAGCATTCCCTGGGGACCTTGCCACTCCATTCCCTTGCTGTTCCACTGCACTCCCCCAGTGCTTTGCCTCGGTGTGGTGGGATCAGGTCAGGTGCAATTCCCACACTGTGTCTCCAGTGCTGTCCCCTGTATTGCCCTTAGTTGCTGAGGGGCATCATGTCTCATAGTAGGGCCAGCCATGTTGTTCTCTCTGTGGACTGGCTGCTCTACTCAGGAACATCATCCTCACGGCCTCGTGGGCCAGACTGTGTTCCACTGTCTCCTCCTGCCCCTTTATCTGCTCCCGTGGGGGGTTTTTTTAAACGAACATTTTGTAGCCCATCATACATAGTTTTACCTCATATCTCTGCTTCTGAGAGGTGTTCACACCTAGTAATCCATCAGTGTGTCGTACTGTGGTGGCTTGCGTGTTGCTGCGATGCTGGAAGCTGTGCCACTGGTATTTTAAACACAAGCAGGGTCACTTAATGGTGAACAGGTTTCACCAGAGCTTCTGGACTAGTGGTTCTCAACCTTCCTAATGCCCTGACCCTTTAATACAGTTCCTCATGTGGTGGTGCCCCCCCAACCATAACATCATTTTTGTGGCGATTTCGTAATTGTAATTTTTCTCATGTTGTGAATCATAATGTAAATATCTGATATGCAGGATGTATTTTCATTGCTACAAATGGAACATAATTAAATGTAATTAAAGAATAGTGATTAATCACAAAAAAAACATGTAATTACATATTGTGAAATATTTATGTGTTTTCTGATGGTCTTAGGTGACCCCTGTGAAAGGGTCATTCAATCCCCAAAGGGGTTGCAACCCACAGGTTGAGAATCACTGTTCTAGACTAAGAACAGAGCAGGGAAAAGGAAGAGGCAGTCCATTTTTCAATAACTAGCCACTGAAAACTTTATGAATTGTAGTGAAACACTGTCTAATACTGTGCTGGAAGATGAGTCTTTTAGGTTGGAAGGCACACAAAATCGGACTGAAGCATAGCTGCCTCCTCAAAACATAATCCATCCTAATGTTAAGGATGGAGTAACGCTTTCGGGAACTTCATTTACTGATGTAGCATGACTCAAAATGAGAAGAATCAGCTACAAACATCCATTAATAGCTAGAAAGTGGAGTATACAAAGTATAAGTCTAGAAAACTGGAAGTTGAGAAAAATGAAATGGATAGAACGGAGATCAATACCCAAGACATTCATGAGTTTTCCTTAGAGGAAAGCAGAGCAAGACTTCATCTTACATCCTTGGGTCATACTGGCAGGAGAGACCCATCTCTGGAGAAGGACATCATGCTTGGTAAAGTGGAGGGGCACTCAAAGAGATAGATTGACACCATGGCTTCAACAATGGGCCCAGGCATGGGAGGGTGGTGCAGGACCTTGTGTTTTGTCCTGTTGTGCATAAGGTTGCTATGGGTCAGAACGGACTCGATGGCACCTAACTGCAACAACATCTATGTGTTCCTGCTGTTTCTACTAGTGAGGTATCAGCTTAACCATCTGTCCATCTTGATCCACCTCTTGTCCTTGCTCTGTCCTCACTCACCAGTCATCTCCTCTTTGAGTCCTATTTCCCTACTGGACTAAATTGTGCTTTAACAGTAATCTACACCGAACAACAGCAACAACAACAATGAGCTGGAAAGCACTGGTATTGACCATTTTAGATAAGGCAATCTCATGATCTGTCATACAGGAATGACAAATTAATGAGGAATACAAAGGTGGAAGATGTATCCCTGGGCTTGGAAGGCACTCAAAAGTGGACTGAAGTAGAGCTGCCTCCTCAAAGTAAAGTTATCCTTAATGATGTTGATGGAACATATCTTTCAGGACATTCATTTACCGATGGAGCTAAATTAGATATGAGAAGAAGCTACAACCTTAATCAGGGTTTACAATTTACACATGTATGTGTGCTTGGACTGCTCTATGCAATTTCATCACACGTGCTGCTTTCTGTAATCGCCATCACAATCAAGATATTTAATGTATTATCACTACGAGAATCATCCCTGCTACTCCTTTGTAGCTATGCTCATACGCCCTTCTTTTCCATCCCTAATCCTTGGTAACACTGATTTGTTCTCTATCTATGTCAATAATGGTTATTTAAAAAAATCATTTTATTGGGGGCTCGTATAACTCTTATCACAATCCATATATACATCCTTTGTGTCAAGCACAATTTGTATATTTGTTGCCTACATCATTCTCCAAACATTTGCTTTCTATTTGAGCCCATGAACCCTTAATAATTTATAAATTATTATTATTTTATCATATCTTATACTTTGTGATGTCTCCCTTCACCCATATTTCTGTTGTCCACCCCCCAGGGAGGAGGTTATATGTAGATCCTTGTAATCAGTTCCCCCTGTTTACCCCACCTTCCTTCCACCCTCCTGGTATCATCACTTTCACCACTGACTGATCCTGAAGGGATCATCTGTCTTGGATTCTCCGTGTTTCCAGTTCCTATCTGTACCAGTGAACATCCTCTGGTCTAGCCAGATTTGTAAGGTAGAATTTGGATCATGATAGTGGGGGCGAGGGGGGGAAATAGCATTTAAGAACTAGAGGAAAGTTGTGTGTTTCATTGATGCTATGTTACATCCTGATTGGCTCATCTCTTCCAATGACCCCTCTGCAAAGGGATGTCCACTTGTCTACAGATGATCCTTAGGTGTCAATCTTCACTCCCTCTCATTCACAATGATATGATTTTTAGTTCTGATGATGCCCGATACCTGATCCCTTCGACATCTCGTGATCACAGAGGCAGGTATGCTTCCTCCATGTGGGCTTTGTTGCTTCTGGGCTAGATGGCCACTTGTTTACCCTCAAGCCTTTAAGACCCCAGACACTATATCTGTCCATAGCCAGGCACCATCAGCCTTCTTTACCACACTTGCTCATGCACTCATTTGTCTTCAGCGATCATGTCAGGAAGGTGGGCATCATGGAATGCCAGTTTCTTGTTGGTACAGTGGCACTGTGTATCCATTTCATCTTGCTTTGATACTTCTTGCACCATTCAGTATTTTACTGCTAGAATCTTTCAATAGTTCAAGTCAGAGCTTGAATTCTTTCTTCAATTCATTCTGTCAGCTTGAGATGTGCTGCACATGTTTTTTGACTTTATAATTCCAGATCGTTGTATATCTCATAATAGTTTGTCTTGATCTGCTTTTTGAAATTCTTGTTCAACTCTGACTTTATCATACCTTCCATTTGATTTAGTTACTCTACTCTCTAGAGCAAGTTTTAAAGTCTCTTATGAAACCACTTTGATTTTCACTTTCTGATCTTTACAGTGACCTTTGTTTTCTTCATGAATGATATTCGTGATGCTATCTCACAGCCTGTCAGGTCTTTTGTCATTAGTGTTCAGTGCATCAATCTGCTCATGAGATTCCCTCTAAAGGTTGTACTTTGGCCCTATGGGCTTATTTTAATTCTCTTCAGCTCCAATGTGAGCTCCAATATGAGCAATTGATGGTTTGTTCCGTAGTTGACTTCTGGCCTTGTTTTGCCTGATGATATAGAGCTTCTCTCCCCACATATTTAGTTATGTAGTTAATTTGATTCTTGCGTAAATGTTATTTTGTTGAAAAAGGTATTCATAATGAAGGAGTCATCTTTCTTACAAAATTATATCATGGGCTCTCTAGCTTGAGTTCCATCACTAAAATCATGTTGTCCAACTAGCAATTCTTTCTCTCTGTTTCCAACTTTTGCATGAATGTTTCCATAAAATATGTTCCTAGGTTAATAAAGGGTTATTTATGGACACCTCATACATAAGAACAAATGCCCTAAAGCCTCTGTATTAAAATTTTGTGTTAATACATTGATTCATCATAATGAATACGGGTACTACTTTTTGATGCTCATGAAGACATCGAGGCTTCAGCAGTTCGTCACCATGAGGAAGGTGAAGGCTTCCTGTCTTTTTTTTAAAAACACATTTAACACACTGATAACACTGTGTTGAGTTATAACTTTGCATTTGGCTTGAATTTTTCTCTCTTTACCTTTCTAGCCATGCCTCCACAGCACAAATCCAATGTAAGTGTTGGTAGTCCATCATACTTTAAGGAAAATGATCACAACTGAAAATAGGGGGAAATAGTAAAGTGGTTATGAAGCGATGAAACCAATGATGAACTTATGGAAATTTAGTAACAGATGATAGCATTTGAGGAAGAAGATCAGAGCCTACAAACTCCAGAATCCCAAAAAGGTTTTGATGAAAGAGATAGCTTTCATCTCATTGAAGCAGGGGTGGCAAAGTTAGAGGAGTGGGTTCCCAATTCAGGAAGTTCGCCAAAGTTTACCATATAGTTACTGGGGCCATTTATGGTGCACACACAGATACAAACGTGTTCTGTACAAGGCCTCCTTGATGCATATTTCAAGAAATTGACTCCACTAGTATGCTCACCCTGAACCCCACCCTGCAGCAGCAGAACAAAACCTGACTCCCCAACACCAGGCCTGTCTTTTCCAGCATCAGCTCCACCACCTTCAATAGTAACCAACTCTCCATTATCTCTTCTATAAGCCAAGTATTAACATTATCATGTTACCTCACTAATGCCCTTTCCACGCTGCAAAACATCAGTAGAATGAGAGTATTAACTTTTAATTACAATCCTTTTCCTTTTTATTTCTTCCCTCTAAACTCTTTTAAGAACTATTTGTTTAATTTACTTAGATAGCATTATAAACTATAGAAGTTCTGGTGAGAGCACATCAAGTGCGGCACTGCTGAGCTGTATGGGGAGAAACATGAGCTGCTTCCATAAGGATTTACAACCTCAGAAACCCTGTAGCACAGCTCTACCCTGTCCTGTAGATGTTCACACACACACACACACACACACACACACACACACACACACACACACACCCTTTATTAATCTCTCTCCAGTACTGGTTTAAGATATTTTTGTGCATATGGAAAGGTTTTAAAAATGTTTTATATACATTAAAGGTAAAATACATGCTGTAAACATCTGACTAATTGATGCTAAATAGGATCCATTTGTACCTCATGTGCCTTAACTACAAGTGCCACTGAAAGATAGGCTTAGGAGTGATTAATTTCTAGTAATTTGTTTGAGAATTTGTCAGGACTTGGAGTGTCTTTATCCTACTTCCATCATGGTCGAGGAATCCTCACCAGAGCAGACTTGTTCCTAAAGCTACGGTGAACTGAGAACTATGGCGAGCCATTCCAATGATAGTTGGAATAGGGGGGGAAATTAAGGGGCCTTGCTGGAAATTTAATCTCCCTTTTATTAATGGGTAGTGTATGTATGGTATGTGTTGCACAGAAACCAAGTCCCTTCCCCCCAGATTTTGTGCACAGTAAGGGGCAGTGCTGCTCTGTTCAAGGAGGGTGCCACCCACTGAAATGTGGAAGCATAGTACCGTACGACGGAAGTTGATGACAATGTTTTCAATGAGTGTGGCTCTCCTACAAGCCTGCCAATAATCCTAGCTCATGCATCCGGCTCCTGAGAGGGCTCACTACACCTCATTCAAGTCTCCAATTCCAGGGCTTTGCCCCATATTTTTTTGTGTTCCGGGTATCATGCTGAATCGTCAGACCGTATGACCCTGGGTCTGTCCCTATTTTGCTTCATTGGTTGTGACAGAAACTGTTTAAAAAGCAAGTAGGAATTACTCAGAAATTGGGTGTTATTAGGATGGGACTGCCCTTTTTGTTTTAATCACTGAAACCCTTCCTCCTCCACTGCCAAAGTTTGCAACGAGGATGATGGTGGTACCTGGGAAGAGTCAGGCATTCCAGCTGCACTTCAAGCCTTCCCTCTGGTTTCTCTTGACCGCCTAGAGCATCAGGCTCATACAGAACTTTGTTCATTTTCTTAATCCAGTAACTTCACACAGAACCTAGCGGTGTTGCAAATGATGCAGCTAATATTAAGAATACTTTGAAAACCTTGCTTTTGGATTTTCCAGGCTATTAGTGCCAGCTGATCTGGTATCTCTTTGTTTCCCTGTTGTTTGTCAGGAGGACAATGCATCCAGGGGCCATGAGGATGGGGGTGGGAGAGAGGGAAAAAAGAGGAGCTGATACCAAGGGCTCAATAGAAAGTAAATTTTTAGAAAATAATGATGGCAACATATGTACAAATATGCTTGATACAATTGATGTATGGATTGTTACAAGAGCTGTAAGAGTCCCTGATAAAATGAACTTTTAATAAAAAATATGGTTAAATTTGAATTTCAGATAAACAACAAATACTCTTGTAATATGTAGTAGTGCAATATGTACCATGTAACACCTATTTAATAGTCCTCCCATTAATTAAGATACATTTGAGTAAAGGAAGATAGTGACCACCAAATCTCTCAAGTTCTAAGCACTTTGTTGCTTTGGACATCGTAAGCCATTTATGGGCAGAAATTCTGAAGCCCAGGGAACCACGGCGGCACTGTGGGTGCGGAGTTGGTTGGCAGTTCAAACCCACAGATGCTCCATGGGAGAGAGGAGAGGCCATCTGTTCCCGTAAAGATTCGTAGTTTTAGAACTTCAAAGGGGCAGTGCTACCCTGTCCTATGGCTGCTGTGAGTTAGAATTCTCTGGAAGGCAGTGTGGTGGAGTGGGAGCTATAAGGCAGAATCAATTCTATGATAGTTGAGGTTGCCAGGTACATTTACAATTAGCTGTGGAGACATCTCTTTTACTATCACTATGCACTAATGTGATAAAGACGATATTGTGCAGTCTATAGATATATACCCTTTCTGCTTTTACTCTTATTAATTCAAACCACCCTGGTTTGGGTCCACAGAAGCCCCATTGAGTCTGCTTTTTGTTACCATCCCATGTTGACTCGGCGTGCTTCCCTAAAATCTATCATTAAAAAGATGTCCAAGGCTCATTTTGTACTTTTCTTGCCCAAGAACAGGAATCAGCATTTCTTACCAAGGAGCCTGTTCCAGCTATGTGTTTATATTACGTCTCAAATCCATTACCTTTGCCGTGCTTTGCGTGCGATATTGGAGTTGGACAGGGAACTTGCTTCCTTGGCCAGCTGGCATGATGGCAAGCTTGGACAGTAGAGGGCACTGGAGGAACAGTGCAGGAGGAAGGCGTTTCTCTTGCTGGTCCTGGGGAGCATCCTGCTTCTTGTTCCTGTAGCAGCGCAGCTGCTGGTCATGGACACGCGCAGCGCAACATCCAGTGTGCTTGCTCTCCTTCCCTCTTTGTTGACTGCTTGGCAGGCAGTTTCCCGATCCCTGGGCTCCTGCTTGCCAGCCTCAGCCTGAGGGTGTCCCAGTGAGACATTTCCTGCTTGCTTGCTTCAGCCCACCAGGAGTACACCAGCTCTGGCTTACAGATCATACAGGAAACTTCTCTTCAGCCACAGCCAAACCCTTTTAAATAAAAATCTAACTCTCAGCTTGGAGAGAGAGGGGCTCTCTTCAAAATTTGTTCCTTATTTGTGTAAGATTCCTTCAGCTATAAGGTACCCATGAAACTTTTCTTTTAAAATTTTGCGAGCTCATTCTGGGTTGCACCACTTGTCTGTCAGCGTCTTACTGTGGTGGGTTGTGGGCTGCTGGGCTGTTGGAAACTTTGTCATGGAGATTTCAAATCCCAGTAGGGGCCCCCAAATGGAACCGTTGTTTTTGGTTTTTGTTTTCCAAAATCATTTTATTGGGTGCTAATACAGATGTCATATAATTCCATAGTTCAAGCGCATCAGGCGGTATTGTACAATTGCGACCACAGTCACTTTCAATACATTCTCCTTCTGGAACTCCTTGATATCAGCTCCCCTTTACTCCCCCACTCCCTCACTGTACCCTCAGAAACTCTGGATCTACTCTCTGGCTCTGTAGGTCCGTCAATCCTAGGTTTCATATCCTGAAAAACATAACAAAAATTCAAGAGGGCTACTCCCAATGACAAAATACATCAGAGATTAACCCCAATGTGGGGGGAAAAAAACCAACACAGAAAAATGTTGAAAACTGGATCAGGCTCAACTTGTCTCAGTGTGGTGATCAGCTGGCGTGATGTTAACTGTTCAAGTCGGGTTTGTCATTTTGGTATCCTATCTGGTAACCAGTTTGTTCCCCTCCCTCCGTTATGGACAGAGGGAAATTGCTGGGGGTTTATTTCCTGGGTAGAACTCACAAATGTATCTTGGGCTTCCCCTGTCATCCTAAACCTTCTGCAAACCAGAATCTCACAATTTAGGCTCTGATACTATTCCCTCCTTTGGCTTTGGATTATATGCTTAATAATCCTTGAGGCACAAATTTTGGTGGGCTTCTTCCATGTGGATTTAGTTGACATCTCACTTAGATGGCTGCTTGTTTGGAAATAAGCCTTTAAGATTCCAGATCCTGTTTTGTCTGCTAGCCGGGAACCATCTAATTTCTTCACCACACTTTGCTACAGCAAACATATCTTCTGTGTTCCCTTCCTGAAGGTGAGTATCAAGCAGGGCTATAATGTAAAAACTAATTGTTCTTAAATTTGGGTTAGAAATTAATGTGAGTCCTAAACCCATTCCTCGATCTATGTTTTTTTAATGTAATTTAATTTTTATCACCTTTACCTTGCTTTAGAGACCTCCATGTTGATTTATGGGATAGAGTTTAATCAATCATCTCCCTAGAACATATAGGTATTCCATTAATATTGTCATTGATTAGACCCTGGTACTAATTTTAAAATATTGTTGAGAGAGTTTGGGATAATGTAGGATAACTGTATGTTGCAATGCCTGATTGTTCACTTGTACAGAATACATCCTTTAGTGGCTGCATGCTATCCACACACACATGGGAGTTGGTTGTCAGGAAAAGTTTACTATGATATTCATTGAGAATGTCAGCAACAGGTTTGCCAGAATATTTATCTTAATACAGCATATAGGGCATTGATATCGTAAGTCAATGATTGTCTGCTTACTGACAGTTCAATACTCTTTGTTTAGCTGTCTTCTGCTTCTTCAAACACTGTGAATCTTCAGTCTGAAGTCCTCAGGTTACAGGTGTGTCTGAGGTAGAGTCCGGTTCACCTAGTGGAGTTTCCACAGCAGATCCCTCTGGTGGGGCCTTTGGAGCTTGTTGTGCACCTTAAAGATCCAGGATTCAATGCCTCATCGTTCTCTGGCACTTGGTCTGGATCCCCACGGTGTGTCCAAGCTTATTTGGTGCACATTACCAGGGATACTCCCCCTTTAGGCTCCTTAAGAGTATTGTTAGTCATTTTTCTCCAATTAGATGTCAGTCCACCCCTTTTCCTACCAACAGACATGTATTTGTGTTCTCCTAGACATTTCTGTAACCTTTTCTCTCTCCTGTTTTGACTTTCCAATCAGTATCCCTCAGC
Source organism: Tenrec ecaudatus (assembly GCF_050624435.1). Taxonomy (NCBI): domain Eukaryota; kingdom Metazoa; phylum Chordata; class Mammalia; order Afrosoricida; family Tenrecidae; genus Tenrec; species Tenrec ecaudatus. The sequence continues at coordinate 134,763,099 of NC_134532.1, forward strand.
TCTCTGATAGGGATGTCTTCCTGTGCAGGCGGACCTTGCTATAACTTTGCACGACAGCCACTGAGTGGTCAACATCCCTCCTCCTCCCTTGACAATTTGATCCCAGCTGACACAAAGGGTTCTCCACCAACGTGACCTTCAAGATACACACCTAGAGAGGATGGAGTACGCTCATTGGCACCAGTCAGGCTCTCTACTAGTGTGTCTGCCATCCCAGACGGCAGACTGGATGTGCTGCAAGTCTTATCTGCGCCGTTCCTTTTGCTTGTCTCTATAGCAGTGGACTCATACAGCTTTGTCCTTCGGTGATTGACGAACTTCCAAAGTGAGCACGTTTTAACACCGCTTCCAGTCTAAGAAAAGACTGTGAATAGACTCTTTACTTCTGAAGAATTAGCTACTGAACACCTTCTGGTTGCATCAAACCATTGTGTGATATTGAAATCTGATGAACAGAAGCAGAAGACTGTCAGATATAGTGCCAGAAGATGAGCCCCTCAGGTCAGAAAGCACTCAAAATATGCCTGAGAAAGAGCTGTCTCCCAAAGTAGAGTCAACCGTGATGACTTGGCTGGAGGAAAACCCATGGGAGTAAAGCCTTCAGGACATTCTTTTATTGATTGGGCACAACTCAAAAGAAATCTCTGCAGACATCTCTTCATAATTGGAAGCTGGAATATACAAAGTATGAATATAAGGAAGTCATAAAAATGAAATGAAACTAATAAAGATCTATATTTGAGATATTAGTAAGCTTAAATGGACTGGAGTTGGCCATTTTGAATCAGAAAATCATATGGTTTATTATGCTGGGAATAACATATTCAAGAGGAATGGTATAATATTCATCATGTAAAACAGTGGTTGTCAATCTTCCTAATGCCACGATCCTTTCATACATAGTTCCTTATGTTGTGATGAACTCCAACCATAAAATTATTTTCATCGTTACTTCATAACTGTTATTTTGCTACTATTATGAATCATAATGTAAATGTCTGATATGCAGGGTGCTTTTTCTATGTTACAAATTGAACGTAATTGAACATAATTAAAGCAAAGTGATTAATCACAAAGCAATATGTAATTATCTATTGTGAAATATTTATGTTCTCCAATAGTCTTAGGTGACCCCTGTGAAATGGATCATGAGCCATAGGTTGAGAACCACTGATCTAAAAGGACATTTCAATATCTATCTTGAAGTACAATGCTGTCTGAGATAGGATAATATCTATCTGCTTTCAAGGAAACCTAATCAATACAACTATTATTCAAATTTATGCGCCATCCACTAAGCTAGTAATGCAGAAACTGAACAGTGCTGCCAATATCTATAGTCTGAAATTGATCAAATGTGTAATCGGTGTGCATAATTGATAATTATTAGTGAATGACAGACAAAATGAGATAAAAAGTAGTTTGAAAATATGGTCTTGGTGATAGAAATGAAGCTGGAGTTTCCATTACAGAATTTTGTAGGACCAATGCCAGTAGTTTTTCAACAACACAAATGGCAATTATATACATGGATTTATCTAGATGGCATTCACAGAAATAAAATAAACTACACCTGTGGGAAGAGATGATGATGAAGCATAATATGAACAGTTAAAACCAGGCTAGGGGCTGACTCTGGAACAGACCATCAATTGCTCACATGCAAGTTCAGATTGACGGTGAGCTGTGGGATATCAGACCATTGATCATGAAGAAAACAAAAAGTCACGAGAAAGGCAAGAAATAAATAAAAGATCAAAGCGTATGTTGGAAAAATTCTGAGATTTGCTCTTGATCCTAGAGTAGCTAAGGCAGATGGAAGAAATGATGACGTCAAAGAGCTGAATAAAATATTTCATAGGGCAGCTCAATAGGACAAATGTTACAATAAAATTTACAAAGACCTAAAGTTGGAAAATCAAAAAGGAAGAATACACTCAAGACATCATAAACTAAAACAATGAAAAAATTCAAGCCTAGTGTTACAATATTGAAAGTTTTTACGCACAAAATATTGAATGATTAATGAAGCATCAAAAGAATATGGAAAAAACACAGTCACTGAACTAAAAGTAGCTAGTAGACATTCAAGCATTTCATGAAATAGCATATGAGTAATAACCAATGGTAGTGAAGGAAGGAGGAGGTCAGGATGCACTGAAAGCATCAGTCAAAAACATGTCTCTGGGAGCTGATAGAAGGCCAAAAGACATATGTCAGCAGGCTGATGAAATGCAGGAGGAACCCATTCCTCTATGCCAGGAAATTTGGAAGACAGCTCCTCAGCCAGCTGACTGGCAGTCATCTTTATTTGTTCCTACTCCAAAGGAAGGTGACCCAACAGAAGAATCATACTATAGAAAAAGATCATTAATATCACATGCATAGAATTTTTTGCTAAAGATCATCCACAATAGTTGTAACAGCACGTTGGCAGGGAGCTGCCAGAGGGTCAGGCTGGATTCAGAAGAGGAAGTGGAATGAGGACTGTCAGATGGATCTTGGCTGAAAGCAGAGAATTCCAGAAAGAGGTATACTTGTGTTTTCTTGGCTATGCCAACACATTCAAACTATGGGTAGGCTTGAAAACAATGAGAATTCCAGAACACTTCCTGCGCTCATGCAGACCTTGAATATGAATCACAAGGGAGTTGGGCAAATAGAACAAGGGACTAGTGTATGGTTTAAAAACAGGAAAGGTGTGTCAGGGTTGCATCCTCTCACCACAATTATTCGTTCTGTATGCTGAGCAAATCATCAGAGAAGTTGCTTTAAATGAAGAAGAAAGTGGCATCAGGATTGGAAGTAGTCTTATTAATATCTTTGATAGGCAGATGAGGCAACCTTGTTTGCTGCAAGTGAGGAGGAATTGAAGCTCTTGCTGTTGAAGATCAAAGATTGCAGCCTTCAGGATGGATTACAACTCAATATAAAGAAGACTATAATCCTCCCCACTGGACCAATAGATAGCATCATGGTAAACAGCAACAAAGTTGCAGTTGTCAAGGATTTTGTCTTGCTGTGATCCTTAACTAATGCTCAGCAGCCAAGCGATCCAAGTAAATCTGCTGCACAAGACCCCTGTAGAGTTTTGAAAAGCAAGGATGTTACTTTGAGGATGAAGGTGTGCTTGACCCAAGCCATGGTACTTTCAATTTGCCTCATCTATACGTGAATGCCTTGGACATTGAATAACGACAACCTAAGAACTGCTGCATTTGAATATGGTGATGGTGAAGAATACTGAAAATACCATGGACTGCCCAAAGAACACACAAACCTGTATTGGATGATGTACAATCAGAATGTTCCTTAGAGGCTAGGATGGTGAAACTTGGTCTGATGCACTTTGGATATTGTATTAGCCTGGTTTGACTAAAGAAATAAATCCAGAGACTTTCATATGTGTGTAAGAAAGAGCTTTATTACAAGAAGCTTTATATACAGGAAAACATCCCAGTCCGGTCTAACTCAAGCCCCTAAGCCTGATACTAGTCCATGAGTCCGATACCAGTTCATAAGTCCCTCTTCCGATTCACACAGCCGCATGCAAAGAAGCAGAATGCAGAAATATCACAGGCTGGTTGGTGCAAAGTCCCATGGATCCAATGACGGTGGACACATCTCCAGGGCTCTGGCAAGCCCAGTGTGGCATGTCGGCTGCAAGGTGAAGGCAGAGAGAGGGGGGGAGCTTCCCTGGACCCTTCTTATGAGAAGGCCAGGTCCACAAGGAAGCACCATCAGGCTGTGACCTGATTGACAGGCTAGATTCCACCCCTACACTTTTATATCTTCAAGCTGACATGGATTTATGCACTACTGTAGATAAGTTATCATACCAGTTCCAGGAGAACATCATTATGGTTGGTAACACAGAGAGGCAGCAAACAAAATAGGAACGCCTTCAACAACGTGGATTGATACAGTGGCTGCAACAACGGGCTCAAGCATGAGAGCAATTGTGAGGCTGGTGCAGGACTGGTCCGTGTTTAGTTCTGTTGTACCAATGGTGGCAATGAGTAGGAACCAAGTAGGTGACGCCTAACAATAACAAGAATCCTCTATTGTTGTTATTTGTCTTTCACTCACAGTCTGACAAAGCTGCCCTGAACTCAAAGGAATTGCATGCTTGAAGTCCCATCCCATGTCATTCCCATAGCAGATTACACATCTGGCCATTATGATCCTTAGCACTTTAATCGGCTGCCTCCCTTCAGAGGATTTCCAAGCCTTTGTTTCCCATCTGTCACAGTTGAGAAACTCTTTGAACCCTATTCAGCAATATGAAAGTTTCCTCTGATCGATGACTGGTGGCTGTGCCTGAAGTGCATTAACTGGGAATAGAACTCTGCTCGCCTGTGTGGAAGACCAAAGCCACCACTGCCTGTCATCCTTTGTTGTTTATCAGTGCTTCATTTTATTAAAGTTTCCCTGTTCAAATTTCTGGTGTGGCATTGGTCTTCCAACTCAATATCAAGAAAATAGTACCAAGACTTAGACCTTAAAAGGGGGGACTATTTTGGTCATGTCCTTGGATTTGATCACAGTGCTGAACTGATGCCAATGGAAAATGGAATGCTTGTAATCTATGGCCTGTAGAGACATCACAATGAATCTCCCTGTCACCAATGATGAGGTTTAAGTGCAATGCAGCACAAAGAGCTGCTGCCCTCGACCATTGTGGCAGCATTGATGATTGTTGTTGTTGTTAGGTGCAATCGAGTTGGCTCCAACTCATAGCAACCCCATGCACAACAGAATGCAACACTGCACAGTCCTGTGCCATCTCCACAATAGTTCCTATGCCAGAGCCCATTGATGTAGCCACTGTGTCAATCCATCTCACAGTGAATCTTTTTCTTTTTTCCCGGCCCTCCACTTTACCAAACATGATGTTCTTCTCCAGGGACTGGTCTCTCCTGACAATATGTGCAAAGTTTATAAGACAGAGTTCTGCCCTCCCTACCTCTAAGGAGCCCTCTGGCCTTACTTCTTACACGATAGGTCAGTCTGTCCTTTGAGCAGTTCTGTGTTACTCTCTTTCTGTGTTATTCTCCAGCACCACAATTAGAATGCATCTAATCTTCGGTCTTCCTTACTCAGTGTCCAACTTTCACATTCGTATGATGCAATGGACAACACCAGGGTTTGGGTCCAGCACACTGTAGTCCTCAAAGTAACTTCTTTGCTTTTCAATACTCTAAGGAGGTTTTGTGCAGCAGATTTACCTGATGCAATGTGTCTTTTGATCACTGACTGCTGCTTCTATGAGCATTGATTAGGGACCTAAGTAAGACAAAATCCTTGACAACTTCAACATTTTCTCCATTTATTATGATGTTACTTATTGGTCCAGTTGTGAGGATTTTGGCCTTCCTTACATTGAGTTTAATCCATACCGAAGGCTACAATCTTTGATCTTTATCAGCAAGTGCATCAATTTGTCCTCACTTTCAGCAAACAAGGTTGTGTCATCCACATATTTCACGTTGTTAATAAACCTCCCTCCAATCCTGATGCTGCACTCTTCTTTATATAATCGAGCTTCTTTGATGATTTGTTTAGCATATAGATTGAAGAAATATGGTGCCAGGATATAGCCTTTAGAACGCCTTTCCTGATTTTAAAACAAATGATTGCAAAGACTGTGATAAAGGATGGAGTCTCCTAATGCATCAGCGTTCATAAAGAAAAGAACAACCCAGATCCAATTCATAGTCCACGTCAGTGTGAGAACCAGCAAGCCTGACAACTGTTAAAGAACCTCCTTTAACTCTCAGCTGACATTCCTGAAAGATAAAAGACAAAATTTAACTGTGCTGAATTAAAATGTCTGCTGAATTCACAATTTTACCATGTTTCTGACATGATATTTAAGGCAAAGAGTCCCAGTTGCCACTGAGTCAAGTTTGGTTCATGGTGACCACATGTGGGTCAAGGTAGAACTGTCTTCTGTTGGGTTTTCAGCCCTTTTTGCTATTAGACATGTAACTAGAGTGAAATTAGCATGTTTCCAGGAAAAAGGCGCATACTGGGGGACAACATACCTCATATAACGAAATAGTTGCAAGAATTCGCAAATAAACATGAGATGGCTTCAAAACATTTGTGCAAAAATTGAGTGAAAACATAAAGGGATTTTTCGATAAATGTTCTGAAGTCTGCTAGTATAAACAGAAACGAGGGAATCTGTGTGGGTGTGAATTCAAAGGAGACTGGAATATGGTAATAAATCAGGTACAATTAATTGACATAGTATCACTTGAGATTATGGATTTAATGCATTAGCTCATGCAGCTGGGAGTGGCTGAACTGCTTACTTGATTGGTTCACAGAAAATTGGACTTCATAATGGCCTGTGTTTGATGAAGTTAGGATGCCAGGGCTATCCAGGATAGACTCTAAAGCAGTGATTCTCAACCTTCCTAATACCATGACCCTTTAATACAGTTCCTCATGTTGTGGTGACCCCTAACCATAAAATTATTTTTGTTGCTACTTCATAACTGTAATTTTGTTACTGGATATGAATCAGGTGATCCCAAAAGGGTCACAACCCACAGGTAGAGAACCGCTGCTCTAAAGACTTAGGGAGATAGCAATGTTGAAATAGACTTATCTTTTATAATCTGTCTATCCCTACTACTAACGCTGTGCCACAATAACACATTCCCTGTAGTGAGGAATCTCCAGGTATATTACTGAGGGGAACACCCCTTCTGAGAAAGCTCTGCCATTGGTCTCCTTCACAGGCCAGGAAAGACTGTAGGGTCTGTGACACTGAGACACACCTTCTGCAATTTATGGGGATGATGGTATCCTGGCGGTGCAGGGGCCAAAGGACAGCACTTAACTGCCAACCACATGAGGATGTGCTTCCGCTTCGGGACAGCAGGGACACGAAGGGAAGCCGAATGCTGTGCTCTACTAGCACCCTTGACAGTGGCTAATTGCTCACTGGAATTCTAGCAAAGGAGTGAGCCAGGAGCCAATTGCCAGCGGGTCCGCTCTGACTCATGGTGGTCCCATGTGTGACATAGCAGAGGTTTGCTCCACACTTTTTCAATGGCTGCTCTTTAAAAAACTGATTGTGGAGGCCTTTCGTCTGAGGGGACTAGGTAAAATCAGACCTTCCCATAAACGGTTTGCATAACCCAAAAAATTAAGAAATGAAATAGGATTTATAAATATGAAACATTTAGGTATGGGGACCAAAATTCCAACTTACGTCATCATCACAGAGTCATGGCTCTTCACCATGATTTCACCTTTTCAAAACCTACGCCACTTCACGGAGTCAGAGCTCTTAACTGAGGAAAGCACCCCATGGTGGGTGGGTCCATGGAGCAATTGGACTCCTTTTGGCATCCTCCGAAGACCTCGGGATTCGTTTTGCCCCGATCACCTGATCATGATAAGCCCACTTTAACTGTGGTTCCCGGTGGTGACTTGGGTCCTGACTAATTAGTGCCAGCACAGAGTCAGTAATTCCAGAGAAGCTGGTATTCCCTTTCCCCCAGTATGGTCACTCCAGTAAATGTTCCCTGGAGCAACATCTGGAGGAATATCTGCAGCATGGACCTGAAGCGGGGCTGCAAGCTTTTTCCTGTGGTTATTTCCCCAGTTCATGAATAGACAGACAGAATCATCACATGGACTCTTTGATCACTGGATTAGGGCAAATATAGTGTGATTAGGTGCCATTGAGTCACTTCTCCTCCTAGCGACCTTGTGTACAGCAGAAAGAGAAACTGTCCTGCTCTGCACCATCCACACAATTGTTGTACTTGGACCTATGGCTTCAGCCACTGTGCCATTGTGTTGATTCACCACACAATGTAAGGGCCTTCCTCTTACCCACTCTCCCAAACACGATGGCTTTTCCAGTGACTGGTCTATCCTGATAATGTGGCCAAAACGCATGAGACAAATTCGCACCATCTATTCTATGAGTATTTTGGCTGTGTTTTCTCTATGACTCCTTGGTACTTTCAATATTCATCATCAATTCCATAATTAAAACATGTGAGGGCTTCTTCATTAATTGCCCAAGTTTTCCATGCATATGACACAATGGAAAATATCATGGCTCGAGGTGGGTCGACCTCCGACCTCAGAGTGATCTCTCTGTTCTCTATGATTTTAAATAGGTCTTTGACAGCAGATTTGCCCACTGCTAGGTTCCTTCATTGCTGCCCCCACGAGTACTGATTGTGGATTCAAATACAATGAAATCATCGACAACTTCAATTAATTGTCCACTTATCATGATGCTGTCCATTGGCTCAACTGTGAGGATGATTTCTTCCGTTGGGTTGTGCAGCATCCTGAAGGCTGCACTCCCTGGTCTTCATCGAGTGCTGCAAATTCTCTTGGCTTTCAGTGAGCAAGGCTGTATCAACCACACATCCCAGCTTATTAATGATCTCGAATTTTATGCCACTTTCTTCTTCAGATATTGTAGAAGGACTAATTTTTATCTACTTAGATGTATATGTATTTAAAAATGTATTGTTAGATATACCTTCCCTCACATCCAGATTACAAAGTAACTCATCCATGTATTCTAGTATTTCAGTTTGAAATTTAGATCTCTGGTCAATTTGAGGATTTTGTGTAGGTGAGATGTGGATCCAATTTCATCTTTTTCCAGTTGGATATCTAGTTATCCAATATTATTTATTTAATATCCATATTTTCCCAAATGATGTGAGATATATTTCTCATATGGAAATTATATGTACTTTGGTATATTTCTGAGCTTCATATTCACTTTATTTTTCTTAGGACAGTTTTATAGCATGTTCTAAGGCAAATCTTTCGTATTGCTGTCATTTTCTCAATATTTTGAAGGAAATAGTTGTATAATTATTATTTCATACGAACATTATAATTAGCTTGCCTAGATACAGAAAGAAAAACAATATTTCTTTTTTATTTCATTGGAGTCACAATACTTCTATATGTTACTTGACCACTATGGAATTGAATTCTTCTATACCATAAGAAGTAATTTCTTTCCATTTGTTCAAGTTTTCTTCTTTGCCTTTCAGGAATATTTTACAGTCTTCCTAAAACTGTTTATGTATACTCTCTGTCAAGTATTTTACATTTTTTAAAAACTGTGTTCAATGACATTACATTTTCTAAGGAGTTAATTTTAATACCCGTTGTGTATATATTTTAGGCTAATTTCATACTACAGAATTTATTTATTCATTTTTGCATCAATTTTGTTTTCCAAGCATATGATTACAACATCTGCTCACATTTTGCCATTGAACCTGTTTTGACTCATGGTGATCCAGTGTGTTACAGAGAAGAACTGTTCCATAGGGTTTGCTGTAATCTTTACAGAAGATAATGCCACACCTTTCTTGCATGGTGGTATTACATGGGTTTGAACTTACAGCTTTTAGATTAGTAGGCAAGAGTAAACCACACGCACATATGTTTTTACATATAATTTTGTTTGCTTTATAATTCTTACACTTCTAAATGCTTATTGTTATTGCTTATATCTCAAATCTTAAATACATACCAAATAGTAGAGTTGAGAGAGAATACTTGCTTTGTCCTTGATCTTAATTTGAGTGTCTACATTGCTTTTCCATTAAGTTTCTTGATGGCCTTGGGGGATGAGATGAAAAAGAGCTCATCACATTAAACATGTATCCCCTAATATTTTTTATTTCATAAAATCCAAAATGAGTGTTGAAATGTGTCCAAGGCTGTTGGATATTTTATTAACACGTTTTTTTTTTCTTTCTCCCTTCTCTCACCATCTCCACATGGTGAAAAGGGTAGGCTTTACCAATTCTATTGGTACTGGGTTTGACCATCTGATTTTCTGTGAAAAACAGAATTTGATAGAAAATAACAGGAGTCAGAGTTCAAGTTCACCCTTCTTTTGATGATAAGAAAATGTCCCGAGAGTTCTTAGTACCACCCTGGGAGATATATAGAGCATACCTGGCATCCTTTAGATGCCACCAGGTGGGTTCCAATTCATAGTGACGTTCTGAACAACAGAACAAAACACTGCCTTGTCCTGGGCCATCCTCACATTTGTTATGTTTGAGCCATTGTTGCAGCCACTGTGTCAGTCCATCTCCTCTCTTTTTAACCACTACCCTTCTAATTTACCATTCATGATGTCATTTTTAGGAACTGATCACTCCTGAAAACGGTTCAAAGTATGCGAGATAGTCTCCTTGTCTTCACTTTTAAGGAGCATTCTGGTTGTCCGTCTTCCAAGGCAGATTTGCATATTCTTCATCAGCACCATAATTCAAATGCACCGATTCTTCATGTTTTCTGGTTACAACGTCTGACTTTCAGATGTTTAAGAGCCATGGGTTGGGAAGATGCACCTTAGTCCAAAAAGTGGTCTCCGTGATCTTCAGCACCTTTAAGAGGTCTTCTTCAGCAGAATTACCCAATGCAGGACATTGTTTGATTTCTTGACCACTTCTTCCATGACTATCAAACCCATCCTTTAGCATGAAACAACCATCCTGCCAAGGCACTGTAAGTGACAGAACAAATGAGAAAATGAAATATTTGATGCTGGAAATCACTGCAATAGCTAAAAGGGCATTTCTCCAAGGAAATCACTATATTGATGCTGAACTTAACGCAGACATCTGATTAGCACACGGCACCCCAGAAATTCTGCACTCAAGCATTCCTCTGACTCAGCCTCCCGAGTAGCTGGGACAACAGGCTTGCACCACCACGCCTGGCATAAGGTTATGTTGTACTTAATTTTATAGTCACATCTAGCACAAAATCTGCTTCCTCATCTACATGACCTTTTTCTTCTTAACTCTAGAAACAGTGAATTATAGAAAAGGATTAACTAATATTTAATACCAAATTTGGAAACAAAGAAGGAGCAGTAGTTGGAAAATATGGCCTTAGAGTTAGAAACAAAGGTGTGGATGACACAGTAGAAATTTGCAAAACCAATGACTTCTTCATTGCAAATACTTTTTTTTTTCTAGGTACAGTGTACTTTATTGATGGTGCATAACAAGGTCGGGCTCTCTAAGCCCCTCCCCTTCCTTCAGGGGGTTCCGATGTTATATTCTCAGTATGTTAAGGGATTGAATTGGGGGCAAAGACTCCCCAGCAACTGAGAGCCTCTCTTCCTCTAGTGCTGTTGCTGGGGCTGCTGGTCCAGGGGGGCTCTTACTCCCTTGGAGGCCATGTGGACCATGAGGTCCACCACCCTGTTGCTGTAGCCAAATTCATTGTCATACCAGGAAATGAGCTTGACAAAGTGGTCGTTGAGGGCAATGCCAGCCCCAGCATCAAAGGTGGAAGAGTGGGTGTCACTGTAGAAGTCACAGGAGACCACCTGGTCCTCGGTGTAGCCCAGGATGCCCTTTAGGGGACCATCGGACGCCTGCTTCACCACCTTCTTGATGTCATCGTACTTGGCAGCTTTCTCCAGACGGCAGGTGAGATCCACGACGGACACATTGGGGGTGGGGACACGGAAGGTCATGCCAGTCAGTTTCCCATTCAGCTCCGGGATAACCTTGCCCACAGCCTTGGCAGCGCCAGTAGATGCAGGGATGATGTTCTGGGCAGCCCCACGGCCATCGCGCCAGAGTTTCCCAGAGGGGCCGTCCACGGTCTTTTGGGTGGCAGTGATGGCGTGGACTGTGGTCATGAGTCCTTCCACGATGCCAAAATTGTCATGGATGACCTTGGCCAGGGGGGCTAAGCAGTTGGTGGTGCAGGAGGCATTGCTGACAATCTTGAGGGAGTTGTCGTACTTCTCGTGGTTCACGCCCATCACAAACATGGGGGCATCGGCAGAAGGGGCAGAGATGATCACCCTCTTGGCACCGCCCTTCAGGTGAGCCCCGGCCTTCTCCATGGTGGTGAAGACACCGGTGGACTCCACGACATACTCGGCACCGGCCTCGCCCCACTTGATGTTGGCGGGATCTCGCTCCTGGAAGATGGAGATGGCCTTCCCATTGACAACAAGCTTCCCATTCTCAGCCTTGATGGTGCCCTTGAACTTGCCGTGGGTGGAATCATACTGGAACATGTAGACCACGTAGTTCAGATCAATGAAGGGGTCATTGATGGCAACAATGTCCACTTTGCCAGAATTGAAAGCAGCCCTGGTGACCAGGCGCCCAATGCGGCCGAATCCGTTCACTCCGACCTTCACCATCGTGTCTCGGGGATGCGGCTGGGACTGCACGGGAGCGGGAGAGGCGGCTGTCTGTCGCACGAGGAGGAGCAGAGAGCCGCAAATACTTTTATAAGACAAATAGTGTGTATGTATGTATGTATGTATATATATATGCGAATGGAATACAAGGGAGTCAAAGTGACTATGAGAAGAAATGATGAGGATGAAGCTCAATGTCATCAGCTAAAAGCGGGCCAGGAGCTGACTGTGGAATACACCATTAGCTCCTCATACTTAAATTCAGGTTGAAGTTGAAGACAATAAAACAGGCCCATCAGAATCAAAATATGCTTGAGTCTACCCCACTCTTCTGCCTCAGGTGTTCACGAGAAAAGATGGTAACTTTGAGGACTAAGGTGCATCTGACCTAAGTCATGGTATTTTCAATTGCCTCACGTGCCTGTGGAAGCTGGACAATGAAAGCAGAAGACCAAAGACGAATCGGTGCATTTGAATTATAGTGCTGGCCAAAAATATTGGAAATAACAGGGACTGCCGAAAGAAGGCACACAGCTATCACGGAAGAGGAATAACTAGAAGGCTCCTTTGACGCCAGGATGCCTCGACTTTATCTCCCATGCTCTGAGCATATTATCAGGAGAGCCCGCTCTCTGGGAAAGGACATCATGCTTGTTCCTAGAGGGGCAGAGAAGGGGAGGCCAACTCTGGAGGAGATGGATTTACACGGTGGCTGCAACAATGTGCTCAAGCATAGGAGGATGGCGCAGGATCCAGCCATGCTTTGTGCTGTTGTAAAGAGGGTCATTTGGACTCTGAACTGACTTGATGGCACCTACCAACAGTATTGTATTTTTGGGAAATTCAACCTTGATTATGATACATTGTAAAACTTGATTTTGGAGTTCATTTGCTGGTACCTCATTCGGATTTTTCCATTGCTCGTTATGAGTGAAAGTGGTTTCTGCGTTTGCAGTATCTATTGGATTTGTATGTCGAAATTATGTTACTTGCTTCATAAATTTATTTAAAATTTTTTGTTAGTTTTGTACCATTTCTCTAGAGAAATTTGTCTTTTCATACTTTTTAAGCATAGGGTAGTCAGTTATAGTCCTTTCCTAGAAAATTATCCAGTTCCTGTGGGTTTTTTTTCTTTTGATGTATATAGATTTATGCCAAATGGTCTTTTGATTTCTAATAAATTATTGGTTTCATGGGTCTCTCCTCATTTTAATTTTTCATTTGTACAATTTTCCTGTATTTCTTGTATTTTTTGTTGAGTTTTTTTTATAAATCCAATATTTTATTAGCTATTAGTTTCTGTTATTGTTCTGTTCTTTACCTCATTATTTCCTGCTTTTATTTTTCCTTATACTTTTTTCACTTCATTTTCAATTTTTTAAGGTACAAACAGTTTACTTATTTTAATTTAATATTATTTGTTGCTGAAAAAAATTGATAACTATGACTTTGCACTGACTTAGCTATATGATCATTGAGTTGACACTACCCTGTATGTTCATTATGATTGTATTTTAGCAATTCCATCATTTATATTTTATCCCTTGGTTCCTGAGATTTATCTAATAGAGAATTATAAAATTTCTAATGTAATTACTAGTTTTACAAAGAGCAAAAGAGCAAGACACGGAAATGAGGAAGCTCTTTTTCCGGAAGTTTTGGTTTTCCATGAAATTGGAAATTTTGCATAATTTGATAGAAGGATTTAAAAATTTCCCAATATCAATGACCTATTTATTATCTGAGATTGATAATTAAAAATGCTATGAGATTTCCCCAAGGTTTACCCAAGGACTGGAAAGTGATCAATTTACTGAGCAAATTGATAGGTGTCAAGCAACCATAAAATCAATTTGCGATTGCATTTAGCTCTTACTAACTTGTACATGAGCTTGAGGGGCCCTGGGATGGCGGAGCTCTTCCTCGGCTGCCAATCACAAAGCTGGCAGTTTGAAACCATCAGCACCTCCTGGGAGAGCGACAAGGCTTTCTATTCCGTAAAGAATGATAATTTTGGAAACCCATAGGCACAGTTTTCTATGTCATTATGAGTCAGAATTGACTGTGGTAGTGCGTTTCTATCTGCCTTGTGTTAATTAGAAGGAGGCCCTATTGACAGTCCATAAAGTCCCAAGGGGATGAAGATGTAAGTGCTGGCTGAATGCCTACCCCTCCTCAGTCCCATCTTTGAGTCAGTCAACTGATCTGCAAAGTCTCAGATTAGACTCTGCCAAGTCCAGGACCTTCAGGAAAATGACTAGATTTTAACTGTGGGAAACCAGATAAAAGACGCACAGATGCTCCCAAATTCTCATTCTGTCTCGGATAGTTTTAATCACAAAACAAAAATAATCACAATAAAATACACATGAATTAAAAAACATTATAATGAGAAAATATAATCACATTTATGTCAAAGTGTTGGCGTTGCTTCTACATAAATTTCTATTCATAAAAGAATAGCCAACATTAGGGTGCAGTGAAAGTTCCCTGTAGAGAAAGCACACGGGCCAAACCTTGCAGCCGCTTAGTTTACAAGGTGTTAACCACAAAGCTACAATCAAAACGAAAAACAACAAAGATCTATAGATTTCCAGACCCAGATACATGCACATTCATCCCCTCAGCTGAGAAATCACGATTCTCTCCCATGCCCGTCCATATTCTCTTTTCAATTTACTCAGAGCAAAAATAAGAGAGCACGTTAAACAGCCTCATGAGATACACTTTCATGGCTATGGAATTCCTGGCTTTGTGTTTCTTGGCTGACTGTGGGACTTTCCTGACTATTGATCCGATCAGAACGCTCACTGCTCTCAACCTCTGGCTCCAGCTCTGACTCTTTCGACTGCTCATGGCTCTGGGTCTCCACACTGTGATCATCTGGCTGTCTGGTTTCACGACTGTCCTGCTGCTGGCTCTCCCCAGAAGAAGAAGCCTTCCTCAGGACCTGGACGGGAGAGATGGCCTTGATGGTCTCATCCGAGGCGAAGTCATCAGGGTACTGAATCACAGCACAAAGGAAAGAGAGTTAAATGAACACTCAGGGATGGGAACATTGTAAGTCTGCACCGTGATCTCACTGTCAGGATAATGTATTATGAAAATGATCTAAATATTAGCTGAACTGGGAAAAAATTAAAATAATCTTATATGTTGTCCTTGACCATACCCCTAGGTCATAGCTGTCATCTCCTTTAGCTTGCACACATTAATTGTACATAAATTATATAGATAACGGGGCCTATGAAGTAGGGACCACGATCTGTGTTTTACATAAAGGGAAGTGCAAGTTGCAAGTCACTTGAAGATAGCTAGCAGAGAGCAAGCCAATCCACTCAGCACCATACAGTCGATTCAGACTCAGAGACCTGATAGGGTGGAGAACTCCATCATGTTCCTCAGGTTGCACATCGTCCCCCAAAAGGCCTCTGTCACTATTCTCCCTCTCATTTGGCAGCCAGGCATTTATTTCTTATCACCACCCAGGCTCCACAGAAAACGGCAAAGCTGAGTCAAATCGAGATCCTTGGACTATCACTAACTGCAGTTTAATTTATAACTCTATGATTTCCCTTGTTTATTAAGAAAGTCATTGCTGCTTTCTTTCTTTAATTGCTTTAATTGCTTTCTTTAATTTAAAGAGTAGAATAAACGCCTACATGTGCACTAGTCGTTAAGTGTCCAATGCAGCTGGTAAGGAATTTACCTTGATTTCATGGATCTTCCTCAGGTTTGACCTCACTGCATAACTCAGACTATCACCTCGGCCATCATCAGAATAGACCTCAGTGGGCAGAGCTGAAGTGAACGGCGCGGTTGCTGGAACTTCAGTGGGCACATCAGTGACGACTTCCTCAGACTCATCAGAATGGTGAGACTCATCAGAATGGTGAGACTCGTCAGAATGATCCGGCTCTTCTGCATGATCATCGTCGTCGTCTGGGTCGTCGTATTCCATGGAGTGCCAGCTCCTCCCGTGGTCACTGTCGTCAGCATCCACATCACCTGTCTGGTCGTGGCTCTCACTGGATTTGTTTGGGAGGGTCTAAAATTCCCGATGGCCACAAACATCAACATATGACTTATTATTTATTCTCTGTCTTTACAGTACATACAACTTTTTTTCTTAACTTAGTTGAAGGATCTCTTGACTCCACTTCATGGCTTTTGGGAGCTAACATGAGCATCTTCCATGCTTTCTTAAATATCCCCACAGGGATCAATGGAAAAGTAATCTGCCCTATTTACCTCACTTTCTCATAAATCATAATTGACTACACATTGTTCAAGCTGAGTAAGTGTGTAAGACACTCATATTGAGCAACTGAAGAAAGTTCCTTGCTGTCGCTGGGTCAATTCAAACTCTTAGCTACCCTAGAGGCAGGGTAAGGATGCCATTGTGAGTTTTCCAGACCATAAATCTTTACGGGAGTAGAAAAACCTCATCTTTTCCCAGCAGAATGGATGATGGTTTTGAACAGCTGACCTCTCAGCAGCCAAACATGTAACCCACTATGCTCTCAAGGCTCCCAATCAAATTGATAGTATTGTTTTCTGTCTTATATATACATGGCATTACTTAATTTACTAAATTCAATGATGCAATATATTCATATACATAATTGGTTGATTTTTCTGCTTCACTGGAAAATAGAGTGTGCCTATTTGAACATATGTGTTAAAATATAAAATCACCTGGTCATTAGCATGGGTAATTAAAAAGATTCTCTTTGCAGATGGGGATAAGGAGTAGCGCAAGTTCTTAATTAAGTTAACCTGTCATTTAATTAGATCCCTCTTAGATTTGAGCGCAGATAGCTACAAAATACTCTCTAGAGAATTTAAATAAGCATCTGTGAACATTCCCTATCATCTCAAACATTTATGCATGAAAAACAACCTGCTCTTTCTGACAGTTAGTTAATATGTGTGTGTTCCCTGAGCAAGTTTTAGACTGGCAATTTACTATAGAATTTGCTAATGGGATTTCATCAGGAGAAATCTAGGCAAGGCTATTGAAAAAAAATCTGATTTCTTGTCTTCGCTTTTGAAAGGAAGCACGTACCTCTTGTTTCAGTCTATCGGTTTCCTCGGAGGACGTGGTGTCCTGCATGGGAAAGAAGGACACATTAGTGGTGTACATTGCACATGTGCAACTCTTGGATTCCAAAGTTCGCTTTCCAATCCAACTCGGGGCTTGTGCTCAGCCTGCTTGTTGGATGGCTTGCAGTGAGAGGAAGGCAACAAGATATATCAGTCAATCGGTGTTCTAAGCACAGGGTTACCAATAGGTGGGAGAGGAAGGATGGATCTATTGAATCAGCCCAAATGGTTGACTTTGTAGATATGTAGTTTTTTTCCTTTTCTTTAATCACTGGAAAAGTTTAAGAGTACCCGCAATCCTGGAAGAATCTGGGGCCCATGAAGTAGGGACAATGATCTGTGCTTTACATAAAAGGGAATTGAAAGTTGCAGGTTATGTGAAGAGTAGATGACAGAGACAAAATAAATCACAGGATCATCCACTCCATCTGGCTTCACAGAGACCGGAGAGCATGGAGCACTCTGCCGTGTTCCTGAGGTAGCGCATCGTCCCCAAAAGGCCTGTGTCACTATTCTCCCTCTCTCTTAGCAGCCGGACATTTATTCTGCGCCACCCCCGGACTCCTTAGTAAATGTCAACGGTGTGTAAAATTCAGATCTTTGACTTCACTAAGTGCAGTTTAATTTACAACTCTGTGATTTCCTTTGTTTAAGAAAAGCATTGCTTGTTTTGAGAATGATGAGTGCAACAAATGTACAAATGTGCTTGACACAATGGTTATATGTATGGATTGTGATAAGAGTTGTATGAGCCCCCAGTGAAATGATTAAGAAAAAAAAAGAAAATCATTGCTGCTTCCTGAAGTCTTTCTTTAATTTAAAGAGTAGAATAAACACCTACATGCGCTCTAGTCGCTAAGTGTCCAATGCAGCTGGTAAGGAATTTACCTTGATTTCATGGATCTTCCTCAGGTTTGACCTCACTGCATAACTCAGACTATCACCTCGGCCATCATCAGAATAGACCTCAGTGGGCAGAGCTGAAGTGAACGGCGCGGTTGCTGGAACTTCAGTGGGCACATCAGTGACGACTTCCTCAGACTCGTCAGAATGGTGAGACTCGTCAGAATGATCCGGCTCTTCTGCATGATCATCATCGTCGTCTGGGTCGTCGTATTCCATGGAGTGCCAGCTCCTCCCGTGGTCACTGTCGCCAGCATCCACATCACCTGTCTGGTCGTGGCTCTCACTGGATTTGTTTGGGAGGGTCTAAAATTCCCGATGGCCACAAACATCAACATATGACTTATTATTTATTCTCTGTCTTTACAGTACATACAACTTTTTTTCTTAACTTAGTTGAAGGATCTCTTGACTCCACTTCATGGCTTTTGGGAGCTAACACGAGCATCTTCCATGCTTTCTTAAATATCCCCACAGGGATCAATGGAAAAATAGTCTGCCCTATTTACCTCACTTTCTCATAAATCATATTTGACTACACATTGTTCATGCTGAGTAAGTGTGTAAGACACTCATATTGAGCAACTGAAGAAAGTTCCTTGCTGTCGCTGGGTCAATTCAAACTCGTAGCCACTCTAGAGGCAGGGTAAGGATGCCATTGTGAGTTTTCCAGACCATAAATCTTTACGGGAGTAGAAAAACCTCATCTTTTCCCATCAGAATGGATGGTGGTTTTGAACAACTGACCTCTCAGCAGCCAAACATGTAACCCACTATGCTCTCAAGGCTCCCAATCCAATCGATAGTATTGTTTTCTGTCTTATATATACATGGCATTACTTAATTTACTAAATTCAATGATGCAATATATTCATATACATAATTGGTTGATTTTTCTGCTTCACTGGAAAACAGAGTGTGCCTATTTGAACATATGTACTAAAATATAAAAATCACCTGGTCATTAGCATGGATGATTAAAAAAAAGATTCTCTTTGCCGATGGGGATAAACAGTAGTGCAAATTCTTATTTAAATTAACCAGTCATTTAATTGGATCCCTCTTAGATTTGAGCTCAGACAGTTACAAAATACTCTCTAGAGAATTTAAATAAGCATCTGTGAACATTCCCTATCATCTTAAACATTTATACATGAAAAACAACCTGCTTTTTCTGACAGTTAGTTAATATGCGTGCGTTTCCCGAGCAAGTTTTAGACTGGCAATTTACTATAGAATTTGCTAATGGGATTTCATCAGGAGAAATCTAGGCAATCTTATTGCAAAAAAATTCTGATTTCTTGTCTTCGCCTTTGAAAGGAAGCACTTACCTCTTGTTTCAGGCTATCGGTATCCTCAGTGGACGTGGTGTCCTGCATGGGAAAGAAGGACACATTAGTGGTGTACATTGCACATGTGCAACTCTTGGATTCCAAAGTTCGCTTTCCAATCCAACTTGGGGCTTGTGCTCAGCCTGCCTGTTGGATGGCTTGCAGTGAGAGGAAGGCAACAAGATATATCAGTCAATCGGTGTTCTAAGCACAGGGTTACCAATAGGTGGGAGAGGAAGGATGGATCTATTGAATCAGCCCAAATGGTTGACTTTGTAGATATGTAGTTTTTCCCTTTTTTTCTTTAATCACTGGAAAAGTTTAGGAGCACCCATAGTGCTAGAAGAATCTGGGGCCTATTAAGTAGGGGCCTTGCTCTGTGTTTTACGTAAAAGGGAAATGAAAGTTGCAAGTCATGTGAAGAGTAGAAGGCAGAAACAAAACCAATCTACTCAGCACCATCAGTTGATTCTGACTCAGAGACCCGATAGGATCTTCATTTCATGGGTCTTCCTCAGTTTTGACCGCACTGCATAACCCAGGCTATCACCTCTGCTCAGTGGGCAGAGCTGAAGTGAACAGCGTGGTTGCTGGAACAGCAGTGGGCACATCAGTGATGACTTCATCAGATTGGTCTGATGCTGAGACTCATCAGAATGATCATCGTCATCTGAGTCGTCGGATTCTATGGAGTGCTGGCTCTTCCAGTGATCACTGTCGTCAGCATCCACATCACCTGTCTGGTCGTGGCTCTCACTGGACTTGTTTAGGAGGGTCTAAAAATCCCGATGGCCACAAAATCTGCATGTGGATGGTGGTTTTGAACAGCTGACCTCTCAGCAGCCAAACATGTAACCCACTATGCTCTCAAGGCTCCTAATCCAATCGATAGCATTGTTTTCTGTCTTATATATACACGGCATTACTTAATTTACTAAATTCAATGATGCAATAGATTCAGATACATAATTGGTTGATTTTTCTGCTTCACTGGAAAATAGAGTGTGCGCATTTGAACATATGTGTTAAAATCTAAAATCACCTGGTCATTAGAGTATCTGTGGTGCTAGAAGGATCGCTGGCAGGATAAGCCAAGTTTTTGCCAGGTGGCTACAGCACCTGGGTAATTGAAGAGAAGCTATAAAAAATAAGATTCATGGATTTGTCATTGTAGAAAAGGAAAACTTGGATCTCTAAGAGAGAAACTGTAAATATTACCAGTCTTCGATGGAGAAACATAATGACTCTGTATAATCAAACAGTCAGTAGCATCTTTTGTATAGTTCATTTTTCCTTAATCTTCTCAACCCCCTGTGAAGTAGGTATTGATCCACATTTTACAGATCAGGATGCTACCACAAAGAGGTTCCAAAAAACCCAGATTTCTTTGCTATCATGTTTACTCTGACCCCCAGTGACCTTATAGGACAACATAGAGCTGCCCCTGTGAGTTTACAAGACTATCTCTTTTTAGGAGTAGAAAGTCTCACCTTTTCCCCCAGGAATGGCTGTTGGTTTTGAACTGCTCACCTTTTGGTTAGCAGCCCAATGCATATCCACTATTCCACCATGGGTTAAATGGTTTTAAGTGGCAGAACCAGGATTCAAACCCAGGCAAAGTAGATTTTAATGCTGGGCTTATGACGATGCTTTCCTATTCATTATGGCTAGCTGCCTTTTCCTGTCAGTGAAAGCACATCTAAAGCAGAGGTTCCCCCAATGGGGTTACTCTTCATTGTTTCCTCTCCATGGGAAAAGGACTGCACTGTCTAACACAGTAGCCCCTAACCTAACCACATGTAAGGAGTCCCGTGGGGCATTCTGGTTAACTAAGCACTTGGTTGCTAACTGAAACGTTAAGGGTTCAAATCCATGAGTGACTTCATGGGAGAAAAGACCTGGCCATTTGCTCTGGTCAAACTTACAGCTTAGGAAATCTTATGGGGCAATTCTGCATGGTTCTACAGGGTCAGTATGAGTCTGAATTAACTCGCTAGCAAACAGCAATAGCCTGTGTGACTATCTACTTTTCATAAAGATTAAACTAAAAATTCAGTCCTCAGTTGCACTAGTCACATTTTGAGTGATCAAGTTATTCTAGAGTAAATCCTTTTGGACTTTCCCATATTTCCACGTAACTCTAGATTTCTGGACTTCCGGGAGTTAGAGTCTCTGAAGCAGAATCGACTCAACAGTGTGCGTTCGAGATGTTAGAATTTTGAGCTCCTTTGCTCACGCAGCTCCTAAGGCCATGCATTTTCATTGCGTCGTGTGCCCTTTCAGGAGGTGACCTCGCCACTTTACATTCTATTAGGAAGGCACCAATTCTTGTCTCCAAACAGTGTGACTTCCAATTTCTCTGACAAGTTATTTCTTTTCTGTTTTAATCTTATGAATCAGCATCCATGTCCTCAAATCAGTTGAAAACAAAACGAAAGAAGCATGCTTACCACACAGAACCCCACACAGATGCACACACAACGCAAGCAGGAACACCTCTCTGCATGTCTTCATTAAGCAAGCTACATGCACTGAGCCCAGGCAACACTAGATGGGCCTCTGTCCTGTTCATTTGGTACTTTGTGTGCCTTTTGGTCTAAGCATCTTGGGACAATGCCCATGTGTTGTTTGGCTGGCATTGTTTCATCTGTTGTGGAGGGGCAGGCACAGCTGAGGGGCGGAAGCAGTGACTTGGTCTTATGTGGGGTTAGGAAAATGTGACCTAAAATCAGCTGATGAGCACAATAGACACAAACCGCATAACAGATATTCTTTGCACAATGAACCTCCTGGGAACTATCTGAGGAGATAATCAGGAGTAGTAGTCATGCAACCAGTCCTGACTAATATCTGCGCCAAATTTTAAACCTAGCTCTCCACAGAATAAAACAAACCACAGGATTTTCTGAACAGTATGTTGACTCACAGAAAATGCCACACGATTTCATAGAACTCCATTTACAGAGTGATAATGGTTCAGAGCCTTATTTTCTATACTAATAAAAAGCCTGCTTTGGTTTTAAGATGCTATCAAAAATAAAAAAATGATACTATGCTAGGTACTGCTCTAGATTTCTAGCAAGCAGCCTATAGACCTTTCTAATGTATACAGACTCGAGTGTGAGAAAACATACAGTCGCAGCGTACAGCACTGCAGCTTAGAGGGCTCTTGTGATACGTCATGCTGTAAATAATTTAAGGATGACGAATGTACAAGTTGCTTACCTGCTTTTCCTCGGAGCTGCCAGAATCCACAGGGCGTTTAACCTTGAAATAGAAAAGATGGGAATCAGGGTGGGAGTGTGCCCCGAGGACATGGGGGCCCACAGCTCATGGCTTCCGCGGTGTAGTAGGTACTCACTGGAAGGGTGGAGGCGATGCCCAGCAGGCAACAGCAAAGCACCGCAGCCCTCATAGTGCCTTTTCCTGCAAACGATTCATTTTAGGAACATTAGATATTCTCATAGGTTAAGACAGTGATGCCGATTTATGCTACCACCTTAGACAAGAATCACCAATGCAGTTTCTTTTCTGTAGAACGTTTTCTGCTTCTCAGAGAAATTTGTTCCTTTTAATACCATGCTCTTTTGAATTAATATTTTTCAATACCACCTTGATTCTCCATCTCTCCCGATTAAGCAAGGGAGGCATACACTTCACAAGTCTAAAGCCTATTTTTAAATCCTGAGCTCCAGAAAAGATGATCTCTTTACCACTCGATAGCTCCACTTGTTTTAGCCTAAAGGTAGATCAGTAATCATCCGATTAATTGATTAAACAGGTATAGAGATTATTTTATCTTTTCAGAAGATAAACACAAACAGGAGAGCAAAGAAAACAATATAAGAAAGTATTTTCTCGCTATGCAGGATGGATTCCAAATCTCGTGTTTCCCTTATTTTGAAGGGGCTACTTAAGGAAAGGAGCTAACCTTTAATGTGAGTTACGCCCCTAAGGCAGCTAGTCTGGAAATTTGAAATGACTAAAAAACACTGGAAACAGCTTTTCTCTAATGTAATATTAGCATCCTGATGAAAGATTTCACAGCAAAACACAAATGTCCAACATGCAGAAAGAAGTTTCCCCACCCCTTGAAATTAGAATAGATCGAACCATCATAAGCATGATAGTATTAGCACTCAATGAATGTCCTTTTACAACACCTCGACAATCACCTATTGATAACCATGTGGTTATGGTCATTCTAAAGGGCTGTGGAACTGTACTTTTCATTTTTCTGATTTGAAACAGTCGTCTCAGCTCTTTTGAGAACCCAATGGAAGCATTTAAAATTTTTATTTACAGCGGGGTTTTCAGCCTAGCGGATCATCTTTCTTCCAGTTCTACAATGCATCTAGCATGCTTATTCAAAAGGCTATTAAGAATTTAAGGCTTGGCCAACTTCCTTGCAGTTACGGTTAGTCAGTGAAATTCAATGCAGACAGTCAGGCATAGCAATAGAGTAGCAAACTGCAGACTCACCTTGGCTGGTGTCTGGCTGAGAAGGCTGCCACTGGTGGGAGGAGAGATGCTGCCGCACTCCCTGGCCTCTGCTGCTTGCTCCCAGAATTTAAATGCTGCTCCCAGAGTGCTCCACCACCAACACAGTGAGGTGGACAGATGCGTCATGAGGTTTGTGCCCAACCCACCTGCGCCCACACTTCCTCTTCTGGTTTTGTGGTTTGAAAACGAAAGCAAACAAAACAAAACACAAACAGCACACACACACACACACACACATACACACAAACTGTCCCACAGTTAAAACATTACTTATGTGCAATACCATGAGCCTGCCCTTTCCTATAGGGATCTGGCAGGAAGCACCCTGGAAGGTTACTTAAGGGTTAGGGTGGGGGTGGGGGATAGTAATAGTGATTGTAAATGTTGAAGTCACAGCTTCTGGTTTAGAAGTACCCTGATGAAATGAAATGGTGTTGATTTTTGTTTCTTTCCATTCAAGGGAGAGATAAAGGTAATGTCTGCCAGCAACGTTGCCTCCATGATTATCCGATCAGAGTTCTAGAGAGTTTAGAGGGCAAACCTGCGCCCTTGACTGTTGGAGTGAAGTTTGTGATTGCAAGAGGGCAGCCGCTTGCCGGCCAGCTAAGTGGCATCAGAATTCATGGATTTAAAGCTTTCAAGGGCATAGGACTTTGCTGCATTATCGATGCTGTTTGAATTGGTGGGAAGTGATCAATCTGATAGCTTGCTGTATAGGAAGGGAAAATGACCATTTCTTCTGCTGCTGAAGTGTTTCATGAGTAAGAGCATGTAGAGACCAGAATGTGATCTCCGAATTTAACCCCATTCTGCCACCAATTAGCTGTGTAATCTTGAGCAAATCATTTAACCTCTCACCTCATCTTTAAAATGAAGGGATTGTTATTTTGCTCACAGGACTTTTGAGAGTTTTGAATGAATATCTGTAAAACCAATCACGCGGGGCAAATATTGAGCACTAATAAATGTTAGCTATTAGCCAACATTTTTACTGCAGTAGGTACGTATGATTTTCAATACCTTTATGAGCAATGGGTTGTTAGAAATGATCAAAGATCTTCAACCTGTATACACCAATAAGGTTAATTTACCTTTAAATCAATAGATTTACTTAGTTGATTTAAGAAATTAAAAAAATATATAGTTTCTTTTTAAAACACATCTTTATTGGGTACGTAAAACGTGTTTGAATAAAAGGATAATTGCATGTGGGATTTGAATATTGGAGTAGAAATCAGACAGCAGAGCTCAGGGTTCATCTGCCTTTAGCACCTGTGAAAGGAGGATTTCCGGATTCACTTATCTTACAAGTACAATGTAAAAATTGTATGTGAGGTAAAATGAAGGATGAATGAAACTATGTTTTCATTCTAAAGTGTCAGCTGCAATCTACCAAATCTTGTCTTTAATTGAGATTTAAAGATTTAGGTTTAAAGAATGTCTTGGAACAATAGTAGGATAGTAATTCAATGGAATCAAATATAAGAACAATTGTGAGGATAACCCAGGCCTGAGCATTATTTCCTTCTGTGATACATCTTGTCACTATGTGTCGGAGCCAATTAGACCGCATCTAACAAAAGCAGCAAAATCCATAGGAATGTTTGGTTGAGAAAATAGATGTCTTTTAAATTGGTTACTTTACAAATAGAAGAGATACTTTGTTGATATGGTTGATTTGTGAGTCCTAATCAAGCAAATAATTGAGATTCTTTGTTATTTCAAAAACACCCATCAACGAGGGCAGAATGCTACAAAATAGACTTATTTCTGCTCTTAAAACTTTCCCCACCTCCCATAAATACATTACCCACATAAGTTTGTCACGATGCCAACGGAGTTCGGGAAGTGGCGAATTCACTAGAGTTTACTCTGTGCCTACGAGAATGATTCAAAATGAGTTTAGGGAATTAGAGGAATAGATGTGTCTGGAGCCCGGCCAGTGTGGGATGAACCTTCAGAGGGCTCTTGTGGGCGTAGCTCAAAAGTAGCCACATGATGGCAGTATTTCGGAGAAGCTTTCCACACCACAATTTGGGTCTTTTGGTTTTCTTACTGGGGCAGGAGAGAATAACAGCCACATGTTTAAAGAAATAATTTTGAAAGAACGGCCTGGTGGTGTACGCCTCGAAACCAGCCCCCGGGACCCCTTTGGAGCCCAGTGCTACTCGGACCCACACAGAGTCCCCGTGAGCTGTGATCTGTTCGTTGGCATTTTCTTTTTACTGACACACCTCTCAGACACGTATTGGGTTCATCCCTTACTTAGACTGCCAGATGAGGAAATATTTACCAGCAAAGATCCTCTCTGTCACAGAAGGGAATAGAGAACAAGCAAACCCGAACATACTTGTTTCACTGGTGTTGCCATCAGCAACGACAGGTGGACGGGGTCTCCTTGTGCACCTGGAGGCTCACCCAGAGCGAGCACCCCCTTATACTCACGCTTAAATAATGTGTCTGGGATTCTTCCGAGAGGGAAAAGAAATGCGATTTGTCCATTTTCATCCCTGCTGGACGGCAGTGTTCTACAGGCACCCCAAATCTACAAGGCTACTGAGTGAACCTGCTGGGACATTGGAACAAGAAGGTGGGGGCATGTCGGTATCAGAAAAGATTGTGCTTCTGATGGTGTCTAAGATGGGAGAGACATCCGCCATTGAGAAAAACACTTAACATTACTTGTGGAAACCCCAGAAGAAGAATATATCCGGTGTTGTGTTCCTAATTGGATTTTTTTAACCTAGTTTCCAACCAATCCCTGGTGATCTGGGAAGCATCCTATAAACAACTGGGGCATTAGACTCTGCCCTTTCAGGATGCATAACACCCTTCACAGACTACATTAGAAGGACCCAACTTAGAAACCCCAATGTGTCCACTGAGTCCTGCCTTGCATTCGCTTGTAGCAGAACTAAAAAATGGCAATACTCCCTTGAACTCTAGGCCGCAATAACTTGTTGGGAGAAAAAGCAGAGATCTTGATAACAAGGTTAGGGAATTGGTGGTCATTGGGCTTTGGGTGGGTTTGCACCTATTGCTTTGAGGGTGCCCCATGAATGAAAACCTGGGACCAACTTATAGTTGCTGTTTTCACTTTCTCTGTTTGGTGACATGTATTAGTCAATCACCCAAAGTACGGAGATGTGCAGGTTAATCATTCATGTGTTGGGGTCTAATAAGATGTCTTACACATGTATAAAATCCTTTGCAAAATAGTGTTTTGACATTGACTACCATAATGTTGCTATTGATAGAATTGCTGTGAGCTCTGTGAGGGTGATCTATGAATACTACAATGAAATGATAATGCTGTCTCAAAAGTGTACTAGAGCCTTATAGAAACAATGGTTATATGAATGGATTGGGATTTTCACTTAATCATAACCCTAATATAAGAATAATTTATTCTAGTGATAAGGCCCTGCCTGGTACTTGGCCTCATGAGGAGCTCGCTGAAGATATGGATAACATAGCAATGTGGGGTGAAGAAATCAGATGATGTCCTGCTATCAGGAAAAATAGTGTCTGAGATCTTCAAGATTTGTCTCAAAACAAGCAGCACCATCTAATTGACTAAGCTAAATCCACACAGAAGAAGCACACCAGCTTGTATGATCCAAGGATTGTGGGCAATAAAGTCCAAACCTGGAGGAGGGAACAATACCAGTGCCTAAATTCTAAACACCCAGTTTTCAGAATGCTGTGGATGACAGTGGAAGGTCCAGATCCTTTTGCAGGCTCCCCACATGGATTGAGTCTCCAGTGAATTCCCACTGTCCATAGAGTAGGAATGTGAACAACCCTAATACCAGGCAGAGAACTTTGTTAAGTAGTTCTTAGCAACTGTATTTAGACTGGAATGCAACACCTTGTTGATTAATGTTGCTTGGGACTCACTAGATTCTGGGTTTTTAATATCCTCTATTTTTTTCTTAGCTGTAGGTCTTCGTTTTATATAATCATGGCTGCGGAGTCCTTTTATGGGGTCAGGATGCGTGGATTTATGAAGACGGTAATGGGATATCACTTACCTGGGGCATGGAAACGAAGGGTGTAGGAAGTGGGGCATCCACACTGAGTGGTACACGGAGGAAGAAAATGTTTCAAAGTTGATTTGTGTGCACTATTGACTTGTTTGATGTGTTCATTATAGCTCAATAAAATGTTGTTTAAGAAAGTATTGATACAAACCAGAGAAACATTTATCAGGCAAATGTATAAAAATATATGTAAAGGAAAAAACAGCAATGACAGTAAATGGATGTGTCCTGGAAGGTTGTTCTGTGAAGTCCATAGTTGGAGAGCAGAGAATGGATACTTTTATCTTTCTGACTTTGGGGGAGGCTTTTTCTTTTTAAAATTTATTTTTATTGTTATTTTTGATAGTTTTATTGGCACTTTATCCACATGTCATGCAATTAAATAATTCAATCATATCAAGTAGAGTTGTGCAATTGTTATCATATTCAATTCTAGAATATTTTCTTTTTCCTTGTAGTCATTGTTATTCATGTAAATATAATTATTTTCTAATTGTGGCAAAAATATGCAGAACAGACATTCTCCAATTCCACAACTTCTACCTTGTATATTTGTATAATTTAGAGTCATTGAGAATACTCTTTGTGGTATACTACCTTTATTGATCTTCTTTTCCAAATGAATCCACGACCATTAACATAAACTCAATTGCCCCTAAACAACAACTCTTTCCCCTTTACCTATGGTAACCATTGGTCAAGTTTAATTTCTTTGTGTGTGTGTGGTTTTCTTGATATAGTATTCACATATCATATGCTTCCAGGATTAAATTGCCTTTAATCTAGTGCTCTCTCCCCACCTCCCACACTCCCCAAATCTCTTCACCCTCCCTCTCTCTGACCCCCACCCCTACCTCCCCTGTAACCCCTGCTTTAGTTTATTATCTTTATCCATCTATTCCATCTGTGCTTCACTAACTGGGAAAACCAACAGGAACAATAAAAAAATAATGTGGTAAGGATAAAATAATAATAGGAAGATAAACATGCAAATAATGAGTAAGAAAAAAAGACCACTGTCAATATTTAAAAAGCCAGGGAAGAAATTCTTGTCATGGAACAAGCAAGCAGTACTTGCACCTAGAACAGTTTTAGGTTGGGTCCAGAGGGAGGTCAACTGACCAAGTACCAATGTTGAAGCAGCATAATCAACATTACAATGTCTCCATCTGATAGTAAGGCTGTCTGAGACCCTTGCCTGTGGCTAGAGGGATCTTCCAGCAGCTTAATCTGGCTAGACACTCTACAGAGAAGTTTTGGCTTCTCACCATCCTCCGCAGCCTTCTACAAATTGAGTGTTTGCAATTTAAGCTCTGATACTTTTCCCTTTATCATATTTGGATTTTGTTATCGTCAACTAAGTCCCCATGGACTTAGTTGGCTCCTCACTTAGATGGCTGATTGTTTAAAGAAAGCCTTTGAGACCACAGATACCATTCTTTTTTTCTCAATCATTTTATTGGGGTTCATACAACTCTTAATCACAATCTATATCCATTGTGTCAAGAACATTTGTACATTTGTTGCCATCATCATTCTCAAAACATTTGGTTTCTACTTTGAGCCCTTGGTATCAACTCCTCATTTTCCCCCTCCCTCCTCATCCCCCGCCCCATGAACCCTTGATAATTTAAAAATTATTATTTTGTCAAATCTTGCAGTGTCCGACATCTCCCTTCACCCCACAGACACCATTTTAATTGATAGCTGGGCACCATCTGCTTTCTTTACCACACTTTGCTGTAGCATCCTTATCTTCAGTGATCATTTCATGAAGGTGAGTATTGAGCAGGGCCATGTTATCAGTACTAACTGTTTTTTGATTGGGCTCGAGTTCAGTGGGAGCCCAGAATCCATCTGCATGCATGACTCAGGTTTACTATGGTGGTCATATTATGACAAAATTAAAACCTTGTAATACCAACTGCACCATCACCAGCAACAAACCAACCAGAAAACAAACAAATCAAAAAAAAGAAAGCAAACAAAAACACGTAGAAACAAAAAGTAAACATTGTCAAGCATCCCCCTGGGGCATAAGGCACTGATAACATCACCAATTTTCCCAATGACACAGCACTTGTGACACTGTCCATATGAGTGTCTGGGAGGACAGTTCCACTGCGAGCTGCATGTATCCCATGAGCTGTTGCCCTACACGGTTCCATCTCCCATTCGACTGAGCTCTGTTTACTCTAATCATGGAGATTGGTGTCAGGGGGAAACTTACTGGATCAATTCTTCCAAGTGCAGATCCCTGCAGAACAGATCCAAACCTGTCCTATCACTGCAAGGGGGCATTAAGGTACTAAATATAAGTGATTCTAGGCCCCTTTCCATTGGATACCCACCAAGCTAGGGGTTTCCCCCAAGGTCCAATGACCACCAATTCCACAGCCCAGGGGAGGCCACTCTCTGTTTCCTCTTCCACGCAACTACTTAGTCCAAAGGTGCAGGCAGCTTTGAGGCAGGGCTCAGTTCATTCAGTGGGGCCTCTATGTTGAGTCCTTCTGGCGCAGCTCCTGGGGAATGCTATGCTGCCTGCAAGGTCAGCATCCAAGGTCATCATGGCGCTTAGTCCATGGCATAGTTCACCAAAGGTTGGGTGGAAGCATATTCATAGTGTCCACCCAGGAACATAATATCTGGTCCATGTCCCCCTAAGTTCCCTATAATCATTGTTTAACATCCCTTCCTGATATGAGGCTACTCTACCCATTCACCCACTTTGCTCACTGTGTTAGTCTGGGTACATTAGAGAAATAAATCAACAGAAACTCATATGCATGAGAGAGTTTTATATAAAGGGTAAGTGCACACCAAGAAACCATTCCAACCCAGTGCTGCCCAAACCCACAAGTCCAACATTAATCCATATGACCGATACCAATCCACAAAGTCCTCCTCCATCTCACAAAATACACACTATGACGCTGACTGCAGGTGGAAAGCTGAATCAGTGAATGTGTGAGCATCTCAGCACAGGCTGCTCCAGCAACCATGGCTGCATCAGGGTAGGTCCATGTGGCTTCTTCTTGGGGACGTCTTGTAGGAAGTGAGCCTTGCCAGCTGAAGCAGGGAACTGGCTAAGGCAGCTGCACCCTGGTCCAACCATCACAAAGCAAGAGACCCGAGAACTAGAAAGGCAAGGCTCACCAAGTCATTTATCTCTCTGACCTTCAATTAACCCCACATGTGTTTATTGGCCAGGTTGGCACAATTAACTTCCTCACTCACTAGCAGAACTATCAGTGTCTCCTCCCAAATGTAGACACTCCTCTTCCCTGTCCTAGCTTGTTTTTCCAGCAAGGTTCTCATTCCATTCCTATGGAGGGTCCATTGATTTGTCCCAGCCTTGCTCAATGGTGGATAGGGAGGCTCTTTTCTCTTGCTTTTGATCATCAAGCATCCTGCTGACATGTTTTTTCTGTGTAGGATTTTCCAATGTTCAGAATTAGCATGTTACATGACTTAAATCGGAGAGATTTGTTCTGTAGCATTTCTGTATTATCTCCATCTTTGATTAGGTTAGTGGATGTTAGAGATGAGAAGTCAAAATGTCTCTAATACATATACATCTTGCATTATGTAAAAACTTCAGATGTTATACTGGCATGCAAACAATGGGCTGTGATCTTGGAATGTATGCCCTACACTGGACATAGGAAAACTTATACCCACCCACTGCCGTCAAGTTGACCACTCCCCTGTTGATTTGTTGCACTGTGGTGGTTTGTGTTTTGCTGTGATGCTGGAAATTATGCCACCAGTTTTTCAAATATTAACAGGGTTATCTATGGTCCATAGGTTTCAATAGAGCCTCTAAGAACAGAGGCTAAGAAGAAGGAATACACCGCTCACTTCAGAAGGATTGGTCTTTGAAAATCTATGAATTACAGTGGTATGTTGTTAGACTTAGTGCCTGAAGACAAGTCCCTCAAGTTGGAAGACACTCAATATAGGACTGGGGAAGTGCTGTTTCCTCAGTGTACCTGACTGATGCGACTGGAGCAGGGGTTTCAAGACCTTCACTTGCTCACGTAAAAGTAAAAGAAACAGGTACATACATCATTAATATTTGGGAAGTAGAATGCACAAAGAACAATGAAATGGAATGTATGAAGATGACTATTCTCGCAGGGAGCCCTGGTGGCATAGTGGTTATGCCTGGCCTGCAATCCACAAGATTACTACTCTCAGCATTGGTCGATGGAAAGAGACTGGTATTGGCCATTTTGATTGAATCTGAAAATCACATGCCCGAAATGACATATTGAATAGGACTTATATCACATTCGCCATCAAAAAAGAACATTCCAAGACCTATCTTTAAGTTCAATGTTGTCTGTAATAGCATAAAATACCTATAAAGGAAGCCACTTAATGCAACTCTTATTCAAATTGTGCACTAACCACTATAGCCAATGATGAAGAAATGGAAGATTTCCACTAAATTCTTCAGTCTGAAATTGACCAAGCATGCAACTGATATGTATTGATAATGACTTGTAATTAGGATCAAAAGATGGAAGCAAAGAGGGAGGATCAGTAGTTGGAAAATGTGGCGTAGGTCATACAAATGAAACTGGAGATGGCATAATAACATTTTATAAGACCAAGGGTTCTTTCATTGCGAACACCTTTGTCAGCAACATAAACAGAGGGAGGCCAGAGGACTTAGATGTACCCCATCAGTGAAATGGGCAGAAGACTTTGCACTTGTCAACATCAGTGACTGTTCCTGGTACTAAAGAAAGTCGGCCAGGTTTCTTACAGAACTTCGGGTCTCTTGAGGTCTGGTATCTTATTTCAAACTTCTCTTCCTGGTCTCCATGAAGCAGTGAGACAGCACCACCCGGAATTCCCCATGGGATCGTGCTATTTTAAGTCTTCACACCTTTGCTCACATTGCATAGCCTCCGGGTGTAGGCTTTCACTCTGACCCCATGCACACCTGCCTTTGAAACATCTGCACATTTTCCCAGAGTGAGTTCACATTGACCGTCCTCTATGAAGCTTTATATGACTCTAATAGGTCACATTAGTGATTCTCATATTGTGTCCTTCATGCAATCTACACACCATCTGTCAAAGAACCAATGGTGTTTAAAGTCCTTGCATATGCTACCTTATTTTAGGAAGTAACTAGCAGGACCAGACCTTTCCATGCTTGCATCCACTTTCTTGCTGGGCAATCAATGAATGTTTAGTGAACAAGTGAATGAAGGAACATTGTTTCCCAATGCTCAATCCTACGGGCACTTCAAATACCACTTGCATTCAACATCAACCCCTGGCTCTTCAAAGCCCTGTATGTGCATCCCTAAATGCCCTTTCAGGATCTGAAGATCCAGAGTCTCTTCTCCCCCACACCTCTCCTAATCTACATGATTTTGGAAAATCTCACGACTTGTCTGGATCTCCGGTTCCTTGACAGAGTTAGCCTGGGTTATTTCAAAAGCCCATTTTAGCTCTGAAGTCTAACAATTGTAGATTTCTTTAGAAATTCAAATATTGACATTACAACAGGAAGAACAAACAGATTGTAGCAACAGGAAGAACAAACAGATTGTAGCAATAGAGTGATGTCACTGAGTCCGCAAGAGAAGTTCACTTTAGAAACAAGAAGGGGACAGTTTTGACATAAGAATTTCAGAGAAGGAAACAAGTGAAAGTTGAAGAGGCTTAAGATGTGATTAAGTAAAATATTACCAATATTTGCTATATTTGAAATCATAGATGAACACCTGATGAAGGAGCAAGTTCAGTAATGCTAATGTTAATAAAAATAAAACCTGTTTAAAGGTGTAAAATAACTCCGAACATACTCTTCCGATAAATCACGTTTTGATGCTCTGAAAAGTTCTCACAATATGGGTTTGCCAGAGGGGTTTTCTTAACAGGTCACATGACTTTTGTTCAGCTGTCATTACACCAAGAGTGGGAGATTTCGGGGAACCGGATTGAAGAGGTTGGCTGCTTCTTTCTTGGAAAAATGCTCCTGTGGTTTTAGGGGGCAGTTTCCTTGCCAAACAGATCTGGAAAAACATATCAAGTATGTACATAATCTGGAGATATGTTTAGATTTCTTTCCCCCCAAGCCCATATCCTCTTCATTTTGAAGCATTGGTTGAAGTCAGTGGTCCAGGCAACCTATCAATTTCACTTGAATCAGATGTGTTTGTTCCAAACCTAATCGGTGCTATATTTGTGTCCCATTTTGCACCCAATATGTCAGTCCATGTCATTGAGAATTTTCTGTTTTATGGATCTTCTACTTTTCCATGCATGATGTCCTTCTCAAGGGTAGATCCCTCTGATGACCTGGTTAAAGCATGTGAGACAACATCTCACTATCCTTGCTTATAAGGAGCATTGCGGTTGTACTTCTTCTAAAACCAATTTTCCCATTCTTCCGGCAGTCTATCTAGTTAATATTATTTGCTACCATCACAAGGCAAAGGCATCACTTCTTGGGTTCCCTTGACTCATTGATTACCTTTTGGATGCCCATGAAGTGATCTAAAGTGCCATAGCCTGGGTCAGAAACAATTTTAGTCCTCAAAATGACATCTTCACTTTTCACCATTTTAAAGAAGCCTTTTACAGTTTGCACAGCACAATGTGTTCCTTGATTTCAGGACTTCTGTTTCCACTCGTGGTGATGATTGTGGATCCAAATAAAATGAACTCCTTGAGAGCCAGACTCAAGCACACTTCCAAATGATCTTCAGTCATGGTGGACCGGTACTTGGACTCAGTGATGTTTATGTGGGGAAAAGGCTGACTCACATAAATAAGTAGAAGTGAATAATACAGTCAAGGAGGTAGCACATTTTCTCATATTTGGGCACTTTCCCTCTGCGAGAAAGTTCCTGAACTGTTCATGAACTCTGGACTTCAGCTGAATGTTGGCTTATAGTGTCAAAATCTCCCATTTCGTTTGAAAGGGATACGTTTTTGTCTTCTTACTTAGTCCGGCTCCCCCACTCATCTTAATACCCTTTCTTATGTTTAAGAGAAAGAAATAAAAAACAAGGTCTCAAAATGGGTGATAATTTCACTTGTCAGTTTTGCTGCACTTAGCGCATTTGCTTGTGCATGAGTTTGACACCCAAGATTACATCTGATTGGCTGCGCTGTTTATCAGTTAAATGATGGGACTGATGATAGGCTAACGTCTATTTTTTTTAATGCCGTGCGATCTACCCACACTACCTTTGCTATCGACTAGTAGATCGCGATCGACATATCGAGCAGCCCTGCCTTAGAGCAAGGATTCCAAGCCTTCGTCTTACATATTTTGGACATGTTATCAGGGGAGAGCAGTCTTTGGAGAAGGATGTCATGTTTGGTAAATTGAAGGAGCAGCAAAAAAAACAAGGAGGCCCCTCAACAACGTGGATTGACACGGTGGCTACATCAATGGGCTCAGGCATCGAACCCATCGTGAGGATGGCTCAGGACCGGGCAGTGCATAGGGTCGCTATGCATAGGGTTTGTGCATAGGGTCGCTATGGGTCAGAACCAGCTCCATGGCACCTAACAGCACCCACCTCCCTTACTAATCCAATTACTTACCTAAAGTTATGCTCAATCTATATTGTTGATTTAATTTTAGCATTTTTTTTGTTCAGATCACTGGACTTGAGATTGGATTTGTAAGTTATGGTGCATCTATCTCTATATCATCTATATATGAGTTTCTATTCATTTGTACTTTCAATTTCTAAAATCCTGTGTAGGTCAATGTGCATATTTTATACAATTGTTAGATATTACTAATATGCTTATATTCTAGTTTATTATTTTATATAATAAGAATGTGATTCATCAAGTAGAAAGAAAATGTTTGAAAATGATGACAACATATGTACAAATGTGCTTGATACAATTGGTGTATAGATTGTTATAAGAGCTGTAAGAGCCCTCAATAAAATGACTTATTTTTACAAAGGATGGGATCCACTTAATTTAATTGGGAGATGGTATGCAGTATCATAGATACTACACATAGTACCATAACAGTTTTCTCTCAATCTTTGTTTTATTTTTTAGTCCCCAGTGTTCTCAGAAGAGATTCAGCTTTAGTTTAGGTTTTAGTAGACAGAGTTTTCTGCAAGGAGTCTTCCTTTAATCTTAACTATATGAAAAATTCATTGGTGGTACAGTGTGTCACAAGTTAGACTGTGAACTACAAGGTCATGAGTTCAAAAGTACCAGGTTTTCTATGCCGATTCCATTAAGATTTACAGTCTCAGAAACTCACAGGGACAATTCTACTCTGTCCTTACAGGGTCACTGTGAGTCAGAATTGACTTGATG
The DNA here is from genome assembly GCF_050624435.1 of Tenrec ecaudatus. NCBI lineage: Eukaryota > Metazoa > Chordata > Mammalia > Afrosoricida > Tenrecidae > Tenrec > Tenrec ecaudatus. Next base: position 134,799,506 of record NC_134532.1, read on the forward strand.
ACTGTAAGCTGTGTTGGTATGACAAACTCCATTAAATATTGTTAACCTAACCTGCCTTTAAGAGGAGAGAGGATACAGCTATGTCCCAATAACTTATAAATGGAGCTTGCAACTTCTGAATTGTACACATGGCCTCATTTGCTTTCTTAAGCAATTAGTCTGTTTCTCGGATATATTTCACTATGAGTCATAATTGACTTGATAGCAGTGAGTTTGGTTTTGGATTCTTTGGCTCTTTGACCTGCACACCAAGGGGCAAGTGTGGGTAAAAATAAAGATAAAATCAACTTCCATAGTTATATTTAAGAAATTACAATCATGTTCTTTTCAGGTTTAGGGTGACTTCTATTCATTGGTGCAGTTATGTTTACAGGTTGATTTTGGTCTTCCTTGCCTCTCAGCAGATCAAATATTGTGTGACAAATTCTAGGAAACTGGAAGAATTTTTAAACCCTCTACCCCGATTCCTAATATGGGGATGACCATAATTAGAGGAAACGGTAGGTTACACTAGAAACTGCTCATGGTTGGTTGGCGGAGTTTGGACCTTTTCCTGTAGATTTCATTGATAGTCCCCGAATCCCCCACCAACCTGCGGCGGTCTCTTGGTCTGGGGAGCAGAGCTTGGTTGAGGGGTTAGCCAGAGTTCTCAGTGAAGCAGCTAGAGGTTATATAGGCCTTATCAGCAGAACTGGTACACCCACTTGTCTGGGTCAGGGAGGAAGTGGAGTCTGGGATGGGGAAAGTGGCTCTCTTTACTGCTTTCAGACAGTGCCAAAGCATGCTGGCTTGGGGTTTCAGCTTTGTTTTTGTTTATGCGAAGTTGGTTGAGACAAAAGTGAAATTGTGGTGTCTTAACCTCTAGAGAGATTTCAAACATACATCTTGCTTCATCAAGCGTGGTCTCTGCAGAATTCAGTTTATAGTGTAGAGATGATGGGTTTTTCTAAATTTAGAAGGACAAGGGTGACAGAGCTTCATTTAAATCTCAAAATCCTTGACTTTTATATAAACTATGTTCAGAATGTTAAGAAATAAAAAAGTCATACTTTTAATTTTCACCAGAAAAATAAGAATCCTACATGTAGTAAATCTGCTTTATTTAAAATATTCTTTACACTCAGAGTGTTTATGTAGAATTGGAAAGCTGGTTTATTTCTTGCAGCCTTAAATTCTGTCTTGTTTATCCACCAGCTGGGCAGGGTGCCTAGCACTAGGATATCACGAAAACTTTCATCTTCTCATACCAGCTATGTCCCTCTGGGCATTAATTTTTTTTCCTCACACAAAGTCTTGAGGTTTTCTACCAAGACTCATGAAACATAAAACAAAAATACAAACTCATTGACATTGAGTTGATGCCAACTCTGCCCTCTGCGACAAGGTAGAACCACCCTTGAGAGTTTCTGAGACTGTTATTCTTTACAGGAGTAGAAAGCCCTGTCTTTCTCCAGAGGAGCAGCTGTTGGTTTCGAACTGTTGACCTTGCTCTTAGCAGTGTAATGTATAACCCCTTGCCACCATGACACCTTAAAAATATATACTAAAGAATTGAGGGGTTTAGGGAAGGGAAATTTTAAAAATCAACAAAATTTATACATTATGCTAAACCTGGCACATAAAATACAAAGCAGCTTACAAATATTAATTTTAGTTGCTTTGAGACAATGTAATTTGATATCAAATAATTAAAAGAACAATTGTAGTTGATGCTGTGGTAGAGGTAATTTGTATTATATTTATCTTTTCAGCTAATCAAAAATTCTATTTAAAAAAATGGGGGAAAAGGCAGTAGGAATTCTAAAAGTTATAGAGGCCACCTCTAACAATGACGGCATTTCCTAGGGTCTGTCCAAGTCACTGCAAGAGGAGTGGCAAGAGGCAGAAAAATGAGATAGGAAGAGATAGTTCTTGGATTGCGGCTCCATGTTAATTGACAATAATTCAGGGTCTAGAAAGAGAAAATCACGAAGGCTAGAGATTAGAGTAGGAACTTTTCATTCAATAAAACACAACAAACCACCCAGTACAACAACAAACACTCCAGTCCCCAAATTACCAGTGAGTCAACCCTGAATTAGCTGGAACATACTTTAACAATTGATGTTCAGGGCCCCCACTGAGCCCATTAAAGCTACTGTTGAGATGACTTTGACGCCTGGTGACCACAGAGTCTCTAATGGCCGGAGTTTTGGAAGTAGATTCATAGACCTTTCTTCTGGGTGGATTCAAGGCTTCAAGCTTTTGGTTAACAGCTGAGCATGAGAATTTCCTCATCCAGGCACATCCAAATTAAAAGATGTTCTCAATGGAAGACAAATTAGAATATTCAGAAAGCAGTACTGAAATAGCCACATGAACTAAGGGTTTCCTCCTTGGCATCTAGATCTTTTCTAAGAGTTTTAAGCTTTAAAATATCTTTAACTGTGCAAGTTTACAGAGCAGATCACCAGTTTCATATTCACTGTTCACATACATATTGTTTCAATACATGTTTCAATTATCATTAAGCTTTTAATCAGGTGCCAAAGGGAGACTTCAACTGGACCCATCTCTGATCTATACTTTTAAAAATCAGGGATCAGTAATTTCTGGGAACAAATCTACTCATGACTTTTTTTTAATGAAATTTTGTTGGAACACAACCATGCACATTTCTTGAAGTACCATCTCTGCTTGTATGTGACAGTGGCAAATTTGTGTAGTTGTAAAAGAGACTCTCTGGACTGTAGGACCTAAAATATTTACTATCTGTCTCTTTATGGAAAAAGTTTGCTCCCTTTTAGCTAGGATAAATATCTTTCTTATTGTAATCTTGTCTTTTAACTCAAGTGTATGGATCCCTCCCCCTTGTCCTGATGTTATCTCTTCTAGCTCCATCTCTATTTTTGAGTGTGATAGATGATAATCTACATGATATATCCGATGCACATCATGTAATGGGTTCGTTTACCACAATAGTGCCCTGGGTGATAGTCAGCACAGGACCCTGAATTAGTGATATGAAGGGTAGGTAATTAACCTTGAATTCCTTTTGGATCATAAACAATCACTCATTATATACAATCTCATAAATGCGCTTGGAATTTTTGCCAGGTGTAAATAGCCCCACTTACCTGGGACCCTCTGATAACTCATCTGTCACTTTTGCAGTTTCTCCTTATAGTCCCTGAAGGAATTCTGTTTTACTTATTACTCTCTCTCTCTCTTTACAGTCATTCAATTATTTTAATATCACTTCTAAATTTTGGAATTTTAGTACAAAAAGTGATACCAATATTTTTAAAGTATATTGTTCTTTATGCATTTAGAGTGCTTTCTGATAGACTATCTGAAATAATGAAGTTGGACACAGAATAAAGAAGACCAAAGAAGAGTGGATGCATTTGAACCATGGCGCTGGAGCAGATATTGAAAGTCCTATGGACTGCGAGAAGGACAAACCGATCCGTATTGGAAGAAGTAAGACGAGCGTGCTCTTTAGAGGCAAGGATGGAGAGACTTCATTGCACACACTTTGGAGATTTTGTCAGGAGAGACTAGTCCCCAGAGAAGGTCGTCATGCTGGGTAAACTGGAGGGGAGGCAAATGAGAGGAAGACGCTCAAGGAGATGAGTTGACACAGGGGCTACAGCAATGGGCTCAAGCACAGAAACCATTGTGAGGATGGCGCAGGACAGGGCAGTACTCCGTTCTGTTGTGCACAGGGTGGCTATGGGTCTGAACTGATGGGATAGCAACTAACAACAACATCTGAATCAATGGTTGTAACAGTGGTTGCCCCTGACAAAGGGGTCTGCTTAAGTAGAGGCAGGGATTGGAGGAAATTTTCCATTTTTCATGGACATTTTTTATAGCTTTTAGATTTTGTAATATGCTTCTATGAGTCCTTATTACTGAATAGAAAATTACCACACACTAAGTAGCTTAAATCAACACACACTTTTTATCTCAAAATGTCTGGGGTTCTGGAATGTAAGTATGACTTAGCTGGATTCTCTGTCACCGAATCTTCTCACAATCAAGTGTTCTCTAGAACCGTGGTTTCTGAAGGCTGGGCTGGGAAGAATTCTTGGCAGGTTTTAATTCTTTGAGTGTGTTGTTCAACTGAAAGTCTCGCTAGTTGGCCCTTGGTGGGGGACTTCCCTCTGTTGTTTTCAGCATGGCAGCTTGCATCTTCAAACCATGCAAGTCCAGAAGGCAACAAAGGGAGTCTAATAGCAAAATGGAGTACACCTTTACTGCCTTCCATTAATGAGAGCCTCTTTATTGCTGCTTCCATGGGCATTGATGATGGATCCAAGCAAGATAAAGCCATTGACCATTTCAACTTTTTCAAACCATCATGGTATTACCTATTGGTCCAGTTGTGAGGGTTTTAGTCTTCTTTACATGGAATTGATATTGAGACTAAAAGCTACAATCCTTGATCTTCATCAACAGATGCAAGAGATCAAAAGACAAGTTGCATTATATGAATGTGCTGCACAAGACCTCCTTTTTTAGACATTTTTATGGGCATATAATTCCCATATTGTACAATCAACAAGACTTGTACAATCACCACCACAATTTAGAACATTTTCTCCATTCTTGAACTCATTGATATTAGCGCCCCATCTCCTTCAACCTGTACTGCCATGCCCCTAAGGAACCATTAGTCCAGTTTCTGTCTCTAAAGAGTTATCTAGCCTGAATTTCATATACAGGAAAACATTTAAAAACAAACAAACAAACCAAAACTAACAAGAATAACCAGATAAAACAGATGAAAAACCTCAATCAAAATCAAAGCAGAAAATATTGAAAACTGAACACATTTAAATAGATCATAAAGGGATCAAATGACAGGATGCTAAATTTTAACTTATCTGCGTCTACAATAATCCACTTTCCAATGTATTCTACATGCTAGCAAGACTATTCCCATCCCTGGTCCATGGTCAGATGGGGTTCACCAGGGGATTAATCCATGTGTCTTTTCCCTTTGTTTCCTTTTGAAAATGGAAGCAGCTTTAAAATGGGTCCAAAAGGAGAATAAATAATAAGATATTACATTTTGAACTAAGTACATCTGCCATAATCAGTTTTTCAATTCTCTCTTTCTGATAACAGGTTATTTATATTTCTCAGCTATGATCAGAAGGGATTCACCAGAGGCTTAATGCATGTGTGGATCCTGAAAATGGATCTGGGGCTTCAATGGTCATCCATAGCCTTCTGAAAAGCAGGAGTTCACAATTTAAGCTCTAATGTCATTTTCTCTTTTATATTTGGATCGTGTCATTTACTATACCTAAAGGCTCACACAGGCTGGTGCGCTTCTTCCATGTGTGTATAGCTGATGCCTCACTTAGATAGCTACTTGTTTGAAATCAAGTGGAAGTGGATTTTTTTTCAAGGTGAACCTATAAAGTCCAGAGAAATCACCTGTTTCTAACATATCAAACACAATGACTATTGTCTATTTGACCTACCTCTAAAGGCCTGGGATCCTTCTCCTACAGTGAAAAGATGGTTAAGGCTAAATCACACAGCTGATTTTGCTCAGAAAAGAAAGCAAAGAATATTGAAATTGAGGATGCTAATCAAAAATCAATGTGAAAATACCTTAAATAACAGTTATATAGTTTTTGTCAGGCATTTTCATTAATATTTTAAAACTCTTCCTTATAACATAAACCAGTTTTGTGAACCTCTTTTATAGTTCTTATTAATTATTAACTGTATAAAATAATAAACTACATTATTATTTTATACTTTCAATATATCTTTTATTATATACTTAAAACTATCCTTAAGGTATCAAAGTGGTTGTTAAATTATTTGTATCCCACCACTGTCTGTGATGGTTAAAGTGTATGTCAACTAGACACTCCTAGATTAGGTTAGGGACAAAACCCAACCTATCAATCATGTTGCAGCTGATAATAGTTCCTCCAGGGTATGGCTTTTTGTATAAGTAAGAGTCCCAGAGTAGAGCTGTCCATTCTTGCTCCTTCTCCTGTATGTGGATCCTGCATTTAGTTCAGCGATTCAGTCACTTGCTGGTCCCAGGAGTTGTGAGCCCACTGCTGACCACAGATTTATTTATCTCTGCATCCACCAGCCTGTGGCCCCTTTGCTTCATCATCCCATTTCCCGTTTGCCGGATTCTGCAGTTACGTAAGTTAGGAGAAGCCTCTGGTTGTCATCTGACCTGCGGACTCAAACTGAACTGATCTCCCCTACTTTTACTGCTGTCTAAGCCATTTCATGACATAAATCTCTTTCTATATGCATACATATACAAGCTTCACTGGTTTTGCTTCTCAAGAGAAGCCAGTCTAACCCACATACTTTCAGGGAACTTGTGATAACAAGTTTTCTACCCAAAGCAAAATTAACACTTGTTGATTCACATAGTAAGTTGGTGTTCCCCTCTCCCTTGACTCATCTGGCTGGAACCAGAACTTTTCTAGGAAAATATAAGAAAGACATAATTGTTTGGGCTTATAAGCATTGAGAACTCCCATGCCTTCCTTTTATCTCTGCTTCATTCTAAATCCATCCACCCATTGTGGCCGTTAATGTCCAAGTAGACCTTATCTGAACACCAATTCCGCTTCCTGGAAAGTTGGAAACAACTCTAGCCTGTGGTTAACTCAACACCCCACACTACCCAAGTATCCTGTGTGTAGCAGGGAATATTTTACAAAAAATAGTATTTACAGCACTAGAAACAAAACCTAAAGTAGGTACCATGATAGCAAATGGTCATCATGCATTTGGTCCCAAAGGAGATGGGTGAAGGGCTCTAAAGCCCAGGTGTCGGTCCTACTCCTGATTTGGTTAACATGGAGAGGACATTTGCTACCACGCCAGTTTCTAGACTCTCTCCTGCCATGTGACAGTACCATTGTGCAAACAGGGAAATGGGGGAGGGGGGCTCAAAGATTAAGGGCCCCCCAAATCCACTGAGTTTATTCCAAGTCATAGTGACCTGATAGTACATAGTAGAACTGCTCCTTAGGATTTCCAAGACGATAATTTTTTATTTTTATGGGAGCAGACAAAACCTTCTTTTTTCCATGAAGCAACTAGTCAGCATAGTTTGCTTCCCATTACAATGTATAATTTGGAAGCTTCTTGAACTTAAAGAAGAAAGTATCAAGCAGCTATTTTTGGTTTTTGTTGATGCAGTTTTTTTTTCCAATTATATGAAGTTAGTATTGTGAGGGAAGTACTTGTCTCCTAAACTTCCTGTTTAAGAAGTAAAAAGAAGTCAAGGAAGGTCTACTATGATCAAATGATAATGACAGTTTATTCAATGGAAGACCTTTGGGTTTTTTTCTTTGCTCATAAGCACAGCGTTAGGAAGCCTAAATCCCCACAAATGCATGTGTACATTTTGCCAAACCACAGGATTGACCAAAATGGCATCACCCGAATCTCAATCTTGGGAAATTGTGAACTGTGCCTGGAAAGCTTAACTAAAATGGATAAATACAACAATTAAAAATAAATCAACTTTTGAGTTTCCAAATTCAAGCTGTTTGGAATAGCAATTGCTATCGACAAAATGCAATGATACTATGTTTAGAATTCTTTTTTCAAAAAAACTGGTAAAATTCTATTTCTATTAGGTAGAAATTCTTCTTTAGGCAGCCAAAAATCAGATAACACACTCAACTACATAGCCCTGTTCTACAGTAATTTGATGTGCATGCAAACTAAAACAGTTAAGAGTGTTTTAGTGATATTAAAGTATTTAGAAAGCAGAAGAGCTCTTTTCAGCCTATTTTTCATTGTTTTCAGGACCTTTCCCAACTTTCAGGACTGGGTATTTATAATTGATTAGATGGAAAAATTATAAGGAATTCACACAAAGTTGGGTATTGAGACATTTTGGTAGCAGTTGTTGGAAAGGTGCTGTTGAGTTGGACCTTCTACAAGAAAACACTGTCAAGTCCTATTTCATCTTCCCAGTTCTTTCCATGCTTGAGCTCACTGTGACAGCCCATGTGTAAATGGCTTCATTGAGCATCTCTGTACCTTCCCAAGCATGATGTCCTTCTCTAGGATTTGGTCCCTCCTGATAATATTCACAATGTATGTAAGAAGAATGCCCACCAGCCTTGTTTGATGAATTCTGGCTGTACTTCTTCTAAGACAGGTTTGTAGGCTCCGCTGTCAGTTGACCTATAGATGTCTGTCAGTTTGTCATACTGTAGTGATTTGTATGTTGCTGTTATGCTGATGGCCATGTTACTGGTATGTCAAATACCAGCAAGGCCACCCCAAGTGAACAGGAGACAGCAGAACTTTCAGACTAAGAACAGACGGTGTTCTTAGTCTGAACACCGTTTGAAATACGGTGCTGGCAAAGCATATTGAAAGTACCCTGGACTGCCAAAGGAAAAATACATTTGGCTTGGAAATACAGCCAGGATGTTCCTTAGAGGCAAGGATGGTGAAATGTAGTCTCATTTACTTGGACATGTATCAGGCAAGACCAATCCTTGGAGAAGGACATCCTGCTTGGGAAAGGGAGGGGCAGTGAAAAAGGGGAAGGCCTCAGCAAGATGGATGGACAGAATGCCTGCAACAATGGGCTCAAACTTAAAAACAACTGCAAGGATGGCCAAAGACTGGGTTGTGCTTCCTTCTCTTGTACTGATGTAGTTAGTTTATTGTGCCAACCTGGCCAATAAACACGTGTGGGGTTAATTGAAGGGCAGAGGGATAAATGGCTCAGTGAGCCTCGCCTTTCTAGTTCTCGGGTCTCTTGCTTTCTGATGGTCACACCAGGGTGCACCTGCCTTAGCCAGTTCTCTGGTTTAGCTGGCAAGGCTCACTTCCTGCAAGACATCCCCGAGGAGAAGCCACATGGACCTACCCTGATGCAGCCCTGGTTGCTGGAGCAGCTGTGTGGAGATCCCTGCCAGCACTGAAATGTTTACACATTCACTGACTCGGCTTTCCTCCTGTAGTCAGCATCATTGCGTCTGTTTTGTGAGATGGAGGAAGACTGCAGATTGGTGTTGGACATATGGATTAATGTTGAACTTGTGGGCTTGGGCAGCACTGGGTTGGGATGTTTTCTTGATGCACACTTACTCTTTATATAAAAATCTCTCAGGATCAAAAAGGGGATACCCTTCACAATAGGAAAACAGAAATTGAAATATCTAGGGATATACCTGACTCAAAAAAACCCAACAAAAATCTGTATGAGGAAAACTATAAAACACTATTAAAAGAAACCAAGGATGACCTCAACAAATGGAAGGAGACCCTATGCTCGTGGATTGGCAGACTCCATATTGTAAAGATGTCAATTCTACCCAAGGCACTATATAAGTTCAATGCTATCCTGATCCAAATTCCAGCAACTTTCTTCAAAGAGTTGGAAAAACAGATTACCAACTTCATATGGAGAGGGAAGAAACTGAGAATCAGCAGAGAACTCCTCAAGAAGAAGACAAAGTCGAGGACTTTCTTTACCCGACTTTAGCACCTACTACACAGCCACAGTGTCAAAACAGCGTGGTACTGGTATAATAATAGATATTCAGACCAATGGAAAAGGATTGAAAACCCAGAAATAAAATCATCAGCATACAGACAACTGATCTTTGATAAGTGCCCCAAAATATCAAATGGTAAACGGATGCCCTCTTCAATTCCTGGTGCTGGAAAAAAGGGATATGTAGCTGCAGAAAAAATGAAGCAAGACCTTTAGCTCACTCTATGCATGAGAATAAACTCAAGATGGATCACAGACCTGGAGGAAAAACTCTAACTATTAGGGCCATCAATGAGGGAAGTGGGAAAAACCTAAGAACCTTGGCACAGGGATTACATAGGCTATCGGAAATCAGGAAGAACACCAACACAGAGGAGGCAAAAATTGACCAATGGGAAATGCTAAAGATAAAACACTTATGTACATCGAAAGCATTCACCAAGAGAGTAGTAAGAGACTACAGAATGGGAAAACATCTTTAGCAATGACACAACAGACAAAGGCCTTATTACTAAAATCTACAATACCCTGCTAAACTATAACAAGAAAAAAAACCAACAAAAATAATTGTCCATTCCAGAGGTGGGCAAAGGACCTGAGCAGGAGTTTCTCAAGGGCAGAAATCCAAATAGCCAATAAATATATGAGAAAATGTTCCAGATGTCTAGCCACAAGAGAAATGCAAATTAAAACAAATATGAAATACCACCTAACACCCTCAAAGATAGCCCAATACAAGAAATCAGAAAGTAACAAGTGTTGGAGGGGATGCGGAGAGATAGGCACTCTTGTCCACTGCTGGTGGACCTGTAGGTATGTACACCCATTGTGGACATGATTTGGCGATATCTAAAACAGTTGGAAATTGAGCTACCTTATGACCCAGCAATCCCCCTACTGGGCACATACCCAGAGGAGACAAAAAACAAATCACAGCCAGACCTCTGTGCCCCAATGTTCATTGCAGCACAGTTCACAATTGCAAGGAGTTGGAAACAGCCCAAATTCCCATCAATAGATGAATGGATTAAAAAACTCTGGTACATACATACAACAGAGTATTATGCATCCCTAAAAAGCAGTGATGAATGCACGAAGCACATCGCTGCATGGGAAGAACTGGAGGAAATTATGCTAAGTGAAGTAAGCCAAGCACAGAAGGATAAGTACTACACGAGTCCGCTGAGGTAAGCTAAAAAAAAGGGGGGGGCATAGGGAAGAAGATGCTGTATACATACGTCCCTGGGGTGAGGCCCAGGTAATATGGCAGGGGCCAGACTAAACTCAGGGATACATATAGAATACATATGGTAGCCCATTCAAAGGGGGGATAGAAAAAGGTATGGTTAGACGGGGTAACAGGGCACTAACCCACACAGGGGGAGGGTGATGATTGTGTCTCCACAGGGAAAGGGAGATCACTTCAACCTGGAGCTCCATGACAAGACCGCAACACACTGACATGAATTAGGAAACTGATAGAGAGGCCTGAGGGGCTGGCCACATTACCAACTAAGAGTACAGTACCATCCTCCCCCCAAGAAGAATTCACTTCAGAGGACAACACTGAAGCTACAGATCAAGAAGAGGGACTGGTCAGGTCAGAGCACACAGGAGCCAACAAGGGGGGAGAGGGGAAAAAAAAAAAAGAAAAGAGTGAAGCACATCCTGGCTCACCAAGCCCTGAGGAAAATGTTCCTGCTCAGAATACCAATGCATAGAGATGACTACAGGGCCGGCCCCACCATGGGACACAGCATTCCTTGCTGACCCATAGCACCATTGGGGACAACACTAGAGACACACAGTGGGAACTGTACCCGCCATGAGCTCACCACACCAAAGCCTCTGGGGGCATGCAGCAGGGGAAGCAGAACAATGAAGTCCCAAGGGATGGAGGTGGTACCAGGGCATGGCACCCCATTAGACTTGACTGGAAAGCACCCATGAAGGAAAACAAACAGACCCTGAATTATTCATACGTTTATGTGTGTAAGCGTGTGTATGCGTGTGTTGTTGTTGTTGTAGCTATTGTTTTACTTTCTGCTGTTGCTTCATGGTACTCAGTCTTATAATAGTACCTAGCATGTCTACCTGGAAGGGATAGTGGAATAAACAAGCCAGAAGAGAGAACAACGGAATGACAGTTCTGGGGGACATAGGGGTAGAGGAGGTGGGGGAAAGGAAGAGGGTGTTAACAAGCCCAGGGACAAGGGAATAACAAGTGATCCAAAATCAGTGTCAAGGAGGGTGTAGGAAGTCTGGCAGGGCTGGATCAAGGGCAATGTAACCAAGAGGAATTCCTAAAACCCAAATGAAAGCAGAACATGATAGTGGGACAAGAAAAAATAGAGGAAAGAACTAGGAAGCAAAGGGTAGTCACAGAGATTTAAATACAGGCATGTAAAGATGTAAATATACTTATATACGATGAGGGGAAATAGATTTATGTACATACATTTATAGGTTGAGTATTAAGAAAACAGATGGACATTGGGCCTATCCACAAATACTCCCTCAACACAAGAACACTTTGTTCTAACAATTCGGCAGTGCTAGATGCTCACTTGCCTGGCACGATCGCTGATGGTGCACAAGCAAATGTGGTGAGGAAAGCTGATGGTGCCTGGCTACCAAAAGATATAGCACCTGAAGTCGCTGAAGACAATGGGTGCACAAGCAAATGTGGTGAAGAAAGCTGGGAGTGCCCAGCTACCAAAAGATAAAGCACTTGAAGTCTTAAAGACCTAAAGATAAACAAGCAGCTATCTAACTGAGAGACAACAAAACCCACTAGGGAAGAAGCACACCAGCCTGTTCCAACTCGATCACTGAGGACAAAGTGGGTGCATAAGCAAAAGTTGTGAAGAAAGCTGATGGTGCCCAGCTATCAAATGATATAGCATCTAGGGTCTTAAACTAAGACTTAGAGGCTTGAAGATAATCAGGCAGCCATCTAGCTAAGAAACAACAAAGCCCACATTGAAGAAGCACCAGCCTACCCCAACACAAACGCTGAAGACAAAGCAGGTGCATAGGCAAATGTGGTGAAGAAAGTTGATGGTGCCCAGCTGTCTAAATATATAGAATCTGGGGTCCCATAGGCCAGAAGATAAACAAGGGGCCATTTAACAGAGAAACAACAAAGCCTACGTGGAAAATACACACCAACCAGTGAACTGACAAGGCATCGAAGGGATTAGGTATCAGGCATCAAAGACCAAAAATAAATAAATAAAAGTAAATCATAGCATTGTGAATGAGGGGGAGTGCAGAGTGGGGACCCAGGACCCATGTCCGGGAAATTGGACATCCCCTTGCAGAAGGGCTATGGGGAGGTGATGAGTCAGTCAGAGTGCAGTGTATCAACGATGAAATATACAATTTTCTTCTAGTTCTTTTAAAAGAAATCTTTTTATTGGGGCTCATAAGGCTTTTATCACAATCTGTACATACATCAATTGAGCAAAGCACCCTTATACATTCGTTGCACTCGTCATTCTCATAATTCACCTTCAAATGCTTCCTTCCCCCCACTATCATGATCCCAATTCTACCTTACATATCCGGCTGGACTAGAGGATGTACACTGGCACGGGTAGGAACTGGACATACAGGGAATCCAGGACAGATGAACCCCTCAAGATCAGTGGTGAGAGTGGCAATACCTGGAGGGTAGAGGGAAGGTAGGGTAGAAAGGGGGAACTGATTACAAGGATCTACATATAACCTCCTCCCTGGAGGACAGACAGTGGAGAACTGGGTGAGAGAGACGTCGGATGGTGTAAGATATGATAAAGTAATAATTAGTTATAAATTATCAAGGGTTCAGGGGGAGGGGGGAGTGGAGAGGGAGGGGAAAAATGAGGAGTTGATACCAAGGACTTAAGTAGAAAGCAGGTGTTTTGAGAATAATGATGGCAACATATGTACGAATGTGCTGGAAACAAATGATGTATGTACGGATTGTGAAAAGAGTTGTATGAGTTCCTAATAAAATTATTTCAATAAATAAAACTCTCTCCTATACACGAGCTTCTGTGGATTGGTTTCTTTACTATACCCAGAGTAACACATGTACACAGGGTGCATATGACTCAGAACTGACTTAACGGCACCTAACAACAACAACAGCTGGCGGTTGGTGGTATATTCAATGTTCTCTGCCAACATTATAATTCAAATGCAATAATTATTTTTTGTCTTCCTTTGGTTTCTCTTTTTACTCTTTCGATGAAGACTTTTAATGCACACAAATACTTTACTTTTAGTAAGTCTTAGTCAATTATTTTGTCTTCTGCTATGTGTATTTACTTCATTATGGTTGATAGTGTGTTTACCTCCAGTAACATATCATGATGATTAGAAATGCATCATAACATAATGATATCTTATCATGTATCATTAAGGCCAAACTAAATTGTCAATATGACAGGAATTTTGTATCTGCATTTTCATAATAAAAAATAAGAAATGTAAGTGTCTGAATTAAATTCTGACCCTCTCCTCCCCCGTGCATAGTATATATCGACCTCTGTACTTCTTGATAGAATCTCATTTGGGAATCAGTTTCCTTTGTTATGGTGGTCATACCATATCAGTGCAAGATGTGGCTGATGTCAATTACTTTTGAGATATTAAAGAAACAAATTGAGCCTAGGAGTAGGAAGCGTTGGTGAGGGAAGATTGACATCATGCGACATGAAGTTGGACAATGAACTCAAGATCACAAGGTAAAGAGACAAAGACTTTTCCTCAGAGTTCACAGAAGGAAAGCCTTTCCCTGAAGTTGTTGCCTTGAATTCAGATTTATAGCCTCCGAAACTGTGCTGAAGTACATTTCTGTACATTACAGCTCCATTTTGGACATTACAGCAACCCACTTGTATTTCTGCTATGGCACCACTAAGAAACTAAGACAATTGCTAACTTAACCCACAAGTATGCTTTGGCTCTTTTCAAACATTACTATCATCATGATGGAGAAAGGAGACAAAAGAACATTTAACAGTGCATTTTTATTAAATACTTTAATCCATCTAACAATGCTAAAAGATATTATTACTGTTCCTATTGTACTAATGAGGAAATGGAGGCATAGAAATTTTGAGTAACTTTCTCGTGATTGTACAGTGCACACAAGACATAGTAAAGATGTGAGCCAATCAATATGCATTGGATTAAACCATAAAATAATGATATGCTATAAACAAATGAGGATACCAAGATTTCTTCATGTATGAGAATAATTAGCTCTGCAAAATAGATGATCTATCTCCTTGTGAGCTACCCCAAAATTTGGTGTTCATGTAACTATTACTTTGTACTCTCACATAAACATCACCCTTGAGAGTGCCTTCCTTACTCCAGTAGTGGAAGTAATTCCTGAACAGGAACTTTTCTTTTACTACAAAACGCTAAGTATTAGAAGCAATTTCATTCCACCTGGCTGTCCCATTGATGTTGATAAGTACTTCAGAAATTTAAAATATCAAGTACTATAATGGTTCATGTATTAAGCTTCTTCTAAGAACTCAAACTTAGTGCTATCTAATCAATACCCACTTACAGCAACCCTATAGAACATGGTAGAGCTGCTCCCCTTGGGTATTAGAGATCCTAAATCTTTACCGAAGTAGAGAGTCTTGGTCTTTGTCCTGTGAAGCTGCTGAGGGTTTCAAACTGCTGACCTTTCAGTTAGCAAACCAATGTGTAACCACTCCAACACCAGGCTCCTTCTTACAGGGGAGTAAAATAACATGTTAAAATCCACATGGTGGTGTTTATACCTCTGGCAGGCTGCACAAAAACAGGTGCTTTTTGAACAAAAGGTTTTCCCTGTGAGTAGTTCTCCTAAGAATAAGCATTTCATGGGCTAGAAATGTTAAACTTCCTTTTCATTGGCATGTTCTTTAGCAGAAATCTCCCTAAGAAAAGTTCAATTGAGCGAGGGAGTATGGTTTTTCTCTTCCCCAAACAAGGAAGTGCTCTGTGAAAGGTTTTTTCATGGACTCAGCTAGATGGTTGGCTCAACCTACATTGATTGATGGTCTTAGAATGAACCTTGTGGCCTAGCCAAAGGACAAAGCCCTGAACCACAACGTGCCTTTCACGATATCTCTATCTATCTATCTATCTATCTATCTATCTATCTATCTATCTATCTATCTATCTATCTATCTATCTATCTCTATCTATCTATCCATCTATCTATCTATAATTTTGTTTTGGTTGAGAATATACTTTCATATTCATTTGAGACGCTTCCTCAGCTGCCTTGTAAGCATCTATTAGCCTGGAGCATGTCTTTCTGTAAGGAAGCCCAAAGGAGCCAACTTAGAGTGAGCCCATTAAGCGCCTACGAAACTAAGGGGCTATGAAAAGACAGAGGAAGAGAGGAAAAGAGACATAGCTGTCCACTCTCCAGCTGTTCATCTCCATGTTGCTGTTTTTAGGTGACATCGCGCCTGCTCTGATTCATAGTGACCTTACGCACAGCAGAATGAAATGCTGTCGGGTCCCACGCCATTCTCACAGTTGTTATGTTTGAGTCTATTACTGAAGCCACTGGGTCAATCCATCTTCCTCTTTTTCCATGCCCCATCCACATAACCAAGCATGATATCCTTTTCCAGGGACTGGTCTCTCCTGACAACATGCCCAAAGTATATGTAATGAAGTCTCACCATCCTTGCTTCTAAGGAGCATTCTGGTTGTACTTCTTCCAAGATAGATGTTTTTTAATTTTTTTTGACAACCCATGGTACTTTCAAGATTCTTCACCAGCACCATAATGCATTGATTACTTTTCCATCTTCCTGATTCAATGTCCAAGTTTAATTTTCATAAGACCCCATTGAAAAAGACTAAGACTTGGGCAAAGCACACTTTCGTCCTCAAACGAACATTCTTGCTTTTCAACACTTTAAAGAAATCTTGTGCAGCAGATTTACTCAGTGAAATGAGTCGTTTGACTTTTTGACTGTCACTATCATCAGCATTGGTTGTGGATCCAAGGAAGATGAACTCCTTGACAACCTCAATCCTTTCCCCACTTTTCATGGTGTTATCTATTGGTCTAGCTTGGGAATTTTGGTCTTCTCTACATTGACTTGTAACCCATATTGAAGGCTGAAATCCCTGACTTCATCAACAAATGCCTCAAGTCTTCCTCACTTTCAGCAAGTTAGGTTGGGCCATCTGCATATCACAGGTTGTCAATAAGTCTGCTAATCTTGATGCCACATTCTTCTTCACATAATCCAGCTTCTCTGATGATTTGCTCACCATCATTACACCAGCGTTAGTCACTAGTTTTCTATGAATACCCGAGAGACCTCAAACCAGAACTGGCTGGCAGAGAGAGACCTTCCTGAACTCCGGAGGACAGATTGGCTGATTTTAAAGTAAATGATGATTATTTCTTTCACAGCGATTCTTCTGAAGAAGTAGTAATGGAGCATTCAGGTTTTATCACTTGTGCCTTCTTAATGACAGAAATGAGTTCTCTGTGAAGTGTGAAATCATAACGTAAATAACTGCAGACTGAGAAAATCAAGCTTGTTCACAAGAAACCACTGAAGTGTGAAGTGTGTCTGGTTTTAAAAGGGATTCAAGGTCCAAATCTCTGGCCTTCACTTGACCAAGTATTTTACCCACATGCTCCAAAGCTCAGTGCCATTGAGACAATTCTGATACCAATGTATAATTATTATCACTTTATTAATAATATTAGTTTCTCAACTAATCTTTTTTAAGAAGAGGATAATATTTTGTACATTTTCATTATGCTAAGAGGTTTGAAGACTACTACTAGACATTTTTAAAAGTAAAATAAATACGTTAAACTAAAGCAAAACTTAAAATACAGTTCTGAGTGTTTTATTAGTCTGATCAAAATCCTTCTAAGGCTCTCCACACACTTCGTCACACACTCTCCACTCGGTTGGAGACAGATGAATGTTGTGTATCTCCCTGTAGAGCCTTCACTGCCAAGCGGTATGCTACAATGACAGCAAGCCCCAGAATCGATTCTGCCATGCTTATCGCCATTGCTATCCAACTTCACACGATTCACTCCAAGGCAGCCATCAGTGCAGGTCGCACCAACCATCCAGTGATAGTGACGGAATCCGTTACTACGCCCGTCATTACGTGTAAGTGTGTTTGTACATGGATGACAGTGGTCACTAGGGAGGCACAGAACTTCATGACCCCGGATCAAGTGCGATCCTCTTGCTAGTCTCTGGGCCTAACAGTGTTTTTCACTTTTCTTTTTTTTCCATGCAAAGATACTAGTGTTTATACAGACTTTCTAGACAATTATACTTATGAATTATTACTACTTGCATCCACGGAAGACTTTATCTAATATCCCTAATGTTATTTCACACACTTTTGGGTGAATATTTAGACAGTGATCTCTAAAGCACTTGCTAACAGAATTCCTGGAATGTGGGTTTCTCCTTATGGTTTTTCTAACCTTTTAAAGTACTCCGAATACAAATTAAGCTTCAGAGTATTACAAATATTAATAAACTGCTCCACGCCTTTTGATCTAAGTACACACACACGCATGCACGCACGCACACGCACACGCCGTACTGTTTAGCCGCAGGGCTTTGGCAGCACCACATTTAACAGCACTGTAGGCACAATTTAATATCAGACTTTTCCCCTTTTGATTTCTCAAGTACACTCTTCGATAACTCATTCTATTCCACGCATACTTAGGTCTCTGCTCTTTACCCAACACCACTCACCTAACCTTGCTACAGCAGCTTTGCATTGGTAGTTTGTTCTACACGGAACAGATCAGATATAGCTAATGTTACCACTTCAGTATCTTGAAAATATGCCACCTCTGCAAGTGGGCTTTCCTGAACACCCTATAAAGACGGGCACTTCTCATTCTCTACTGCTCAGCTTTTCTTTCTTCTTCCTAACACGTACCCTAACTTGGCATTTTCATGATAGATTAGCTGATGAGTTGGCTTATTGTCTGTCTCCTCCTAGAATGGAGGTTGAAGAGGGTATGGAAGTTTCTTTTGGGGTAATTAACTCTTCTACCTGGACTCATGCTTGGTAAATGGCAGATACGCGAAGCTTTCATTGTTGCTGTTTGTTGTTGAATGAGTGGATGAGTCAGGATATCCAGTCTATATTGAACTTTCCACACATACATTTATTTTTCTCTATAGGTGATGCTTAAGTGGTTCTTTGGAGTAGAATCCATATCATATGGCCGGCTGCCCTCTGAGAAGTAGCTTAGAGGCAGGCTCTTGATGTCTGGTACTCCACAAAGTGACCTGAGACCTGTGGCATTTGTTCTTCTATTTTGTTTACTTGTCTACACAATAAGGTTGCTGTCACACTAAATGTCTTCCCCATGAGAGCTCACTGGAGAGGTAGATAGATGGAGTCTCTGCCTCCTCAGGAGGGAAATCTACCAGAGGCGATCATTACACAAGCCTTTACAAGAGGGGTGGATCTAGGAAGACAGCAAGG
The DNA here is from genome assembly GCF_050624435.1 of Tenrec ecaudatus. NCBI lineage: Eukaryota > Metazoa > Chordata > Mammalia > Afrosoricida > Tenrecidae > Tenrec > Tenrec ecaudatus. The sequence continues at coordinate 134,818,521 of NC_134532.1, forward strand.
GGATTATTAAGTACCTGGGAGTGCGGAAGGAGATACAGGGACATGGAGAGTCAAGATCAAGGGGTAAAAGAAGGAAGGAAACGTTCCAAAGTTGATTGTGGTGATGAAGGCACACTTCCTAATCTGACGGAACTATTGAATCGTATGAAATCTGACGGAACTATTGAATCGTATGAACTATTGAATCAATAAAGCTATGAAAAATCAATCATGGTGTGTTCTTCCATGTGGACTTTGTTGCTTCTGAGCTAGGTGGCCGCTTGTTTATCTTCAAGCCTTTAAGACCCCAGTCACTATCTCTTTTGATAGCCGGGCACCATCAGCTTTCTTCACCACATTTACTTGTTCACACACTTTGGCTCCAGCCGTTGTGTCGGGAGAGTGAGCATCATAGAGTTCCAATTTAATAAAAGAAGGTATTCATGCATTGAGGGAGTGTTTGAGTAGAGGCCCAAGGTCCTTCCGCCACCTTAATACTTGACCTATAAATATAGACACATAGATCTATTTCCCCATCCTCCTATATATATTTGCATGTACATGTCTTTGTCTAGACCTCCATGAATGCCCTTTGACTCCTAGCTCTTTCCTCCATCTCCCTTGACTTTCCTCCTGCCCTACTACCATGCTTCATCGCCACCTGGGCTAGAGTATACCTCTTCTCTAAGCAACCTTACCCTTGATCTTTCCAGCCTGAGTGAGCGAGTGGTCCCAAAGGGATCAGTTACCAGGCATCAAAGAACAAAAAATCATATCATTGACTGCACACCTCCATGATAGGATCGCTGAAGACAAATGGGTGCATAAGCAAATGTGGTGAAGAAAGCTGATGGTGCCCGGCTATCAAAAGAGATAGTGTCTGGGGTCTTAAAGGCTTGAAGGTGAACAAGCGGCCATCTAGCTCAGAAGCAAATAAGCCCACATGGAAGAAGCACACCGGCCAGTGCGATCACGAGGTGCCCAAGGGACCAGGTATAAGGCATCATGCAAAAAAAAAAAAGATATAAGTGTGTGTATGTATGTGTATATATGTGTATATGTATATATGTATGTATATATGTATATATATCATATTAAATGAAGGGGGAAGTGCAGAGTGGAGACCCAAGGCCCAAGTGTCGACCAATGGAGATCCCCTCATAGAGGGGTTTAGGAGAGGAGATGGGTTAATTAGGGTGTGAGGTAGTATCGATGAAGAACACAGCTTTCCCCCGGATCCTGGATGCTTCCTCCCCCCAACTACCATGATCCGAATTCTACCTTGCAGGGTTGGATAGGACAGAGGCTGTACACTGGTGCATATGAGGGTTGGAGGTACAGGGAATCCAGGGTGGATGATACCTTCAGGACCAAGGGTGTGAGGGACGATGCTGGGAGAGTGGAGGGTGAGTGGGTTGGAAAAGGGGAACTGATTACAAGGATCCACATGTGACCTCTTCCCTGGGAGAGGGACAGCAGAGAAGGGGGGAAGGGAGACTCCGGATAGGGCAAGATATGACAAAACAACGATGTATAAATTACCAAGGGCATATGAGGGAGGGGGGAAGGGGGAGGGAGGAGGGGAAAAAAAAGAGGACCTGATGCAAGGGGCTTAAGTGGAGAGCAAATGCCTTGAGAATGATTGGGGCAGGGAATGTATGGATGTGCTTTATACAATTGATGTATGTATATGTATGGATTGTGGTAAGAGTTGTATGAGTCCCTAATAAAATGTAAAAGAAGAAAAGAGAAAAAAATGATTAGGGCAAAGACTGTACAGATGTGCTTTATACAATTGATGTATGTATATATATGAACTGTGAAAAGAATTGTATGAGCCCCAATAAATTGTTAAAATTTAAAAAAAAAAAAAAAAGAAAAGCTTCCAACAAAATATCGTCCAACCAGCCCAACAGTAGACTCAACTGTTAAAAAAAAAAAAAAAGAAAAAAAAAAAAAAGAAAAATCAATCATGGGGCCGATCCCCAATCCCAACTACATGGGTACCCCCCACTTCCCACCCCAGAGGATGGCACTTCAGAGGACAGCATTGAAACTATGCTCAGGAAGTGGGGCGTGTCTTAAAGGAGCAAACAGAGGGAAGGAGAGCATGTGGCACACCCCACACAACCAAGCCCTGAGGACAATAATCCTGCTGGGAGCAGCCAATGCACTGAGAGGATCACAGGGCCGGCCCCAGACGAGACAGGACAATGTCCCTCACAGACACCTGGCACTAAGGGGGATGGCACTGAGGACACACGGAGGGAGATGTGCCCTTTCTGATGCCACAGCACTGCGGTGAAACACTCAGGGCATACAGTGGAGCGTGAAGGGGGAGCAAAGCAATTAAGTCCCAGAAGATTGCCCAAAGGGACTTGGGGGCCAGGGTGTGGCACTTCAGCGGACTCAACGGGAAAACACTCATAAAGGTCAATGGACAGACCTGGAACTGTTTGAGCGTTTTTCGGTTTTGCTGGGTTTTTTTTATTTGCTTTTTTGTTTTGGTGTATTAGCTGTTGTTAATTTACTTTTTGTCTTCTTTTGTTGTTGTTGTTAAGTTTTTCTTTGCTTTGTTTTTTGCGTGTATTATTGACTATTCATATCTATCTGGACAAGATAGGCGGATGAACAATCCGGAGGAGAGAACAATGGGACGACGGTTTGGGGTGGGGGATGGGGAGACACGGGCGACGGGGAGGTGGGGGGAAAGGAGGCGGATGCTCAAAACCCAAAGACAAGGGAAGAATAAGTGATCTCACATTGATGGCAAGGACAGCATAGCATGCTTTGGGGGTGGGGGGGTTCCATCAAGAGCAATGTAGCCGAGAGAAAGTACCAAAACCCAAATGAAGGCCAAATATGATAGTGGGACAGGAGGAAAGCAAAAGGAAATAGAGGAAAGAACTGGGAAGCAAAGGACATTTATAGAGGTCTAAAGACAGGCATGTATATATGTAAATACATTTATATATAAAGGGAAATAGAACTATGTACATATATTTATTTATAAAGTATTATGGCAGCAGATGGACATTGGGTCTCCACTCAAGTACTTCCTCGATGCAAGACGGTACTCTGTGATGTTCACCTACCCTGACACAATCGCTGAAGACAAAATGGGTACATAAGCAAATGTGGTGAAAAAAGCTATTGGTGCCCGCCTATCAATAGGTATAGCATTTGGGATCTTAAAGTCTTCAAGATAGACAAGCAGCCATCTAGCTGAGAAACAACAAAGCCCACATGGAAGAAGCACATCAGCCTGCATGATCATGAGGTGTCGATGGTATCAGGTATCAGACATCAAAGATCCAAAACACAACAAACAAACAAAAATCATATTGATGAGAATGAGGGGGAGGACAGAGTGGAGACCCAAAGCTCATCAGTAGTCAATTGGACAGCCCCTGTCAGAAGGGCTACAAGGAAGAGATAAGCCAATCAGGGTGCAGTATAGCACCGATAAAACACACAACCTTCCTCTAGTTCTTTAATCCCCACCCCCTGCTATCATTACTCTAATTCTATCTTATAAGTCTGGCTAGACCAGAACATGTGTATTGGTACAGATAAGAGCTCGCAACACAGGAAATCCAGTACAGATAAACCCCCCAGGACCAATAAAGTGAGTAGCCATACTAGGAGGGTATAGGAAGGGGGAGGGGGAACCAATCATAATTGATGTATGGCTCCCCTCCCAGGGGGAAAGGCAGCAGAAAAGTGGGTGTAAGGAGACAGTAGTTGGTGTAAGACATAGGGGAAAAAAGAACAATTTATAAATTATCAAAGGGACATGGGGAATATATGTATGGGTTATGATAAGAGCTGTAAGAGCCCCTAATAAAATTAAGTTTTAAAAAATCACAGGCAAATGCTTTTAGAGTCCTTGAACAACCAACAGAAAGGATGGAAGTTCAAACCCACCCAAGATTTCTTGGAAGTAAAGCCAAGTGATGAGCTTTCAAAACAGTCTCTGCTTTGGAAGCCTCACGGAACAGTCTACTCTTCATGCACAGAGACACCGTGAATCAGAATGGGCTGAATGGAACTAACCATAACCTAATTCAGGAGGCAGTGGGACAGGTGTGCCGGAGCTGTCTCTTACAGATTCATGAGAGCGGATGGTGAAACCATTGTCAAAGTTTTGCATACATAGCAAATGAAAATGCCATGTTTTGGGTCAGGCATGACTCAGTTCTCAAAGAGATACCTTTGCTCTTTCTCACATAAAGTAAGTACTGTGCAGCAGATTTACCCAAAGCTCATCATTATTTGATTTCTTTACCGAAGCTTCCATGGGCATTGATGGTGAACCCAAGTAAAATGAAATCATTGACTACTTCAAACATATCTCCATTGAACACGATGTCCTTGATTCAGTTATGAAGATTTCTATTTCCTTTACATTGAGGTGTGATCCATGCCAAAGGCTGTCATGTTTGATCTTCATGTTCAAGTTCTCTTCACCGTCAGCAAACACAGCTTTGTCATTGGTGTATCCAAGGGTACTAATGAGTCTTCGTCTAATCTTGATGTCATCTTCTTTGTATAGCTCACTTTCTTGAATTATTTGCTCGGCATAAAGATTAAGTAACTATGGTGGATCAAAGCAAACCCTGTGCAACACTAGCATCGTGACCTTGGGGCAGAACCAGCTCAATGGGAGTGGGCTTGTTTCAGCAGCCTGGGACATTCAAAACATGATCAGTCCATAATAAAACTGTGTGCTTTGTTTCAATCATGAAGTATCTTTAAACACTGTGTTATTGTGTTCTTCAGTGAAATTTGGATAAGTAAATCTACATTGTTATTCATGAGGAGAAAATTCGATTCCGGTGTTTCAGATTAATAGCCTCACAAAACGAATTACTTCCATCACCAACAAAGTCTTGTTCCTCTGAAAAAGGAACACTGCTTAAAATCTGGCAGCATATTATACTTAATGAGAGTATTGCAGAAAATATAAATACTGTGGTTTTTTTCTAAAGTAATCTATTCATTAGTTGAAAGTTTGCCTTATATTATTAACATGAAGGTAAATTTTTGAAGATCTCATTTCTTAACAAGTCATAGAGTATGCTTCTGTGAGAAATCTAATACTTTTTCTTAATTTAAATTTTAGTTCCCTTAACTAAATAAATCAATAAGCAACCAACCTCACTGCCTGTGAGCCAATGGTGATTCAGAGTGACGATATAGTATAGTGTTGAACTGCCCCTGTGTATTTCTGAGACTGTAACTCTTTATGGGGATAGAAAGTCTTGTCTTTTTCTTGCAAAGTTCATTGAGGGCAGCAATTAAAGCAAAGATCCCTACCAAGTTAAATTAGGCCTCCATTCACAGTTTCTTCATTGCCAGTAGATTCAAAAACTAAGGGTTTATTAATTTTTTGCGTTTTGTTGGTTTTCGCTGTACTTTTCTTCTTAGAACATGCAGAAAAGCAGTTGCTATCTATCACTTGACTCCAATTCATTGTAAGCGCATGTGTGTCAGATGATAGCTATTCTGTAGGGTTTCATTGGCTGGTGTTTCAGAAGTGACTTGCAAGGCTGTCTTCTGAGGTTTCTCTGAGTGGATTCAACAGTCAACCTTTCCGCTAGCAGCATTCACACCACTCAAAGATTTCCAGCCTTGAGGGTCTGTGAAATGTGCTGTTCAGAATCTGCCTGCCCTCACTGTCTTTCTGAGGTTGACAATGACACAAATCCCATTGATTGAAGGAAAGAAACTGATTTTGTAAGCAAATGAATACACTCAGAAATCATCTTCTACAGACCCGATCATAGGTAACTCCGACACAGTGCTGCCTCAGAGTACGAGCGGGCCAATTTGCCCTTTGCAAAAGTTATAAATGCACCCAGAAACACATTGCTCTTGGAGGAATCCCCTGCTGGACTGCTAAGCTTTCTGGAGAAGACCTCCAAGAAGACACTTTCCAGGTGTCTTGAACATTTGTGATCTATGAAAGTCACTGGGGTGCAGGGCTCGGAAAGATATTTTATATTGCTATTTTAAGCTTTGGAAAATCTTAAAAATAGAAGGTGTAGGAGTACCACCTCATGTTGGTGGAAAAGCCTTCACCTGTCAGTCTAATGCAGGAGAAATCCAAATCCTGTTACATAATTATTAGGTCACACATGAAGAGCTGAAAACAAACGGGAATGAGTGATAGGAATTGTGTTTTCACAGAGGCATTTTCCATAGTCCATTCTCCCTTCTGCCCTTTGAGCCTTCTCTGACATCCCTGGCACATACAACATCCGGACCTTATCGCCTGGTCTCCACTTGTGATGGAAGACACAGCTTCTCGAATACTACTTTGGTCTTTGCTTAAATGCCTTGTTTCCCTCTTGCAACACAATTAAATAACACATTTCAGAAATCTTTTTGTTGGATAAGCTTAAATTGTGTGCGTGTTCTGGTGGCGGTAGTCTAAAGAAAGAACGATTCTCTTGGGATTTGTATCATCGATGGGCAACCTCAGAACAGACCGACATGAAACACACAGCTATTGAGTTAAATGAGGTGCCGTTTGTTTTGCTAGCTGCAGAGCTACAACTGGATTTGTTGAGAAGATGGAGCTTTTAAAAAAATCCAGTATAAAAACAATTTCCACTCCAGGCTGAAAAATATTCTCCAGATCATGTTTAGGCCTTTGTGTAACCAGGGAGAGGCAAGCAGAGAACACTGTCTTTGTTCTGGGACTAGAATAATGTAGAAGGCCACAGGCCTTGGGCCAATACTCTACTTCTCTACAGTGTGTGGAGAACGCCTGCACTTCATTAGGAACTGGTGGGGAGCAGCACTATTTTTTTTTTTACAGCATGGGTTTATAAATAATTAGATATTTTCAAAAAGTTCCACATGACAACATAGCACCGAGCACTGTAGTTTTAGTTCTTGTTAAAATAGAATGTTATTGATTTTCTATCAGCAGCAGAGGCAGTGTCTTCCATCCTGAACCCCATGTCAAGTATCCCATAGGAAGATCTAGTTTATTTTGGCTCTCGCTTCACCTAAAATCCACATGCAAGTCATGCCTCAAGAGAGCCCAGAACTCACAGAATGGAGGCCAACTATTTTTCTGTTAAAGGAAATTGCCTTTTCTTAATTTGCTGGTGAGTGAGTGCAGCAGCGAGGGGAAACTCATGAGGATACAGCTATTTGGACCATGTGCCAAGCACGGTAGTTTATCATAGACTTACTACAATGGTAAGGCCAATTGCACTTGCAGCTCTGGATGTACTAATCTTCCCTGGAGCAGCAAAAATATCATAGCCTCTGGCCTGACACGTAGCCGTTGAGCTAAAATAATTTTGAACCTCGCTATCAGCAAAATTAAAAAGAAGCGTTTACTTTTAACTAGCAGGGATAGCATACTATTTTCCCCACTTGCTTTGAGGCTCTCTGTGTCAGCTGACTAGATAGAGTAGTTTGGTGGTGAAATTCTCACCTTCCTTGCACAAGACCCAGTTGTGATCACTGGCCAATCTACCTCCTGCGCAGTCACCGACTTGGGTAAAGCTGTGGTGTGAACAGGTTTCAGGGAAGCTGACAGACAGAGACAGGCTAGGAAGAGGTGATCTGTTTTAGAAAACCCGCTGAAACCCCTATGGATCACAACGGTTTGACCCATCGCGCATACGGTTGCCGCAAGTTGAGGGTTGATTCGAAGACAGTGAACAACTTTCCAATACACTTCGTTTTTGTCATACGATGCTACGGAGGGGTTCGATCATCTGAGCACCCTGCAGAGCTCTGTAGTCATGTAACACTTTGATGACATCACGCAACTGGCACCTGGTAGGCAGGAACCGTCCAGCACCTGCGTGCCTTAGTGACGCACACATTGACTAGGAGGCTGTGATAAACCACACTAGTTTCAAGGCTTGTGAAATAAGTGAAGCATCTAGGTGTCCCGTGGTCTTGGATATGTTGGGGTATTCATTCTGAAGGGCAGTATCTGTTTCTGCAGCTGCCGGCCAAGAAAGAGGCAGTATATTTTGTGAGTTTCTTTGTATTTGTGAGGCTGCATACAAGGGGAAATCCCCCTCAAAACATCCATAATTTTTTCAAAGCTATGTATGTAAATTTTTTTATAAAACAACCTTGTCACCTTCAAAGTACTCTCTATTATACTTAACAGTTTTGTCAAATCTGCGATTCCATTTTTCTTTATTGTTCATTTTATTGAGACCCATAAATCAATTATATTAAGTGAACTTGTACAGATACTGCCATCATCATTTTCAAAACATTTTCTTTCTACTTGGGTCCCTTGATATCAGCTCCTCTTTGTTCCTTCCCTCCCCAACCCTGCCACCCTCGTGAACTCTTAATATAATTATATATATATAAATTTCATATCTTATACCATCCATATATTCCTTCCCCCACAGTTCTCTTATTTGTCTCTCTCATTAGGGGTTATACAGCTATCATTGCTATAAGCCCCCCCTTGTCCCCTCTGCCCTTCCTGTGCTTTCACGGAATCGTTACTCCCATTATTGTTTCTGAGGGGTTTATCTATCCTGGAGTCCATGTGTCAAAAGCACTAATCTGTACCATTGTACCTATGCCAGTCTAGCCTATTTGTGAGTTCGAACTGGGGCCAGGAGAGTGTGGGGAAGAAGCGTCAAAGAACTAGAGGAGTGTTATCTGTTTCCTTGGTGCTATACTGCAGCCTGCATGAGTCGTCTCTTCCTTGTTTCCTTTCTGTGAGGGAATATCCAATTATCAACTGATGGACTTTGGGTCTCCACTCTGATCCCTCTCCTTCACAACAATATGATTGTTTTTGATCTTCTGATACCTGCTCCCATCGACAGACACCTCATGATCACATAGAACTTTGTTCTTTCCTTGCTAGATGGCTGCTTATTTAACTTCAAACCTCTAAGACCCCAGACACAATATCTTGTAAGAGCTGGGCACCATCAGCCTTCTTCACCACATTTGTTTATGCTCCCATTTTGTTGGTGCGATCATGTTGGGAAGGTGAGTATCACACAGTGCCACATTATTAGAACAAAGTGTTCTTGTGTTGAGGGAAGGTGTAAGCAGAGGCCCAATGTCCATCTGCTATCTTACTGCTTTTGCATATAAGTATGCATACATAGACCAATGCCCCATCTTTATATATTAATATATTTACCCATATGCATGCCTGTATTTATACGGCTATATCTAGCTTTTCCCTCCTAGTTCTTTCCTCTATTCCCCTTTCCTCTCCTCCTGTCCCACCATCATGGTCACCCTTCATTCAGGTCTCATTAGTTCCTCTCGAGCTACATGACAATTGATCAAACACCACCAGGCACTCTCAACCTTCCTCACTGTTGATTTTAGATCCCTTGATGTTCTATTGCCCCTGAATTTGTTGCCTCACTGATCCCTTCTCCCTGCCTCCTCCTCTTCCATGCCCCACTCCCTACCTATCTTATATAGATAGACATATAGTTTTAAAAAAAGGAAAGCCTAAGCTTAGTTTCAGTTCTATTTGTGGATCTTTGTGAGTGTCCCCCAACCTGCTCAGGTGAGGCTCCAAGTACTGCCCCCTGAGTCAGAAATCTATTTTTGGGGATTCCTCAGGGACTTCATGACTTTGCTTCCCTTGGTGATCTGTTATGGTCTCTTCGTGACTTGCCCCACTGGGAGTGTGGTGAGTTGTCAGACTGGACACACTTCACACACTGTCTCCAGTGTTGACTGCTGTAGCACTGTGGACCAGTGAGTGGACAGCATGTCTGAAGCTGGGGCTGGTCCTATGGTCCTCTCTGTGCATTGGCTGCTCTGAGCAGGAGCACTGCCCTTGAGGCTTGGTGGGCCAGGATGAGGTTCTCTCTCTCTTTTTTTTCTCTCTCTCCTTCTTAGTATGTTCTCATGAGGGCAGGACAGACTGGTCATTCTCTCCAATCTGCGTCTTCAGTGCTGTCCTCTGTAGCACATTCTTCTGGGGAGGGGTCAGCATCGCTCAGACTGGGGCTGGCCGTGCAGTCCTCTCTGTTAATGAGCTGCTCCATGCAGGTATGTTGTCCACAAGGCTTGGTGCCAGGAATGAAGTCTGGTCTCTCTCTCCCTTTCCTGTGGAGGCATAAACAATACGCTCCCCATGTTTGGCTTAGTCCCCTATTCTTCCAATTTCCTCTTCTTTTCTTCTCTTCTCCCTCATTGGTCCTTAAGGACATGGAATAGGTGGGAAAGATGAAGGTATCTTTCTGTCCTGATGCTATTGGCATCTTCTTCTTGTTATTATATATAAATAGAATAACAAGGGATATATATCCCTTTTCCCACCGTCTCTTTGGTTGGATGCTGTATACATCCCTGGGTTTGGTCTGACCCTTGCCAGAGTGCTTGAACCTTGACCTGGAAATGATGAAGTAAGTTACTTTCCTCTAAGCCCTTTGTGCTGTTTGGTCTTGCCTCAGCAGACTCATGTTGTATTTGTCCTTTTGTGTTCAGATAACTTTTCTTAGCATGATTTTTTCCAACTCTTCCCATGCTTCATGCATCATCACCGCTTTTTTACGGATACATAATACTTCATAACACCAGAGTGTTTAATTCATTCATAAATTGATGGAGATTTAGACTGTTCCAATTCGTTGCGACTGTGGACTGCACCGCGATGAACATTGGGGCCTAGATGTCTGCTCGTGGTCTGTTTCTTATTTATTTTGGGTATATGCCCAGTAGAAGGATAACTAGGTGGCATGGTAGCTCAATTTCCATTTGCTTTAGGTATTGGCAAATTGCTTTCCGATTGTTATACATAACTACAAGACCACCAACAATGGATGAGAGTTCTCATCTCACCACACCCCTGCAACATTGGTTGCTTTCTGATTTATTGAATTGGGCTATCTTTGTGGGTGGTAGGTGGTATCTCATAGTTGTTTTAATTTGCATTTCCCTTTTAGCCAATCAGGAAGATTTTCTCATATGCTATTGGCATTCCGGTTTCCACCCTTGTGAAACTTCTGTTCAGTCCTTTAGTCCACCTCCTCAGTGAGCTATTTGCTTTTCTTCCTTAGAGAAAGAACAGAACATGAAGATGTTGGGTTTGGGGGAGAGATACGTTTGTGCCCCATGCATATGACTTTTGGTGTTGTTGTTCTTGCTAGGTGCCATCGAGTTGGTTCTGACCCAGAGTGGCTCTGTGCACAACAGAAGGGAACACTGTCTGGTCCACCACCATCCTCACAACTGTTGGTATGCTTGAGAACATTGTTGCAGCTGCTGCCTCAGTCCATCTCCTTGTGGGCCTTCCTCCTTTTCACTGCCCTCAGTTTCACCCAGCAGGACTCCCTATTCCAGGGACTCATCTCTCCTGACAACATGCCCCAAGTATGAGAGACGAAGTCTTGCCATCTTTGACTCTAAGTAGCATTCTGGCTGTCGTCCTTCCAAGACAAATTTGTGTGTCCTTTGGTAATGTATTATCCTTTCAATATGCTTCCCCAGCAGCACAATTCAAATGCACCAATTCTTCTCCATTTTTCCTTATTCAATGTCCAGCTTTCCCCTTGATTTGAGGTGATTGAAAGTACCATAGCTCGAGTCAGGCATACCTTAGTCCTCAAAGTAACTGCCCTGCTTTTCAACACTCAGAAGAGGTCATGGGCAACTGAGAGAGTACCTAATGGAAGCCAAGATGGTGTTGTGAGTTAGGTATTGGACTGGTAACCACAAGGTGAGCAGCTCAAACTTACCAACTGCTCTGAGGGAGAAAGAAGAGGCCAATTGTTCCCATAAAGGTTTACAGTCTCAGAAATCCTAAGGAGCAATTCTACCCTGACCTAAGTAGATAGAAGATCACTGTGAGCTGGAGTTGACTTGGTGTCAGTGAGTTTAATTGATAAATAAATGCTTTTAATGACTAAATGAATATTATATATTGTAGGAATGTTCATCTATTTTCCTATTTCCCTTTTCTTGAGTAATGGAGGCATCTCAAGCAGACATGGTGATAAAAATGGAATGGAAGACATAGAGGCATACATGGACTTTCCAGTGGACTCACCCACATGGACTCCCTCTTGTCAAAGCTGATATATGCACAGCATCACTGATGTCTACAGCATTGACCATTGTTAAGCCCCAAATATAATACAGCTATTCATTAGATGAATCTCATAAGATTTATGTATGGCATCATCTGGAAACAATTCCCATGAGGCTAAATATGAACTGCAGAATGCAGTATATGGCTCATATTGGTGGCCAAAGTAAGGTAACATTTTCTTTAGCACTGGAAACTATGTGCCCAGGAACCATGGGTTCTATATGAGAAGAACTTCTAACTATTAGACTAAACATAAATTTAGAGCAATTTTTCATCTATGCATCCTTAGATTCAGTAGATTTATGGTGCTGGAAGGAGGAATAAATCCACTGCGAAATACAATAATAATTTCATTTAATTAGACGCCAAAACTGCCTCTTTGCCCATTGTGGCTGATGAATCAATTGGCCTGATTTGCTTTTATAACTAAAAGGCTAAAGACACATCCTATATAGATATAATCTCACTTTTGTAACCAAAGTCCTATTCCCAAATGGTTGCATCCATAGGTCGAGCAGTTTAGGATTTATAACACATATTCCTGGGAGACCTTGTGCAATCCATAATACTGTTCGATGATTCAGTAGCCAAAAGAACTTTGCTGGAAGTTGAATTAATCATGTCTTTTTATGGTAGGAATTCTTATAGCTTTTAATTTGTACCCTGTGATTTCAAGAGACAGGTGTATTAAGAAAACCTATCTAAGAGAATGAGGATAGAAAATACTTTTAGGAGGATTCAATTCTTACATCTTAGACCATGAGTTTCCATGCATATAATATAGTTGAGTATGCACTGAATTAAATTTTTAGTGACAGATATGTTGGCAGAATAATTTTAGGATGAAGACTGGTATAATAATTAGTATGTGTGTATGGAGAAAGAAGAGGGAGTATGTTTATACCGGCAACCTTAGTATTTTGTTCTATGAAATATCTTATTTGTCAAGGAAGGACGTCATTGCCAATGTATTATTTCTCTACTCAAACCACATATTATTCTTACTGTCTAAACCACCCTGGTAGAGTGGTAAAAATTTTTAAAATATATAAATCATTTTACTGGGATTTTACAGCTTTTATTTATTTATTTGTGTTAATTCTTTTTACTAGCTCTAGTCCCAAGAAATACTTAACATCAACCTGTTCATTTAAAAAGTCATTTTATTTGGGGCTCTTACCACTCAGCACCTTACAGGTCTTATAACAATTCATATAGCAATTGAATCAAGTATATTTTTACATATGTTTCCATCATTATTTATTTATTTATATTAAAAGATCATTTTATTGGGGGCTCTTACAGCTCTTATAACAATCCATACATCAATTGTATCAAACACATTTGTACATATGTTGCCATGATCATTTTCAAAACATTTTCTTTCTACTTGAACCCTTGGTATCAGCTCCTCATTTTTTCTCTCCTTCTCCCATGCACCCACCCTCGTGAACCCTTGATAAGTTATGTTATTATTTTCATATCTTACATCATCTGCTGTCTCCCTTGACCCACATTTCTACTGTTCGTCTCCCTTTGGGGGTGGGGGGTGGGGATGGTTATACATTGTTTATTGCGATTGGTTTCCTTTTTCTTCCCCTTACCTCCCTCCACCCCCGCGTCCTTCCCCCTATCCCTCACGGTATTGCTACTCCCACAATAGTTCCTGAGGGCTTTGTCCGTCCTGAATTCCATGCATGGAGAGCTCTTATCTGTACCAGTGTGCATACTTCTGTCTAGTCAGATTCATAAGGTAGAACTGAGTCTTGACAGGGAGGGGAGGGGAGCATTAAAGAACTAGAGGAATGTTCTGTGTTTAGTCAGTGCTATACTGCACTCTGGTTGGCTTGTCCCTTTCTTGTGACCCTTCTGTGAGGGGATTAATACATCTTTAAGTCTACTATGAATGTCTCCTGTTCAGCTCCACAGAGAGCCTCAAGGAATCTGACAACTCAGTTGTCTCATTGCTTCCAATCTAGTCTGTACTGCTTGATAGTCTCTTTGCTGTAGTAAGTGTCCCATTCCTAAGAAAGTTCATGGTAGAAAATATTGAGTAATGAAAACCCTTCAATTTGTGGATTCAAGTATTCAGTCCATAAGTAGAAAGTGTTGGGATGAAATTCCTCATGACATTTCTGCATACTTTATGATGCTCTATTCAAGGATGTTTGCAAAGCAAACAAATTGGGACCCTAGAAAGAGTGCTTCTCTTGGTCGGATGGAGGGCACACTTATTTCCAGATCAGGTTAATGGAGAGAATGTCTCCCAGTTGGGCAGATTGCTAGTAGCACTTAAGAAAGATTGGGGTTTCCCAAGCTCTCTATAGAAGTCGCTAGGTCTCACTAAGTGGTCAGTGCTCAACTACTAGAAGAAATATTGGTGGTTTCCTAAGCTCTCTATAAAAGTCTCTGGGTCTCACTAAGAGGTCAGTGCTCAGCTACGGGAAGAAAGATTGGTGGCTGGAAGCCATCAGAGGTCCACCCCAAGATGGGCCCGGGAACTGTTTCTGTAAAGGTCAGAGTCTTGAACACCCTATGGGATGGGTCTACTCTGCAGACTTGGAGTGTCTAGCTGATGGAATTGACTTGACAATAAACTTCCTCAGCTATGACACAAATCACTGCTGCACTGGCCCATTCGATCTGCACTTAGGACTTGGAGCTCAGGGCCCCGTCTGTCTGCTGTGCTGCAAGTAGCAGACTGTAAATGAATTTGGACTTGTCATTTGAATACTAAGTGAAACGACGGACGTGTGGCAAGTGGTGGCTGCTGCTCAGAGACTCCTTGACGGGACAGAAATCTCACAAGGCAAATGCAGGTGCAGTTGGTTTCACAAGCGACTTCTCACAAATAGTTAAGGGAGAAGTCCTGGAGTATTAATCAAAATATCTTCAAAGAATACACACAGAGGAACCTTCCATTGTGGCCGACCTCCCTTCGAAAGGGCAGCTCCTCCTCGGTCACTGTGAGCGCCTTCTGGCCACGCCCTCTGACAATGTTCTACTTCGATTCATGAGCTTTCTGTGTCTGACAATTGTTTGATGCTATTCTTAAGGTTTTCAGAGGCAGACAGCAGATTCTTTCTTAGCCGCTCCACTGACATGTGTTCAACATTTCAGCAGCATACAGGCCTCCACTGACAAGAAGGTGGTGGGTGTGCTTTCGGTGTATCATCCAGACATTTAACCTGGGTCTCTTCATGGAAGGTAACAATTCTACCACTAAATCACTACAGCCCTCTATGTCCTGAAAGGTTAATGATTGTTTTTGTTATAAATGATGCAAGTTTGGGATGGTCTAGCCTAAACTCCATTTTCCCATAACCTCTGGTATTTTAGTTAGACTTGAACTCTGGTGATGCTGTGGGCTACAAGATGGGCGGTTGACTTTTTGGTTGGAAGTTCAAACTCACTAATTGTTCTATGGGAGACACATGAGGCTGTCTATTCTCTAAACAACCACAGTCTTTATGGGTCATTATGGGTCAGAATCAACTCAATGGCTGATGGTTTATTTTCTGCAGGGCAGGGATAGGAGGTAGAATTGGTATCTTTAGGGCCTGGTCTTAGAGAAAATGATGATTTCTAGTAATGGTGTTATGGTAGAAACAACTGAATCTGACATTTCAAGCCTTGGCCCTGGTGGTGTAGTGGTTCCGTGTTGGGCTGCTAACTGCAAAGTCAGTAGCTGACTTCACCAGCCTCTTCTGCAGGTGAAGATGGAGATTTTTATTCCTGTAAAGAATTACCATCTCAGAATCGCACAGGGACAGTTCTACCCTGTCTGATAGGGTTGCTATGAGTTGGCATTGCTTTGATGGCATTGAGTTCAGAGAGTTTTTGAGTGGGAAATTCAAAAAAGGGATTTGCCAGCTGGAAAAATATAAGTGGTGGCTATTGGTTAGAAGGATGATTCTTGTGCAACAGGTTTCTTCATATATGGTCTTTCTCAGCCTACGTTTGAAGTTCTGCCAAGATAATTTGCTAGGCCACAATCTTGCTAAGGGATTGTCCTATTTATTATATAAGTATGGTGTGTAAAACCATTGCAAGAATATTATAGTTTACTATGTAAATAAGAATATTGTTATTCTGCTAATCTTACAAAGACTAATTCCATGGAACTGAGGAAGACCTCATTAGAGCCAGGAAGAACCTAGATTAAAGCATGTCCTTTGGATCTGGAGTTCTTGTGCTGAGAAACTCCTAGACTCAGGAAACCAAGAGAGTTGCAACATTGAAGACAACAGAAGACAACATGGGCCAAGAAGGACTAAGAACTGTCCTGGTTGAAAATTGTATATTCTCTCCTGAGTTATTCTTGTTATTTCTAAGTTGACCTTGCTCCTGAGCTGTAACTTGTAGCAACCTTCTGTACAACAGAACAAAACACTGCTGGGTTCTGCACCATCCTCACAATTCGCACTCTGTTTGAATCCATGGTTGCAGCCACTGTATCGCTCCATGTCATCAAGGGTCTTCCTCTTTTTTTACTGACTCTTCTAAGCATATAGCCTTTCCAGAGACTGACTGGTCTCTTCTGATAACACGACCAGAGTATGTACACTTGGTATCTCCCTAGTACACCCAAGAACCATGAGTGTTGTCTGTGAGTTCTGTGTGGCCACTGCAATGAGCTATTGAGCCCAGCAGAGAAGTAGAGAGTGCTGTGGGGAGGATAACTGGAGTCAGAACTGGTAAAAAGGTTGGTGAATGTAGGTAGGTCTGACCTTTACCTCAAAGAATTGGCTTTGGGCTGATCTTGAAGGTGATTCTCCTCTCTTCCCCGTGAAGTTGGAGGATTTCAGATCCTGCCACACTTCAACAACCACATCTGCTTCATCTTGCTTATAGACAGTTTTGCTGTGATAGGTTAACATTTGACAGGATGAAAACAGACTAGAAAAAGCAAAAATTGCTATAACCAAATGTGGAAACTGAAAACAAATTCTAATTAGTATTAGATTGTTTTTCAAGTACCATTTATATTGTGATAGATTTTCAAAAGAGGCTCAAGGATGCTCTGTGGCCCACTCAGGGGATTGTGTGCATGGGTGGCCAGTACACTTAACAACGCTTTTTTGGGTCTAAAACGGCAGATTCTTGAGTAGCCTCACACAACAGACGTTGCCTCAAAATGTGGAGGCGAGGATTCATTGGGCATGGAGGAGGACATAACTTCTAGCATACAGGCAGGCCACACAGTTCCAGAAGTAGGTTTCCTTGCAGGGACTTGGACATATTGGCTGACAGGGCCAGCCTGGGAAATATGAGTCATAGAGACTCTTCGGTCTGACCTGCCCACATGTACCAGAAGCCACACTGCTGACCACATAGGCATAATTGTAGGTTCTTCATCGGACGCCTCTGTACATTCAGCCTTCTCTGTAGACTTCTCTCTATCCAGCCATGTGGGAGAAGGAAAGATCAATACTTCTTAAAATTCAAGTTGCATACCCCAGTCTCTAGAAGTTTCTTTTAAATAATGATCACCAGTGATAGGTAGCTCACTCTCATTAAATATATACCAACAGCAGCAACAACAAAAACAGTAGAAAACACAAACAAAACACATAACAAACCCATTGCCAGTGGACTGATCCCAATTCGCGGCAACTCCATGCATTGCAGTGCCAATTTGCTTTGTGGGTTTCTCTTGGCTGTAATCTTTATGAGAGCTGAGCCCCAAGCCCTTTCTTCGGTGATACTGCTGGATGCGTTTGAATGACCAACCTTTAAGTCAGCAGTCAATGCACACTGTTGGGACCACCAAACATGCAGAGTTCATAGCATGGAGGCAGATGGCGGTTTCTGTAGGGTCAATTCCAACGCACAACAACTCTATAGGGTGGAGTAAAACTGTTCCACAGCATTTCCAAGGTTGTCCTCTTAGGGGGAGACAGCCTGCCTCATCTTTCTCCCGTGGAGTGGCCAGTGGTTTCTCACTGCCAACCTTTTCGCCAGCACCTAAGCACTTAACCACTGAGTCACTAGGACTTCCTAAGCCAGACCACCTGATTTTAAATGCTAGGCATGCTACGTTACCAAGTATGTGGCCTTGATCCAATTATTTATTTAATGTCTCTGTGCCCGTTCCATCATCTGTAAAAATGGACATGTTAATATGCAAATGACTGTCAGAGGACTAAAAACTTAGAACAGTGCTTAGCGCTACACAGCTGTTATTCAAAGTATTATTCAAATTATTACTATTAGAATGAAGAACGGTCACCCACATAAGAACACATGGGAACTTGGTGCCATGTCCTGATGTGCCTGAGAAATTACATCGTATGCCAGAAAATGTGGTGGTTTTGTACCATTAGTCCATTCATCCTTCTAGAAACTACACAGCAATATATCTCTGGGAGACAGCCTCTCTGCTTTTGGAAGGAGGATTTCAATTGCTTCAGTAGCGTTGACTTTGCCTCCTGCTCCAAAGGTGGGCATGGAAATCAGTGCTGTTTCTTCAAAGCAACACACGCACCTGTCCCCAGGATTGATTCAGAGTTGGCATAAACCATGATCAGAGCAAGTGATAGAAAA
This sequence comes from Tenrec ecaudatus, assembly GCF_050624435.1. Taxonomy (NCBI): domain Eukaryota; kingdom Metazoa; phylum Chordata; class Mammalia; order Afrosoricida; family Tenrecidae; genus Tenrec; species Tenrec ecaudatus. The sequence continues at coordinate 134,837,116 of NC_134532.1, forward strand.
TGAATGTTTCACTGGGTGCTAGGAGAAAAACAGGATTTTTCTTCGTAGGTTTTGAACCTGGAGGGATGCAGTTCTGGAACTGCTAGAAGCCATTTTGGCAGTGTATTTTTCCTAGAAAAAGAAAACTCTAGTAGAGATAGTTATTCCTCCATTCCCACTGGATTTTTGTTCCAGGACCTCCATGGCCCACAGTTGGCTCCTCGCCTTGCTTTGGTTGTGGACATTGCACTTCTCCATTGTCTCTTCCCAAGGATGAAGTCAATTACATTCCTTTGTCTTTCGGCTGGTGAGGTCCAGGCATACACTAGCCAATAACCTTATATTTGAAAGCTATATTTAATGTTATATTTGCAATGAAGAAATTATTGGTCTTGCAAAAATTCTATTGTAAGATCTATGCTTCATTTCTATCACTAAGGGCATACTTTAAAATTAACGATTCTTCTTTTTAGGTGTATGAATATTTTTCTATTGCATGCATAATCATTCTTACAGATATAGCTTCAAATACTTTTTTGACAACGAATGTGATGCCGCTTTTCTTGACTTTGTCATTCCTGGCATAGTAACTCATGATCATCTGATTTAAATGGAATTCACTTCAGGTCACTAATGCCTAGAATACTGATCTTAATGCATTTTGTCTCATTTTTTACAACTTATAATTTTTCTAGATTAATATTTTGTACATACCACTTTCAGATTATTAGTGGATACTTGTAGCTGTTTCTTTTGGTTTTGAGTCCTGCCCCACCAGCAAATGAAGGTCTGAATGCTGACTGCATTCATTTTATTAATACTGATTCTCGTTTGAAGGAAGCCTTAGTGGCTTATGATTAGGGGTGCTCACCACAAGGTTAGCAGTTTGAAACTACCAACTGCTCCATAGGTAAAAGGTGAGGCTTTTTATTCCCACAAAGATTTACAGCCTAGACAACCACCAGGGCAGGTCTCTTTTGTCCTCTAGGGGCGCTATGAGGTAGAAACGGTCTCAATGGCAGTGAAAGCTCCTTTGAGGAGTCAGCTGGTTCCCAGTCTTATTTTGAGAACCTTCCAACCTGAGGAGCTCATCCTTTGGTAGTGTATCAGTCATTATTCCAGAGTTATTCATGAAGTTTCAGTGCCTAATACCCCTGAAGCCAACTACCTGTTAATTACTCCTAGTCTTAACCTAAAAGGCACCCTGGAGGCGCCATGTGCGACCCTGCTGGCATCTGAAATACTGGTGCCATAGCTGCTGGTACCACAAAAACACACAAGACGATGTTAAGGCACCAGATTTTTAAACAATCAATGCTGTGACTTTGGTTAAGTGACCTTGAACTTTCCATTTTCAAGTAAAAAGTGAGAAGATTACTTATGTTAGTGACTCCCAACATATAGTCTGTGGATTTAGTCACTTTGGACAAAGTTCTACCTACGCTGTAGTGAAAAAGTAGAAATTTTGTTAGTTTTTTAGATATCCCAAAATTCAAAAATACATACCTTTCTCCCTTTCCTTGTCTAGGATTACAGGCTCTCTTTTGGAATTAGAATATTCTTTCTTTTAGGAAATGATGCCAATTATAGTTCGTAGCTGTTTCTCTTGTTTTTCGTGTATGAAATACAACGTTAGTAAACGAATCACTAAAATTTGGGGAAATTCTACTAGTTTACACAATTAAAACCTTTGGGAGACACTCCATTAATTTTTTTAACTCTAAAATTTTAACATTTTATGGTATACAAAGGACTAGAGCAAATGCTCATGTAACTTGGGGAGTTGTTCTTGTAAGTGCCATGGAGTGTGTTCCTGCTCACGGTGACCCTGTGCACAGCAGAGGGACCACTGCTCGTCCTGAGCCATCCTCACGATTGCTCTTATGTTTGAGTCCATCGTTGGAGCCACTGGGTCCGTCCATCTCATTAAGGGCCTCCTTCCTTTTCCCCTGCCTTTCTCCTTGACTAAACATGATGTTTTTCTCCAGGAACGCGTATCTCCCAGCAGCAGGAGACTGTTGGGAAGATAAAAATCAAGCAAGCAAGCAAGCAACCGATCAACCAACCAAACAAAACACCCAAAGAAGACAGAAAATATTCAGACAAAGGGCTTTTAGTCATTGGGGATAATTAATGCCACGCAGCACTCTATGAGCACCGAGGCAAATTGACTCACAAAATGCTACTTTTCAATTCTGCTGGTAAACATTTCATGCCCAATTTCTGTTGTTATTGTTGCTGATTCTGACTCATAACAGTTAACAATTAACATGGTCTTCTCATGGTTTTCTAAGTGATTATATAAACCAGTCTGATCATGTCCAACTTTGATTTTAATCTGCTGGAGCAAGGCAGTAACCTGAAACTCACACCCTACAGAAGGAGAGAGGAAATAGTTTTATTTCCTGTTACTTTCGAGGTCTATCTCCTCTGTGGTGTAGCAGTTGCATGGTGGGCTGTGAACTGCAAGGTCTGCAGTTAGAAACTACCAGCTGCTCTGAGAGAGAAAGATGGGGCTTTCTACTCCAGTTAAGAGTTACAACTGGGACATTGAATCCTGGATCTTCAAGGCACACAACAAGCTGCAAAGACCCCACCAGAGGGAATTGATGGGGGAAACTCCACTAGGTGAACCGGACTCTACCTCAGACACACCTGTAACCTGAGGATTTAAGACTGAAAATTCATGGTGCTTGAAGAAGCAGAAGACAGCAATATCAAGAGTATTGAATTATTGGTAGGCGGACAAACATTGACTTAGTACATCAATGCCCTATTTGCTGTATTAAGATATATATTATTTTGGAAAACTTGTGATGGGAATTTTCAGTAAATATTATTGTAAATTTTTCCTGACAACAAACTCCCATTGTTTGTGTAAATAGCATCCGGCCACATAAGGATTTATCTGTACAATGGAATAATTGAGGTATTGTGACATGTAGTTAGTTTACACTGGTCCAATATCCTTCCCTCAATAATGTTTTTAAAATTAGAACAAGGAGTAATCGATGACAATATTAATGGAAGATCTTAATCCCCAGGGAGATGATTGATAAGACTTTCTATCATAAATTAACAAGGAGGTCTCTGATGGGGGCCAAAAACAGATTAAAAAATACATAGAGATCCAGGAGTGGGTTTTGGGCACACATTAAATCCTTGCTCCAGTTTAAGAACAATGAGTTCTCACCTCAGGAAGGGAACACAGAAGACATGGGTGCTATAGCAAAATGTGGTGAAGAAATTAGATGGTGGCTGGTATTAGATATAGTGAAGAAATTAGATGGTGTCAGATGTAGTAGAATCTAAGGTCGTAAAGGATTATTTCCAAACAAGCAGATATCTAAATGAAATGTCAACTAAGTCCACATGGAAGAAGCACACTAACGTCTATGGACCATAGATTGTAAATGATATAATCCAAAGCCAAAGGCAGGAATAGTATCAGAGCTTAAATGATGAGATTCTGGTTTGCAGAGGGGGATTATGACAGTGGAAGCCCTAGCTATATTTGTGAGGTCTAGACAGGAAATAACCCTCTTGTGACTCACCTCTATCCATCATAGGGGGATGGGAGTCATCCGGTTACCAAACATAGAGATAACTCTAGGAGATCGAAATGATAAACCTGATTTAAACAGTTAAATCTCTGACATTGGATCCTCCTCTGGGCTTCATTTGTTTTTCAACATTTCAACATTTTCTGATTTTATTTTCATACTGGGATTTACCTCCAATTTATTTTGCTATCTCTAATGATGTAGCCTTCCTGAATTTTTGTTAAAGGTGTTTTCAGTATATGAAACCCAGGACTGATGAACCTATAGAGAGACAACAAGTAGAATAAATGTTCCTGGGCAGCCCAATGAGGGAGGATAGGTAAAGGAGAGCGGCTATCAAGGCATACAAGAAGGAAGAGAAGTTTGGAAACTGCTTGTGGTGGCAATTGTACAATACTGTATGATGTAATTGAATGCTGGATTGTATGATCTCTGTATTAACTCCCAATAAAAAGTTTATTTTTAAAATCTTTTTATTTGGGCTCATAAGGCTCTTATCACAATCTGTACATACATCAATTGAGCAAAGCACCCTTATACATTCGTTGCACTCATCACTCTCATAATTCACCTTCCAATTGGGTTCCTGGAATCAGCTCGGTTTCCCTTTTTTCCCCCCATCCCCCTCCCTCCCCGATCCCACCCCTGGTCCCTTGATAGTTTATAAATACTTATTATATCTTATCTTACACTCCCCGGCATCTCCCCTCACCTGCCTCCCCCTTGCCAATCTCCCAGACAGGAGGTTACACATAGATCTCCGAGATCGGTTCTCCCTTTCTACATGCCCTTCCCTCCTGGTGTCGCCACTCCCACCGCTGGTGTTGAGGAGTTCGTCTGTCCTAGATTCCCTGTGCCTCCAGATCCCCACTGCACCGCTGTACATCCTCTGGTATAACCAGGTCCGCAAGGCAAGGTAGGATTGGGGTCATGATGATTGGGAGGGGAGGAAGCGTTCAGAAACTAGAGGAAGGTTTTGAGTTTCATTGTTGCTACACTGAACCCTGAGTGGCCCATCTCCTCCTCACTACTCCTCTGGAAGGGGTGTCCAGCTGTCTACAGGTGGGCATTGGGTCCCCATCATGCACTCCCCCTCTTTCACGGTGATGTGATTCTCACCACCACCCCACCTTTGATGTTGGAGACCTGGTCTCCTCTGTCCTTCATGGTCACCTATGTTGGTGTGCTGCTTCTGTGTGGGCTCGGTTGCTTCTGGGCTAGATGGCCACTTGTTTGCTTTCAAACCTTTAAGTCCCCAGATGCTATATCTCTCAGTAGCCGGGCACCATTCGCCTTCTTCACCACACTTGCTTATGCACACTTTCGTCTTCAGCCATTATGTGAGGAAGGTGATCACACAATGATTGTTTTTGTTCCTTTGTATCTGCTACACGGTCCATTCAACACCTTGTATTCGCTTAGGCCGTGTGCTTCTTCTCTGTGGGCTTTGTTGCTTCTGAGCTAGATGGCCGCTTATTTGCCTTCAAGCCTTTAAGACCCCAGACGCTATATCTTTTTTTGATAGCCGGGCACCATCAGCTTTCTTCACCACATTTGCTTACACACACGGCTGTCTTCAGTGATCATGTCGGGAAGATGGGTATCCTGCAATGGCTGTTTAGCAGGGTGAGGTGCTATTGTATTGGGGGATTATGCATGAGGAGGCCCAATGTCCATCTGCTACCCTACTACTGAACCTATAAATATATGCATATAAATCTATTGCCCCCATAATCATAAATATATTTACATATGTACATGTCTGTATTTAGGCTTCTCTGTATGCACTTTGCCTCCTACTCCTTTCCTCTATTTCCTTTCGCTTTCCTCCCGACCCATTACCATGTTTGGCCTTCATTCTGGATTCAGTAATTCCTCTCAGTTACCTTGCTCTTGGTCACTCCCTACCAGTCTTCCCCTCCCCTCCCTCCTCTGGTCCAATAAAAAGTTTTAAAGAAGAAAAATGTTACAGTCTCAGAAACTTAGAGGCAGTGAGAGATAGGTCCTCTTTAAAAAAAAAATCATTTTATTGGGGGCCCGAACAATTCTTATCACTATCCATACATACATCCATTGTGTCAAGCACATATGTACATTTGTTGCCATCACCATTCTCAAAACATTTGCCTTCCACTTGAGCCTTGAATATCAGCAAGATATGTCCTCTTTATTGGGACACCATGAAAAGTAAAGGAAGACTGGTTTTCCCTAATCAAAGAAACTGGTTTCCATCAAGTCAATTCTAATTGATGATGATCCAGGCTCCCAGAGAACTCTGCTCCAAAGGGTTTGCAATAGATGCTTTCATGAAGTATATCAGTAAGTCTTAATTCTAAATGGCTCAAGGTGAATTTAAACATTAAACCTCTTGGTAGGCACTGAATTGTTTGCACTAAATATATAATGAACTTTAAAAATTAATCTTATACACATCAGATAGTAAACATTGTGCATAAATGGATGACTCCTCCGGGAGGGTGGACATGAAGTTGTTGCTTTGGTGACTCATTTGTAAGCAAATAATACTACTGCTATTGTTCATACTCATAGCAAGCTGGTGTGCATCAGAACATGAAACACTGTTCTGTCCGTCACCACCCTCACCTTCAGCCCATTACTGCCCACTGTGCCAATCCATCTCATCAAGGGTCTTCCTCTTTTTTTTTTTACTGCCTTTCTACTGGACCCAGCATGATGCCCTTTTCCAGGAACTCGCCTCTCCTGAGCACATGTCCAAAGTATGTGAGATGAAGTCTTTGCCATCCTCTCTTCTAAGGAACATTCTAGATGTACTTCTTCCAAAAACAGATTTGTTTGTTCTTTTGACAGTCCCCGGTACTTTCAATATTTTTTTCAGCGCCATAATTCAAGTACATTAATTCTTCTTCAGTCTTCTTGATTCAAGGTCTCACATTCACATGCACATGAGGTAATTGAAAATATTGTGGCTTAGTTCAGGTGCACCTTAGTCCTCTAAGTAACAACCTGGTTCTGCAAAACTTTAAAGCGGCTTGAACAACAGCTTGACCGAATGCAATGCACCATTTGAATCCTTGACTGCTGCTTCCATGAGGCTTGATTGTGGATCCAAGCAAAATAAATCCGGGGGACTTTAATCTCTCTGCACTTATCATGAGATGACCTATTGGTTCAGGTGCGAGGTCCTTGCCTGTCTTGACACTAAGGTGAACTCCACAGTGAAGGCTGGAATACTTGATCTTCATGAGAATTGCTGCACATTTTCGTATTCAGCAAGGAAGGTTGTGTCACCTGCCTATTCCAGGTTGTCCATAAGCCTTCATCCAATCCTGATGATGTGCTCTTCATGTGATTCAGCGTCCTTAATTATTTGCTTGGCATACAGATTGAGTAAATATTCTGAGAAGACACAACCCTGGTGAGCATCTTTCTGATTTTAAACTACGCGGTATCCCATTGTTATGTTTGAACTGCTGCCTCTTGGTCTATATCCATGTACAGGTTTCCCAACATAAAATCAATTCATTGCACTGAAGTTAAGTTTTTCCTATTAGCTTTCCCCACCATTTGTCTGACAGTTTGTCCTACTGTGATGGCTTGCATGTTACGGTGATGCTTGAAGCTATGTCACCAGCATTTCAAATACCAGTAGGGTCACCTAAGATAAACAGATTTCAGCAGAGCTTTCAGACCAAGAGCAAAATACCAAAAATTAGCTACCGGAAACCTTATGACTAGCAGCAAAACCTTGTCAGATATTGAAAGCCTCATGCCATTTCAAGATTTATCTTGAAGTACAATGGCTACTATGATAGCATATCTGCATTACTTAGATTTTGTGTCAACTTGGCCGTGCCAGGGATCTCAATAGTTTGGCAATAATCCTCCATGATGTGATCTAACACAATGTAATCAACTCCATGATGGAATCAATCAGGACATAATGAACTCTGTGAACACGCAGCTGCTGTGGTGGTGTGCTGCCCTCTTGATTAGGTCACAGTCTTCTCGCAATTGGAAGGAAGTCTGTAAGAGGGTTGTCTGATCCTTCTTAAGTAGAATCTTTGGGAACGCTTATCGTTTCTGCTGGATCTGGATCCTACATCTGATTTGAGAACCCTCTGCCATATTTCCAGCCATCAGCTGACTGTGGCCCTTCGATTCATTCAACTGTAAATCCACTAGCCTGTGGTCTTTCTGACTTATCTGCCTGCTTCTGCTCCATCAGCCCCTGAAACTACAGGAGTCAGGAGAAGACTTCAGTTTACCATCAGGTCCATAGATTTAAAGTGAATTGAGTTTATTCACTTCTATAAGTGTGTGACACATTTCTGGATATGTATATAGAAATTACTTTCTATATACTTGGACATATAAGTCTCACTAATTTTGCTTCTCTAAACAACCCAGCCTAATACAATATCTGTATGCATAGAAGAAAATCCAATTGATAATTCAAATTTATTCACCAATCACTAAAGCTAATGATGAAGAAATTGAAGAATTCTACCAACTTCTTCCGTCAGAAATTGATCAAACATACAAAGAAAATGTTTTGGTTCCAATGCATTGGCAACTGAATGTAAAAGTTGAAATCGAGGAAGAAAGAACAATAGTTGGAAAATATAGCCTTGATGATAGAAACCGGAGATTTTATGACAGAATTTATGAGATTTTATGATAAAAGCTGGAGATTTTATGATTGAATTGTGTTATACCAATGATTTCTATATTACAAATACCATTTTTGTACAGCATAAACAGCAAATTAACTACATCTGCAGGAAGATATTATGGAGAAAAAGCTCAATATCTGTAGCCAAAACAAAGGCAGGGCTGACTGTGGAACAGATGATCAGCTGTTCTCACCAAAACGGAAGAAAATTAAAAGCAGTCCAAGAGAACCAGCATATAACTTTGAGTATATTTTGCCTGAACTGGAGAAGATCTGCAGAATAAATTTGAACCATTGAACTCTATGAAAACACTGCCTTATGAACTATGAGATGACATCTAGGACATCACACAAGGAGAAAGAAAGATAATTAAAATATAAGAAAGAATAAAGACAAAAGTAGATGTTAGAAGAGAGTCCGAAATTTGCTCTTGGACATAGGGAAGGGATGGTGAAGTACAGGCACTGAATGGAAACGAAGCAGAAAATTATAGTGAGATGTGTAAAGACCTAGAAGGAGAAAACCAAAAAGGAAGAATATGCTCAGCACATATCAAGCTAAATGTGGTGAGAAAGAGTGAAACCTTGGGACACAATATATAAAAATTCTGTGGGAAGAATATTGAACAATGCAGGAGGAATCAGAAGAAGATGGAAAGAACACACAGTCACTGTAAAAAAAGAACAAACCGATATGCAACCATTTGAAGAGACAGCACACGGTCAAGAGCCAACGATACTGAAGCTAGAAGTCCAAGCTCCCCTGAAGGCATTTGTGAAAAGCAAGTTTCCAAAACCTGACTGAATATTAATCAAAATGTTTCAACAACAAGCTAATAAAGCACTTGAAGCACTTACTTCATCTTGGCATCAAATTTTGGAAGGCAGCCACCTGACCAATTGAATGGCAGAGTCCATATTTGTGGTGATTCCAAAGAAAGGTGAGCCCACAAATGTGCAGTTCTCTGTACTGTGATCTACTTCTCAAAATAAACTGAAGAAAACCCGATGGAGCACAGCACTGTGGTGTTGTGCAGGAGAGCGCATTAGGTAAAGGCCAATTGGACGGCAGCTCGTGACAACAATAAAGTTGATATTGATTTAAAAATTCAATTGTAATGTTTTCATTCATCAGGAAAATCTCACCTTCTTATGTAGATGCTTCTTTTGTCTGTGTACAACTTTAAAGGTTTTGATTTACCAGCTTTTCCTTCTCTCTCTCTAAATATAGGAAAAAATGTGTATGTAATTATGTCTTCTCCCCATTCAGTTTCTCTATCCAGGATTTCTATTTATTTTTTCAGAAGAATTATAAGTAGGAGCAGATTACCCAATAAGCAAGGTAAGCACAGGATTACTTGTATTTATGTGCTAATCTGTTTCTATTCACTACAGATTAGTACTCATTATTACCTTGCTTATTGAGTAATCCTTTCATAAACATTTATGGCTTCAAGATATAAATGCATTGACTACTCAACAGTAGAAATGACTGTTTCTCTGAATTGAGATTGTAGAATCAATGGTTCAGGTTAAACATTTTCTTTGTCTGAGTCTTGCTTTTTAATGTTTACCTCAGTTACTTTTCCATTAACTGTCTATGTTGCAAATCACCTTGGCCCACGGACCTTTCCATCCAGGCAAACAACGTTGGCTAGAAGGCAAGTTAGAGATGGGAAACCAAAAACGAGTCTCACGTCCAGAGCTCCAGCTCCAGTGGAATTTGCAGAATAAATTCCCAGAATGGGTCACATTTATTACAGAGAAACCCAAATACAAATATGTACATATGTAAATATATTTATGACGATGGGAGAATAGACCTATGTGCATATATTTATAGGTTCAGTAGTAGGGTAGCAAGTGGACATTGGGCCTCCTTGCACACCTTCCCTTAACACAAGAGCACCTTGCTCAGCTAAACAGTCATTTCATGATACCCACCGTCCCGACATGATCGCTGAAGACAGACATGTGCATAAGAAAACGTGGTGAAGAAAGCTGATGGTGCCTGACTATCAAAAGATATAGCATCTTGCGTCTTAAAGGCTTGACGGCAAACAAGCAGCCATCTAGCTTGGAACCAACAAAACCCACACAGGAGAAGCACACATGCCTTTGTGAACATGAGGTGTTGAAGGGATCAGGTAGCAGACACCAAAGAAGAAGAACCATCATTGTGTGATCACCTTCCCCACATAAATGCTGAAGACGAATGTGTGCATAAGTAAGTATGGTGAAGAAGGCTGATGGTGCCCGGCTATCGAGAGATATAGTGTCTGTGGACTAAAAGGCTTGAAAGTAAACAAGTGGCCATGTAGCCCAGAAGCAACAAAGCCCACATGGAAGCAGCACACCAACATGTGCGATCATGAAGAACCGAGGGGATCAGGTTTCAAGCACCAAAGGCGGGGGTGGAAAATCATATCATCGTGAATGAGGGGAGTGCATAATGGGGACCCAATGGCCATCTGTAGCCAACTGATTATCCCTTGCAGAGGGGTAGTGGGGAGGAGATGAGTCACTCAGGGTTCAGTGTAGCAATAATGAAACTCACAACCTTCCTCTAGTTCTTAAACGCGTCTTCCCCCCAACTATCATGATCCCAATTCTCCCTTGCAAACCTGGTTAGACCAGAGGATGTACAGTGGTACTGATGGGATCTGCAAACACAGGGAATCTGGGACAGATGAACCCTCAGGACTAAGGGTAAGAGTGACGATACCGGGAGGGAAGGGGGGTGTGTAGAACGAGGGAACCGATCTCAGGGATCTCTCTGGGGGATGGACAACAGGAAAGTGGGTGAAGGGAGACGCCGGGCAGTGTAAGATAAGAAAATGATCATTTATAAATTATTAAGGGTTCATGAGGGAAGCGGGAGTGGGGAGAGAGGGGAATGGAAAAAAAGAAAATGAGCTGATTCTAGGAACCCAAGCAGAAGGCGAATTTTGAGAATGATAAGGGCAATGAGTGGATAAGTGTGCTTTACACAATTGATGTATGTATGGTTGTGATAAGAGTTGTATGAGCCCTAATAAAATGATTTTTTAAGAAAGAATAAAGGAAAATTCCAGAATGTAGACACAATTTATTGTCAGTGTGCTTTGTTGATGACGAGAGGCAATTCCGGTCAGTTCAAGGAACAGGCAAGACAGATAAGCGGAGAAGCCATTGGCTATAAAGAGTAGTGTCTCTGTTTTCCCAAGGCAGTGTGTTCTGTAAAGAATTGTGAATATTTGGATTCTTACAAAGAACTGTGTTTAGTTTCCCTCAAATATGCAAGTGCAGATGAGAAAAAAGCAGAAGAAAATGTACCCAAGAGAACACAGCTCATCATACCAGACTTTAGTGTTTTGTTTTGTTTTGTTTATAGAGCTCTGGTCACAGGATGGAAAACATTCCTTCTGCCAAGATTGTCAGCCTGTCTGCTGCTCCGGAGCTGTTCCACAAACTCCATGAACACCCGTCACTTCTGGAAGATCTGCTGGGTTACAGGCAGGTTAACTATGAAAGAAATGCATCCGGGTCTGCAGCCGAGCAGAAGAGAAAGATTCGAAAGCTGTTGATTACACGTTCTAATCCGAAGTGATGAGTGCTACCTGAGGGCGAGGTGAGGAGGACTGGGAGGACTTCGGGTAAACAATGTGTCCTCACTTGTCTGGAACTTTTCTGGTTTTAGCACAGAACGTTCCATATTCTAGGAAGTTCTCCAGTCACAAGAAAATCCAGACAGTTGGCAATCCCTAATTTTTCTGCATCAGAATGTCCAGGCGCAGCTTAAATATTTTCTCTCCCTACACCCCCAGTATTTTTGCCTTTGAAGGTCAGCTGAGGAGGTAGCAATGGATCAAAGACAAGGTCACAGGTGACACAGACTCTTCCTGCAAGGCCTTTTCTTTCTCAGTAAATTTATATTGTTAATTTCATAAGTACCAATATCCAGTGCTTTGTAGGTTTGGGCTCATATTTGTTGAAGCGCTACATCTGGTTCCTTCCTCTCTTGCCCCATTGCTTTCTAGCGTTTCCTTATACCACTGTGCCTTAACTCGGAGCAGGCTGCATGTCTGTCTGCTCAGAATTCCTCTATAGGTTTTCTGAGATTTGCAAATCTTCATGAGAGCAGATACCCTCAACTTTCTGCCTTGGAGTGGATTTGAACAGCAGACCTTGTGGTTAACCAGTGAACACTCATCCAATAGCACTGCTAGGGCATAATTACTTATTTCAATTTGAATACTGCCATATTTATATTCAGTTCTTGGACAAGAGTGTAAAACCAATCTTTCATTAGAAACTTTGCTTTGTCAATTGGCATTTACTCTTTCTTCTTTTTTAGCAGGTTTGTTTTTGGACTTTTATTTATTTATTTATTTTTCCTTTTCTTTTTTTACATTTTATTAGGGGCTCATACAGCTCTTATCACAATCCATACATATACTCTTTCTTCTTAAGGATTAGAGGCAAATAGGATTTTTTTAAAATTTGGGAGTTATACATATATCATTCCCTAGTTCAATCACATTAAGCAGTATTGTACAGTCAGTTCAATCAGTTTCCAAATATTCTTTTCCTTTCTGGACTCCTTGACATCTGCTCTGTTTTCCCCCACCTACCTACTACCCACTACCCACTACCACCAGACCCCTACCCCCTGAGACCCTTATTCCACTTGCTGTCCCTATAGATTCATTGATCCTGGGTTGTATATACCAAAAAAACAGAAAAACATATAAGACAAATTCAAGAGGGTGACCCCCTATGACATAACACATCTGAGATAAAGCCCGATATGAACAAACAAAATATAAGAAATGTTGAAAAACAGATCATGTCCAGCATGCATCGGTAACCATTCCAGGCAGGGTTACCCCTTTAATCTTTCACAGTCATCTCTCCAAGGCTCTCTGTTTAGTAACACTTTCCTCCCAGCCCTCTACTATAGACAGAGGGAGGTCACTGGAGGCTTATTTCCTATGTAGTTCCCACAAATGTGTCTTGGGCTCCTATAGATTTCGCAATTTAGGCTCTGATACTATTAACCTCCTTTGATTTTGGATTATATAATTTACAATCCTTTGGCGATGGATGATAGTGTGGTTCTTCCATGTGGACTTAATTGACATCACATTTAGATGGCCACTTCTTTGGATACAAACCTTTAAGACACCAAGTGCTATTTTATCTGATAGCTGGGCACCATCTAATTTCTTCACCACATTTTGCTATAGTGCCCATATCTTCTGGGTTCCCTCCCCGAGGACAAACAGGCCATGATGTAAGAACTAATTGCTCTTAGGTTAGAGCCAGGATTTAGTGTGACCCCAAACCCACTCCTCAATCTATGATTTATCTATTTATTTATTTATTAAATTGGCCTTTGGCTCCTTTCCAAAAACATTCTTGTTATTCTATGGTAGAGAGTTTTATTGATCATCTGCCTATGACATAATAATGTTTCATTAATATTGACTTTGATTAGCCCCTGCTGCTAATTTTTTAAAGCCCTGTTGAGAGGAGGGATATTGGGCCAATATAGCCTAACTCTCTATCACAGTACGTGAATTATTCACTTGTACAGAATCAGTCCTTTCATGGCTGAATGCTGTTTCTACAAGCAATGGGGTTTGTCAGGGAAAATTTACAATAATAATCACTGAGAATGTCAGTCACAGGTTTGCCGAAATCATACATATCTTAATACAGTATATAGGGCATTGATGTAGCAAGATCATGTTTGCCTGTCTACCATCAGTTCAACAATCTTGGTACAGCTGTCTTCCACTTCCTTGGACACCAGGTATTTTCTGATTGAAGTCCTTGGGTTACAATGTATCTGAGGAATGCTTTTTACACAAGTTCATCTTTGTTCAATGTAGAACGTTTATGCCACCTTTGGTCATTTTCAAGGAGCCCTGGTAGTATAGTGGTTACACTGTAAGGTCACCAGTGTGTAACCACAAAGCTCTGTAGGAGGATGATGGGGCTTTCCACTCCAGTAAATACAGTCTCAGAAAGTCACAGGGGGCAGTTCTGGCCTGTCCTTGAAAGTCACTGAGTTGGTTTCAGTTTGATGGCAGTGCATGAGTATGTTAGTCTGGGTTGACTAGAGAAACAAATTCACAGAGACTTATATGTGAATAAGAAAAAGTCATATAAGAGCAAATGAATTTTGAAAAAACATCCCAGCCCAGTCCAATATTAGCTCCAATATTAGCCAATATTAGCTCATATATCCGATCCCAATCTATAAAGTCCTCTTCAGATTCATGAAATACATGTGATGATGACAAATGCAGGAGTATCACAGACCAGTGGTTTGGAAGTCTTGTGGATCCAGTGGCCTGGTAAGCACCTCAGTGCTGGAGGTGTCTCCACGTGGCTCCTCAAGCTCCCAGGGCATGGGGTCTATCAGCATAGTGCCATGTGTCTTGTCCACAGACATCTCCAAGGGAGTGAGTAGAGAGAGAGATAGTGTCTCCTGCCTCCCAGAAGGAATACTGGAATTCCAAGAATTCTCAGGAGAAAGTCATGGCCACACAAAGGCCTCATTGGCTATAATCATATTGACAGATTAGACTCCACCCCTCATTCTTAATCTTCTCAAGTCCCAAATTGACACCAGATTATGTAGCTACCACAATGAGGGAGTGAGTGAGATAATCATTTTCAATGATCTGGACTGGGCTGGGATGTGTTCTTAATATACAATTACTCTTTGATATAAAGTTCTCTATTATATACATATAAGTGTCTATGAATTTGTTTCCCTAATCAACTCAGACGGACACATTGGCAGTTTAGACCCACCCAATGGAAATGTGAAAAAGAAGGTTTAGAGATCTTCTTCCATAAAGATTATAGACAAGAAAGTCCTATGGGGAATTTCTACTCTGTAAAAGAAGGGATTACATGAGTTGAAACAAATTCAATGGTAAAATGTTTGATTCCTTGGCATATGGTTAATAAACAACCAGAAATCCAAAAGTCTAGCATAATGGAGTTTTATTTAGTAATGAACAGTTATTAAAGGTCAAAGTCCTGAGAGCATCATTCACGATTTGGGTTACACAAAGAGTCCCTGGGTAACACAATTACTTGACTACTGTGGTAGTTAGATTTCATGTCAATTGAATTTGTATGAAAGTGTTGGGTAGAATCCAAACTCAATCAAATCAAAGCCTGATGATACTTCCTTGTTGGGTTTGGCCTCTTAATAAGGGAGAAACTGGGACCCTCCTGTCTCTTCCTGCTTGCTGGAACTCTGTGGGAACCGTATGTAGGCCACCCAAACCTGAGAGCTGTCAGTGCCTTGACCTGTTTCCACACAACTCTCCACCCACTGGCCTATGATCTGCCCGCATTACCAGGCTACAGCTCTGTGAGTCTGATGAGGGCCCTGGCCACCAGATGTAGAATTTGAGTTGGACTGGAATAGGATGTCTTCTTGATATGGAATTATTTCTTGATATAAAGTTACATCTTATACATAAATGAGTGTCACTGATTTTGTTTCTCTAGGCAACTTACCCTAATACCACTACTAACTGAAAGGTTTGAGTTCACTCATATGTGACTGAAAAGAAAAGCCCCATGATCTGCTTCCAAAAATGCCATAAGCATGGACAATCCTATGACATACACATGTCACAAGCATGGACAATCCTCTGACATACATATGTCATAAACATTGACAATCCTATGACATACATATGTCATAAGCATTGACAACCCTATGATGTACATATGCCATAAGCACTGACAATGCTACAACGTACAGTTCTACTCTGACACGGGGTCACTGTGAGATTGAATTGACTTAATGTCAATAAGCTTCTCTTTTGGGGGGTTGGGGGTGTTACACTAGAGAATGCTAAATATTTTGTGGAATTCATATAATAGCTCATTTGGATAACATCAATGACAGTTATTTTTCAGAAAGACTTTTTCCCCTACTGCTATGTGCTGGGAAATGTGACACCAAATTATTGGTCAGCATGCTTCTCAACAGGAAAGCAATTAGATATCTGT
The DNA here is from genome assembly GCF_050624435.1 of Tenrec ecaudatus. Taxonomy (NCBI): domain Eukaryota; kingdom Metazoa; phylum Chordata; class Mammalia; order Afrosoricida; family Tenrecidae; genus Tenrec; species Tenrec ecaudatus. The sequence goes on from NC_134532.1 coordinate 134,853,340, forward strand.
AGAGAATTACTCATGAAATATTTTACACCGTGTATTTTGGGACCTTGAGTGAGCTTAATTATGAATCTCTTTTTTCTTTCTTTTTTTTAATCATTTTATAAGGGGCTCATAAAACTCTTATCACCATCCATACATACATCCATTGTGTAAAGCACATTTGTACATTCATTGCTCTCATCATTCTCAAAACATTTGCTCTCCACCTAAGCCCCTGGCATCAGCTCCTCATGTTTTCTCCTTCCGCCCCGCTCCCCCCTCCCTCATGAACCCTTGATAATTTATAAATTATTATTTTGTCCTATCTTGCCCTATCCAACATCTCCCCTCACCCACTCTTCTGTTGTCCATCCCCGAGGGAGGAGGTCACATGTAATCGGTTCCCCCTTTCCAACTTACCCTCCCTCCACCCTCCCAGTATCGCCACTCTCACCACTGGTCCTGAAGGGATCTTCCGCCTTGGATTTCCTGTGTTTCCTGTTCTTATGAATCTCTTTTTTCATGAACAAAAGAAAGCGGATATCTATTTCTTAGTTATTTAGTGCTTCTATAGAATAAATACCCCCAAATATGGATAGATTTACCATTTAGGAGGCTAGAACTTCAAATTCAAGGCCATGGCTCTAGGGAAAGGCTTTCTCTCTCTGTAGGCGCTAGGGGAAGGCCCTTGTTTCTTGGTTCTTCGTGTGACTTGACATCCATCTTGCCCCAATTGAGCTTTTCTGATTTGCTTGTTTTAATCTCTTTTATGTCCCAAAAGAGATTGATTTAAGAAACATACTATGCTGTGCTGTCTCATTGACATAACAAAGAAGATGCATTCCCAAATGTGATCGTAACCACAGGGTTGGGGTTGCCACACATATTTGGGGGATGCACAATTTAATCCATAACAATCCTCTATTTCAGCAGCTTGGTTTCTTGACACTCAGTAGGTACCTGTTAGAAATGGGGTAAGACATAACCCTGGCAGAACTGAAAAATGAAAGCCATGAGTTGGGTCTTGCAAATTCATGCAGTTAACCTTCCATAATTTGACCCTATTTTTCTTCAGAAAGTGACTCCTGCCTGCATGTTTTATCCCACCGTACTTGCACCCTTTTCTTAACCTGTTAAGACATTACATGTACTCATTAATAAACAAATGACATGAAGTGCTAATTCGTTTAATGGGTCCAGTGTGCAATGAAGTATAAAACAGGCTGAGATCCAGAACACAACATCAACAACGACAAGACAGCGAGGCAACTGACTAATATGGCACTGAACCTGAAATCAGGTGGATACATGGAGACTGCATTGTTTGCATAAATGAGTGTGGAAATTTTTAAATCTAATCATCTTTGCAGCGGAGTGGTGAAAGGGTTGGTTCCTCTTGCTCTAAGATGAACTATGGAAGCTCTGGGTTGAAAGGGGCACCTCAGAAGCCCTGTGCTCATTTTTGTTTTGGTAGGTGGAGCGCACTGCCGAATACAACAACCTACACTCGGAAGTCAGGATTTGCTCCAGGGCATCTGTTCAAGCCGCTTAGAAAACCAGGGGTGTTTTCCTGTCTGATGTAGACGCCACCCATGCCCAAATTAAGAGCAGATGTTCCAAGTTCACTGGGGATGTTTATAGCTCAGAGTAAACCTTCCAGTCATCTCCCTTCAGCAGATCATTCTGAGAGATGGTACACGTTTTGCAATAATGCTGCCGTCTAGCAGATTTTTAACTTCTGTGCTCTGCAATTAGACTACACATTCTGTTTGCTTAGTGGGGGTTGGGGGAAGAGCTGCTGGCAAAAGAAACGTCAGGTATTTTCCATATTACATTTGTCCTAATCATCCACTTATAAAATCTGGTATCTTAACCAAAAGCAAGAGGGTTTATTTTAGGTGGACATTCGAAATGTCCAACTTCATAAATGCATATACTTTCCTTCAATAGGTTGAACTCAAAATCATCACGACATCTATAAAAATAGTGAGGGAAAAGAGTTTCCATGGAAAGAAATACATATACCATTTGGATTTGTAATTTTATGGCACCAAATACTTATTATGTGCAATATGTACATAGAATGGTCATTATAGGGATTAAACAAAGAAGCAAAATAATTACACCCTGGTCTCACTGAATGTGGAATTGTTGGGGAGACACTTCTTCCGAGCATAAAAATTGAAGTTAACATAATGTAACAACTAAAAATAATGGAATAAGGTCTGCGTGTGTTAAGAACATGGTAATATGGGAGAGAGATTGGAATTTCACCTGAAATGGTATTCTTAAAAAGAAAAAACCAACGTTTTATTAGGGACTCATACAAATCTTATCACAATCCATACATATACATACATCAATTGTATAAAGCACATCTGTACATTCTTTGCCCTAATCATTTTCAAAGCATTTGCTCTCCACTTAAGCCCTTTGCATCAGGTCCTCTTTTTTTCCCCTCCCTCCCCGCTCCCCACTCCATCATGAACCCTTGATAATTTATAAAGGATTATTCTGTCATATCTTGTCCTGTCCAGCGTCTCCCTTCACCCCCTTTTCTGTTGTCCATTCCCCAGGGAGGAGGTCACATGTAGATCCTTGTAATCGGTTCCTCCTTTCCAACCCACTCACCCTCTTCTCTCCCGGTATTGGCCCTCACACCTCTGGTCCTGAAGGTATCATCCACCCTGGATTCCCTGTGCCTCCAGCTCCTATATGCACCAGTTTACAACCTCTGATCTATCCAGACTTGCAAGGTAGAATTCGGATCATGGTAGTGTGTGTGTGTGTGTGTGTAATGTGGGGGGAGGAAGCATTTAGGAACTGGGGGAAAGCTGTATTCTTCATTGGTGCTATGTCGCACCCTAACTGACTCATCTCCTCCCCTAGACCCCTCTGTGAGGGAATCTCCAGTGGCCAACAAATGGGCTTTGGGTCTCCACTCTGCACTTACCCCTTCATTCACTATTGTAAGATTTTTTTTTTTGATGATGCCTTATACCTGATCCCTTCCACACCTCGTGATTGCACAGGCTGGTGTGCTTCTTCCATGTGGGCTTTGTTGCTTCTGAGCTAGATGGCCGCTTGTTCACCTTCAAGCCTTTAAGACCCCAGACACTATCTCTTTTGATAGCCGGGCACCATCAGCTTTCTTCACCACATTTGCTTATGCACTCATTTTTCCTCGGCGATCGTATCATGGAGGTGTGCAGCCAGTGATAGGATTTTTTGTTCTTTGATGCCTGATAACTGATCCCTTCTGAATGAAATGGTATTCTTTTATCACAAACACAGCTATGCTCGTCTCATACAGGACATGTTGGACACAATGGAAATGGACCTGTCTGCTCAGGCAATGCCAGTCTCCTGTTTCTTCTCATCGGAGACGGAGGCTCCAGAGGGAGATGGTGCTTGCATCTCTGCACGCCTTGCTCAGCTCTCCATTTCCCTTAGGCAGCCAGTCGTCACCCCTCGAGGCCCACAGTAAGGACAGTTGCTGAGGTGACTGCCCCCTTCTAATTTTCCTGTGCCCTCAAAGTGCTTGAGGACATTTTTTAATGTGAATTCACCTTTTCTCTGAGTTTAATGTATTGAAACTTACTACTGAAAGTTCTTTCCTACACCTTAACTCCCCCAGTTTAAAAGTTTGCACTTCATGTCAGATTGGCATAAGGCATGAATTCAAGTTTGTGAATTTATGTTCGGTTGCTGCCTGTTCCTGGCATTGTGACTGTAGGAAATTTAACTTCTTACTTCAGGTTATTCATCTGAGAGGGAACTATGCAAGCGAATTGTTGGTTGTCCTTACCATCAACACTGATCTCTAGCCTCCCTCTTTGATTCATTTACTACTTGCCTTCAGAAACTATGAATTATCCTGGAATGGTTTAGAAGCTAATGTTGGAGAGCTCTGTCTTCCTGCGTGTGATCTGCCTCTGGTGCCCTGGTGGCCTAGTGGGGCAGGTGTTGGGCTGCTAAGCACAAGGTCAGCAGTACGAAACCATTAGCAACAGTTCTTTCCACTCCTGGAACAATGAGCAGCTCCACTGGTCTGTGGGAACCCAAGGACTCCTCAGAGATGAACCATTTGAATCATAAACTCACCTTGGAAATTTGTAGCTCTGCCACACTAGCCCCTGATATGGCTGATACCTTTTATGGGTCACTCTGCTGAGCCCCTTTGGTAGCTCTGAGTCCACTTTCCTGTCTCTGCCGAAACGTCTTTCATATTCGGAATAATCCTTCTAAAAAGTGCATTTCTAGGTTAATTCCCTTTAGATTTATCCTTTTCTATGTGGAGTTCAGATCCACAAGAATAAGGAAGCCCATCGGTGACATCTGTCATAGTCGTCGTTGTCAGTAGTACTCAACATTAGCAGTAATGCTCCTGGCCATCCTGTAGATTCTAGCTCACAGCAACCTTACAGGACAGAGTAGAACTGTTCCTTCCGCTCTCCATCTTGAAGAGCAGGAAGTCTCATCTTTCTCTTGACTGTCCCTGCAACTAACTGCCCAATGCCTAACCCTCTGTGCCACCAGAGCTTCTTCATGATTGGTGATAGCAGTTACTCACATACAGTAAGAAACCCACTGTCACTGAGTCAACTCTGACGCACAGTGACCCTATGGGAGACCATCAAACGGCTCTTCGTGTTTCTGAGTCTAAAGCTTTACAGGAGCAGAGAGTTTCAGTTTTCTCCCAAGAAGAGGCTGGTGTGTTTCAGCCACCAACCCCGCAGTTAGCAGCCCAACACTGAACACACTAAGCCAGCTGAGACACCTCTGTTACCTACTGGGGGCCAGGGTCTGTGTTGTACTTCTATGGACTCTTTCAATCCTCCCCAAGCCCCTTTCACAGAAGAGGAAACTGAGCTGCAGAGAGTCTAGCAATGTGCCCAAGAATTAAAGCTAGAAAGGGGAGAAGTCGAGATTTGAACCCAGGCAATTTTGGGTTCCCAGTCCCTTACTCTTGACCACTATACGACACAGTTCCTTTATTAACATTAATTTATTATTGGTAATGATACAGACGAATTATTGTGTGCTTCTTTTGTGCCCGTCGCTTACGTGACTTTGTGCAGTACTTCATGTATTCCTTACATGACGCTTTTCTCATCTGTTTTTCAGATGAGGAAGTGGAGGCGTAGAAGGGCTACCAGGGGTCACCCAGTGAGGAAGTGGCAGAACCAGATTCCTCAAATCCCTGCTTGCGAAATTGTCCCAGGTGTATGTTCTTAGTTGCCTCCAAACTAGATGGAAAATTCCAGATCGGCTGATTGGTAATTACTTCTTATAATCTCTCCATACCATCAGATCAGGGAAATACCTTTAAAATAATCTCCGGCCACAGTTTTAAAAACCAAATATCTGCTCTTAATTTATAACTGGTGGGAAAATACTTTCTGGGTTTGGAAGAATTGGTGTGCTCATAAACAAACGTTTGTATGGAGAGCAGCAAGCTGTGTATTTTGACTGGACACAATGGGAGGGAAATGAATCTTATCATTAGACAAGAGATCAGCATGGCGTGGGAGAATGTGGCTACAGCGTAAAGGACCAGGAAGGCCTGCTTTGGAGTTGTAAATTCTTCTACAGGCACAAAGGGATCCACTGAGAGCTGTGTGGAGGGCCAGGATCTAAGGTGATCTAGGAAGATTACTGGGTCCGTGTTCTGGGGGTTGATGTGAAATAGAGAAGCAAAAGTACAAAGACTGGGTAAAAGACCAATGCATAGTTCTTGTCCAAAAGACATGCAAGAAGGTATATAGAATTTCAATCCTAATAGCAGCTTTATAAAATCCATAGAATGGAATTACACATAGTTGACCCTCTGTGTCCAAGGGTTCTCAATCTCCGAGTTGCACACCTGTGGAGCCAATGAACCATGAATCAAAAATATTTGGCAGGGAGTGGGCTGGGGAGGAGAGCTGAAGTTAAGTGGTCGAAATCCCCTAGAAGCTAGAGAGAGCAAAAGTGCTATTTACTAACACTTACATTAGGTATTATGGTGGCACTGTTGGTTAAATGTAGAATTGCTAACCATAAAGCCAGCAGTTCAAATCCACCAGCTGCAAAGAGGGAGACAATTGAAGCTCTCTGCCTCTCGAGAGATTCATAGTCTCTGAAACCCTATGCAGGGTTTCTGTGCGTCAGAGTCAACTAAACGGCAGTGGGGGATACAGGGTATATGCAAACACGATGCCGTTTTAGATAAGGAACATCTATGGAGTTGTGTATCCATAGGGGACTGGCTCCATAATCCTAATCATCCATAATAATAGGACCTAGTAATTCAGGACTATTGTATATAAATAGGAAAAGGTCAGATGGTTTATTTTCACAGCAATGTAAATGATTTTCATAGACATAGCTTGAGCAAATGAAACAAGGTACAAATATATACTAGAGTCCAATTTTATGAAGTACATGAACAGGGTAAAAAATCTGTGATGAGAGAAGTAAAAATATTGATTGGGAAGGGCCTGGTGGAGTCTTCAGAGATGTTGACAAATCTTGTACTGTGATCTGGATGATGTTGCCTGGTTATAAACATTATATATATATGTATATATTTATGATATTTTCAATTGCCTCATATGCATGTGAAAGTTGGACATTGAATAAGGTACACTGAAGAGAATGTTATGCATTTAATTTGTACATTTATAATGCATTTGATTATTTGTGATGTAGTTGAACTGTGGTGCTGGAGAAGAATATTGAAAGTTCCATGGATGGCTAAAAGGACAAACAAAATCTGTCTTGAAAGAAGAATGACCAGAGTGCTCCTTAGAGGCAAGTATGGTGAGATCGCCTTACATCTTTTGGACTCGTTGTCAGGCGCGATGAGTCCCTGGTACAGAAGAAGGTCGCAGGGAGAGGGACTGACACTGGGGCTGCAGCCATGGGCTCAAGTGTAGGAACATTCACGAGGATGGTGCAGGCAGTGCTTTGCTCGGTTGGCATAGGGTCACTACGGGTTGAAACCAACTCAATGGCACATAACAACATACATGCACATCTGTACAAGTATATAAATGTACACATAAATGTAAAAGTTCGTGGAATTTAACACGTGGGATTTGTGCAATTTCTGGTCCGTGGGTTATACCTTGTAAGAACACTAAAAAAATAAATTAAAAAAGCTTGTTTAAGATAATCAATCATGTATTCATTTTGAACCAAGAAAATATACTAATTTCACCAAATATATATAAAAAAAAGAGCTTGTTGCATGGTTCCATTGACTCCATGAATATATTATGCAGAAACTTGCTAATGGAAAGCAAAGCTTCTCTTACTATTTCTCTGAGTTTTTAAAAGTGTGCTTATTCTTCTACTGCTTCAGTTTGGGGTTTCTTTTTGGTTGGTTGGGTGATTACAGTGTGATTCATTAAGTGTCAAGTGTGATGGGATTCACCAAGAGGTGGCGAAAGGAGAGAAGCCTCCCAAGGTGACTGAAGAGATAGGAGGAAATGAGTCACCTCTTCCTGGTCATGATGTGGTTCAGGCTGTACAGCTCGGGGAAGGGTGGCTTCTCCTTCTCCAGAGTGATTTCAACAGAGCTTCTCTATTTTCAGACTTCTTCGCCAATGCTCCTGTGAACAGGCAGGTTATTGTGATTAACCCATTTTCACATAAAATAATAAGGGCCTAATTTTCAGGAAGATGTGACTGATCTGCAAGCTCATTGGTAATTTGGAGGGAGCGCATAGGAAGTGTTTGTAGTAATATGCCTACGCGAATGCCTGCAGATGTATCATTGAAAGGCAAGCTGATTTTCTCATAGAGTTACCTAGAGAAAGTTTATGGCTCTGAGATGAATGCAGGCTTTTGTAAACAAGTCGGTGCAGGTCAGTCATAGACAAATTTAGGTAGGTCAGCCTTTTTGGTAACCAGTGAATTTGAAAATTCTTGTATGCACAGCAAATATTTGCTGAGCACTTCTAGGTGTAAGGCAAGGAACTGAACTCTAAGAACACCTAGGTAAATGATGCCCAGTTCCCATCGTACGGAGGATGCAGCTAAACAGTGGAGCGCGTGTCAAGTGCCAGGTGTAAGCTGCGGAGTTCTGAGAGCTCAGAGACAGAAGGGGTGGCATTTCAGTAGACAAAGGCGGATAGGGATTCTGAGGGAGAGAAGAGAGTGACTGTTTGGGAAGCTAGTGTTTCCATGCTTCTCTCTACAATGTGGCACCCCATATTTAGTCCTTAGATCAGCTGTGTGGAGTAGCCATTGTTAACCTCGTTTTCATGATGAGCAAATTGAAGAATGGAGAGACAATGGTTTGTTCAAATCAGAACACTCAGGACAAGCCCTTCCTTATAAAAATAGGCACTATACCTTAAGGAGCCCTGGTGGCATAGTGGGCATGCATTAGGCTAAGAGTAAGGTCAGCAGTTTAAAACCACCAGCCTCTCCACAGATGACAGGGACTTTCTATTTCCATAAAGAGAGTCTAGGAAACTCACAGGACAATTCTACCCTGTCCTATAGGGTTGCTATGAGTTAGAACTGAATCAGTGACAGTGAGCTGAGTTGAATTATACCTTAATAGTTTAGAGTGGAGGCTTAAGGGAGCCAGATTGGCTAACTTCAAATCCGGGTTTGGAAATGTTTTGCAAGCAATTTAACTTTGGGAGTGGGGGAGGGGGATTTTCCCCTCCATTAGTAACTGAGGTTAAAGTAGAAACATACTTCAGTAGGATTAGATGAGTCTACCTACATGAAGCATTTAGAATTGCTCCTGTATGTCTAAGGAACCCTGGGGGTGCAAGGCTGACACCACAAGGTTATAAGTTCTAAACCACCAGTATCTCTTCAGGAGAAAGGTGGGACTTTCCACTCTTGTTAAGAATTGCCATGCAACCCGTTTTAAATTTGTTCAAGTTTTTAATATTTTCCTCTTTATTTCAATTGATGTTTACCTCTGATGACTGATGTTTGTTTGTGGGGATGTTTGTATGTTTTTCTGTATATAAAATCCAGGACAGGTAAATCTATAAGACAATACTGGATCAATGGTTTCTTGGGGGTATGAGCGGGAAGGTTGGGAGGAAATGGGGAGTTAATAACAATTAGTACCAGGAATTTTTTTTAATGTTCTAAAATTGATTGTGGTGATGATTGTACAAGTTATTTTAAATATGATTGAACTATTGAATGGTATAATATGTGAATGACATATCAGTAAAACTGTTGGTTTTTAAAATATTATAGTCTCAGAAACTCAGGAGCAGTTCTACTCTATTCTATAAAATCACTATGAGTCAGAATCAACTTGATGGGAGTTTTACGTATTCTGTATATCTAAGCAATATCTAAGTATTTGGCACTATTAATTTAAAACACATCCTGGTGGTACAGATAAACCGCTCAGGACGAGTGCTGAGAGTGGTGATACCGAGAGAGTGGACCGAAGGAGGGATAGAAAGGGGGAACCAATTACATGAATCTAGATAGAACATCCTCCCTGGGGGATGGACAACAGAAAAGTGGGTGAAGGGAGATGTCAGACAGTGTGAGATATTACAAAATAACAATGATTTATAAATTATCAAGGATTCATGAGAGAGGAGGGAGCGGGAAGGGAGGGGGAGAATGAGGAGCTAATATCAAGGGCTCAAGTAGAAAGCAAATGTTTTGAGAATGATGAGGGCAACAAATGTACAAATATGCTTGACACAGAGAATGTATGTATGGATTGTGATAAGCATTGTACGGGCCCTCAATGAAATGATTTTTTTTTTTTAAAGAAGAAGAAGCAGAGAGATGCAAGTGGAGCAAGGAGGGCCTACTGCTACCAAGAAGGAAGATCCAGAAGCAGATTGTGTCTTTTCGACCTGGGCTCTTTGTGCTAGGCTGGGCGTCTTCTAGAGCTAGAAAACACACTGAGAGAAAACCTCCCCCAGAGCTGCCCCTCTGACGTCAGGTTTTTAGCCCACACTGTAAAAGAATAAGTTTCCATTTGTGAAGCCTAATTGCTTGTGGTCTATCCGTTAGAGCCACTCCAAATAACCAAGACACCCCCTAAGGACTTTCGAGGCACTTTCTTAGTGACAAAGAACATTTGCTCCATAACCTGTAAGGAATAATTATCAGAGCAATAATAATAGTTATATAATGAGATAGTCCCTGCACCTCCCACCTTGGACACTTATGCACTATACTTATTTTTAATTTTTATCTAGATTAAATTACTCTTAATTTTAAGAATGCAATTTCATAAAAAAACAAAGAATTTAGGATGTATGGACTGTATATTTGGTTCTAAAGCTTGGACCAAAATCTTTTCCCGTTTTTGTTTTTAAATAAAAATGAACATTGTACTTTTTATGTGGAAATGTTTACACAGCAGATTAGTTTCCCACTCAATAATTCTTACACACATTGTTTCAAATGTTGGTTGCCATCCCAGAAAATGTGTTAGCACTGTCCCCTTCGCTACTCCCCTGTACAGTGATTGTATCTGTCCGATGATGCTTGTGTTTCATGTCAAAATAAAATACTAGAATTATCTGGGGAAAAAAACATCTTGGTGAAAATGTATATAATAAAACATGCCATTTCAATAATTTCTACATGTCTACATAAAAATACTTTTAATTGTGGTAATATATCTATGTATATATACACACATATATACACAAATTATTCACAATTTCAACAATTTTTTGCATGTAATTCAATGAAATTATCACATTTAGTATACTCTGCAATGATCACTACTATCTATTTCTAATTTTTTAATCACTTTTTTTCCCAATCCTCTTTCATTCACCCTAAGTAACAACTAATGGATAACCTTTGGTCTCTATACATTTGCCAATTTTAGATATTTTATATTACTGGTTATATGCTACTTATTCTTTTGTGTCTGATATTTCACTCATCAGAAAAAAATAGGAATTCCAAACTATTTAATTATGCTCATGTGGAACATGTTTGTGGATCTCGAGGCAGTCTTTTGAAGAGAACAAAGGATGACAGTGAGGTTCAACACTGGAAAAGACATGCAGCAGGACTGTGTCCTTCCCTTACTTGTCAATCTATATGAATTTTCTAAAAGATTAATTACTGTGTGTTGAACAATTAATATGAAGAGCTTGACTATATGGAGAACTCAACATCAGATTGAAGGAAGGAACACATTAGTAATTTGTGATATGCATATGACACAACCTTACTTGTCAAAAATTTAAGGTGACTCAAAGGACTTACTGATGAAGGTAGAAGACAACAACCCTCAGTTTGGGTAACAGAAATGATAATGCTCATGATTTGGACCAATAAATGATGTCATGATAAATGGATAGGAAATTAAAATAACGAATGCATCCATTCTACTTGGATTGACAATCAACGTCTTTGGTAGCAACTGTAAAAAAACACGCAATGCATTATAGGATAGATCTATGGCAAAATACCTCCTTAAGGTTTTAAAATGATGTCCCTTTGATGAATAAAGTGCACCAGACTTAAGTCCTCATCTTTTCAATTGCCTCATTTGGTACAAGATCTGGATAGTGAAAAAAGAAGTGAAAGAAGAATTGATACATTTTAACTCTGGTATTTCAAGATCCACCTTGAAGTACAATGATATCTGTTATAGGATAATGTCTATCTGTATACAAGGAAATCCAATCAACACTAGTATTCAAATGTATGTACCAATCACAAAAGCTACTGATGAAGAGATTGTTCAATTCTACCAACACCTTTAGTCTGAAATTGACCAAACATGCAATAAAGATGCATTGGTAATTATTGAAAATTGAAATACAAAATTTGGAAACAAAAAGGAAAAAATAGTAGTTGATAGAAACAAAGCTGGAGATCACATGATAAACTTTCTAAGCCTTGTTCTTAGAAAATACCTTTTCCCCCAATCACACAAAACGTAACTATGCACATAGAACTCTCCAGATGGAACACTGAGAAATGAAATTGACTATGTCTATGGGAAGAGAGGGGAGGAACCCTGATGGTGTAGTGATCATGCAGTCATGCCAAGGGAGAAAGATTGGGCTTTTTTACTCAGGTAAACAGTTACAGTCTTAGGAACACACAGGGGCAGGTCTGCCCTCTCCTATAAGGTTGCAACGAGTTAGAGTAAACTAGACAGCTATGATTTTGTTTTGTTTTGGTGGGAGGAGACATGGAGAAGCTTAATATAAGCAGTTAAAATGTGGTTGGGGGGCTGACTGTGGAATAGACCATCAATTGCTCCTTTGTACGTGCAGGTTAAAGCTGAAGAAAATTAAAATAAGACCATGAGAGCAAAGTACAACATTAATTCTATCCCACCTGAATTTTGAAAACATCTCAAGAACAGATTTGGTGCATTAATTGTGAGGGGATATCAAGAACATATACATGAAGAAAGCAACGGATCATTAAAAAGACAGAAAAGGGAAAATAGCAAAGAGGATGTCAGAAAAGACTGAAGTTTGCTCTTAGTCATAGAGTAGCTAAGGCAAATGGAAGAAAGGATGCGGTCAAAGAACTGAACAGAAAATTTCAAAGGGCAGCTCAACTGGACAAAATAAAATATTATAATGAAATATGCAAAGACCTAAAGTTAGAGAGAAAAGAGAAGATCACATGCAGCAGATCTTAAACCAAAATAACTAAAGAAAAAAAAGCCAAACCTTGAGTTGCAATATTGAAAGATTCTATGGGTAAAATATTGAATGACTCAGGAAGTATCAAACGAAGATGGAAAGAATACACAGAGCATGGGGGGAAGATGGCCACCAGATAGGTAGCTCCTGCCTGGGGCTCTGAGGAGATTGGTGAGTGGGGAAATTTGGAGACCTAGTAGGGATATCAAGTCTGTCTGTCGATTCCCAAGACCACTCAGAGCACTTCTCAGACCCTGAAGCAGATTCCCACCCTATCGCCAGCGCTCCCTGTAGATGCCCGGGGTCTCTCCTGTGGCGCTCAGGACTCCTGCTCTCCGCCGGTGCTCTGTGCAGAATTGCCAGGCAGGACCCTGCACCCCGCATCAGGGTGCCCGCGTCAGTGTGGGTGCTCTAGCCGGCATAACCCCCGCTCCCCCCCCTGCAGATTAGTGCTTCATCTGGGCGCCCCTCTCAAATAAGCTGGCCAGACCCTCCCCCCTTTCTCCCTGGAGGCACTCGCCCAGTGCCACAGAGCAACCAGGCAGCTGGCAGAAGCTGCTGCCTGGACTCAGTGCCCCGCAATCTCTCCAGCCAGCCCACCCAGAGATTCGTGCCCCATCTGAGTGCCCCTCGCGACCAGCTGGCCAGACCCTCTCCCCCTTCCTCCGGGGATGTGTCCTGCACCACAACGCAACCAGGCAGATGGCAGAGGCTGCAGCCCTGCCTTTGTGCTCCGTGCAAACTGCCAACCAGACCTGCCCACACACTCAGAGGTCTCAGCCCAGAGGTGCCCACCCCATCTCTGCACTTCTCTCAGATTCGCCAGCCAGCAACCTCCCTGGGCTCCCCCTCCCCCATTCCCCACACTCGCAGAGCTCCCCTTTCTGCCATGCTACTTCAGGCCTGCCAGGCAGCGAACACAAGTCTGGCAGAAGTTCCTGCATCTGTGGCATAGGGGCCCAAGCCTTTGGGGCTTGTCTACTGCATTCTCCCTTCTCCCTGCTCACTCTACCCCAGCCTCTCGGCTCCAAGCAGTAGATCACTGCCAGTGGTGGCCTCCCTCCCATCTGTCTACCTGTGCTCCTAGCCAGCAACAGATCACCCAATCCCAAACCCGTCCCCTAAAAATGCTCCCCTGAACTGGGGCCAGCACTTTCTATCAGACCGCAGAACGCACAACTGCAAACAGCCCCTAAGGAGACCTGAAGGTGGCTGGAGCACAAATGATAGGCCAAGGTGAGAGGAATTCCCCAGCAGGACTAAGGTGAAACATAACCCTTAAAGGCAGTCGCTAAAGGCAGCCTGCTAAAACACCAACACCAACCTCCCAAAGAGAGCCCAGGGCTCCGAGACACCTGGGAAAACTGCACCTAGTTCCAATAAATCAACCAAAAAACAGCAAGATGCTTCCACATTTTCAACAAGAAAAGAAACAAAATCCAATGACAGAGGAGCACCTGGACCTAACAGCAGTCATAGAAAAGGCAGAGGTTGACCCCCTCCCCCCCCCCCACGCCCCACCTCCCCACTCCAGAAAGAAACCTTCAGAATGCTGCTTGGAACCATACAGGGCATGAGGGAAGCTTTACATGAAAAGGATGAAATGATAGTGGAGATAAAGGCCATGCACCAAAGGGAAATACAGGCGTTAAGGGGTAAGATAACAAAAACTAATAGCGAACTCACGGACTTATCCCAGATAATGGAGGAGGCAGAGAACCGCACCAGTGACCTAGAAGATTTGCAAGCTGAAATTAATAAACGTGAGAAAGTCTTATAAGTCCATCAGAGAAGCTGAAGAAAACCTCAGAGCTATGTCTGACATTTGAGAAAGAACAACATGAGAATTATCGGCCTGCCGGAGGAATGCTCATCAAGGAAATCAGCATTCAAAATAGTGATGGAATGCTTGGAGGAAAATTTCCCTAGCTTAATGAACAAAAACCAGGAAACTATCCAGGAGACAGAAAGAATGCCAGCTAGACTGAACACCAGCAAGAAGAAGTCACCAAGACATATAGTTGTTAAACTATCTAACTATGAGGAAAAGGAGAAAATTATGAGAGCAGCTAGGGGAAAACTGGCAACCACATATAAAGGCAAGCAGATAAGAATATGCTCAGACCTATCAGCAGAAACTATGAAGAAGAGGAGACGGTGGAGCAGCATATTCCAAAAATTGTAGGAAAATAATTCAAATCCAAGAATACTCTAACCAGCTAAATTATCTATCAAAATTGATGGAAAAGTGAGAGTCTTCCCGGACAAGGAAAGTCTCAAAGAATATGTTAAAATGAACCCAGCACTACAAATGATCCTCACTGACCCAGTTAGGGCAGAAGAATAACACTCACCAAGCACATACAAGAGACCGCCACACAGAACAACTCCACCCAGAGATCACCCAAGCGAAAACAGCTCCCAAGATAACACTACACATATGCACAACCCACGGAAAAGAAATTAAGATAGGAAAACACCCAACACAAGAGGGATAAGATGACATCACAGGGACACAGATAGATGTAATAACCCTGAATTTTATGGTTTGAACTCAGGCTTAAGAGACAGAGACTAATAGACTGCCTTGGAAAACACAACTCCTCGATCTGCTGCCTACAGGAGACACAGCTCAGCATTATAGACAAAAATAGGTTGAGAATCAAAGGCTGGAGAAAAACATACCAAGCAAACAGCAATTTAAAAAAAGCAGGGGTTGCGATCTTAATCTCAGATAAAAGTGACCTCAAAGTGCAAACTATAAAAAGAGATAAGGAGGGACACGATATAATGCTCAAGGGAACATTACATAAAGAACCAATAAGCGTTCTAAGTATTTACTTGCCGAACACGTGTCCCATGGAATATTTCAATCAAACACTCCAAAATATGAAAAAAAAGAAATCACAGCCTCAACAATTATAGTAGGTGACTTCAATACACCGCTCTCTGAGAAAGATAGATCACTTGGAAGGAAACGCAACAAGGAGGCTTAAGATCTACACACTACAATTAGACAATTTGACCTGATTGCTATCTGATATCTACAGAGCTCTCCACCCAGATACAAAACAATTCACATTCTTTTCAAGTCCACATGATACATACTCAAAAATAGACCACATGCTGGGGCATAAGTTAAACCGACATAAATTCAAGCACATTGATATCATACAGACCTTTCTCTCTGACCACTGTGCCATTAAGATTGGAAATCAACAAAAGGAAGATAACAAAATCAAGGGAAAACAATTGGAAAATGAATAACTCTCTATTGCAAAAGGAGTGTACTGTGATCTGTGTACAGGCTCAGATCAGAGATGAAATTAGGAAATTTCTAGAAACCAACGAGAATGAAAACACAACATAACAAAACTTATGGGACACAGCAAAGGCAGTCATCAGAGGAAGTCTCAAAGCATTATATGCACATAAAAAGGAGGAGAGGCTTATGATTGGTGTATTGCCACAAAATTTACAGCAAGCAGAGAAAAGTTAGCAAGAAAATCCAACTAATAACAAAAGAAAAGAAATAATAAAAAAATTAGATCTGAGATTCAGGAGAGAGAAAATAAGAAACTATGGGGGGAAATCAATGCTGCTAAAACTTGGTTCTTCAAATGGATAAATAGAATTGACAAACCTCTCCCAAATTTGACCAAAGAAAGGAAGGAACACATTTCAATAGCAAGGATGAGGGATGAAAGATGGAATATTACAATGGATCATAGTGAAATCAAATGGATAATTACACAGTACTATGAAGGACTGTACTACAATGAATTAAAAAACTTGGAAGACATGGACAAATCTTGGAAAAACAATACCCCCCTAGATTATCCCTAATGACCATCAAGAACCTCAACAGACCCATATCAATAAAAGAAATAGACAAAGTTATTAAAGGATTACCAACCAAAAAAATCACCTGGACCAGATGGGTTTACAGGAGAATTCTATCAAGCATTCAGGGAAGAACTGACACCAATCTTACACAAAATCTTCCAGAACATAGAAAAAGATGGCAAACTCCAAAATTCCTTCTATGAAGCTAATCTAACTCTGATACCTAAACCGGGCAAGGATCCCACAAGAATTGAGAACTACAGACCAATATCCCTAATGAATATTGATGCAAACACCCTTAACAAAATACTAGCCAACAGAATACAAAAGTATATAAAACAAATAATTCATCATGGCCAAGGGGGATTCATACCAGGGATGCAGGGATGGTTCAGCATACGAAAGACCATTAGTATTATTCGTCACATTGAAATGAAAAAGTATAAGAACCACATGGTAATATCGATAGATGTGGACTAAGCATTTGACAATATTCAACACCAATTCATGTTTAAGACACTCAAGAAGATAGGAATGGAAGGAAAATCCCTCAATACAATACAAACTATATATGAAAAACCATAGCCAATGTAGTCAATGGAGAAAAGATCAATTCTTTTGAAAAAGGGGCCAAGAAAGGATGACTCTTGTCCCCACTCCTATTTAACATCATACTGGAGGTCCTGGGTAACAACATAAGGCAAAGAAAGGACATCAAAAGTATTCATCTGGGGAAAGAAGAAGTGAAACTATCATTACTCGCAGATGATATGATTTTATATATGGAAAATCCTAAAAGTTCCATGAGAGGAGTACTGGAAGCAACAGAGGAACATGGCAGAGTAACAGGTTACAAGATCAACAAACAGAAGTCTACCTCATTACGGTACATATCAGAAACGGACACAGAAGAGGGGATCAAAATGGGGTACCCTTCACAATAGCTAAACACAAATTGAAATATCTAGGGATATAGCTGACTCATAAAACAAAAGATCTGTATGAGGAAAACTACAAAACACTATTAAAATAAACCAAGGGTGATCTCAACAAATGGAAGGCGATCCCATGTTTGTGGATCGGTAGACTCAATATTATAAAGATGTCAATTCTACTCAAGACTCTGTATTATTTCAATGCTATCCCGATCCAAATTCCAGCAACTTTCTTCAAAACATTTGAAAAAACAGATTACCAACTTCATATGGAGAGGGAAGAAACCGAGAATTAGCAGAGAACTCCTCAAGAAGGACAAAGTAGCCCAATTCAAGAAATCAGAAAATAGCAAGTGTTGGAGGGGATGCGGAGAGATAGGAACTCTTGCCCACTACTGGTGGACCTATCGGAATGTACAACCATTATGGCAATTGATTTGGAAATATCTAAAACAGTTGGAAATTGAGCTACCATATGATCCATATACCCAGAAGAGACAAAAAACAAACTACGGCCAGACATCTGTGCCCCAATGTTCATTGCAGCACAGTTCACAATTGCAAGGATGGAAATAGCCCAAATTTCCATCAACAGACGAATGGATTAAAAAAACTCTGGGATATATATACAATGGACTATTACACATTCCTAAAAAGCAGTGATGAACATATGAAGCACATCGCCACATGGGAAGAACTGCAGGAAATTATTCTAAGTGAAGTAAGCCAAGCACAAAAGGACAAGTACTACATGAGTCCGCTAAGGCAAACTCAAAAGATTCAAAAATGGCCTCGGGAAGAAGCTGCTGCATACATACGTCCCTGGGGTGAGGTCCAGGTAATATGGCAGGGGCCAGACTAAACTCAGGGATACATATGACTTACATATGCTTGCCCATTAAAAAGGAAGGGGGAAGGTATGGGTAGCTGGGGGAGCAGGGCACTAACCCACACAGGGGGAGGGTGTTGATTGTGTCTCCACAGGGAAAGAGAAACCACTTCAACCCAGAGCTCCATGACAGGACCGCAACACACTGACATGAAGTAGGAAACTGATAGAGAGGCCTGAAGGGCCGGCCCCATTACCAACTAATTGAACAATACCATCCTCCCCCCAAGAATTTACTTCAGAGGACAACACTAAAGCTACAGCTCAAGAAGAGGGGAAGAGGGACTGGTCGAGTCAGAGCACACAGGAGCCAATGAGGGGGCATAGGGGAAAAGAAAGAAAAGAGTGACGCACATCCTGGCTCACCAAGCCCTGAGGACAATGTTCCTGCTCAGAACAGCAGTGCACAGAGATGCCCACACGGCCGGCCCCATATGGGACACAGCGCTCCTCATTGACCCATAGCACCACTGGGGACAACACTAGAGACACATGGTGAGAATTGTGCCCGCCCTGAGCTCACCAAGCTGAAGCCAGCCTCTGGAGGCATGCAGCAGAGCAGCGGGGGAGAGCCGGGGAGCAGAGCAATGAAGTTCCCAGGGATAGATTAAGGCCAGGGCATGGCACCCCATCAGACTTGACTGTAAAGCGCTTGGGAACATTTGTGTGTGTGTGTGTTGCTGTTGTTGCGGTTGTAACTATTGTTCTACTTTCTATTGTTGCTTCGTTGTACTCAGTCTTGTGATGGTATATAGCATGTCTACCTGGAAGGGATAGGTGGGATAAACAAGCCGGGAGAGAGAACAACAGGATGACCGTTCCATGGGGACATGGGAAAAGGGGAATAGGGGGAAAGAAGTGGGTGTTAACCAACCCAGGACCAGGGAACAACAAGTGATCCAAAATCAGTGTCAAGGAGGGTATAAGAGGTCTGGCAGGGCTGGATCAAGGGTAATTCAACCGAGATGAATTCCTAAAACTCAAATGAAAGCAGAACATGATAGTGGGACAAGAGGAAAGTACAAAGAAATAGAGGAAAAAACTAGGAGGCAAGGGTAGTCATAGAGATTTAAATACAGACATATACAGATGTAAATATATTTATATACGATGAGGAGGAAATAGATCTATGTAATATATTTATAGGTTTAGTATTAAGGAAACAGATGGACAATGGGCCCCTGCTCAAGTACTACCTCAACACAAGAACACTATGTTCTAACAATTTGGCAGTCTGAGATGCTCATCTCCCTGGCACGATCGCTGAAGACAATGGGTACACAATAAAATGTGGTGAAGAAATCTGACGGTGCCTGGCTAACAAAAGATATAGCATCTGAAGTTTTAAAGGCCTGAAAATAAATAAGCAGCCATCTAGCTGAGAAAGAACAAACCCATATGGAGGAAGCACACCAGCCTGTCCCGACTTGATCGCTGAGGACAAAGCAGGTGCATAAGCAAAAGTGGTGAAGAAAGCTGATGGTGCCTGGCTATCAAAAGATATAGAATCTGGGGTCCTATAGGCTGGAAGATAAACAAGGGGCCATCTGACTGAGAAGCAACAAAACACGCATGGAAGAAGCACACCAGCCTGTGAGATCACAAGGTGTTGAATGGCTCAGGTATCAGGCATCAAAGACCAAAAAAACCCCACAATAAAAAAAGCATTGTGAATGAGGGGGAGTGTGGAGTGGGGACCCAGGGCCCATCTGCAGGAAATTGGACATCCCCTTGTAGAAAGGCTGTGGGCAGGAGACAAGCTAGTCACGGTGCAGTGTAGCAATGGTGAAACATACAATTTTCCTCTAGTTCTTGAATGCTTCCTCCCCACCGCCCCCCCCCACTATATGATCCCAATTCTACTTACAAATCCAGCTGGACCAGAGAATTTACACTGGTAAAGATAGAAACTGGAAACACAGGGAATCCAGGACAGAAATGGTGATACTGGGAGGGTGGAGAGAAGGTGAAGTAGAAAGGGGGGAACAGATTACAAGGGTCTACATCTAACCTCCTCCCTGTGGGATGGACAGCAGAGAAGTGGGTGAAAGGAGATGTTGGATGGTGTAAGATATGATAAAATAATAATAATAATTTATAAATTATCAAGGGTTCATGGGAGAGGGGTAAGTGGGGAGGGAAGGGAAAATGAGGAGCTGATACCAGGGGCTCAAGTGGAGAGCAAATGTTTTGAGAATGATAATGGCAACATATGTACAAATGTGCTTGACACAATGGATGGATATATGGTTGTGATAAGAGTTGTACAAGCCCCCAATAAAATGATTAAAAAAAGAAAGAATACACAGAGTTACTGTATCAAAAAGAATTACTCAACATTCAACCATTTCAAGAATTAACATATGAGCAAGAACCAATGGTACTAAGGAAGTTCAAGCTGCACTGAAACATTAGATAAAAACAAGGCTCCAGGAGTTAATAGGACATCAATTGATATGTTTTAACAAGCTGATAAAGCACTAGAAACACTAATTTCTGTCAAGAAATTGGAAGACAGCTATTTGGTTAACTGACTGAAAGATATCCATATTTGTACCAGTTACAATGAGAGGTTACCCAAGAGAATGCTCAAGTTATAGAACAATATTTTTATGTCTCATGCAATTAAAATTTTACTGGTGATCATCTAACAATGGTTGAAGCAGTATATTGAGAAGGAGCTGACAGGTTCAGGCCAGATTCAGAAGAGAATATGTCACAGGAGTATTATTGCTGATGTCATGTGGATCTTGGAAGAAAGCAGAGATTACTAGAAAGATGGTTACTGGTGTTTTATTGACTATGGAAAGGCATTTGAGTGTGTTGATCATAACAAACTATGGATAGCCTTGAGAAGAATGCGATTTTCAGAACACATACTTGTGCTCATAAGGAACTTGTACATGGATCAAGAGACAATTTTGAGAACAGGGCAAATGAATAATGCATGGTTTAAGATCCAAAAAGGAAAAACATTAAAAAAAACAAAAAATGAAAACAATAAATAAAAAAACAGAGAAAATCACAATCAAAGAGAAAACAGAAAATATTAAAAAGCAGAACAGCTTAAAATGAGTGAAAAAGGTGATCAAATGATAAAATACTTAATTTTCTGTATATGAAATATTGACTAGGTAAACCTAGAGACAGTAACTGAATTAATGGTTTCTGGGGCCATGGCAGGGGAAGTGGTGGTGGTGGTGGGAACAGTGAGCTAATAACAATGAGTTCAAGAAAGAAGAAAATATTGTAAAATTGTTTGAGGTAAAGATCACACAACTCTACTTGATGTGATTGAACTATTGAATTGTATGACATGTAGATTATGTGCCAATAAAACCATTTTAAAAATAATAAAATAGAGAAAGTTTTGTGTCAGAGTAGTGTCCTCTCACCATATTTATTCAATCTGTATGCTGAGCAAAAATGAAAGAATCTGGATTACATGAAGAAGAATGGGGGCTCAGGAATGGAGAAAGGCTTTTTAACAACCGCTGATATGCAGATGACACAATCTTGCTTCTGAAAGTGAGGAAGACTTTTATCACTTGCTTATGAAGATCAATGATTGCAGTCTTCAATATAGATTAAAACTCAATGTAACAAAATCCTCCCAAAAGGACCAATAAGTAACCTAATGATGAATGAAGAAAAGATCAAAGTTGTCAAGAATTTCATCATGTTTATATCTATAATCAATACTCATGGAAGCAGCAGTCGAGGGACCAAATGATGCCTTACATTAGGGAAATCTCTTCAAAATGTTCAAAAGTGAGGATGCTACTTTGAGGTCCAAATTATGCCTGACCTGTCTTGGTATTTTCAATTTCTTCTTGTCCATGGGAATGTTGGACATTGAATAAGAAAGACTGAAGAAAAATCAGTGCATTTGAACTGGGGTGCTGGCCAAGAATTTCGAAAGCACAAAAGGGACTGTCAAAAAGCAAATACATCTTTCTTAGAAGTACAGGTAGAATGTCCATAGAGGCAAGGATGGCCAGACTTCATCTCGAGTACCTTGGACATGTTCTCAGGAGAGACCTGGCATCCCTGGAGGAGGACATCGTGCTTGGTGGCATGGAGAAACAGTGAAAAAGAGAAGACCCTCAATTCAATGGACTGGTACAATGGCTGTAATTTTGGACTCAAGCATGGGAATAATTGTGAGGATGGTACAGGATTGCACAGTTCATACAGAGAGTTGGAATCAATTCAGCTAATGGCAGGTAACAATAGCCACAAGCATAGTATTAATGAATAAGTTTGACCATACCATTGGCTGTCATTAAAAAAGTTAACAACAGAAAATCTTAGAAGAAATACAGCAAACATATTGCTTAGACACAAGCATGATGAGACTTTATATTCCTTATGTTGGTCCAATTATCAGGAAAGACCAAAATAATTTCTTATTTGGAAGTGCAGGGTGAGGAAAAATGAGAGAAATGAGACAGATTGACATGCAGCAGCAGCAGCAATAAACTCAAATATTTCCATAATTATACAAATAGACCAAGATGGGCAATGCTTTATTCCATTACACATAGCATTACCATGAGTTGAAGATTCAACAACAGCTAACAACAAGGCTTTCAAGTTTTATCTCTCTCATAGCAATATCAGAACTTCATTTCTCTCTCTCTCTCTCTCTCAATCTTTTTATTGGGGGCTCTTACAGCTCTTCTAACAATCTATCCATAAATTGTGTCAAGCACATTTGTACATATGTTGCCATCATCACTTTCAAAACATTTCCTTTCTACTTGAGCCCGTCAAAATAACATGGATACAGTGAAGTGTTTGTACTAGTAAACATGGGCCCAGCAGGAAGGAACTACATAACATCTGACGTAAGATAAAGTAAGACAAGTGTGAAGATGTAACTGTTTTACTAATTTTACAACCCACCACTAAGTTATAAACCAGATTTCTCCTGTCATGTCTTCCTGAAACAATTGTGAGTAAACGAGTAGTATTTCACTTGTTTCTACCGTGTCTTTTGTAGGTAAATACAAAGGGGCTTTACAAGTTCGTGGAAAAATTGTTATCTTTTAATTCAATTTGTCCACAACTCTTTGACACCTCTTTTTGCACTATTTTTGGGTAGAGACATTGACAGTCTACTTGGAATCCCGAGATGGGGAAGAAAACCCCGAGGGCATGATGAAAGAGCCTCCAGGGCTTGCTCAATCCCTCTTGGGCTCATTTTAGAATGTCATTTTCCTGATGAGGCTTGCAAGTTTAAGGACAATGTTCAACTGCTGTAGGAGATTCTGTAGATTCTCTGGGTGAAGGATTGAGACAGAAGGGGATATTTGAACTGGGCACCTGGTAGATAATTTGCAGGAAACAGAAATATCTAAGGGAGATTGTTACCATTATTTCTTGTTAGGTGGCTTAGGGTACAGACTTTTAACAATCATTTTATTGGGGGCTCTTACAGATCTTTTTTTTTCTTTTACATGTCTTATAACAATCTATACATCAATTCTATCCTTTTCAAAACATATTCTTTCTACTTGAGGCTTCAGTATCAGCTGTTCATTTTCTTCCCCTCCCTCCCTCACCCTCCCTCCCTCACCCTCCCTCCCTCTCTCACCCTTCCTCCCTCATGAACCCTTGATCATTTATAAATTATTATATTTTCATATCTTACACCATCCGTTGTTGCCCTTCACCCATGTTTCTGTTGTTCATCCTCCTGGAGGGGTGGCCATTATAAGTGGATCATTGTGATCAGTTCCCTCTTTCTCCCCCACCCCCCATTGTACCCCTACTCTCATGGTATCATGACTCCCATTATTGTTTCTGAAGGGGTTTTCTGTCCTAGATGCTGCATGTTCAGAACTTTTATCTGTACCAATGTATATGCTCCTGTCTAGCCGGATTTGTGTGATAGAATTGGGGTCATGATAGTTGGGAGTGGAGGGGTGGAAGCATTAAAGAACTAGAGCAGCTGTTCTCAACCTGTGGGTTGTGACCCCTCGACCTTTTCACAGGTGTTGTCTAAGACCATCGGAAAACACATATTTCCAATGATCTTAGGAACCATGACAGCACTCCTCTATCTGTCTCCAGGTGGGTCCACCCACATGCAGATGCGCCCATATATGAGTGCCTGGCGTGAAGACTGTTACCCATGCTAAACCATGCTTCAAGACAAAATTTCATTTATTTTTCATTAGAAATAAATATTTCACAATATGTAATTATATATTGTTTTGTGATTAATCACTATGCTTTAATTATGTTCAATTTGTAACAATGAAAATACATTCTGCATATCAGATATTTACATTATGATTCATAACAGTAGCAAAATTACAGTGATGAAGTAGCAATGTAAATAATTTTATGGCTGGGGAGTCATCACAACATGAGGAAGGAACTGTATTAAAGGGTCACGGCATTAAGAATGTTGAGAGCCACTAAACTAGAGGAATGTTGTACGTTTAGTCGATGCTATACTGCACTCTGGATGGCTCATCCCTTCCTTGTGGCCCTTATGTGAGGGGATGTCCAACAGTCTAAAGATGGGCTTTGGGTCTCCACTCTGTTTCCCCTCCTTTGCATCCATATGATTGTTTGTTATGGGTCTTCCGATGCCGATACTTGATCAACACCTCGTGATCACACAGGCTAGTGTGATACTTCTATGTGGAATTTGTTGCTTGCCTGCTAGATGGCTGCTTGTTTATCTTCAAGTCTCTAAGACCCCAGACACTATATCTTTTGATAGCCGGGCACCATCTGCTTTCTTCACCAAATTTGCTTTTGCTCCTATTTTGTCTTCAATGATCATGTCAGAAAGGTGAGCATCACAGAATGCAGGTTATTAGAAGAAAGTGTTCTTGAGGTGAGGAAGTACTTGAGGAGAGGCCCAATGTCTGTCTTCTACCTTAATATTTAATGTATAAAACATGTACATAGATCTATGTCTCTATTATTATGTATAAATATATTTACATATGTATGTGCCTGTATTTATACCTCTATAAATGTCCTTTGCCTCCTAGTTCTTTCCTCTAGGATATAGATTTTCTGACTCCAATGATATCTTATTATTTTTTTCTTTTTCAGTTGCTAGTTAAAAGATTGATGCCTATTTGCCTGTGTTTTGTTTTGCTTCATTTTGCAGGAAGATTAAGAACTAAATCACAATTCCAGAGGAGTACATTTATACTTGCCAACACAACAACTTTTTTTTAACTGACAAAAAAATAAAGATGGCCTTCCATAACAATTACCTGTAGTGCTCTCAGTTCATCATCTTTTCCCTTAAGTAGCTAGTTTTAATCATACTGTGGCATTGGTGGTGGTTTTGATTGCACAACTTAAAAAATATATATTTAAATGATTGGTAGAAATTTTGCTACATCTTATTAAGAGAAAAAAATGATAAGATATAGTATGTCTACCTGATTGAATTCATATTCTAGTTATAATTTCAATTTACATAGACAAGAGCATAAGTGAAACAATATAAAGTACCTAGCTAAATCAGTGCTGATGTGTATGAAATGATACCAATTAATGGCTGGGGTTTTCTAAGAATAAATTAGATCATTATTTCCCACTTAATTTTTTTTAAAGGTAGTATGACCTAGTAAAGTTCATTTTAGTTCCCAAACAAATAATGCATGTACACTTTACGGGAAGGAATTGTAATAAGGGATGTTTGCTGTGCTGAGGGGAGGGTAGAGGCGATGGGATTTCTGGGATGCTCGTAGTAGTACCAAGAGAAGAAAGACCTGGAGAACAGATGGGACGGTAGAGGATGGAATGTCGGAAAGACCTGGAGAACAGAAGGGACGGTAGAGGATGGAATGTCAGAAAGACCTGGAGAACAGATGGGACGGTAGAGGATGGAATGTCGGAAAGACCTGGCAGCAGAGTAAGGACAAATGACTGTGGTGTTCTGGGGTGTGCAAAAACTTGTGTGAGGAGACAAGTCCAGGGGGTTTCTAATTCCAGACGCTCGGCTCTCCTTATTGCATATTTTCCACAAGTTAAAAAAAAGTCAAATCTTGACCAACCGAGGCACACCTTCTCTGGTAAACTCGAATCTCTTTGAGGTAGCTTCTGTTTGCTTATTTGATTACTAACCCCCCACCTTCGCCTCAGTGTGCATCGTTGGATTGTCAGCACTATTCTCTTCTGACTCATGAGTGAGTGAAAATCATAATTTAGTTGCCTTTAGAATTGTTTGTGGGTCTGTCTGGTTTGGCTGTATACAATGGCTCCTTTCTTTCTTTGTTTCTCACCAGCCAGTGTGGTTTGTGATTTAATAGCCAGGCACAACACTGAAATTAATACTGGTAGTATTTTAAGCTTGGATGAGGAAAAAGGAAGTAAGAATCTCAAATTGTTAGTTTTTTTGTGTGGGCAGCTTACTGTCTCCTTTGGAAAGAGTTTATGCCAGGCAGGACTTCAGAGTCAGTTGGAAAAATTAGCGCAAAAACGGTTCATACTTTACTTTTCCTTCATTTTGTTTTATTGTATTGTGAAGTGCACACTTCCCAGGTAAGAGGATAAAGCATAAGACTTGTGTGTACCACCATTATCGTTTAAGATGCACTCCAAAATGGCTTATGGAAATTGATTCAGTAGGAAAGAAATCACGGTGATCCTATTTTTTGTGAATGATTTAAACTTTTTTCCAAGTTAAGTCAGTGGAAGAGAACTGCATAACTTTTTATGTGTGGATGATGCTAGGGAGCTGAAGCAAAGATGAGTGTAAGAAAAGTAAAACGTAAGCTATGTGTGTAAGTAGATGTACTGGAGGAACACAAGGTTCACGCCATGTTTGTTCTTTTGTCTTAATTTCTCTGAAGGGAGTTTTTATTTCTTATTTTCTCTAGAAAGAGAACAACTCTTCCTCTTTGTTTTCTGGAAGATTGAGGTGTCTGTTTGGAAACAGTCATATAATACAGAATGAACATTTTTGGAAAACTGTGGAAATGCACAAAGCAGTCCTACTGGAAAATGGAGCTCTTCCCATGAGGGTTTGTGATGGTGTTACATTATATTGATTCACTTCAATGTATGCTTCCATCCCTGAAGACGCATCCCTGTTTGCTAGTTTAGATATTTTTCTTTTAATTTCTAACTTAAAACAAACCTATCTGAGAGAGATTCAAAAAGTTTTTGGAAACATGGAATTCAATAATGTGATTTTCTATGATCTTTTTTAAGTCTTTACACACGGTACCAAATTTCCCCCCAACAACTGATGCCTATTTGGGGATCAGAGGTGGTCCAGGAATCAACCGCCCCCTGGACACTGAGGGAGGACCGAGCTCTTAAAATGGGTGTTTGAATGCTTTTGGATTCTAACCTAGACTCTTACCTGGCCATTCATTGCCTTCTAATTTGGGTTTATTTATTTATTTATTTTGATATGCTATCTATGCTAAAAAAAAACAACCCACAAGCAAACCCATTGCCATCAAGTCAATTCTGCTTCATTATGAGTCTCTAGGGCAGAGTAGAACTATCGCACAGGGATAGTTGTAAAAATGTCCAAGCAGACTGCCACAACTTTCTCCCACCTGATAGGGTCAAACCACTGACCTGCTGGCTAGCATCTAGGCATTCAAATACTGCACCACCATGGTTTCCTCTGATTGTACTATAAAAATCAGAAAACCAAACTCAGTGCCATTTCAGTGTGGCCCTACACGCAGAGTAGAATTGGTCTATAGGCTTTAGAAGAGATCTGTAACTGTTTAGAAGAGATCCTCCTATTTCTTTTACTGGGCAACACAATGCTTAACCAACTGCACCACCAGGGCTCCTTGACAGCACTACAATTAGATTCCAAAATATTTTTAAATGGTAAAAAGCAAAGATTCCAGGATGACGACTAAGCTTCTCCTGACGCAATTCATGGATTTTCCATTGCCGTGTCTGCTGTTGTTAGGACCTTAGACTGCTTTGAACAACGGTCTTGTGTGGACAAGATTGCCGCCTCCAAGGTTCAGAGAGCCATCGTCAAGTGTGCAGGACTGAGAAATGTGTATAGGTCAAGAAGTCAAGAAAAGGGTGTCTAATAAAGTTTCCCAGAAAAAAATATTTTGTTGTAACCAAAAAGGACAGGTCTTGGCCACAGTAAAATTTTTGTGGAAGGTACTAGGGGAATTCTTTCAAATATTCCCATGAATGGTCAAGGATGTGGCTTATGCCCTTACCTGAAGGGTTGGTCTCCCTGCCCTCCTATGATCTAGTCAGTCTGACTCACAGTGGAATCATTCTCTTCCCTCCCCAATGCCACTTCCAGAAGTTGATGAGTAGTTTCCACTGAAAACTCCTAGCACTTGCATGACCTTGTTATTCTATAGCTGGGCAAGAGGCAGTGTTGTGAAGAATAGATCCAGATCAGGAAATTGGAGCTTTGCCTTCTGGCCTTGACTCTGACTAGACACTTGACTTTGGGCAATTCATTTGACTTTGTGTGTGTGTGTGTGTGTGTGTGTGTGTGTATGTGTGTGTGTGTGTTTAGGCTGCAGATCTTGTAAAGTAGAGAGAATGTCTAGCCTGCTTAATTCAAAGATTTCATTTTGAAGATTTAATGCAGAGCATATGTGGAATCCATTTGCAAATTTTAAATGCTTTTGGACATTTATATTTTGTTGTACACTTGGGTAATATGGTTTGATGTGATGAAAAAAGCAGGACTTGGAGCTAGACAAACCTCTGATTTCAACTCTGAAACTTGCAAACTTCATGGTTTTAGTTGAATCACTTTTTCTGTATCTCAGTTTACTCATCTGAATGTAAGCACAGTTACATAATCTATCAAGTGGCTGGGAGGTTGAATGAAATAGAGCATCTGCAAAATGCTTTCTTCCCACTAAAGAGTACATTTTAGTGTGTTAACAGATGATAATTTTCTTTTAATTATTTGGCTTATTGAAATATGAATACATGATATGAATCATTCCTTATTCCTTTCTAAGAAACATACAAATATATTCATGTATCTATCTATATTTATTTATTAAACAATAAACATTTTTTGTGTCCTGAGATATATTGTACATGCACAACACATATATTAAAACCCAAACCTACTGTTATTGAGTCAATTCCAACTCATAACAACCCTGCACAGAGTTTCAAGGCTGTAAATCTTTATGGTGAAGATTTTCTCCCAATTAGTGACTGGTGGGTTCGAATCACTGGCCTTACAGTTAGAACCCCAACACCAAACCCACCAATTTATACATATAGTGCGGTGCATGATATTGTTTTATGAATAGCTCCTTCAATAATAATTCACGAGTCGCCCACTAGATTCTAGTACAGTATGTGATACACAGAAAGCTTTGTAGCTGTGTGAGGAAGAATAAACTTATTGTTAGGTGCCATCAAAATCCACAGTGACCTTACGTATAAGAAAATGAAACTTTGCCTAGTTCTGCACCACCAGTAGTTTGATGTTTGAGTTCCTTGTTGCCTCCACTGTCACACCATCTTGATGAGGGGCGTCATTTTTCGTGTTAACCCTCACCCAGGTATGATGTCCTTCCCCGGGGAGTGGCATCTCCTGATAACATATCGTAAGTACATGAGACCATTAAAGTCTTACCATCTTTACCTCCACGAGGCATTCTGGCTGTATTTCTTTCCAGAGAGATCTGCCCTTTCTTCTAGCCTAGTGTATCTGGTATTCTTCATTAATGTTGTATTTCAAATGCTTGGGTCTTCTTTATTTATGGTCCAGTTTTTACATGCTTGTGAAGCAGTGGACCTCTGAGAGTCATCGCTGCTGTTTAGCATTTTAACCTCCCTGGCGGTCTAATTATGTCAGCAATTTTGTACCCAAAGGGGTACTTTGTTTTGCATAAAATTTGTTGTTTTATATTGTAGGCCTGTAAGAATGATTAATTATTAATAATTAGAATTAATTAAGAATTAATTCTTAAGAAATTACTCATTTTAATCTCTCTAGTAGACATTCGAGGTATGATAAACTTTCATACACAGTTAACATTTACCCCGAGCCTCCCTCGGGGTTACCGCCAGGGTTATTAAAGAGGTTATTTTGCAGTAATTTTGCCAAGGATGCCATTTGATTTCCTGATTGCTGCTTCCATGGCCGTTGACCATGAATCAAAGAAAATGAAATTTTGACAATCTCTCTGTTTTCTCTGGTTAAATGATCTTGCTTATTGCTCTAGTTGTGAGGATTTTTTGCTTTCTTAATGTTGAGGAATAATTCATCCTGAAGGCTGTTGTCTTTGATCTTCTTCAGTCAGTACTTCAATCCTTGATTTTTAACAAGCAGGAGTGTGTCATCTGCATATCACAGTCTACTAATAAGTCTTCCTCCAATTTTTCAGATAGTTCAAATTCTTAGATTATTTACCAGCAACAGAGCAAATAAGAATACAAAGGATATAGCCTTGGTGCATAATTTTCCTGATTTAAACTCATGCAGCATCCTCTTACTCAGTTTACATGACTCTCTTTTAGTCCATGTGCAGATTCTGCCTGAGCACAAGAAGCCCATGTGAACATCTTTTCTGAAGTATTTCTGGCTCATCAGCATTAACTCATGGAACCCTGTTTGTTACTTAATTTTTTCCATTGCTGCTGTCAGTTTTCTCCCTTATGGATCAAGGCAGATATTCTTTACTGAACTATTGTTTAGTTTTAATACAACTTCAAGGATTATTTTTAATTTAAGTTTTAAGGATTATCTCCTGGATCCAGAAATTTTAAATTCTATGAGAATTTGAAACTCCGTTCTATATCGCCCCACCCCCTTTTGGGTCAAGATTCTTCTAAAGAGTCTTTGATCAAAAGGTTCAATACTGATTGTTGGGCACTATCCCATTCCTCTGACTTCATAGGAAAGACAGACTTGTTCTGGGAGGCAATCATCACACCTTCCATTCTGTCCTCCTATTCCTGGCTCCCCTTCTTCAGGAGAATAGAACAGAATTGTTGTACTTTGGATGGCCACTTGCTAACTTTCCACACCCTTGGCACTGGACAACTGAACTAGGAGACAGAACAGAAGCACTGATAACAATAGGCCGTTTAACTGGATCTTTCAGGAGATGATGGTTCTAAATATCCAAACCAAGAAGCCAAATCCTATGAGATGCTCTTTCCGCAACCTTAAGAAGAAAGGTCCCATAAAATTTTTCAAAGATATAATTCATGTATGCCCTTTTGTCCACATGGTTTTCCACTAGGCCAAATATTCCTAAAGGGGAGAAGAGCCTTGGGGTGCAGTGGGTATGAGCGCTGCTTGTAGCCGAAAGGTTCAGACCCTGCTGCTCCAGGGACGAATGATGTGACAGTCTAATCCCAGAAAAGATGTGACAGTCGAATGCCATAAACAGTACAGCCTTGAAAGTCCCACGGGGTCTTCTACTCTGACCTGCAGGGTTGCTGTGAGTTTTCCTGGACTCGGCAGTGGGCATGACTTTTTTTGTTTGTTCATAAAGTCATTGCAATGGAAATAACCAGTGAAAAATGCCTTATTAGACAATTAATAAACAGTATAGGTAAAAATAATCAATGTCAACCCATAGAGACCTAACAGGACAAGGTAGAACTAACTGCCCCTTGTGAGTTTTCTGAAACTGTAGCTCTTTTCAGGAGTACAAAGGCCCGTGTCTCTCCTGTGGGTGGCTGGTGGTGTCTAGCTGTTAGCTACATGAGTCTCTGAGGGATTTTAATAGGTTGATCTTTGTGGCAATTTACCCAGGAAACGGTTCTGAGTGGGGGAGTAAAATGATAGATTTATTATTTCAAAGAAACAGGCAGGTCATTGTGCACTGAATAACATAGATAATTTGTGAATCATAACATTGCAATGTTTTTTCAGAAAATTGAAGTAGTCATCTCACTGAGATGCACTGCATTGTGATCAGAGTAAGACAGGCACATGTGAAATAGAGCCTATCCTTTCTTTGAAGGAGCGGTCTGGCTGCACTGCTTCCATGATGGGATTGTTTGTTCTCCTAGCAGTCCTTGCTATATGGACTATTCTTCCCCAAAGCCATAATGAAAATGCACCCACTCTCTGGTCTCCCTCCGAAGCAAGCATGAGGAGCATTTGCCTCATGCACTTTGAATATGTTGTCAGGAGGGAGCAGCACCTGCAGAAAGACATTGATTTTCATAAAGCAGAGGCTCGGGGGGGGGGGGGGGGAAAGGGGAAGACTCCTAATTCCACTGCGGGCACAAGCATAGCAACAGCTGTGAGATAGCGAAGGAGCTGGCAGTGCTTCCGTTTTCAGTACTGGGGTTGCTGGGACTTGGAACTGACTCAATGGCCTCCGGCAGCAAGTAGAGACTTTCAAACACTGGGGAAATCTGTTCTTTAGGGCAGCATGTAGTGACCCTGATTTTAGTCCAAGAATTTTAGAATATCTTGTTAGTTTTGATAGATTTATAACACAAATTGTGAGCTCCAAATCCAAGATGTCTTAATGGACTCCACGTATACTTGATGAAATGAAGAAGTTGAAGGGATAGTAGGATGACTAAATGGAAAGTAAAGGCATTTTGGAAGTCATTCTGTGTTGTGGTTTCAGTGACCACGAGTGCCCTGCTAGCCTTGTAGAGAGGCTCTGCTTTCAGCCTTCAAGTGAACTAGGGCATTGGGGCTTTGGCTGTTGTAAAGATCCTATTGGTAAACAAGACTGGGCAGAGGAGCCCAATGTATTTGTGTATTTAAAAAAGTCATTTATTGCAGTGATGTGTTTGAATAGGTGAGTTAGAAAATACTATATTTTCTCTCCTTTAGTACAAGCTGGGATGCAGAAAGTGGAAGAGGAAGTGTGGACCCTCTAAGGAAGGATGTGGTCAGGTGGGGCGAGTAAGGCAAACTCCATGGGAAGGAAATGACAAATTCTACATTGTCACCATCCACAATGACATCCATTTGTTTGGGCCAAAGATTACACGTTTGGTCGAAGTGTTCTACATGCCCCTTTCGGAGTTCAAAAACATTTGGAAAGCTAAAGAGGGCTGTTGGTTCCTTCCACTAAATTACAGCCTTCTATTGGTTTATGAACCCACTTGTAAGTATGTTTTCCATAGCATCTGGCTCCTGCCCTCTTCCTGCCTGAAATCACAGGCAGAGGGCTTAGAAGGGAACCTCTGGTCATTTCGTGGGCGTGTGGTCACTGTGGAGGGGCGCTGCCATTCTCTGAGACCATCCTCCTTCAGTGGATCTCAGCAGCTAGTGACAAATATCCCACCATGCCTCCATGCGAAGTTATAAAGAACAGGCTAATGAGCTTTTATGTACTTCCCAATCAATGTCAACATAGAGCAACTTTTGCCCAACCTGTTTCTCCTATACCTCGATCTGCTTTTGACCTCACTTCCCCCACCCGCATTATTTTGAATCCTATCAAACAATTTCCTCTATAAGTATTAGTCTGTGTATTTCTAAAAGATACCAGTTACCTTCCAATGGATTCCAACTCACAGCGACCCATATGCAGAGTAGAATTGTGTTCCATGGCAGCCTTTTCGGAGGTAGACCATCTGGCCTATCCTCCGAGGAGTCTCTAGGTACACTTGAATTTCCAACCCTTTGGTTCACTAAGGAGTGTGTAAGCTGATTGTGCTCCTCAGGGATGTATGTAAAATGTAAGGACTCTTTATGTATAATGAAGGAGCCCTAGTGATATGGTGGGTTCCACCATTGACCTGTGGGCACAGGATGCGACTGTCCATGTTTCTGAAGATTTGCCATTTCAGAAACCTTCCATACTGTCATTATGAGTCTCAACCAACTTGATGGCAGTGGCTTTCCACATAACTGTAATACCATTGACAATATGAAATTAATATTTTAAAAACCTTCATAAATGATGACTTATCTAATTAATATTAAAATGTCCCAGTTATGTTTATCTTTACCATTTGTTTACTTGAATCAGTACTACATATTGTACATCTCTGTAAGTTTCTTTTAATTTATATGTAACCCCCTTTTCCATCTTTGTTGGGCCATTTTTCTGATTTTTTACTAGTTGAATTTTTGCAATATTGTATATCATGTTCTGGTGATTCCTGTGAATTGGTACTTAGGACTAAAGTAAACTTTGAATCTTGATCAGATGAAGATTACACTTTTTGACCTAAATTATTCCATAGGTAGTTTGTGTACTTTCATAAAGAGATGCATGGTGTCTGCCCTTCTCTTTTGTATGGTTAACGGAAATGGATGATGGATGTTTAGATCCATCAATTCATTAGGGATTGGAGAATGGTGATACTATATTCCTATGACTTTATGAAATATTTCCTTGATAAGATAGTGACTATTATTCCTTTTCCCAACTAGAGCAAATGCCTGACTCATATCTCTTTAATCACTAAAGAATTGTCACATGACCACCAAGCCTCATGAACAAATTTGAATTGAGTTTTACAGGGTTTTCCTAACATGTTCCTTGAACATTTATACACAAATTTAGAGTTAATCTCATAAGGAGCCTTGCTGGAACTGTGAGGTGGATGTTGAGCCACAAAGTCAGCAGTTCAAATCCTCCAGTCATCGCGTTGGAGAAAGAGGAGACTGTCTACTCTCCTGGAGGTTCACAGTCTCAGAGATCTTAAGAACAGTTCCACTTTGTCCTATAGATCACAATGAATCGACTTGCTGTCAGTCGATTGCTTTTGCTTTTTGTTCCTAGAATATAAATATTAGATATATATAGTTCTTAATAATGTGGTGCACTCATATATTTAACTCATAGGAAAACTTCATGAGTTAACCAAGTTAACAAGTAATCACCAAAAACAAACAAACAAAAAAAACCTTACATGTTGTCGGTTGGAGAGGTAGTTAATTTTTTAACTGGGTTCTTAAAGGGTGGTATCCAAACAAGGAACCATCATAGTGAGGAATCAACTAAGTCACATCACAAAAGAATACCAGCCCTTGTGATACAAAGATGACAAATAACAAAATCCAGATATGATAAAAGATAAGACATCAGAGCTTAAAAAGTGAGCAACCAGTTTACAGAAGGCAGTGGAGGCCGGTGGAAGCACCAAATTCACTTGTGCCTCTTCAGAGCAGCTTCTGGCAGATCCTTCCTGACCACAGCAGGAGATGGGAACAACTGTATTTATTTATTATTAAAAATAGTTTTATTGAGGGCGCTTACAGTGCTTATAACAATCCATACATCAATTGTATCAAGCACAGTTGTATATATGTTGCAACTATTTCCAAAACCTTTTCTTTCTACTTGAGCCCTTGGTATCAGCTCCTCTTTTATCCCCTCCCTCCCCCCTCCCACCCTTGGGAACCCTTGGTAATTTATAAATTATTTTTAATTTAATATCTTATACCATCCTCTGTCTCCCTTCATGTTGTTCATCCCCCTTGGAGTGTGGTGTGTGTGTGTGTGTGTGTGTGTGTGTGTGTGTTATACTCTGATCATTGCGATTGATTCCCCTTTTCTCCCTCTTGTCCTGTCTAGTTCCCCTTACCCTCATGGTCTTGCTACTCCCATTATTGTTCCTGAGGGTTTTATCAGTCCTGGATTCTGTGTGTCTAGAGCTCTTATTTGTACCAGTGTATATGTTTCGGTCTAGCCAGATTTGTAAGATAAAAGTGGGGTCATGATAGTGGGGGGAAGGAAGCATTAAAGAACTAGAGGAATGTTGTGCATTTCATCATTGCTATACTGCACCCGGGCTGGCTCATGCCTTCCTTGTGGTCCTTCTATGAGGGATGTCCAATTGTCTACAGATGGGCTTTCAGTCTCCAGTCCGACCAGCCACATTATTGCACCAAAATGGTTGCTTGTTTTGGGTCTTCTGATGCCTGATACCTGAACCTGTTGACACATCGTGATCACACAGCCTGGTGTGCTTGTTCCATGTGGGCTTTGTTGTTCTCAGCTAGATGCCGCTTGTTCACCTTCAAGCCTCTAAGACCCCAGGTGCTGTATGTTGTTATATCCAGGCACTATCTGCTTTCTTCACCACATTAGCTTACACACCTCTTTTGTCTTCAGTGATCATGTTGGAAACGTGAGCATCACAGAATGCCAGGTTATTAGAACAAAGTGTTCTTGCATTGAGGGAGGACTTCAGTAGAGGCCCAATTCCTGTCTGCTACCATGATACTTAACATAAAAAATATATGTACATAGACCTATATCCCTATGACTATATATTAATATATTTACATATGTAAATGCCTTTTAGACCTCTATAAATGCCCTTTGCCTCCTATTTCTTTCCTCTATTTCCTTTTACTTTCCTCCTGTCCCACTTTCATATTCGGCCTTCATTCGGCTCTCTGTACTTCCTGTTGGCTGCTTTGCACTTGATCAAACCCAACCAGGCATTCTATGCCCTCCTCGCCATCAGTTTTGGAATTCTTGTTGTTCCCTTGTCCCTGGGTTTGTTGGCTGCCCCCTCCCTTTCCCCCGCCTCCTCCTCTCTCATTCCCACTGGATGAACAGCTTTAACACCAGAAAGAAATTATTGTCAACGTGATTATAGTGGATGGAAATACAATATGCTATAAAACCGTGTCAGTTGACCTGCCTCCTGGCCCATCCTGAATTTTCTCTAGTTTTCAATATTTCTCAGTTGTTTTAAGACAGATATTTTTCCCTCTGACTTATCTTACTATTGGTGGTGGTCTTTTTTTTCCACCACCCACCCCCCACTTGATTTGTTTTTGTTTTTCATTGTTTCTGCTATGTTTCCCAGTTTAGCAAGCACATACAGAGCAGATGCATAAAGACAACGACTGACATAATAGCTTATGGGGGATGGGTGAGGGACAACTTAACTATGGAAATATATGATGTATGAATTTTAAGTCAATAAACATATTTAAAAAAGTAGTCTACCCTGAATGTCTTTTAAGTGAAGACATTATAGGACTATTTTATATTTGTGTTATGAACTGCTATATAATTATTGCAAAATTTAAGTAAATCTTTATGTATTAATATATAAATGTACTGTTAGGTTACAAGAAATATCATCCTATAATTAAAAGGAGCAAATATATGCATAGAAAATATTTCATGTCCTGGAGGAACATGAAAAGATACTAGCAGTTTGTGAACTAGACTTCTGTGGTCATAGCCAAAAGGAAATTCTACCACTTTTAATTCTAGCAATTTTTAGTGGAAAATGTATTAATTTAAAAATATTTTAAAATAATCTGAAGCTTCAAATAACTGGAGAAGGATGTTCTTTGGGGTCAATATTTCTGTAAGAACATTAAGGCTCTTATGTTTGGCAATAGTGAAATAATGAGGGATTTAATGAACTGTAGACTGTTAGAAGTTTTAACAATGAAATCAGCCTTAGAAGAAATGCAAACCAAATGCTTCTTAGAAACGAGAATGAAGAAACCTTGACTGGCCCCTTTTGGATAAATCATCAGAAAAGGCCAATCTCTAAAAAAAAAAAAACATCAGAGTTGGTAGGGTAGATAGAAGGTCAGGGTAAAAAAAAGACATCCAGTGAGGTGGATGGGCACAGTTGTCACACACAGGACTCAAATATACCAAGGATCGTGACAATGGCACGGGCCGGGGCAATATTTTGTTCAGTTACACACAGGTTTTCAAGAAGCAGAGCTCTTTGACTGCAACTAACCACCCCTCTCTGAAAGATGCACTACTTAGTAGCAATGAACCGCAATTAGTGAGCAGCAACGTGGGCAATGCTCTGAATCAGCTGAAAGGAGCCAAAAGCAATGGGTAGTGGGGGACACCATACTATGTAAATATAGAGGGACCAGGAACTTCCAGCTGGAGAAGGATCAGAGATGACCTCACAGAGGCAAAGATAACTTAAGTCAGGCCTTGATACCAGAGATGGCTGGAAAGAGGCAGTTGGCATTCCAATAAAGATTAAAAAATGCAAAGATGTGCTTGGGCCAGGGTGTGTGGGCTACACTGGTTGGGAGTAAAACATTCATGTGGCGGAGAAATGCAGGTAAGGGTAGAGAGACACATCTGGATCCGAACATTGAGGCCTGTGAAGCCTGGTGGGTGTGTTTGTACCTCAGTCTGTAAGCAATGAGAAGTCTGCTGAAAACTGGCAGGGTGAAGAAGAAGCGAAGGAGAGACTCCGTGAACTGCATCGAGTTGGGAAGGAGTGTTCTCGAATCATATTTTTGAAGGTCCCACGCATGAAGTCACCCTTCAAGTCAAGTTTCCGCAAGAAAAGAAGACATCTTTTTTTGTGCTTTCAATCTGAGCCTGCCAAGAGAAAACAATGAGGAAATTGGCTTTTCTTCATCACACTAATTGGCTGTATTGACAAAAATCCACGGAACCCTCAGCACCTCTAGTCATAAATTTTTCCACTGGAACAAGAACTATCAGCTGACTGCTTTATTCATCAGAGTGACAGCGTTAGCTTCCACCTCCCTAATGAAATTCTCCAGTCTGCTGAGAAAATAGCAGGAAGCCAACTATATTTAGCAAAGGAAAGAGCAACACATCTGAGCGTTGTGCCGAAGAGGGGGGAAAATAAAAGAACTGAGTCTTATGATTAGTGCAACTCAACGCTATTGCTTTTAATTTTCCACGTTTTGTAACTTGCAAAAGCAAAGGGTTTTTTTAAGCCTAGAAGTTTCTTTAGTATTATGTCTACTATACAATAAATAAAATAGTTGATTTATTCAAAGAGCAGGGAATTTTTTAGACATCAAAGGATGATAGAGAAACATATCCTTTAAAATTAATTAGCCAGTGAATGTTATAAAACAAGATCCTGGCATAGTAGTGAGTGTTATAAAACAAGATCCTGGCATAGTAGTGAGTGTTCCGAGACAACTTATTGTTAGACATTGACGCCCCTATCATTTTGTGTTAAGTTTTCTCAATTTGTCTTAGTTCTAATTTAACTTCTGGTATAAATTTTGGATTGTGGTCCATGAGATTGACAGAGATTTAAAATAAGTAAATTTTGCACACTGAGAACGTCAAAACCTTAGGTTCTTAAACATAACTTCCCATCTTCACTCTGACATTTCTGTGTATAGGCATTCTATTGCGTAAACCTGTATAGAGTGATATAGAAGAATTTATTGATTTATGAGGATCAGCCCTTCTCACCCTTGATACACCTCTTGCCGTTGAGTGTTCTGGAATTCCTCGTCTTTGCTAAGTTGTCTGTCACTTGTTTTTATCTACACAAAGTAAAATGCCTATGTATACTCAATATAATACAAATAAATATCGTTCTGGTATTTTTCTGCTCTCATCCACTATCCACCTGACATTAACAATGGTATGCCTTATTACATAGCATCTTTTGAATCCAGCA
The DNA here is from genome assembly GCF_050624435.1 of Tenrec ecaudatus. Lineage (NCBI taxonomy): Eukaryota > Metazoa > Chordata > Mammalia > Afrosoricida > Tenrecidae > Tenrec > Tenrec ecaudatus. The sequence goes on from NC_134532.1 coordinate 134,892,906, forward strand.
TGAGCTTCTGGATTTTATTAAACAAGTATACTAAGGAAATCATCTGAGAGGTTGCAATAATACGTGAAGAACAATGTGACATCAGGATTTGAGAAAGACTCATTAACATCTTGTGATATGCAGATGACATAAACTCCATTGTTGAAAGTGAAGAGGTCTTGAAACACTTACTGATGGAGATCAAAGACTACAGCCATTAGTGTGAATTACTCAACATAGCAAAAGCAAAAACCCTCACAACTGGATTAATAAGCAACATCATGACAAAGGACAAAAACATTGAAGTTGTGAAGGATTTTATTTTACTTAGCATCCACAATCCATGCCCTTGGAGGTCATAGTCAAGAAATCAAATGAGGGAGTCAAGATGGTGTCCGGGTAGAATCACTCATCCGGTGCTCCTGCTGGTAGACCAGAAAATTAAGAGACAGGCCTGGGAAGCAAGCTTGAGGAGAAAGCAATGGGACCAGTGGTTCAGGAGGAACTTGGGGGAAGGAGGAGGCAGAGGAAGGGAGTGGTGAGCAAACAACACCACAGATATGGAAATAACTATGGTATTAAAATCAACAACAAAGAGAACGTAGAGATTCTGGGTGTTGGAGCAATTTAGCCAAGAGGAATTACTAACAGGCAGAAGAAGGGTGTGCGTGACATATGGTGGGGCAGGAGGAAGGTAAAAGGAAACAGAGGAACGATCTAGGAAGCAAAGCTATAGATAGAGGCATAAACATAGGTGTGTACATATGTAAATACACTAATTCATAAAAATAAAGCTATTAGCCTATGTACATATATTTATATGGCAATACACTGAGGTAGTGGATGGACTTCGGGCCTCTGCTCAAGGCCTGCCTCAATGCAAAAACACTTTGTTCTAACAACCTGGCATTCTGTGATGCTCACTCTCCAGGCAGGATCACTGAAGACAAAATGGGTGCATAAGTAAATGTGGTGAAGAAAGAAGTTGGTGTTCAGCTATCAAAATATATAGTGTATGCGGTGTTAAAAGCTTGAAGTTAGACCAGCAGTCATCTAGCAGAGAAACAACAAGCCCACATGGAAGAAGTACACCAGCCTGTGCTTTCATGAGGTGTCAATGGGATCAGGTAACAGGAATCAGAAGAACCAAACCAAACAAACAAAACCATATTGTTGAGAATGAGGGGTCAGAGCAGAGATGCCAACCAATCTGTAGACAGCAAGACATCCCCTCACAGAAGGGTCACAAGGAGGGGATGAGTCAACCAGCGCACAGTATAGCACCGATGAAACACAATATTTCTCTGGTTCCTTGAGGCTTCCTCACCTCCGCTAACATGATCCCATTCCTGCCTTTCACTACAGGCTAGATGGATAGCCCGGAGCATGTATACAGGTACAGACAAGAGGGAAGAGTTCACGACACATTGAATCCAGGAACAGGAATGGGAGTAGCAGTACCAGGAGCGTAGGGGAAAGGTTGGGAGAAGAAGGGAGAAAGGGAGAACCAATTGTAATGATTGACACATAACCAACCAACCAACCAACCAACCCCCCACCTGCCCTGGGGAAAAACAACAGAAACCATGGGGAAAGGGAGGCAGCAGTCAGTGTAAGATATGAAATAATAATAGTTTATCATTCATCAAGGGGTCATGAGGGTGGGAAAGGGGGAGGGATAAAAGAGGAGCTTATGCCAAGGACTCAAAAAGAAAACAAATGTTTAGAAAATAATGATGGAAACATATATACAAATATACTTGATACAATTGATGTATGAATTGTTATAAGAGCTGTAAGAGCCCCCAATTAAAATGATCTTTTAATTAAAAAATAAAAAGAAATCAAATGATGTATTGAATTGGGCAAATCTACCACATAAGGTTCCTTTAATGTGTTAAAGAACTAAATACTTTGGAACTGTCTTGTTTGCCCGATTCAAGCCATGATTTTTCTGATCATTTCATATGCATATGAGAGCTGGACACTGCAGAGGGAAAACTGGAGCAGAATAGAAGCCTTTGAATTACGCTATTAGTGAAAGATATGGAATATCCCTTGGGCTGTCAAAAGAAACAGACCCATTCTGGGAAAAGTAGAGCCAGAATGCCTCTTAGACGTGAAGATGGTGAGACTTTATCTGGCATACTTTAGACATATCATCAGGAGGGACAAGTTCCTGAAGAAGAGCATCATTTTTGGTAAAGCAGAGGGTCTGTGGGAAAAAAAAAACACCACAGGCCTTCCATGAGATGGATTGATATAATGGCTGCAACAATGGACTCAAGTAGAGCAATAATTGTGAGGCTGACTCATAAAGCTGTTCGGGATAGAACCAATCTCAACAGCACCTAACAATAAAACTCTCCTAGAGTGAAAAAAAAATCCCTCTAAATAATTTTTCAAACAATTTCCACTCATTAGCACAGATAAAAGCATGACAGCTAGATGGTGTGTATTCTCCAATACATACCAACTCTTCAAATTTTTGATGTCATTGTCACCATTTTAATGATATCATCTTTTCCCCCAGGAAAGCAGCATGATTGTCTTCATTTTCCCCCTTGCTACTGTTTTTATAGCTGATTAAGCCAGGGATCATCTGGCCACAGTACATTTTTAATAATCTAAGAGAACTCTTACCCTTTAAATATCACATCCTGCCTTTGGTTTATATTCAGTCTACAGTAGCCCCCTCTTCCCAGGGTTTCCAATAAATGACCTTGTTAGAGGAGTCTTCAACTGGCAGACATGGTTAAAGGTCTATTAACCAATGGGGGCCAGCTGGAGCCAACATAGAGGCTAAATTTCCCTGCCATCGAGTCAAGGCTGACTCACAGTGACCCTGTAGGACAGGGTAGAACTGCTGTCAGTGGGTTTCTGCGACCGTAATCCTTTACCAGATTAGAAAGCTTCATCGTTCTCCCTCAGAGGGACTGGTGGTTTTGAACAGCTGACCTGTTGGATTGTACACCCAGTAGTAACCACTATGCTACCAGAGGCAGTTCAGAATAAAGGCCTGTTGACCATTTGGATGTCATCTTGGGCGACTGTCTGTTCATGTCTCTTGCCTGTACTTTAATTGAGTTACTTATTTTTTGAAGTGTTGCAGTTTTCTATAGATTTTAGAGATTGTGGTGTTGTCAAAAGTTCCCACTCTATGGGTTCTCTTGTTACAATTTTGATGCATATACATGTCTTATTTTTAGTAGGTTCCAATAATCGATTTTATCATCTACTATGTGTGTGTTTCCCGTGTTACATTTGATAGTGTGTCTATGCTTTACATTTAAGCTTGTCCCCATTTTCTCATTGATGCTCTTTGTAGCTCTGGTATTTACATTTACAACTGTGATCCACTTTGAGTTTTTTGTTTTACATGAGGTGAAATATGGGTCATCTTTCATTCTTCTGAAGATGGCCAACACACAGGAAGACATAGTCATGACCACTAGCCATCCAGGAGAGGCCAATCAAAGCAACAATGAGATATCACTTTACATTGAAAATGGCGGCCAAGTTAAAAAGCAAACCAATAAACAGAAACTAACCAATGGTGGAGAAGTTATGGAGAGATTGGCATCCTCATGCACTGCAGAACACTACCTCAAACAACTGAGAATAGAAATTCTATAGGATTCAGCAGTCCCTCTGCTGGGGATTAGTCCTAAAGAAGTAAGAGTCATGACACAACTACATATCAATGTATTTATAACTATGTATCCATGTTTATCAAAGCACTATTCACACGAACAGAGTGGTTATAAGTTGGGCTGAGACCTGCATGGTTGGCAGTTCGAAACCACCAGCAGCTCTGTGGGAGAAAGACTGGGCTTTCTACTCCCATAAATAGTTACAATCTTGGAAAACCACAGTGGGTCACCACTATAAGCCAGCTTTTTCTGGATGAGATTAAGTTTTTTTTTCAAATACCCAGCAGTAGAGACATGTACAAAGGAACTTTGGTACCAATCATAATGGAATGCCATGCATTGCTAAGAAACAGTGAAGAAACCAGGAAGCACCTTAAGGTATGCATGAATCTGGAGAACATCAGACTGACAGAAATTGGCCAAGCATAAAAGAATAAATATAATATAAAACCACTGTTATAAAGGAAACAAACAAATAAGATAAAGACTTTTATACCAAAGGGAACAGACTTTGAAGATTGGCAGGGGAGGGCAATGAAGGCCAAATAAGACAATGGACTAATCAAGGTGGGAAACCTTTTTTTCTGCCAAGGGCCATTTAGATATTGATAACATCATCTGTGGGCCATACTGGTCAAACATTGAATTACCTCCCCCTTAATGCAGTGTCTGGAACTCTTTCTTTTTGGTGAAGTGGGTTATGTTAGCTGGTATTGATGATTTTGAAGGCCAGACATTCCCCACCCATGCGCTAGACTGTTGATGCGTGTTAACTTGGGTGAAAGGAAAGGTCGTAGTCCACCAGTGGGAGAAGAGAAATGAAGGAGTAGGTGAAGAATAAATAATTAGGGGATTGATTAGTCTAAATGGTTGAATATACATTTGATCATTGAAATGCAAACCCTCATCTAATTGACAATTTTAAAAAATTGTTTAAAAAAATGAGAGAAAAAGAAAATGGCTTGATGTATTTCCAAAAGGACACAGTCTTAAAAAAAAATGTATGGAACACAGTTTTATTCTGCACACACGCCATGAGTCAGATTCAAGTTAATGGCAATTCGGGCTTTTGTTGTTGTTGTTTGTTGACTGTGGTGTATACCTGTGTGTTTAAATGGGGGACACTGTTCTGATGTTTTTCTCGAATATTTGCTTTGAAAAAAACATGACCTGCTGATCAAAGCAATAGATTAATTCTGGTTTTAGCAAATGGAACGCATTATAGACACAGAGGTGGGTGTTTGCCTGAACCTTCAAAAAGTTGCTGTTTCTCCTGCATAATTTGTGATTAAACTCTAAATACAAAAACAAAACAAACAAAAAAACACCAACATCAACCCAGCAGCTCTATTTTTACCCCAATTAACTGTTGATGAGTTTGCCTACCTATTAATACTTTAAAGAATGTTTCAGAGTAATTTTAGAAACACACATATACTATATTTAAATACAAAATACCCACCCTTGTATTAGATTTGTCATGTTTCCAAACCATTTCCTCTTTGGTGGGCTGTTGTGGCTGTCAACTTAAGGAATTTCCCTGAAAACGTGATCAAAGGAGGATGGAGTGAAAAATCAATCAGACTGTTGATCATTAATTTCGCACTCCATGTCACTCTTGTTACACCTCCAGGCCTCACTAGGGGACAATTAGTAGTATCAAATCCTTTTCCTGGGTCATGTAAGGCACACATCTTCCTTTATAGCATTTCCACTCTTTCAGCATTCCAGCACAAAGTGAGAGTAAAACCTGGCAGGAGCAATTGGAATAAATCTTGAACTTTTTCTCAGAATAGATTTAAATTATATTTGTGTACTACTGGTAATGCTAGTGTTCATTTTAATATGTCAACCTCTCACTTCCTTTGTAACATTTTCTCAGTATTTACTTAATTATAGCTGGGTGTTTCGAGCTGCCCATGAGGAAAGACTTGTATCATGTTTTAACATGCGTCTAACCCCAAATTCTAAATACACAACTACTATATTTAAAAAGGGAGGGGATTTTGTGGATCCTAAATAGATGCCACAGTGGCATCCACAGATTATAAAGGATATACATTTTTGTTTCACTCCAAATTGTAAATGACGAAAGTCATCCGATTTCCTGAATGTTCTGCTGTCCTGTCATGTTCTAGGTCAAGCCAAGTGTTGAATTCATAGTGAACCCAGCCACACTCAAAAGCCCCTTAACTAACCTCTCCTCAGGGACTAGTCCTAGTTTACACCAGAATGTGCTAGTCTTCCCAACATGGCGACTGGGAGACAAGTTGGTCTTAACTCTCAGGCTTTATTTTTGAAACCTCTCCCTCATCATTTTTGCCCTTAGCAATCTCCACCTCTCTTGAACCCTGTTCCACATTAGACAATAAGCCATGCATTCCTCAGTGTCATTTCTCATGTTGGCCTCTCACAGTATTATTGCATTCATGTTAATGGGGTTTTAATGCATTGGCTTGGCTCCCCAAGGAGATGGCAGTTTCTCAAGCACCCTAACTTTGAATATTTCCCATAGTATTTAGCATAGGTATTTGATGGATAATTACCAATTTTACTCTTGAGCAGTAGGTAGAGGGTGAGAGAAATGAAGGAAACCTTCCAGGAGATGGAGTCACATGGTGGACGCAACAATGGGCTCAAGCATTCCAAAACTTGTGGAAATGGCCCTCACCAGGGGACACGTATTAGTAGAAAGTCCGAGTTGGGCCATGTTTACATCTATTATGTAGGAGTTAGGGTTGACTCTGAAGTAACTCATAACAACCACAGTAGCAGAAACACAACTTATATTCAGGTTAACTGTATATTAAATTGTATTATTATTGCTTAAAGTGATTTCATAAAAAGGCATATTTGATAGAACGGAGGCATAGTTTTTCTTTAGGGAGACATCTCAGATCTCCGAGGATAGAAATAGGCGGTTGTGTGATCTTCAGAGACTGTTTTTCACGGCTTTTCTCCATTTCTTGGGGAACCACTTCCAGCTTTATGAGGGCACCGCAAGCAAAGGGTGCTCGTCTTCCTAAGATACGTCCACTCTAAGTGGCACTTCACAGAAACACCGGGATCTCAGGGTTTGGGGCTCTCCTACTTATTTTAAGTAACTGGGGAAAGTTCCATGTTGCCATAATGAAAAGTAAGCCTTCTTTTAAGATAAGTCTGGACCAATTTTGGAGTAAATGATGCGGAATCACAACAAATGACCTCTTTCCAGCCCTCCACAATCTGTTTCGCATTACCCACGCTAAAAGCTATCCTTTGCAAAAAGGAGCTGGATGACAGCTTTAGTCGTGTTTCAACATCCTATACGCTCCGTTTCGGACTCGGTGCTCTGTGCTATAGAAGGCCCGACCTCCAAGACACTCTATGAGCAGCCATGCCAAGAAGACAAGATTAATAGGTATATAAAATCTACAGAAGGAAATATGGGTACCAAGCTACAGAACACGATTCTATGCACAGTGAGTGAAATGAAAGCATTATAAATTAGCACTATATAATTTCTGTCTCCAAGTTTCTCAAAGGAATTTAAATAATGAATAATCAGAGTCCACATTTATCAGCAGGTTCTATGTGCCAAGCACTGGAAGAATGGCTTTGCACGCATTATTTATTTAATGTCTCATAATATCCTCTTATGTAAGACTCTCTTGATATCCAAAATTATAAACGGAAGCATTTTTGAAAAACCAAACTCACTGCCATCAAGTCAATATAGACTCATAGGGACAGGTAGGACAGGGTAGACGTGCCCTGATGAGTTTGGGACGCTAACGGTTTAGGGCTTTCAGACCTTCTTTCGTAAAGTGCGCTATTGGTTGCGAACTGCTTACGTGCTGATTGCAGTCCAACTCGCAATCAGTCCGCCAGCAGGCATGCTCTGTGAAATACTTGGTTAGCAGCCCTCAGCTATTAGGGAGCTCCAGTGTGGACCCACTTCTGACTCTGACCCAGATTCCAAAGGCACTCTCAGCTTATGCCCTTTATTCTTTAAACTACAGGACACAGTACTCTATTGGTTCATCAGAATAATTTGGTGGGTTGCAATTATAATTTACAAAAATATATATGTAAAGTAGCAGAGTTCATCCCACATAATATTGTGCTGTGAGACTTCTAATTTTCTTTGTGCATATGTGGGAGTGTGTATGTAACCGGACTGGGTCCAGATGTCCAATGTAATGCTTACTAGGGTTCAGAGGCAAACAGTTTGAAAAGCATCGACACACTTTAAAAAACATTCTTTAATAGAGCTCTTTGCCATTCTTATGAGGAACAGAGACATGGGGGTTATTTTCTACCTAATAGACGAAGAGACACAAGAGCGGAAGGAAGATGGGACTGCTTCTTGTAATGAATATAAAACATACATTGAATCGAGAATTCGGTTTACTTCTATTGAGCGGTAACAATATGCAAGGTTCCATAATAAATTTTATGGGAAGTCTAATGATATCAAAGGTGCTTTTTGTTCCTCCAAACTTTCAGTCTACCTTAATGCGTGGGGAGACAGAGGGAGGTCAAAAGAGACGGGCCAGAGTGCAGAGTACAAAGGCAGAATGGGTGGTACATGTCTGCATAACCTTAAAAAATTTAATGATCTTTTTTAGAAGATATTTAGAAAATGCTTTTATTCCAGGACACCAGTCCTGCTTGCTTCCTATGAGACCATTTATTTCCTCTGGGAGCGAAAGTTTCCTATCTGAAGGAGGCGCCTTTGAATGTGAATGATCTTTGTAAGGTATATATTAAGCTCTGTTAGAACAGTCTTTATCACACAACATTTTCTCAGATTAGCTGGTTTTATTTGACAGCGAGCCACTGGGTGCCAGAATACGAATGAGGTTTGCATGAGGTATTGTGGGTACTGCTTACCCAGTGGGAGAGAGATGAAGCTGTCTGCTCCCCTAGAGATTTCTCTCTGCCCTCAAATCCAGTCAAAGTCAGAGCAATCCTATAGGACAAAGAACTCCCCCCGCGGGTTTCTGAGACTACCTCTTCATGGACGCCTCATCTGTCTCCTGCACATCGTCTGGTGGTTTCAAACTGCTGACCTTGAGGTTAGTTGCCAAAGGTGTAACCACTACACAACCAGGGCTTCTCTATAAACAATTACAATCTCAGAAACCCAAAGAGACAGTTATACTCCTGTATTAGTCTGGGTAGACTAGGGAAACAAATCCATAGAACCCCATGTGTATAAAAGAGAGTTTTATATAAAGGGTAATTGTACATTAAGGAAGCATCCCAACCCAGTCCGATCCAAGCCTATAAATCTGAGATTAGCCCATATGTCCCATATCAATCTATAAAGTCCTCTTCAGACTCACAAAACCCATGCAATGATGCCAAATGCAGGAAGATCACAGGCCAGTGCATAGAAATTCTTTGGGTCCAGTGACGTTGTAAGCATGTCAGTGCTGGCAGGGGTGTTCACGTGGCTTTTCCAGTTCCCAGGACAAGAAGCCTATCAGTGTGGTGCCATGTGGCTTGTCAGTAGAGCGTCTCCAAGGGAGTGAGCAGAAAAAGAAATGGTGTCTCCAACCTCCAAGAAGGAAAAACGGGTTCCCTAGAATTCTCAGGAGAAGGCCATGCCCGGACAGAGGCCTCATTGGCTCTGACCTGACTGACAGACTAGATGCCACCCTTCACTCTTCATCCTCTCAAGTGCAAATTGACACTAGATTAAGTAACCACCCCACTCTGTCTACCAGGTTGCTATGCATTGGGATTGCCTGGATGGTAGTGAGTTTGAGAGGTTTAGGGTTCATTCATTTAGAGGGAAAAATAAATGTAAACAGAAGCTTAAAAGTGTCAGATTGCACAATTTTGACTAGGACAGATACTGAGGACAGAAATACACTCAAATCACTTAAAAATGAGGTGAAAATGGGAGTAAAATTAGAATTTTTTCAAAAGAACTTGTAGTTTGCTGGCAATAACCAACTCAACCTTTCCCTGTTCTTGCCTGTGTCGCACACATGCTTTTACTTAAAAGGAAAGGGGAAAAAAGCAGGTGCCATTGAACATCCTATAGATTCTGGCTCAGGGGGACCCCATGTATGTCAGAAGAAAACTTTTCTCTAGCTGGTTTCCAATGTAGGTTTTTGTGGGTTTTTTTGAGGGGTGGGGGCATGGATGACCAGGTCTTTATTCTCAGGCCTCTCTGGGTGGACTCAAACACCCAACGTTTCACTCAGCAGCTCAGCCCATTAGCCTTTTACACCACCATTCACTCTCAATGGGAACTAGATCGTTCCCCAAGGGGAAAAGTTGTTTCTCGGGCGAAGAGAATCTGTAGAGAGTACAGATGTGCTTATATTACATAACAAATCTATGGTATTAAAATGTCTAGAATGGTTTCTTAGAGGACGATAATTTAAAAACAGGTTGAGTAACTTAATCTAGATCTAGGTGGTTGGGAGAGCAAGAATCTCACAAGAAGACGGTGGCAAGGGGGAAGTTATTTAAAAAGTCAGATTTGCGATGTATTTTTAAAAATCAGAGGAGGCATAAAGGAAGAAGCCAGTGA